>NC_141155.1:16122500-17502500 GCF_053477565.2 Lygodium microphyllum | reverse complement strand
TCCATTCATGCTATGAATTAAGAAAAGAATGAATCACATAAGTTCCCAAATATCATGCATGGTCATAGTCCACCATTCATGTTTCCACATAAGTAAAGAACTAATGATGAGTGCACAAGTATCATGCATGGATATATGATATGTACATCTTTATCAAACCAATATTGCAACTATCATTTGGGAAAATACTTTAAACACTAGTTGATACATGTTTATTTTTAAAAAAATTATTTTTAAAATAGTCTTTTTCCAAAAAAATATGGTGTTTGCATTAATCAAGGCCTATCACCAAATGGTGGAAACAAAGTATCATTATAAAAGTGGATCATGACCTATTAATTATTTTGGAAAATATTAAGAAAAGAGACATGTGAAAAAACATCCAAGGCTAAAAATGTATATTTGAAAGGCAAAAGGAACATTTATAATCATATATACTAATGTTATGTTGTATGTAGGCAATTTAGGAAAATAGCATTGTGTAATTGATGTAAAAGAAACATTTTAAAAGTTGGGAAAAATGAAAAATAAGTTTTTGCAAATTGTGATATAATTATTGACACTCTATGATTAATAAGAAATGTAATGTTAACGAGAATTAACAAAGGTGCAACATTGCATATTGTCCATTGTTTTTCAGAGGGTTTGTATTTACAGTTGGTCATTAGTATTAGGTGAAAAAAAGGGGGGGAAAGGCATTTATATGAAAAGAAAGAAAAAGGGAGAGAATTTATTTGGAAGGGAAGAAGTATATTACTAAGCATCAATAATTGTATAGTATAATATAAATGCAATAATAGTGTGTTAAAAAATGATCTGCCAAGCATGTTTTATACGTTACTAAGCATAAGAGCTAGTGATCATTTAATTGAGTTTCTCAAATACTAATATTATGGATTAGGTGACAAATCAATAATATCAACAAATGATTGAGACACATAATGCATATACCAAAATTATATTCTTTAATTAATTGTTGTTGCAATAGAAGATCTACTTGACCATCACCAGGCCTGACTTGAGTTATGTTGTCAGGCTCATAAGTCACTTCATGCAAAAGCCCAGAAAACCACACTTGGATGTGCTTAGGCGGATTATGAGATATGTAAAGTCCATTGTAAATTATGGGCTTTTTTATGTGAAAGATAAGCCGTTGATACTAGTTTGATATACGCATGTAGATTGGGTAGGATTCTCATATGATCGTAGATCTACAAGTGGTTATGCCATTGGATTTGGAAGTGGAATGATTAGCTGGAGTAGCAAGAAGCAACCTACGGTTGCATTGTCTAGTATTGAGGCAGAGTACAGGGGTGTTACTTTGGCAGCATGTGAGATTTCATGACTGCTCAAGCCATATGATGGGTTAACACATTTGAGATAGAGAGAGAGAATTGATTATTACATTAGTTAAAGTGACCAACTTTTTTTTTGCAAAGGGTTTTGGTTGAGGTGAGTAATTGAGGAGGATAGGGTAAGTAGAGGAGTATGTCCTCCCAAAGGCATCAACAAGAAATTGGCCCCCCTTCTACATAAAGTGATCTAATCACCTAGTGTGAGCTTGTCCATCCCCATCTATTATGGGATGAAGATAGAATGGGTGGTACATATAGACCACCTAGTGTGAGCTTGCCCATACCCGTCTATTACAAGATGAAGACAAGATGGGTGGCACCTATAGACCACCCACATGTTATAGAATGGGTCCCATAGTACATACCTAGTTAATATATCATAGCAAGAAGTCCCTCCTTCTCTAGTTTGAGCAATGGGTAATATTTGGACAATGCCTCTCCACAAGTTGCCAAAGGTGAGACGTACAAAATTCATTTTTTGTAAAGATTTGTACCAAAATAAAAGACTATCATGAACCATATCCACATGATTATTGTATGAGAAAATTATGGAGAATATGAGAGACAGTCATTCATAGTAAGAATGTATGCAAGAAGGATGATGATATTATAGTTGAGAAAGTACATGAGTTTAAATGCTTTTAGCTTGCATACTCTCCTTTCTCTTTGCCTATGGGATACATTTCATACTTTTATGCATGAACTCTTTGGCTGCCACCTCATCTATCCTTTACCATCCTCATTTTCTTAGAACTAGTTTCATACATACACATCAAATATGCTAACAACCCCCTGCTTGATGTGTGGTCAATCGTCTCACAAATTGCCAGTGTCATTAGGGATGTGATTACAAAATAAGACCTTGATGAGTCCCCTATCATACTCATAAGTATGTGGTGTGACCAAAACATGATGTAAGCAAATGACATTGGATTGAATACGAGATTTGTCCCCTTAGCTATATCATTGGTGCCAATGGTGGACTTTACAACTATGGGATTTAGAATAGGTGTCCATTGGATATAGATACATTATTGGACTCATTGGATTTAGACACATCAAGATTTTGAGGTGGCTTGTTTGGATAGTATACTTGGTTGAAATAGTATTCTCTCACAAAATGACCAAAACATCTATAAACTGTGCATTGATGTTTACCTTTGTTTTTACAATTCTTTTCCTCATGATTAGTTAATCCATAATGATTGCATTTGAGCCATGAGTTTCTTGTAGTAATGAAGACATTGTCACGAGTTATGGTAGAAGTGCTCCCAATGGTTTTAATCTTGCTTTTCTCTCTCTAGTAAGGATGCTTCAATGTCATGAAACATCAAATCTTTCATATTAGATAGTGTTTCAACCAAATTTTGATAACCATCTACATCACAACTTGCTAATAAAACAGATTTGGTCTCATCTTCATCTAGTGTTCTTTTTAGAACAGCTAGTTATTATTTAATTCCCTTTATTTGTTTACGTGACTTGTGAGATATTCTTTTGAGTTAAACTTTAGATTATAAGTTTCATTAGTAGGTTCACCTTGGAGTGCTTGGATTCGGTGCTAAAAACTTTGTTGATGAGCTCCTCCCATGCTGACTTTACACTTGGAATACCATCAATGTGATGTATGTATTCATCATCTAAGGCTACTTTTGTGAGTCCCAATACTTTCTCGTTGTTTTCTTCATATCTCTCTCCTAAGCTTGTTTTGCCTCTCCCAATGATAATTCCTCGTAAGATCTTCTACATAAGTAGATACATCACTTTTGTCAAGAATCGTGTGGTGGGGGGAGTTGCTCAAGATGCTGCGCCAAACACACACAGAATGCACAAGGAGAAGCTCACTCAAGAGACAAGAAGAGAGATGGAGGCCAAAACGTTTTCTTGCTGATTTCTTCTTCTTCTTCCACACTCTTTACAATGTACACAAAGTATAGATAAGATACAACATAAAAGGAAAGTGGCCTACTAAGTCAAACAATGCATAACCGACTACACTAGTCGACTGGCGCTATAACTATGCTAGCTGTAAATAGGTGTAACAACCTGAATATAATAAGTAATGAGTCAATGGCCATATGAGAGTCATAATGACCACCAATGCGCTAAGTGTAGACGTGTGGACCCATCTAACCAGGCGGTCCATCATCAATGTCCGCATGTGTTGAGCTTGTCATCTCAACAACTTTTTATTACCAACTACAAATCTAGTAACCTTATCAATGACATCTTGAGTTGACATGATGGATAGGTTTTATTCGGCTTATAAACAAATACTCAATCATGTCTATTCTATACAATATGTTTTGTGAGAGAGTTCACTACTCTCTATTACAACTCCATGTCTTTGTCTCTCTCTCTCCCTCTCAATCTTGAACATGGTATCAGATCCTAAACACCTAAAGCCTAAAGGCTTGGCAGTGGCCATTTGACATCAAGACATCAAATCTAAAGAATATGTCATCAAAGGAGACTATGCATGCAACCCATTTTTGTGCAAAAGCTATATCTTGCTACAGAAATGGATTTTGGAGCTACGTCTTGTTAAATTGGACCATTTTGATGTGGTCTACAACTTTGCAGAAGAAAAATTTTTCAAATTCTTCTCTGATTTTGAGATATTAAGCACAGACCTGTGCAGACTGGATGTTTACTACAGTAAACAGTAGGTGGTTCTAGGGCACTAGCGGCTTTCATCCTAACAATATATATGCCCTTATTCTCATGCATTTGAGCATGGTTTTGGAGTGTTAAATGCTCAATTTTCGAGCTTATTTCTAGGCTGAAAATAGTAAATTGGTTGATGTCCTAAATTTGGAAACAGTATACATACAGGGTTGAAGTATTTGTGACACTTATTTGCTATTGACAAATGCTTGGATTATACCACTTGAGTGGTAGATGCTTTTGAGGATACTAAAGGATACATATCATCTTCACTTGACATACAATCTATTCTGACTAGTTAGACATGTATCAAGACATGTATCAACTCTTACATAGAGTGGCAACGGTATGAGATGTTTTGGGGTCGTTTTGAGGTCTGAATACTCTTGTTTTAGCATAGAAACTATTGCTAGTTATAGCAGTGGACTGGTTGTAAACAAGTTATCGTTAGAGTATTTGACATTGCTACTTGCAAATAATTCAAACATTGATGCTTATTTGGTCACATATTGAATCCCTAATGTATAGTGGTTTAAGGATATTTTTGGGCTAAGAATACCCTGATTATTCTAGATTTTATGCTATTGGTCATAATAGAATGTTTGCCTATCATAAACTATGGGAAAGTCTAGTGAATGTCAGTATCAATTCTATGCATCTATTGATGCTTGTATGGATACAGTTTCTTGCTGGGATGTTTTGCCACTACCATAGAATATTTTGAATTGATTTGATCTTAATTTATGCTCAGTTGAATGTGCTTTTTCATTGTTGGAATAAAGTTTACAGCAAGTAGTGAGAGCAGAGTTTTGAGCCCGCAATGTGCCTAAAATTTTCCAAAAAATCCAGAATTTAGGGGAAAAATATTTAACATCGAAGGCGGCGGCTCCAGCTAGGATGATTTTAAGCACCAAGTGAAAGACGGCTTTTAAAAGGCGCCCGAGTGACACTTGTAGATTTTTGATAATTTTTTCGACTACAGTACGGGATGCCAATGTTGAGATATCGAGCTCCACTCGTGATATACCAAGGCGACCGTTGTGCATTTACGTCACCGACTTGTCAGTTGTAGATGCGGTTGGTACACCGCCCATGAATAATAGCTAGATGACAGCTATCCTTATCTACTCTAGTTCATGGCTCAGTTAGTATACCACCTTAGTTAGTTGTCTTTGGTTTGAGACCCATATATAGGGTTCTTCTATTTCTTTGTATGAGAGTTCTTTTGGCTTACACAACTAAGAAGAGGAAAACTGTTTTCAGCCTCCACCTGTGTGTGTATTCCCCCATTGTGCAAGCAAGAAAGCTACAAGTGAGACTCCTTCCTTCTCTCCCATAATCTTGACATGGTATCAGAGCCTTGTTCGTGTAAGGAGCTCAAGAAAGAAAGCCAAGCTCGCAGTGTTCTAGTAAGAGGAGCAGTGTTTCTTTCATTTTCTGTTTTGGGAGCAGATCTCTGTAGGTAGCACATCCAAAAATTGCAAGAGTGCATTGTCTCAGGTTGAGACGCCCTTCGCGGTGAAGCAAGAGGGCAGTATATGCTGCGGGAAAGGACTTTAGCCCTTGGCGACCCTGTTTTCTTTATTTGAGGCCATTTCGGGGCCTGTTTTGGAGGCGGAAGTTTTCTGCACGCACTCAAGAAAAGGCCCAGTTTTATGCTATGTAGCCACTGTTCTACAGTTTTTGCAGATTTGCCCTTGTGAGGCTGAAGCTGTGTTCTCTGCAGTGACAGAATTTTTTGAAGTATTCTGTAATGGCGTCTGATTCTCTTTCACAGATTGTAACCGAAAAGCTTGACAAGAACAACTTCCAAGAATGGAAGTTTAGAATGATGAATTTCCTTATGGGAAAAGGATATTGGGAATTTGTTGCAAGAAATGAATAAGAACCAGTTCTTCCTTATGTTCCCAATCAACAGCAAATGCAGGCATTCAAAGCATGGCATGAGAGAGCCAGGAAAGTTATGTACTGGCTGTCTATCAGTATTTCAGACTCTATGATTGTGCATATTCAAGATGCAAGTACGCCAAAGGAGGCATGGGATACTTTGTCAAAAATGTATAGCACAAATACGCAGGCCAGGAAAATGAAGCTCAAGCAAGAGTTGCATAATGTGCAAAGAGAAAATATGAGCATCAACGACTACCACATGAAGGTGAAGAAGATTGCAGATGCACTTGCTTCCATTGGGTCGCCAGTGGAAGATGATGATTTAGTTTCTGTGACCTTGAATGGTCTAGGAAAGCATTATGTACAGTTCCGAACATCCATTTTCGTCCGTGAAAGATTTTCCGATTTTGAGGAGTTGATTGCTCTTCTAATTTCTAAGGACCAGAGAAATGGTGGTGCATCTTCTTCAAGAGGAACTTCAAAAGAAGCTGTCTTCTACTCAAATACTAGAAGAGGTAGACGCAGAGGTAGATGAGGTCGATTTGGAGGCCGTGGTAGAAATCAGAATATGCAGCAAACTCAAGAAAACCAGTCCTATGGAGGAGGACGTGGTAAATCTAGAGACAGGGGGAGCCAAAGAGGTCGTGGTGGATGGCAAAGCGGCCAAAATGCAAACAATAATGTTGAATGCTACTACTGTGGTAAAATGGGTCATATGGCTCAAGACTGCTATAAAAATCAGAATGACATCATGAATGAAAAATTGCAACAAGGGAATTATGCATCTTCTAGTAGACAGGGTGATGACAGAAATGAGCATTTGTTTATGGTATAGCACATGACCAATTCTGTGACAAGTGCAGAAGAAAGCAACGATGTGTGGTATGTTGACTCAGGTGCATCAAACCACATGATAGGTCATGAAGAATGGATGGAGGATGCAAGGAAAATGGAAAAACCAGGATTTGTGGAGACTAGTGATGATACTGCACATCCTATTGTGCAGATTGGAAAATTTCCTTTGTCTATGCAGAAAGTTAAAAAGAAATGCATGTCTGATGTATTTCATGTCCCAAATATCACCAAGAATCTGGTTTCTGTTGGTCAAATGGTTGAGCAGGGCTTGCAGGTCAGATTTAATCCTCATGGATGCTTTGTTGAGGATATGAAAAATAAAGGTCGCTTGATAGCAAAAGGAAAGAAGAAGGGCAGAATGTTTACATTGGATGCAGACATGCTTGAATTGAGTGCAGCAATGTTTCCACATGGGACCGGTGTAGTTACAGATCTTGATATCTAGCATAAACCCATTGGTCATGTTAATGTACAGCAACTTAAATCAATGCAGGTCCAAAATATTGTTACAGGATTGCCTAAATTCAAGGTTGCAGAAATGCATAAGGTATGTGAAGCCTGCCAATTTGGAAAACAGGCAAGGAAACCATTTCCTAGACATGTTCAAGAGAGTGAGAAGCCATTGGAATTAATCCACTCTGATGTGTGGACTACTAAAGCTGCATCTCTTGGAGGTTGTCATTATTTTGTTACTTTTATTGATGACTATAGCAGAAAATTTTGGGTGTATTTTATGAAAAAGAAAAGTGAAGTTTTTGGGCATTTCAAAACTCTTAAAGCTATGGTTGAAAAAGAAACAGGCCTGCAAATAAAATGCCTAAGGTCAGATGGAGGGGGAGAGTACCTCTCAAATGAGTTTGCAAGGTTCTTGCAGGAGCATGGTATAAAGCAGCAATATTCATGCAGTCATACCCCACAGCAAAATGGAATTGCAGAAAGAAAAAATAGGCATATTGAAGAGGTATCTTGTGCCATGCTCAATGAAAAAGACCTGCTAGATTTTTAGTGGACTGAAGCAGTTGCTACAGCAGTCTACATAATGAATAGGACTCCCACTGCAGCAATACATGGGATGACTCCAGAGGAGAGGTATACTGGTAGGAAACCAGATATTTCTCATTTGAAAATTTTTTGTTGCATTGCCTATGTACATGTGCCAGATGAGTTGAGATCCAAGTTGGATCCAAAAGCTTAGAAGTGCATCTTTATTGGTTACTCTCTGTAACAAAAAGGGTATAGATGCTATAACCCTTCTACTCGTAAGTTTACAATGAGCAGAGATGTTGTTTTTTATGAGATAAGTAGCTGGTATAAACCAATTAATGTGATTGATGATGTAGATGCACAAAATGGTAATGCTGCACAGAATTCACAGCAGCAGTCACAAAATATTAGTGGACCTGGAGTGTCATCTAGCAATGGTTCATATTCTTCACCATGGACAGGCAGATTGAGATCAGGAGAATCTTCTCAAAGCAATGCAGATAGTGGTATGCAGGTATCACGAAAAGGAAAAGAGAAGGTTGATCAGCCCATGTTTGATGTGAATGCAAGTCACTCTTATGTGGATGGTGAATTCAGTGGCTCAGAACTGAGCATTGATGATGAGTTGGGTATTCTTTCTATTGTTACACCTAGAGTAAGGAAGACCAGGGATGTTTTGAGAGCGCCTCGGAGTGAACCTACTTTGCGCAGGTCTACGAGAGCTAAGTATCCTGTGGATAGGCTAAAATATGATGGATTTATAGCCATTCACTATGCATATATGGTCAAAGTGATACAGGAACCAGAACCCACTTCTTTTGAGCAAGCCATGGGAAAAGAAAAATGGGAGAAAGCCATGGATGAAGAAATGGATGCCTTGGAATCAAATGCTACATGGGAATTGGTACCTTTGCCTAAAGGTAAGAATGCAATTGGCTGTAAGTGGGTTTATAAGGTGAAGCACAATGCAGATGGTTCTGTGAACAGATACAAGGCAAGATTAGTAGTCAAGGGATATGCACAAACATATGGCATTGACTATGAAGAAACATTCAGTCCGGTTGCAAGGATGGCAACCGTAAGAGCAGTCATTGCTATGGCTGCATCAAAGGGATGGTCTTTACATCAGATGGATGTAAAGAATGCCTTCTTGCATGGTGATTTGCAAGAAGAGGTCTATATGGAGCAGCCACCAGGTTATGTGCATGTTGTTCATCCTGATTTTATTTGCAGGTTGAAGAAAGCCTTGTATGGCTTGAAGCAAGCACCTAGAGCATGGTCTGACAAGATAGGACAGTATCTTGTCATTATTGGCTTTCAAATTTCCAAGGCAGATTTCTCACTTTATGTGAGAAAAACAAAGAAAGGTATTATGCTACTTGTCATTTATGTTGATGATTTGATTATGACAGGTGACAGTGATGAAGATATCCTTCATGTGAAAATGCTATTGAAGCAAAAGTTTGAGATGAAGGATTTGGGAGAGCTGTGTTATTTCTTGGGCATTGAGGTGATTAGATCACCAAGTGGGATACAGCTCTTGCAGAGGTAGTATGGATTGGACATGCTGTCCAAATATGGGATGACAGGCTGTAAGCCTATTTCAGTTCCTTTGGAGCAGAATGTGAAGCTGAGCGCAGATGCAGGTGAGCTTCTGGAAGACCCTACTATGTACAGACGCATAGTAGAAAGCTTGATTTATATGACTATTACCAGGCCAGATTTGAGCTATGCTATTGGATTGGTAAGTCAGTTTATGCAGGCTCCAAGGAAACTGCATTTGGATGCGGCTAGACGCATACTCAGGTATGTGAAGTCCACATTGCAGTATGGACTATTTTATGAGACTGGGGTTCAGATATAGTTGCATGGATACACTGATGCTGATTGGGCTAGTAGCATTTCTGATAGACGATCTACCAGTGGATATGTGTTCTCTTTTGGGAGTGCTGCAGTCACTTGGAGCAGCAAGAAACAGCCTACAGTTGCCTTATCTAGCACAGAGGCTGAGTACAGGGGCGCAGCAATGGCTGCATGTGAGGTAGCTTGGTTGCATAAGCTACTTTATGATATGCATCAGCCTACAAATGGGCTAGTTGTCATTTATTGTGACAACATGAGTAGTATACACTTGGCAAATAACCCAGTCTATCATGCTAGAACAAAGCACATTGAGGTGCATTATCACTATATGCGGGAGAGGGTTTTACTAGGTCTTATTGATCTAGTTTATGTCAGCATAGAGGATTAGGTAGCTGACATATTTACGAAGGCATTGGGCGCAGAGAAGCTGCGCAAGTTTAGAGACCTTCTTGGTGTGCAGGAATTGGGATTGAGCTCGAGGGGGAGTGTTGAGATATCGAGCTCCACTCATGATATGCCAAGGTGACTGTTGTGCATTTATGTCACCGACTTGTCAGTTGTAGATGCGGTTGGTACACCGCCCATGAATAATAGCTAGATGACAGCTATCCTTATCTACTCTAGTTCATGGCTCAGTTAGTATGCCACCTTAATTAGTTGTCTTTGGTTTGAGACCCATATATAGGGTTCTTCTATTTCTTTGTATGAGAGTTCTTTTGGCTTCCACAACTAAGAAGAGGAAAACTGTTTTCAACCTCCACCTGTGTGTGTATTCCCCCATTGTGCAAGCAAGAAAGCTACAAGTGAGACTCCTTCCTTCTCTCCCATAATCTTGACAGCCAAGAGCTGCCAATTAGTGCGGGATGTCAAGCCGAATGCCCTGGATTTTTTAGACCTCGAATCGGAGTCCGAACGAGACAGTGGCCACAAATTGGGCAAGAGATGAAGAGGTGGACATTAAGAGGACCAAAGGGGGGTGCCCTTTGGAGATTTTAACCCCCCTCAAATTTTTGATCAACATGACCAGAAAAAACGTGAGGAAATCATGGAGAGATGGGGCAGCACGCAGGGCGCATTTTTCGCCATCATCATCCTCCCTCATGATTGGGGACTGAATGTACCCCATGCAACTGACATTGGAGCTGAACTTCTCCCTATTGGCTGATGCTATCGCCTGTCTTTGCACGTGGAATGATGGACTGAATGAAGAGAACAGATTCTAGTCTTTCTCTCTCCTCCCTCTCTCTCCCCTCTATGGGATGTTCATGTGTACCCTCTTAATGAAGGAATTGGGGAAGGAGAATGAAGGAAATGGTGATGAAGATGGATAGAGATGTTGAAGATTGATGAGCAGCATTTGATTGAGAGCAATGGAGACTCCGTTTGCTGGTTATGCATGCATTCAAGGCGTCTCGGGTTACGTAAAAACACAGTATGACCATTTTTATGAAGAAAATGAAGGGTTTTTTATAGTTTATGATGATAATTATGTTCTTATTGGATGAAAATTTGTGTGTGTTTTTTGCATTATGAGTAATTGCTGTTTATCATAAAATCTTGGTTTTGCAATGATTTACATACTTTATTTAATTCCCGTAAACCCGAAATGTGGTCTTTAAGTGGCAAAATGCTAGTTTTTCCGTTTCGGGTGGGCAAAATATGTTTCCATGGGGGGAATATGGATGATAAATTGAATGTTAGTATGCTAAAGTGATTGGAATAAGAAAAACCAGAAAATAGCATATTTTATTGCCAAATAAATCAAGAAAATTGAGAAAATAAGGGGGAAAATAGAAATACGTCTTGGAAAAATAAGGAAAAATATAAGGAATGGTTGTGGATGTATGGTAGTGGCAAAGCATGAGGTTTGGCCTCAATTTGCCCTATCTCTTTGTCAAAGTTTGTGATTTATTGCTTTTTATACATCAAAACATGACAAAATGAACCTCTACACCTATGCAACGAATGCAATACTTAAACGTAGGGGGTTGGGAGGTTTGAATGGTGTGATTTGTGTGCTGATTGTTGCTGATTTCTGATGCACATCATGTCATAGAGCTCGTGGTAGTTTAATTAAGAGGATAGTAGCACGAGTGTTGTCTCGGTGCTATCCTTTCATCGCTGCAACGGGTTAGTAAATGCATGAAAAAGCCTGATTATGCACAAGCACGTTGCTGATTTAAAATGATGTTTGAGCACTTTAGAATCATTCACTTTGCATATGCATGACAATCATGGTATCAATATAAAAGGACTGGATGCATAGCACCTATTTTCAATGATGATGACCCACGGTTGAGGTGGAAAGGCATCCTAAGCCGTAGGATAGACGTTCATTTCTTGGGAGATTACTTGGTGAGGAAACATGGTATATCTCCTGGATTACTTTCACAATGAAGAGTGGAGTTTGTTTGTTTGTTTTATATGTTGAGCAGTGCATCAAGGGGCTAATCTCTGCGATGTAGGAGAGCTACAATGGGACCGCGGTGTTTCTACCAAGAGGTTGCCTCCATGTATGTGATTATCGTGGTATTTATTGCCAATGTGTGAGGGTTCTCCCTCTGAGGAGTTTTTAGAAAAGGAAACGTTGGACTACAAAACTATAAAACTATAAACGCATAGATTAGGCTTTAGGACAGTTTGCCCTTTAGCAGTAGATAGACGCTCCTGGTCCGCGAGGCCGTAAGGGTGTGTTTGTCTGTCATGAGTATGAGGTCCGGCTAGTGCCATAGCCAGTACCGGCCCATTTGAGGTCCCATCAAGTAGGTTATTAGGAGACTCTACCTAAAGAATTGTAGGAAACTAGTCTTGAAGTGCAAGAAATTTTTCCTGAATTGTAGGAAACTATTCCTAAACTACATGAAGACTGTTCTTGAATTGTAGGAAGACTATTTCTGAACTATAGAAATTCTGTTCTTGAACTGCAAGAAAATTGTTCCTGAACTGCAGGAAAACTGTTCGTGAACTACAAAAAGTTTATTCCTGAACTACAAGGAGTCAAGCACTTACAAATTGCATATAGCATTGAATATCTTAGTTTCAAATATGGCAAATGCTCAAGGCACTAACAATATCACTCAAATTGTGGGAGAGAAGCTTGATAAGAAAAACTTTACTTTATGGAAGTTTCGGATGCAAAATTTCTTGATTGGTAGAGGTTATTGTGATTTATGTATGGCGGATGAAGCTGAACCTGAATTTTCTGAACAGAATCCAACACGAACACTGGAGAGCTCATCGACAATGGTTGGAAAGAGCTATTAAAGTACTACATTGGTTTTCTTTATGCATTTCTGATGCGATGGCTATGCAAATTACCAATTGCTATTCCCCGAAGGATGCTTGGGATGCACTCATGAAGAATTATGGTAATGTTATGCAGGCAAGGAAGATACATCTGAAGCAGCAAATCAACAACATATCTAGCAATAGCATGATCATTCAAGCATACATGATGGAAATAAAGACCATAGCTGACCATTTGGCTACAATAGGATCTCGTGTTTCAAAGGATGATATGATTGTAGAGACATTGAATGGGTTAGGCAAGGAGTATAAGGCATTTGATACGTCCATTTCTGTGAGAACAAAACCCCCTGATTGGGACGAGTTACTTGCACTACTGCTACATGAAGAAGTAAATCCTTCCTTAAATACATGTTCAAGCATATCTCAGGGTAGAGACACTATCTTTTACTCTAGTCAGCGAGCTAAATCCTTGTTTTTTGTGGTCGAGGAGACACTAGGTAAAAGCTAGTGTCTCCTCGACTATCTTTTACATGAAGTTTTTTGTGGTCGAGGAGACACTCGAAACACACATGGAAAGGAGCAAAAAAATGATTGTCATAGCTCAAATGTGCAAGGACAACAAGGATCTGGATCCTTTAGAGGCAGGGGGAGATCATCTAGAGGTAGTGGTGGCTCCTGACAGTTGCATGAGCAGTCTAATAGGGATAAAGACTGTCATTATTGCAGAAGATATGGGCATATCACAAAGGATTGCCATAAAAAGCAAGCTAATATGAAGGCAAAAGATAGGCAACATGGACATTATGCATCTTCCAATGGTACTCAAGATGACCAAGGAGATAGACTATTTGCTTTGCAACATGTATCAAACAATACATCTAAGCAAGGCAAAGATGAGAAATGGTACATAGACTCACGAACATCCAATCATATAACTCCTCATGGTGAATGGTTTAATGAGTTAGTAGCAGGGTCTCATGGATTTTTATGTACTGTTGATGATACACAGCATGATATTCAGCATACATGTGTGGTTCCATTGCTCATGCCTGATGGTTGAAAGAAGAGCCTACGTGATGTACTACATGTACCTTCTACTATCAAGAATTTACTATTGATTGGACAAATGGCAGAATAGAATATACAAGTCAAATTCAACAGGGATGGTTGTTCTATTGAAGAATATGGCAATGGATGTAAATTGATTGCCAAAGGTAAGAAAGATGGCATAATGTTTACCTTGGATGCATCTGTCAAGATTGTGGGAGAGAAGGAAGGAGTCTCACTTGTAGCTTTCTTGCTTGCACAATGGGGGAAAACACACAAAGATAGAGGCTGAAAACAGTTTTCCTCTTCTTAGTTGTGTAAGCCAAAAGAACTCTCTTACAAAGAAATAGAAGAACCCTATATATGGGTCTCAAACCAAACTCAACTAACTAAGGTGGCATACTAACTGAGCCACGAACTAGAGTAGATATGTGGATTAGGATGTTCATATTGCTCTGCTTCATCCATTGCTACTACAAATAAGTGGACATTCAAGGATTCATCATGAACACTAATTGGTGCTTCTCTAGAATCTAGCTAAGATAGAAAGTTGGCCATCATATGTTGAGCTCCTATTGGATCTTCTGGATGGTCACATCAACATCAAAGTGGCCACCAAAAACACCTTGGTGAGCTTCCTCCATCACTATAGCCTACTCCATTGGTAGAACTGCTCTTTGTAGCACTCCAGATAGGGTGGAATGATATAGCTAACCCATAATGACCTCAAAATGTCAGCTCCAAATATCCAATCATTTTTTTTTATCCCTTTTGAGATGGAGCAGAGGAACTCTGGTCTCCAAGAAGGTCAGCATTTCCTCATACCAAGTCCATAGTGGATTAGGTGGTTCATGCTGCTCTACTTCATCCATTGCTACTACAAATAAGTGGACATTCAAGGATTCATCATGAACACTTATTTGTGCTTCTCTAGAGCCTAACTGAGATAGAAAGTTGGCCATCACATGTTGAGCTCCTAAGTAATGTATCACTTTGTATTCAAACTCTTGTAACATCAAGATCTATCTTGCTAATCTGCCCATCAAATTTTTTTGTTTACCAAGATAAACCAAGGCTAAGTGATCCACATGAAAATTAAAAGCATGCCCTAGCAAATAATGCCAAAATTTCTTAATGGAATAGATCATGCCCATTCATTCTCTTTAAATGATGGAGTCATTCTTCTCCTCATTGAATAGTCTCCGACTAGCATAAAAGATCATGTGAAACCACCCATGGGAATCCTCCTACATGAGAGCATTGCCAATAGCCATATCAAAAGCATCAGCAAGTATATAAAATGGTTTTTCCCAATCTAGGGGAATCACTATGGGGGCTCTTCAAGATAATAATAGATAGAGGTGCCAAAATGCTAGATTTACTTTTTCATTCCACTAAAAAATAGATTTTGCCACATGTGCCAATTAATTAAAAGGGATGACTAAGTGTGCCAAGAGTTGCAAGTGATGTCCAAGGCCACCAGATTTGTCCCAAGAATCAAAATATTGTGAATGGTGAGTCCAAAACTATAGTATATATGATAGTCGCAACCTTTGTGGGGTTGATAACAATACCAGCTTTGGAAATAATGTGGCCCAATAAAAAACCTCCTCAAACAGAAAATACACACTTTAACTTATTCAAACTCAAACTTACCTCTCGGTAACTTGTCAAACATAGCCGGAGGTGCATCGGATGGAGTGTGGCTTTCCCAAGTCTTCTTGTTAAAAAGATAAGAGAGAGATAGGGGCAACATAGAGTAGACAGCTCTCAATGTTCTTCTTTTTCATTATTCATCACAGTTTCTCTAACTAAGTAACATAAATTACATTGTACTACAACCTAAGTCAAGTAGTGTAAAGAGACTTAATCTAGCTATACTAGCTAAGTCTGGCCAACTTTATTACACACACATGTCATCAAGCTAATCTACTACTAGATAGAATCGGTAGGTAGTAGTAGGTAAATTGAGTTTACATATCTCAACACTCCCCCTCAAGCTCAAGTCACTTCCTATATCCCAAGCAACAATCCAAAATGAGTGAAATTATCTCTATCAAGGGATTTAGTAGAGATATTTGCCACTTGGTCTTCAATCTTCACATGTATGAGATCTATCTTGCCTCCAAGCACCATTTCTCTGATGAAATGATAATGTACCTCTATGTGCTTTGACCTAGTTTGATAAAGTGGATTGCTTGCTAGAAGCACATTGCTCATGTTATCACAATATAGCTTGACTGGTTTATCCACACAAATCCCCAATTCATCCATCAACTTAACTATCCATGTAGCCTCACACATAACCAACGCTACACCCCTGTATTCCACTTCTGTACTTCAGAGAGACACAATAGGTTTTTTTTTACTACTCCAACTGACCATGCTACTTCCAAGACCAAATGCATACCCACTCGTTGATCTATTGTCATACATACAACCAGCCCAATCTGCATCACAATAACCTATAAGCTTAACCGGCTTACCATGCTCATAGAATAGTCCATAAGACAATGTGCCCTTCACATACCTCAAAATCCTCCTCACAACATCTAGGTGAGGTTTCTTGGCTACTGCAAAAATTGGCTTATCAAATCAACTCCATAACTCAAGTTCGGTCTAGTCATAGTGAGATAGATTGGACTACCAACTATCTGTCTATATATAGTCACATTCTCTATCACATTTCCTGTATCAATAGCTACCTTTACATTTTTCTCTAGTGGTGTGTCCATGGGTTTTCATTCCAGCATGACATACTTCTCCAACATATTCTATGCATATTGTTTTTGTATCATCCATATCCCATGAGGTATATACATAACTTTAATGCCTAAGAAAAATTTCAGCCGTCCCAATTCTGTAATCTAAAATTCTTTCTACAACATAGCTTTTATGTCATCAATGCCCTATATGACATCATCTGTGATCACCAAAGCATCTAATAGAGCACCAAAATCACATATCCTATCTTTGGTTTCCTGATAAATAGGTTGTGATCAACTTTGCCTAGCTAAAATCCAAGTGTCTACAAGTAGGAAGTAATCCTAGCATTACAGGCTCGTGGAGCTTATTTTAAGCCATACAATGGTTTCTTCAATCTGCATACATATGATGGATAGTCATGATGCACATAGCCCTCTGGTTGATCCATATAAACCTCTTCTTCTAAATCACCATTTAAGAAAGCCTTTTTAATGTCCATCTAATAAAGGTTCTAGCCTTTGAATGCAACCAATGTTATAACAATCTGTACAATTTCCATCTTAGGAACCGGACAAAAGATTTCCTCATAATCCAACCCATATTGCTGAACATATCCTTTCACTACCAATCCGACTTTATACCTCTCTAGTGAGCCATCAGACTTACATTTTACTTTATAGACCCACTTGCATCCAATAGGCACTTTGCCCTTAGGCAACTCCACCAAATCCCATGTTGTATTTTTTAGCAAAGCTACATATTCATCATCCATAGCCTTGCACCAATTCTCATCCTTAATTGCTTCTACACAAAAAGATGTAGGTTCTTTGTATTCTAGCACTTCTATCATATATGCATAATGTCTCACTTAGTATCCACCGTAGATAAGCCTATCCATAGGCTTCCTTTCTCTCTGTAATCTCCACAACTGAGTTGAACTAGATTCTTCTCTCTCATGAGGCAGTACACATCTCTACTTAACTCCACGTATCACCAATGTAGGTATGTCAAACTCGCTATCAAGACTCTCACTAGAGTCATATCCTAAATTCAATGGACCTATAACAATATCAAAAACCTTCCCTTTTCTTGTATCTCTCCCCCTCACTAACGTATCCATGTCACTGGATGGAGACCCATGGCTATGTAGCCTACTTGTCCAAGGAGGATGAGCAACAAAATTTCTACTTCCCCTTTCCTGAGACTTCCAAGTTGCCAATTGCTTTATCGCAATATGAATGGTCTTTATGAGGTTAAAGTTTAAGGTTTAATTAAAAGCTTAATTGAAACCATGGCTTCTTCTCAAAATGAAAGTGATGACTTATGAAGGGGGGAAGACAAATTGAAAAGATTGGCCATTAGTGCACCAAATTTCACATGAAGTAGGGTAATTAAATGTCGGGAAATTCTTCTACAAGCCTGCAACTTCAGTTTACCCCAGTACATTGAAGCTCCATATTGATGATTATAGGAAGGACATAGTGATGGAGGACAAGAATAGTGATTACCTTTGGAGGTTAAATTGTTGAATTTCCTTGTTCCTGCTTTCATGGACCTTCTTCTACTCCTCTTGCACCAATCAAATGGGACAAGAGATGGTGCCCTCCATCTCTCTCTCTCTCTCTCTCTCTCTCTCTCTCTCTCTCTCTCTCTCTCTCTCTCTCTCTCTCTCTCTCTCTCTCTCTCTCTCTCTCTCTCTCTCTCTCTCTCTCTCTCTCTCTCTCTCTCTCTCTCTCTCTCTCTCTCTCTCTCTCTCTCTCTCTCTCTCTCTCTCTCTCTCTCTCTCTCTCTCTCTCTCTTTGTGACTTGGAATGGAAGTCAATGCAAGGTATCAACTTTAGAAGGTGGATGGCGTCCCATCCTGCGTGAAGACCAAGAGTCAATCCTTTGCCACACTCTCAATCTCTCATGTTTTGATGTCTAGCGATTGCCCCCTTCCTTCAATTCTCCCTCTCCTTCCCTCTTTCAGGCCAAGAAGGCACCCTCCTAACTCATGGTTCTAACTAGTTTTTTTTTTCACTTTTCTTTTTTTTCAAAATCCATCACCACTCTCCAAAAGCTCTTTGAGGCCATCCTCAGTAGCAAGCATTACAATTTCAAGTGTGCTTGTGAAGACATAAAAAATTGTTATGATTTATTTCTTGAAGCAGGAGTGATCCCAGCTATTGAGACTCTATGTAGTCCAAAAGATTTAATGGTAACATGGAAGAATGGAGAGATTTCTTCTGTAGTGTCAAAATCATGTACATACTTTGGAGTGGGATACTCTTTTGGAATTGAAGTGGCAAGCATTCCAAGTCATGCATAAGCTCTTCCCAATTGTACCCAACTCCATGTCTTCCTTGTTTTTTAGCATTGGTAGCTTTGCCCATAAGATTGCAAGCAACAAGCTAAATAGGACGATAAGATAAAATTGCTTCCAAGAGACAACCATATCTCTAGCATTTACTTCATGTTGAGTAAGATGACAAAAAGCAATCTTTATGTGCCAACTTATTGTCAATACTTTCCCTTGCCATCGTACTACTTTGGAATCGCATCTTGCAAAACTAGATATACCCTAGTTATCTGAGCCAAGACCTCTGAATGTCTTAACCTTACCGTCCCTAGCAGAGCATGTAATCTCTCTCTCCACCTCTAACTTGCCTTGCAACTTATCACTTCTACGAAAATTAGCAATGACCCCTTTTTCTCTACTACAAGTTCTAGAACAATATGCTCAATGTAACATCCTTCTTTTCCCTCTTAGTTGGCTAGTGGACCGTTGTCTTCCAAAGACAATAACTATCAACACCGCATCTGCATTAAATTAATGTAAAAATGTGGTAATAGTGTATCAAATGTATACAAGTTTATTGAAAATTTCATGCAATTTTTAGCATGTTTCTATGTGTTGTCATGAAGTGTGTTTTCCTTGGATACTCATAGGAAATAAAGGCATATAAGTGCATTGTTCCAACTACATGAGAGATATTTCTCAATCATGATGTCGTGTTTGATGAGTTAGCATCTTGGTGTGTTGCTAAGAAAGTTGCAGTATATGATGACACTTCACAAGGCAAGTAAAGGAAACTATATGGGTATTCTTGATTAACATTACTGTTGGTAAATTTGCTATGATTTATTAGAAATGATTGCTAGAAAATAAATTATTATCAAAATATTAAATATAATTTTTTTAAACAACACAATACTTTTATCCAAAAATGAGAATGAAATATTTATTTAAACATTAAATAGCAACAACACATTGCATCATACAAAGAGGGGTTGCACTTTAAAAAGGCGAACGAAAGTTTATGGTTTGTGGAACATTAGTTGATTTTCTCTGAATATTTGTTGAATTGTGAATAAAATTAATTAATTGTATAAAAGGTGGAGAAGAAAATAATTAAAATAAACTTAAATGGGGATGTATTGATAGATCCATTGGATCTATATTTTGAAACCAATCTTTCTAAAGTTAAACAAATTTCCTAGATAAACCGCCACAAGTATGGTAGGAGAAAATTATGAGGAACCCCTGAAAGATGGGGGAAAACCATAGTTATCCTAGGCTTAGCAATCTAGTGCCCAATCTAGAGCCCTAACCATGAAGTGATTATTGAAAAGAGAAACAAAAGCACTAAGTAGATTTGTTTAGTTCTTAGGCATTGAATGATATTAGTTGGACTACCACGGCAAAAAAGTATCATAATATTTGGGAAGTTAGATGGAGCTATTGAAATTGGTGACACTTATCACCTATCTAGTGCAACAACTCTTAAGAGTTGGCTTGGCAATCCGATTAAAAGTGGCTTTGACTTTGACTGATCATTTTTTGGTGCATTTTCCAGGAGTCAAGTGCACTCGAATAGGTGGTAAATATCCCTAGGATATTGAAATTCTAGGTACATTTTCTTGAAATTAATGATTAATTACAAAGTCTCTCTCTTTCTTAAGAGACTATTTTTCAAATTTTCCTCGAGATTACCAAAGGAAAGTGTTAGATTGGGCAAGAGACACAGAATCGGTAGAGGGTGGAAAATATTTTGGTCCATAGTTAATGATAGATGGACAATTATCCTCTTGGAGTTGGGGGTATAATGAATGCATGTAAACCATTGTTTTCTTAGCGGCACATTTTGGGCTAATAGATGAAATTGAAATAAATACTATTAATGTGTCATACCGCTTTGATTGGTATTATCGCATAGCTTATTAGATGTTTAGAAGGACTGAGTGGAGTGATGTATTGCCTTGGATACGTGTATCCAGAGGCTTGAAAATTTATTTTGACACAAAAGACATGAGAGAGGTAGCTGAAATTCTAGGTCTAATTCTTGGGCAAAAGGAGAAACTACCATATGGAGAAGGAGATCCAGAATTGCCGACTATTCTCAAATTTTTGAGCGTATACTTAACCACAAAAACCTATTCTCAAATTTTTGAGCGTATACTTAACCACAAAAACCCTAACTTTAGAGCTTTAGGAAAAAATGAATAAGTTGCGAGAAATTCGCAAAGGATGACATTAATGAGTACTAAATTAGTGATGGATGATTTTTTAGGAGAGGCAAAGACAACAAATTGAAGCTTGAGACCAACATGCAAGGGAACGAGCACATGACACAAGGCTTGGCTACTACTAGAGAGGCTAGAAAAGGTGAATGCTTTGCTGAATTTGGGAATAGGTGTTGCATCAAGTTCAAACGTAGAGCCATTTGGTCCTAATATACCATTTGATAGAACCCCATTACAAGAAAGTGAAGAAGATTCATATCAATGGAACCGAGCAGTGAAAAGGGAACCATATTGCAGCAAAAATAGACAAAAGAGAGACTAATGCATTGCTAAACATTGTCAAAAGGAGACAAACCAAACTAAGAATTTGTAGGAAACTAGGCCAGGGAGTGACTAAACCCAAGCAATAGATATCAATATCTCAACAAAATTACAAATATAGAAACAAGGGAAACCCACAGCCAAAGAAAAGAGAAAAAAAGAACCATAAAACTTCAACAAGCTATGTTGGCCATCACAAGCAACTAGGCCACATAGGAACACTTGCATATTACGGTCCGATTACACATAATCTGAATAGGGTGTGATGGAGGTGGTCTTGCAAGTGGTTTGGGCAGCCACAACCAATGATTTCCTATATAGTATCCTTAATCAAGCAAAAGGGATCAAGGAATCTATCATTGCATATACTAGCTCTCTATCAATGTCTTTGCCTATGAGATGTTTTTTCATGGTTTTCAATGAGTTTTGTAAGTCCATCTTGTATCCTTGGCATTGCTCTCTAAATTTTTTGTTTGAAGAATAGTTGTGCTAATATATTCTCTTTCTTCATTGTGTGCTCAAAGCAACTCCTCAAGTGTTTACTTACGTCTCTCACTAGTTGGTATCGCTTTTGAGTTAGGGATTTTCTCCTTGCCTTTTCCTTGTTGAGGACTAAGATATCTTTGCTAAAAGTTATAATTATCCTTACATTCATGAGTGTCAGATCTATCTGTTGCACTACCTTACATTTTGTTGCTCGCTTGAAGCTCTACAAAGAGGTACTTCCTTTCCCATGTCTCATGGTTTGGGAGTACATGGAATAACATGGGTAGGATTTTGGTCTTGATAATTATGAGAATTTTGCATTTTCCCAGGAGAGAATATGGTTTTCCCCCATAGGGATTGAGGATCATCTTGGTTGGTGTAAGCTCTAGTTAGCCAATTCCACTCCATGCTTTGTAGGTCAAAATATTAAAGTTTACTCCATCAATAAAAGCATCAACAACATGCTCTCTTTTTGTGGTAAGTTTGACCCTAAGATAGGTAGGACATATTATCCCATTGTCTTTTGGGTCTTGATCTACAAGCCTAACCTTTCGAATGCAAATCTGTGGACTCCTAGTTGCACTATCGAGTATAGTTTGTGTATTAGGATTATGTTTCCTCCATGCAATCTTGCTCTTATCACATTCATGGTTAAGGTTGTTGATTTTATTCACATTCATAGTTGGTCTTTCAATTATCTTGCATTCCTTATCACTATTTTGCATGTGTGGTTCTTATGTTTCTTCATCAATTTTGTTTGAAATAGTCACATTCTATTTTTCGATGTGCTTGTTGCAATTGTTTCTCTTGTGAGATGCATGATGTTTGCAATTCTTTCCCCCTTGATTCTTGTAATAAATGAGTACATGTGCACAACCAATCTTTCGCTTTTTTTTATTAATCCATTGAGTTATAGTTCAACTGTGTCCCATTGCAACTCATGCTCAAGTAGGCTTTGTACTTATTATTATTGTTTCGTACACAAATAAATTCTCTACATTGTATGTTGTGATGATAGTTGTCCTCAAATTACATGTGTTGTTATCCTCACTTGAGTGTGGCCTCTCCCACAACTTTTCTTGTTGCACAAAAGGCTTGTGGCAATCCCATTCACAATATGATTTGCATGTTATTGGAATTTCTTTTGGTTGGACAACATGACTCCCATGTGCTCCATTCCTCCAAGGTTCTTGTTAGGCACTAGACAATCCAATTATTCCATGTCTAATGATGCTTCCAATGATGTATGCTTGCTCAAGTATGGCTAAAATGTGAGAAGGATCGAAACTTTCTTGGAAGACTTATGGTGGGAGAACGAGAGAGAGAGAGAGAGAGAGAGAGAGAGAGACTGAATGGGAACTCCAATAGTCACAATGTGTGACCGGGACTTCCTTTATTCAGACTATCACTAAAAGAATAAAGAATAAAGTGAGATGACGAGTGCCCGTTACTTGCAATGTGCAATGGCCAACACTGTCAGTGTAGTAATACATAGGCGGCTAGGCAAAGGCACCTTTACCCCCCAACAACCTCCCACTTAAAGGCAAATCTATCCCAATGAGAAGTGAAAAGAAAAAGAAAAAGACAGTACAACATACACATGTACAACAGGATGAGGAAAAACATCATCTCATCCAATGTCCATCAATCTCCTAAGAAAGGCAAAGTGCTCAATAGTGAGGCTTTTCGTGAGTAGATCTATAGGACTTTCGTCAGTGGAGATCTTTACAAGGTTAATAGACTTGTCCTCCATGACTCCACATGTGAAGTGATACCTCATCTCAATGTGTTTTGTCTTCGCATGGAAGACGGGATTCTTGGCTCGCTAAATAGCACTCATAGAATCCGAATGCAACATAGGTATAGAATCAATCCCAAGGTCATGAATCAAATGGCCCAGCCATATGGCCTGCTTGCAAGCCTCAGTGGCTACAACATACTCGGCCTCAGTGGTAGAGAGAGCCGTACGCTTTTGAACCCCTGACATCCAAGAAATAGCACATCCAGCATAGGTGAATATATAGCCAAAAGTGGACTTCCTACTATTTGCATGTCCTACATAGTCCAAGTCTATGTAGCCCACAACTCATGTATCCTAGCTGCCATAGCAAATACACATATCTATTGTGCCCTTCATGTATCGCATGATATCCATCACGACATCCCAATGTTTCTTGCCAGGAATAGCCATACAGCATGCCACAACACCAACTACAAAGGCAATATCTAGACGAGTGGTTGTCATAGCATACATCAAACTACCCATGACTGATGCATAAGGCATCTTGGCCATCTTGGCCCGCTGCTTATCTATCTGCAGACAATCAGCCTATGAGACCTTCACATAAGAAGATAATGGATAGCCAATATGCTTTACATCCTACATGCGAAAATGCTCAAGGACTCTATGAATGTACTCCCTCTGTGAGAGCCCTCTGTGAGAGGTAGAGTAGTTCCTAATGCCTGTCGTGCTTAATGCGCATACCAAGAATGTGAGAGGCTTGTCCCAAATCCTTCATCTCAAAGCTCTTCTTTAGGTGAGATTTCAGAGCATCCAACTCATCATGAGCTTTCCTTTCTATCAACATATCATCCACATAAAGTACCAAAATAAGCAATGAGCCATCATGGGCTTTCTTCGTGTAAAGACATGGATCCATAGCATTCCTACTATAACTATGTGACTACATAAAGGTGTCAAACTTATGATACCACTCTCTAGGTGCCTGCTTCAAGCCATAAAGACTTTTCTTCAACTTGCACACTAGGTGCTCCCTGCTAGGTTCTGCAAAGCCCTTACACTACTCCATGTATATCTTATCATGCAAATCCCCATGCAAGAATGCAGTCTTGACATCCATGTGATACATGTCCAAGTCAAGTTACATGACTAAGGCCAAAATCAAGCATAGGGTGGTCATCTTGACCATAGGAGAAAAGGCTTCATCAAAGCCAACTCCATGCTCCTCTTTAAAACCATTAGTGACAAGTCTTGCCTTATAAGCCGGCTTGGGTTTTCCAGGGGTACTTTTCAGCTTGTACACCCATTTGCATGGCAAAGCCTTCTTGTCGTTAGGCAATGCAACCAAATCCCAAGTCATATTCCTATACTGGGAGTCCATCTCAGACTACGTAGGCCTCTCCCATGAGTAACTGTCACCTCTGCGCATAGCCTCATCATAGGTTAGAGGCTCTCCTACATCTGTAACCAATATATAATGCATCGAGGGCTCAAATTGATCAGGTGGATGTCTAGCTCTAGTAGGCCATCTCACTGCAAGCTTTGCTGCATGTCTAGCATCCTATCCAATACCCTGGCCATGTGTACCAACTACTGTTGTAGGCTGTCCAACTAGCTGTGTAGGAGTAGGTGGCTCCTCCTAGAATATAACCTTACGTATCTCTACCACCTTCTCAGGTTGCCTATGCAACTTTTCTTCGTGGAAGACTACATCATGGTGGCTGCTGATGACTTTCCACACCTGTGAATCCCACAGGTGGTAGCCCATCGCACATGCATCACCATAGCCAAGGAAAATGAAGCACCAGAATCGAAAAATCCAGCATTGCACATACATAGAGTGAACCTCGGTCACTCAATAGTGTAGCATCACAAGAACTAGTTGCAAGTATGTACTCCCCATCAAAGTCATCAATCTACATGGCACTTATCTCATTGAATTTCACACTAGATTTTGCAGGCATAATGCTGCGTGATCAAAGGACTTTTCCTGTACTTTTTCTTTTCCCTTCTCTTTGCACTTCTCATTGCACAACTCATGACACTATGGACGTATGTGACCCTTCTTACCGCAATGATGACATGTCATATTAGCATTTCTTCCACGAGACTTGTTGCGCGACTTACCACATGACTTAGACCTAGACTTCTACAAGTCTCTGCCACGTCCATACCTGACAGATAATTTTTTATGCCGAGAAGTGCTTAAAAATACCTAAAAATTATAAATATCTGGGGAAAAATAGACTTCGTTGAAGGTGGCGGTGGCAATCAGTACGATTTTAAGCCACAATGCCCCAAAAATGCTTAAAAGAGCCACTCGACGGCGATCGGAGAATTTTCATACTTTTTTGGCGTGTGGGATGAGACCCTGGGAGCTGCCCAGCAATGGAGGACTTCAAGACGGATGCCTAGGATTTTTCGGATCCTGAATCGAACACCGGATGTGGAAGGGGGATGTGGAATGAGTATTGGGGGGGGGGGGGGGGGGGGGTTTGTTGCCACCTGATCAAGAAGAAGGCGTCATGGCTAGATTTGGTGGAGAGATGGATTGTGGCACCTGTGAACAACCCCCCAACTGATCTCATGGCTTTTCTTCTTCCTATCTTCTCTCTCCACATCACCAGTCTCCACCCATCAATTGGCTGCCTAGTTGTAGAGATAAAAAACCCGTCTTTCTCTCTCCTCCCTCTCTATCCTGCATAGAGGCTATTTATATGCAAGAAATCAAGAAGAAGAGGGGTTGAAGAATGCTTATTCAGCTGTGATCGAATTGCTTCACGATGAAGAGGAGATTGAGGAAAGAGGTTCAACACTGAAGAATGGTTGCTGGTCGCGGTCCGTGGGCTACCCAGAATAATTATTAAAGAAACCCGCAACACGCAAGACATGCGGTATACTCCAATTTTATGAAGAAATTTGCTTGTTTTTGTTGTTTTATGGTCCAAATGTTGTTCATATGCGATGAATTTTTGTTTGAACCTTGTTTGCATCATGTTTGAGGGCTATAACTACAGAAATGCAAAATCCGTAATGATTTAGAGCCATTATTAGTTCTTTAAAACCCGTAAAATATCATTTTTAATGGAAATTAATGGTTTGTTTCGATTTTGAGTTGAAAAAAAGAAGTGGAAATGGAATAAAATCAGAGAAAATGTTAAGTTTCATTCAAAATTATAAGCCAATACAAATAAATCAGAAAATACCTATTTTCTATGAATAATAAATAGGAAAAATAGTGAAAAATAGAGAAAATTGGGATTTTCGCGCTCAAAAAATATGAAAAAGTAAGATTTATGTGTGTGAATGTTTGGCGAGGTTAAAGCATGAGATCAAGCCTCAACTTGGCCTTGTTCTTTGTGTTATAGTACCTGTTTATTGGTTTTTACATACAAAAATGATACAAAACAACCCTTTACACCTATACACCGCAGCAACACCTAAATGGTGAGGGCGGGATGAAGTTTGTGAGACGATCTAATTGCTCAAAAGATACAAATTCTGATTTCCCGCTTTGTGCATAGCATTTACGAATCGTTCCATAATTAAATATAGGCGACTAATAGCATGGAAGTTCCGGTGCTAGTCCCTAAAGCAGTGGAGCATGTAACACTTAGTTAAAATTCATGAAAGGGATGTTTTCCGCACCTCACATGGCTGGTTTTTTTAATCATAAAACGGTTGTGCATAATTGTCATACACCTCGCATCAAGTATGCCATGTGGTATCTCCTGGAATGCATTGCAACTGATTGATAAACTTAGACCAACGCTAAGAGAACAGAAAACCTAAGTTGTAGGTTAGACGGGCGCTTCCATTGGGGAAAGTTTTGTGAGGCAAATCAGAATCTCCTGGAATGCTGAATTATGAAAGAGTGGAGTTTGTGCGAATGTTATATGTGTTAGCGATGCATCTTGGGGCTAATCTCCGAGGTGTAGGAGAGTCGTAATGGAGCCACGGCAATCAGCCGAGAGGTGCTTCCCTATGTGTATATTACGAGGCATTATGCCTATATGTTATGGGATCTCCCTCTGAGGAGAAGGGAATATGAATGTGGACTACATATTGGATACAAACGCAAAATCATCATAAGTATGAAGTGCAAAGTGAGTTTTAGACGCTCCTGGTCCGCAAGGCCATGTGGTGGGGTTGTCTGTTGTATGCATGAGGTCCGGCTAGTACCATAGCCAGTGCCAGCCCATTTTAGGTCCCATCAATACCCAGAGTCAGTCTTTCCATTACCATCTCTACCTCTAACAGTCAAAGCATACGACATACGAGAGGCATCCAAGTTCTTACAGTTGATCTCTTTCTACAGAAGAGCACTCTCTACATTAGGCAAGTTCAAAATAGTTGCAAGAGCACATAAGGCAGTGCGGAATATATCCCATGACTCACTCAAAGTCCCAAGCAAAAACAACAGAGTAACCTCATCATTGAAGGTAATGCCCTGCAAAGTCAAGTTCTTGAGAATAGCATGGAATTGGCAAAAAATGAGTAGACATCATCATATTCTCCTTCATGTGTAGATCCATAAGTTATTTTAGCCAATACATCTACTTGCTGGAATTTTTTTGTGATAGAGGTTCTTGATCTTATCCCAAAGCTTCCAAGCACTCTATGCTTCCTCAACCAAATTGTAATGCACCTATTCAATGAGAGACAATATAAGGGTGGACTTGCATAACTCATCAAGCTCATCCCATTTGTCATTAGTCATAGTTTCAGGCGACTTGCCATGCATCCTTAGTGGCTTGATCTGAGTTTTTTCCACCAATACCTGCTAAACTTGGCTCGTCCAATAGGCATAATTCATACATCAAGCTTAGTGATGTTGAAGATAGCACTGTCAGTGGAAGAAGATGCCATACTACAGTCCAAAATGATGTAGACAGTTCAAAATTGCTTGCTCTTTTCTACTGTAAATAGCCAAAATACCACCAAAACCAAGACAAAATGACCACGAATTGATTGCTAATGATGTTGCCCACCAAGTATCCTCAAAAATACATAAAATCAAGATGATTCAACATGAAAATTCCAATGACTATCTAAGCATAATCGGCATCAATCGGGCATAAATCAACATATGTGACAGTCATATGGACATTGAGCAAACACCCAAGCATGTCAAATGAATCCGTCAATAAGCTGGTACACCCCTTGTGTAATAGGGAAAAGTGTACACAACATTGGTAAGACCTAACACAAATAGGTGTATGCTCAGAGAGTACAAAGCCCAAATCACCCCAAGTACATGTATGCGAACCATGGCATATCAACCATGCAACATCCAAGTGAAGAAGATCCCAGTCTCAGAAGACTCAAAGCTCAATAGCATAAACCACATGCTCAATGTTTGTCAAGCATCCAAAGATGCTCCCACTTGCACAAAAATCATATGGATCAAGCCAAAAAGCAATACCTCTAACACAATTCCTTGAGGGTGCCCACCCCAAAGGGATCGGGAAGGTGCTCAAGAAGCCAAGGAGTAATGGGAGCTCAAGGGAGTCAGCTATGGCTACCGGGAAGGAGACCCAATGAGTGTAGGTATTCAAAATGAGTGCTGAAGGATTCATGGACCAAGCTTGAATGCTCGAGCAACCATGCTGTGATACCAGTTGAAAGGTAAGAAGGATTGAAGCTTTCTTAGAAGAGCTATGGCAAGAGAGCAAGAGCAAGAAAGAGAGAGAAACCAAATGGAAACTCCAACAGTCACACCTGCAATGTGCACTAGCGGTCGGTGTAGTAATACACGGGTGGCTAGGCTAAGGCACCTTTACCCCCAAAAATGGTTTGGTTTGCAATGGGTTTAGAGTAATTATGATTTCTTACAGAGTTTATACTCTAGGTGAGCAAGATGATATATCCTCACAACCGTAGTCTCTGCACCAAGAGTTATTGCTTAGTTTTGGACAAAGGTGATCTAGTAGAACCAAGATTGTGCATCAATGGTCAATTAGCTAGGCCCCCTAAGCCTTTGTCCATAGACTTGCTCAAATGTGAAAGCAATCCAAGTTAGTGTGAGTACCTTTAATTCATGCAATCTCTTGAGGCTTGGAGCATTTCAACACAGCATGTCCCTATAATGAGGGTTCTTGGTCTTGCAATGTAATCCAATGACACTCGCCCTCTTTTAAAGAAAAATGTGTTTAGCACTATAGAGTACTACTTGCACAAGTCTTTTTACAAGAGAGAAAATGGGTACAATACATAACGTGAAGCTCAATACCCAATCAAGGATCCTTAGCAATGTTTTGAGTTATTTTACTTTGAGTGTTGGTAGTCCTTTTATCAATAGAACTCAACTCGTTGATGTGCATGGACCTATGTAGTTTGTTCGACAAGATTTTTCTGCTTGCACATGAGTCCAAATAATTATGCTTTTGAGGTATAGATCATTAGTGTGGTGATTCCCTCTTCAGTATCCCTATCTACTTTGAGAAGCTATTGCTTCTTCTTTGTTAAGACTTTAAGCTCTATTTATCTGTCTATGTGTGTGACTAATAGTCTAATTGTATGTCCAGCTGTACACATCAATTGTGGGTCATTTAATAAGTTGGCAGTCTTCTCTGACTTAACCACAGTTAGTACATTAGCTAGATGACCTAGTTGTAACTATTTAGTTGTATTAGTTACAAGAGGAATAACAAAAGAAATGGGATGAGCTGACTACTCACTCTTTGTTGCTCCAATCCATTTAACATGCTATCAGAGCCATGAACCATGGAATCCTTGAGAGCTCATAGCCTAACATTGGCATTGTAAAAGCTAGAACTTGAAGGAAAAGTTTGAAGGTACAAGGAAAAGAAGCCATAGCCAACATTGGAGAAGTATACATCAAATTTGGATCTCCTACACTTGTTAGAGCTTGTTGATGTATGCATGAGGGATCATTGGCAAGCAACAGAGCCAATCATTTAACTCACTTGTGGTTAGTATGAGTAGTAGTATGTAGATGTGATGTAGAAAATTTGCGCCTGAAAAAACGTGAGTAGATCTAGCCACTACTAATCATCCATTTTCTTGAGCAATCATATGGGACATTTGACACATACATTAGAGCCTCTAGTGAAGAAGCATTAGCTTGCAAGTGACCAGCAACTCATGGACTAGCAACGGGGCAAAAAAATGGCCTATAGAAGTTGTGCCTGTTGTTCCTACAGGTATACCTGGACTAATTTGAAGGCATCCTTGATGTATAATGTATATTCATCCAATGTGACATATTACTTGCTAAATGGTTGAGCATTGGCATGAGCTCATGGAGCATTATTTATGCTGTAGAAAATTGATGTAAAGCAGTCTGAATGTGACCAGCAGACATATGTAATGCAGGTTGAATACACTTGTTGTATATGGAAACTCATAGGCAACATTGAAGTTTCAACAGATAGTGATCATTGAAGAGCTTATACTTGGTAGATGCTTGACAAAGCATATGTATTATCTCTTATGTTTTTTATCTTGGATTGGGAGTGTCAAATGCTTAGTGTTTGAAGATAATGACAAGCTAAAATCTATCTTGGAATTTCCAACACTAATACAGGGCACTGTTTGATCCACCAATGCTTTGGAATGATGGATATGACTATCAAGAATGCTTGATAAATGTATGTGCAATAACCATGTACACCTTGGCATGATTAAAAGGGATTAAAAATTCACTTTTGGAATCCATTTAGAGATCTAGAAATCACAGGTTGAAATCTGTAATTTGAATGTATGACAGTCATCACTCGAAGGTTGAAACATACTGACATCCATTTGGTACATGTAAGGCTTGAGTCATGCCATTGGAGCTATAGGTATTTTTGTGGGATATTGAGAGTATTAAATGCCCAAATTTAGATATATTTACTACTGGTTATAGTAGGATATTAATTTTTTTTATTAGCTAGAAGAATATTTACTTCCATACATGATGTACATGCAATGCAATGTGTCCAGATGGACATGTATGGATACCTACATGTAGTGGCAATTGTCTGAGATGTTGTATGCTATGTTGAGGCATAAATACCCTTGCTTTGGCTGAGAAAAGGTCATCAATTATGCGCAAGTTGATGTTCACATATTGATTGTATGTTCACTACCAATTAATGTGTTTACATACATAGTATGGAGTAAATGCAGTCCATATAAATAGGTTGTTATCCTAGATGTTTTGCCACTTGACTTGGGATATGCTTGACATGTTTATGGACTGAAATACCCTAATTTGAACATAGGGTTGCTACTAAAAACTGTCATTGAATTGGAAGGCTAAAATTGATCAGTTAAAAAATCTTGGTTTGCAGGAAGTCAAGCAGTGTTTACAACATGGCAAATGCAAACATAACAGATAACATAACCCAAATAGTGGGTGAGAAACTTGAAAGCAACAACTATGACATCTGGAAGTTTTGCATGGAGAACTTCCTAATAGGAAAAGGATATTGGGATTTGGTAACATGAGAGCAAAGGTTGGAACCCAAATTTCCTACTAAGAGGAATCCCACTCCAGATCAGTTAAGAGCTCATAGAGCTTGGACAAAAAGAACACGCAAGGTTCTACATTGGCTGTGATTATGTATTTTGGATGCTATGGTAATGCAGATTATCAATTGCAACTCTCCAAAGGATGCATGGAATACATTGATCAAGTACTATGGAACTACCACAAGTGCAAGGAAGATATAATTAAAGCAAAAATTCAATAATATGGAGAGAAAAGGTAGGTCTATTCAAGACTATGTCACTAAAATCAGGACCATTGCATGCCAGTTAGCATCCATTGGCACAAGTGGAGGATGAAGACATGGTTGCAGTTGCATTAAAATTCTTGGGGCCTAAATATAAATATTTTGATACTTTCATATCTGTGCGGGCTGAAATGCTAGACTTTAATGAGCTTGTGGTATTGCTCATTCATGAGGAAGTAAAACTGGGATTGGCTACTGGTTCTAGCAGCTCTAAGAGCAAGGATGTTGTCTCTTGTGGAAAATGAGCACCATAGAATATGTCTCATGGCAATAATACCCAGCATGGTTCAAATGCACAAGGCGGTGGCAATTTTAGAGCCAGGGGGAGATCTAGCCCTAGGGGTAGAGGCTCTTGGTAGCCACAGCATGTCTGTGACAACCCTAACAAGGATAAGGATTGTCATTATTGTGGAAAGTATAGACACATTGCCAGGGACTTCCGAGAGAAACAAGGCAAGTAGCATGGACATTATGCATCGTCCAACCATACAGAGGATGATTCGGCAGATCGGTTGTTTGACATGACTTACGTACAAAACAGGGCTACTAAGAAGTCAAATGTAGATTATATTTGGTATATTGATTCAGGAGCATCAAATCATATGACACCTCATGGTGACTGGTTCACAGATATGGTGCCTAACAAGAATGGTTATGTATGCACAGGCGATGATACGCAACATAGCATTGCGAACAAAGGCATAGTACCTATGGTGATTCATGATGGCAAGAAGAAGAATCTACATAATGTGTTGCACATCCCATCCATTACGAAGAATTTGTTGTCTATGGGTCCATGACTGAGCAGAATTTGCAGATCTATTTTAATAAGCATGGTTTCTTCATATAAGAGTTTAGTAATAGCTGCAAATTGATTGCTCATGGTCATAGACATGGCAGGATGTTCACATTAGATGCCACTTTACCAAAGTTTGAAACTAGCAATGGTTTCTCATGGTTCATGTATAGTCAAAGACCCAAAAATATGGCATAAGAGGGTGGGGCATGTAAATATTCAGTAGGGCTACAATTGATGCAGAAGAGACAGCTTGTTACTAGCTTACCAAAGTTTACCTACACTGATCTTGGTCATGTATGTGATGCGTGTCAATTTGGTAAATAGTCACAATTGCCTTTTGTTAGGCATGTATGAAACAGCACAGGACCTTTGCAATTGGTCCATTTTGATGTGTGTGGGTGAGCCCATAATGCATCTATGGGAGGCCCTAAATACTATGTGACCTTCATACATGACTTTAACTGCTATACTTGGGTTTATATACTGAAAGCAAAGGATGAGGTGTTTGTTGTTTTCAAGCAATTCTCAAGAAGCAGGTTGAGAAAGAAGTTGATTTGCTACATCTCTTGTTTGAGATCCGACAACAGTGGGGAGTATGTATCACATGAGTTTGACAATTTGTTGGCTGAAAATGGTATTCATAGGCAGCTTACATGCAGCTACACTCCAAAGCAGAATGGAGTAGCTAAACATAAGAATAGGGTATTAATGGAAGTTGCCCGTGATATGATGAATGAGAATAATATGCCACTTTACTATTGGGTTGAGGCTGTTATGATAGCCATGTACATTTTGAATAGGACTTCCACTACAAGCATTCATGATGTGACACCCTTTCAGAAGTTGTATGGCTACAAACTTGATGTCAATCACATGAAAGTATTTGGTTGTATTGCTTATGTGCATATTCTTGAAGAAATGAGAATGACATTGGATCCAAAAGCACATAATTGTGTCTTTATTGGTTATGTGCAAGAAAAGAAAGCATATAAATATTTTGATCCCTCTACTCGGGAGACACTTGTGAGTAGCGATGTTATATTTGATGATATGGCTACTTGGTATGCATCACCTACAATACTACTCTCTGACATGCCTTCTGCACATGCTTCTACACTTAGTTCACAGCAGAGTACTACATTGACTGGTGCTAGTGTTACAAATGTATCATCCCCTATATCTCCATGGACATGGAGATTGTGAAGTTCTAGCTCATCATCCACCACTGACACCCCTATGTCAGTGAGGGGGAGATATGGCATGATGGACAGCAAAGGGAAATTAAAAAAATTTGATGATACACCTGGCATGATGACTTCAAGCTATGACTTGATTGATAGTCTTGACAATGAACTTGGTATTCCTACCGTGTATATGCCTGGCACTTGGCAGAGTACGTACATTCTACCTCATGAGAGAGAGGAACCTAGTAGTGCACCATAGCTCAGATGCTCGCAGAGGGCTAGGTATCCTTTGGATAGACTAACTTACAATGGTTACTCTACGGAGCATTATTCTTATATGACAAAGGTTATGGAGGTTAAAGAACCTCTCACTTATGCTATGCAGTGATGGATAAGAATTGGTGCACATCCATGGATGAGGAAATGGTTGCCTTGGTTAAAAATAGCACTTGGGATCTTGTTCCACTGCCAGATGGGAAAAGGACCATTGACTGCGAATTTGTTTATAAGATTAAATGCAAGTCGAATGGCAATGTAGAGAGGTACAAAGCCAGGTTGGTCGCCAAGGGATATGCTTAGCAATATGGTCTAGACTACAAAGAAACTTCCAGCCATGTTGCCAAGATGGCAACCATACAAACAATTATTGCATTGGTTACTGCAAAAGGCTGGAAATTGCAGCAAAGGGATAATAAGAATGCTTTCCTTAATGGTGACTTGGAAGAGGATGTTTACATGGATCAGCCTCAAGGTATGCACACCCTAAGTTTCTGCACACTGTCTATAAGCTAGAGAAAGCTTTGTATGGGCTGAAATAGGCTCCTAAAGCATGGCATGCAAGGATTAGCAATTACCTGCAAAGTTTGGGTTTCATGGTTGGCAGGGTTGATCATAGTCTGTTCACGAAAAATGCAGACAGAGGATTGGTAGTGCTAGTTATTTATGTGGATGATCTAATAATCACAAGTGATGATGACTTTCGAATACAGAATGCATGTGAGTATGATGAAATCTAAATTTGATATGAAGGATCTAGGTGAGGTGAAATTCTTCTTGGCTATTGAAGTGATAAAGGCAGATAATGATTTATGGCGGATGCAAAAACACAATGCCATGGAAATGCTGAAAAAATATGGCATGGCTAAATGTAAACCACTTGATATACCTTTGGATCAAAATGTTAGGTTAGACATAAATATTGGAGCTAAAATTGATGATGTCACTACGTGCAGACAGATGATTGGAAGCTTGATCTAGTTGACCATCATAAGACCTGATTTGAGTTATGCTATTAGGCTCATAAGTTAGTTCATGCAGAAGCCCAAAAAGCCACACTTGGGTGTTGTTAGATAGATTATGCAGTATGAAAAGTCCACTACTATAGATCATGGGATGTTCTATGAGAAGGGTAAGGCCTTGAAACTCATTGATTATGTAAAAACTGGGTCTAGAACATGGCTTGAGGCGGAAGCTATGGAGGTTGGAAGAGAAAAAGTGAGTTCATGAAGACACTAGCATGACTGACTATTACACAAGTGAATTAGGTTCCAAGATGGAAGCTTGGACTCATAAACACAATCTTGTGTATAGGCTGACAATGATACAAAGACTTTATTGAAGGACAAAAGTAATATGACATTGCATTAGAAAAGAGAGCAAGTACAATGCTTTATAGGAAACTGGATGGTAGCACTTCTCCTATTGTGCTTATGGGATTCTAGTCATGTGCCCTCATCGCTCCTTCCAAAGAGACTAAAGTAGGTGTGATTGCAAACATCTCAACACTCCTCCTCAATCACAACCAGAAGTACAAAGTGTGTAGAGGCTTTAGTGAGAGCAACACCTGCAAAATGTGGGCACACCATAGACATGGCAAAACACTAGAGGCTGTCGCAAAAAAGGCTAAGTGTGGATACCACAAACATGATGGACATCCAAAGGCTATAACAAAATCCTCACAAAGTGTAAAGAGGCTGTAGTACAAAGCTACATGAGGAGTTTACAAGCTTATGTCCGAAGCATTAGGGCTCGGCAATATAAGGCTAAAATAGTCTATCCGAATAGAAGGATTGATGAGGTTTGTCCTTCTCCTAGTGCTCTTCTTCTTCTTCTTCTTTTGTGCCATATTATTCTTCTTCTTTAACAACAACTAGATAGGCCTTTTGGGACCTCTTTTTGGTGTGGTAGAACTTCCCGGTGTCTGGTCCTTTTGCAAAAGTCACAAAAAAGTTGGTCCTTCTTGCCTTTGTACCTATTGCCAACATATAATGCTTGTTCATCTCTAGAGGTGCTTGGTTCTTCCTTAGTTTTAAGCTTATTTTCCTCCTCTAACAGTGATGCTTAGATATCAACAACCTTAGGATTTGGCATATTGATTAGATTTGTTGACACATTATTACATTCAAGAGGCAAACTTTTGAGCAAAACACCAATGCAAACATCTTCTTCCATTTTAATGTTGATTCCTACAAGCTGGGTTAGAAATCCTTCCATGTAATTTAGATGTGTGGCAAGTGATGTGCTGGACTTCATTTCAAGCCTGAAAAATTCAATCAAGAGACCATACTTTGATGACTTCAACTGTGCACTGAACAAAAAGTCAAGTCTCTTCCACGTAAAATAATCAATTTCTATGAAGAAACATTATATCTACATGTGAGAGATTGAGAGAAAGACTATGAAATATGAATAGTATCAAGAGATATTGATGCTTGTGGCTCAAAGTTTGAGACATTCAGAATCTCCCCTCCTTGATTTGATGCTAAAAAAAGTGTTGGATAACTTCAGATTCAGTGAATCAAAGTGGAAAAGGCTTGGTTTGAGTGTTAGGAGAGAGAAAATAATGGAAAGATGAAGCTTTGAGTTCTTGGCTATGGCAGTCACAGTTAGGGTTTCCAGGGTAGCCTGGTTTTTCATAGATTGTAGAAGCTGTAGTGCATCATTTCCAAAAAAAACAAAATAGAAATGAAGATTACTTCATGGGCTATAAATGCCCTATGATGGCGGTCAACATTGCACTTCGTGGAGAGAGATGAGGGCGTACGATCAACACGGGCACAATTTTGGACAGTGTGACAAAATTTCAGCAATGTTGAAGCATATGATGGCCAATTTGACTCTAAGGTGCCAAGAACTAGCACCTTGAGCAGAGAAACAAGTCCCCATAAGGAATTGTGAACTGATATGTGTTGGATGTGGAGATATAGGAGCTCCAAGCAAGGTTGGTACTGCTTGGCTATGGCTGCCATGGAAGGTTGGTGAAGATAGAGTAGGAAAATGAACTCATTGGTTGGACTTGAGCTGAGCAAAATTGGAGAGAGGCTATGGAAGGTTTGTGAAGATAAAGTAAGAAAATGAACTCGTTGGTTGAACTTGAGCTTAGCTAAGTTGGAGAGAGGCGGGAAGGGAGGTTTACTAATCTGAACTTATGTATGCCATGCTCGCCATGGCTCTAATACCATGTAAAAACATGGATCTAGAACATGGCTTGAGATGGAAGCTATGGAGGTTGGAAGAGAAAGAGTGAATTCATGAAGACACTGACATGACTAATTGTTACACAAGTGAATTAGGTTCCAAGATGGAAGCTTGGACTCATAAATACAATCTTGTGTATAGACTAACAATGACACAAAGACTTTACTGAAGGACAAAAGTACTATGACATTGCATTAGAAAAGAGAGCAAGTACAATGCTTTATAGAAAACTGGATCGTAGCACTTCTCCTATTGTGCTTATGGGATTCTAGTCCTAAGCCCTCATTGCTCCTTCCAAAGAGACTAAAGTAGGTGTGATTTCAAACATCTCAACATGTTACACTGATGCGGATTGGGCAGGATGCTCATATGATCGTAGGTCTACAAGTGGTTATGCCTTTAGCTTTAGAAGTGGGACGATCAGCTGGAGTAGCAAAGCACCCAACTGTTGCATTGTCTAATACTGAGGCAGCATACAAAGTTGCTGCTTTGGCAGCCTGTGAAATTGCATGGTTGCTTAAGCTTATGGGTAGTTGATTTGGATATGCATGTGGATGCTCCGGTGACTTTATTTTGTGATAATCTTAGTAGTGTACTTCTAGCAACAAACCCAGTTTACCATGCTAGAATGAAGCATACTAAGGCACACTACCATTTCATCCGTGAGATGGTTCTTGAAGGTAGAATGGATCTTATGCATGTGAAGAAAGATGAGCACGTAGCAGATATATTTACCAAGTCTTTAGGTAAATATAAGTTCAGTTGATTTCGACAACTACTTGGTGTACACTTGTTATCTTGAGCTTGAGAGGGATTGTTAAGACTTCAAGCACTGTCTATTTGTCTATGTGTGTGGCCAACAGTCTAATTATATGTCCTTCTGTACACAGCAAAAGTGTGGGCCATTTAATAAGTCATTGGTCTCTAATCTAACCACAATTAGTACATTGGCTAGATGACCTAGTTGTAACTATTTTGCTCTATTAGTTACCAGATGAATAACAAAAGAAATGGAATGAGCTGACTGCTCACTCTCTGTTGCTCCAATCCTACTCTCTCATTTAACATTCTTCAGTTCCAACATCATTGATTTCTCAAGATAGAATCATGGTGGGGTAATGCATTGCTCATGAAATGGTGTCACAAGGCACACACATCCTCAAGACATTCTTTGGGTTAACCTCCCTAGGGATCCTCTACCAAGTTTTAATAGCCTTTTGTTGAGCTTAGAGCAATAAATGAGACTCCCTTGGTTTTTTGACTACATAGCTATGATGTCAAATCATGGGGCTCCAAAGCACCAAGCTCAAGAAATCATCATGACTACCAATGTGACCAAATGTGCCAATGTTGGTTCTAGTTACCTTCTCCTTTCAAGCTTACCAAGTTACAAAGTTCCCATACCTACTAGATTGATAGCTTGTAGTCTCAAGCTCCAAGCACAATTTCTCAAATATGCATCAATCTTTATGAGAGCAATTTTTCCTATAAGGTGGGAGCAATACATCCCAAGTCAAGCCATATTGTTTGTCTTGGAATGTTCACCCATTAGGCATAGTATGGTTTGACTAATACATTCATTTGTGAGAGGATGGTGTTCATTATCTATTGGTATCGCAAGTTGAGGAGAGGCATGTTACTATAAGGTGAAGTGTGTAAATGAGAACTCCATGCATATGTTAGTGTTGAGAAATATCACAAGGGTGATACAAGTGGTTCCGACTCAAGTGCCACATCAAGGTTAGTTCAAGATACGACAAATTAGTCATAGGTCTTGCAAGGGTCTAGGCTAGTTCAAATTGTAACCCGCAAGAGTTGTAAAGGTGACAATTATGACTATCCTGGTCTAGGTGGAAGCCTATTCAGTTAAGCTAAATGTTTTTTAAATAAAGAATGGCCAAAGACTTTACCAAGGCTATACCACCCTTGGCCATATGCAATTAAACAAGGCCAAATAGGCCTTGCTTTGGTTGTTTTAGCTCTCAGCCAACTTTGATCATTTTAAGGAAAATAGGCCTTGGACGCTTTGACCATCATTTTACTTACACAGCTTATGGCCAAGCATCATCATGGGTACCATCTTTAAATGGAGTTGGGGGTGAAGAGTCGGATGTGAGTTACTTATTATTGATTTGTGGAGGGGGATCCTATAACTTTTTTATGGAGAAGCTAAGGTGAATGGTCTTGTGAAAGGGCCAACCATTAGTACCTCCATATGAATATCTTTCTTATGGCAATAATTTCATCATTTTTTACTTTCAAACCCCATCACCACTTCGCATATTTGGAGTGGTGTACAAGCATGATCAGTGGGGTATTGTAAAGGCAAATTTTCATCCATCAAGTGATTTTGATCCTTTAAGGCCAATAAGCCTTAGCATCTCAATGTCCTTCAATTACATTTGGTAAGGTTTTCAACCCAATCAAAGGCCTAGTAAGGCCATTCATTTCAAATAAAGGCCCATCGACTAGTTTGAAATCATTTCAGTTGACTCTATTGATTTGAAAGCCTTGAGGCTTTAGGCCATACCCCATTCAAGCATTCAAGAACATGGCTTAGGGAGCCTTTTTATTGTCTCAATGATCCTTGTTGAGCAAAAAGAGAGTAATGAGCTATGGGAAAACAAGAAGAATGAGAATTGTGTAAAATATTACACGGCGCAGCGAACAGAATCTGAGAAAGAGATAGAGAGTACACAACAGATAAGAGGAGAATCAGTAAATTCTTTAACTCCAAACAACTGATACAAAGATGGCTCTGTCCACCCGTGCGCTTCCACTGTGTGAAGCTTAGATGGCGATCTAGACAGAAGATAGGTGAAGAGCTTAAGGCTAGCTGGAACAACAACTCTGACTGGGTGAAAGATGAGTGTAAGATGGCTGCAAAGGGGTTTAGCTTTTATAGCCCGCGAAGGTCGTTAGGTCGGCCTCCTAACCGCCGCCGACCTACCATATGAGCCTCCACTAGTCGGCCAGGGAATATTCCAGGGAATATTCCCTTTACCATCGGGCCGAGGGCGCTGCCCTCGGACCCCACAATAGGGGCCCCTTTTAACTCCCTTACCACGCAACTCAATGCAATGTGCCTCGAGTTGCTACCAACTTAACCACTCCATCTAACCCAAAGATTAGACCCACAACAGTCACCTTTTTGCCATTCAGTCACATAGACCTCATCTGATATACAAGTCACGACTCAACCAATGTCCGGGCTCACATTTGGCTTCTCCTCATAATGGGGGCCTTACAACTTTGAGCACCATGGATCATTGGTAGCACCTAATGAGGGTGGGGCATTGATCATATCTAACAAATTGAACCATAATGACATGAAGAAGACTTGATTGACCTAACAGTGAAGCAAGTACATTGTTTTAGATCTTTCTAGCTTGGACGTACACCTGACTCTTTGCATAAGGGGATTCAATTACATGTATCCCTAACACTTGCACCTCTAACACCACACATACACTTTAACACCTCCCCTTGGTGCTAGCTTACCCCCTAGATAGTTGCACCTAAAGATATAGGTTTCCCCCCCTAAATGCCTACAAGGCCTCTAATTCATGCAGTGTCAGACAAGGTTTTATAGTAGAAAATTTCCTACTTAGAATAGAGTTTCAAGAAATTCTTTAGATTTTGTTTCCTTTACAAAATTTAATTTATGGCTCCAACATTCTTTCTCAGTGTGTCCAAACTTGTTGCAGTTTTTATGCCTTGGTTTTCCTTTGTTCCAATAGTCTTGCTCTTTGTGTCCATTTCTCTTACAAATCCTACAAATAATCTTTGAAGAAGAACCTTTGCTCTAAAGTGCAATTACTATGGGGCTCAGTGTATAGTCTTGAACATCCTCCTTAAGTTTACCTTCTTACTCATATAAAGCGACTTCAACTATATTCAGCTTTCTATTAGGTAAACTCCTCAGTGTTGCTACCACCTACCCATAACCTTTTTTAGGTTTATCCACACTATTGAGTAGCATGACAATGGCTTCATTTTCTTCAATATCTTTGCGAATGGAAGAGAGTTGTACTTTTAAACTCTTGAATGTATTGATGAATGATGTTGGGGAATCAAATTTATTTAGGTCCAATCTGAAAAGGTCCATCAAAAGATTACTTTTTGAATTTTTTGCTTGTGAACCAAAGATTTTATCGATCTCTTTCCATGCTTCTTTTGCCCCCTTTTTTGCCCGAGATGTGGAGTACATTGTCTAAAATGCCCCATTCAATAATTCCTAATTCTTTATTATTTTTTCTCATCCATTGAGGGTCATTAGGTTTTCTGCTTCTTCAAATAGCTCCCATAAGTCCTTGCACATGAGATAATACATGGTTCTCATCTTTCATGTATGAAAATCATCACCATTAAATTTTTCCACTCCTTCTATTTTTGACATTTTGGAAATAGAGAGGTCTTACTGGTGACTTACATAGTAGTGTTTAGCTCCAATTTTTAAAAAGAAAGCATGATATTTTTGGAGATAACAACAAAGTTTATCAATGAGGAAACCCGCATACAAACAACCTTATATCTTTTAACAATGTCACTCTTTGGTCATGCATGGATATGAATTTTCCTTTAAAGAAAAAGACCAAGTTGAACAATGAGTTTACAAATGTTTTTGATTCTCTAGTGTGAGCACAGCTTATGGCAAACCAGTTTTGATAAGAAGCAATGTGAACAAGGGTTATGAGATAACTTGTTTGAGAAAGGGTAATGTGAAAAGGGGGTTTATTTAGACCTTAGTAATAAGGCTTTTGAGAGAGAGATTTAAAAGAAAAGAAAAGAATTTACCAAAGCAAGATGTGGCATGGCGCAAGTAGGCCATTGGACTATCATGAGCATAAGTTCGATGGCAATTTTGATCGATAAGATCTTGGGCAACAATGACTAGTTATGGAGCTCTAGCCTTAGCTACTCTCTCTGTTCTTCTTCTCTGTCTCTCTCTCTCATGAAAAAGTAAGGACCCATGCTTGTTTAAACAATCTGCCCCCAACTTATAAGCAAGCTACCCCCTTAAGCAAGGCCTTCAAGCACAGCTCTTGCAAGCTACCCCCCTAAGTAGACTCTCAACTTGATAGTAATCAAGAACCAAACCCCCTTTAGTGAATGTAAAACACCTTGTCTTCAACAATGGAAAACCTTTAATGGATGTTAAAAACTTGTCTTTTAACAATGGCAACCACTAAGAAGACCTCAAAAATCTGATGGCTAAGAAAAGATATTTTCTTATACCTCTCTTAAATCTACACTTTTGCATGTTTCAATCATGAGCCTTGGACTACTTGAACAATACTTCCTTTTCTTGAGCTTCTTCACCCCGTGCATAGCAATGGATGCTTCTCTACCTCACAACCTGGAAGAAGCTGGCTTTGATAGCATATTACAAAACATGGTTGAGCAAGAAGAGAGTGGTGAGCTATGGGGGGGGAAAGAAAAACAAGAATTGAACCATAGTGGCATGAAGAAGACTAGATTAATTTGATAGTGAAACAAGTACATTCTTTTATAGTTTTTTTCCTTGGACATACACCTCACTCTTTGCTTATGGAATTCAATTACATGTGCCTCTAGCACTATACATATACTTTAACAATCCTAAGGCCTTAGGCCGTAATGAGAAGCTTTCCTTTGGGGGTGATCAATTTGAGGGGCCTTATTGCATTCCTACCACTTGCAAATGCAAATTTTTCTCGAACCTAAGGCCTAAAGGCCTTTCTCTCTTCTCTCTCCTAAGAAGCCTAATATATACTTCTAGCTTCCCTCTCACCTGCTTAGTGAAAACAAGCTTGTTAGTCCAATAGTTCCAACTAGAGTTGCGAAAAGCACCAACGCAGCACCACAAGAAAATGCTAAACCAAATGCCAAAAACTCTGCAACACTAAAAGCTACACTCTTATAAAGCCCTTGCTTCTTGAGCCCCTTGCTTCGAACTCATAAGATAGCCCCTTACCAATCCCACAAGATGCACAACAACAACCAAAAGATTTTATGTTTTATGGTTTTTATTTTCTAAGGTTTGTTCCTAAGGCTATGCTAGCTCATTAAGCTACTTGAAATCCAAATTTTCAATCCTAAACTTATCTATTCTCTCCTACTCCATCCATCCTACTCTATCTTGCACTCATTTTGAGCTCCACTCCTAGACCATTTTGGAGTCCATGCTCCTATTCAGTTTTAGAGTATGGCTTCTATTTGGATGCATGATAAAGAGAATGTTTGTCTTCATAGATGATTCTTCATGTCCTCTCGCGATAGAACCAAAATATTTGAGCTTTTACAAGCTTGACCACTAGACTTGATAGAACTTCAAGTGCTTCATCCAATTTGGAAACGACTATCTTTCGCATATCCAATATATCCTCCACACTCATCAATTTATTCATTCCTCTCCCGAACCACATGAAAGCAAGAACAAATGAATTGACGAGGGTGTAATGAACTCATCATCTTACCTTCTTCTCAATGCCATGAAGCACAGGCTTGATGGCGGCCCCATGATCCATGTGATGGTACTTAATCCACCTTCTCTACTCCATCATTCCTTATTTGATTCGCAAGCACCCCATCCACACAAGGAAATGCAAAGCAGAAAAAGGAAATCCGATCTCTCCTCCAATACACCTCTCATCTAAGAAGGAGAAGAAGATAAGTGAACATACAAGGAAGAAGCTTCACCTCTTTGACCTCTCAAGTCCCTCGCTCTCACTCTCGATCACTCTTAAGATGGAGCACAAGTAGGTAGAATAGAAGCAAGGAGAAGATGCATGCTCTCAAGTTGGCAAACCTCAAGAATAAGCTTATCCATTCACTTTTTGATTTTTCTACATGGGGTTTAGAGTTTGGGCTTCCACTTAAGTTGGGCAACCATCTCTCTTATTTGGCTCTTGGCTTGTCTTTCTTGGTTTATGCACACATTTTTTTATTACATCAACAGTCACAAAAGTGAAAGAAAACTAGTGCTCACACCCTTACTAAATTGAGGGTCTTTCTTCTCAGTAGAAAATATTATAACTTACAAAATACTATCACATTTAATTTTATGTCTATAAACATTGACCCAAAATTATTGTATTCCTTGCCCCTTGCTTAATTCACACTTCTCTTTGCTTTTGCCACATTTGTCTTACTTTTGTTGTTTTACTCTACAATTCTCTCATTGTTTTATTTTCCAATTAACAGGAGTAGGTGTTAGTGTTCTTAGAAATATAGTTCTACAAGCTTGGGGAAACCTCTTGTTTGAGACAATGTAACATTTGCCAATTATACTAAAGTAAAGACCATTTGGGGTCTTGAAAACTAGCCAATCAAGATCACATGTATCAAACTCTCAATGAGCTTCATTGTCATGAAGGGAGTGGAGTATGATATCTTGCTAGGTAGACTGTGGATGAGAAATGCATGAGTGATTGAAGATTGGGATAATTGACTAATATTCCCTAGAAACTAGACTGAAGAAATTTCCATAGAGCTAGATACATGGAAAACTTCATCATAAACCTAGATGCCATTTCCACACTATTCAAAGGAGATTCACAAAGCATGACTAATTATGGACCGCTCACTAAATATACACCTTACCCAAATGACAAGCATGATTGGATGCATGTTCTAGGAACTATCAACTTGCCATTCTCGGATGATGAGAACAAGAAGATGGTTGAGGAAGCAAGCAAACCAAGCAAGGCCATGACCATAGCCATGACCATGAACCAAGCCTCAAAAGAATCCCTGTCCATAGTATCAATCAAGGCCATGAACCAAGCCTTGAAAGAAGCCCTATCCACAGTACCTTTGTGAGCAATAGCGAGTAGTATAGATAATGGAGTGACTCCTAACATGTGTTTTGGAGTACCAACCCGCAAGTTGCAGATAATTAAGATTCTAGAATTCTAAGAGGAACCCTTTAAAAATATCATGTAGCACTAGAAGAACTCATAAAAACCCGCAAATGGAAATGGAGAAAGATGCATGACATAAGCCTCAAATATAACTATGTTCTCTTGAACATAAAATAAGCTTTAACTTACGAGCAACACATTAATCATGAGTCATCCACCAAAGAATACTCTAATAATGAGCTTGATAATGGTATACCTAAGAAAGAAACCTTGATCATTGAAGAAAACTTGTTGAATCCTAATATCGATGCTAAGCATTGGATGAGCCTGACACAACACTCATTGGGAGAGCAAGTATAAACTTCAACCCTAAGGAAGAGAATCATATACCACTAACCTATCTTAGGGTCAAGGTAACAACAAGAAAGGGCACCCTTAATGCACTCATTGACAAGAGATTCAACTGCAGCATTAATGCATGATTATTGGATGTGAATTGTAAAACATCAAGTGATTCCAACCATATTAAACCTAATCCTATTGGATTTTACTTATGGCTACACTCACATAGGAGTGTCAGTGGTCTACACAGGATACGAGGGCACTTTTTACTCTCCATAAGAGAGGTCTTTTCTCCCATTCACATTATTTTTCATGTATATTTATGTTACACAATCTGATCACTTACCACACATTACACTGTGTGTGTGAACACACTTTAACTCACTCACACAATCCTAAAGCCTAAGGGATATACTTTGTACCTTACTTTTTAATCAATCAAGTGATGAATTGTACTACACACTCTCTCTCTCTACTCTCGAGCACACTTTCCCAAGCCAAGTTGTTCTCCATTACCTTCAACAAGTGGTGTTAGAGCCGAGAGCCACCTCGACTACCCTGCAACCACCTCAACCACCTACCTCGGTCGCCACCTTACAACCAACTCAACCAATCACCTTATAGCCTGCCAGCTCACTTGCAACCTCACTCACCAATGCCATATCTGCACATGTCAACTGCTGCCTTGTGCTTGGTGCCACCAACACCTCTGTCGCATCTGCGCCATCTACTACAGCTCCACTCGTTATCCTGTCTACCACAACTCTGTCAAGTTTTTTTTACCAGCTTTGCCTTGCCACATCAACATCCTTCCAGGTCATCTTTAGCTCCCATATGTATATTTTATTATTATTACTAGAATATTAGATCCAAAGCAAAGGGCTTATGTACAAAAAGGTCAATACCTGCTTCAATAAGTGCTTTGATAAGAATGTTTTCCATTACTTGTAAGGCACTAGGATTCTTGAATTGATTTATACCGAGAGGAAGCCGGGGGGTACTGTGATTCTAATTGGGCTAGAGATTTTGATTCTCGTCACTCTACAAGTGGGCATTGTTTCTTTATAGGCTCTTCTTGCAATTATTAGCTTAGCAAGAAACAATCCACTATTGCCACATCGTTTTGTGAAGTTGAATACAAAGACAACTCTCACTACTTATAGTTGAATGTGCATGGTTGAGACATTTGTAGTTGATCTTGATGTATATGTCCAGAGAGCCTACTCCTTTGTTTACCCATAGTTAAGAGCGCCATTGCAATGGCATCCACACAAAAAACACATTGACATACATTATTACTTTGTTAGAGAGAGGCTACATGCAAGGGATATTAGCCTTGTCTATTGTCCTACCAACAACATTGTGGCAGACATCTTCACTAAAACTCTTCCTTGCAACAAATTTGGGCATTTTGCAATGATTTAAATTTGATCTCCTTTGTTAGATGATCCTTGTTTGCTAATCACTCATCACTCCATAGGGGTTAGTTGGGTTTTACTCACACATATACTTACATAAGAGTTTTTTCCCCCACTCACATTATTTTTCATCTGTGTATTTATGTTACACATTTTGGTCACTTGCCGCACATTACACACATCTGTCTGAATGCACTTTAAGTCGCATACACAACCCTAAAGCTTAAGAGTTCTACTTTGTACTTTGTACCTTACTTTTCAATCAACAAGTTGTGACTACACACACTCTCTTTGGTCCAACACTCTCCCAAGCTGAGTTGATGTCCATTACCTTTAGCAAATCCATCAAAGAGTGAAATATGTAGCTTATTAGAAAAGTGTAAGATAATGATAGGTATCGAGACTGAAAGCCTCCTTGTGATTTTTCATATGCTACCGAAGGCAAAGAAAGTTGAAAAGTAAATCCTATTGGGGGATTGAGAGTGCCTTTGAATGGAAGTCTATTTTCTCCTTTGCAACCCACCCAAGCATCTTGGGTTTATACATAACACGGGTGAACACGTAATAGTCAAAGAATCATCCATCTACAATCCACCTGAATCAAATGAACCACCTGGATCAACTAGAAACTTATTAATTCCCTTTAGATCCTCCTAAGTATACCGATAAAAAGTTGTGCTAAACTATTTGAGCTAATAAGAAACGATGCCATTAAATTTAATAAAAATGATTTGGTATGGTTGCACATAGAGAAATATCGATTAAAATCTATTAACAGGACACCCAAAGATCAAACTAGGTCCTTGCTATTATGAAACATTTTGCATTGTACACAAATAATGTTTTTTGATTGGGTCTACCTCCAAAATATCGATTAAAATCTATTAACATGACACCCATAGATCAAATTGGCTCCTTGCTATTATGACCCATTTTGCATTGTACACAAACAATGTTTTTTTATTGGGTCTACCTCCACATTGAAAATTTCATAACTCATTTATTCTAATCAAAGATAACATTATATCTACGTACTACCTTCTAAATTTAAAATCCCATAAGCAACTATTTCACATAAATCTCCACAGCCAAGAAAAATGCATTTCTTAAACTTTAGCTCAAGCCCACTCTGCTCTCATCCCTACGTATATAGATGAATGTTCCACAACCAACATGCAAGTGATCAAAACTAGATCTCTTACTAAACCACAACTCTTTTTGTATCTTACAATCCAATGGCTTGCTAGGAGACCTATTAATTAAATGCAATGTTATCTTTACAGCTTCAAACCAAAATCCATTAGTAAGACCAACATTAGAGAGCATACTACTCACCCTTACTTGAATAGTAATAACTCAGCCACACAATTTTGAGCACGAATCTCAAAATCTGTGAACTCTCTTCATAACATAACTTATAGAAAAGTTCATAGAGACATCCAAGGTATTCTCTACCCTTATTATTCCTCGAGCACTTTGACATCATTCGAGAGCAACTCATATAGATGCTAAGAGAGCCAAGAGCACTCGTGCATTGATGGCATCATCTTCTTTGTTTTTGCATTAGTTATTGTTTCTCTTTGTTATGGCAAGCCATATCATGGATCAATTGTACTCACCGTTAGTCTCATAGATCCCAATAGACATTAGTATACCTAATATTTGCTTTCTTAGTCCTTATTTTTTAAAATTGATCCCTGACAATATATGCAATGGATCAATTCCACTCACCATTTTCATTTCGTTCCAATATTCAATTATATTATTCTTTTTTTCTTACCCAAACACACACATTTGTGTGCACAAACAAGCTCACTACTATGCATGATATATAACATGATTTTTATCCCATCCATTGAATAACTTCACATCACGTGAAGATAAATAAGCACATATAGTATTTATGAGTATGAGTTGCATGGATTGCAAGAGTTTTTTTTACAAATTATTCAGAGCAAGTCCAAAATAAAGTCAATTTTCTACTTGTGACATTAAATGACTTACTATCCATATGATCCCATTTTCCAAGCAGAAGTGTTAAATTTGTTAGTGCATGAAGCTTTACATTAGCATGTTCTAGATTTAATTAATATAATTCACATTTGATCATATACATCACAAAAGCCACTAGCTTTTGAGATGAAAGTCTATTTACACATAGATACAATAATTTTTCATGACTTTAAACTTCACTTGCATTTTCTATGTTGATGAACTTCGCATATTCACATTGTGTCATCTCTCCTCCGAGTACAGGATCAAAAGCACACCTATAAAAGCTATCCAACCAAAAACATTATCAAGCTAAAGAATGGATACTTAAAACTCAAATCTCAATATAATGTTAAATCAAAGAGTAACAATGATAAGAGTACCAATAATCCAAACTAATTAAAATGTGCACCATATTAACAAGAAAATAGCAAGTAGCAAGAGAGCTCACATTTCTTAATTCATAAGCATTTCTAGAGGAATGGTTGTCTCAATCTAGATTATTGAAAGTTGGCAAGCATCAACTTACAAAGAAAAATTTGGTCAAATAAAGAGTGCGCATGCACAAAAATACACCATACTTAAATAATTTGTTTGGATATTTCTCTAAACTTACATACTTCAAGTTATAAAAGCAAAGCTAACAAGAAATTTCTATGAAAATCCAAAAATGTAAAGTTTTCGAAGCCTAGTGTTTCTACCCACAAATACAAAGATGTACTGGCTGAAGAATGACAAAGTGAAAACAAATTCTTAATTCTCAAATCAAAAGATTTTGAGTATACCAAGATGCAATGACAAATTATGAACACTTGTTTGACATTGGTTCCAAGGTGGCAAATTGCATTGTCTCCTCTCCAAAAATATAGCAAAGATTTAAGTAAATTCTTTGATACATCACAATCAAAGGGAAAGAAAATCAACGGAACAAGGTACCAATGGATCATCTTTGCAAACGCAATGTATTGTGACAAATGTCAAGGTTGTTTTTAAATGAAGAGACTATAAACACAATTTGAACTCCTCCTATTTGATGCATGATGAAAGGGTAAGCGCATGTAAATAGAAGTAATGAAAATCAAGAGTGACATCAAAGAGGCATTTCACAAACCCAAGTTTATCATATTTCACGACATTATATTTTAATGCATTGTCCATGATTCCTAAGATATTGAACAATACGTAGTATGAACCAAAGGGAGGGAATTCATATCATAAGCTTGGCAACATTGGAAGAGTACTACTACGACTACCAGTTTCATGTTACAAAACGGAAAGACTATCAAAGAACTTAGGGAGGTAAAGTTTCTAAACTCTGAAAGGGAAATAATGAGAAAGATAGTCGAGAAAAACTAGAATAACATCTTAAAGAGCAAATACAAGGATTGAAAAAGGCTATAAGAGCAAACCAATGAAACTACACATATAGCTTGAGAAGCATGCGTCTATCTATAGGCATTCAAAGGCATGTTTCACTCAAAGAAGACTCATGAAGAAATGTGAAAAGCATTATCGCCATATGCAGAGATGTAAAACCTAGTAGCTAAAATGATTTAATATAATGAAATGATTGACCATAGTGATATAGTACTTTGGTTCATGGAGTTTCCAGCTGCAAAGGGTGTTAAGCATCCCATACTTGCAGATCCGGGTGACAATTTAGCACCTAAGCCAATGCCGTTGGAGCCTATGCCTCTTGAGGCTCCACCATCAATGGAGGATGAGATTGCTTCACCACCGGCTTCAACCGTTCTGTGTGGCCTCATCTAGAGACTTCATCAAACACAGACCAACAAAGGGAGTATCGAACTCCCCCACATTGGATCCGTGACACACTGTGATGCAGGATTGAGGGAGTTTCTGAGGAGTGGTGATCGCAAGATAACACGCAACAATCTCAAAAGAACCAAGCACACACTACCAAGCTTGTTTGTACTAACTATTGTTTGATGTCTTCTACCATACAAGATAGGAAGCCCACATTCGTGAAGGAAGCTTTGTAGTCATAGCATTGGACCTTGACCATGTGGTCAAATGTAATAAATGCCAGGTTAATAAAGCTGAAACATTGAAAATGGGAGGACTTCTCCATCCATTAGAGATTCCTTCAGGAAAATGGGAGAGTATCTCCATGGACTTGATTGTCGCATTACCCAAAACACAGAGGGGGCACGACTCTATGTGGGTGATTGTAGATAGGTTAACCAAAATGGCTAGGTTTATTCCAACTTCAACTGATGTTAAAACACCAGAATTGGCTAGATTGTTCATAGAGAATATATACCAATTGTATGTGTATGGCCTTCCGACAAATATAGTTTCTGATCAGGATAGAAAATTTGATAGTCAATTTTGACGTGTTGTATTTAGAAAATTGGATACTAAACTTAGCATGAGCACGGCGGAGCACCCGCAAACTAATGGGCAAACTAAAAGGGTTAACCAAATCCTTGAAGATATATTGAGAGCATATGTAAGTAAAAGGCAAACTAATTGGGAAAAGTATTTACCAATAGCAAAGTTTGCATATAATAGAGTCAAACACTCTTCCACCGGATATAGTCCATTTATGCTCATGTATGGGTTTCAACCCAAAGCTCCTTATGCAGTAGGACTGCATAAGGAAAGGGTTCAGGTAGCAAAGGATTTTTTGGAGGATATGAATAGTATGTTAAAATTTACTCAAGAAAATATTAAGAAAGCTCAAGATCGAGCTAGAGCTTATACAGATCCTCACCGAAGAGACATCTCCTTTGAGGAAGGAGAATTGGTCTATCTTAAGGTGCCTGAACAAACTAAAACCATGAAAATGGGACGATGTCCAAAGCTTTCACCTAGGTATTGTGGTCCTTTCACAATACTTAAGAGGGTGAGGAAACATGCTTACAAGCTCCAACTACCTGCTGGTAGTAAAACACATCCATTTTTCCATGTAAGCAAGCTAAGAAAGAATCTGGGTGATATGGATAATCTAATCTTAAATGATAACGTTGAGCTATTAGGTGACCAATCTATTCCACATGAACCAGGAAAGAATTTTAAATGTTCGTAACAGGCAAACAAGGAATACTATTTATCAAGAATATCTGGTAAAATGGAAAGATTATTCAGAAGAAAGCTCAACATGGGAGTGAGTAAGTACTTTAAGGAAAAGGTTTCCCAATTTACAGTTGGACCTTCCATGTATTGTTTTCGAGGACGAAAACGATTTTTAAGGGGAAGGAAATGTTACATTAATGAATGTAACTTATGGGGAAACATCACAAGGGATGACCGTCTAGGAGCCTTGGGTGCCCATACAAGGTTCAGGGGCTGAGGAACAAAAGTAAAAACAAGGCAATTCAAAAGAGAGTTATTAATTAGTATAACTCCTAAGAATTTGACAGCTAGCAACATGCTAGACACACACAGTTCCTAAATTCTCCTAAGCGTGGCTGGGTGGGAAAAACGAGGATATACCTCTCGTGCTTCAAGAAGACAGTTGGGAGTTGGTAGAAGACAGTGGCCCAATAATTTAATACTAGAAATACGCATAAGTCTTGTAGGACACGCATGAGTGAGCCCCTGGCATTGATAAATGGTCGAAAACTCAAAATAGGAATTGAATTTCAGAGGGAAGAATAAATGTGTAAAAATGTGGGGATTGATTGTTGTAAGATTTCTCCTTTTGTGGATTATATCCTTCATCATCGGACACTAATCTTTCTAGTCACTTTACCTTCCATACAAGAGATGTACTTTAAATAGAACTAATCATGGGCTATTATGTGGCCACACGAATCTGAATGGTAAGTCAATCGAATAAAGCCAACAAGCTCCCCTTCGCGGAGAAGGACCACAGAAGATATGGATTAGCCATGGAGATATGAGCTTTCAACTAACCAAAACCCCCTTCCTTGGGCAAACTTGACTCCCTTTCCCTCCGACATTGAACCCTTGATTGAATCCTCTATTGAACACTACCTGTGGGCAGCCATTACTGCTCACTCTAAGCTCTCGATCCAGCCCACAATCTCTGGAGCTCAGTCCCCAAGAAATCTTTCAATCCCTTTTGGCCCTTCCCTACCCAGATTGAAGACATGGAGCTCAACATGCATAGATTTTTTGTGGGTAGCCATGAAAGCTTCACTTGAAGCTTCCCTCCTTTGAAGCTCAAGCTCGGGAACAAGCATGGGAGCCATCATCATCAATGGGAGCATTCGAATACTGAAGTCCTCTTCCATGGGAATGCTCCAACCAACAGGGCTTGATTGTGCAAAGTATTTTGTAATGTTTATTGACGATTTTTCACATAAAGTCTGGGATTATCCTATTAAGCTTAAGTCATATGTCTTGGCTGTGTTTCAGAGATGACTTGCATTGGTTGAGAACCAGACTGGCATAGACTAAAATACCTTAGAATTGACAATGGGAGAGAATATGTCACATAACTTTGAGCAGTTATGTGACGAGAGGGATATTAAGTGTCAGTCGACCGCCCCCTATACTCCATCCCAGAATGGTTTGGCTAAGCGGATGAATAGAACCATCCAGGAGCGTAAACGTAGTATGCTTAGCCATGCAAGCCTACCACAAAGCTTTTGGGCTGAGGCAGTCAATACAACTATACATGTCATAAAAAGATCACCTTCCGGTGGTTTGGATTTCCAGGTTGCAGAGAAGGTATGGAGAGGGAAACCTCTGTCTTATGCACATCTACACGTCTTTGGATGTGAGGCATTCTACCATGTACCTAAGGATAAGCATAGTAAGCTGGATCCTAAGAGTGTCAAGTGTATTTTCCTTGGCTATGGAGATGCAAGCGAGATGGATTACCACCTCTGGGATCTGCAGGCGTGGAAAGTCATCCGCAGCCATGGTGTAGTCTTTCATGGAGACAAGATGCATCGACAGCCTGAGAATGTGGTAGAGATATACAGGGTTGTATTCTAAGAGGAGCCATGTGCTCCTGCACAGCCAGTTGGACAGCCTGCAACAACAGTTGATACACATGGCCAAGGTGTTGGGAAGTATGCTAGACATGCAGCAGAGCCTGCAGTGAGACGGTCTACTAGAGCTAGACATCCACCTGATAGATTTGAACCCTTGATGCATTATGTCTTGGTTACAAATGCAACAGAGTCTCTCACCTATCATGAGGCTATGCGCAAGGATAACAATCACTCCCAAACAATCACTCCCAGAAGAGGGCTAAGTAGTCTGAGATGGACTCCCTGCATAAGAATATGACTTGGGTATCCTTGGGCATCCCAAACCGGCTTATAAGACAAGACTTGTAGCTAAGGGTTTTAAACGGAAACATGAAGTTAACTTTGATGAAGTCTTTTCTCCTGTGGTCAAGATGACCACCCTACGCTTAGTTTTAGCCTTAGTCGCGTGGCTTAACTTGGGCATGTATTAGATGGATGTCAAGACTACATTCTTGCATGGAGATTTCCATGATGAGATATACATGGAGTAGCCTAAGAACTTTGCAAAACCTAGCAAAGAGCACCTAGTGTGCAAGTTGAAGAAAAGTCTTTATGGCTTGAAGCAAGCACCTAGGGAGAAGCATCTAAGTTTGATGCCTTTATGCAGTCATAGGGCTATAGCAAGAGTGCTATTGATCCGTGTCTTTACACAAAGAAAGCCCGTGATAACTCATTGCTTATTTTGGTACTTTATGTGGATGATATGCTAATAGCAGGAAAAGCTCATGATGAGTTGGATACTCTTAAATCTCAGCTGAAGAAGAGCTTTGAGATAAAGAATATGGGGCAGGTCTCTCACATTCTTAGTGTGCCCATTAAGCGCCACAGGCATCAGGAACTACTCTATCTCTCATAGAGGAAGTACATTCATAAAGTCCTTGAGTGTTTCCGCATGAAAAACGTGAAGCCTATTGGCTGTCCATTACCTTCTTATGTGAAGGTCTCACAAACTGATTCTCCGCAGACAGATAGCAGAGGGCCGACATGGCAAAGATTCCTTATGCATTAGTCGTGGGCTGTTTGATGTATGCCATGATAGCCACTTGTCCAGATATTGTCTTTGCAATTGGTATTGTGGCATGCTATATGGCTACACCTGACAAGAAACATTGAGATACCGTGAAAGGTATTATAAGATACCTCCAGAGCACAGCAAATATGTGTATTTGCTATGGCTACACAGACTCCAATTATGCAAGACATACAGATAGTAGAAAGTCCTCTTTTAGCTATGTATTCACCTATGCTGGAGGTGCTATCTCTTGGATGTCCAGGGTTCAAAAGTGTATGGCTCTCTCTACTACTGAAGCCAAGTATGTTGCAGCCACTGAGGCTTGCAAGGAGGCCATATGGTTGGGTCGTTTGGTTCATGACCTTGGGATTAATACTATACCTACGCTGCATTCGGATTCTATAAGTGCTATTCAGCTAGCTAAGAATCCGGTCTTCGATGCGAAGATGAAACGCATTAAGATGAGGTATCACTTCATATGTGGGATCGTGGAGAACAGGTCTGTTGACCTTGTCATGATCTCCACTGACGAAAATCCTAGAGATCTACTCACACAAAAACCCTCACTACTTATTGTACTGTCTTTTTTTTTCTTTTTCCTTCTACTCTTCACTGGGATAGATTTGCCTTAAAGTGGGAAGCTGTTGGGGATAAAGGCACCTCCGCCTAGCCGCCCGTGTATTACTACACTGACAATACCCGCCACTGCACACTGCAAGTGGTGGGCGCCCATCACCATCTTTTATTCTTTATTCTTTCAATGGCAGTTTAAATAAAGGAAGGCCTGGTCACACATTGTAACTGTTGGAGTTCACACTTTGCGCCTCTCTCTTTATTGCCCTTGCTCTTGCTCTCCTGCCATAGATCTTCCAAGCAAGCTTCGATCCTTCTCACCTTTCAAGAAGAGCATAAGGCAAGGGATTATCCTAATATGCAACAATCTGAAAATTCTGACAATGGGACTCATCCTAAGGGTAAAGGCCTAGAACCTACTACTAGTTTCAAGGAAGGTTAGAGGCAAAGTCTCTAGATGCTACTTGGTGAAATTTTAAAATTATTCATCTATGGATGTGAAATGGATGGAAGAGGATAATCATCCTCAAGTATTGCAATTTTACCCCAATGAATCCTAGTTAGAATCAACATTAGATCATGCTCAATCAGGGTCAGCAGAGCAAGAGTCCAAAGTAATACCTAATACTCAAGGGGGACTAAACAACTCTACTCCCCTTGAGTGGACTAGCTGAGATATGTAGTGGTCTTGGATGTACTTTGATACCATTCAGGGTTACTGTATGCTGACAGTATTTCTACTTGAAGGATCACTTTTCAGTGTATTTGTCACTGTGGATTAGATCATTAATACACATTCTAGAGTGCGTTCGCATGGTGCAAAGCATTGTATACCCATGTTTGTGCCAGGAAATCCACTTGTTTTTGTGCAAGAAACAGGATTATTTGATTTCTTTTTCCACTAAAGTCCAAACATTTTTCAAACGTACGAGAGTGGTCAAAGTAGTCAAAGTATCAAGAATCAAGCACCATTGACTCCACACCTGAAAACCATCTGAGCTCCAAGCTATGAAGGTTTATAATCCAAAGTAATGCATTGCTTGAAAGTAGGTCCAAACACTCTGAGACTAAAATAATAACTAGAACGCAATCTAGCAATTAGCTAAACATAATGAGCATTAGGTACCAACCTTCCGTCTGAGGCAGCAACCATGACTGTATGTTTTTCTGGTCCAAATGCTATAATTGACTTCGCCTCATCTGGCAGCCTAAACTGAGAAAATGACCACTCAGAGCTGAAATATCTGGGTAAAACTCCTGCAAAAGAATATACAAAAAACAACCTCAAGGCTCTAGTAATTTCTTATGCATAGAGCGTAGCATGGAACACTGAAGAGATCATCTTACCTCTCATAAATGAAAAAGTAGAGCTTGGATTTGAATTAGCAAGCCCATTTGTAACATTTGCTTTACTGCTTCCAGTTTTGGAAGGCTCATTTGCAGTTGCAGTGTTAGGCTCACTTCCATCTGAATTTCTTCCTTCCCCAGTGCCTGCCGATGATTTCAGGCTGAAAACATGGACTGTGCCTTTGTCACTAGAAACAGCCAACCACTGTGCACTCCTAGAGAATGCAATGCTGTATATTTCAGCCCTTTCAGCCCCTCGTCGAAGCTGGAAACAAAAATCTTTTAGAGGGCCGTCGTTGCTAATGCTTATGTAGAGTAACAATTCAAAGGTCATAATATCTAGTAAGTCATATCCTCAACTATCCTAATAAGAGAAGAGGGGTAAATAACATTGTATACACATTATTTTATAGTTAAGAACACCAAAAAACACAAGTGTTAGACAAGAATTTGAATTGCTGAAGATTGGCCATTGGACTGTGATCCACCTCAAAACTGATACAGTTGCAGGAAAAAGTTGTATTCCAATTGTGTACTGAAACATCAGGCAAAACCACATATATAATGAGTTGCCACATGGAGCCTCTAAAACTAATAGAAGTATCCTCTCTCAAAGTCACAAAAACTGAATTCTAAGTGCGGACATGTGGCACAGGTTGCAAGGAAGACATCAGCATCCAACTAGCCCCAGATGTTCGTAGCACATCATATGGTCAGTCTATGTTACAAGACATTATCATTAATGTTCCAGTGGAGAATTGTCCCGACTGCCTCCTTTCACAGTCAATTGGCAGCACATCTTTGGACATAAGTAGACAACAATTCATTCCTTGTTAAGAACAGTACGTAAGAATTGATCTCAGCTTTGCCATAACAAATATGGAACAGAAACATAGCCTACAAGAAATTATCCGAGTGTTCTAGAGTCAGGTTCACGCACAAGTCTTTCTCAAGAGAACCTCCCTCTCCAAGCATATCCTGGGTACATGAATTGGCACTTACATTTCTCTCAAAATTTGGAGGCACAAAGGAGTGATGATTCTTAAAGCAATCTTGTTGCTTTATGAATGACTGATACCAGTTTATATCTGTCATTCTAGCAATGATTATGGAAAAGAAAAGAAATATTTATTGACATCTACTAGAGCCCAAACTAGCCTATGAGACAACAGCACTGATACATCCAAAACTTAGGGGAAACTAAATGTCTTGAGTAGAAAATATAAAATATGGCCTGGAAAATAAAAATGGCTAACTACATCCTAGGCGCAAAGTAAAATAAATGGCCAAATACAAAGGCTAGGATAGAATGATACAAGTGCACGACTGCAGCATTGTGATGAAGGAAGCATCTAAGCCTCATCCCATGATGTCTTACATGGCTTGGTACAACATAGACAAATTGAAACATCACAGCATTGCCATATGGTGCCGCACCAACATCACCTAGATTCTCTACTAGTATCTCGATTGGATCCTCAGTCCAGCTCTCTATGGTGACCTCACACACGCAAATGAAATGATTTATTAACATTTCCATAAGGCTAAAATGACCTATGAGGCCATCAATTCCAACAATAGTGTGATACAACCACCTACAAAAGAAATCGCAAACATGAAGCTAAAAGTTAAAAGAAGCTCCTAGCTGAATTTCTATCATGGATGATGTGGGTATTGAGATGCCAACAGGCTAGGATACAAAACCTAGCATAGGCATACATAATACATGAATATGTCAGTAATTGTTAAGAGTCATCTCCTGCCACGTGGCTGCGGTCGGACAGTCTGACTGCAGTCGGCTGCATTAAATGCAGCCAACCTGCCTATTTTTGCCATTTTCTCCAACATTCTTTTCAGCCTTTTTAAGGCTGAGTTTCCAGCAGACTTTGACACTTGTATCTAACAGATTTCAACCTGCTGGTGACGGAGACAGCACTAAGGGCTAACAGAGGTCCTCAAGGCAAAAACATACGCAAATATTCTCTCTGTACCCATGTATAATTCTGCATCCTTATACAGCATTCTTCACTGCAGATTTTCTGTGTTTCACTGTCTCTTTCTCTCTCTCCGTTCACTCTTTGTCACGGTCATTCACTTCCGCATTGCATCCATCCGACATGGTATCAGAGCATTGAAGGACCTAGGGTGGACCTATCTTGTTGAGATATCGAGCTCCACTCGTGATATGCCAGGGTGACCGTTGTGCATTTATGTCACCGACTTGTTAGCTGCAGATGCGGTTGGTACACCGCCCATGAATAATAGCTAGATGACAGTGTTAGCAGTCATGTTTGTCATGCCTTGTCATCTCCTGCCTGTGAGCCTCAGTCTGAGTCAGACGAGGACTTTAGGAGCTCTGACTTGTCTATCACTTGTTTTGACGGAGGAGGTAGCTCATTCTAGAGCACTCAGTTTATTGCATTTCAGTGCATTTTCTCCTCCAGTCGGGATTTTACGTGCATTTCCCGGGGCAGTTTCTGCATTCTTCAACCTGCCTCACCTGCCGGACATTGTCCACCCTTTCCGGGATTTTTCTGAGCATTCTTGGCATTTTTACCAGCATTAAATGCTGGTCGGATCAGCATTTAATGCTGGTCGGACATATTTATGGCCTCAAATTTCAGGTCGGCCAGTTTTTGGGTTTTTTTTGGCTATTTATAGCCATTTCCCACTTGGCAGTCAGTTGTATTATCATCTTCCCTCCTCCTTTGGCAGGTGCACACTCCGACTCCGTCATCTTCCTCCGTCTTCGGTGCTGCCGTCATCATCAGCCTGATCTGGTGCCCTCACTGACGCTTCAGGCTGCGTGCAGGGGCTGATCAGTCCACAGTTTTGTATTCAGCATTCATTACAATCAATGCAGATTTTCTTCCTTCATTTTCTGCTCTCTCTCCTCCTCTGTGTTCGTGTTCTTCTTCCATTGCGCACTCTCACATGGTATCAAAGCCTAACTGAGAGCACGGAGGACCTAACCTTGTGGAGAGATACCTCACCCCTCTTCTGCTGCTATCGCCTCATCTCCAACTGCCCAGCCGGCCCCTCCAGGTGGCCATTCTTCTTGCGTTTGCTGCAGACGACTTCTCCAAAGGCTGCCACGTCATCAAACGACCCCTCCTGCTTGCGTTTACCATCAGGTGGCCCCTCCTTCAGCTGGGTGACACATCATCAGGCTGCGTTTTCCTGATCTGGTCGTTGTTTCCACTCCTGGTGGCTCATCTCCTGTTGGCGACCCACTCCCAGGCTGCGTTTTGGTGCTGGCAGCTTCTGTTCTAGTGATCTTCATCAGATATCCTTGCGTTTTGCAGCTCCAGGTGTTTGTAGGCTATCACAGCCTGTGTTTTGGTGGTTGGTGACCAGACTACTGGTCCTACTTCGGCTTCGGCACAGTTTTCTTTGGTGTTTGGTGTTTTGCAGATTGGAAGATGTCTTCTCATCAGTTTACAAGCTTTGATAACTCAGATGACGAGCTTTTGTCTCGACACTCATCTGAACGGAGGCGTGATTTCTATCACGAGGACCGTCGTCCGAAGTCTATTCCTCTTTCCCGTCCCCCTTCTATTCATGTATCTCGGCGATCCCCTTCCAGTGGGCCGACGATGCAGCCTTTGGTACCCCCTGTACAGGTACCCGTACTTCCTCAGCTGCCCAAAGAGGACCGGTTGGATGGCTCCAACTTTTCTCTATGGTCTTGCAAGGTGGAGTGTGTCTTGGACTCCTTTGATCTTTGGGAGCTTGTTTCTGTTCCTATTCCCAGGCCTAAGGTGGATCCTGCAGATGGGACATCTCTGTATCGTGCAACCTTATGGGATCGGCTTAATTCTAGAGCCAAATCTTTCCTCTTTCTGAGTTTGCAGGATTCTGTCCTTGTTCATGTTCACAGGTTGAAGACTGCAGCAGACGTGTGGAGAAAGCTCGCGTCTCTCTATCAACAGAAGACGTTTGCCCACCGGATATCTCTCGAAAAGAAGTTGCGGATGCTCGCTATTGATGATAGTCCTTCCATGAAAGACCACATCAACAGATTACAGGATATGAGGGATGAGCTTGCATCCCTCGGTCGGACGATATCTTCTAAAGACATGGCTATGATTCTTTTGACTCAGCTGCCATTGCCTCGGTTTGATGTCTTCTACACCAACCTTCTTACATCGAGGACCTGTGAGAAGCTTCTATGGGAGGAGCTATCCCCGCTCGTCTTGGAGCATGACGAGCGACTCAGAGAGATCACTGCTAGTGGATCCGACTCCACTAGAGCCTTTGTTGCAAGTTCGGAAGGACAAAAGACGAAGAAGAATAAGTCAAAGGCTAAGAAAAAGGACAGTTCTTCAGGCTCTGACTCAGATTCAAAGAGACTGAAGTGCCCACACTGTGGGAAAGGGACACATCCCGAGGAGAAATGTTGGAAGAAGTACCCTCACCTTTGTCCGGGAGCGAAGGGTGGATCTACATCGGAGCCTTCTTCTACCTCTACACCAGCTGTTACCCATGAGTCAATGTTCCTTCATATCCATGCTTTGGAGGAGGATCCTTCTTCTATGGCTGCAGTGTCTTCTGCGCAGCCTTGGTTAGTGGACAGTGGTGCTTTGAGTCATATGACTCCCCGAGGTGATTTGTTACAGGATCTACGTCCATCAGAGGGTTCAGTCACTGTTGGTGACATTTTATCGGTGCCTATTAGTGGTGTTGGCACATTGCCTTTGTTTACCGACCGACCTTCGAGCTCCTTTTCACAGGCCCTACATGTTCCGGATTTGGGCCTTCCCCTTCTCTCAGTTTATGGCCTTACGAGGCTTGGCACACGAGTGATCTTCACCGAGCATGCCGTTGTTATTGAGGATTCTTTTATAGGAGCTGTCTTATCTACAGGTTGGCAGGAGAGCGGGCTTTACAAGCTCCATTCCCCTTCTTTGATGCAGGGTCCTCCGAGGCAGTCTATTGCTACACCCATTCCCGCTTGTGCACCTTCTATTCCACAGGTTTCTTCCCATCCCCCACCTTCTCCTCCAGTGGTTCCCTCGTACCCCCCATCCCTTTCAGAGGGGGACAATCTCGGTGATGCGGTTGTGGATTCCCTGGCCCCTAGTGTTTTAGAGGGGGATTCCCAGGATCGTGAGGAGCTCCTTCAGCAGCAGCAGTCTACATCCACGGACTTCATCGACCTTGGCATTCCTCTTGCCACCCCAGGATCCGTTTCTCCCTTGGCCTTCTGCCACATCCAGGATCTGAGAGGGGGTGTTAGCAGTCATGTTTGTCATGCCTTGTCATCTCTTGCCTGTGAGCCTCAGTCTGAGCCAGACGAGGACTTTAGGAGCTCTAACTTGTCTATCACTTGTTTTGACGGAGGAGATAGCTCATTCTAGAGCACTCAGTTTATTGCATTTCAGTGCATTTTCTCCTCCAGTCGAGATTTTATGTGCATTTCCCGGGGCAGTTTCTGCATTCTTCAGCCTCCCTCACCTGCTCGACATTATCCACCCATTCCGGGATTTTTCTGAGCATTCCTGGCATTTTTACCACCATTAAATGCTGGTCGAATCAACATTAAATGCTGGTCGGACATATTTATGGCCTCAAATTTAAGGTCGGCCAGTTTTTGGGTTTTTTTGCTATTTATAGCAATTTTCCACTTGGCAGTCAGTTGTATTATCATCTTCCCTCCTCCTTTGGCAGGTGCACACTCCGACTCCGTCATCTTCCTCCGTCTTCGGTGCTGCCATCATCATCAGCCTGATCTGGTGCCCTCACTAACGCTTCGGGCTGCGTGCAGGGGCTGATCAGTCCACAGTTTTGTATTCAGCATTCATTACAGTCAATGCAGATTTTCTTCCTTCATTTTCTGCTCTCTCTCTCTCCTCCTCTGTGTTCGTGTTCTTCTTCCGTTGCGCACTCTCACAGACAGCTATCCTTATCTACTCTAGTTCGTGGCTCAGTTAGTATGGCACCTTAGTTAGTTGAGTTTGGTTTGAGACCCATATATAGGGTTCTATTTCTTTGTACTAGAGTTCTTTTGGCTTACACAACTAAGAAGAGGAAAACTGTTTTCAGCGTCCACCTTTGTGTGTATTCCCCCATTGTGTAAGTGAGAAAGCTACAAGTGAGACTCCTTCCTTCTCTCCTACAATCTTGACATGGTATCAGAGCCTGGTTCGTGGTAAGGAGCTCAAGAAAGCAAACCAAGTTCGCGGTGTTCTGGTAAGAGGACCACTGTTGCTTTCATTTTTCGAGTTTGGGAGCAAGTCTCTGCAGGTAGCACAGCCAATAAGTGCAAGAGTGCATTGTCTCAGATTAAGACGCCCTTGCACTCTTGCACTCTTGCACTTTCCGGTTGTTTTGATTCGAGGCCATTTCGGGGCCTGTTTTGGAGGCAGAAATTTTTCGCACACACTCAGGAAAAGGCTCTGTTTTTTGCTGTGCGACCACAGTTCTACAGGTTGGTGAAAAGATACCATAGAAATTGCATCATATGCATATGCACAGAGACATTGGGAGTTACAGAATCATCCTTGTTGCCTGTTGATGCAAAATCGTCACTAGGAAGTGACTGTGTGGTCAAATACCACTTTCGTCAGTTTTGCAGATTTGCCCTTGTGAGGTTGAACCTGTGTTTTTTGTAGTGACAGAATTTTTTGCAGTGTTCTGTAATGGCGTCTGATTCTCTTTCACAGATTGTCACTCAAAAGCTTGATAAGAACAACTTCCAAGCATGGAAGTTTAGAACGAGGAATTTCCTTATGGGAAAAGGATATTGGGAATTGCAAGAAACGAAGAAGAACCAATTCTTCCTGATGTTCCCAATCAACAACAAATGCAGGCATTTAAAGGATGGCATGAGAGAGCCAGAAAAGTTATATACTGGCTGTCTATCAGTATTTCAGACTCTATGATTGTGCATATTCAGGATGCAAGTACGCCAAAGGAGGCATGGGATACTTTGTCAAAAATGTATAGCACAAATACGCAAGCCAGGAAAATACAGCTCAAGCAAGAGTTGCACAATGTGCAAAGAGAGTATGAGCATCAATGACTACCACATGAAGGTAAAGAAGATTGCAGATGCACTTGCTTCCATTGGGTCGCCAGTGAAAGATGATGATTTAGTTTCTATGACCTTGAATGGTCTAGGAAAGGATTATGCACAGTTCCGAACATCCATTTCCATCCGTGAAAGATTTCCTGATTTTGAGGAGTTGATTACTCTTCTAATTTCTGAGGAGCAGAGAAATGGTGGTGCATCTACTTCAGGAGGAACTTCAAAAGAAGTTGTCTTCTACTCAAATGCTGGAAAAGGTAGAGACTGAGGTAGAGGAGGCCGATCTGGAGGCCGTGGTAGAAATCAGAATATGCAACAAACTCAAGAAAACCAGTCCTATGGAGGAGGACGTGGTAACTCTAGAGGTAGGGGGAGCCAAAGAGGTTCTGGTGGATGGCAAAGAGGCCAAAATGCAAACAGCAATGTTGATTGCTACTACTATGGTAAAATGGGTCATATGGCTAAAGACTGCTAGAAAAAGCAGAATGACATCATGAATGAAAAATTGCAACAAGGGAATTATGCATCTTCTAGTAGACAGAGTGATGACAGAAATGAGCATTTGTTTATGGTGCAGCACATGACCAATTCTATGACAAGTGCAGAAGAAAGCAACGATGTTTGGTATGTTGACTCAAGTGCATCAAACCACATGACAAGTCATGCAGAATGGATCCAGGATGCAAGGAAAATGGAAAAACCAAGATTTGTGGAGACTGGTGATGATACTGCACATCCTATTGTGCAGATTGGAAAATTTCCTTTGTCTATGCAGGATGGGAAAAAGAAATACCTGTCGGATGTATTTCATGTCCCGAATATCACCAAGAACTTGGTTTCTGTTGATCAAATGGTTGAGCAGGGCTTACAGGTCAGATTTAATTCTCATGGATGCTTTGTTGAGGATATGAAAAATAAAGGTCACTTGATAGCAAAAGGAAAAAAGAATGGCAAAATGTTTACCTTAGATGCAGACATGCCTGAATTAAGTGCAGCAATGTTTGCACATGGGACCGATGTAGTTGCAGATATTGATATTTGGCATAAACGCATTGGTCATGTTAATGTACAGTGACTTAAATATATTAGCAGTCATGTTTGTCATGCCTTGTCATCTCCTGCCTGTGAGTCTCAGTCTGAGTCAGACGAGGACATTAGGAGCTCTGACATGTCTGTCATGTGTTATGATGGGGGAGGCTAGTCACTCTTGACTGGCTATCTTAGGTTGTGTATTTCTTTTTTGCCTCTTTTAGTGGGCAGCCACTGACTGCCCGGCCACTTTTTGGTCACTGTTGTGAGGCGCCCATTTTAGGACATTTTTAGGGTTTTCGCCCATTCTAGGGTTAGGGTTAGGGTTTGTCCTTTGCCTATTTATAGGCAGCCCCCCTCCCCACTTGATTACTTGTCTTCTTGCAGAATCCGACACTCCTCCCCCGTGGTGGTGCTACCATCATCATCAGCCTGATCTGGTGCCCTCACTGACTCTTCGGGCTGCGTTTAGGGACTGATCAGTCCATTTCAGTGTATTCAGCATTCATTTCAGTCAGTGCAGATTTCTCTTCCTTATTTTCTGCTTTCTCTCTCTCTCTCCATCCGTGTTCGTATTCCCTTTTCCGCAGCACACTCACAAAATCAATGCAAGCCCAAAATATTGTTGCAGGATTGCCTAAATTCAAGGTTGCAGAGATGCATAAGGTATGTGAAGCCTGTCAATTTGAAAAACATGCAAGGAAACCATTTCCTAGACATGTTCAAGAGAGTAAGAAGCCATTGGAATTAATCCACTCTAATGTGTGGACTACTAAAGCTGCATCTATTAGAGGCTGTCATTATTTTGTCACTTTTATTGATGACTATAGCAGAAAAGTTTGGGTGTATTTTATGAAAAAGAAAAGTGAAGTGTTTGAGTATTTCAAAACTCTTAAAGCTATGGTTGAAAAAGAAACAGGCCTGCAAATAAAATGCCTAAGGTCAAATAAAGGGGGAGAGTACCTCTCAAACGAGTTTGCAAGGTTCCTGCAGGAGCATCGTATAAAGCAACAATATTCATGTAGTCATACCCCACAATAAAATGGAATTGCAAAAAGAAAAAACAGGCATATTGAAAAGGTATCTCGTGCCATGCTCAATGAAAAAGACCTGCCAGATTTTTACTGGGCTAAGGCAATTGCTACAGCAGTCTACATAATGAACAGAACTCCCACTGCAGCAATACATGGCATGACTCCAGAGGAGAGGTATACTGGTACCAGATATTTCTCATTTAAAGATTTTTTGTTGCATTGCCTATGTTCATGTGCCAGATGAGTTGAGATCCAAGTTGGATCCAAAAGCTGAGAAATGCATCTTTATTGGTTACTCTCTGCAGCAGAAAGGGTATAGATGCTATAACCCTTCTACTCGTAAGTTTACAGTGAGCAGAGATGTTTTTTATGAGATGAGTAGCTAGTATAAGCCAGTAAATGTGATTGATGATGTAGATCACAAAATGGTAATGCTGCACAGAATTCACAGCAGCAGTCACAAAATATTAGTGGACCTGGAGTATCCTCTAGTGGTTCACATTCTTCGCCATGGATAGACAAATTGAGATAAGGAGAATCTTCTCAAAACAATGCAAATAGTGGTATGCAGGTTTCACGAAAAGGAAAAGAGAATATAGATCAGCCCATGTTTGATGTGAATGCAGGTCACTCTTATGTGGATGGTGAATCCAGTGGCTCAGAACAGAGCATTGATGATGAGTTGGGTATTGCTTCTATTATTACACCTAAAGTAAGGAAGACCAGGGATGTTTTGAGAGCACCTGGAAGTGAACCTACTTTGCGCAAGTCTACCAAAGCTAGGTATCCTGTGGATAGGCTGAAATATAATGGATTTACAACCATTCACTATGCCTATATGATCAAAGTGATACAGAAACCAGAACCCCCTTCTTTTGTGCAAGCCATGGAAAAAAAAAAATGGGAGAAAGCCATGGATGAAAAAATGGATGCCTTGGAAGCAAATGCTACATGGGAATTGGTACCTTTGCCTAAAGATAAGAATGTAATTGATTGTAAGTGGATTTATAAGGTGAAACACAATGCAAATGATTCTGTGAATAGATACAAGGCAAGATTAGTAGTCAAGGGGTATGCACAAACATATGGCATTCATTATGAAGAAACATTCAGTCCGGTTGCAAGGATGGCAACCGTAAGAGCAATCATTGCTATGGCTGCATTAAAGGAATGGTCTTTACATCAAATGGATGTAAAGAATGCATTCTTGCATGGTGATTTGCAAGAAGATGTCTATATGGAGCAGTCACCAGGTTATGTGCATGTTGTTCATCCTGAGTTTATTTGCAGGTTTAAAGAAAGCCTTGTATGGCTTGAAGCAAGCACCTAGAGCATGGTCTGACAAGATAGGACAGTATCTTGTCACTATTGGCTTTCAAATTTCCAAGGCAAATTTCTCACTTTATGTGAGAAAAACAGAGAAATGTATTATGCTACTTGTCATTTATGTTAATGATTTGATTATGACAGGTGATAGTGATGAAGATATCCTTCATGTGAAAATGCTATTGAAGCAGAAGTTTGAAATGAAGGATTTGGGAGAGCTGCATTATTTCTTGGGCATTGAGGTGATTAGATCACAAAGTGAGATACGGCTCTTGCAGAGGCAGTATGGATTGGACATGCTGTCCAAATATGGGATGACAGACTGTAAGCCTATTTCAGTTCCTTTGAAGCAGAATGTGAAGCTGAGCGTAGATGCAGGTGAGCTTCTGGAAGACCCTACTATGTACAGACGCATAGTAGAAAGTTTGATTTATATGACTATTACCAGGCCAAATTTGAGCTATGTTGTTGGATTGGTAAGTGAGTTTATGCAGACTCCAAGGAAACCGCATTTGGATGCGGCTAGACGCATACTCAGGTATGCGAAGTCCATATTGCAGTATGGACTATTTTATGAGACTAGGGTTCAGATACAGTTGCATGGATACATTGATGCTGATTGGGCTGATAGCATTTCTGATAGATGATCTACCAGTGGATATGTGTTCTCTTTTGGGAGTGCTGCGATCACTTGGAGCAGCAAGAAACAGTCTACAGTTGCCTTGTCGAGCACAGAGGCTGAGTACAGGGATGCAGCAATGGCTGCATATGAGGTAGCTTGGTTGCATAAGCTACTTTATGATATGCATCAGCCTACAAATGGACCAGTTGTCATTTATTGTGACAACATGAGCAGTATACACTTGGCAAATAACCCAATCTATCATGCTAGAACAAAGCACATTGAGGTGCATTATCACTATGTGCGCGAGAGGGTTTTACTAGGTCTTATTGATCTAGTTTATGTCAGCACAGAGAATCAAGTAGCTGACATATTCACGAAGGCATTGGGCGCAGAGAAGCTGCGCAAGTTCAGAGACCTGCTTGGTGTGCAAGAATTGGGATTGAGCTCGAGGGAAAGTGTTGAGATATCGAGCTCCACTCGTGAGATACCAGGGTGACCGTTATGCATTTATGTCACCGACTTGTTAGCTGCAAATGCGGTTGGTACACCGCCCATGAATAATAACTAGAAGACAGCTATCCTTATCTACTCTAGTTCATTGCTCAGTTAGTATACCACCTTAGTTAGTTGAGTATTGTTTGAGACCCATATATAGAATTCTTCTATTTCTTTGTACTAGAGTTTTTTTTAGCTTACACAACTAAGAAGAGGAAAACTGTTTTCAACCTCCACCTTTGTGTGTATTCCCCCATTGTGTAAGTAAGAAAGCTACAAGTGAGACTCCTTCCTTCTCTCCCAGAATCTTGACATATTTGAAGAGGAGTTTTCAGTGTGTTTTCAGTGTTCAAGTGCGAGCAAGAGGGCTGCGCATCAGAACAAGGTTGAGGCGAGGATAGGCATGCGAGAAAAGAGAAGATTTGCTGAAGATGCTGCTGTTTTTTGTTGTTAGAGAAGGAAGAAGACTGTGTTTTTGGCCTTCAAGTGCAAATTTTACCGTTTCATTGCCTCCAGCAGCGCTGAAGAAGGTTCAAGACACGGAGACAAGAGCCCTAATAGGCTACGTTTTCATAGTCAAAGGGGGTTTCTTTTGCGTTTGTGCAAGCATTGCAGGTGAAGATGTCTACAAAGAATGACGTGAAGTTCCAAGCGATCATGGGCCGAAAGGTGCCTGTCTTACCGGCTCTTCCATCAGATCAAAAGCTCGATGGTGACAATTACAGCATATGGCATGTGATGGTGTTGGCCATATTCGAGTCTTGTGATTTGGCGGAGCTTGTGATGGAGAAGATCAACCGGCCCTCAGTGAGAGATGAGTCCAAACTCTCTTCCAATGCTCGTGCAAAGTTCACCAAAGCCCAATCTCATTGGTACAAACTAAATGCCAAGATTCGTTCTTTTCTTTTTCTATCTTGTACAACAGCCGTGATAGCCCATATAGAGCACTTGACGGTGGCTAGGGAGATATGGCTAGAACTTGACCAAATGTACAACCGGATGACCCTTATGAGGAGGGTTTCTTTGGAGGTGCAAATGCGGACCTTGTCCGTAAATAAGTCTTCTTTGCTTCGGGAACACATCAACACGCTTTGACAGCTTCAGATGCACCTTCAAAATGTGGGAAAGCCTATTTCCTCCGAAGACATGGAGATCACTTTATTGTCCCAGTTGCCGCCACGATTTGGTACCTTTTATTCTGCTCTTATTGCTTTAGAGCGGGAGTAGGCTCTTCATTGGGAAGAGTTGATTCCTATGGTTTTGGACCAAGAGGAACAATTGAAGGGACAGAATGCTTCCAAATCGAAGGCATTGGTTGGTCAAGCCTCTCAGAAGAAGGGGAAGGACCAAAAGAAGAAGGAGGAGGACAACAAATCCAAGAAGGACAAAGAGAAGGAATCGACATGCCATATTTGTAGTAAGACCGGCCATTGGAAGAAGGATTGACCCAACAAGAACAAGAAGGACACCAAGAAGGAGGACACGAAGAATTTTGCAGCGGTGGCTACACCCTCATCAGCTGCTTTTCTACACTTAGCGGTCATTGAGGACTCTACATCGAAGACTTCTGATGCTGCGATGACAACTCCCCAGGCTCAAGAGTAGATCGTAGACAATGGTGCCTCACTGCACATGACTCCTTCGACAGTAGGTATTGCCTATTTGCGACCATCGCGTGGGCAGATTCTCATAGGAGACAGCTCTTCTGTGTCTTACTGCACAAGGTGAGATGTAGCTGATTCCAAATGGACGTGGTGGTATCCACACTTCCGAGGTGTTGCATGTGCCCGGTTTAGGGTATCATTTGCTTTCGGTGTCATGACGCTGCGCGTCTGCCACTGCAAACTTGAGCGTGGAATTTACTGCCAAAAATTTTGAACTCTTAAATTAGTGTCATTATGAGTTTATTTTCCGTTGTGTATTTCTTTTGTGTTTGCATCTGCATGAAGCACGAGCACATATAGGTAGGCTAGACACATTCACTTTAAAACATTCATAATTTTGTGCTTACAACACGTGGATCCGACATTGTAAAATTCTTGAATCATGAAAGATTGGGCATGAATCTCTATACCTGTAGGGTAAATTGTATGAAAATCAGGAGAGAATGTATGTTTTGAAGATGACACAAGTCGAGTGTGATTGAATGATTCTTTCCATTGCATCTTCGCAATTACACAAGCTACTTCCACATAGCGGTATGAATGGGAATGAAGCTGTAAAAGAGGATTAGACTACCAAAGCAAAGTTCTACACAAGGTTAGTAGAATAACAAATTGCAAAGAAGAAAGAAAAAAACAAATGTAAGTTGAAACAAAGGAGAAGAATGAAGAAAAAATCGAACAACTAAGGATATGAAGGAGGGAGCTTGTATGTATACCGGACAAAAGATAAATAGTGTTGCAAGGAGGAAAGTTTGAGGTGGACGGATAGAAATTTGTTATTGGAGAAATTCCATATTTTCTTCATGAGCAATTCACGCAAAGTTGATGAAAGAAAAAAGCGAATTGCTAATATGGCCAACTTATTGTGGCCAATACATTGCTTTGCACTTAAGATTTCAATCTGATATGCTAGCTTTTTCTGGCTCCTATTATGGTGGAGGCATTCTAAATGCAAGCATTGACGTCAAGATGGCATCAGGAAAAGGAAAAGCAAAAGCTTGTCTTAAGCTTTTTAGCTGCGTGCTCTAGATCGGGGGAGAGAACAACGATTATGAGTGGGATCATCAAGCTTAAAAGAAGACGGAGCCATAAAAAAGGGAAAAGACGAGGTGAGCAGAATCAACTGCAGGAACGTGAAGACGACTACAATAGAGGTAGAGAGCCGATGAATGAACATGCCGTAGCGGAAGAAGCTGCAAAAAAGCTGCTGCGAAGTGGACGATGATGCAGCATATGGAGATGATGAAGGGAAGAGGAAGCTGCTAGAAGAAGAACCGGCAACGCTATTGGCCATCGCCACAGAGTTTACAACGCCAAGATGCTATCTCCACGGTCTCCCAACCAATGCCCTGCTCTGTCAAACCCTTGGCCGCTGTCACCATGCTTTTGCCACCTCCATGAAGACGAGGAAAGATGTCAAATAGGAAGCTGCAATTGGTGTTCTGCCTACAAAGACGTGAAGACGAAGGTGATGACAAACTTTAAACATCCCGAACAACATAGTATGCTTAACAATTATGATATTCGCTTGTTTTCGAGATTTAATATAAAAGAGGATGAACACTTAAAGCTGAAAATGAAAATTACTCACAAAATTACAGCCATGAAAATGTAAAAATAATGGAGACAAGATTGAGGGTTGAAGATGGGCAAACCCCCCCCCCTCCCTCCCGCCGAAGGAATGTGTTTCTGCTCAACCCAAGTCCCTTAGGGAAGAGCTCAGTTACAATCAACCTGAGAGTGAGGAGAAGTAATTCTCACTCTCACAAGATCATGCAAAGATGTACAAACACACATGCATTATCTATTATGCAATGATAAGAACTGATTTCTTTACAGTATGAGAGAAGAAAGAGGGAAAATCAACCTTTCTCCATCGTTGATCATCAGTACATGGATAGGGCTTGCTTCTTGTTGCTAAAATGGAAGAAAGAGCTCGAGAAGGAGGTGCTGTAATGAATTTATAGGCTTGCTGTCTTGTAAAATAGCAGTGATAGAAGAGGGAATATGGAGAAATTTGATAATGGAGAAGTGGGGGATGATGATGGGGATGGATAGGGCTAGTTTCTGGCTATCTGTGGGTGTTGTACATGAGTTTACAGCAAAGAAAAATGATGCTGAATGAAGAAAAACGAGCTCTTATTTATAGGAGAGGGAAGAGCTAGTACAAAAGGGGAAAGTGGAGTAGCACAAGACAAGTGTCCAGCCACATGTCATGAGATGTGACAAGTGGTGGGACTCTTGGAAACTTCTGTGACAAGTGTCTTGACACTTGTCTCTTCTCTATGGCCTTCCTTTTTGGGCTGAATACTGTCAAGAATAGAAACAACCAAATTTAGTAAGCACAGTCAAGAGTACAGAATTTACTATTTTTAGAACGACATCCCTATTTTTTAGGACTAGCATTTTTAGGCTAATTCGAGGCTCCTAAAATTTAGGGACCTCCTAAAATTTAGAGACCCCCCAATATGGGTGTCATATGAAAGCTTTTTCCATGTACATCTCAAAAACGGTATCAGAATCTTCATGTGACTTTCCTATGCAAAGAAATGTGCATTTCAAGCTTTCAGCCCACATATGAACATTGTACAAGCATTTCATGATCATGCCATCTTGTTGATTGTAACTGTCTATTCTAGCGGATCTAGCCCACACTTCAAGGTATCAATCCTTTCTATGTGCGAGTCTAACCCTGATATGCGTGAGTTCTGGTCACAGGCGCCCAATCGGGCCATATAGGTGGAAGTGTGAACTATCTTTTCTCTAATCCACCACGTGGGTCCACCATAACCTGTGACCACTCATCAGTGGCCAACTCCAATGCACTTTTCTTTATATCTAATTAGTGCAAAGGAAACAAATTTAATAAATCATTATATAGACAAATTAATGAAAAATGATACAAATTCTGTTTCTATAGAGTTATGACAGCCCTCTGGCTTTTATTCAGTTGTCCTCAGCTGAAAAGCTTCTTGATATGACAGAAGAATGTCTGGATAATCCTTCATGAATTTTTCATCTACCCACTGTGCATCTGTTGTGGGTAGATTCTTGAATTTTAGTAAGAATTTTCGTGTCACAAGGCCACTTCTCGTGGTTCGATCCTTGTGAAACAAAATCTGTTTAGGTTCCAAGAGTTGCTCTGTTTCTTCAACTTCTGGGGGATCTTCAGTAATGGGTTCCTTTGGTTCTGATCCTATGTAAGGTTTTAGCAAACTTACATGAAAAGCATTGTGTATTTTCCAATGAGCAGGAAGCTCAAGTCAATAAGAAACTTCATTTATTCTCTCAATCACTTTGAAGGGTCCAAAGTATCTACTAGAGAGCTTTGGAAAAGATGAATTTTGACCGGAACCTTGTTTGAGCCTGCTTTTATCAAACTTTAGCAAGACATATTGACATTTTTCAAAAGCCAAAGGTCTTCTTCGTTTATCTGCTTGCTTCTTGTCAGAGTGCAGCGGTGCTGAAGCGTAGGACTAAGAGAGAGAGAACGCAGAGAGAGAAGAGAGAGAAAGAGACAGTGGACGATGAAGATCTGCTGTATAAAGAATGCTGAATACAAAGATATACAGATATATACACGGGCACAGTGCGCTGGACTGCGTGTCTCCACCTCGACGATGCAACCTGCAGTTCACCTCGAAGTCCGCTGCAGTCTGCACTATCTGCTGTCTGAAATCTGCAAACAGAGACGGAATCTGTGCGTGTCACCGGTCTGTAATCTGCGAGCAGAGAAGTGTGGCAGACTGCTGAGAGTGTCGGGTATAAATAGCCAAAAAACCGGGCAAAAGAGGGCGCCAGAAATGCCCAGTCGGCTGCATTAAAATGCAGCCGACTGCCTGCTGCAGGTCGGACTGCTACGTGGCAGTCCGACTGTGCAGTTCGACTGCATGCAGTCCGATTGCACCAGGCCTGCCCTGCTGCCCTAATCTGATCTCTAACACCCCCTCTCAGAGCCTGGGCAGGGCAGAAGCCTAAGGGATCTAGAATGTCTCCGAAGTAGAGCCTGAGGAAGCGCCTTCGTAAACAAATCCGCAAGATTGTCCTCCGTCTTGCAGTACTCCACAGAGATGGTCTCATCCAGAAGCTTTTCTCGGATGAAGTGGTACTAGATCTCTATGTGCTTCGTCCGGGCATGAAAAACAGGGTTCCTTGCCAAGGCAATGCAACTCTCATTGTCACATCGCAGCAATGTAGGACGAGTCTGGGGGCACCCAAGCTCCTCCAATAATCTCCGAAGCCACACAACCTCGCATGTGGTGGAAGACGCGGCCCGATACTCCATCTCAGTAGACGAAAGGGCTACCGTGGGCTGCTTCTTGCTACTCCATGAAATAACACCTGCACCCAAAGTAAAACAGTAACATGTAGTAGACCGCCTGTGGTCCACATCACCGGCCCAATCCGAGTCGCTCCAACCTGCAAGTACAAGATCTGACCCATCTGTCCCTGCGGGGTAATGAATTCCTAAATCAGACCTCCCCCTCAAATACCAAAGTATCCTCTGAGCAGCCTGCCAATGCACCGTCTTAGATTCACTCATGAACCCGGCCAAGAGCCCAACAGCAAAACATAGATCAACCCTAGTGTTGAGAAGCCAAATCAAGAACCCAATCAATTGACGATAGCGGGATGCATCCGCCAAAGGAAAAGCTGAATGGGAAGTGGCCTTCCAGTTCGGATCCATAGGAGTAGATAGAGCCCAACAATCCTCCATCTCAAAAGACACCAAGAGCTCCTGTACATATCTCTGTTGAGAGATAAAGATCCCCCTCTGAGACTGATAAATCTCATGGCCCAAAAAGAAATGGAGTAGACCCAAGTCCGTCATCTCGAACGTCCGATGTAAAGCTGACTTCGTCTCCTGGACCTGCTGTGCATCATCACCTGTGACAATCAAATCATCAACATATAAGACAAACAGCACACAACCATCCTTGGAAGTGTGTACATACAGCTGCGGATCGGCCTTGGACCGCCGATATCCCAACTGAGATTGGAGAAACGAATCAATCTTCTCGTTCCACGCACGCGGAGCCTGCTTGAGGCCATACAAGGCCTTCTTCAACCTGTAGACTTTCCCATCTGAAGATCCAAAGCCAAGAGGCTGCTCAACATAGATCTCCTCCTTCAAATCACCATTGAGGAAGGCCGACTTCACATCCAACTGATAAACAGGCCATCTCCTATGGCCAGCCAAAGCAAGAACAGCTCTAATGGTCGCCATACGAGCTGTGGGGGCAAAAGTATCATGACAGTCAATACCTGGGCGCTGTGCAAAACCTTTAGCAACAAGGCAAACCTTGTGCTTATCTAAAGAAGCATCGCTAAGGTATTTGGTCTTGAAGACCCACTTGACTCCAATCACCTTCTTCTTCGGGGGGCGGGGTACAAGTGACCAAGTACCATTCCTCTCAATAGCCTCCAACTCACCTTCCATAGCTTTCTTCCATGGGGCGGACTGTAAAGCCTCCTTCATGGAGGTGGGCTCTCGATCCTGCATAACACGGGTCATCAAACAATAGTTGGAGCAAACAAGCTCCGTAGAATGTGCCTGGTGCCGCCATGACCGCCGCGAACCATCCTGCGGTCCCCACTCCTCAAGAACCCCCTCGATCCCTGAAGCACGGAGTGTGTCACAGGCCCATCGAGGAGGAGACCGAACCTCCCCTCGTCGTTCTCCATCAGTAGAAGACTCTGGAATATCCACCGGGGGTAACTCCGCTGAGGTGTCCAGTGGAACAGTAGACTCTGTGTTAGAAACAGAATCATAATTAAAAGGCACGAGCTCCAGTGGAATTGTAGAAGGAGCCCAACTCTCCCCTGGATCTCCAAGAACGGGATGCTCCTCACCCGTTGAAGTAGCCGGAACCTCCACAAACCGCACATCACGGCTAGTGTACACATCCCACTTGACGGGATCATACAGTCAGTAGCCTTGGGACTGGGAGCTGTAGCCAACAAATACCTGTTTTCGGGAAGCTGCTTCAAATTTATCACGGTGAGCCTTGAGAATGTGAACATAGGCATTACACCCAAAGACCCGAAAGTAAGAAACATCTGGCTTCGTCCCAAAATAAGCCTCAAATGGGGTCATCCCTTCCACGGCCGAAGTAGGGGATCGATTAAGGATGTGGACTGCAGTAGCCACAGCCTATAGAATCTGAGGGGTCTGTCGGTGCTCCATCATGGTGCGCGCCATCTCGATCACACTGCGGTTCTTCCGTTCAAGAATACCATTTTCTTGAGGAGTGTTGGTATTGGCAAACTCCTGGTGAATTCCTCTATCTGCACAAAACTGAGCAAACTCATTAGAAACAAATTCACCTCCCTTGTCGGATCGCAAGGTCTTCAACTTCCGGCCCGATCGGTTCTTCTCAAAGAGAAGCCAATCCTTGAAGTGCGAGAAAGCTTCTGACTTTAGTGCCAAAAAATAGGCCCATGTCATCCTGCTGTAGTCATCCACGATCAGCATGAAGTACGAGCTCCCACGCAAGGACTCATTCCTCATAGGGCCACATAGATCCGTAGATACTAGCTCCATCGGTGAAGTAGACCGCCGCGAAGCTGTGTGGGGAATGGCATCCCTATGCTGCTTCCCCCGAATGCAGGAGACACATGGCTGCTGGCTCACCACTATATCCGGCAACCCTCAAACAAGCTGTCCACGTGACGCCCTCCGAAGATAGTCATAGTTCAGGTGACCAAACCGAGCATGCCATAACTCTGATTGTGACTGAGAGGTAAGAAGAAGAGTAGAGAGGGCAGTGGAAGACTTCAGTTTGTAAATGCCGTTCTCCTCATATCCGGATGAGAGAACCTTCCTCGATCCATGATCAAGGACTCGCACCGTAGAACTGTCAAACTCCACCAAAAGACCAAGGGAGCAAATCTTATGAACTGAAAGGAGATGGTACCCTAATCCTGGTACATGCAAAATCTCTGAAGTATGGATACCACCTCGTCCATCGGGAATAAGCTGCATCTTACCCCGACTTGCAATAGATACTGAAGAGCTGTCTCCAATGAGAATCTGCCCACGCGAGGGTCGCAACTGGGCAACACCATCTGATGAAGGAGTCATGTGCCGTGAGACACCACTATCAAAAATCCACTCTCGAGCCTGGGGAGCCGTCATCGCAGCATCAGAAGCATTCGGTGAAGCGTCCTCGATGACAGCTAGATGAAGAAAAGCAGCTGATGAGGGTGCAGCCACCGCTCCTGAATCCTTGGTGTCCTTCGTGTCTTTGTCAGGGCAATCCTTCTTCCAATAGCCAGTCTTTCCATAAATATGGCATGTGGAGTCTTTGTCCTTGTCCTTCTTGGACTTGTTGTCCCCCTTCTTCTTCTTTTGGTCCTTCCCCTTCTTCTGAGAGACTTGACCTGTGAGCGCCTCCGACTTGGAAGCATTTTGTCCCTTTAACTGTTCCTCTTGGTCCAAGACCATAGGAACCAACTCTTTCCACCGGAGAGTAGACTCTCGCCCCGAAGCAATAAGGGCAAAATAAAATGTACCGAATCGTGGCGGCAACTGGGACAATAGTGTGATCGCCATGTCTTCGGAGGAAATCGGCTTCCCCACATTCTAAACCTGCATCTGTAGTTGCCTTAGCTTGTTAATGTGCTCCCATAGCGAAGAAGACTTATTTACGAACAAGGTCCGCATCTGTACCTCCAAAGAAACCCGCTTCATTAGGGTCATCCGATTGTACATCTGATCAAGCTCCAGCCATATCTCCCGAGCCACCGTCAAGTGCTCGATATGAGCGATCACAGCTGTAGTGCATGATAGAAAGAGAAAGGATCAAATCCTGGCATTCAGTTTGTCCCAATGAGACTGGGCCTTGGCCAGCTCAGCACGAGTATCGGAAGAGAGTTTGGACTCATCTCTTACCGAAGGCCGGTCAATCTCCTCCTGTACCAGCTCCACCAAATCATAGGACTCAAGAATGCCCAACATCATGACACGCCAAATGCGGTAGTTATCGCCGTCGAGCTTCTGATCTATAGGAAGAGCCGGTAAGACAGGCACCTTCCGGTCCATAATCGCCTGGAACTCCAAGTCAATCTTTGTAGACATCTTCACCTGCAATGCCTTCACAAACGCAAAAGCAGCCCCCTCTGACTGGGAAAACTCAGCTTGCTAAGGCTCTTCCGCGTCCTGAACCTTCTTTACCCGCCGAAGGCCATGAAAAAGCAAAACCTGCACTTGTAGGCTGAAAACTCAAACTTCCTCCGCGTCAAACAGCAGCAAATCCACCACCTGTACTCCTTTCCTGTGCGCCCACACTCGTTTCAGACTTGTTCCAAGGCGTAGCCCTGCTGTCTGCCCTTAAACGCAAAAAACGCAAATTTGTGTCGCAATGGAAACTCCTCTTCAGGTTGATTCTGTGCTCAGTCAGCCCTCAAACACTGCTCTGATACCATGTCAAAGTGTAGCGGTGCGGAAGCGTAGGACAGAGAGAGAGAGAGAACGCAAAGAGAGAAGAGAGAGAAAGAGACAGTGGACGATGAAGATCTGCTGTATAAAGAATGCTGAATACAAAGATATACAGATATATACACGGGCGCAGTGCGCTAGACTGCGTGTCTCCACCTCGACGATGCAACCTGCTGTTCACCTCGAAATCCGCTGCAGTCTGCACTGTCTGCTGTTTGAAATCTGCGAGCAGAGACAGAATCTGCACGTGTCACCGGTCTGTAATCTGCGAGCAGAGAAGTGTGTGCCAGACTGCTGAGAGTGTCAGGTATAAATAGCCGAAAAACCGGGCAAAAGAGGGCGCCAGAAATGCCCAGTCGCCAGAAATGCAGCCGACTACCTGCTGCAGGTCGGACTGCCACGTGGCAGTCCGACTGCACTAGGCCTGCCCTACTGCCCTGATCTGATCTCTAACACTTCTTTTGTCGCTCTTGGGCAACTTTGATAGTGGCTCGAACTTGATCCATTATTGTTTTTAAATCTGAAGCAAACTCATCAGCAGCAAAAATCTTATCTTTAGTAGGAATAATTGGAGGAGGAATCACTTTACCCTGTACTATTTCATTTGGAGCTTTCCCTGTGGATGAGTGCACTGTATTGTTGTAAGCAAACTCCAATAATGGAAGATATTTCTCCCATTGTGACTTATGTTCACTAACATAAGCTTTCAACATATCCAAAAGAGTGAGATTCATCATCTATGTTTGGCCGTCAGTTTGAGGATGAAAAGCTGAGGAGAACTTTAAAGTGGTTCCCAAATTCTCAAATAAAGCACGTCAAAAGTTACTTGTGAATTTGGAGTCTCTATCTGAAATGATCTCAGAAGGCATACCATGTAATCTGAAGATATATTGAATGAAAAGTTTTGCAGCTTGTGCGGATTTCAATGTTTTATGACATGGAATAAAATGTGATTGCTTGCTAAATCGATCAATTATGACCCAAATCATATCATGACCTTGAGGTGTTCTTGGAATACCTAAGATGAAATCCATTGTGATAGATTCCCATGGATCTTTGGGCACTGGAAGAGGTTGCAACAATCCTGGAGTCTTCTATCTATCATACTTGGATTTTAAGCATACTAGACAAGCCTCAATAAAGTTATGTGTATCTCTTCATAATGTTGGCCAATAAAAGTAGCGCTCAATTGCACTTAGAGTGGCTGCCCTTCCTCTATGCCCTGCATAAGGGGATTCATGACTTTCTTTAAGCACCTTTTGTCGAACAGGAAGAGTGACACAAAGGCGATTGTTCATGAGAAGGTAACCGTCTTTGAAGGAATAATCTAAATAAGAACCTCCTTGCTGTAAATTTGACCAAATTGCTATAAAATTAGTATCTTCATCATAAGTATTCTTCATCGTTTGAAAATCTTCATGATGAGCCACTGTAATAGTTGCAATGCGAGGCACTCTAGAAAGTACATCAGCAACTACATTTTGTTTCCCTAGAGTGTACATAATTTGAAAATGAAACATAGACAAGAAATTTTCCCATCTTGCATGTTTCTCCTGCAAATGTTTTTGAGTCTTGAAATACTTCAAGCTCTGATGATCAATTTTAATAAGGAATTCATTGCCTAAAAGATAATGTTTTCATATCTTCAAAGCATGAACCACTGCTAAGAGCTACTTTTCATAAATCTCATACCTTTTCTCCACATCATTTAGACGGCGGCTTTCAAAGGCTATGGCATGGCCTTCTTGATTTAGCACTGCACCAATACAATCACCGCAAGCATCTGCTTCCACTACAAATGGTTCTACCAAATCTAGAATGATAAGAACATGTCCAGAAGTAAGAGCTATTTTCAGCCTTGTGAAGGCTGCCTTCTCTTTTTCCTTCCATTGGAAAGAGATCTTTTTCTTTGTAAGGTCATGAAGTAAAAAAGCCATATGTGCAAAATGCTTGATGAAGCGGCAGTAATAAGAGCATAAGCCAAGAAACGATCGCACCTCATGTACATTATGAAGATGAGGCCATTCTTGGATTATCATGATCTTTTCAAGATCCATCTGAATCCCTTCAGAAGAGATGACATGCCCAAGGTAATTTATTTTATGCATGAAAAATTCACTCTTTTTACCATTTACCAAGAGTTGATTTTATTGAAGTAATTGTAGAACAATCTCCAAGTGCTGATGATGCTCCTCTTCATTCTTGCTAAAGACAAGAATATCATCAAAGAAAGTACCGACATATTGTCGATTCTCTCTAAAGATGCGCTCCATCATTCGACTAAAGGTGGCTTGTGCATTGGTTAATCCGAAAGGAACCACCAATAATTCATAAAGACCGTATGAAGTGCAAAAAGCAGTTTTATGTACATCTTGTGGTATTACCCTAATTTTATGATAACCACTCTTTAGATCAATGCGGCTGAAAACCTTTGAGCCTCCTAGACGATCCAAAATGTCGTCAATTCTGGGAATAGGAAACCGATTCTTCACAGTGATTTTATTGAGGGCTCGATAATCAATGCACATCTTGAGTAGATCTTCGACTTGCTTTCTGATTTCTTCTTGTTGAGGACGGCTCACACGGTATGGTGCTATATTAGGAGGAGTCTTTATACTTTTCCAAGAGCTGAAGTCTCTCTTGGTTTTCAGCATTGAACACAATCCTTAATTGCTCTAGAGACTTGCATATACCTTACCATAGGTATGGTGTCTCCAGAAACTCCAGCTTGGATCTCGTACTTCTTGCCTTTGTTGGTGAGTTCTATCTTCTTTTTCTGAGAGAAGATGGTTGAATCTACTCTATGATTCCAGGGCATGCCAAGAATCACATCGCAACCATCAAGGTCTCCGATACAGAAGGTATCTTCATCACTGTAGCCTTGAATTTGAAACTTGAGCTTGCCAATGTAAGGTGCCACAGTCTTCACTATGTCACCTTCATCGGCATTTAAAGCTTGGCGAACTTCTGCCGGAGTGTCCATCTCTTCATTCTTTGATCTAAGCTCTTCAACTAATTGCAAGGAAATGACATTTTCATTCGTCCCAAAATCTATCAAGAATAGTCCTTGCTTACCTTGCAACTGTCCCCAAGCTTTTAATAATTTGCGCATCTCTGGAGTGTGAGTTGTGTTTGCAACTACATCACTGATAGCATTGATTTTCACTGGCGACTTAGGCTTGTTGTCAAAAACCTTGCTTTGTCCTTTGTTTGGACATTGCTTCGCTATGTGGCCTGTTAGTCCACATTTAAAGCACTTCCCTTCTTTCATGAAGCGCTGCTTTTCTTCTTCGGAAAGTTGCTTTGCTTGTGGGTATAGATTGGAGCGAAATTGAGAAGCATTAGAAGGTGCATAGGGTTTCATCTTCTTTTGATTTGATGGCTACTTTTGCCGATGTTTTTGTCCTTCATTTGGGGCTCAATACTCATCATCAGCTACTCCCTTCTTATAATTCTTTTGGAATGATTTGTTGCCATTGTGCTGCATTTCCCATGTCTCAGCATGGTCAATGAGTTCCCTGAGACTAAAACAATGATAATGATTAAGAGCAGTATGAAGTTTAAAATGCAAACCTCCTTGAAACTTCCTAAGCTTTTTCGAACTACTAATCTTCTTGAAATGTTGAACCTTCAAAAGTAGCTCCCAAAATCTCTTGGTATAGTCACCAAGTGACTCATTTTTCCTTTGCCAAAGCCGATCCCATTCCATTTTTACATCTCTTTTGAAATGAACAGGAAGAAATTGGCTTTGTATCATGCGAACAAAGGACCGCCATGATTTTGGGGCAGCATGATCATATTCCAATCCCGTCCACCAAGTATAGGCTAAGTCGGTCAAATGTAAAGCTGCAAACTTAATCTTTTCTTTTTCTTTATACTTATCACGACCATACAAAATTTGAAATTGACAAATAAACTTCAGAAGAAGATCAGGATTTCGGGAACCATCATACATACTGAACTTGATCTTCTTTTCAAGTTGAGATAGTGACTTAGTCTTCTTCTTCTTCTTATGCCTTCGTCCATGCCCGGATCTTGAGATTGAAGATAATGAAGTGCTTGATGGGGATGAAGATGGAGACGAGGGTGAAGAATGTCGACGCCTTTGACGATGATGAGGTCTTCCACGAGAAAGGTATGACTCTTCGTCACTAGAAGAGGGTCCATCAGAGTAGGCGCCAAATGACTTTGAAGAAGAGGATAAGCTTCGACGCGATCTCTTACTTTGTCTTGAAGTAGAATGGGACTGCCTCTTAGAAGTAGTTGGACTTCTTAATCGGCTCCTTTCATTGGTATGGCTTTGTCTCCTTAAAGCAGATGGGCTTCTTTCCTTGAATTCTTTGGGATTCTCAACTTTTTCTAGTTTGAGAAGTTGCTCACGAATTTGCTAATTCTCCTCTCTAAGACTTTGAATGGCTTGAAGGACAGCACTCGACTGATCCATTGAGACTCTAAGAAAAATATGCTCAAGCACTCAATATAAGGACTGAAAACAAACAAACTTATAATTGTAAGCACTACCAATGTTGGGGTGAGGACCGAGCCAAAGCTCTGATACCACTGTAAACGCCCCGAACAACGTAGTATGCTTAACAATTATGATATTCGCTTGTTTTCGAGATTTAATATAAAAGAGGATGAACACTTAAAGCTGAAATTGAAAATTACTCACAAAATTACAGCCATGAAAATGTAAAAGTAATGGAGACAAGATTGAGGGTTGAAGATGGGCAAACCCCCCCCCCCCCCCAAAGGAATGTATTTCTGCTCAACCCAAGTCCCTTAGGGAAGAGCTCAGTTACAATCAACCTGAGAGTGAGGAGAAGTAATTCTCACTCTCACAAGATCATGCAAAGATATACAAACACACATGCATTATCTATTATGCAATGATAAGAACTGATTTCTTTACAGTATGAGAGAAGAAAGAGGGGAAATCAGCCTTTCTCCATCGTTGATCATCAGTACATGGATAGGGCTTGCTTCTTGTTGCTAAAATGGAAGAAAGAGCTCGAGAAGGAGGTGCTGTAATGAATTTACAGGCTTGCTGTCTTGTAAAACAGTAGGCTATCTGTGGGTGCTGTACATGAGTTTACAGCAAAGAAAAATGATGTTGAATGAAGAAAAACGAGCTCTTATTTATAGGAGAGGGAAGAGCTAGTACAAAAGGGGAAAGTGGAGTAGCACAAGACAAGTATCCAGCCACATGTCATGAGATGTAACAAGTGGTGGGACTCTTGGAAACTTGTGTGACAAGTGTCTTGACACTTGTCTCTTCTCTATGGCCTTCCTTTTTGGGCTGAATACTGTCAAGAATAGAAACAACCAAATTTAGTAAGCACAGTCAGAGTACAGAATTTACTATTTTTAGAACGACATCCCTATTTTTTAGGACTAGCATTTTTAGGCTAATTCAAGGCTCCTAAAATTTAGGGACGTCCTAAAATTTAGGGACCCCCCAATATGGGTTTCATATGAAAGCTTTTTCCGTGTACATCTCAAAAACGGTATCAGAATCTTCATGTGACTTTCCTATGCAAAGAAATGTGCATTTCAAGCTTTCAGCCCACACATGCACATTGTACAAGCATTTCATGATCATGCCATCTTGTTGATTGTAACTGTCTGTTCTGGCCCACACTTCAAGGCGTCAATCCTTTCTGTGTGTGAGTCTAACCCTGATATGCGTGAAATCTGGTCACAAGCGCCCAATCAGGCCATATAGGTGGAAGTGTGAACTATCTTTTCTCTAACCCACAGCGTGGGTCCACCATAACCTGTGACCACTCATCAGTGGCCAGCTCCAATGCACTTTTCTTTATATCTAATTAGTGCAAAGGAAACAAATTTAATAAATTATTATATAGACAAATTAATAAAAAATTATACAAATTCTGTTTCTATAGAGTTGTGACACAGACTGGGAACACATGCTCTAAATATGAAGGACGACGACAAAGTAGCTGCAGTTATGAGGTTGGAAGGAAACAGAAGAACCTGAAGTCGAAGGTAACGAAGGAGACAGTAAAAGACGACGTCAACAGCTTCAAAACACGGGTTTGAAAAATATGAAGGAGATAGTGAACTCCGGACAACAATACAAAAGAAAAGAAGTTGCTCAAGGGGTGCCACCATGAGCTCTCTTTCATCACCATATTCTCTGTAACGTGTCCGCATGTTCACTCGTAGAACACGTCTTAGCAGCCCATCGGGAAGAGAGTCTAGAAAGCGCCGCCCTGCAGTCCCACGGAATAACACGGGATTTGCGATCTAGGTCTTCCCGAGTTTGCCACGAAGCAGAAGCATTCCGACCGTTCCCACTTAGGACTAACCTGAATCAGGGTTTTTCCTAGTGGTAAAATTCTTAGAACGGTAACTAGCGTCGAACCCCAAGCGAACTACTTTACGCAGAAACGTCAGGGTCGAAGTAGATTCATACTGCACTTGGTTCAAGAAGAATGGGAAATGAGAGGGATGCACTTGGTTCAAGGAGATTCATACTGCACTTGATTCATACTTTACCCTTCTGTAGGACGGACCCATGGTCATATCCACCGCACTTTCCTCGGGGTTGCTTTGGTTGTCTAATTACCTACCACATTTAGTTGGACACGCATAAAACAGCTTCCTTAATTAGCCAATTAGTCACCGGTTCCTTCACGTAATCTTAGCACTGACATAGAAAAATAGTGTCAAGCAAGTTCCTTTTCAACAATTGATCTTATTTATCAATCTTGGAATACATCATATAATCCAGCCCAAAGGCTATTCCATAATCCAGCCCGAAGGCAATCCATAATCCGCCCGAAGGCAATCCAGCAATCCTCAAGGATTACTAATCCAAGTTTCTGCCCGTAGACTAGTATGCGGGCCTCAAGATCCAATCCCGAGTCATGTCAATCTCTTGTGTAGGACCCAGAGGCAAGGGATTTACGGCCAGAGCCCCCTCTGGCACCCAAGCGTCCTCTAAGCAGCACCCATGGAGAGACCTCTTGCAGCGGGTTCGGTCCACGTACCCGGCGCGGCTAACAACTCCCTTGGTTAGGGTCAAGCAGACAGTCGGGGGTAACTGATGTTGCCTCTCCCTCCAGGCCTTCAACCTGAAGTATTAGTTATTTTTCCATCTTTAGTTCACTGAGCAAAGAAGTACAAACAGTGCTCCTAACAATACAAACACAATCAATCCAGTGGTTGTTTGTTTGGCCCACTGCTAAGGTGTGAATCCTTCTCTCTGAATGCATCCAGCATTCGATCCGGAGTCAATTGCGACTTGGCAAGATCCCCAAGGGTTTTGTTTGTTTACCATTTTATCCTTGGGTTAGGATTTATACCCTATTAACCCAAATTAACCAATACCTTAGGTTCCTTAAATTAAGACAGTAAATCTTAGGCAATCTTGTCGCCTCAACTTGATTAGTCAATTGCTTGCTAGGCAATACATAACTTCCCTAACTTAGCAAATCGGTCCAAAGAAGGATGAAGTAGCAGGACGTCTACTCATCCTCTTGCAAATTAAACTTGCACTAGAACCTGCCAACCTCGTTCCAAGGAGTGGCAAATCTATCTTGTGATTTAAACACAAAGCCATGCGACGTTGCAACTTGTGCATAAGTGTCGCACCTAACTTGTGGGATCATTTCTCCCATCAAACGGCGTTTCTTGGTCAAGAAATATGTTTGGTCAAGATGTAGGGTTTGGGAGTCCTCTTGACCCAACCCAACCCTAACCTTACTAGGCCAATAGCGTTTGGCCCTAGGGTTTCTAAACTCAACGGAAGTCTAGTATTTGACCAAATGATCCTTAGGGTAAAAAACCTAGATCATTCTTGCATTTTAGCTAACCCTAACATTCCGTGAATGTGGGTAGGATCTTTAGGATTGAAAATATTAAGTCGGTTTGCCAAGTGCGATACTAGGCAGAATTTTAACACAGCTTAACTCTACCTAGCGCATTGAGGTGATCATCGCTTGAATTACACCTTTGCAAGCAAATTACCTAATCAATCTAATGGTTTTTGCAACAAGAGGTAATCTTCCTTAGAAGAGATGCAAATATTTTTCCTAAGAGATGTAAATGAATAAATTCAAGATACAACATTCCATGCAAATATACTATTCATAGACTTTTCCTTCTATGCAGCTAAAAGATTTCAATGATCATTTCTTTTCCCTTGCGCTAAAACTATAATGATGCAACGGAACCAAGCTTTAACGAATGACAATTTACGACTAACTTATATAGAAACCTACGTTGAGTTTCAACAAAAACTATACCTATAAACCCTTTGTCCAATGCATTGAATTCATGGTTTAATATGAAATGCATCTTTTTCTAAAACAACTTCGATAAAGAAGTTCATGCATGACAAATGTCATAAGACTATTGTTGACTTAATCCGTTCTACGGCAATTAATCCGACTTAAAATACACGCATTCTCACATGCAACAGGCAAGTTCATGGCTTCCTTTTCATGCCATGCAATTTTTGGACAACATTCAATGGCATCTAAGATTAACCTTTATACGAATCACGTCCATGGATTTAAGTCATAATTGCAACATGTGACAAGCTCTATCCTTCTTAGCATGATCCCTCTTCTAATTTATGCATTATTCATTCAAGGAGATTGCAATTTGAAAGTGCAAGCATTCTTCAAGGGCATGACATGCACTAAGCTTGTAAAACGAATGAATAAATGCATTTAAATTTTTCTAAAAACCATCGTGCTTAACGCGTCCCTTTCATGCAAGAAATACAATTGGAACCTGGACATGAGGACTCGCAGCGATGTCCACGTGTAAACTTGGGTTCGAGGCTCCTGCGTATGCACCTTGTGTCTTTTGTTTGGGGGACATCGATGACGTAGACTCTCGACTCCGCAAACTCGTCCTTGCCTTTATCCGATCTATGAACTTCCTCCAGCCTTTGGCAAATCAGTCTCAAAATCTGCCTACTCCCTCCCTTGCGCAGAAATTATCTTTACAAGGCGCGGTTATAAAAACACGGGGAAGGCCGCGTGTACAAGTCTTATGAAAGCCTTGTTAGAAGCTTCTGTTTGGAACAGAATGACGTGGAGGGGTGGAAGAAATGATTGGAGGAGAGAATGACGGGCAGGGAGATGACAACGAGAAGTATGATGATGATGGTAGCCGTGGGTGGCGCAGAGCGGCAGCAGGCGGCGTCTTTGGCGATGGCGACGAGCACGGCACGGGCGGCAGCTACAAGGGCTCCATGACCTTGCCTCTCTCCTCCCAAGGGGGGAGTCCTATAGGTTAAGAGGGGGGGAGATAGCCACACACGTGGCTTGTGTGAATGCCTCCTTCCTCATGCCTCCCCGTACCACTTAGCTCCACTCCCTCTCACACTCCTCTCCCCTGCCCATGCATCGGCTGAGGGGAGGGGTTATTAATTAAAAAATTTGTCATAACTTTAACCATTATCCATTTTTCCCTCTAGAAGAGGTGTTCTCGCGCGAGCTTGCGGTCTTCAAGCCACAGTCTCTGCACGTCATGGAGTTGGAATTTAACATTGCGCGCAGAGGGAACACTTAGCCACCGACATTAATCGATGCAGGAGATTATTTTAAGCTGCTCTTGCGCGGGGCATGTAGTGGTCAAAATTTATTAATATTTCGTGCGGAAATATTACATTCTCTTTCTCTCGGACCTCACATGACACCAGATCGTTGGCTTCTTTAGGAGGGGCTTTCCCTCCAAGCTGATGCCCTGCACCCTGTCCTAATCGACGGCAGACATGCTCCCCAATCAGTTAGTCAAGACATCCTTATTACTACGTCAGAAAACACTATTCTATCTCCTCCCAATATAAAGTGGTCTGCTGTGAAAGCCGATGTCTTTTCATGTATTACAAACAAAGCGTATGAGACAAGAGAACCTTGTAGCTTCTTTCAACTGAATTCAATGTATGAACACATATGTTATGATTGAATGCCTTGATTTCCCACTTCTCTTTTATGCCTGTATATGTTATCAATCGAATATGAAATTCAAGCATTCTTTTGCTCCATGAATTTTCCATGAGTTGAGTACTCTCAAATTCTGTACTCTTCATAATCCTTTGTTTCCATCTCGCAAAGCATCCCTGCGGAAGCAACATTCACGAACTCCCACGAGTATTTCCGTGTGACATCGGTCCATAAGGTTTGTTCTCTTGGTCTCTTGGTGGAGTTTGAAAGTGATGCTGTTCGAGTTCTTAATCGTGGATCAAGGAAGGTTCTCTCTTCAGGGTATGAGGAGAATGGCATCTACAAATTGAAATCTTCTTTCGCTCTTACCTCTCAGACACAGTCCGAGCTATGGCATGCTCGGTTTGGCCACCTGAACTATGAGTATCTTCGCAAACTTGGGATCTGTCTCTGGTGGGCGTCACTCTTCGACACTTTGCTCTGTCCTTGAGTATCTATACACTCTTGTTAAACAATCATTTCCTGGACAGTTGGTGGACAACGGGTTACGGCAGTTCCACGTCAACAGCCACGTCAACAGACTGCGCAGGTGCCACGTGGTAGCTTGCAGTCGGACAATTTTACTATATAGTCGGCCACTTTACTGCAGTCGTCTGGAGTAATTTCCTATTTTTTGGCTATTTATAGCCGGTTTGTGGCACACTCCAACATTCACATTTTCAGATTCTGATCTTGAGATCTATTGGCTGAGACCGGGCTGACGGAGATCGAGGTCATCAAGTCAGAGACATACGCAAATATTTCCTTTGCCCCCTTGTATATTTCTGCACTCTTATACAGCATACTACACTGCAGATTTTCTGTGTTTACACGGTCTTCTTTTCTCTCTCTCTCTCCTCTCTGTGTTCACTCTCTCTCAGTCTTTGTCCTATGCTTCTGCATCGCTGTACTCTAACATGGTATCGGAGCGGTGAAGATGGATTGACTAAGGGCTGAACCTATCTGAAGAGGAGATTTCAGCGCGACACAAGGCTGCATTTCCAGGATTCAAGGGCGAGCGGGAGGGCTACGCATCGTAGCAAGGCTGAAGCGAGCGTGGGCATGCCGGAAAGGAGTCTAATCGGTGAATTTGCTACAAGTTATTGTTGTTCGAAGGGGAGGAAGGCTGCTGTGACATTAATGTGACATTAAAGTGATATTTAATGTGACATTAAGGTCACAAACATTGAATGTGACATTAAAGTGACATTTAATGTGACATTAAGGTAAATCAAGGGGAACATGCACGAGGATGACCGTCCGGGCTCTTGGGCGCCCAAACGGGGTTTAGGGGAGCCTAGAACCAAAGAGAGTCCAAGAATAGTAGGACTCACCAAGGTTTGACGGCTGGCAATTGGATCACGACAGGTCTAGCCAGCAATAAACTAGGCAAGGTTGGGAGGTGAAAGGATCACTCGTGCTCATTCATCCCGACTGCTTTTTCTCTGGCTTTTATGGTCTTCTTCAGAGTCATCTGTCATTGGTATCAGAGCCTATGGTTCAACGGACATGACCCGTCATCCGCCAGGTCGTCAGTCATCCGCCAGGTCATCAGTCATCCGCCAGGTCGTCAGTCATTCGCAAGGTCGCGCTTCACCCGTCATAGGTTAATACTGGCCGAAAAGGGACGCCATGAAAGCATGACGGGCCGTGAACCGTGAAAGCGTGACGGGCCCTGAAGGAAAGTGAAAGGTGAGTCGTGCCACGTCACATAAATGTGACACGTAACGGGCAGAAGAAAGGCTGAGGCGAACAGTTTTAAAAAAAAGGCGCCAGAAGTGTGAGGCGACTGTTGTGCACCAGAAACGTGAGATGATTTCTGTACGCGAGATGACTGCTGTGGGACAGACGGAAAAACGTCAGATGATACACGACTGAAGTCAGGAAACTAAATTTCCAGCATGATTGCTTCACTGCTCTAGTCCGAGAAGGCAAAATTTGTTCCTTACTCTTCGGGTTTATTTACGAAACCAGCAACAGTTACCTGCCATTATAATCAGGAAAGTACTTTACTTTGTATGCAAATTTCTTATCTTTGCTTTCCAATTCCAGTGTACTAATGGCAAAAAAAGGAAAAGAGAGAGTAATGGAAGGTTCTAGTTCTGGGGACCACCCTATGGTAGATCCCCATGAATCGGAAATGCAAGAGGAACAATGGGAAGAATTTTTTGCTACACGAGAACAATTTGATGATCTTACTACTCGTGTACAGGCTCAAGGGGTTCAAATGGAATTTTTAACCCAAACACTCACTAAAATAAAATCTCAATTAACTTTATTGTTAGAAAGAGATAAAAATAAGATAGAAACCTCGAATGTCCCATCTTCATCGAAAGATTTAGATGTGACTATGCGAGATCTTAAGGAACCCCACCACAAATTAAGGGATAATCCAGTTCTAAAGGATATGAAACCCCCTCAATTTCACGGGGAGGAAAAAGATAGAAATAAAGATATAATCTTTAATTTCCTCCAAAAATGGGAAGATTTACATAAACTTAAAAATACCCCACCACATCTCCAAGCATTGGAGGCTAGTTTAACTTTGGGGCCCAAAGCATATAAGTAGTGGCGAACTTTAAAGAAGGCAAATAAAATACCTGAAACTTAGGCTCAATTTGAATCTGTCTTTTTGAAAGAATTCCTTCCTGAAAATGAAATGGAAAGAAATTGGGAAGATTGGGATTATGTCAGACAAAAGGGAAGACCCCTGCTGACATATCTGGAGGAATATCGTGAGATAATCCTCAAATTGGAAGGAATAGATGAATTTCAAAAAACAAGAGGATTCATTAGGGAACTAGATAAAGCCTGTAAAAAGGAAGTAAAAAGGAGTTCACCTAAGACGCTGGAAGAGGCAATTAAATTTGCATTAATCAATGAAGATAGTGTGCGTCCAGGTACACTCACTAGTCTCACTGATACAGAGCCCAAGTCTAAGAAATTGGAAACCTCAAAATTTGTGGGCAAATTTAAAAGGAAAATGCCATTTTTAAAGGGTAAAAAACAACATTTTGAAAAGAAACAATATGTGAGGCCAAAGTTAAGTCCTGATGACTTTGATAAGGCCAAAAAAGAAAAGTTGTGTTTCAATTGCCTATATCCCCTAACCATGCTGCTTGGAATTGCCCTCAAAAGAAAAAGGGGGAAGACAAAGAAAGGGATAAGGACAAGGGCAAGGGAAAAGAAAAACAATTCCATGTAGTGCAAACCTTAGAATTAAAGGGGCATGAAAAGTACAAATCTTTAGAGGTCTTGCACATGGATGTACAACACAAGTATTATATGTCAACTTCTATGTGGCAGCCTCCTTTTGGGCCACATGATTTAGTTAGAGTACATGGATTGATAGCTAGAAAGAGAGTTAGAGTCATGATTGATGACTCTGCTACACATAATTTTATAAATTATGCACTTGTCAAAAAATTGAAACTTCCCTAACAAAAGAGTGGGCATCAATATGTTGTTCGTATGATGCAAGGCCAAGACAATAAAATATGGGATACAATGGTATCCAATTTGGAAATTGAGATTCAAGGATATAAAGATAAACTTGATTTCCAAATTATGAACATGGAAAAAGCTGATATTGCTCTAGGGAGGGAGTGGCTATGGGGATTGGAACCATCCTTAAAACGTAGTTACCATCATAATACACTGGAATTTGAAAGGGATGGTAAGACTTTTGTCATTCAAGGTGAACATGAAGTATCTGATAATCCTTTGCTGTGTTCTACTGAAGTTCAGAAGCTGATAAAGAAGGAAGTTTGTGAGGTATACATGTTATGGTCTCTTCCTATACAAAACACTTTTACTTTCTGTAATATAAAGCAACAACTTTCTTATGTTTGTGAGTTGAATGTAAATAATGAATTAAGTAGTTTGTTAGATGATTTTAAAGATGTGTTTCCTTCTGATTTACCAAGTGGCCTTCCACCAGATAGGGGTGATATAGATCAACCAATTGACACAAATAAGGATACACACCCTATTTCTAAACCACCGTATAGGTTAAGTGAAACACAACATCAAGAAGTTGAAAGACAAATTAAGGATTACCTTGATAAAGGGTTTATACAACCCACTAATTCACCTTGGGCTTCACCAATTTTATTAGTAAAGAAAAAAGATGGTTCTATGCGACTTTGTGTTGATTATAGAGCACTTAATAAATAACGGTGAAGAATAAATTTCCTATGCCCAGAATGGAAGATCTTTTTGATCAATTACAAGGGGCAAAATTCTTCACAAAGATAGATTTAAGATCAGGTTATCACCAAGTAAGAATTAAGGCACAAGATGTTCCCAAGACAGCATTTCGTACTAGATACGGGCATTATGATTTTTTGGTGATGCCTTTTGGCCTCACTAATGCACCAGCTACCTTTATGAAGCTGATGAATAGTGTTTTACGGCCCTATCTAGGACATTTTGTAGTAGTCTTCTTGGATGATATCTTGATCTTTAGTAAATCAAGAGAAGAACATTTGAGATACTTACGATTAGTATTCCAACTGTTAAGAACACATTCCCTTTATGCGAAGAAAACTAAATGTGAATTCTTTGCACAAGAGGTCAAATATTTGGGGCATATTATCTCGAAAGAGAGAATCAACATGGATCCAGAAAAAGTAAGGGCAATTATTGAATGGCCATCTCCAAGGAACCTAGAAGAGCTGCAGATCTTCCTAGGTTTATCTCGAATTTATCATAGATTCATTCGAGATTATGCCAAAATAGCTGTTCCAATGACTGACCAACTTAAAGGGAAAGGAAAGAGCTTTAATTCGGGAACAGACCAAAATGAAAGTTTTCAAAAACTTAAGGTAGCTATTGCTACAGCTCCAGTATTATTAATTGTGGATCCCAATAAACCATTTGTGGTTGAAGTTGATGCCAGTGATAAGGCGATAGGTGCGGTCTTATTACAAGAAGATCGACCAGTTGCTTTTGAAAGCAAGAAATTAGATCGTGCAAAACAGAATTATTCTGTTTATGAGAGGGAGCTGTATGCAATAGTACATGCAATGAAGAAATGGAGACACTATCTGTACGGTGCCAAACTTTTGATTTTATCGGATCATGAAAGCATTAAGTGGCTTAATGATCAACCGGATTTACACGAGCGTAAAGCCAAATGGGCCAAACTCCTCCAAGAGTTCGACTATGAGATAAGATATAGAAAAGGAAAGTATAATATAGTAGCCGATGCACTCAGCAGAATGCCCATCATTAACGAATTGAGTTTTACTCAGTTCACTTCCAACTTGCTTGAATCTTTAAAAGGGAAATGTCAGGTTGATCCAGCATATTCCAACATATGGGAAGCAATAAAAAATGGGGATCCAAATGAAAGTGCTTCTACTGAGAAAGGAATATCTGAGGATGTTCAACAAGGAAATGGAGCATCAGGGGTTGCTCAAACTGGATTCAAGTGGAAGAATTTTACCATTGATAATGGTTATTTACTCTACAAGGGTAGGGTATGTGTCCCGAAAGATATAAAAATAAGGCGCCAAATACTCTTTGAGTGTCATGATACCCCTAGCGCGGGACATCCAGGAGTTAATAAGACTTATAGTCTTATTAAAAGGCAGTTCTATTGGCCTGGAATGAATAAGGACGTCCTTGACTATGTGGTCAAATGTAATAAATGCCAGGTTAATAAAACTGAAAGATTAAAAATGGGAGGACTTCTCCATCCACTAGAGATTCCTTCGGGAAAATGGGAGAGTATCTCCATGGACTTTATTGTTGCTTTACCTAGAACTCAGAGGGGGCACGACTCTGTGTGGGTGATTGTGGATAGGTTAACCAAAATGGCTAGGTTCATTCCAACTTCAACTGATGTTAAAACACCAGAATCGGCTAGATTGTTCGTAGAGAACATATACCAATTGTATGGCCTTCCGGCAAATATAGTTTTTGATCGGGATAGAAAATTTGATAGCCAATTTTGACGTGCGGTATTTAGGAAATTGGATACTAAACTTAGCATGAGTACGACGGATCACCCGCAAATAGATGGGCAAATTGAAAGGGTTAACCAAATCCTTGAAGATATGCTTAGGGCATATGTAAGTAAAAGGCAAACTAATTGGGAAGAGTATCTACCGATAGCAGAGTTTGCATATAATAGTGCCAAGCACTCTTCCATTGGATATAATCCATTTATGTTAATGTATGGGTTTCAACCTAGAGCTCCTTTTGCAGTAGGACTGCATAAGGAAAAGGTTCAGGCAGCCAAAGACTTTTTGGAGGATATGAATAATATGTTAAAATTTGCTCAAGAAAATATTAAAAAGGCTCAAAATCGAGCTAGAGCATATGCAGATCCTCACCGAAGAGACATCTCCTTTGAAGAAGGAGAATTGGTCTATCTTAAGGTGCCTGAACAAACTAAAACTATGAAAAATGGACAATGTCCAAAGCTTTCACCAAGGTATTGTGGTCCTTTCATAATACTTAAAAAGGTGGGAGAATTGGCTTACAAGCTCCAACTACCTGTTGGTAATAAAATACATCCAGTTTTACATGTAAGTAAATTAAGGAAGAAGCTGGGTGATTTGGATAATCTAATCTTAAATGATGATATTGAGGAGCTATTAAATGACCAATCTAATCCACATGAACCAGAAAGAATATTAAATGTTCGTAATAGACGAACAAGGAATACTATTTATCAAGAATGTTCGGTTAAGTGGAAAGATTGTTCAAAAAAAAGCTCAACATGGGAGCGAGTAAGTACTTTAAAGAAAAGGTTTCCCAATTTACAGTTAGACCTTCCAAGTATCGTTTTCGAGGACGAAACCGATTCTTAAGGGGAAGGAAATGTGACATTAATGTGATATTTAATGTGACATTAAGGTCACAAACATTGAATGTGACATTAAAGTGACATTTAATGTGACATTAAGGTAAATCAAGGGGAACATGCACGAGGATGACCGTTCGGGCTCTTGGGCGCCCGAACGGGGTTTAGGGGAGCCTAGAACCAAAGAGAGTCCAAGAATAGTAGGACTCACCAAGGTTTGACGGCTGGCAAACGGATCACGACGGGTCTAGCCAGCAATAAACTAGGCAAGGCTGGGAGGTGAAAGGATCACTCATGCTCATTCATCCCGACTGCTTTTTCTATGGCTTTTATGGTCTTCTTCAGAGTCATCTGTCAGTTGCATTTGAGGCCTTCCATTGCAAATTTTCTTTTTTTCATCACCTCCAGCGGGTGAAGAAGGTTTGGGCAGCGGAGGACCCAACCCTAGAAGGCTGCATTTACACAGTCAGAGGGGGCTGATTTTGTGTTTGTGTAGGTATTGCAGGTTAACATGTCTACAAAGAGAGACTGATTTGGAGTCCCAAGCGATCATGGACAGGAAGGTGCTTGTCCTACCAGCTCTTCCATTGAATCAAAAGCTTGATGGTGATAATTACCGCATCTAGTGGGTGATGATGTTGGCCATTTTGGAGTCTTATGATTTGGCGGAACTGGTGATGGAGGAGATTAAAAGGCCCTCGGTGAGGGATGAGTCCAAACTCTCTTCCAATGCTCATGCGGAGTTGACCAAGGCTCAATCTTATTGGGACAAACTGAATGAGATTGAGCCTTGGCCAATGAGATTGACCAAGGCTCAATCTCATTGGGACAAACTGAATGCCAAGATTCGATCTTTTCAGTTTCTGTCTTGCACTACAGCCATGATAGCTCACATTGAGCCCTTGACGGTGGCTTGAGAGATATGGCTGGAGCTCAATCAGATGTACAGCCAGATGACCCTGATTAAGAGGGTTTCTTTGGAGGTGCAGATGCGGACCTTATCCATGAATAAGTCTTCTTCGCTTCAGGAACACATCAACAAGCTTCAGATGCAGGTTCAAAATGCAGGGAAGCCTATTTCCTCCAAAGACATGGCGATCACATTACTGTCCCAGTTGTCGCCACAATTAGATACTTTTTATTCTGCCCTTATTGCATCAAGGCGGGAGTCGACTCTTCGGTGGGAAGAGTTGGTTCCTATGGTCTTGGACCAAGAGGAACAGTTGAAGGGACAGAATGCTTCCAAATCAGAGGCATTGGTTGATCAAGCCACTCAAAAGAAGGGGAAGGACCAAAAGAAGAAGAAGAAGGACAACAAATCCAAGAAGGACAAGGAGAAGGAATCGACTTGCCATATTTGTGGTAAGACTGGTCACTGGAAGAAGGATTGCCCCGACAAAGGCAAGAAGGACACCAAGAAGAAGGACACCCTTCTTAAGAAGAAGGACACAAAGGATTTTGGAGCGGTGGCTGCACCCTCATCAGCTACTTTTCTACACTTAGCAGTCATTGAGGACTCTACATCAAAGACTTCTAAATGCTGCGATGTCAACTCCCCAGGCTCGAGAGTGGATTGTGGACAATGGTGCCTCACAGCACATGACTCCTTCCGATAGTATTGCCCATTTGCGACCTTCGCATGGGCAGATTCTCATTGGAGACAGCTCTTCTGGGTCTATTGTTGTGCGGGGTGAGATACAGCTTATTCCAGATGGTTGTGGTGGTACCTACACTTCCAAAGTGTTGCATGTGCCAAGCTTGGGTATCATTTGCTTTCGGTCCATAAGATTTGTGCTCTTAGTCTCTTGGTGGAGTTTGACAATGATACTGTTCGCATCCTTGATCGTGGATGGAGCAAGGTTCTCTCTGTAGGGTATGAGGAGGATGGTATCTACAAGTTGAAGTCTTCCCTAGCTCTTACCTCTCTTCTTCTTACCTCTCAGACATAGTTCGAGCTATGGCATGCTCAGTTTGGTCACCTAAACTACGAGTACCTTCGCGGAAGGCGTCGCGAGGGTCATTTGTCTGAGGATTGCCGGATAGTGTGGTGAGCCATCAACCATGTGTCTCCTGCATTCGTGGGAAACTGCATTGGGATGCGATTCCCAACAAAGCTTCCAGGCAATCTACTTCACCATGGAGCTTGTATCTACGGATCTTTGTGGCTCGAAGAGGACCAAATCCCTAAAGATTTTGCTCAGCGCCCAAGCATTGATTTCCATGATACTTTTGCCTCCACTGCTCGTATGGCGACTATTCGAGCTGTTCTTGCCTTGGCTGGCCATAGGAGATGGCCTGTCTATCAGCTGGATGTGAAGTCGGCCTTTCTGAATGGTGACTTGCAGGAGAAGATCTATATTGGGCAGCCTCCTTGCTTTGGATCCTCAGATGGGAAAGTTTAAAGGTTGAAGAAGGCCTTGTATGGCCTCAAGCAGGCTTCGCATGCATGGAACGAGAAGATTGACTCGTTTCTTCAGTCCAAGTTGGGATATCGGCGCTCCAAGGTTGATCTGCAGCTTTATGTGCACACTTCCGAGGTTGGTCGTGTGTTGTTTGTGTTATATGTTGATGATTTCATTCTGACAGAGGATCATGCACAGAAGGTCCGAGAGACCAAGACAACTTTACATCAAGCATTCGAGATGACGGATTTAGGGCTTATTCATTTTTTCTTGGGTCACGAGATTTGTCAGTCTTAGCGGGGGATTTTCATCTCTTAGCAAAGGTACATTCAGGAGCTCTTGGTGACTTTTGAGATGGAGACTTGTCAGCCCATTACTACTCCTATGGATCCGAATTGGAAGGCCACTTCACACTCAAATTCTCCCTGATGGATGCTTCACGCTACCGTCCGTTGATTGGATCCTTGATTTGGCTTTTTGGGCGCTTCCCCAAGCTCTTCTTCGGCAACATTCCAAATCCCTCAATCTTTTGGCCCGTCCAAGATCTGAGAGGGGGTGTCACTTCCTGGACAGTTGGTGGACACCGGAGTACAGCAGTGCCACATCAACAGCCATGTCAGCAAACTGCGCAAGTGCCACATGGCACCCTGCAGTTGGCCAGTTTACTGCAGTCGACTGTATTATTAATGCAACCGACCTGTTGCAGTTATTTCCTATTATTTGGCTATTTATAGCCGGTTTGTGGCACACTTCAACATTCATTCATTTTCAGATTCTGATCTTGAGATCTGTTAGCTTAGACAAACTGTGCTCGGGCTGACGAAGATCGAAATCATCAAGTCGGAGACATACGCAAATATTTCCTCTGCCCCCTTGTATATTTTTGCACTCTTATACAGCATACTACACTGCAAATTTTCTGCGTTTACACTCTCCTCTCTCTCTCCTCTCTGTGTTCACTCTCTCTCAGTCTTTGTCCTACGCTTCCGCATCGCTGCACTCTGACAGCTCTTACATTCATTTACAGTATTCATTCGCTTCAAAGTTGTGTTCTTCTCTCTCTTCTTTTATTGTGGTGTTTGAGTTTCTGAGTTTGAGTTTTTGAGTTTTGTTTTCTATGTCTATGTCTCTCTCTTTGTGTTTCTATTGTGCTCATACACTGTGTTTCCTCATTACAAACCCTAGTAGTTTTCTTTACAGGGACTAGGCACTAATTGATTAATTAATACCAATCTAAGGGTCGATAGAGGTTGGGGATCACTTTAGGTTACAAATGGCCTAGCCAATTTAATTACAAATGGGCATATTTAATTTTGGGTAGGATCAAAAAGATTAAAATTAATTTTCAAAAGTATTTAATTATAAAAATTAATGGAATTGTTGGATAATGCTGAAAATTGAGTTTACAAGGTTGCCACTTGGCAAAAATACCCATGCAAACTAAGAAAACATTTTTGGGCCTGGTTTCAATCATTTAGATCAGTTTTCAGCCAAAGGAGGAGACAGAGAAGGCTGTTGGTCCATTTCCTGAGCAAGGAATAGCATATTACTATAGGCAACAACCATCTGGAGCCATCTAGTGGCAAGTAACAGTAAGAAAAGGCCCATCAAGGGTTAGCGACAACATCTCAAGGCTTGCAACAGCCATTCTGGGCAGCTTTGGGAGTGGGTGACTGTATTCTAGGCAGTTTTGACAGGTAACAACAATTTTGAGGGTTTTCACATGCATTCTCTCACCTTCTCCAGCCCATTCTTAGAGGATCTCAGCTTATCTCAGCCATTTGGAGCTGAAGACAGCCAAATTAGGTGGACAACAAGAGGGTTTCTATTGTAAACCCTAATTTACCGCAATAGTTAGGGTTTAGCAACCACCCCAGGACCCGTACCATTAATAGAAGGCATCATATGCTGAAATCAACACCTACAACTTGTGGTATTGTCAGGGATTTCACATACCAACCCATCCATTGTGAATTTTGGGGCAAAATTTGGCCAGTTGGATTCAATTAGAGCAAGTCCTAGGTGAGATCAAGGGCAAATTGCCCAACCTATTTGTTGATTGTTAGAACAACAAAGGGCTTTTGGAATCTCAACTTTAATCATTTCATTAGCAATTGAAATTTAAGAAATACCAAAAAGGGGCACCGGTTTTGGAGCCAACAAGGTATCCACTAAAAGGGGCACCAGTTTTGGAGCCAACGAGGTATCCACTATCCAAGATTATGAAGGTAAATTGTATATTTAGTTTATGTTTATATACTGATTACCGTAATTGAGCGATTGATCAAAATCACCACCCTATCCAAGAAGGAAGTTTGGTTTCATGAAACATTAGTGTACTACACCTTACAAACCTCAACCAAACAATGTGGCAAAAAGAGAGAATCGCACTGTAATGGAGATGGCACGTTGTATGCTTTCACACAATAACTTGTCTCCAAAGTTTTGGCTGGATGGTATTGTGTACGCACTAGATGTGATAAGTCACAACCCAACTAAAGCATCATTTGAATATATGTCTTATGAGGCTTGGAATGGCTAGACGCTAGTGGTATCACACATTTATATCTTTGGTTGTTTGGCAATCAAAGCACTGCCAATGATGACGTGGCCTTTTACCTTTTCGAGCACTTTAAAGTTCATTAGAGACCATCAAAGGTGAATAGGTCATTGTGCACTTGTGGATCAATTGTGTCACATGAAATCACCAAAATACAAACATTTGGAGCATACAAATTGAGATTGTAGCTCTTCTATCATAGAAAATACATGGGAAACTTAGGGAAATGCAAGGCATGACCTAATGGAATGGGTATAGCGGGGATCAAAGCAATTGCACTTTCTTTTTTAGCATGAACTAAACATTGGTTTGTTGTGGCAGCCGTGCAATTCTGAATTTACTCAATTTGATAGTGACTTGGGTGTGCAAAGGTTAGAGCAAAGCACTGGAATGCAAATTGAATCTACTTTAACTAACATTTGCATGTATTATACATCATTTGCAATACGCAACAATGTGGGACCAATTTTGCACCTCCGATGCCACTTATGCAAGTCAATTGGACTAAGGACTAGCATACTTTCATTCCTTTTTATACAATAAAATATACTTGCAAATGTACGATAAAAGTGTAATAAGGCATAAAAAGAAAGTGAAAGAGAGTGCACTGAAAGTGATCACCCTTATAAAGAGCATTACTTCATTACTTTCTACTTACAACTTCCGTATCAAACTATTTGGCCATTTGCACAATACCGTACCTTGAGATTCTATTGATGAATTTGAAGCTAAGTTTGTGGATGTGGATGGTATGAGACTCCTATATGAAAGATGACAATACAAGATCCTTCGTTTCAATGTCCTCTTTTGCATAAAGCAACATGCTCTTACAACTTACCATCCTACATGGAAGGAGACAAGAGAAGATCCATCTTTTCAATGTCCTCCTTTGCCCAAAGCAGCATAATCTTACCAGTTATCTATTTTTAGCAATGGAGAAGTTCCATTGCAAACAACATGTAAGCATTTCTCTAAGAGTCTAAGACGATTATGCCACTTTTATAACACCCCAGCATTTAGCTAGAGTAAAGATTCACTCATACGCCATTCTATCTAAGAATCCTCCTTGTAGGAAGGAGACAAGAGAAGATCCATCTTTTCAATGTCCTCCTTTGCACAAAGCAGCATGATCTTACCAGTTATCTATTTTTAGCAATGGAGAAGTTCCATTGCAGACAACATGTAAGCATTTCTCTAAGAGTCTAAGACGATTATGCCACTTTTATAACACCCCAGCATTGAGCTAGAGTAAAGATTCACTCATAAGCCATTCTATCTAAGAATCCTCCTGAAAGAGACAGCTTCATTTGTTACAAATGTATGTTTTCGATATAAATTCTGCCAAAACAAAAGGAATGAAAGTTTCTTGAAGTAAAAGACATCGAAAGCCAACTAGTATTTGACAAAGTGGAAACAGTTCCTTGCCATACCTCCTGCAAAAGTGTGCCATCAGTTGTATTGAATACCCGGATTAATGTGCCCTTGTTGCTGGCAGTTGCGAGAAGCCTCCCATCGAGAGTAAGGAAAAGGCAGGCAAGATGAGAATCATGTGCTGCTATATACTTCGTCTTTTTGAGGCCATAATCATAAACCCTGACTTGGCCTTTCTGAATACCCGGGCAAGCCAAAACAAATGAATTGGATGTTGAAGAAAGGGCACAGAGGCCCTTCGGATTTGCTATAGTATCAATTTGAGATAGAAGTTTCAAATCTGCAAAGTTGTACATGTAAATCTTCTGTTCTAGCACAGCCACAATGCGGTCCCTCCTCAACTTCACAGCCCGCACCTGTGACCGGAAAGAGAGCTCACCAATGCATCTGCCTTCCCGGTTGTCCCATATCATGACTTTGTTCGGTGGGTACTTAGGGTTCATACCACCGCCAACGAGGGCAACAATGTTCGACCGAAAGAGCAACTCTACGCAGCCGATACCACCATTCCCAGATTCCCTGCGATAAGCTTCTTTGAAGGGCTCGCAATCATACACTCTGAAGCCCGCATCTGTACCCACAGCAAAACGACCATGGTCTTGGTTGAATCCCATGAACAGGGGGGGATCCGCCTGCTGTGCAGCCTTGCTGTGCTGCTCGAAGGCAAGCCCCTCTTGCTGCTCCCGTACAGTGTGACGGGAGGGGCTGTCTAGGGGAGTAGAACTCGACACAGGAGATACCATGGCTGCCATTAGATGCTCTGTTACTCTGTCTGTTTCGCGTCTCTGAGAAAACCTAAATTTTCAGCTTAGCCGATCGAATGCCTTAACAGGGGAACGGACTTCCATACAAGCCAGATACCATTGCTGCCGTTAGAGAGACGCTCTGTTCTTACGTTTCGTGTCGCTGAGAACCCTAATTTTCCGAATGCCGCAACAGGGGAAGGACTTCCATGCAAGCCAGACTGAAATCTGATACAGCGCTTTATCTGCACAAGTCGATCGACAATCCGCCTATGCAGGGATTTTGATAAAGCAGGCATCAAAGCAATCTGCAGAAACCCAAAGAACGCACGTGCTACTTCAATCAATTAGCTATTCCACCATCGGCAAAATCTGTATAATTCATCCGTAAGATTTACTACTTAATGGTAGTTATATTACTAATAACCTTACGAATATTAAACTTCTTTTAATATTTGAATCTAATAGATATATACATTTAGATACAAAAGAGCTAGGCCATATTGCTTAGCATGTTGGCCAAAGCTAAGCATCAAGTTGATTGTATTATGTAGAAAAAGTAATTTATTCTGTCCAAATTTGAATTAAAGCTACACTCCTCTATCTTACTTTATCTCGCTGTGGAAGACCACCATAGCGGCCTCTCTCTCTCTCTCTCTCTCTCTCTGTGTGTGTGTGTGTGTGTGTGTGTGTGTGTGTGTGTGTGTGTGTAGAGTATTGAACATCGACAAAAGAAGTGAGCAAACCCAACAAGTGGACTAGTGACAATAGCATTAAGTACATTAACATAGCAACAGGCACATAGCGTGAATGGGATGGTGAACGAGTTTCCAAGCACAAAGCATGAAGGAATGCGGGGCAATGTGCAATCATGTGACATTTGGCGGCTTCATATGCAATGTTGTTCTTGCCATGGGGCTTTATGGTGGGGTGGCAAAGCTATCCCTTGCCACCCAATAGCAAGCAAGGGCTAGTAGCATGACTCCATGAAGGCCCTATGGGGGAAGTATGGTGAGGTCATGTTGTCGAACATGTTGTCTGGACTACCTTCTTGGGCTATAAAATGAAGACCCCTCTAAAGTCATCAGCAATCTATCTTTCACCCAATCAAAGTTCTTCCAACTACCCTTAAGCTCTTCGCCTATCATCTATCTAAATCACCATCTAAGCTTCATAGTGGAAGCACACTGGTGGACAGAGTCATCTTTGTATCAGTTCATTTGAAATTAAAGCAATCTCTATTCTTCTCATATTTGATGTCTGTTCTCTACTCCTTGCTCAGATTTTATCCGATGTGCCATGTAATTTCTACAACAAGTGGCTGAGAGTAGTGGCTGTGACACTAAGCAGATAATGTAGCAATAGACACATAGCATGAATGGGATGGTGAACAAGTTTACATACACGTACCATGAAGGAGGGCAATGTGCAATCGTGTGAGCTTGGGTGGCTTTGTATGCAGTGTTTTCTTGCCTTCGGGCTTTGTGTAGAAGGTGGGGGCTACTAAAAGTAGGGGAGATGAATGACTTCCTATAATGTTTGAGGGAAAAATGATAACATGACTTCATGAAGGCCCCATGGAGGAAGTACGGTGAGGAAATATTGGTCTTTTGCACATCACTATTCCTAGAGTGCATGGTGGTGATGGGGGGCTCCCAAGCCACATACTTCTGATTATGTAATGAAGGGAAACTTGTGTAGAATACATGGCTAGCTTTGATGGTGAGCATGCTTGGTCGAGGTCAATGGTGTTGCAAATGGGCGAAGGCTAAAGTGGTTGCTCAAATATAGGCACATGATGCAAGGCTTTGTGCCACAAGTGGAGCTCCTCACATGGCGTCACTTGGCTATGATCGGCCTATGTTAGCCACATGGAGTCAATGTATGAGGTGCTAAAGGCTAATGCTGGGCATATCTATGAGACTATTTATGAGTGATGGGTATGGCAAGCAATTAAGGCCACAAGTGTGGAGAATCCCATTAAGCTTCTTGACAAGAGATATTACAAGGCTTTGATTAGAGGTTGCAAGGGTGAAGATTTGGAAGGAGATATTATAAGACTTTGTTTAGAGGTTGTCGATGTGAGTCCCTGGGCTAGAGGTGTAGGAGCCATGCATGAGGGAAGGAGAGCTACTTGGGGCGGTGTAATAATAGAACTTTTGGTCCCCCAAGGAGCTTGGCTAGCTCTGATGGATAGAGCAAGAGCTCAGTTTGGCCCATGCCTAGAAGCCTCACCTTGTTGCCATACTTGCCGACAAGCTGAGGGTCTCAATGGTTGGCACCCCCTACATGCTAACCCAATTGGAGTACGTGCACTCTTGGCCCACGGCCCATTGCCTTCTCAAGGACTTGCAGATGAGCATACAACAAAGTAGGGCATCGTAGGAGCTAGGAATAAGCAATAAAGGCCATTGTCGGAGAAGGGTTGTATCAAGCCATAAACCTCAAAGTTCCAAGGAAAGAAACAAGACAAACAAAAGATAGAAATATTTCAACAAACTTTGTGTACTATGTATTACTCTTGAATGAATCTACAAAAATGTAGCTATTGCTTAGACAAAACTCTTCCAAGAAGATAACTCAAATAATCTATGCAACCCAATAGAATTCTACTATAGCGATACAATGGAACTAATGTCCCTTACACTGCTAAAACAACCTAGAATATGCTAAAAGCAATCCAAAACCATCTCAACCCACTTTCCCTAAATATTCCCTATGAAAATCCTTCAATTTTAGCCAAGAAATCTCTCCAAATAACTCCCTACAACGGTAGCTAAGCCAATATACAAATTGGTTCCCAAAAGTAGTTATCTTTGGACAAGCCTTTGAGAGAATAAGGCACTTGAACCAAGCTACAAAGACTTGATCTCTTTGCTTACAACACTTCAGCCTTGTTCAATTTGTGTATGCAAACATAAATTTCTTTTGAACTCTTAAATCTAGCATAACATGCATACTATGTGTTGGCGAGTTCTCTTCTAGTGACACCCTGCCTTCACCTTCCTCTTCTTGTGTTTTTTCTTCCCAAAAAGCATGAGTATCGGTTGCCTAAGGCTAGTTGTTTTCTTTCCATGCAATAGTCTCCCTTGATTAGTGTGAAAAGTGCTACAAATTGCAAGCATTGTCTTGGAGGAGATTGACACTATTTTTACACTTAATCTTAGGTGCCATATACTTAAAATTGTCCACTAGACGTTGTATATGGTCTCTGCTACTTGATTTTGGTCCTATCACTTATCTTGGTCACCTCTCTTATCTGGCATGTGAATTGACACAAACTCTTGTTATACACTAACAAGTTATGTACGTTACTATCAAACACATCCCATATGCACATGCATGAAATCCTACGAGTTTGATCAACTCGTATGTTTTCTTTATGTAGACACATAGTGTCTTGACATCCACCCCCTCTAAACTTGCACATCCTCTAGCACGTGCCATTGCCATTCATCTTCATCTCCAAGCTCAATTGGCTACCTCAAAGTCCTCTTTTTATGCTTTGAGCTCTTCATCTTCTGCAAACTGTTTTCCATCCTCCCCCAACAATGTCATCATGTGGTGAATCATCAATCAAATCTTCTACTGCATATTCCTTTGCTTCCCTTCTCTTGAATAATTTGATCCTCTTACTTGCTATGAGTTCCTTAAGTTAGTCCCATCCAACTCTAACAAAGCATATGTTGCATTGGTATAGGCATGCTTTACTATGTACGGTCCAAACCACCTCTTCGATACTTTTTTGATAGTACTATGTTGGTTCTCAAGGCTAATATCATAAACCAAAATCCAATCTCCTTCTTTAGTAGTTCTAGGCCTCAATCATTGTCTATTATCAAATCTCTCCTTATTCCACATTTTGTCTCTTTGAGTCTCTACACCGCTTTCTAAACAATTTCAGGTCATCTCTGAAGGTGTTGAATTCTTAGAGCTAAAAGCTCTTCTTTAGTCATGTCATCATGCTATGGTAGTATACTACAAGTAACAAAGCTAGTCTCTTTGGGCATCATTGGCTTCTATCCATACATAAGTTCAGTAGGCATATACCTAGTAGTCACACTGCAAGTGGTTCCGTCAGCCCATAAAGGATAAGTCAATAACCATGGCCACTCTTTGATCTTTTCTCTACAAGCCTTAGCCAAAGCCTTAACTATAGGAGGATGTGATCATTTGCTCTTTCCATTCCTGTCTAGTTTATAGGCTATTTTCAAGGCTAACTTGATGCCAAACCTATAAAAAAAACTCCCTTACTTCATGAGCATCTAACCCACCTATGTCAGCAATAATCACTTTGCCTACACACCCATACCTTGCAAAACATCTCTTTAGAAAGGAACTTACATACAACTATTAACCCTCAAACGAGAAAGCTGGAAAATCCAAAAAATCTAAAGCAGAGGACAAGGCCAAGGCAAAAGTGGAATGGAACACGAAGGTGCGCCAGGAAAAATATGGAAACACAAGAGGTGCAGAAAAGTCCTAAATCAAAGAAAAAGGCGCATAATAAAAGCGCAAGTCAATACTTTTGTAAAAGAGCGCAAGGCGCATCATGATTTATTTTAAGAGTGTCAGGCTCTCACCCGTGCAATTTATAAAAGTAGATGGGCGGTAGGAAGGAAGCTAGGAAGATAGGAGGACAATGGGAAAAAGGGCCTAGAGGCCACGGCCAGCCATGTAAAAAAGGGGATAAGGGGATGATTGCCCAAAAGGGATTTAGGGTTTTGTATATAAAGTTGAAAAGTGAACGAGAAGCTCATTCTTGTGTGTGGACAAAAGTGGCTCTCCTATTCTTCTTATTCTCCTTGTTCTTGCTTGCTTGAGCTTGTGCTTGAGAGACAAAGTGTGAGAGTGTGAGGGAGCGAGTGTGTGAGGGTGAGGGACCGAGGTGGAGAAGCTCTCTATCTTCTCCACTCTTCTTCTCTTCTCTTCTCTTACTCGCAGTAATGGAGCTTGAAGACCCTAAAACAAACCTTAAAAAATGAGTAAGATGACGCAACAAGAAACCCAAAACAAACCTCAATGGGCCAATCTAGCCAACAAAGGCAAAAAGGCCACACCACAAAAACATATGTAGGTTGCATTCGGACTGCATCTAGTCAAAGCGGAATGCAACAACCTCAAAGCTACAACTATGAGGATGACTAGACATGATAGTCTTGAAGATAGATGCACCTTGAACGGCATTGCACAAACGACCCAAGATATCAGTAGAGGACCCAAATCTAGCTGTGTAGTTGGGGACTCAAGGGCATGCATCGAAAGGCTTAAGTTTACAAGCCAAGACCCGAAAGATGAAAACATAGTGCTGCCTACTTATCTTAGGGTCAAACTCACTACAAAAAGAGAGCATAGTGTCGATGCTCTCATCGATGAAGGGGCAAATTTTAATATCTTGACCTATGAAGCATGGACTCTGCTAGGCCAACCAGAGCTCACATCGACTAATGCAACTCTTAATCCATACGAGGGACACCCACAAGCACTCATAGGAAAGTGCAAAATCCTTATAACTATTGAAACTGAAAGCTTGCCTATCCTATTCCATGTTCCTCCAAATAATACTAGTTTTTGAAAGGAAACCCTCCTAGAACGACCCTTTAAAAGGGCGACAAAGTGTAAGGCTGATTACGTAACACAGAGGATACACTTGACACTACTGGATGTGAGGATAATCACAACCTTTAGTAAAGGTGACCTCATCAAACCTCGAGTGAAAGACAAGGAACGTTCTGACATACCATGCAAGCCTAGTGATGAGAGCAACGACTTGTTGAAATAGTTGATACAAGTGCATGTTAAACAGAGAAAATAGGTGAGCGAGGTCATGCTCGAAACAAGAAGGTCAGGAGACAATGCCAAGGACAGGCTCTGGACTTATAAATATCGTAGAAGGCCCCAAAAGAAACCCAAGCCTTATAGATGAAGGTATTGATGGAGAGCCAGTACAACGTTGAGATGGATATCCAAAGCGTTGCTACGTGCTCAACGGTATTACACAGGTAACCTATGGATTTGGGTACCAAAACCCCCTGCTAAACCACCTCTGTCAGCCAAAGGCCAAGACGTACCAAGAGCAAAAAAGTGCAGGAGGAAATCTAAATGAAAAACCAAGTCTCAAGTCAAAAACATTGGAGTGACCGAGCCCCTCATGATTGAAATCAAGAAACCAAACAAGACTATTCAAAGGGGAGATCCTCAGCGTAGCGTGCTTAACAAGTGCATATCAGATGTACCTATCAAGTGTACACAAAGTCCACTAGTGCCCAAGGAGCCTTCAATTTTCCAAAAGGATAATGAGTGTCTTAGGTGCAACATTGCCCATGACAAGATTGATTGCTCAGCAAAGCAACTAGCAGAATCATCTAACAGCCATGAGAAATCTCCATGCCAAGTGTACCTAAGAGTCCCAAGTCTCCTACACCCTCTTTCCCTAAACGGACATAGGAAGCATGACAACAGTCATTAAGTGTAGCTTCTCAATTCCAATCTCTATCACCATCTAAGCTTCCAAATGTCCAAGAGGTGGGACATGACACCACCCTTAGCTCTCAGCCTAAGGATGTGTCTGTGCAACCCATTGTGACTAGCTCAACTCATGCTTCGATCCACACAAGCGAATGCGCCAAGGGCAACAAAAGACGTGGCCACTTCTAATTTTCTTAAGGACTTGACACCACAATTGACTAATAGTAGCCGGTGGTTAACTGAACTAGCTGCTACTACTTCCAATCAGGAATCGTAGTAGTCACTGCCTTTGGCCGTGATGATGCCTCTTGTGGAACGTGCCCTTAGCAATTCAACCATGGAAGAGGTGTCGCAATCAACATCCTTGACACCTCGAGCACTATCAAAGTACCTCAAGCCTAGGCTTGAGGAGAAACCTCTCGAAGATGTGGCCAAGGAGATGGCGCATCTAACCAATCAACCTAGCAAGGCTATCCAACAAGTCGCAGCTATGTCCCATGAGGACACACCAAAGAAAGAGAAAGCTGAGGCCCAACTAAGCATATCAACGGCTGACCTAGTTCAGGGTCTTGAGGCTTTAAGGGATACACCTTCATTAACCAAGAAAAAGAGGGAAAAACCGTGAAAACAATGGCAATTACAAGTGGTTGGGAACACCAAGAAGACAGATACTAAGAGCACGGAAGGACTTGGGAATAAAGCATCGAGTCCACTCACTAAGGAATCCATGGCCATCTCTCCTAACAACGGTGAGACCTCAAACACATTTGTGTGTTTTGATAAGTCAAAGCAACCATTACTATCAACGGTTGCTTGCAACACACAATCCACTGACAACAGAACTTACATTGACCAGTCGAGAGTGGATACAACACTGTCACAACAGGTTGACAAAACTACATTAGTCACATCCAAGGGAAACCATGACACAATAGCAGCAAAGCCTCAAGAGAAACATGAAAACCCTGACGACATAAGCAATCCTATCATTGATCAAACTTGCTCATCTAGACCTGACCCCCCAGCTATGCTAAAGCCTAGAGAAATTGCTAGAACCTTGCAAGAGATGGCTACCAAGCAAGCCTTCATAAAACATAGAAGTGTCACAGAATGCTTAACTAAGTTGGATGCTAAACTCAAATTATTCGCACATGTCTACGTTGCAGACATGGGTGCATTCCCTAAGGAGCAGCTTGAGGAATACTTGCCATTTTCTCTATCTTGGGAAGAGCAAGAATATATTAATGAGAACTATGACAAGCTCCTACATGAATGCATGTAACTCATCTTTGACGAGGAGGTCGATGAACTACGCTTACCTATGACATTCAATGAAGTCCAAATGGCGGTCTCAAAGAGACCCAACCTATGTGGCGCCAACTTCCTTCCGAGTACTGACTGCTATTCGAGGTATGGACTTAGTCAAAACTAGCTAAGAGAACTCTCTAACTGATAAGGTTCTCATTGAGGAGGAGCTATATGTTGCGAGTAGACTTGGACAAGGTACCATGCTACTCGATGTTGCAAAATACATGTTGTTATTAAGTAGGATGCCACGAGTACTGGATGCGTGTGCCACACTCTAGTACAATCTTGAGTTCTACAATTGGTTTTTATCCTCATGAAGTGATATGGATTCATAAACGTGTACATAAATAAACAATGAGTTTTGAGACTGTGCATAGATGGTACCAACACACACACACACAAGCAATGATAGTCAAGCGTAGGGAGAAAAGTTTGGGTTCGACAGGCTGAGGCCCCAGGGTCCTCCTCTTACCACACGTCTAGAAGTTGTGGGACCACTCCTGCCTCTAGGTGGAGAGCATGTAGTCCTCATGGCTGCCATGGGAAGCCCTGACCGACATCTCTGAGGGTGTACATAGGGCACCGTCCCATTCTACAAGCTTTTCCTGATTCTGATCCATCCTTTCGGGGATGAGCCCTACCCCATTCCATCATAACCACTCCGTGCAACTGGGAGCGAGCAAAGATTTTCTATTGGCTAGAATACACCCCACAGTCGAGGCAAGAGTAACATCATTATGGGGGCTGTCCCTCTACAACAACTATGGCATACCTTATCTCACCCCTCCTCACCATATGCGCTTGATAATCCATTGTTTAATCCCTTTCATGCAAATAATTCTATCTTGCCTCAAGGCTTAACACTTGGTTCACTTTTTGTAGGTTCCCCCACAGTAGCCGTCATGGAGTACACAGTGCAGCTAGCCTGCAAGGAAGCTCTCTACCGTCGGAGGGAGCACATGGCATAAGCTCCTCCACCATAGCACTATGTGCCTACCCTTAAGAGGTATGCACCAAAACGAGGCCCCAAGCAATGTTGCTTAGGACGTAGGCCGAAAACTCCCCAGGCCAGGAGGACTAAGGCTCAAGGGAATGCTCGAGGGGTGGCAACCCTAGCCATGCAGGCTCTGACCAGACGTTTGGGCACCATGTGCTCAAAGGAAGAGAAGGAAGATAAAAACAAGAGGGAATTTGATGAATTATTTAAAAGCATTCTTGAAATTGCTGCGGCCAGGGACTACACCATTTGGGTCCCAGCCAATATTTGCTTGACAGGAGCCCCTCACCAGCAACGCCCCCATTGCCTCATCACCTCGACTCACCCTGCTTCACACAAATAGAATAGCCCCTGTTTTGTACAAAATGCTTACCAAATGCTCTCTGGCCACAACTTTTTGTCATTAATGGTTAAAAGGAGCAGAATCTCCAATTGTGCAAACTTTTTATATCTATTTTTAATATATTTCACGACTTTAATAAAAATCAAGCAAAGGTGATATGCATCTAAGTCAACACAATGGGATTCTGATGAGTGACGTCTCTTTGTGTTGCACATGTTCACTATAATTGAACAAATGACTTTCATGTACCCTCATGAGTTGTCAAGTGGATATAGGATGCACATGTCTCTATACAAAGGCATTCAATGTTCAAGATGCCACATGACCACATGGCGCCATCACAGAAAAAGCAACAGAAATACCAAGAACAAAGAGCCATGACGGAAGCCTCACTGATGGAGGCGAGAATCACCCTTGCAGACCACCCACATTGCATGGCCCAAAGTATAGCATTGGCTTCTCTCTCTTTCTTGGTCACACTCTACATTTGGCTCAATTGTTACCTCAATTGAATCGACGTTGCATGTTACAAGAGGTTTTGTGAAATCTCAGGTGTATCTCCCCATCTCCACAACTGTTCCTCTCACAACGAGGCTAGTAACACAATCATCATTGTAATATCCATCTTTGTAGCCTTTGACTCTCTACATTTCCATGTCCAAATGAAAGGCTCATAGCCTCAATATATTGCAATGGTTCTATTTTCCCAACCGAAAAAAGAAAAAGCACTCACAATCATCACAGCACAACACCTAAGGGTCCTCAAATTGGGTGTGTCCAGTGACGTCGATCGGCTGGCCCCATCCCTAATCCCCTAGCCCCCTTTATGCATCCCCCATAATTGTTCAGGGCACATCAAAGGCAGGACTTATCTAGGGAGCTTGTTTCACCTATGGTTAGACCTGTCACCCTAACCCACTTGCATGATTTCTTTTGTGTATTCCACTTCAGTACCCTTGCAATTGATCGTGGTAAGCAATGCACGAATGGCCATGGAAAGTACACCTTACTCATTGAGCAAGCCCAATATCTACCAGCTACCAAAAGTTAGGTGTCAATGTGTTCACTTATGCTACATCGTGTTGTCACGACGCAAAGGTTGGTGTCAATGTGTTCACTTGTGCTACGTCGTGTTGTCACAACACGAAGGATGTCTCATATACCTTCATGGGTGCTTCTCCTTAACATTGACAACTTTGCTTTATCCACATGTCGATACGAGGAACCAGACCAGTGGTCTTCTAACTACATAATATCTAAGTATGCACAAGCACTCACATAATATGTGCACCATAATATATACATAGTTTGGGCCCTCAAGTGCAGGATGATACTCTCAACTTGCTTCGACCTGTCTTCCAAACCAATCAAATTACGTCTTGTGCACAATAAGAAGACTAGCACTACCCCAGAGAGAGAGCACATATAAAGGTTTTCAATTGCAGGCATTGAAAACTCCAATGAAAGTACTGTCACCTCTTCAACAACACTCCACTTTGAATTATTATCCTTCATCATCCTGCAAGCCCACTGACGAATCGTCACTTGCCCCAAGATCCCACGAACATCGACACCTGTGCCACCCATGAGTGCAACTCCCAACAAAAACCGGTCCTATCCCTAACTTCAACAACCCTATCACCAACCAAGTAGGCCAACCAAGTGCCCCCAACCACCTTTATCCGCACCACTACTAAACCTCCTCCACGGCCAACCACCGTAGTCCCTTCCACCCATGTCTTCGGTGCATGCCAAAGCTTGCTACCTACAATGGTGAGTGCCATGGAATTGGCACTCGTTTAGGAGGGGGTAATGTTAACCCTCAAACAAACAAGTTGGAAAATCCAAAAAAATATAAAGTGGAGGACAAGGCCAAGGCAAAAGTGGAACGAAACACGAAGGCGTACCAGGAAAAATATGGAAACACAAGAGGTGCAGAAAAGTCCTAAATCAAAGAAAAGGGTGCACAAGAAAAGCGCAAGTCAATAATTTTGTAAAAGAGCGCAAGGCGCATCATGATTTATTTTAAGAGTGTCGGGCTCTCACCTGTGCAACTTGTAAAAGTAGATGGGCGGGAGGAAGGAAGCTAGGAGGATAATGGGAAAAAGAGCCTAGGCCATGGTCGACCATGTAAAAAAGGAGATAAGGGGATGACCGCCCAAAAGGGATTTAGGATTTTGTATATAAAATTGAAAAGTGAATGAGAAGCTCATTCTTGTGTGTGGCCAAAAGTGGCTCTCCTCTTCTTCTTCTTCTCCTTGTTCTTGCTTGCTTGAGCTTGTGCTTGAGAGAGGGAGTGTGAGAGTGTGAGGGAGTGAGTGTGTGAGGGTGAGGGACAGGGGTGGAGAAGCTCTTCATCTTCTCCTCTCTTCTTCTCTTTTCTTCTCTTCTCTTCTCTTCTCTTGTTCGTAGCAATGGAGCTTGGAGCATGGAGCTTAAGGATGGAGCTTGCTTGAAGCTTGCACTTGGATCATGGAGCTACTGGAGTGCGAGAGAGGAGGTAACTCGATCGAGCATGGAGGTAAGCTCACTACACTCAGAGATAGATCTGGCGCATCGGCTATGTGAGAGGTAGCCATTAGTGCTCGGCTTGGAACTCTTGAAGCAATAAGCGGTCCATGGGTCTTGGCTATTGATTGCCTCTACAACAACACTAATGGTCTTTGTTCTCGATGGTCAACCTTCCACTTGATTGGTTAAGTCCTCTCTTGCCAAGCAAATGTACCTCATTTGGCATAGGCCAATTAGCATAGTCACCAAGTCAATCACCCACTTGTAATGCATACATAGTGGATAAGTAGGATGTGCTCATCTCTGTGCCTAACTGAATAATACATCTGACGATATTTACATGTTTTAAGAAACTGACAAACATCTTTATACATTCCCTTCCACGAGTAGCATTATTTTATCTTCTCAAATGTTGCCTGTACTCCTCTATGATCTACCCACAGGCTTTCATAAAAGTCTTTCATCACTTGTACTTTTGTAGTTCTATCATAGATTATTCTCAATGGCAACCTTTCTCTCTTCTTTGGGTGTTTCCAAAACATCCCAACTTTCAAAACATATCCATAAGCCTTGTGTCTAATTCTCTTGAACTCTACATCAGTGTAATCATCGTTTCTAGTTAGTGTGCTCAAGTATTGTCCAATTTGCTACTATTCATCTACATACAACGATTCTTTAAAAACTTGACTCGATGATACATGATATACTTGGTGTACAATTGTAGCTAACATTTCAGCTTCATCATCATCTACAACTAAGATGTCCTCACCCTCATATTTTGCTCTTGACAACATATATGCAATTGGATTTTCTTTTCCTGCAATATGCTTAAACTCAAGGCTCATACATTTTATATAAGCTATCCAGCTAAGCATAGCAACATCATGTCTAGAGCAACTACTAATCATCCCAAGAAAGGGCAAACAATCTATCTCTACAATAATAGGAGCTCCAATAAATTACTCTTTATCACACTTTAGGGCTATTGCTACACCCCATAGCTCTCTTGCAGATACTACCTATACCCATCATTCAAGTCTTTGGCTTCAAATCTCATTGCATACATGTTCCTACCCCTGCATTATCTTGCCATATGGCCCATCCAATTCCAATGGGATTGGTATTCATTGTAATCACTATCAATCTACCACATGCATAGTCTGCTTTCCTCAGCATTGGTGTAGCTCGCAACAAATTCGCAAGCTTTCTCATAGCATTGCTATGTCTTCTATCTCAAAAGAGTTTCTACACTTTCCTAAGCAACTAATATTGCTCATTTGCAATATGAGCAAAGTGTGGAATCCAAATCATATAGAAGATGCATGCACCAATCCCCTACTCTTAAAAACCTTAGAGCTTATTAAAAATTGTAAGACATGTTCCTTATTCCCCTTAAAACCTTGAGACTTATGTTATAAATGTGATTTCTACTCCCCAAAACCCTCACATGTTCAAAGGATTTGAATCTCTTGGCCGCCTATTTTAGGGCCTTAGTGACAAGTTTAACCAACCTCTCTTGCCCTCCAAAACCTTAGTGCATGACCTAAAACTATTAACACTTGGCTTGCATTACACTGCCTCACCTACACCCTAAAACCAAGATAGATATATAGATATATATATATATATATATATATATATATATATATATATATATATATATATATATATATATATATATATAGAGAGAGAGAGAGAGAGAGAGAGAGAGAGAGAGAGAGAGAGAGAGAGAGAGAGAGAGAGAGAGAGAGATATATATATATATATATATATATATATATATATATGAAATGAAATGATATATCAACATTGCAAAAAGGCCAAAATGACCTATGAGACTACGAGTTACAATCATTTGTATTACATCACAATTGTCTAAAAAGAATAGTAGAATAGTAAATGAAAATGTAATAAACAATACAAGAAGGCTAAGAGCTATGAGTAAAGGGAAATGTAACTAAAAATAAAGAGCTCTAGTTGTTACAATCTCATTGTGATGTAGAGGGCTAGCAATAATCTCTTGTACCTACCTACAGAAGTGTCGCTGATCCTTATGTTAAGATCTAGACATATGGATCAACCCATCTAGATGGCTCAATCAATCAATACCTTCAATGTATGTGTAGATGATTGAGGCTATGGTGGTGCTAAAACCTTTTGGGTCTCTCTCATGAAGAAATCTATAATCTACCTCTAAGTGGGACGTCAATGTCCTAGGGCTGATGTACTCTTGAGGAGCAAGTCTCAAAGCCATTGTATATCAAGGAGGAATAGAATAAGGCATTGTTGGTCAATGAAATCCGTGACTCTAGATTGGTCCAAACCCAACTCTAAATAAACAATAGAAATGGTCTTAGATCTCATAGTATGTCTTGCTCTTCTTAGTGATCACTCTAAGCATGAGGATGTGATCCAATGTAAAGAACCCTTTCTTAAAGCTAGCATGTCCCTATGCTTTGAGTTGCCACCTCTCCACCCATCAGCTCACATCCTACTCAAGAATGGAGGCATATAGCCTAGTGAATGTGTGTCCAACCATAATAGTTCAATAGTTACTAGGTAGAGTGGGACCTCCTAACTTGAGGATAGGTACACTAATGTTGTGCTCCAACTCTTTGGGAGGCCTTTACACATGGCTTTGTTACACATAAACTAGCACATCCACCTCCAAATCTCTAGCATGAATCAATTGCTTGGCTACTAATCTTTCATGATCTCGTCGCTTACCTCTATTGAGTCTATCAATAGCCTTGTGGACCTTGCTCTTTGTAAAGAAGGGAGTGGTCTCTATGCAAGGCTTTGGTAGATCAAAGAGAGGAGGCTAACATACTATTGTGTAGAGATTGGTCAGATGTGATGAGTGTGGCTAAACATAGCTCTCTGAAAAGCCGCCATGCATCTCTAGAATCCTGACTCAAGCATAACTGATATAAGTCTCACTTTAACTGGGCTAGGAATGCTCTCTTGTTTTATCGTATGAGGCACTCGATGACTAACTTTTCCTATCTATGTGTATTGGATGCTACCTCTCTCTCTCTCTCTCTCTCTCTCTCTCTCTCTCTCAAGAGACATTCAATTATAAAAGTTTTAAAAAGTATTTGATTAAAAAGGGGGTGAGAGAGAATAGGTATTTTAAAAGCATGGGGGAGAGAGAGAGAGAGAGAGAGAGAGAGAGAGAGAGAGAGAGAGAGAGAGAGAATTTGGGGGGGGAAAATGAATTTCTTTTTAATTAGGCATATGAAAAGATATAATATTTTAATGCTTGACCATGTGCATGGAATTGTTAACCTTATACAGGCTCAACCCAGTAGGCAAAGGGCAAGAGCCTATAAAAATTTGAAAAGAAGGGAAGCTGACTAAGGAAGGATGAAAAAAGATGGAAAAAATCCATAAAAACGCTTAAAGTTTAAGAAGCAAGGATGCAATGAAGATTGAAGCTAAGATGGGAGCTACAAAAAGTTCAAAAAAAGGGCTAAAGATAGCAAAGGACTTGGAAATAAGTTGAATCGTAAATTCGGGTGGTTAAGAACTTGGTGATCTTCGAATCACTTGAAATTATCTAGAGCACCTGGCTCACTCTTATGCAACCTGTAATTCAAAATTAGTTCACATTTGAAAGTGCTAGAGAATAATGAGTCAAGAAATTTAGTGAGAAGAGAGGGATGCTAATTGCCCTGAAGACACTTCGATATGAATTTTCTGTTGAGATATCGAGCTTCACTCGTGATATGCCAAGGTGACCATTGTGCATTTATGTCACCGACAAGTCAGTTGTAGATGCGGTTGGTACACCGCCCATGAATAATAGCTACATGATAGCTATCCTTATCTACTCTAGTTCGTGGCTCAGTTAGTATGCCACCTTAGTCAGTTGAGTTTGGTTTGAGACCCATATATAGGGTTCTTCTATTTCTTTGTACTTGAGTTCTTTTGGCTTACACAACTAAGAAGAGGAAAACTGTTTTCAGCCTGCACCTCTGTGTGTATTCCCCCATTGTGCAAGCAAGAAAGCTACAAGTGAGACTCCTTCCTTCTCTCCCAAAATCTTGACATGGTATCAGAGCCTTGTTCGTGGTAAGGAGCTCAAGGAAGCAAGCCAAGCTCGCGGTGTTTTGGTAAGAGGAGCAGTGTTGCTTTCATTTTCTGTTTTGGGAGCAAGTCTCTGCAGGCAGCATAGCCAGAAAGTGCAGGAGTGCATTGTCTCAGGTTGAGACGCCCTTCGCGGTGAAGCAAGAGGGCAGTATATGCTGCGGGACAGGCCTTTAGCCCTTAGCGACCTTGTTTTTTTGATTTGAGGCCATTTCGGGGCCTGTTTTGGAGGCGGAAGTTTTCTACACGCACTCAGGAAAAAGCCTTGTTTTATGTTGTGCGACCACTGTTCTACAGGTCGGTGAACAATTACCACAGAAATTACATCGTATGCTTGTGTGCAGAGACATTGGGAGTTACAGAATCATCCTTGGTTCCTGTTTATGCAAAATCGTCACTAGGAAGTGACTGTGTCGTCAAATAACACTTTCGCCAGTTTTGCAGATTTTCCCTTATGAGGGTGAAGCTGTGTTTTTTGCAGTGACATAATTTTTTGCAGTGTTCTGTAATGGCGTCTGATTCTCTTTCACAGATTGTCACTCAAAAGCTTGACAAAAACGACTTCCAAGCATGGAAGTTTAGAATGACGAATTTCCTTATGGGAAAAGGATATTGGAAATTTGTTACAGGAAATGAAGAAGAACCAGTTCTTCTTGATGTTCCCAATCAACAACAAATGCAGGCATTTAAAGCATGGCATGAGAGAGCCAGGAAAGTTATGTATTGGCTGTCTATCAGCATTTCAGACTCTATGATTGTGCATATTCAGGATGCAAGTACGTCAAAGGAGGCATAGGATACTTTGTCAAAAATGTATAGCACAAATACGCAAGCCAGGAAAATGCAGCTCAAGCAAGAGTTGCATAATGTGCAAAGAGAAAATATGAGCATCAATGACTACCACATGAAGGTGAAGAAGATTGTAGATGCACTTGCTTCCATTGGATCGCCAGTGGAAGATGATGATTTAGTTTCTGTGACCTTGAATGGTCTAGGAAAGGATTATGCACAGTTTCGAACATCCATTTCCGTCCGTGAAAGATTTCCTGATTTTGAGGAGTTGATTGCTCTTCTAATTTCCGAGGAGCAAAGAAATGGTGGTGCATCTTCTTCAGGAGGAACTTCAAAAGAAGCTGTCTTCTACTCAAATGCTGGAAGAGGTAGAGGTAGAGGTAGAGGGGGCCGATTTGGAGGCCGTGGTAGAAATCAGAATATGTAGCAAACTCAAGAAAACCAGTCCTATGGAGGAGGACGTGGTAACTCTAGAGGCAGGGGGAGCCAAAGAGGTCGTGGTGGATGGCAAAGAGGCTAAAATGCAAACAATAATTTTGAATGCTACTATTGTGGTAAAATGGGTCATATGGCTAAAGACTGCTATAAAAAGCAGAATGACATCATGAATGGAAAATTGCAAACAAGAAAATTATGCATCTTCTAGTAGACAAGGCGATGACAGAAATGAGCATTTGTTTACGGTGCAGCACATGAACAATTCTGTGACAAGTGCAGAAGAAAGCAATGATGTATGGTATGTTGACTCGGGTGCATCAAACCACATGACAGGTCATGCAGAATGGATGGAGGATGCAAGGAAAATGGAAAAACCAGGATTTGTGGAGACTGATGATGATACTGCACATCCTATTGTGCAGATTGGAAAAATTCCTTTGTCTATGCAGGATGGGAAAAAGAAATACCTGTCCGATGTATTTAATGTCCCAAATATCACCAAGAATTTGGTTTCTGTTGGTCAAATGGTTGAGCAAGGCTTGTAGGTCAGATTTAATCCTCATGGATGCTTTGTTGAGGATATGAAAAATAAAGATCGCTTGATAGCAAAAGGAAAGAAGAAGGGCAGAATGTTTACGTTGGATGCAGACATGCCTGAATTGAGTGCAGCAATGTTTGCACATGGGACCGGTGTAGTTGCAGATATTGATATCTGGCATAAACGCATTGGTCATGTTAATGTACAACGACTTAAATCAATGCAGGCCCAAAATATTGTTGCAGGATTGCCTAAATTCAAGGTTGTAGAAATGCATAAGGTATGTGAAGCCTGCCAATTTGAAAAACAGGCAAGGAAACCATTTCCTAGACATGTTCAAGAGAGTGAGAAGCCATTGGAATTAATCCACTCTGATGTGTGGACTACTAAAGCTGCATCTCTTGGAGGCTGTCATTATTTTGTCACTTTTATTGATGACTATAGCAGAAAGGTTTGGGTGTATTTTATGAAAAAGAAAAGTGAAGTTTTTGGGCATTTCAAAACTCTTAAAGCTATGGCTGAAAAAGAAACAGGTCTACAAATAAAATGCCTAAGGTCAGATGGAGGGGGAGAGTACCTCTCAAATGAGTTTGCAAGGTTCCTGCAAGAGCATGGCATAAAGCAACAATATTCATACAGTCATACCCCACAACAAAATGGAATTGCAGAAAGGAAAAACAGGCATATTGGAGAGGTATCTCGTGCCATGCTCAATGAAAAAGACATGCCAGATTTTTATTGGGCTGAAGAAGTTGCTACAGCAGTCTACATAATGAACATGACTCCCACTGTAGCAATACATAGGATGACTCTAGAGGAGAGGTATATTGGTAGGAAACCAGATATTTCTCATTTGAAATTTTTTGGTTGCATTGCTTATGTACATGTGCCAGATGAGTTGAGATCCAAGTTGGATCCAAAAGCTGAGAAGTGCATCTTTATTGGTTACTCTCTACAGCAAAAAGGGTATAGATGCTATAACCCTTCTACTCGTAAGTTTACAGTGAGCAGAGATGTTGTTTTTGATGAGATGAGTAGCTGGTATAAACCAGTAAATGTGATTGATGATGTAGATGCACAAAATGGTAATGCTGCACAGAATTCAGAGCAGCAGTCACAAAATATTAGTGGACATGGAGCGTCCTCTAGCAGTGGTTCACATTCTTCGCCATGGACAGGCAGATTGAGATCAGGAGAATCTTCTCAAAGCAATGCAGATAGTGGTATGCAGGTATCACGAAAAGGAAAAGAGAAGGTTGATCAGCCCATGTTTGATGTAAATGTAGGTCACTCTTATGTGGATGGTGAATCCAGTGGCTCAGAACAGAGCATTGATGATGAGTTGGGTATTCCTTCTATTGTTACACCTGGAGTAAGGAAGACCAGGGATGTTTTGAGAGCACCTGGGAGTGAACCTATTTTGCGCAGGTCTACGAGAGCTAGGTATCCTGTGGATAGGCTAAAATATGATGGATTTACAGCCATTCACTATGCATATATGGTCAAAGTGATACAAGAACCAGAACCCACTTCTTTTGAGCAAGCCATGGGAAAAGAAAAATGGGAGAAAGCCATGGATGAAGAAATGGATGCCTTGGAAGCAAATGCTACATGGGAATTGGTACCTTTGCATAAATGTAAGAATGCAATTGGTTGTAAGTGGGTTTATAAGGTGAAGCACAATGCAGATGGTTCTGTGAACAGATACAAGGCAAGATTAATAGTCAAGGGGTATGCACAAACATATGGCATTGACTATGAAGAAACATTCAGTCCGGTTACAAGGATGGCAACCGTAAGAGCAATCATTGCTATGTCTGCATCAAAGGGATGGTCTTTACATCAGATGGATATAAAGAATGCCTTCTTGCATGGTGATTTGCAAGAAGAGGTCTATATGGAGCAGCCACCAGGTTATGTGCATGCTGTTCATCATGAGTTTGTTTGCAGGTTGAAGAAAGCATTGTATGGCTTGAAGCAAGCACCTAGAGCATGGTCTGACAAGATAGGACAATATCTTCTTACTATTGGCTTTCAGATTTCCAAGGCAGTTTTCTCACTTTATGTGAGAAAAACAGAGAAAGGTATTATGCTACTTGTCATTTATGTTGATGATTTGATTATGACAAGTGACAGTGATGAAGATATCCTTCATGTGAAAATGCTATTGAAGCAGAAGTTTTGAGATGAAGGATTTGGGAGAGCTGTGTTATTTCTTGGGCATTGAGGTGATTAGATCACCAAGTGGGATACAGCTCTTGCAGAGGCAGTATTGATTGGACATGCTGTCCAAATATGGGATGACAGGCTGTAAGTCTATTTCAATTCCTTTGGAGCAGAATGTGAAGCTGAGTGCAGATACAGGTGAGCTTCTAGAAGACCCTACTATGTACAGACGCATAGTAGGAAGTTTGATTTATATGACTATTACCAGGCCAGATTTGAGCTATGATGTTGGATTGGTAAGTTAGTTTATGCAGGCTCCAAGGAAACTGCATTTGGATGCGTCTAGACGCATACTCAGGTATGTGAAGTCCACATTGCAGTATGGACTGTTTTATGTGACTGGGATTCAGATACAGCTGCGGATACACTGATGCCTATTGGGCTGGTAGTATTTCTGATAGACGATCTACCAGTTGATATGTGTTCTCTTTTGGGAGTGCTGCAGTCACTTGGAGCAGCAAGAAACAGCCTACAGTTGCCTTGTCGAGCACAGAGGCTGAGTACAGGGGTGCAGCAATGGCTGCATGTGAGGTAGCTTGGTTGCATAAGCTACTTTATGATATGCATTAGCCTACAGATGGGCCAGTTGTCATTTATTGTGACAACATGAGTAGTATACACTTGGCAAATAACCCAGTCTATCATGCTAGAACAAAGCACATTGAGGTGCATTATCACTATGTGCGGGAGAGGGTTTTACTAGGTCTTATTGATCTAGTTTATGTCAGCACAGAGGATCAGGTAGCTGACATATTCAAGAAGGCATTGGGCGCAGAGAAGCTGCGCAAGTTCAGAGACCTGCTTGGTATGCAGGAATTGGGATTGAGCTCGAGGGGGAGTGTTGAGATATCGAGCTCCACTCGTGATATGCCAGGGTGACTGTTGTGCATTTATGTCACCGACGAGTCAGTTGCAGATGCGGTTGGTACACCGCCCATGAATAATAGCTACATGATAGCTATCCTTATCTACTCTAGTTCGTGGCTCAGTTAGTATGCCACCTTAGTTAGTTGAGTTTACTTTGAGACCCATATATAGGGTTCTTCTATTTCTTTGTACTTGAGTTCTTTTGGCTTACACAACTAAGAAGAGGAAAACTGTTTTCAGCCTCCACCTCTGTGTGTATTCCCCCATTGTGCAAGCAAGAAAGCTACAAGTGAGACTCCTTCCTTCTCTCCCAAAATGTTGACATTTTCGAGGTATGGTCACCTTCACAAAATAGGCCCTACCCAATTGTAAAATGCCCATATTTAAAGTGGGAAAACCTTAATCTAATCATTTTTGTGGTTGCAAAATAAAACAAGGTTATATTTTCTCCTCACAATTGTTAACATTTATGTGAACTACTCCACTACATGTGAGTTTGAAAGAGAGAAGTTCTAAGTGTATGCTTGTATCTTGACTACTTCTCTTGCCTCTCCACACTTGATCACAAGAGTTCCCATCTCATGTCCTCACCTTGTTGAGCTTGGGTCAAGCCCGAGAGATGGATAGATAAAGATCTTTGTAGTAGATAAGAAGGGCTAAAGAAGCAGTTGTGTGTGTGTGTGTGTGTGTGTGTGTGTGTGTGTGTGCGCCTATGTGTGTCAGTTTGACTTGGAGAATTAGGTGGAGCTCCATTCTCTTGTGTGACTTATGGATTGGGGACTTGTGAGGCTTGGAGTTGTATGACGAAAGGGACCATCAAAGCTTTGAGATCTCCAACAATTCCTTGACTACAATAGTTGGTGGATCACTACAAGGAATTGGGCAATTAGCGACGGCGGATATCGGCGTCGCTATTTGCGTCGCCAATAGCGACGCCGCAGGAAAAAAAAGCGCGGCCGAAACTAGAGGGCCGTTTTCATTTCTTTTTCTTCGCCTTTTGAGAGCGAGAGCGAGGGAGAGAGTGAAGGTTTTGTGAGAGAAGAAGAGGAAGAGACTTGCTACCGCCGCCGCCGCCGTTGTTCGCGAAGGAGAGGAGGAGCCCTCGTTGCAAAGAGAAGCCGCCCACGCTCGCCATATCTCATTAGTGAGTCTCCCTCTCTCTTTCTTTTGCTTGTTGAAGGTTTAAATTGTTCTCTTTTGCTTGTTTAGGAGAGGAAATGAAAGAGAAGGAGAGGGAGAGGTAGAGAGAGGGAGAGGGAGAGGGAGAGGGAGAGAATGAGAGGGAGAGTGCATTCTCTCTCTCTCTCTCCCTTTTGCTTGTTTAATGTTTAAATTACTTTCTTTTTTGCTTGTTTAGGAGAGGAAACGAGAGAGTAAGAGAGAAAGAGAGGGAGAGGGAGAGGGAAAGAAAGAGAAAGAGAAAGAGAAAGAGAAAGAGAAATAGAGGGAGAGGGAGAGGGAGGGGGAGGAAATAAGAGAGAGAGAGAAAGAGAAAGAGAGGGAGAAGGAGGGAGAGTGCATTCTCTCTCTCCCTCTCCCTTTTGCTTGTTTAATGTTTGAATCACTTTATTTTTTGCTTGTTTAGGAGAGGAAATGAGAGAGAAAGAGAGCGAGAGGGAGAGGAAGGGGAAGGAAATGAGAGAGGGATAGAAAGAGAAAGAGAGGGAGAGTGCATTGTATCTCTCCCTCTCCCTTTTTCTTGGAGGATGTTTAAATCACTTTATTTTTTGCTTGTTTAGGAAATGAGAGAGAAAGAGAGATAGAGAGGGAGAGGGAGAAAAAGAGAAAGAGAGGGAGAGGGAGGGGAAGGAAATGAGAGAGGGAGAGAAAGAGAACGAGAGGGAGAAGGAGAGGGTGAGAGAAAGAGAGGGAGAGGGAGAGAAAGAGAGGGAGAGGGAGGGGAAGGAAATTTAAGATAATAGACTTATTGATAATGGTATGCAATGTGCTTTGCCATGGGCCACGTACTTCATCAAAATGAACCCAAAATTATTGTTATAGAAGAAGAAATCCTTAAATTGAGTATAGGATAATTTCTCTTAGGTCTTATGACTATGAGTAGAATTGATTGAAATAAATTTTATTACTATAGTTATAAAATTTCATAGATGGTGCGCATTAATTTTAAAATGGATTACTTATACTCAAAGCCGAGATATAACAAATAATTATCTACCGGGACAAACAAATTGTTGAGCATGATACAAGGCCGAGATATAACATCGGAAAATCTCTCAACTACTATATAAAATGCAAGATTTATGGTCAACTTGCAACTTGACGTACATCTCCATAAAGCTATCCATTTAAGCCTCGTTTGCTGTAATGTAGATAAGATGGCAAACGAAGAAGGTCTTATTGTTCAAGACCGCGAGACGTATCTTAATCAGCGTGTCCCATGTCCTTACTCTCAATGCAAGTTGGCAATTAGACGAAAACGCCGATTGTCTATAGAACACATACGACAATTTGGCGAGTTTCAATCTGAGATCATTGATAAGGCGATTGCAGATTTTCAGCAAACGGTAATTTGAAGTTAGCATTTTTCATGCATTGTACTCTCAAGCTAATTGAAAACCATACACAATAAGATTGGGTCTTGTTGGCAAATTTTGTATCCAGGGGGGTGATGTCTCGACCCAAGGGGGAGTGCACCCTTTGCGGCCAATTAGAAGAGTTCGTGGACGTGCGATGGATGGATTGCAGGAGCCAATCGACCACTCGCAAGGCCCATCTATACCATCAATGCCAGAGGAGACAGACAACCTTCCCGACCTGCCTACAATCTTGGAGCCTGAGATGGAGGCAATGATCGATGCATTGATTCCCATGGATATTGAGACATCTGACCCACTTAGAGAGGAAGCATCCATACCATTATATGATGGGTGCCGAGTATCTCAGTTGAAGACATTGCTTGCACTCTTAAGTGTGCAAGCAAAATACGGTTGGAGCGATACGAGTGTGATTGAGTTATTCAGGTACCTTGCACACAGACTTCATTGTTTTTTTCTTTAACAGTATTATTGCAAACATTTGTGTTTTTTCAAGGTGTTTTATGATTTTTTTTAGGTTATTGAAATATCATATATTGCCACCTGCAAACGCCATGCCTGAGTCTTGTGATGATGCATGACATGTTTTACGGAAGCTTGGCATGGACTACAATAACAGCCATGCATGTATCAATGACTGCATATTGTTTCGAGATGAATACGAGACTATGGAGACATGTCCAAAGTGTGGTGCTCACAGGTATCGATAGGACTTGCAAGGGCAAACCATCCCTCAAAAAGTTCTCAGACACTTTCCGCTCATCCCCCGCATAAACCACATGTTTCGCACGTCTGCCATGGCAAGCTTGACAACGTGGCATGTGCAGAATAGGTCGACGGATGGAGTTCAACGAATATCAGCAGATTCGCGCTCATGGAGCCACATTGACTCTACCTTCCTAGGCTTTGCGCGAGAGCCAAGGAATCTTCGGCTCGGTCTCGCCATGGATGGTGTGAACCCATTTAGTCTGCGTCGACTTCTTACAGTGTGTGGCCTATAGTGCTTGTCAACTACAACATTCCTGCATGGCTTTCTACGAAGAAAGGACATCTCATCCTTAGCTTGCTCGTCCCGGGCCGCTATAAAGTAAAAAATATGGACGTGTATTTTTGTCCATTAGTCGATGAGCTTAAGATTTTGTGGGAGGAAAGGGTCACGGTGCAAGATATGAGCAGGCGCGATGGTCGGCGGTTAGCCAACATTCAATCCATTCTCATGTGGATGATGCATGACTTTCTGGGATTGGGAGAGTGCTCAGGTGAGCAGACCTTTGTTCTCGCTGGTAATATCTATATTTTATTTCATTCAATCAAGTATTCACTAGGTCGTGGATCACCTTGCAGGTCTCGTTACCTCAGGTTATCATGCATGTCCATTGTGTGGGCCATAGTTAGACTCCTGAAGGTCACGAACCATGAAGAAGATGGTATATCAAGGACACGCCGCTTTCTTGCCGGAGGATCATGAACTCAGGGAAGGTTTTCTTGGACGACCTCCAACACGTATGAACGCTGCAAGCTGGTACGAGCTGAAAATGGTAAACCCGGAATCACATCCAAATGGAATGCGACGGTTCTCAGTTTTCTACGAGTTGCCATATTGGACCCACTTATAGGTCAACCACTTGTTGGATCCCATGCATATTTTCAAAAATGTGGGCAGCTTGCTATGGGACCACATCACAGGAAAGAGAGACACTATAGGGTCACGAATGGATTTAAAGGAGGTAGGTAAGATGGAGGCGCTTTGGCCGCAGTCGAGTGCTGAAGGGGGAGTGCAGCTTCCTCGCGCTCCCTGGGTTTTGTCTACCAAAGAAGAGTGCATTGTGAAGCAAGTAATCAAGTCTATTCGCACTCCGACGGGTATGATGCGTTCTCTCAGGTCCTCATTTTCTAAAGATGACCAAATGTTTGGGCTAAAATCCCATGATTGGTATAAGATGTGTCAGGTTTGTGAACAAAATGGATTTTAATTAGCGTGGACATTTTGAAATTTGAAAAGTGACCATTATTCTTAATGCTTTCTCATTTGTGGTAGTTTGTCCTACTGATCGCGATCGCGGGATGCCTAACTCTAGAAATTCGTGAGGCCATTTACAAGTTGTCGACTTTGGTGCAATGGATCTCACAGAAAGAGATTAAGACGTCCTCTATTGAATCCACAAGGCGGGGAGCAGTTGAGACGGTCTGTCTCTTTGAGAAATACCTGCCCACTAGCATGCTCACGATACAAGTTCACCTTCTTGTGCATCTTATGGACAAAGTGGAGATTGCTGGACCTGTCCATACGCGATGGATGTTCTTCCTGGAGCGCTTCATGAAAACCCTGAAAGGCTTTGTGCGACAACGAGCTCGTCCAGAAGGTAGCATGGCGGAAGGTTGGTTGGTGTCAGAGGCATTAGTGCATATCTCACAATGGTTACCAACGGTGGAACCAGACAATGAAATGCTATGGATGCTGAAGGACGATGATAGGCTGACTGGAGATGTGGTGGTTGGAAATGGGGTAGAAAAAAGAATGGATGCCTCAATGGAAGAGAAGGTGAATCGCTTTTGTATGTTGCACCATGCCTCCATGGAGACGTGGCTCGCCAAGTACCAGATTGCAAGGCAAGATCGAGAGGAAGCGCGAGCTGAATTTCGACGTAGTACGCGTCACCGATCGATTCGATATCCCGAAGGCATGGAGGAGATACCGCGGTTTATGTCAACATGATGGTTGCATGGAGCCTTGACCGCAGCATCCAGCGAAGGGACAGAGGTCTCAATGGAGAAGTGGGAGTTCTCGAGGGGATGTAGTCCAAAGGTAATGAGGGGTTTAGAACGTGTTGTCTCTAAATTTGCTTGCTACATCTAATTTGAGTGTTTCAATGTGCAATACAAAATATATAGTGCAGCTGGTCGCGCGTACGGTATTTTCGGGTGGAGCGTATTGACTAAATGCGCTTCACAATGGACTATGGTGTCATGGCAAGGTTTGAGCAAGAGAGCCGACGACGAGCAACGGATCCGAACACGGTTGTGGATGAGATGGAGTATTTTGGGAACTTGCAAAGTATTATTACGGTGGATTACCGTAGCTTCTCCATGATACTATTCGATGTGCAGTGGTTCAAAGTGGTACTTGGAGGAGCTGGAGCCACAGTTTGACAAGGTCCATTTGGATTTCTCGAAATAGATTCCGAAAAAAAATGGATGGATTTACGCGATACCTTTGTGTTGCCGGCCCATTGTGAACAGGTACAAATAGTCATTTGCTTGCTAATTGTAATATGACATGGTTTATGTCACAATGGTTTGAAGTCACTTTGTAAGTGTTTGTGAACAAGTAATCTTCTATTCAAACCCCCGACAACCTTGATAGTGGTATGTTATACCTTCAACTCCTCGAGGTGCGAGAGTTTATGATCAAAGCGATGTTCCAGGCATAGATGAAGAAAATATGCAAATAGAGGGATCGATATTACAAGGGGTGGAGGCCACCGCAAGCTTGAAGCACGCATCGGCTAACAATGATGGAAATACACAAGTCGTAGAATTTTTTGAGAACGAGGCAGACTCGTTCTTTTGTGGTGACATGTCTATCGACCTTCCAGTGTATGCAGAGTTGTGTCAGGAGATTAACATGGGACCATAGAATACTTCATTCTTGGAGAATTGTATTACTCAATTCGTTGTTTAGATCTTCCATAAAGGTGGATAAGATATGCATTTTAAGAGGGATTTTTCAAAAATGATTTATATTAATGTGCTTTGTATAGTTTAAATTGATTATTCTAACATTATTTTTTATCTGTGCAGGTATCGACATTTTTAGAATGAGTCGAGGGATGAACGATGAGAAATTTCAGGACATGATGGCACGCATGTCTCCAGATCAGCTCGCGAGATTCAGAGAGATGGCAGATCGGGAGCTGTCTCGTTCTTCGTCAGGGCGCTCTGCTAGATCAACTTCAGCTAGATCATTTTTAGCGCGATCAAATGCTTCAGCTTTGAGCAGACGATCTCGACGCTCGCGACTTGGGCTAGAGGGAGGGACTGCGACTGCAGGAGGATCAGGGGGGTGCTGCTGTGGAGACACGGACGTGGTGTCTCCGTCTCGTCGTTCAGCTGGAGCTGTGTCACCTCCAGGATTTGGCACACCTATGGGGATGTCCACTCCAGTTACTCCAGCTTTTGCGCAGCCGTCGGCAGATGGCACGCCTTTTGGTGGCACTTCTTTTGGTGGCACCCCCTTTGGTGGCACCCCTTTGAGTGGCACTCCGGGAGAGGGTACCCCCGTCGGTACACTGGATGTACAGGGGTCTCCTGGATATGCCCAGGAGCGTGGACGGAGATGGGAGAGGGCCCATCTTAGGCAGACTCCTAGGGGTTATGGATACCTAGTGGATGGCAGGTCAGGAGCCATCATCATGAATGATGAGTGGAGGAGGGTGATGGCTCGCATGAGGGAGTTGTGCCAACAAGTTTTTCGGCACAACGTCCTGGATCATTGGAGGAACATACCGGAGGGGAGCAAGGACTGCATAGTAGCATCCTTGCACGAGGAGTTCCCGGTGCCAGCCACAGTGGATAGATTCTCTACGGGCTGGATGACGGATTGCATGCGTGCATACATGTCACATAGATGATCCGACGCACGCAAGGCAATCAAGAGTGGGGCTCCAAAGCCCGAGTGGTTAGGTGCAGACGACTGGCGCCGACTGAGGGAGGAGGCTACAAATTCGCCAGGACGTTGGAGTCAGCAACAGCGGGAGGTGGTGAGGGCACGAATCGAGACCGGATCGGTACATCATCTTGGGAGTGGCGGCCACAGGACATATTTGGAGGACTTTGTAAGTTTCTCTTTTGTTTTGCTTATTTGTTTTTTTGAGATATTCTTTGTACTGACAATCATGTTTCTAACAGTTAGCATTTTGTTTTCTTTGCAGCACTCCGTTACAAATCGCGATCCGCAAGGCCTTGAGACTCGATATACAGAGAGGCACGGTCTCAGGACATTGATCGACCGATTGTATAGACGCGACGGCCCTGTAAGTCACTCATCTTTCTTGTCCGTAGTTACCATGAGATATTTGAATGCATTATTGTATGGTGGATTGATATGTTGTTTCTTTTTCTGCAGAATCCGTTTGATGCTCCTTTGCAGCGGGACGAGCTTTCGGGGGACGAGGATTTGTAGCTCGCCCTTGGATCCTTAGAGCTCACACACCTTTAGTTTTTAGTTGCCCGATCTATGTAGACATTTTCTATGTATTAGTGATATCGTTTCATGATTGTACCAATCGCATTTTATGTGATCATGTATTTATTTCATGTATCAGTTTTATGATTTCAGTATACATTCTTTTTGTTTGCAAACGCTTTGTATGCAGCAGTGCAGAAACTATTTTGTATGGCTCTCATACAGCACACAGTTTCATAAGCTGCCCTGCCACAAATTTTTTTTTTCTCTGTTACCGTCGCTATTTGCGTCGCAAATTTACTGCACGCGTCGCTATTGGCGTCGCTATGAGCGTCGCAAATAGCCTGCAACCGTCACTATATGCATCGCTATATGTGTCACTATGTGCGTCGCAAATGCGACGCACATAGCAATGCATATAGCGACGATTCTATGGCGTCGTCAATAACGACGCTTTTTGTGACGACGGGGGCAAATTTTGTTGTTTGTATTTTCGTCGCTTTAAACGTCGCTATAAGGTCTATATCTTGTAGTGGATATTGTCCTTACTTTGTCTATTACTTGAATTCTTCTACTACCTTAGTGGTTGATTGAGTTGATGATGGGGCATGGGAGAGAAACAATTAATTGATTTCAATGGTGGAGGTTGAGGGCATGTCGAGTAGATGGCAAGGCCTTCGATGTTGCTGGTTGTGAGCACTTGTGAATTTTTTTTTCACCAAGAAGGGGTTGGCAGCAACATCAAATAAATGCTAAAGGAGAATTATAGATTTTTTTTTGTCTCAAGAAGAGGTTGTTGACAATCCTCTTCTCGACGAGTTGCTAGCAATCCTCTTCTTAACCAAATAGAAATCCAAAGCAAGTCACATAATCTCTCTCTCTCTCTCTCTCTCTCTCTCTCTCTCTCTCTCTCATCTTGCTTTCTCCTTTTCTCATTTGTCTCTATCTCTCTCTCTCCCCTTCTCTTTATATTTCTATTTAGTAATTAACTAAAATTGATTAGTAATTGAGTTATTAACTAAGTAATAAATTAAAAAGTGCATGTGTGTATGCATCTCTCTCTCTCTTTCTCTCTCTCTATATATATATTATATTGATGAGAGAGAAGAGGAGAGGGAAGCTTTAAAATAATGTTTGATGAGAGAGAAGAGAATGATTTTTAGCTAAGAATATCATATTTTGTGTGTATTTCTGATATGTTTTAATGTGAGACATAGTGGATTGATGCTTTGTTAATGAAATTTATTGAAATGTTTGGACCTTCTGAACAAAAAGCATTTCTCTCTTTTGAAAAAAATTTCTCCTAACATGGACAACTAATAATTAACATAAGGTATAATGGCTATTATCTTTTGCATTATGTATCTTGAAAATAAAGACCTTATCAAATATTTGAAAAAGTTTTATCTTATTGAAATTATAATCAAAATGCGACTTTTTAGTTTAATTTAATTGTACTTAGACCAAAAAGTTTCAAATATGAGAGAGAGAGAGAGAGAGAGAGAGAGAGAGAGAGAGAGAGAGAGAGAGAGAGAGAGAGAGAGAGAGAGAGAGAGAGAGAGAGAGAGAGAGAGAGAGAGAGAGAGAGAGAGAGAGAGAGAGAGAGAGAGAGAGAGAGAGAGAGAGAGAGAGAGAGAGAGAGAGAGAGAGAGAGAGAGAGAAGAAGAAGAAGAAGAAGAAGAAGAAGAAGAAGAAGAAGAAGAAGAAGAAGAAGAAGAAGAAGAAGAAAAGAGAGAGATAGAGAGAGTGAAGATGGTGTTGAAGGTAGTGATGGTGGTGGAAGAGCTAGCAGTGGTGGTGTTGGCAGTGATGGTAGTGGACGTGGAAGTGGGTACATCTAAGGGCAGAATAAGTGAAATATGTGGAACAAGAATAGAGGGGTTGCCTAAAAAACTCGTTTAAAAAACTTGCTTCTTGCCCTTCCCCCATGACTTGAAACTCTAGTACAATTGGGCTTGTCTAATGGATGGAGAAACTTGAGATGTAAATGAACAAAAATAATGGGGTTTCAGAATTAGATGAATCAAACAACAAATATATGGATTGTGACTTGGAGGACTAAAACATCTACTAATGAAGTAGAAACCATCAATTATGACACAATTGAATGTATTATTAAGAAAATAACCATGGACCCAAAGCCATAAGAGATAGATGTTTTGCTTATAATGAATGATGTGATACAACCGATCATGGTTAGAACATTTAGAGGTTGTGAAGTATGAAAATGCAAGGTTGAACCAGATTGAGTCATGATCTTTGTCCAAAGTAGAAATTAGGTTAGAAGTATGATTTCCTAGTGAGTTACTTAGTTCATCCCCGACCTCCAATGCTAAACCACATTAGGCTCGTATAGGTTTCCTTCTCTATCTAAGGATGGGGATCAAGACTATAACCTCAAAGTATCTTGATGTGTGTTGTTGGTCTATGGAGGAACTTAAAGGAATAGAACCTAGTGTTATTATTGTAACATTCCTATGGTCCTTGACAATACATTGGCAAGATAGAGACCATATGCCATGAATTCTAAGCATACTCATGCTGTAAAAAAATAAATTGATAAACTCTTGAGCACACAATTCTTTTATGAGATCAAGCATATGGACTAGGTATCCCAAATAGTCATTATATTCAAGAAGAATGGAAAGGCTAGAGTATGGATGAACTATAAAAATGTCAATACTACTACGAAGAGAGACAACTACCCTCTATTGTACATTGAGCATATACTTGAGATAATGACAAGGAAAAAAGCATATATAGTCATGTTGTTCGGCTTAACTAATGCCCTTGCTACCTTCCAACACCTTATGTGTGTGACCTTCAAGGACATTCTAATGAAATGATTGGAAGTTTTTGTTGATGACCTCTATGCTCACACAAATTGGGAGGAGCATCTAGAGAAGCTTCGCATCATCTTTGAATGATGTGGATAGGATGGTCTCTCATTAAACCCCTTAAAGTGCCAATTTTTGGTTAAGCACATATGTATACTAGGGCACATTGTGTCAAGGAATGGGCTCGTGACTTAAAGTCAAAGTGATCCTCAATCTTCCCCCACCAATCAACTACAAGGGTGTGCAATCTTCCTCGGCCGAATAGGATACTATCATCAATTTGTATTGGATTATGTATTAATCACTCAACTTTTGTACAAGTTCTTGATTGTCTTTGCGTAGATTAGTGAATTCCAGTAGGCATACAAAATGTTGAAGAAGTATCTCGCTATAACACTCAGCTTACGAGCCCTAAACTAGTGGATAACCTTCCTTTTGCACATTAATGCCTCAAAGCTTGTGATGGGAGTAGTACAATGGTAGCCTGGAGAGCATAACATGGATTTTCCACCGAGTTTTGCAACTATGTAAGCTCATTGATGCAAAGATGAACTATTCCAAAATGAAAAGAGAGGGCTTGGCAATGGTCTTAACAGTTTTCTCATCTAAAAAATTAGAAAAAAATACATTTTGTGTCCATGAGCATATAACAAGGCTAGAGCATGAGGATCAAGCCTTTTTTCCATGTTATAGTGTGTTTTTATCAAATTTTACATGAAAAACTATATAAAAATGAACCCTAGATTATGAAAGTGAATGGTCACTCAAAATGTTTTAAATTTTTATTTATTTGATAATGCATAGCATATAGACTGATCGCTATTTAAATTTAAGAGAGACTAGTAGCACAAGGAAATTGGGTGCTAGTCTCTAGCAACGCCGCAATTACGAGTTACTTGGAAATCATTAAAGGATTGGTTTTGCACCTCACGTGGCTGGTTTTCTTTTATCATAAAATGTTTGAGCACGAGGTGGGATGTGCTTGAACTTGAATTGGTTGTAGGTCTTTGTTTCCACCATTGAGAGGCCATACTTTGCGTGCTCTTCCTCTAAGAACGGTAGATTGCTGGTTTTCTCCAATCCTACCATTGTAGGTGCTTGTCATGAAGCCATAGCTCACCATCAATATTCTTTAGATACTTTTTGTGAAAATAAATGTATTTATGGAAACTAAAATGCTTAAATAGAGAATGACAATTTTCCTTTAAACAATGCATGCATTCCACAAAAAATTTATGACACTTTTCGTCACTCACAAGTTGATTTTTATCCATTCTTTCCGCTTTTGGATGTCGATTGAGGTTTAGGATTTGTTTTTATGTTCCCCACCTTTTATGTTCCACACCTTACCCCCTCCCCCCTTGGGAGATGAGAATAATCCTTCCTAGGATTTGAAGGGTTAAGGGCATTTACGGTGCTTCACTTTCGCATGAGCCAAGCATAGAAGTCTAGGTTGTACTCCATATTAGCATAGTGGTCCATGTCAAAAGGCCGGATGCCTACATGAGTGATGTAGGTGAGGACATCCATTAGGAAATCACCAAAGTCTATTCTATTGGCAATGTGCAACTCCTCTGTCAAAATGAAATCTAAATAGGGGTGAGTCATGATGTGCTCTTCTAGGGGCATGTTGCGAATGGTGATCAACACCCTATAGAAGGTTGGGGATAGTAAGTTGGGTCATTTTCAGAGGTCTTGATTATATGTCTCTACTCAGCATTGGTCATGATTTTTTGGTGGCCCTCTTACTCCCATTGATGTCGAGGAGCATATCATTTTCACAAGAAAGAGGAGTCATTGTCAACAAGCTATTTCAACTCCTCAATTTCTTGGTCGGTGGCAAGGACCGCGCCCTTGTCATAAGAAATAATGAGGTATTACTTGCGTGCTTGTTCATGGAAATCTTGGTAGTAATGAGTTCCTCAGCTCCCTTAGGAGCCTTAATGAACACAAAGTGTGATTCTTCCCATGAGCAAGGCAACGTTTTTGTACCTCCATTGTTAAAGGCTTGTGTAAAAGACCTAGATCTAATCAATCATCATAACTTTTAGCAAGTGTGGTAAATGTGGTATCCAAGCACTGAAGGCAAACAACCAAGTCATCCCTGTATTTTCAACTAAGTCCGAGGCCAAGGTAAGAATCGATTGTTGTTCGTAGGAGGGTTTAAGGCCTACCAAAGTCTGGGGTTTGATTGGACTTGACAGTTCAATAGTTGCAGCTTGGCATCTATGGTTGTAGCTTCTCCTACATATGCGATCTCGCATCTTGTGTGCTAAACGTGATTTGTGATTCTGACATTGTGCTACTAGATGTTTGTGAGGCTTTAGGGGCTCTAGCAATGCTAGGTCAAGTCGGTTTGGAGTTAGCGAGTTGCAGTTTCGATTGATAGACCCGTTGAGGCTCTGCATGTTTAACAGTGTTGGGCTCTATGGGCTTTACGGCTTGAGTCCTTTGTGGCTTTAGTGCTTGATCTGTAATGAGGCTTTGTGTGGTCAAGTTTGAGGGTGGCGTTTGAATAGTGCCATTGGCCATCCTGGCTTTAGGCACCTATATCCAAGCATTACCCTCCTAATGGCCTTGCACTTCCAATAAGGTCTTGGGAACCCATCGCGGCGTGACCATTCGTTGGTGCCTATACTTTCTTCTTTGCCTCCTAGGTTTTGAGTATGAGTTCCTAGGCTTGTGAGGTTGTATTTGTATGCTCTAGCAGTGTGGCTTGGCCAGTTGTGACAAGTCATGACCCCCCTCCTTAGGCTTGGTGGTGGGTTTTTCTACTAGTGGCCTTGCAGGCTTTAATGGAGCCGTGCTGCCCTTGTTGAATGTCGTGACTATTCATACATTGCCGAGAGCAAGGTGAATACGCTGAGACTTGTAGTCGACACTGCAATGTGCCTGCCATTTAAATGAGTGTCCTAACAATGATTCTTTACCAACATCGTTTGTATTTGGAAACACATAAAAAAGTATGGGTATGCTTTCATAATCGATAGAGACTATGACTTTGCACTTTCCTAAAAGTGCATACGATCGGCCCCCAAATGGGCTAAGTCTAGCATTGGTAGGTTGTAGTTGTGGGTGGCCAATTTGAGTCAAATGATCATGAGTTAAGATATTAAAATCAACTCCCTCATCGATCAAGGCATTGAAGGTATGTGTTTATTGGGCAGTGACTATTATGCATAGGTAAGTAGCTGCCATTGCCTCTTCACCATCCTCACCAGTTTTTCTTATTGTGGCAACTCAAACCTTCATAGGGGACTGTAGCATGGGAGGCTTGTGCATTGGATGTGTGTGTGTGTGTGGGGGGGGGGGGGGGATAATACTTCTTTATGTAGCTATCATTGAAGAAGCCTATGTCCTCTCCATCTAAGGTATTGAGCTCCACATTGGCGGCTTGGTCGATAATGCAGAATTGAAAAGGCCCTAATCCCCCAAACTTCAAGCTCGATTAGGTGCTCTATCCATGCCTCCTTTCCATCCCATCTCTCTTGGATGGCTACTTTCAAGCTCGGGACAAAGAACTCTATAGGTAGAATGGCTTTAGTCCCGTAGGTTAACTTGAAGGGAGTTTGTCCTACTACTATTGTATAGGTTATTTGATAGGCCCATAAGGTTGCCCATCAGTTTGTTGTCCCAATCGCTGCATGAGGCAGAGACCACTTTGGTTAGGACGTTCACTAAGATATTATTAGTAGACTCAACCTAGCCATTCGCTTGAGGGTAATAGGGTGAGGGTTTTCAATGGATGATAAGAAAAGATCGATAGGAGGTGAGCCATCACTTCAGTAATGAAGTGTGTGCCTTGATCACTAACTAGTTCAATAGGACAGCTGAATCGTGAGATCACATGCTCCCAAAGGAACTTAGTAGTGGTTTTAGCATCATTTTTTCTGGTGGCTCATGCTTCTGCCCATTTTGTGAGATAATCTGCGACAACTATAACGTACTTAGCTTGTGAGTATTGTGTTGCAAGGCTAATCATCCCAATGAAGTCAATTCCCCATTTCTCGAAAGGTTGTCTTGCAATGATTGGAGTTAGCTCCATTTGGTCTTTGCGGAACATGTATCTTAGTTTGTTGCCTTTACAAATCGTGCGGCAGACTGTAGCACCTTTTGGGTTGTCGTGTCTCGACTAAAGTATCCTCCAGCAATTCTGTCGTGCTTCTGCAAGTGTATGTCATGCATCTCATGTTTACATACACATCTACGCAATAATCTATCTTGACTTAGCCTATAGAGCTGGCCTACTATCAACTGATAGGGTTGTAGCTTGACGACGATGAGTCACCTAAATCAGGCCTTCTCAATAGGTTGCTCAAATAGCTCACGTTCTAGCACTTGGACTATGTCATTTGCCTAATATGGTGTCAAATCAGTTCTAAAACAATTCCTCTCACTATAGATGGGTTAAATAGATACGCATATGGTAAATCGTCTGTGATGCATTGTCCAGTAGCTTCTCCTGTGGGTATACAAGATATATAGTCAACCGTGTAGTGCTGCTTCCCTTTGCGTACAACCATAAAGAAGTCGAATTCCAATAGTGGAAGTAACCATCGAGCAATGCTCCCAGTAGCACAGGGTTTGTTAACGAGATAAGGTAAGGCTTGGTGGTCAACAAAAAAGGAAACATGTGTAGCGAAAAGATAGTGTGGAATTCTTTATAGCAAACACCATGGCTAACCCCTATCTCTCCATCGTAGAGTAGTTCATCTCCATATCCATGAGTTTTTTGCTAGCAAAGGTCATTGGATAGTCCAGATTGTGTTCACCAGGCTGGCGCATAACATAGCTCCCACGACGAACTTCGATGTGCCACTGGGAATGTGGAAGATTATGGTCTAGTCTGGGGCTCTTAGGATTGGTGGAGTGGTCATAGCCTTCTTCAATTATTCATATGCGTGTTAGTATTCCTTAGTCCATTCGAATATTATTAGCAATTTGTATAGAGGTCTAGCAATTAATGCATAGCTCAACACAAATTGCCAATAGTATCCCGTATGGCCTAAGAAGCATTGAACTCCCTTGTAATTGGTTGGTGGTGGGTAGGTCGACAATAACCCTAACTTTTGAGAAGTTGATGGTAATGCCGTTTTTGGACACAACATACCCTAGGATACATCCATGCTTTACCCAAAATTGGCATTTCAAGGGGTTTAATGAGAGACTATATAATCTGCAATGTTCAAAGGCTGCTCAGAGTTTGTCTAGGTGTTCCTTCCAACTTGAGTGGACACATAGGTCATCAACGAGTACTTCTAACTCCCACCTAAGCATGTCCTTGAATATAGCACACATGAGCCATTGAGATGTGGCTAGTGCATTTGTCAACCGAAAGGGCATCACTCTGTAGGTGAAGACACCCCACTCGGTAGCGAATGTGAGCTTGTACCTATCATTAGGATGTACTTGCACCTAATTGCACCCTGAGAATCCATCCAAAAATTTGTAGGCCTCTGTACCAGCTACTCTCTCAAGCATATGCTCAGTGTATGGTAGTGGATAATTGTCCCTCCTTGTAGTAGTGTTAACCTTCTTATAATTGATGGACACTCTGATCATTCCATTCTTCTTTAGTACAATCATGGTGGGTGAAATCTAGTCTGTGTGCTCAATTTCATAAATGAATCTTGCTCTCAATAGCTTATTGATTTTCTCTTTGATAGTGTGAGTGTGTTTGGGATTCATAGGATACGGTGATTGCTTGATCGGCATTGCATTAGGTGTCATGGGGATGTTATGAGTCACCATGCTTGGATCTACCAGCGAATATGTCTATATACTCTTGTAAGAGAGCAATGAGACTCACTTCTTCTTGCTCGCTCAAGTCATCGGCTATGAACCTAGGTTTGGGCATTTTCCCTTCCTTAGCTAGATTGACCTCCTTTACTTTGACAGGTCCTTCTATCGACTCACTTACTTGCCCTTATCGGTTGGCTCCTAGCAAGATCACTACCCTATCACCTTTCTTAAATTTCATGAATTTATTTGATAGGTCTTGTGGCTTTCTTTGCTCCTCAGCTTGCGATTCCCTAGGCTGTCTCCCTCTTTCCTCCTTCAACCTTTGGTGTCTTAGGTGGACTGGCAGGTCTCCCTTGGCATGTTTGATCTTAGGTGGTTGGGGTATCTCAGGATCACTATCCATGCTTACTTTCGACTTAGAGTTGAACTCTCCATCTTCACTAGAAGAGGGAGTCTCTCTTGGTGGTCGTAGGTTGGATGGTGTTCCCGTTTTGAACAATGGTATGGCATTGGTTGGACAAGGCCTAATTGGTCATAATCAATCACTCCTACGTGCTCCAACCATGCATGATTGCAATCCTTGTGCACGACTCCTTTCTTAATTTTGAAGATGTTCTTCTTCCATAGTTTGGAGTCTACACATATTTTTTCAATGACATGTTCCTCAGTGTCAAACTCTATCATGTCAATCTCTCCTTCGCTTTTGTCTCATTGAAGGAACTATAGTGCTCGTACTCGTCATTTCAGTCATCATCATCTGACTACTTGTCATCCCTTAGGTCTTGATACTATGCTTCCTTGTTGTTGGTGACTAGGGGCCAATTGCATATCAAGTTCAAATCGTGCACCTTAGTCCATTGCCACTTCGGTTTGTCCAAAAGATCCTTGAGTGGTTTAAGATTTGCAGTTGGGTCATCGGCTAATTTGCGGTGCTCTAAGATCTTGTGGAGCTCTCATTTGTTGTTCGAGACATGGAGCATGAAGAGAGTGGGTTGTCTATGAGAGCTTCTAGCCATCATATAGAGTAGTACTAAGAGTTTGTTCTTGGGCTGACAACTACCTTAGCAGCTTGTTCATACTCCTCATTTCCAAGAATGGCAGATCGATTGTGGCTAACACATGCATCCAATCTTGCTCATCCTTAAGGCAAGGGATACTTGGTCAACGACTTGTAAAATTTTCTAAATCTGAGCATCGCCCTTTAGCATGGCTGAGATGGTACCTAGGTTGATTGGTGTAGTCTTCTAAGTATCCATCTCCATTCTCACTACTTCCATTCGATTGCCTAGGAAAATCAAACCGTTGCCCCAGTCTTCTATGACTCATGCATTGCACATCTAGGGTCGGTCTAATAGGATGTTGTAGTCTACTCCTTTCATGACTATGAAGTCTATAGAGAATTGGACTCTTGCAATCTTCAATGGCAAAATTTTTAGCACTCCAAATGGCCTTACTTTCATTTGTTAGCCAGTGTGACGTTGAACATAGCATTCTCGATAGGCGGGTTACCCCAAGCCTGGAGCACTGCGTGGCTAAGCACACTGACTCCTACTCCTGCGTCTACAATTCCTTTCCTCATGGTATCACCTAGAGCTAGGACCGTCGACAAGACTGTGTGCATCTCTGTGCCTTCCCAAAAAGCATTAACGTGCAAGGACTTGGGCACTGAGTGTAGCATCAAGCTCACTATTTGTGTTACTACGTCATGGTTTTGCAAGTCAACTGTCATTTGCTCTAACGATCCTTCTATCCATTGCTTTAACTATTGCCATAGCGTCGGATGCTACCTAAGTAGGTCTCCTAGCTCAGAGTTATAGGGATGGCCACTAGCATTGAAGATTGTTGGCTGCTTGCTTCTCTTCTAATTTTGAGCTCCTTGGCCAATGGCTACTTCGAGTTCATGCCTCGGATTGGGATACTCCCCTACCTTAGCACTCCCAGTCTTTGGAGCGGATGTCTTTGCTTCTACGTTTGTGATTTTCTTTGCAATAGGTAGTGTCATTGCGCTCTCACTTTTAAGTGTGACCTTTGCGTCGGTTTTCATCTTTCTTTGCCTACGGCTCCTCTTCCCTATCGAGGCTGTGTCTAGGTTAGTGGGCCCTAGGGCATTGATATGCTGGCTTGCTTCATTTGTGCTTGGGTCATAATATGAAATAGGATGGGCGTGGCCTCTTCGTCAAGTGTCTTGACTCCAAACAGCCCTAATGGTACTAAAGGTATGATTGTCGAGCTAGAGGGTGGTGTTTGCCTAGGCAATTAGCAAAGAGGTGAGTGATTCCACACTCTGCACATCTGAGGTTAGCCTTATCTCAATTGACTTGCTCCCTCTCAGGGCAGTGCGAAGAGATGTGTCTTGAGTGATTGCAGGTCCAACACAAAATCAGCTCTTGGGTTTGCCCTCCTAAGTTTCTGCCTCTTCCTCTTCCTAATGCCATCATTGGCACTAGTCGATAGTCCATGAGAATAGGATTGCCCTCTTTGTTGTATGAGATGCAAGGGTTCACATAAGGCTCCTCATCATTCAGCTCCTCCAAATAGTGGATTGGAGTGTCGTTTGGTGGATGGGTTACGAAGGTCTAAGGCGTCCTATGTATGCCAGTGGGATTGATCTCCATCCTAGGCATGGCTGGCTTCATGTTATTCGGTGCTAGAAGAGCCAATGGGGCTCCTCTCCCCAAGAAATTAGAAGCTCTATTCCCTAGGTATGGCTAGTTATAAGGATATGAGTATGGAAGTCTCCTTGTTGGTAGCCTGTAATGCATGGCATCATGACTAAATCTACTGTAATTGGTGCAAGGTCGAGACTAGGGCTAACACTTAGTCAGAAGGTGCTTTTCCCCACAATACACGCATTGGACATGTGGGCACGTAGGTCTTCTCATCATCTCATCTAGTCTGGCTAGCTCCATTTTCATCTCTGTTAGCTCTTGACTTTGGTCAATGCTTTTTCCCTTATATTGAATGCTTTGAACTGATCATTCTCTAGGTGTTGTTGCCCTTTTTGAGGTTTTAGAGTTGGCCTCATCTCGATTTGAGATCCTGGAGCTCCTCTCCTCAAGCAGGTTGCCCACTTGTATAGCCTCATCTCGATTTGAGCTCCTGGAGCTGGTTGTCCACTTGTATGGCCTCTTCAAAGACCCTAGTTAGCGCATCTCTCTGTAGGCTCGAGTTGCTTGCCAAGGCCTTGTAGAGTTCCTCACTATGAATTATGTTGATGAAAACTATGGATACAGCTCTCTCAGTGGGTCATTCGTTAGTAGAAATTCTCTTAAAGAGATTCCGCACATGGGTAACGTAGTCCCTAATGTCTTCTTTGTCCTTCTGCTTAATGTTCATCTCATCAGCCACACTATGAGATTATTAGAGTGCCCAGCCTTAGAGAATCTATGAGACTGAAGAGACTCTTGAGGTTGTTGAAGTTGTTGCGTCCCATAGTGCCTAGGCTTGTGTATCACATCCTACCCTTATCACCTAAGCATAGGTCGAAAGCTTGTGAGCGCTAAGCGAGATTACTGAGGCCATTGGCCTCGTAGAACTACTCAAACTGCTCCACAAAGTTATAAGGGTCATTGTCCGGCTAGTATTTATCTAACTATTTTGCAACTACATGGATTTTTGATTGGCTCTTGGATCCCTGGATAACTCCTAATACTGCAAGCAATGAGGTCGCTAGTGTTGCTATGCTTTGTTTTGCCGATGTATTGTCTATGAGCCGTTTCATGAGAAGTTTGCTCAACGTTAGGTCTGTCTCACACACACACACACACACACACACACACACACACACACACACACACACACACACACACACACACACACACACACACACACACACACACACACACACACACACACACACACACACACACACACACACACACACACACATTCTCTCTCTCTCTCTCTCTTTATGCATTCAGTCCTGCTAGGGCTAACACTCATTGGACTTCCCATATCTCTATGTTCTATTCAGTTCCTATTCGCTAGGGCTAACACTCATTGGACTTCCCACATCTCTATGTCATAGAGCAGTTTTCTAGCTTGCTACTCTTGGTTATATGCCGCTATGCTTTGCAAGGCTTTTCCTTCTAGTTTCCTCTCCTCTTTGAGGTTTGCTATGATGTCCTCTGATGGTCTACCATGGTGGTCCATCTTGGTATGCACATCTATTTATTTACCATGTGCTGGATTTCGACAGGAAAATATCCTAAGTCGAGCTCTTCATTTCTATGGTTCATACTAGTTTTTGCCACATCTGTAGTCTCCTGCTCCACCAAGTTGTCGATGAAGTTGATTAAGTCATGCATTGTTGCATCTCCAATGGTGTCAATCCTTCTATATGTTTGAATTTCCATATCTTATCTCTCTCTTGGTGTCCTATAGATTGGGGTGCTCGATCACCCCTCTAGGTCTAAGGGTTGTCTCCTATTGGTGGGTTAGTTCTGCTTGTTAAGTTTGAGTGGGTTCCTTCTTATTTATAGACATCCCTCAATTTACGTCCACCCAATGTGTGCGTGGTGCACTTTTCATGCACGATGCAAAATCAAGCTTTCGATTTTTTTTAAAAGTGCACTTGAAGTGTCAAACAATGTGGGGCACAATGTAGAATGGTAAATGCAGCTTCCGGACTCGTGTCTATGTTCTCAACCGAATATAGCTTTAGGTTTGGTTGCTAGTCATTCTCACTAGTCTCTAGGGTATGTGCTACATCCTTTGGCTCAGTCAAGGTCTACTAGGGCCTGCAAGTCAGTTTGTGGCTATAGGAGGGGCTAAAAGCTAACGTGACTGTTAGTGGTCATTTCTAGCTGCCCAATTGCGATTTTCAAGGTCAAATGCGCTTGTAAGGCTTTTGGAGGATTCCCCTATTGTGGGAGGGATTTTGCTTCACTCGGGATGCACTAGATTTGTCAAATTTTATACTATTAGAATTTTGGTTTGATTCTGTAGTGTTCGATTCTCAGAATCTAACATTCGAGTGAGGATGGTCCAATTTTTGTTTGTTCAATTTGGGCACCTGATTTGTGTGAGTCTGATTGTCCAAATTGGACAAGCCATGCATTTGATCGGACAAGTTGGGTGGTGTATGAGTGGTCTGATTTCCCAAATTGGACCATCTGATTATCCAAAATTGGACAGTCCGATTTCGATTCTGGGAATCAGACTCTATTGGTGGTCACGTCCAATTCTGACTGCCATGGTTCCAGTCGAGGCAAAAATCAAATCAATAGCAATTATTTATGACATGCAAGGCCACAAGAATCTCTAGAATGCAAGTATGGATCAAGAGCAAGGTTTGCATATACTTGATATGCGCGGAAGACACCTGTGGATGACAATTGATCCACCAAGGCTCTAGGTCTCTCTCTCTCTCTCAAGCTCTCTCTGTCTCACTTGCTGTAGGTGAAAATGAGCTTCACCCTTGCTCTTTGGGGCCTTAAACTCTTGCCCCACTCAGCCTTGACCTCTCTAATCTCTTTCCTTGAGACATCAACACATTAAAGCACTCTTTTTCCTAAAATTTTCCCTTGGTTGTGCCCTATTTCAGCTTGTTTTACAGCAGCAACCCTAAAGTGAGTTGCTTCGATTTCTTGATCCTATCCAACTCTAAATGCAACAAAAATCAAAACCCAAATGCTGAAATGATTAATCCTACTTGTTCACTCATCGAAAATCCAAAATACTTAATTGTTTTGAAGATCAAAACCCCAAATATCCTATCTATATCAAGCATCGGTTTGGGGATGAAACCCTACTTCGATCGATTTGAAGTGTGCAAGTGCTCAAACTTGAATCCGTCAATCCTGACAATGGAACCAAAATGAAATGGGAGCTCACACTCAATCGCCAAGACCCATGGCCCGCTTATTACTTCAAGCATTTCAAGCGAGCATAAATGGCTATCTCTCACCTAGCTGATGCACCCTCGATCCTAGGGGGTATATGAGGTTACCTTGATGCATGAATGAGTAGTCTCCTCCCTCAAGCAAGCCAATAGCTCCATGATTCAAGGTGTGAGCTCAAGCAACCTCAAGTCTCCTCCCTTGAACTCCATTCTCCATAGCCGCATGCAAGAGAAGAGAAGAGAAGAGAAGAGAAGAGAAGAGAAGAGAAGAGAAGAGAAGAGAAGAGAAGAGGAAGAGGAAGAGGAAGAGGAAGAGGAAGAGGAAGAGGAAGAGAGGAGATGATGGAGAACTTCTCCACCACGGTCCCTCACCTCACACACTTGCTCCCTTAGACTCTCACACTCCCTCTCAGATGATGGAGAACTTCTCCACCACGGTCCCTCACCTCACACACTTGCTCCCTTAGACTCTCACACTCCCTCTCTCAAGCACATACAAGAAAGCAAGAAGCATAGAGGAGGGAGCCTTGTGCTCTTTTACAGAATTGTAGTGGTGCCTTTGCATTATAAAATGCACCTTTGCCTCCTTCGACTTGACCTTTGTGGTTACCCTTGTGCTTTTGATATTTCCTCTTTTATTCCTTTGCCCAACTGCCTTTTTTCGCATTATTCCATATTTTTGAATTCTCTTTTTCCCATCTTGCATTGGGGTTAAAAACCTCATAAGCCAATCTTCAATTGCCCTATGGTCATAGGGTCAATTGCATCACGTGCAAGGGGAACATGCCGTATGGACGGAAACACACACAAATTAGATAATGAGCTCCAATTTCTACAATGTTAAGCTACAAAGTGCTCAATGTTGAGGTGTAAAGTGATAGGAAGTTGGCCCTTGAGTAGAAAAAGAGGTTCACAAAAGAAATCTTAGTGAGATATGCTCTAGTTTGAGAGATCCAAAAGCTCAAAGTAGGGTAGGTGCAGGCTAGTTATGGTTATCATGAAAGAAAGAGTGGAGTTGGAGTGAGAAATGAACTCATAAGTTGATACTAAGGAGACCAGAGGTGAAGAGAAGCTGAGAGAGGAGTTTGATGAGCTTAGCCATGCTCACTAGGGCTCTGATACTATGTTGAAATTCATGGCTCTGGAGCATGGCTATGGCGGATGAAAGAGAAAGAGAAGACTCATGATAACATTGACTTAGAGACAAGGACTGTCACACAAGTGAATTAGGTTCCAAGATGGAATCTTGGACTCATAAACATAATTTTGTGTGTATAGACAATGACACTGATGATTGAAAGGACAAAAGCATAATGACATTGCATTCAAATGATAGGCAAGTACAATGCTTTATAGTCTTTTGGGTAGGTAGCACTTTCCATCACTATGCTTATGGTATTCAGTAAACCTGCATATCCTTGGCCCAATTTCTCCATGCTACATTGGGTGTCTATGCCTAATTCTCAACAAGAAGAAGATGCAAAATATCTACACCTTTTGAACTTATTCTCAAGTGGATATTAGATAAAACACCAATTGAGAAAGGTAGTTTTGCCTTAGTAACCTTAGTTCTAACAAAGTTGGAAATAGTACATGTAGCTAGGAGTCAAACAAAAATCCCAATTGTCACAAAGCAAGTCAACAGATATAGGGTGGGCAATGACCCATATACCTTTTTAGAATAGTTTAAACACGTTTGTGAGGAAAACAACCTCATGGAAGAGCACAAGCTTTCGGGATGTGTCTAGGTAAAAAAGCCCCAACTTGGTTTACTAGCCTAGTTAACATTGAGAAAAATAATTTTGAGGTGCTAAAGAACTTGTTCTCATCAAATGTTTTTTCCTAGAGGAAGGATACATAGATAATATAATCTTCAAGCTCATGAATATGAGCTAGAAGGACAAAGAAGGAATGTGAGACTACATGAGACACATGTGAAGTCCTTATAAAAGAATCCATGCAGTTGAAAGAACCACGTTGAGAGCTATATATGGGTCTTCATTAATGGCATCAAAGATGTAGAATTGTATAGATCAATGGTAAGAAATTTGAGATTGTAGGGAGATGTATTAGCTAATGTATTCAATGAAGCAATATGGGCCAATGACTTGTTAGGAAAGGAACAATAAGATGATCCAACTGGCTTTATCACAATTCACAACAAAAGATTGGCTATTTGTAGTGAACAATTTGCATACAAATCACATGAAAAAGGGAAATGAGTGGACTTTTGAAGGAAATATCAAACCTTTAGCTGGAATTAGTCAAACTTCAAGAAGCCTTGAGATGGCCCACAAAGATAGAACATTTAATGTGTACATTGTAGGGGGAATCACTTCTAACAAAGTGTCTCGAATCATGACCTAGATCTTGCATTAAATGTGGAATATTTTGGCATGACACTATTAGTTGTTGATTGCCATGAAGACTACCTTGTCCACAACACTACCAACAACAATAATATCCAATAAATAGGTAGTTTCAATATAGTAGGGAAGCTCAATTAGCTCTCCTAGCACCTAATGACCAAAGACTAGTTGCACCTAGGGCAAACAATTGGGATTCCTAGATTCCCAGTGTTGATCATAACACTCCCATAAAGCAATGTTCTTGTACATTATGTTGAGGACCCACTAGAGGAGGAGTCATATTCGAACCCTTTTATCTCATATTATGATGAAGGTATCCCCACTCTCATGGATTATAAACCAATTCTCATGATGAGTTGAGTAGGGGAAGGGGCCAAGGTTCTTGAGGATTATAGATTCAAGAACCTATGGCTTATAGACTCAAGAACCTTGGCACCTTCCCCTACCCAATTCATCATGAGGATTATAAACCAATTCTCATGATGAATTGGGTAGATTGAGGATTATAGACATGCTAGAATTGTGGCCACCTTCGACACATTTTCTCTCGATGCTAAAAAAAGGAACATGAAAACAAGGACAAAGTTGAAGTTAGATGTTCTAAGAGTGTCATCTCACATCTACATGTAGATTGTCTAAGAAGAAGGGCATCTACTAGTCACATAGGTATCCCATCAATACCCTTAGGGCTCTTTGGGATTGAATTTGTAGAAGAGGAAGTGACACCTATTCCACTCAATGCAATGACTAGGGCACATGCCAAACAAGCTATACTATCAATACCAAGATGACTGAGTAATGTAGACGTGACTTTGACAAGGAAGAAAAAATAGGAGGAAGAAAAAGAGAAGAGTAGAGGGAAGAATCAATTTAAAGAGTGAAATTGCCACCACATTGACCTTAGGGGAAAAAGGGTTTGATGTAGAATGCAAAACCTTAGTACCAAAAATTGAGGTGAAGGGGAGCGCTAAGGTAGGGGAGTCCCTGACCCCAAACATCAATTGGAAACAATCAAGAAGGTGAGAGGCTTGGTGGAAGAGGTCCAAGTCCACATAGGAGAGTCTATGATAGAACAAGATGCTCAAGAATTGTCAAACAACAAGCCACCACCCTCTTCTCAAACATACATAGGAGGCTACGTGGAGGAGGCCCAAGACCACATAGGAGAGTCTATAATATAATAAGATGCTCAGGAAGGCATACATTGGATCAATAAGAAGTTGAGAAAATGACATGCAAAGACAAGCACAATAGAGCAACATGACTTTACACTACCCTAGTGTGGATACCAATATTAAGTACCCTATAGAGTACAATAGAAGCATAGGTGATGCATGCCTACTTGCAACCCCTAGTCTCCACCCAAGTGTCATTACCCCTTGACCAACTAATGAGACAACATCCTAACTTATGGAGAGCCTTCAAGATTTGGGTCAAGGGACATGATCAACCAAGGTGAGTAAGTGAGCCAAACAATGAAACACACATTCCAAGTATAGCACCCACCCCAGCGCTAGGTTCCTTACAAATTAATGCCTTTTGGGAAGGGATTCAAATGCATGTTGTATTCCCAATTTTTGCATTAGGAGATATCGCTAGAAGAGGAATTGTGGACATGGGGGTAGGGTTGAGCATTCTGAGCCATGAAATACTGCAAGCTTGGAGCAATCCTCTAGTGGAAATGACTCATCTCAATGTACAATAGCAAATGACATGAAAGTTAGACCATTTGGGATGTTGAAGGATTGGCTACTGAAGATAGGAAGTATCCAATTCTCAATCAACTTCATTGTCATAAAGGGTGTGGACTATGAAATCTTGCTAGGTAGGCCCTGGATGAGAGGAGCATAAGTGATTAAGGAGTCGCAACTCTTGAGTATTTGAAGAGGGCACATTCTGACAAACAAGTTAAAAATAGTCAAGATTCTTGAGTATTTGAAGAGGACATTGGCAAACAATCCTATAGCTAATGTAAAGGCTCTCAAAAATCTCATGGAATCCTGGAAATGGAAGTGGATCAAGGTGCATGACTTGGAGTATGTGCAAGAAGCAAGATTTTGGAATGAGCTTTTGAGCAAGCTTTTTTTGGCAACCTCCAATTTTATTCCACATAGTCCACTTGGTCCTCTTTTTTTAGGCATATATCAAGTACCACTATTGCTCCTTCATTGCCACCACCACTAGTACTGCCACATCTTACTCTCCCCCTCATTATAACCACAACCAATTCTCCTCTCTCTCTCTCTCTCTCTCTCTCTCTCTCTCTCTCTCTCTCTCTCTCCCCTTATATGTTAGAGATCAACCACTGACATCTCACTCCCTCAACTATCACTAGCACCGCCACCGCCACCACCACCACCACATCTTACTCTCCCCCTCCTGATCAGAACCACATCCAATTCTCCTCTCTCTCTCTCTCTCTCTCTCTCTCTCTCTCTCTCTCTCTCTCTCTCTCTCTCTCTCTCTCTCTCTCTCTCTCTCTCTCTCTCTCTCTCTCTCTCTCTCTCTCTCTCTCTCTCTCTCTCTCTCTCTCTCTCTCGGAGACCCACATCATGCATCTCCCTCTCCTCCTTCTCTCAATAACACCCTCTTTCTCTCTCTAACAAGACATTAGTAATTCTCTCTCCTTAACTGCTTTACATTATATTAAGCTTATGTGATTAATTTTTATAATATTATCAAAATATTAGTGGTTGAATTATACATACACAAGAAATATCATATTCACGTATACAATCACATCCCCCCTCTCTCAAATATTTGTATGAATGTTATAATTACATCATGATGTATTATTACTTCAATTGTGCACACATAAGCAAAACCAAATAGAGTTACACTTATATATTCCACACACACACACACACACACACACACAGAGGGAATCAACCATCGACATGTCACTCCCCTCAGAAACACATTTCTCTCTCTCTCTCTTTCTCTCTCTCGCTCATATATTGGGGATCCACGACATGCATCTCTATCTCCTCCTCCTTCTGAATAACAACAATAAGACACGTGCCCATAAAAAATGATAATTTCTTCTAGATAATCTAAATACACACTATCACCCAGTGCTTTCCAATCCCACCACTACCTGCTCTACACAACAACTGAACCACTCACAATTGTTAAAAAATAATAAAATTAAACCATGTGGTTGGTGTGCCAGATGAAAGGCTAAGCATTCCATGTAGTTATGCTTTGATGAATTCCGAGGAGGAGACCAAAGGTCATATTGATTCATCTAACAATATGCACCACCCTAAGATGCATATAGGTGATGGGACTAGGCTTGAAGCTCCACCTAGTTTGGGTCGTATCATTGAAATCGGTAATGATCCAATTAGGGAAGGGTTGAATTATCATAAATCTATGATTCTCCCTATAGAGGGAGTTTTTGGAAAGTTGGGACGACCGATCTGTTTGAATAATGACCAAGGAGATGAGATACATAAGCCCAAGGAGGTCACTCATTTAGCTCATAGTACCCAAGAAGGGATGGGCCTTATTACTGAGATATCAATAGAAAGGCTTTGGCTAGTGGATCTATAAGAGATTGAGATCAAACCTTGAGATACGTGGCATAAGTAGCATGGGGCTAGGCCTTACATCTCATGACATCTTTGGTTCATCTTGCCTAGCCAAATAAGATGCAATGTATACACCAAGAAAACTATGTATTTGGTTGATTAAAATGCTATATTTCCTTAGGCTTAAAGGGCCATATGTCTGTTTGGTGCATGTACATTTAATGGTTTTTTGTTTTAGTGATTGCATTACATAGGTTGACAAAGTCACTGGAGGGAGTGTTTGCTGTGAAGGAGCTTCTTGTGGCAATTCTAGGCGGTTTCATCCCCTTTTCGAGTTTTTCCCTTAAGTAGATAATGTTATATGTGTATGTAGAGGTAAATTTCTTTTCGTTTGTTGGGGCCCAACAATCAAGGCATGAAGTCCTAGGCTTTGGTTAGGTATATATGGGGGAGATTTGAGTAGTTGTCTACCTCATGTTAGGACATTATTAAGTGATAAAGACTTGTGCTAGAGGGTAGTTCTAGTGACTCTATTCTGCTGACTTGCTAGGTGGCCGTCCTAGGAGTCCTTGCTAGTGTGAGGTAGTTAGAGAAGCCTGCCAACATATCAAAAGACGAGAAAGTTCTAAATCTATCTCAAAATAAAAAGTACAGAGGTGTGTAAAAAGGGATTCTAACCCCTCAATCAGAAAATAAAAAAAAGAAAAGGAGGAAACTTTCCATAAGCCATTGATTGTTGCTTTGAGGAGGCTTGGTAGGTTTCTAAGGACAAGTCAGCAGATCCGGGACTAATGCCTTGTCTTCCTAGAGGTAGCAGCTAGCGAAAAAGAAAAGAAAAGGAAGGTTGGAGTGAAAATAGAAATGAGTGTTAAAAAGGATTAAGTGTTGCCTCGCGAGAGCTTGGTAGGTGCTTGGGTATCGAATTAGGATCTAAGATCGATGCCCTGTTCTCCTTGGGTCACTCTACACTCAGCTCCCTCCTTTTTACATGCCTGAGTATGGAAACCTTGGAAGAACATGTGCTATAAGAAGAATATGACAACCAGGCTATAGGAGTCCTTGCTTAATAGGAGGTCCTGGTCTAGTTGTCCTAAGTTAGGTAGGTAGTTCAGTCCACCACTAGGATGACCTCTTTGATAGGCTTTTTAGCCGGTCCGTGTTAGAGCAGTTGGTTAGAGACTTGCTATGGATTTTTGTTGGATTATGTTGGGCCTATCCCTTGTGGACTCTCATGCCTTGATTTTTTTAGGGGGTAGGATATGGCTATGGAATGTTTTGTTGTGTATTTTTTGTAATAGCTTGATGCTCTTTATAGTTATGCATGTGTAGATCTATTTGTGGGATTCGACGGATTGAGTCGCCTAATCCCGTGGTTACCAATGAGAGTTGGATTTTAGGAGCCGATTTTGAGCCATGTTTGAAGCATTTGAGGTCGGTTGCAAGAAGTGCCCGTGAAGCACTGAAGACCAAATTTTTATGAAAAATCAAACGATGGTGGATAGCCGAGTTAGAGTTTTCATAGATACATTAGGAATCCAATGCAAATCTCGATTTGTCGATCAGAGGTTATTTGACCCCCCATTTAATCCCCACAAGGTTTTGCATTATAAAGTAGCTACTGGATCCGGGAGCTAGAAAGTGCACAACGAAGGGTGGGCTTATAGATTTCGATGCTGCAAAGCCAAGTGTCTAAACGGATATTGATTCCGAGTCCATTTGCCCATGCAAAATCAAAATACCCACTTGCGGGACAATGTGAGCACAAAAAAACCAAACCGATTATTTTAAAGTTTTAACCTGAGGCTTAATAAAAGCCTAAACCTAACAAACATGTAACGAACAGGAGGGGGGGCGCAAATTTTTTGGCGCCTCTTCTAAATATGCTTGGATCTTGACTCGTTTAAAGAGAGAGAGAGAGAGAGAGAGAGAGAGAGAGAGAGAGAGAGAGAGAGAGAGAGAGAGAGAGAGAGAGAGAGAGAGAGAGAGAGAGAGAGAGAGAGAGAGAGAGAGAGAGAGAGAGAGAGAGATTCTCGATTAGGGTGGAGAGAGGAACGAGATGGCTGTAATCTTGACCATTTTAATGGAGGATTTCAAAATATCATTTTTAGTTTTTCTCTCTCCTCTCTCCTCTCTCCACTCTCCACTCTCCACTCTCCTCTTAGTGGCTGTTCATATGCATCAACTCAAGAGAGAAGAGGGAGGGTTGTGATGAAGAATCCAGACCAAATGATGATGCTAGAGAGATGGAAGACATAGATCCAGTTGAGAGAGTGTATCAATGGCAAAGAGGAAGCGTCAACGGCCTCCCATCTATGAGATATAATCCTCGAAATCACAGTTTCTATGCGCAAGTGAGCAGTTCTTTTGTTTTACAAAAAATGGTTGAAGAAAATGTTTGAATTTGTTTTTTTCTTAATTTTCCATGTTGCATTCTCTTTGAAATATGAAAGAAAATCAAAAAATACAATGATGTAATAATTTCTTACAAAACACGCAAAACCTGCAAGTTGCGATTTTTATGAAAATAATAAAATTTGGGGTTTTTGTTGAGTGTTTTGGGGTCATATGGGATAAAAATGGATATGAAAATAATGTCGAGTGTCCTTGATCAGTAAAAAATCATGATTTTGAAATATCACATTTTTTAAAGAAATACATGAGGAAAAATAGAGAAAAATAATAAAAAATTAGTTTTCTCATCTAAAAAATTAGAAAAAAACATATTTTGTGTCCATGAGCATATAACAAGGGTAGAGCATGAAGATCAAGCCTTTTTTCCATGTTATAGTGTGTTTTTATCAATTTTTACATGAAAAACTACATAAAAATGAACTCTACACCTAACCAACGAATGCAAAACCTAACCGATAGGAGGGAGGAGGGATTATTAAAGTGAGTGGTCACTCAAAATGTTTTAAATTTTTATTTATTTGATTATGCATAGCATATAGACTGATCACTATTTAAATTTAAGAGAGACTAGTAGCACAAGGAAACTGGGTGTTAGTCTCTAGCAACGGCGCAATTACGAGTCACTTGGAAATCATTAAAGGATTGGTTTTGCACCTTAGGTGGCTAGTTTTATTTTATCATAAAATGCTTGAGCATGAGGTATGTCATCCACAATTGCATTATGCATATCATGTGGTGGCTCCTGGATGCATAGCAATTGATTGCCAATTACATGACCTAAATTGAGTTGTGAGGAAACCTAAGCTGTAGGCTAGACGATTGATTCCTTGGGGCAAGGTAAGGAAAAATCAAATCTCTTGGATCATTTGAAATATATAAGAGTGGAGATTGTTCGTATGTTCTTTGTGTTAGAGCAGCGCATCAAGGGGCAATCCTCTCGGTGTAGGAGAGTTGTAGTGGGGCCACGACATTTAGTTGGAGAGGTGGCTCCTTTATGTTTGTGTTACGTGGTATATTATACCAAGATGTGTGGGATCTCTCTTTGAGGAGTAAGGAAGGGCAATCGTTGGATTACGTTCTATTATAAATGCAATATCTATAGTAGTGATTAGGGGAGTGTGTCCCTTAGACGCTCTTGGCTGCAAGGCCGTGTGGGGTCGTCTTGTGAGTGTTAGAGAGGCCCGGTTAGTGCCTATAGGGCAGTGTTGAGCTTGTTTCACCTCTCAACAAGCATTCATCTGACAGCTTTATTGGTTTACGCATGTTAGGCTGTTGGATGATGCTAAAATCATTTGTATGGCCTATAATCAAAGGTATGTTGTGATATTAAAGAATATCTTTAAGAGGCCTTAAGCGTGCATACTAGCAATAACTGTTTTTCCCTGTTAACTTAGTGAGTATTGGAGCTTGTTGTTGTATTCGGTCAAGATGAATACAATAACTTTTAGCAAATTCGAGGAGATCTAGTGGATTTCATGGTCAAGTTAGACAGTGAGTAACCTCAACACTATATTGAGTTATTTTATTCTAAGAAAGTTCAATGCATTTGTCGTAAAATCAAGGTGTCTTTGTAGTTGTGCAAAAAAAAAAAGTGATGATATATGAGCATCTAGTGTTGGAGGGGGGGTTGGCGGACACGATGCAAATAGAACGTGTCGTGGTGTCCACTTAGTCAAACGTGTTCTCTTGTGGATGGAGAACTGCTCTGAATGCCTCACTTTTATGCATGAAAATTCTTGATATTCCTAAAGTAAGTAGAGTGAGTTATTCATTTTTATTTATATGTATGCAATGTGCATTGATAGGCAAGGTGCATGTGTTGCTTTGTTCGATTGTACTATTATAGTGACTCCCATCAACTATCACTCAGTATACCTAGTCACTTAACAGGGTATACTGGCTGGCATTGATAGTCAACGGGCCGAGGAGATAGCGCTATGAGAAGTTAACAAGTGCCAGCAAAACTGAAGTGCCTTGTACAACAAGAAGAACTAAATCATACCACTGTTATAAGACATGTAGAGGCTATGCAACAATTTGAAATAGACCAAGCAGAGGTGGAGGAGTTTGTACGTGCAAGAAGGGCAACTGAGAGAGAGTGGAGAGAACAGTTGGAACATGTAGCATGGGATGACATGGAGGCTTTTCACTAGAGGGAGTACCAGACATGACCCCCTCCATGGCGCTGGGGGAGTCAACAGAGGGGGAGGTGGAGTGGGAGGGGGAGAGAATCAGCTCATTGATAACAAAAGCAAGAGACACTAACTCCAGAACATCAAATGTATTATCATTCAAAAGCATGTATTATACATTGGGGTGATCATAGTTATCAAGTTTACAATGTATCATCAATTTGAGAGGTCACCTCTTGTATCCTAACCCAACGATGATTGTGATAGTGTCGACCTTGCCTCCATTTTGCGAATCCTTCAAGTGCATTTGAATTTTTGAATGGTTCGATCTTATTGTCTTTCTTTATCTTTGCATCTCTTAATGCTTGTGCAATAGATGATGATTTTAATTTCTCTTTTGTCTGTATAGTATCTGCAACATCCTTTTGTAAAACCATTGGAATAGCTCGCAAAGACTGTTGGCTTTTCTGCTACCACCGTCATGTTGGATATGCCCGAAATACGCATTGTGTGCCATGTAATGGGACTTTTCCATGCCTTGTGTGCTCCAAATACTTGGATCTCCATACTTTTCAATGAAATATGGCATATGATTGTATATGATGTGCTGCAAATAAATGGTTAGTCTTTGAACAATGTTTAGTGGACACAGACAATTTTATACTAACATGTATGAAACCAAAGACTTGTCTTACCATGTAGTAGTGTGTGAAATTGATGTCTTTCCATGCTTTTAGGAACTCTATCTTGAATAGATCTAGAGTAGTTTGAAATGTCTTCTTGTTTGTATTTGTCCATGTCTCCTTATCCAACATTCGGAATATAATATCCACAGCATGCCACACATTTGCCTTTGCATATCTTGAAAGAGGTTCGTGATCCTTTACTGTGTTTGCAACCTTCTCCATTGCTCAAATTCAATCCTACTTACATGCGCCATTTTGTAGTACTTTCCACATTTGGTAAGATTTTGTCACCTGTTGTCGATGGGTCTCGAGAGGAATCATCTTGCCATCATGCCTTTAAGAGAAACTTTTCTCAGTATGTCTATTTTGTTATTTGACTTTTTTTGATCTTGCACAATTTGTACCTCTCTTGCATGAAGCTTCATGTCTGCCAATAACATCTCAAGAGTGGCAATCCCCTTCTTTCATTATGTGTGGTTCCTGATCTTCCAAGAAAATTCAATGTACAGGCTGACAAGCTTCTCAATTACCAAAAAAGTGCATGCATTATACATATATCACATGGGATTCACTAGTAGTAATAAGGAGGTGTCACCTGCGTGCAAGATATATATGAAAATACCCCTTATCTACCCCCTATTTATGGGGCCTTACCTTATAAAATGTACATTCCTTCCCTTAAATAACCCCCCTCCCTTACACTCACGTGGTACCATATGGTAAACCCTAGTGGACCCCCCGAGACATATATGTACATTCGATAGAGGTATATCAAAGATTGGTTTGAAATCTTTGTCAATTAGGCAACTTCTTTCACAACTTTTGATCAAGTGTTTTTGCTTCCTCCATGCAATACATGCAAGAAAGGGTGATTAGGTCTCTGTTACAATTATATAAGCACTTTAGAGTCTTTAAGTCTGATGCAAGATGCCAAGTAACTTGAAAGTTGCCCATGTTTGGAACCAAAAGTGTCTTCTCTCTTTTCATTTGAGCATTAATAACATCTGGTAGTGGAGTCTTCTGAAAGACCCATTCCAATGCTACATAATTCTTTGACACAACCATAAATGTCCCAAGACACCATAAATTCATTTCGAAATGTACATTGAAGTAATGGGGATCATCCCTTTGCATGTTTGCCATTGCCCTGTCTATCAATGTAATGGCTATCCTCTCCATCTTAACATCTTTTAGAATCTGGCACTCATCCATCTTTAATGTAAAGTTCAATATGTCATTCATCTCTACATGTGAGATGTTGTAAAACTCAACCATTAGGACCTATAGTATCTCCAAATCCATGAAGATATTGTTGTATGTGTCATAGACAACCACATCTTGTTTTGCATGAAACTCTCAGTGTCAAGAATCATGTGGTGGTGGGGGACTTGCTTGAGCTGTTGTGCCAAACGCACACTGTATATACAAGAGGAAGCTCACTCAAGAACACAAAAAGAGAGACGGAGACCAAAACGTTTTCTTGCTGATTTTTTCTTCTTCTTCCACACACTATACATTATACACAAAGTATAGATAAGATACAACATAAAGGAAAGTGGCCTTCTAAGCCAAATAGTGCATAACAAACTACACTAATCGACTGGTGCTATATCTTTGCCAATTGTAGGTAGGTGTAACAAACTAAATATAATAAGTGATAAGTCAGTGGCCATGTGAGTATCATAATGACCACCAATGTGCTAAGTGTAGACGTGCAGACTCATCTAGCTCAGCGGTCCATCATCAATGTCCACACATGTTGAGCTTGCCATCTTAACACTCCCCCTCAAGCTCAACTCTATCTCTGCAACTCCAAGTAAGCTTCGAAACTTTCGAAGCTTCTCTGCACCCAATGCCTTTGTGAAAATGTTAGCTATCTGATCTAGTGTGCTGACATATACCAAGTCAATCTCTCCTGCAAGTACCTTCTCTCTCACAAAGTGGTAGTGCATCTCAATGTGTTTTGTCCTAGCATAGAACAATGGATACCTAGCTAAATGTATAATGCTCATGTTGTCATAATGAATGACAACTAAACAATCTCCATGTATAGCCAAATCACCTAATAACTTTTGCAGCCATACCACCTCACATGCTGCCATAGCAGCACCTCTATACTCAGCCTTCGTACTCGATAAAGCAAGTGTAGGTTACTTTTTGCTACTCCATGTAATTGCTGCACTACCAAGGGAAAACATGAATCCACTAGTAGATCTTATGTCTGACAAGCTACTAGCCCAATCTGCATCTCTGTATCCAAAGACATGTACATTCTTACTTGCTCGATAAAAAATTCCATAATATAAAGTGGACTTCACATATCTCAATATACGTCTAACTGCATCCAAATGAGGCTTTCTAGACATCTGCATAAACTGACTGTCAAGGCCAACAACATAGCTCAAGTCTAGCCTTGTGATAGTCATGTAAATCAAACTCCCTACTATCCTCCTGAACATAGTAGTGTCTTCTATCTCATTCCCAACGTCAGCACTCAGCTTCACATTTTGCTCCAATGGTACTGAAGAGGCTTACATGCTGTCATACCATACTTGGATAACATATCCAAGCCATACTGCCTTTGGGATAGCCATATACCATCATCACATTTGATCACCTCAATACCAAGAAAGTATCTCAGCTCACCCAAATCTTTCATCTCAAACTTCTTCTTTAAGAAGTCCTTAACTTTAGCAATCCCATTGTCACTGTCACTTGTAATAATCAAGTCATCCACATAGATGACTATGATGACCAAACCTGCATCTCCCTTTCTCACATAAAGTGAGTGATGAGCATCAGAAATACAAAATCCAATATTGACAAGATACTCTCCAATCTTGTCAGACCATGCACTAGGTGCTTGCTTCAGCCCATAGAGCGCCTTCTTTAACCTGCACACATATGTGGGATGCTCTAAATCCTCATAACTTATTACCTACTCCATATATACTTCTTCTTGAAATTCACCATGCAAGAAGGAATTCTTAACATCCATTTACTACAAAATCCAACCTTTGGCTGCTGCCAAGGCAATCACACCCCTAACAATTGCCATCCTAGCAATTGGACTGATTGTCTCTTCATAATCTATACCATATGTTTGAGCATAGCCTTTTGCAACCTGCCTAGCCTTATACCTGCTAACTGAACCATCTGTATTATGCTTGACTTTGTAAACCCACTTACAACCAATAGGTTTCTTACCCTTAGGTAAAGGTACCAAATCCCAAGTCTTATTGGCTTCTAATATAGCTATCTCCTCATCCATTGCTGCATCCCAATGAGCATGACCAACAACATTCTCAAAACAAGTGGGCTCAACATCCTCAACTAGTTTCACCATATAAGCATAATGGTGAGCTGTATAACCTTCAAAACCAAATCTTTTAACAGGGTATATGACCTGTTAGATCTGCATACCATCAGATTACTCAATGGAGCCTTTACATTACTATGAGCTCTTTGTACACGTGGTGTCCTGACTGAAGGAATACCAAGCTCATCATCCAAACTCTTTGAACCACTAGAATCTCCATCAAATCCCAAATAACTAGTAGATGCAGCATTACCATCCAGTACTTTCTTCTTTCCTTTGTCCTTCCATTTGCAACACTTATAGATCCACCTAAAGATGTGGGGCTACTCCTTAGTCTCCCAGACCAAGGGCTCACTGTAGGTATAGTACTAGATGATATTTTTGGTTCACTAAGACTCTGCGATTCTTGTTTTTCTTTCTACACATAGCTGTCCTAATTATTATAATCATCTAATACATCACCATTAGGTGTATATCAGCTGCCCATCTCATCAAAGATAACATCCCTGCTCACTTTGAACTCTCCTGTGATAGGGTTATAACAACGATACCCTTTCTGCTCTAAAGAGTACCCAATAAAAATACATTTTTCTGCCTTTGGATCAAGCTTCTTCCATAGCTCATCTGGCACATGAACATATGCAATACATCCAAATACCTTCAAGTGCAATGCATTGGGCTGCTCGTCAGTAAAGCATTCTTCAGGAGTCATCCCATGAACTACATCTGTGGGGGTTTTGTTCATAATATAGACAACAGTATGAATAGCTTCAGACAAAAAATGTTTTGGCATATTCTTTTTAGCCATTAATGCTCATGCAACTTCTGCAATATGCCTATTTTTTCTTTCTGCAACCCCATTTTATTGTGGGGCATACTTGCAAATAAATTGCCTCTTTATCCCATGAGTCCTTAAGAAGCCACTAAACTCATTAGAGAGGTACTCTCCCCCTCCATCTAATCTCAAGCACTTCACTTTTAATCCTGTTTTTGTTTCAACAGTTGCCTTAAAAGATTTGAAGTGCTCAAATACATCACTCTTTTCCTTCATGAAGTATACCCATAACTTCCTTGAATAGTCATCAATAAATATGACAAAGTATTTACTGCCACTAAGAGATACATTTTGTGTAGATCCCCAAATATCTGTATGCACTACATCAAGTATTTTTCTACTGACTTCTCTGTCATGAGAGAAGGGTTGTCTTGCCTGCTTACCAAACTGACATGCTTCACAGAATTTATGCAATTCTGCAACTCTAAAAGAAGGCAACACTGTAACCAATCCTTTGGATTGCATTAATTAGCCTTCGACCATTTGCATGTCCAATACGTTTATGCCATATTTCAATATCTACAACTACTCCTTTTCCTTTAGCATACATAGCAGTATCCATCGTTGGAATTCCAACATCTAAAGTGAACATGCAGCCAACTCTACTTCTTTTTGCGACCAACCTGCACTTATCATTAAAGTCTTCTACAACACAACCTTTTGCATTGAATCGGACCTACAACCCCTGCTCTACCATTTTGCCAACAGACACTAGATTCTTTGTGATTGATGGCACATGTAATACATTTGTCAGACCCTTTGTCTGGCCATCATACAAGGACAAGGGAACCTTTCCAATGTGTGAAATTGGATGGTATGAATAATCACCTGCCTGCACATAACCTGGATTTTGTAAGTCTTGCATCTCTCCAAACCATTCAACATGACTGGTCATATGATTAGATGCACCTGAATCGACATACCATACATCATCATGTGTCCCCTTTCTTGTAATTTCATTCATCATATGGTGCATAACAAATAGACACTCATTTTTGTCTTCATTCTGTCATTGTGAAGACGATGTATAGTTTCCTTGCTGCAATTTACCACTGCGAATATCATCCTTCTTAGCATAATAATTGGCTCCAATATGACCTATTTTGCCACAATAATGGCAAACTATAGCAAAATTTCTAGAATCTCTATTATGCCATCCACCTCTTCCTCTAGAGCTCCCCTTACCTCCAAAGTTTCCTTAGCCTCCTGAAACCTATGTTTCTCCAAATTGCTGATTGAACCTGTTTTGCTGGTTATTGCCAGCATGTCGTTCCATACTACGGCCTCTCGAAGAGGATCTACCACATCCCCTTCCTGAACTTGAGTAAAATGCTTGAACCTGTTCACCATTTTTTTCAGATGAGTCACCCTGCGTATTGATCTCTTTGGTAATCATGAGAGAGATCAACTCATTAAAATTTGGAAATGGCTTTCGTACGTATATTGAAGTTACAAATGATTTCTGATCCGGGTTTTTTACAACCCGGATTATTACCACAAAATTTGGCCAAAGCCCCTATCAAAAGCTTACCATATCACATTGGGTTTACTCTTCAAGCACTAGGTATGCTACATTGCTTCTCGATTATGATAACTCTAGCAAATGGGGGGAACAAGTTCTTAGAAGGCATGTCAATGTAAAGAGTAAAAGGGATGGTTATCTTAGTGAAGATGAAAATGGATTACACCTAGGAGTTGAGTGAATGCATAGATTTTTCAAAGGACTAGTCTCCAACTACACATGGGCCCCGTCTGCATCACTAAGATTTGGAATCTATCACCATCATTAGAGGACACCTCACCCTTGCACACAAGTCAATATCCACATCATGGTGCCATTTGGATCTTGCACAAAAGCTTACAAGCATGGACCCCTTTTGTCACATGCTTATATGTATTTATATACATATGGGAGACTAAAGTCAAAGCAGCTTTTAGAAGCCGTTTTTTATAATCCCAATAACTCCCAAGAAAAAGCAAATTTCAAGAAAATTCTCGCGTAGGCTGATTGGTTTTGACTTGGTCTACAAAGTTGCAGAAGAAACTTTTTTCAAATTCCTCATGGATTTGAAGTTACGAAGGCGCAGACTGCTGGCTACATGCAATTTTCTTCTCTCTTTCACCACACCAACTTTTCACTCTATCCTTCTTGTAAATATATTATAATAATGTGCTTTGGGCACCCACCTCTTGTAATCTAGCTCCATTTCTCTATTTTTTCTACCACCACCCTTGGCTTCTTGCATGATGACCAAGGTGGGGACTTGTCCCATCCACTATGCTCCATATTTCCAAAGATGCCATACATAATCTAGGATTATGTTAATCAAGAAGATTAGCTTAATCTAATCCCTCATGGAGGCTATATAAAGAGCCCATGGAGAATGAAGGGAGAAGAGAGGACAATGACAAGTCCATGAGAGCACTCTAGAATATCCTCATCTCTTTAAGGTAAGCAATGAGTGAGTTCTTTTATTATGTAGCATAATGGCAAGCTTCCTCTACCTCTTCTCCTATTATCTCCCTCTCTTCTCATCTTCTCATTCCATGTAGCATAATGGCAAGCTTCTTCTACCTCTTCTTCTCTTGTCTCCCTCTCCTCTCCTCTCTCTCTCTTATATTCCAATATGGTGTCTAGTACATATATTCTCTCTTGTAAATTTGTGTCTTGGTTCTCTTGATTCTCTTTGAGAAAAGGGAGAGAGAGGACAATGACAAGCCCATGAGAGCACTCTGGAATACCCTCATCTCTTTGAGGTGAGCTATGAGTGAGTTCTTTTATTATATAGCATAATGGCAAGCTTCCTCTACCTCTTCTTCTATTATCTCCCTCTCCTCTCATCTTCTCATTCCATGTAGCATAATGGCAAGCTTCTTCTACCTCTTCTCTTATCTCCCTCTCCTCTCATCTCTCTCTCTCTTATATTCCAATATGGTGTTTAGTACATATATTCTCTCTTGTAAATTTGTGTTTTGGTTCTCTTGATTCTCTTTGAGAAAAGGGATGTCCTAGCCCATCCTCCCTTTGGCTAGATGGTGCCCCTCTTTAGTTCTCTTAGTGATGATTGGAGGTTGGATGGGTAAGAGGCAACCCGTTCATCATTTCAGCCCTCATTTTTGGTGCCCCCACTGAGGACATTCTCAACCACAATTCTCTACCTGCTTATGTGGAATGATACAACACATGGTGATGCATCCTCTACAACAAGTTCCCCAAGTGGCTCTTCCTCAATGCCTTCACCAACTATTTTTGAAGCTGGTTGAAGTCCACGACTCCCAGAATTGTCTCCTAAAGAAGTTCAAGAAAGAAAGTATGCCTATTGGATGACGGCACGCATGCGGGTAAAAGGTGTTCACTTTAGAAATTCCATTATCTCACAACAGAAAAAATTATGTTGCCATCAATTGCTAGCTTCTCATAATTGTGGTGAGTGTTTTGCAAACAAAGTGAAGGCCCTTTTGAAAGGTCCTCGTCTCCAAATCATCAAATCCCTCTCTCTCTCTGGCCTAATCCACATCAAAGGAGGACAACTATGCATGAACGGTGTGGAGTTTTGTAGAAGTGCAAAGTATGGAGACTACCTTCAACTGTTGTTAGCTCGAAGGTTGGGTGTGGTTGAAAAGGTGGCCATCACACCTTATGAAATATATGTCGCTGAGGATGGACACACCAAGGCAAGAACAATCACTGGTGAGTAAATTCTCCGTATAGCAAAGTTGGTGGGTTCCAAAAAGAAACGCTTTGGGAAAAATCCTTCATAATTCAAGAAAGTGCATTCCCTCTACTTCCTTAAGTAGTCTCCACTCATGAATAATAACAATGGCCCGAATCTCTACACCTTCCACTCTGTACAAAACATCCGAGTTAATGTATGCATCAGTAGGAAGATTTTCTTCCAGCAGCGTCTTGTCATGTACTTTGGGGCTGAAAGATTAAGGGAGATTCTTGTATCACCAGAACCTATAATCTTCCCAATGCTAGACTACAATGCATCCTTCAATGTACATGTCTTTATCCTATTATAATAATTTCTCATGAATCAGAACGAGTTGTATGGACCTATCCGTCCACTTGCTATGCAAACTGTGCATATTGTAGCTAGCACAAAGCTTAGATTCCAAGGCATTATTAGAAGCATACTGGGGTCTAGACGTCTTGCTGAAATCAATGAATTTATGAACCCATTCATCCTTCCCCTTATAAAATACAACTTAAATCTAGACGTTTTCATCTTCATACTCTACTAAGGCAACATGGCATTTCCATGTTTTTTTGGGCACAAAGGGGAGAAAGCTCTAGACTTTTTGGATGACTTAGAAATGGCCTTCCTAGTCACAGGCTGGGATGATGAAGCAACCAAAGTACGGGCGTTCTCTTTAGTTCTAAAAGGTGATGCTCGAGTGTGGTATCAAGCTCTCCCGGAGGCTACAAGGGGTAATTGGGAGAATCTCAAGACCGCATTCATGCACAAGTACCAAGATACAGAGCCACCTGAAGATATTTGGAGGCAACTCTTAGATATTCGCCAAACCTTACCAGGGGAGTACCAAGCATATGAAGGCATGTTTATAAAATTGTGGGATAAATAGATATCCTTTTTAGCTGAGGGAGAAAGAGTACCTGATTGCCTTAAGAAAGATTGTTTTCTAGCCGGACTCCGTCCTCTACTAAGAGAGAAGGTCAAAGGAAAGTTTCCCACATCCTATGAAGAATCAGTCACTTATGCGAGGGAGAAAGATAGAAAATTGAAGTATCAAGCCCAGTTGAAGGGGGGAGTTGAGCCCATACAGGTTTTACCAACCATGCCAAGGCCTAGAGAAATAGCAGAGGCCCTACCTGAATCGGAGATACCACAGCAAGAGCTCCTACAACGCATTACTAATCAACTTGAAAGCCTTTTGTTAAATTTGGTGCAAGGATTATGACCCCCTCCCCTCATAAATGAAGGCAATCGAGGTCCAAGAAGACAAGAAAGAGAGTATGTTTGCTATAATTGTGGGGAGACTGGCCATGGTATGCACTTTTGCCCTCATCCTAGGTGTTTTCCAGGAAATGGGTTTCAATCAAGAAGGAGGGGACAACAAGTGACACCACCTAGGGAAAGGTTTGTTCCACCAAATCCAGGGCCTCCACCACCGGTTCAAGTTCTCCAGCATCCTTGACCACTTGCAGAGGTGCCGCCCTTGCCTGTCCAACCGCCAGAGAATCATGATGTTAGGATAATTAGTTTAGATGAGAGTGATATCAAAGGGAAGACCAAAGTAGTAGAGGTTGGCAGTGAAGAAAGCTCGGAGAATTGAGAAAATGGAGCCTACACCACCAAAGGAGGTGGAAAATATGGAAGAGGAGGCAGAGTCATCAATGGCTGGAAAGACACGCAACAGTAAAAAGAGGAGGGCTCGCTCACGCCGACACATTGAGCCAGATGATTTTTCCATTGGTAAAGGTACTAGAGCTTATGATTTTCTTGCTGATGTGAGGAATCAAGGGCCAAAAATTTCATGGCCCCAATTACTACATCTATCTCCAACAGTGCGGCGACAATGGTCAAAGATGGTAAGTACTAGACCCATGAAGAATAGACATGTGAATGCAATCCAGGCTAGAAAGATGAAAGATATTGTGCGTCTAGTGGAAGCCGAAATCAATGGGCAGAGAGTGTCAAAGACATATGTGGATGGAGGTGCAGAGATTTGTGTCATGACAGAAAAGTTGATGCATCGTTTGGGATTAGAGGTAAATGAAACTACTAAATTTGGGGCCAAAATGGCTAACAATGTAGTAGTAAATTGTTTGGGAGTTATAAAGAAAATCAAGGTAAAGGTGTGTGGAATGCAAATGGAGCTTGACATGTATGTGATGCCAGTGAAGGGGGATGGCTATCTGCTCATTCTTGGGCGACCATGGCTAATGGGAATGAAAGCCAGACAAGATTGGGAGACAGGGGATTTAGAGCTAAGGCCACAAAAGGGGCTGCATAAAAAATGGAAGAGCACTATCTACAACATGAAGGAGGGCCGACAGGAGGATCTTGTGTTAGAGACCACCGTTGATGAATGGAGTTCCAGCGAGGGTTGGTCATCTATGACAGAGGGAGAGTCTTCTAATGAGGAGGAAGAAAGCTCTCTAGAAGTGATGGAGATTACATTAAAAGGGCCTTCTAGTAGGGAAATTCTACAGCAGCTTCCAAAGATCGAGAAGGAGGGGTTAGAAAAAATGTTGGCTAAGGATCTATCAGTTGAGGAGAAGGCAGCCTACATGGAAGTGGTGATAAAACACTCTACACTTTTTATTTCTGATTATGAACACATCACAGGTGTGACAGCAGTACAACATCACATTAATCTAAAAGAGGGAGCATGGCCAGTGGTGCAGCGACTATGATGATTGGGAGTAGCTCAACAAAACGCTCTACTCACTGAGGTGCAACGACTTTTAAAGGAAGGCTTCATCTATCCAATAGGGGATTCAGAGTGGGTTTCACCTATGGTGGTGATACCTAAGAAGAATGGAAAATGGAGGATTTGTGTGGACTACAAGCCGCTAAATGCTGAAACAAAGAGAGATCACTTTCCTCTTCCCTTTCAGGATGAAATACTCAATGAGGTGGCCGGGCAAGAGAGATACACTGTTTGTGATGGGTATTCAGGTTATTTCCAGATCTGAATAGCTGAGGAGGATCAACAGAAGACCACCTTCATTATACCTTGGGGTTGTTTTGCTTACAAAGTAATGCCATTTGGATTAACAAATGCCCCAGTTACCTTCTAGCGATTCATGAATTATGTCTTCCGACCATATTTTGGGAAATCCATCAGGGTCTTTATTGATGATTTTTGTATTTATAGTTCTAAGGCTTTACATCTAGGAAAGGTGGATGAAGCTTTTAACCGCCTTGCACAAATGGGGGGGCAGTTAAACCATGAGAAGTGTCGCATTGGCGAAAGCAGTGTAACTTTGTTAGGGCATGTCGTAAGTGAGAGGGGCATTGAAGCAGATCCAAACAAAGTTAAGGCCCTATTGGCGGTGCCATCACCATCTTCTGTGAAGCAACTAACCTCTTTCATTCAGAAGGTGCGATATATGGGGCAGTTCATTCATCTCCTCTCCCAATTAATATTTCCACTGCAACAGTTAACCCACTCTGAGGAGCTCCTGTGGAGTGACGACAGCGAAAGGTGCTTTCACGAGGTGAAGAAGGCTCTTAGCACCCTTCCTATAATTTTACAGCTGTGTTGGGATCAGGAGTTTTTTGTCAATCTGAGTTTTTGGGAAGATGCTCTAGGGGCAGCACTAATACAAAAGGATGCTAAAATTGGTCTAATGAGACCGGTTTACTTTTCTAGTAGAGTAATGACATCATCAGAATGAGGGTACAAGATGGTCGAGGTGATGGTTTTGTCTCTAATGTTTGCTGTAAGAAAGTTTCGTCCTTATCTTCTCCCTAGGCCATTCACAGTGATCACGACAGAAGAGCATTTTCCCTATGCCTTACAACACATGGATGTTTCAGCTAGAATCGCTAAGTGGGTGATACAACTCCAAGAGTTTGACTACATCTTCAAGGTGGAGGATTCTACTGGAGCTTGCCTAGTTGATTTGTTGACCCACAGATGTCATCAAAAGAAGGAAAAAGAGAAGAAAAAGGTAAAAGAGGAGACACCTCCTTTTGAGGAGCTGCCGCGGGTGGAGAATGCCCATGCCATCTACTTTGATGGAGCCTACAAGCGTATTAAAGATAGAGCGGCAGCAGGAATAGTGGTGTTCAGTCCCAAGGTGACAAACTTTATGGAGAAGGTATTAGCTTGGAGGATGTCCATTCTAATAATGAGGTAGAATATGAAGCCTTGCTTTTAGGTTTGAGGTGGTGTCTTTCACATGGTGTCACTCGACTTAATGTTTTTGGGGATTCTATGCTAATTGTTAAGCAAATGAAAGGAATCTGGGCTTCTAAAAATGATAACTTAGCAGTGAAAATGAGGGAAGCTAAAACTCTCATGAGAAAGCTACAGAAAGCCCAAATCTATTTTGTGCGAAGGCGCACAAATGGCGACGCAGATGCTCTAGCAGTTGAAAAATTGAAAGAGGTAATGGTGGGCATGATTACAGTAAAGCTTTCCTTGTTTCAGGGTAAGTTTCAACTACAAGATGTGCTTTATTTTCTCGAGCAAGGTGAGGCACCTACACATATGAGTAAAAGTGAGAAAAGGTGGCTAGCTACTAAGGTCACTAAATACCGCTTGATAAATTATGTGTTGTATTGCAAAGGAAAGGATGCAGTGCTTAGAAGGGTGCCAACAGTTTCTCCTATTATCTCCCTCTCTTCTCATCTTCTCATTCCATGTAGCATAATGGCAAGCTTCTTCTACCTCTTCTCCTCTTGTCTCCCTCTCCTCTCCTCTCTCTCTCTTATATTCCAATATGGTGTCTAGTACATATATTCTCTCTTGTAAATTTGTGTCTTGGTTCTCTTGATTCTCTTTGAGAAAAGGAAGAGAGAGGACAATGACAAACCCATGAGAGCACTCTAGAATATCCTCATCTCTTTGAGGTGAGCTATGAGTGAGTTCTTTTATTATGTAGCATAATGGCAAGCTTCCTCTACCTCTTATTCTATTATCTCCCTCTCCTCTCATCTTCTCATTCCATGTAGCATAATGGCAAGCTTCTTCTACCTCTTCTTCTATTATCTCCCTCTCCTCTCATCTTCTCATTCCATGTAGCATAATGGCAAGCTTCTTCTACCTCTTCGCCTCTTATCTCCCTCTCCTCTCATCTCTCTCTCTCTTATATTCCAATATGGTGTTTAGTACATATATTCTCTCTTGTAAATTTGTGTTTTGGTTCTCTTGATTCTCTTTGAGAAAAGGGATATCCTAGCCCATCCTCCCTTTGGCTAGGTGGTGCCCCTCTTTAGTTCTCTTAGTGAGGATTGGAGGTTGGATGGGTAAGAGGCAACCCATTCATCATTTCAGCCCTCAATTTCCATGCTTTCTTGTTATTAAGGCCACTCAAAGTGGATGAAACTAAATCATCATCATCATGCATTGCATCAATTGCTGCTAAAGCATCTGCAATGCTTCTCACCTTCAAAACATACTCATTGATAGACATTTTCCCTTTCTTCAAGGTATTCAACTCTTGCTTGAGTTGAATCTTCCGTGACTTTGTATTTATTGTAAACATGTTCTCAAAAATTGTCCAAGCTGCATGTGAAGTTTCGACATTTCTGATATGTCCTAACATCGTATTATCAATGATTGTAGATAACCAGTACATCACCTTTTTGTCTTTCACATTCCATTATTTCCATGCTTTTAATTCATCTGCAGTCAGAAGGATACCCAGCTCTGGCTTCTTTTCTTCACGTGAAATAAACTCATAAAGGCCCTTTCCAATGAGGAAGTTCGTTACACAAAACTTCCATGAAGGGTAGTTGTTCTTGTCGAGCTTCTCAATAATGGAATTTTTAGTGTTCTTTGTCATTATCACAAACAAGGATACAACATAGCAAGCTAGTCTTCTGTAATCTTTCACAACACGTGCACAACAATACACCAAGTAACCTTTTTCACTGATTGCTCAATAGTACATGTAATCTGTAACTTGTTTGCAAATAAACCTTATGTTTGCTTCTTGCAAATACCTCAAAAATTACAGATTCGAAATTTGTAACATGTGCATCCACTTTCAGTCAATATAGCTAAAATCACAGTATACCCTGAAATTGCTGTCCACAACCTTGCGGCTCTAAAACGGGGCCTGAAGCAGTCTCAGATGCCCAAAAAAATTGCAATAAGCTCTGAAGGGCTTATCTACAAAATATACAATGCTTTGCTCGCACACCAAATCTCACAGGAATCTGAGATTTTCACTCTACCATGCTTCTAGTGTCTCCACATGCACTATCCAAGAGAGAGAGTGAAAGAATGGGAGAGCTTCTTATCCATTGCTTGCTTGCTCGAACCTTTCTTCTTTTCCTTTACTTCAGCCTTCAAAATTAGCCTCTCTTAGTGGTGTAGCTCTGATACCATGTCAAGAATCACGTGGTGGGGGACTTGCTTGAGCTGCTATGCTAAACACACACTGTATACACAAGAGGAAGCTCACTCAAGAACACAAAAAGAGAGATGGAGGCCAAAACGTTTTCTTGCTAATTTTTCTTCTTCTTCCACACTATACAATATACACGAAGTATAGATAAGATACAACATAAAGGAAAGTGACCTTCTAAGTCAAACAATGCATAGCCGACTACACTACTCGACTAGCATTATATCTTTGCCAGCTATAGGTAGATGTAACAAACTAAATATAATAAGTGATAAGTCAGTGACCGTGTGAGTATCATAATGACCACCAATGTGCTAAGTGTAGACGTGCAGTCACATCTAGCCACGCGGTCCATCATCAATGTCCGCACGTGTTGAGTTTGCCATCTCAACACTACGTTGATGTGATAGGGCTTTCCAACATACTCCTCTTGCTTTAAGTTAAGATATTTCTGAAGTCTCTAGATTGTTGTAGTTGTGGGCAAGAGCTTTGGCTTAATACCTTTTGATTTAAATGAACTTGTAATCTCTTTTTGTAAGAAACCATAGCCATTGTGACTTATACCACTCTCATCCATGGTGCTCTAGATACCCTCCACAAAAACTATGTTTTGGCTTACAAATCACTCAACAACTTGCCTCTACACTACCTTAAACTTCTTCTCCTATATGAGTTCTTTTGCAATCTTTGAGCTAACAAATGGCTTAAGTCACTCTGCAAGGTTGACACTGGGGTTATGATTTTCCTTGTTTGGCTATAGCACATCCCTAAATAAGAGGGACAATGTAAAGCAAGGAGACATAATAGCAAAAAAGCACAAACTAGTAAGATAAGAGATTCCTAACATGATAGCCCTTATTCGTTTCTTCATACCTCTAGAGCCCACCTTCAAATCCTCTATGTTCTTTAGTTCTCATTTTCTTTGTCGAGGGCCAAGCAATGTTTGGTTCTGTCTCAAAATTTGCAGCTGCTTGTTCAACCGTTCTATTTCCTATTGTTGGGCTGTGATATTTTCTTCTTGGAGGTTGCATTCCACCTTTAAGTTATTGATGGTTTTGCTCTTGATGTGCATCATTGCACTCTCCATTGCAGGTGTTGTAGAGATAGCTTTGCAATAGCCAAGAAGGCAATTCTTGCCATCTTTGACAAATCTAAGAAGGGTAGTGGGGTTTGAAAAGGGTGGGGTGCTAATAATGTGAGGATCTTTGGGATAAAGAGAGCCATCACACCAAAGGTCGACATGCCTTGCTCCTCCCTCACATAGTTGCATCTTCACTGTTTTTGAGATGTAATTTCCTCCCCTCCTTTTTTGTAGTGGGGCATAAACATTTGCTACATCTATGTGGAGGTGATACTTAGCATTGGTGTTTAGAGGAGGTTGTTGCATGTTTGTGTCCGCCATTGCATCTATGTGTGGTGGATTTTGTGAGTTTGTATCTGCCATTGCACCTACATGTGGTGGATTTTGCACCATTGCTACAAACGCGGGAAAGGCTTTAGAAGAAACTCTCACTTTTCAAAAGTTTTGAATTTGGGGCATTTAATGATGTTGCTTTCACATTAGGGAAGAAGCTGATTTAGTATCTTGACCATTTGGTACAAATGGGGACACTTTTTGGCCCAAAAATGGGAAAATGCTTATTTTCTAGAGAGAGAAAGTTCAAGGTGGTATTTTCTTAGAGGGCCCATTTTTTACCACTAAAATTCTCTAATGACTAGGAGAATATGCCAATATAATAACAAAATTTCTTTGGGAGTAAGTGTTCTGTAGGTTTAGCTACTCCATAGAAATTGCTAGCAAAATCAAGGTACACACTTCATCAATCACATGAGTTGATTTACTATCCACCTTTGTAGTTATTCATTACAAATTATCACTATACTACCCTTAGCCAACGGTCAAGCTGAAGTGATAAACAAACTTCTAGTTAATATATTGGCAAAGATGGTATTAGCCTCTCATGGTGGACTGGAGACAAATTAATGGCAATCTTGTGGGCTTATCAAATGGCCTACAAGATAACCATAAGACATGCTCCCTTCAAGTTGACTTATGGAATAGAGGTGAAGGAGTAGACCACAACATTCTCATCTCCCATGATTGGATGCAAATATGGCAACCTCAAATACCTCCCAATAATGGATAGGATTAACCCATATTTGGGATATTCCCTTCTCCTTACTAGGGAAATGTAAGGTTGTGGTGACCATCAAAATTGAGAGGCTTTCAATAATTTTATTTGTACTTACAAACATGAAGGGGATTGGAAAGGACGTTCAAATGGTAAACACAATGTAATGTGGATTATGATTCCCAAGATATCCATTTATCCCTCACCAATGCAACAATAATTACAACTTTCCGTTGAGCTAGTAACTCTACCAATGTTCACGACCTATGACACCTCTAGTGAGGGCGTGAGACTTACTATATGAAATATGCAAAGCGCACTGTAACAAAAAATAACTAGTAAGTAAAGTGGCCCAAACAAAACCCATGTAGAAAAATTGGATCCCTAACACCAAATCCAAGGGCTCAAAATCTCACACTTTGATAAAAACCAACCAAGTTTGCTTATAAAAAACCAAGACCTTAAAGCTAGAACCACAATAGATGGATGAGTACAAGACGTACAAGACCGTGAAGGGTTCCCAAGACCTTGTTACATGGTCAAGGGTACTATGTAGGTAACAAATGGATTTGGTTATTACTAGAAAATCCAAGAGTGTCTATTTGCTAGTACAATCAAAATTATGACCACAATAGTGGTGGCGAAGTCTCCAACCACCATTACCACCATGGTTTGACCCACCAATTGATGCACATTGACAAATGGACCTTTTGATATTCTCAATCATCAACTTCCCCTTGGGATGACCTAGCTCAACACACCCCTTGCCTTGACACTACATTCAAAAGCTACATAGTCAAACAACTCAAGGATTCCCTCACTAGATTGACTAGGCCAAAGATGCAAAAGCCCCAATCACACCACCACCTCTTACCCATTAAAGGTTAGAGTAATATGAAATGGGAATCAAAATAACTAAGGATTGCAACCTCCTCCATAGACCCTATTGGAGACAATAAAAAGAATGTTGTGGAGCCAATTTGGTGTGCTAGCATGATTACCTCCTCATCATCCATCCCAACAATTGGCTCTCAAAGTTAGCCTCTTTCTAAGGAGCCAACATCAACTAGCACTAATGATGATGTCTCCATGACCTGACTAATCTTGAGCAACAAGAATGACCATTTTGAGTAAATCCTCCCTTGAGGTCATGTAACACTATCCACATGGTATGTTGCACTAAACCAAAATTACCACCCAAATTTCTTATCTCATAGACCATCGATACTAGAACATACTATAGACATGGTAACAAATATGGGTGCAAGCACATTGTCAATAGCACTTGATGGCTCAATAACACTTTCACTCACTCTATATGCTTGCAACTATGAACACTTGGACCTAGGCCTCATGAATGAAGGCACTATTGCAATTGTAGAGACCATTCCATTCTCATGGGAGGAATGTAAAATAATTTTCACTAAACACCCTATCATCTCAAAGAGCTAATAGCTACCTAGGTTGTTAAAACTACAAACACATGATATATATTTGGGAGACTTGCACTGCCTAGATTAATTTGATTTTTCCTATAGTTGAATCCATCAATAATAAAGGGAGAGTATCCCTACACCCATTGTACTGTTTGAATCCAGTTTATCCACCTACCTTATATGCTTAGAAACCACTAGCTAAAAACTACCTACCTAAACCACTACCCTAAACCACTTGTGTGTAAGCCTACATAAAGGCACTCTATCTTCATGAATAAATAAGTTCTTTTCATTGTACTTTCATTTTGGTTTAGTTGTACTTGAGTACTTTGTTTTTCTCTCATCTCTCTTTCAAATATCTTAACATGGTAACTTAGAGCAATGATAGCTATGGATCCTTGAGTTTGTGCTACCCAAATATTTAAGCTCACTATACCATTCTTTGTGGAGCTATCGAGCTACAATTGATACTCTCTATCATCAGAGTCTCTCTATCAAGATGAGTTCTCTATTAGTGGAGGATTTGAAGACAAATGACTAAGATTGTTCATAATATTGGTTATTATTATTTATTGCTTCCTAGAATGGCATCACATTTAGTGCAATATCTTTTCAAGATTTACTATGTGTAAGCTATTTGCTTTTGCTACCCACATGAGTTGCAAATTTGGCACAAATTTGCATATATTTATTGCTTCTCTTTTGCTGATATGAGCAAGACTGAGTTATTTCATGTACTTATAGTTGAGCCATTACCCATTATTCTTCAATTTAGTGTAGGTTGATCCATGATTGAAGACGAAGATTTATAGGCACCATTCCTCTAGTGAACACATTGAAGTTGCATCTAACTTTGCTACAAAAAGCACAACCTAATGAGCTCAGTATTACTGGCTATTAATCCATTATCCATGCTAAAGATTTGGGGCCATACATGTTATGAGAACATGTTCTTTTATAGGAATTTTTTGTTGCCTTGAATCATGTGAATATGTACTAGAATCATGTGATTTGCTTCCATGAATATTGTTGTCCATTCTTGACATATCTACTACTAAAAGCATGATTGTTTATGCTGATTCTTAGGTGTCATTGAGCTAACAACATATCATTATTGATCAAGTTTGAGTTGCCCTTATGGCTCCATTGATCTTCAATATGAGCTACTTTGTAAATATCTACTACTGATATTGTTGCCCATGATGTGCTTTATTTTGTCAATTGGAATCATGTTGCTCACTAAGCATATTTGCTTCTTCAAGCATCATTATTATGGTACCATTGTTCTAGTTGTCACACTATCTATCTTGCTAGTCATAACTTGTGGTTGAGCTGGATCATTGCTCATGTTTCAATCCACTCATAATTGTTTACATATGAGGAAAGATGCCCCAACTATGGGCTGCCCTGTCCATAATAATAGCTCTTGTTTATAATATGCTCAAAATTGTTGTTGTGCCTACTATAAAAGAAGAAGCTATCTCTATAAACTGAGTTGTTGATTATGTCTCTATTTACATGTGACATTGTGGTCTACCTCAATTCTATTTTAGTCAATGTCTCTCATTGAGATCCTATGTTGCTAAACACAATGTCATAAGTATTTTATAACCTAGAAATTTTGTGCATCTTGGGCTATAAAACTTTTGGATTCGTATTTAGCTCGCTTACTATCCACTTTAGGACTATTTGATAGTCTGAAATTGACTTGGGACCCTGAGGCATTAAATGATGGGTAAGTAGGCACTTTAGGAATGCTATTGGGCATATTAACCCTGCCATAATTTCCCCCAAATATCCTTGCCTCATGGCAATCATTTCCATAAGATGGCTATCTTCGATACTTCTTTGAACACCTTTAAGCTAACTCAATAGCTTTAAACAAAGTGGTAGGAGATTGGGTCATGATATGAGTAGAAAAATTAGGATCTTTCCATGTACTTGTGTAGTTTAGCATTGCCATTAATAATTTCCATGTATATAGTAAGATTAAGAAATTCATTTGTATACTCCCCTATGGTAAGTCCTTGTTGCTCTAAGCTATACCACATATGAGCAAGCTTTTTCTTTTCAACTGGGGAGACAATGGATTGTGCCAAGAGTTGTCCTTGAGAAAATGTCAAAGTAAGATTCCAATTTGGTTATCCACTCTTCAAGTTTAGATGGAGAAGAGTGGTCATTGTATTTGGGTAGAACTATCTTATTTCTAAGTTTCCCCTCATTGTACATAGGCTATTGATCATTACGATTGCCCATAAAACCATTATTGCTTGAGTAATTAAAAGAAGGATGAGGTCTTGTTGCATGTATAGGTGGTCTTGGAGGAAGAACAATTCCCCCAAAATTGTTGCCAATAGGGTCATCATTCTTATGAGAAGTTTTTCCTACCTCAAAAGTGGAAGGAGCAATCCCTATTTTCCAAAGGATACCTTGTGCATTGACATTTACGGATTGGAGTAGTATTTTTTCAAGATGTACTCTTTTAGCACATGTGTGCAATTTCTCCCTTTGTTGCTATAAATTTTCTCTTTCTTTCTTCTTCATTTGAAGTTTCCTTTCTTTTAACTAAATTTCCCTTTTCCTAGCTTGGAATTTATCTTACTCAGTATCCACTTTTTCATCATGGTAATTTAAACATGGCCGTGACATTCTATGCTAATCAATCAACATGATATGCATAGACTTGAATCAAAGATTTCAGCTTTCAATGAGATGCAATGGATACTGAAACCTCTTAGGTTGAGTACCTTCAAGTTTCTTTTATGCTCAAGAATGAAGAATCCCCAAATTTCTTCTCACATGGAAGCTTGAAAGTGTGAAGAGAGCTTCCAATATTTCAAATCTTGATCAAATCTTAAAGGATCCTTATTGTAGATAAGCTCCATAGATGAAAAGAGCCAAAAGCCCTCAAAATTTGATAAGCTTGGATGAAGCTTTAGTGGGCTGCCCTATTGTATGACAACTAGGGCTTTCAAGAGTGCAAAAGAATGGAAATAGGATTCATTGTTGTTGATGATTATAGCCTCCCTAGACAAGGATCAAGTAGAAGTGAAGTAGGATGTGATTTCAAAGTTTTGATGCAAGAAAATGGAAGAATCTAGCCTAGATTTTTAGCAAACAATGCATTGAACAATAGCTATCCATATGGCCATTTGATGTCCCTTTAATGGTTGTTACCAAGCTCCTTATAGTGTGAAGAATGTAGCTCTAGCTTTGCTTGAAGTCATTGATGTATACATTGAGGGTAATCCAACATGGGAGCTTCAAGAAAGCTTGAAGGAAGAAGAAGAAGACTCCTCTCCAAAAAATAAGTAAAGTTAAAAGCTTCAACTAAGTCCAATTATCCCTTTTTTTACCAAGTTACTTTCAAAATGGCCTATTGTGGGAGCTTCTCGCTTGACCGCCAAGACCCACGAACCTCTTATTGTTTCAAGCATTTGAATCCAAGTGCAATGGCTACCTCTCACATAGCCATGCACACTCTAACACCTACGAGTGTAGTGAGTGTTGAGATATCGAGCTCCACTCGTGATACGCCAAGGTAACCGTTGTGTATTTATGTCACCGACTTGTCAGTTGCAGATGCGGTTGGTACACCGCCCATGAATATAGCTAGATGATAGCTATCCTTATCTACTCTAGTTCGTGGTTCAGTTAGTATGCCACCTTAGTTAGTTGAGTTTGGTTTGAGACCCATATATAGGGTTCTTCTATTTCTATGTACGTGAGTTCTTTTTGGCTTACACAACTAAGAAGAGGAAAACTGTTTTCAGCCTCCATCTCTGTGTGTATCCCCCATTGTGCAAGCAAGAAAGCTTCAAGTGAGACTCCTTCCTTCTCTCCCACAATCTTGACATGGTATCAGAGCCTTGTTTGTGGTAAGGAGCTGAAGAAAGCAAGCTAAGCTCGCGGTGTTCTGGTAAGAGGAGCAGTGTTGCTTTCATTTTCTATTTTGGGAGCAGATCTCTGTAGACAGCACAGCCGAAAATTGCAAGAGTGCATTGTCTCAGGTTGAGACGCCCTTCGCGGTGAAGTAAGAGGGCAGTATATGTTGCGGGATAGGGCTTTAGCCCTTGGCGACCCTGTTTTTTTGATTTGAGGTCATTTCGGGGCCTGTTTTGGAGGCGGAAGTTTTTTGCACGCACTCAGGAAAAAGCCCTGTTTTATGCTGTGCGACCACTGTTCTACAGGTCGGTGAAAAGTTACCACAGATATTGCATCATATGCTCATGTGCAGAGACGTTGGGAGTTACAGAATCATCCTTAGTTCATGTATATGCAAAATCGTCACTAGGAAGTGACTGTGTGGTCAAATACCACTTTCGCCAGTTTTGCAGATTTGCGTTTGTGAGGCTGAAGCTGTATTCTTTGTAGTGACATAATTTTTTGTAGTGTTCTGTAATGGCGTCTGATTCTCTTTCACAGATTGTCACTGAAAAGCTTGACAATAACAACTTCTAAGCATGGAAGTTTAGAATGACGAATTTCCTTATGGGAAAAGGATATTGGGAATTTGTTGCAGGAAATGAAGAAGAACCAGTTCTTCTTGATGTTCCCAATCAACAGCAAATGCAGGCATTTAAAGCATGGCATGAGAGAGCCAGGAAAGTAATGTACTGGCCGTGTATCAGCATTTCAGACTCTATGATTGTGCATATTCAAGATGCAAGTACGCCAAAGGAGGCATGGGATACTTTGTCAAAAATGTATAGCACAAATACGCAAGCCAGGAAAATGAAGCTCAAGCAAGAGTTGCACAATGTGCAAAGAGAAAATATGAGCATCAACGACTACCACATGAAGGTGAAGAAGATTGCAAATGCACTTGCTTCCATTGGGTCGCCAGTGGAAGATGATGATTTAGTTTCTGTGACCTTGAATGGTCTAGGAAATGATTATGCATAGTTCTGAACATCCATTTCCGTCCGTGAAAGATTTCCTTATTTTGAGGAGTTGATTGCTCTTCTAATTTTTGAGGAGCAGAGAAATGGTGGTGCATCTTCTTCAGGAGGAACTTCAAAAGAAGCTGTCTTCTACTCAAATGCTGGAAGAGGTAGAGGCAGAGGTAGAGGAGGCCGATTTGGAGGCCGTGGTAGAAATCAGAATATGCAGCAAACTCAAGAAAACCAGTCCTATGGAGGAGGATGTGGTAACTCTAGAGGCAGGGGGAGCCAAAGAGGTTGTGGTGGATGGCAAAGAGGCCAAAATGCAAACAGCAATGTTGAATGCTACTACTGTGGTAAAATGGGTCATATGGCTAAAGACTACTATAAAAAGTAGAATGACATCATGAATGGGAAATTCCAACAAGGGAATTATGCATCTTCTAGAAGACAGGGTGATGACAGAAATGAGCATTTGTTTATGGTGCAGCACATGAACAATTTTGTGATAAGTGCAGAAGAAAGCAACGATGTATGGTATGTTGACTCAGGTGCATCAAACCACATGACAGGTCATGCAGAATGGATGGAGGATGCAAGGAAAATGGAAAAACCAGGATTTGTGGAGATTGGTGATGATACTTCACATTCTATTGTGCAGATTGGAAAAATTCCTTTGTCTATGCAGGATGGGAAAAAGAAATGCATGTCCGATGTATTTCATGTCCCGAATATTACCAAGAATCTTGTTTCTGTTGGTCAAATGGTTGAGCAGGGCTTGTAGGTCAGATTTAATCCTCATGGATGCTTTGTTGAGGATATAAAAAATAAAGGTCGCTTGATAGCAAAAGGAAAGAAGAAGGGCAGAATGTTTATGTTGGATGCGAACATGTCTGAATTGAGTGCAGCAATGTTTGCACATGGGACCGTGTAGTTGCAGATATTGATATCTGACATAAACGCATTGGTCATGTTAATGTACATCGACTTAAATCAATGCAGGCCCAAAATATTATTGTAGGATTGCCTAAATTCAAGGTTGCAGAAATGCATAAGGTATGTGAAGCCTGTCGATTTGGAAAACAGGCAAGGAAGCCATTTCCTAGGCATGTTCAAGAGAGTGAGAAGCCATTGGAATTAATCCACTCTGATGTGTGGACTACTAAAGCTGCATCTCTTGGAGGCTGTCATTATTTTGTCACTTTTATTGATGACTATAGCAGAAAAGTTTGGGTGTATTTTATGAAAAAGAAAAGTGAAGTTTTTGGGCATTTCAAAACTCTTAAAGCTATGGCTGAAAAAGAAACAGGTCTGCAAATAAAATGCCTAAGGTCAGATGGAGGGGGAGAGTACCTCTCAAATGAGTTTGCAAGGTTCCTACAGGAGCATGGCATAAAGCAACAATATTCATGCAGTCATATCCACAACAAAATGGAATTGCAGAAAGGAAAAACATGCATATTGGAGGTATCTCGTGCCATGCTCAATGAAAAAGACCTGCCAGATTTTTATTGGGCTGAGGCAGTTGCTACAACAGTCTACATAATGAACATGACTCCCATTGTAGCAATACATGGGATGAATCTAGAGGAGAGGTATACTGGTAGGAAACCAGATATTTCTCATTTGAAAATTTTTGGTTGCATTGCCTATGTACATGTGCCAGATGAGTTGAGATCCAAGTTGGATCCAAAAGCTGAGAAGTGCATCTTTATTGGTTACTCTTTGCAGCAAAAAGGATATAGATGATATAACCCTTCCAATCGTAAGTTTAGAGTGAGCAGAGATGTTGTTTTTGATGAGATGAGTAGTTGGTATAAACCAGTAAATGTGATTGATGATGTAGATGCACAAAATGGTAATGCTGCACAGAATTCACAGCAACAGTCAAAAAATATTAGTGGACCTGGAGCGTCCTCTAGCAGTGGTTCACATTCTTCACCATGGCAGGCAGATTGAGATCAGGAGAATCTTCTCAAAGCAATGCAGATAGTGATATGCAGGTATCACGAAAAGGAAAGGAGAAGGTTGATTAGCCCATGTTTGATGTGAATGCAGGTCTCTCTTATGTGGATGGTGAATCCAGTGGCTCAAAACAGAGCATTGATGATGAGTTGGGTATTCCTTCTATTGTTACACCTGGAGTAAGGAAGACCAGGAATGTTTTGAGAGCACCTGGGAGTGAACCTATTTTGCGCAGCTCTACGAGAGCTAGGTATCCTGTGGAAAGGTTGAAATATGATGGATATACAGCCATTCACTATGCATATATGGTCAAAGTGATATTGGAACTAGAACCCACTTCTTTTGAGCAAGCCATGGGAAAAGAAAAATGGAAAAAAGCCATGGATGAAGAAATGGATGCCTTGGAAGCAAATGCTACATGGGAATTGGTACCTTTGTCTAAAGGTAAGAATGCAATTGGCTGTAAGTGGGTTTATAAGGTGAAGCACAATGCAGATGGTTCTGTGAATAGATACAACGCAAGATTAGTAGTCAAGGGGTATGCACAAACATATGGCATTGGCTATGAAGAAACATTCAGTCCGGTTGCAAGGATGGAAACCGTAAGAGCAGTCATTGCTATGGCTGCATCAAAGGGATGGTCTTTACATCAAATGGATGTAAAGAATGCCTTCTTGCATGGTGATTTGCAAGAAGAGGTCTATATGGAGCAGCCACCAAGATATGTGCATGCTGTTCATCCTGAGTTTGTTTGCAGGCTGAAGAAAGCCTTGTATGGCTTGAAGCAAGCACCTAGAGCATGGTCTGACAAGATAGGACAGTATCTTGTCACTATTGGCTTTCAAATTTCCAAGGCAGATTTCTCACTTTATGTGAGAAAAACAGAGAAAGATATTATGCTACTTGTCATTTATGTTGATGATTTGATTATGATAGGTGATAGTGATGAAGATATCCTTCATGTGAAAATGCTATTGAAGCAGAAGTTTGAGATGAAGGATTTGGGAGAGCTGCGTTATTTCTTGGGCATTGAGGTGATTAGATCACCAAGTAGGATACAGCTCTTGCAGAGGCAGTATGGATTGGACATGCTGTCCAAATATGGGATGACAGGCTATAAGCCTATTTCAGTTCCTTTGGAGCAGAATGTGAAGCTGAGCGCAGATGCAGGTGAGCTTCTGGAAGACCCTACTATGTACAGACGCATAGTAGGAAGCTTGATTTATATGACTATTACCAGGCCAGATTTGAGCTATGGTGTTGGATTGGTAAGTCAGTTTATGCAGGCTCCAAGGAAACCGCATTTGGATGCGGCTAGACGCATACTCAGGTATGTGAAGTCCACATTGCAGTATGGACTATTTTATGAGATTGGGGTTCAGATACAGTTGCATGGATACACTGGTGCTGATTGGGCTGGTAGCATTTCTAATATAAGATCTACCAGTGGATATGTGTTCTCTTTTGGGAGTGATGCAGTCACTTGGAGTAGCAAGAAACATCCTACCGTTGCCTTGTCGAGCACAGAGGCTGAGTACAGGGGTGCAGCAATGGCTGCATGTGAGGTAGCTTGGTTGCATAAGCTACTTTATGATATGCATCAGCCTACAGATGGGCCAGTTATCATTTATTGTGACAACATGAGTAGTATACACTTGGAAAATAATCCAGTCTATCATGCTAGAATAAAGCACATTGAGGTGCGTTATCACTATGTGCGGGAGAGGGTTTTACTAGGTCTTATTGATCTAGTTTATGTCAGCACAGAGGATTAGGTAGCTGACATATTCATGAAGGCATTGGGCGCAGAGAAGCTGCGCAAGTTCAGAGACCTGCTTGGTGTGCAGGAATTGGGATTGAGCTCGAGGGGGAGTGTTGAGATATCGAGCTCCACTCGTGATATTCCAGGGTGACCGTTGTGTATTTATGTCACCGACTTGTCAGTCAGATGCGGTTGGTACATCGCCCATGAATAATAGCTAGATGACAGCTATCCTTATCTACTCTAGTTCGTGGCTCAGTTAGTATGCCACCTTAGTTAGTTGAGTTTGGTTTGAGACCCATATATAGGGTTCTTCTATTTCTATGTACGTAAGTTCTTTTTGGCTTACACAACTAAGAAGAGGAAAACTGTTTTCAGCCTGCATCTCCGTGTGTATTCCCCCATTGTGCAAGCAAGAAAGCTTCAAGCGAGACTCCTTCCTTCTCTCCCTCAATCTTGACAGTGATCTTACCTTCATGCCCAATTGAGTTGCCTCTCGATCCAAGGTGCAAGCTCAATCCTCAAACTCCAGTGCCGTGTGTGAGACAAGGGAAGAGAAAATAATAGAAGAAGAAGAAGAAGAGGAGAGGAGAAGATGAAGAGAGGAGAAGATGGAGAGCTTCTCCACAATGGTCCCTCACCATCACACACACACTCCCTCACTCCCTCACTCCCTCACACTCCCTCTCTCAAGCACAAGCATAAGCAAGAACAAGAAGAGGAAGAAGAAGAGAGCTATTTTATGCCACACATAAGAATGATATTCTTAATTCACTTTTTGCCTTTTTATACATGCCCTACTCCTCTTTGGGCACACATTTCTTTTTTACATGACTAGCCGTTTCAGCCCTAGTCAAATGCCAGTCCTATGGCACTTTTTGGTGAGGGCTCGGGTGGTTGAAGGTTTGCCATGTGGATTGATAATGGGGCTTTGGGGAGATTGGATGTGGAGAAGAAGCATAACAAAATGGATAAGAGTTTGTGGAGGCCGAGGATAGATTGGATGGGTGATGGGGCCTCTGATGTTGGTGGTTGATCATGGGTTGTCGAGTGTACCTGAAAAGAAAAAAGAAGTGGACTACTTGGGGATGTGTCTACCTCATCGTGTAGTGCATGGTGTCCATTGTCAAGATTGTGGGAGAGAAGGAAGGAGTCTCGCTTGAAGCTTTCTTGCTTGCACAATGGGGGAAGACACACAAGGGTGGAGGCTGAAAACTTTTTTCCTCTTCTTAGTTGTGTAAGCCAAAAGAACTCTAGTACAAAGAAATAGAAGAACCCTATATATATGGGTCTCAAACCAAACTCAACTAACTAAGGTGGCATACTAACTGAGCCACGAACTAGAGTAGATAAGGATAGCTATCATGTAGCTATTATTCATGGGCGGTGTACCAAATGCGTCTGCAACTGACAAGTCGGTGACATAAATACACAACGGTCACCCTGGCGTATCACGAGTGGAGCTCGATATCTCAACAGTCCCCCTCAAGCTCAATCCCAATTCCCGCACACCAAGTAGGTCTCTGAACTTGTGCAGCTTCTCTGCGCCCAATGCCTTCATGAATATGTCAGTTACCTGATCCTCTATGCTGACATAAACTAGATCAATAAGGCCTAGTAAAACCCTCTCTCGCACATAGTGATAATGCACCTCAATGTGCTTTGTTCTAGCATGATAGACTGGGTTATTTGCCAAGTGTATACTACTCATGTTGTCACAATAAATGACAACTGGTCCATCTGTAGACTGATGCATATCATAAAGTAGCTTATGCAACCAAGCTACCTCACATGCAGCCATTGCTGCACCCCTGTACTCAGCCTCTGTGCTCGACAAGGCAACTGTAGGCTGTTTCTTGTTGCTCCAAGTGACTGCAACACTCCCAAAAGAGAACACATATCCATTGGTAGATCGTCTATCAGAAATACTACCAGCCCAATCAGCATCAGTGTATCCATGCAACTGTATCTGAACCCCAGTCTCATAAAATAGTCCATACTGCAATGTGGACTTCACATACCTGAGTATGCATCTAGCCGCATCCAAATGTGGTTTCCTTGGAGCCTGCATAAACTGACTTACCAATCCAACAGCATAGCTCAAATCTGGCCTGGTAATTGTCATATAAATCAAACTTCCTACTATGTGTCTGTACATAGTAGGGTCTTCTAGAAGCTCACCTGCATCTGTGCTCAGCTTCACATTCTACTCCAAAGGAACTGAAATAGGCTTACAGCCTGTCATCCCATATTTGGACAGCATGTCCAATCCATACTGCCTCTGCAAGAGCTGTATCCCACTTGGTGATCTAATCACCTCAATGCCCAAGAAATAACGCAGCTCTCCCAAATCCTTCATCTCAAACTTCTGCTTCAATAGCATTTTCACATGAAGGATATCTTCATCACTGTCACCTGTCATAATCAAATCATCAACATAAATGACAAGTAGCATAATACCTTTCTCTGTTTCTCTCACATAAAGTGAGAAATCTGCCTTGGAAATTTGAAAGCCAATAGTGACAAGATACTGTCCTATCTTGTCAGACCATGCTCTAGGTGCTTGCTTCAAGCCATACAAGGCTTTCTTCAACCTGCAAACAAACTCAGGATGAACAGCATGCACATAACCTGGTGGCTGCTCCATATAGACCTCTTCTTGCAAATCACCATCCAAGAAGGCATTCTTTACATCCATTTGATGTAAAGACCATCCCTTTGATGCAGCCATAGCAATGACTGCTCTTACGGTTGCCATCCTTGCAACCGGACTGAATGTTTCTTCATAGTCAATGCCATATGTTTGTGCATACGGCTTGACTACTAATCCTGCCTTGTATCTATTCATAGAACCATCTGCATTGTGCTTCACCTTATAAACCCACTTACAGCCAATTGCATTCTTACCTTTAGGCAAAGGTACTAAATCCCATGTAGCATTTGCTTCCAAGGCATCCATTTCTTCATCCATGGCTTTCTCTCATTTTTCTTTTCCCATGGCTTGCTCAAAAGAAGTGGGTTCTGGTTCCTGTATCACTTTGACCATATATGCATAGTGAATGGCTGTAAATCCATCATATTTCAGCCTATCCACAGGATACCTAGCTCTCGTAAACCTGCGCAAAGTAGGTTCACTCTTAGGTGCTCTCAAAACATCCCTGGTCTTCCTTACTCTAGGTGTAACAATAGAAGGAATACCCAACTCATCATCAATGCTCTGTTCTGAGCCACTGGATTCACCATCCACATAAGAGTGACCTGCATTCACATCAAACATGGGCTGATCAACCTTCTCTTTTCCTTTTCGTGATACTTGCATACCACTATCTGCATTGCTTTGAGAAGATTCTCCTGATCTCAATCTGCCTGTCCAAGGCGAAGAATATGAACCAGTGCTAGAGGACGCTCCAGGTCCACTAATATTTTGTGACTGTTGCTGTGAATTCTGCGCAGCATTACCATTTTGTGCATCTACATCATCAATCACATTTACTGGTTTATACCAGCTACTTATCTCATCAAAAACAACATCTCTGCTCACTGTAAACTTACGAGTAGAAGGGTTATAGCATCTATACCCTTTTTGCTAGAGAGTAACCAATAAAGATGCACTTCTCAGCTTTTGGATCCAACTTGGATCTCAACTCATCTAGCACATGTACATAGGCAATGCAACAAAAAATTTTCAAATGAGAAATATCTGGTTTCCTACCAGTATACCTCTCCTCTGGAGTCATCCCATGTATTGCTGCAGTGGGAGTCCTGTTCATTATATAGACTGCTGTAGCAACTGCTTCAGCCCAATAAAAATCTGGCAAGTTTTTTTCATTGAGCATGGCACGAGACACCTCTCCAATATGCCTGTTTTTCCTTTCTGCAATTCCATTTTGTTGTGGGGTATGACTGCATGAATATTGCTGCTTTATGCCATGCTCCTGCAAGAACTTTGCAAACTCATTTGAGAGGTACTCTCCCCCTCCATCTGACCTTACGAATTTTATTTGCAGACCTGTTTCTTTTTCAGTCATAGCTTTAAGGGTTTTGAAATGCCCAAAAACTTCACTTTTGTTTTTCATAAAATACACCCAAACTTTTCTGCTATAGTCATCAATAAAAGTGACAAAATAATGACAGCCTCCAAGAGATGCAGCTTTAGTAGTCCACACATCAGAGTGGATTAATTCCAATGGCTTCTCACTCTCTTGAACATGCCTAGGAAATGGCTTCCTTGCCTGTTTTCCAAACTGACAGGCTTCACATACCTTATGCATTTCTGCAACCTTGAATTTGGGCAATCCTGCAACAATATTTTGGGCCTGCATTGATTTAAGTCGCTGTACATTAACATGACCAATGCGTTTATGCCAGATATCAATATCTGCAACTACACCAGTCCCATGTGCAAACATTGCTGCACTCAATTCAGGCATATCTGCATCCAAGGTAAACATTCTGCCCTTCTTCTTTCCTTTTGCTATCAAGCGACCTTTATTTTTCATTTCCTCAACAAAGCATCCATGAGGATTAAGTCTGACCTGCAAGCCCTGCTCAACCATTTGACCAACAGAAACCAGATTCTTGGTGATATTGGGAACATGAAATACATCAGACAGGTATTTCTTTTTCCCATCTGGCATAGACAAAGGAATTTTTCCAATCTGCACAATAGGATGTGCAGTATCATCACCAGTCTCCACAAATCCTGGTTTTTCCATTTTCCTTGCATCCTCCATCCATTCTGCATGACCTGTCATGTGGTTTGATGCACCTGAGTCAACATACCATACATCGTTGCTTTCTTCTACACTTGTCACAGAATTGTTTATGTGCTGCACCATAAACAGATGCTCATTTCTGTCATCACCCTGTCTACTAGAAGATGCATAATTTTCTTGTTGCAGTTTTCCATTCATGATGTCATTCTGCTTTTTATAGCAGTCTTTAGCCATATGACCCATTTTACCACAATAGTAGCATTCAACATTACTGTTTGCATTTTGGCCTCTTTGCCATCCACCACGACCTCTTTGGCTCCCCCTGCCTCTAGAGTTACCACGTCCTCCTCCATAGGACTGGTTTTCTTGAGTTTGCTGCATATTCTGATTTCTACCACGGCCTCCAAATCGGCCTCCTCTACCTCTGCCTCTACCTCTTCCAGCATTTGAGTAGAAGACAGCTTCTTTTGAAGTTCCTCCTGAAGAAGATGCACCACCATTTCTTTGCTCCTCAGAAATTAGAAGAGCAATCAGCTCCTCAAAATCAGGAAATCTTTCACGAACTGAAATGGATGTCCGAAACTGTGCATAATCCTTTCCTAGACCATTCAAGGTCACAGAAACTAAATCATCATCTTCCATTGGCGACCCGATGGAAGCAAGTGCATCTGCAATCTTCTTCACCCTCATGTGGTAGTCATTGATGCTCATATTTTCTCTTTGCACATGATGCAACTCTTGCTTGAGCTGCATTGTCCTGGCTTGCGTATTTGTGCTATATATTTTTGACAAAGTATCCCATGCCTCCTTTGGCGTACTTGCATCCTGAATATGCACAATCATAGAGTCTGAAATGCTGATAGACAGGCAGTACATAACTTTCCTGGCTCTCTCATGCCATGTTTTAAATGCCTGCATTTGCTGTTGATTGGGAACATCAGGAAGAACTGGTTCTTCTTCATTTCCTGCAACAAATTCCCAATATCCTTTTCCCATAAGGAAATTCGTCATTCTAAACTTCCATGCTTGGAAGTTGTTCTTGTCAAGCTTTTCAGTGACAATCTGTGAAAGAGAATCAGATGCCATTACAGAACACTGCAAAAAATTCTGTCACTGCAAAAAACACAGCTTCACCCTCACAAGGGAAAATCTGCAAAACTGGCGAAAGTGGTATTTGACCACACAGTCACTTCCTAGTGACGATTTTGCATCAACAGGCAACAGGGATGATGCTGTAACTCCCAATGTCTCTGCGCACAGGCATACAATGCAATTTCTACAGTAACTTTTCACCGACCTGTAGAACATTGGTCGCATAGCATAAAACTGGGCCTTTTCCTGAGTGCGTGCAGAAAACTTCCGCCTCCAAAACGCGCCCCGAAATGGCCTCAAATAAAAAAAACAAGGTCGCCAAGGGCTAAAGCCCAATCCCACAGCATATACTGCCCTCTTGCTTCACCGCGAAGGGCGTCTCAACCCGAGACAATGCACTCCTGCACTTTTCGGCTATGCTACCTGCAGAGATCTGCTCCCAAAACAGAAAATGAAAGCAACACTGCTCCTCTTACCAGAACACCGTGAGCTTGGCTTGCTTTCTTGAGCTCCTTACCACGAACAAGGCTCTGATACCATGTCAGGATTGTGGGAGAGAAGGAAGGAGTCTCACTTGAAGCTTTCTTGCTTGCACAATGGGGGAAGATACACAAGGGTGGAGGCTGAAAACTGTTTTCCTCTTCTTAGTTGTGTAAGCCAAAAGAACTCTAGTACAAAGAAATAGAAGAACCCTATATATATGGGTCTCAAACCAAACTCAACTAACTAAGGTGGCATACTAACTGAGCCATGAACTAGAGTAGATAAGGATAGCTATCATGTAGCTATTATTCATGGGCGGTGTACCAAATGCGTCTGCAACTGACAAGTTGGTGACATAAATACACAACGGTCACCCTGGCGTATCACGAGTGGAGCTCGATATCTCAACATCCATGCCAATGGAGGTGGGAGTTGGGTCGAGCCCGTGGTGTTGTCCCACACTTGAGGACCCAGTTTGTGTATAAGAGGAGATGTTGTAGGTGTGAATTAGGGAGACAGGTCTAACCATAGGCGAGTGGGAGCCCCCAAGGTGTGTCCTACCCTTGATGTGCCCTAAGTATGTGAAGTGGGGGAAGGGGTTAGGGTGGTCCCTTGTTGCAGTGCTTGTGATGCTCATAGAGCACATACATGCTGATTTCATTGTGGTATTTCTTTTCTTTCCACTTTTTTCCTTCTTGTCCTTCTTCTCATTTTTCTTTTCTCCTCTTTTTCGTTTTTTTCTTATATTGTTTTTTTTTTTGAAATTATAAGGGGAGTACATTAAGAAGAAACTTGTTGATGAGCAGGGAGGACCAAGGCGCATGGCAGCTTGAGGGCTTTGCTTAGGAATGCCCTACTCTACAGATACCCCTTCAAGTTAGCTCTTACATTGAGCATAGTAGATGACAAAAACAGGTGGTTACACCTAGTGAATATATTATCTTTCATATCTTCTAAGAGGTTCATATAAAATGCTGGCAAGAGAGTGGCTCTCATAATGAGACACAACATTGCACAGCTAACGATCCCGGAATTGATATAAAAAAAGAGGAGGGGACAATTGCTCTTCCTCTTTGTACTAGGTTTTTGTTTTAGTAATATTCGCAATAGGCAGAGGTAGTTACATTTGGTGATAAAAGCGGAGTTGAGGCATGAGGAGAAGTCTTTGAGGAAACCTACTATAGATGGGCGGAGGTCCCTTTTGGTAAAGATCAAGCTTCCTTCAGGGATTGAGGCAATTATGTTGTAGATTAGAGCGAAGTTGTATCTACCATGCACCTCCCAGTTGAAATCAACTCTAAATCCTTCTTGGATAGGGCATGTAGATAGGATCATCCCATTCATAGGCTAGGGTGCTGTAGAAAGTGATCTAGCTCTAAGCTAGAGTCTTAGATATTCCTGTGCCACCTAGGCTGTGCCTCATATCCCTCCATTCGCTGGGATACCTCCAATACCTTATCTTCCCAGTAGTATGCAGGCTCCTGTTGCCACCTTATGGGGTGTCTCATTAGTTCCTCTAGCCATCTCCTTCCTAGCCTTGCTAAAATCTTAATGATGTCCTCCATCACCTTGGGAGATAGTACTGTAAAATATTACACGGCGCAGCGAACAGAATCTGAGAAAGAGATAGAGAGTACACAACAGATAAGAGGAGAATCAGTAAATTCTTTAACTCCAAACAACTGATACAAAGATGGCTCTGTCCACCCGTGCGCTTCCATTGTGTGAAGCTTAGATGGCGATCTAGACAGAAGATAGGTGAAGAGCTTAAGGCTAGCTGGAACAACAACTCTGATTGGGTGAAAGATGAGTGAGTGATGGCTGCGAAGGGGTTTAGCTTTTATAGCCCACGAAGGTCGTTAGGTCGGCTTGCTGACCGCCGACCTACCATATGAGCCTCCACTAGTCGGCCAGGGAATATTCCCCTTATCATCGGGCCTGCAACTCGATGCAATGCGCCTCGAGTTGCTACCAGCTTAACCAGTCCGTCTAACCCAAAGATTAGACCCACAATGGTCACCTTTTTGCCATCCGGTCACATAGACCTCATCTGATATACAAGTCAGGACTCCACCAATGTCCGGGCTCACACTTGGTTTCTCCTCATAATGGGGGCCTTACAACTTTGAGCACCATGGATCATTGGTAGCACCTAATGAGGGTGGGGCATTGATCATATCTAACACCCCCCCTCAATGTCCACCCATAGGTGAACTATCTCCTCGGCCCAATGCCGAGTCTCTGAAGATGAACTTGAAGCAGATCCTTCGTAAGTGCTTTGGTGAAGATATCTGCTCCATTCTCCTCTGTTGGACAGTAGACCAATTCCACTATCCCATCCTCCATCAAATCACGCACATAGTGATACTGGATCTCTATATGTTTGGTGCGTGCATGAAACACTAGATTTTTGGCAATGGCGATGCAACTCTGATTGTCACATCTCAGCACAGTTGGTTCTTCATCCTGCACTCCCATATGCCATAGAATCCTTCTCAACCATACGGCCTCACATGCAGCAAAACAAGCTGCCTTGTACTCTGCTTCGGTAGAAGACAATGCCACTGTTGGTTGCTTCTTACTAATCCAAGAGAAAATTCCTGAACCCAAAGAGAAACAATAACCAGAAACTGACTTCCTGGAATCAATGTCTCTTGCCCAATCTGAGTCACAGTTCCCCACAAGAGAAGTTCCGAAACTGTATGTGATACCATAGTCAAGAGTTTTCTTCAAGTATCTGAGCACCCGCATCCCAGCCTTCCAATGACTCTCATGAGGTTTGTTTGAGAACCTGCTCAAAACACCAACAGCAAAACTGATATCTGGTCTGGTGTTACACAAATAGATCAGCCGACCAACCTCCTATACCTCCCAATGTCTGCTAGTGCTGATGTATCCTTGACGGATAACTTTGCATTTACTTCCATAGGTGTAGCTATCGCCTTGCACTCGGTCATGCCAAATGCCTTCAAGATCTCCCATGCATACTTCTTTTGAGAGATGAAGATCTTTCCTGGCTCTTGCCAGACTTCAATCCCCAAACAATAGTGCAGCAAGCCCAAGTCTGTCATTTCAAACTCAGAACTCAAAGCCTTTCGAGTTTGGTTGATCATATCTTCATAGTCACTTTTAATAAGAAGGTCGTCCACATATAGGACAATCACTACAGACTTTTTACCATCCCTGTAAACATACAAGTTAGCATCTGAGGCACATCTTTTGAAGTTTAGGTTTAAAAAGAACCTATCTATCCGCCGGTACCATGCTCTGGGGGCTTGTTTCAGCCCATACAATGCCTTCTTCAGTTTACACACTTTGTTCTTAGAATGGGGGGCCTCAAACCTTGGTGGCTGAGCCACGTACACCTCCTCCTTGAGGTCACCATTTAAGAACGCTGACTTAACATCCATTTGGTACACTGGCCACTTCTCATGGGCAGCCACTGCAAGTACCGTGCGAATAGTGGTCATTCTGGCAGTTGGGGTAAATGACTCTTGAAAATCAAACCCTTCAACTTGTGAAAATCCTTGGGCAACCAGTCTAGCTTTGTACTTTTCTAAGGTACCATCAGCCTTGTACTTTACCTTCCAGATCCACTTGGTGCCAATAACCTTCCGCTTTGCTGGTCGATCCACTAGCTCCCAAGTGTCATTCTTCATTATGCTGTCATACTCCGCCTGCATAGCAGCCTTCCATGATGGATCTGCAAGTGCTTCTTCTAAGTCAGTTGGCTCCTTTACTTCTCTCATAATCTCAACCATCAAGGCCATATTGACTATGTGAGCAGAAGCCCTCCTTTGCTCCTCTATTCTCTGAGACCTCCTTGGTCCATCTGCCTTCTCCTCAACAGATGCAGGCATAGGATTATTGTGGTCATAGAGCTGCTTCACCCAGCCCGGCAATGGCTTTTCCGGTGGGGTGATGTCAGGTTGGTGAACTTTTTCCTCATTATCTGAAGATGATGCTTCCTCCTCCTTAAGGATAGGGATAGCTCTCGGGACAGGTTCATAGTGGACTACTTATTCGATTGATGATAAAGTGGAAGAACTTGCCTTCTCCTCCTCCACTGTATGCGGCTCCTCCTTGAACACCACATCACGGCTCGCGATGATCTTCTTTGCCTCTTGATCATATAATTTGTAAGCCTTCTGCTCATGACTATAACCCAAGAAGATACATTTTCTGCTTTTTGGTTGTAACTTGTTTCTCTTCTCATCTGGAACATGTGCATAACATTCACATCCAAAAATTCTGAAATGTGAGACAGATGGTTTCTTACCAGTGTAAGCCTCATGAGGTGTTTTTCCCTTGAGAGCCTTTGTATAGCTCCGATTTAGAATGTAGACTGTAGTATTAACAGCTTCAGCCCAAAAATGGTTAGGCAATCCCTTGCCCTTTAGCATGCATCTTGCCATCTCCACAATGGTGCGATTCCTGCATTCCACAACACCATTCTGCTGAGGTGTGTGAGGCGTCATCAATTGATGCTTGATCCCTTTGCTCTTGCAAAAGCCTTCAAACTCCTTTGAGTTGAACTCACCACCACCATCTGTTCTAAATTTCTTCACACTTTTCCCTGTTTCATTCTCAACAAGTATTAGCCATTCTTTAAACTTACCAAAAGCTTGAGCCTTATCACGAAGGAAGTACACCCACATCTTCCTACTGTAGTCGTCGACAATCAACATAAAATAAGAAGATCCACCCAAGGCCTGTGTAGGCATCTTACCACACAAGTCAGCATGCACCAACTTTAGAGGAGCTTGTGCTCTATTCTTGCTTTCTTGTGGAAATGCCTTTCTTTGTTGCTTGCCCATCATACAAGCTTCACATGGTTCCTTCAATTCAGTTATTGTAGGTAGGTGAGCAACCATACCTTGCTTTTGCATCTCCTTCAATACTGCAAATTCGATGTGTCCAAACCTTTCATGCCAAAGCTTACTTGTGCCCACTCCAGCGGTGGCTGTAAGAGCACTTAGCTCATACAGGTTGTTCCTTCTTTCTCCTTTGCCAACAATTGTGCCAGCACTATCAATAATTTCTGCACATGTCTTCTTGAACCTCACTTCATGACCAAGATCAGTTATGGCAGCAACTGATAAGAGATTTCTCCTGATTTTGGGAACATACAACACATTTGAAAGCTTTTTGACTTAACCATTTGCAACAACAAAAGAAATAGTACATGTGCCCGCAGTAGGGCATTTAGCATCATTTCCAACCGTCACAGTGATGGATTCTTGTAGAGGCTGCATAGAACTGTATAGACCTTTCTTGTTGGTCATGTGACGGGAGGCCCCACTATCCAACACCCAAGAGTCAGTGGTAGATTCTTCTTGCGCCGAGGAGCACACTTCCTCAATGGTCGCCATGAATAATTCCAATTCTGCTTCAGCCGTATTGGCTGTCTCTTTCCCTTTACTTTTAAGGGTACCATTCTTTTCATCTGCCTTCTTGACACGACAATCTGCAATTGCATGTCCTTTCTTCTTACAGTAGAAGCACTCTCCTTGAAACTTCTTCTTGCCACCCTTCTTCTTTTTGTCACCATCATTTTTGGTGGAGGAAACACCTTTGCCTTTTGCATTGGCAGAGAATGCAGCATCTCCATTGTTGCTTCCTTCTCGGGCTTTCAGCCTCAACTCCTCCTCCATTAATAATGCACAAAACTCCTCAAAAGTCAAAGCTTGAGGTCTCACCTGAGTATTAAGGGCAATTACTAGTCCATCAAACTTTTGTGGACAAATCCGAAGACACCTCCGAGCTAGCTCTTCGCTAGTCTTTTGTATCCCAGCACCAGCCATCTGGTCGCGCAGATTCTTAATCCGAGTGATGAATGCTTCAACCGTCTCTCCTTCAGCAAACTTCTCTGCTGCTAGTTGATTCTCCAAGTTTTGAATCCTTGTTTGGTTTCGTGTTTCATACTGACTCTTGAGTACATTCCAAGCCTCTGACGCTTTGGTTGTATGCTGAATCAAAGTCAAAACACTGTCAGAACAGCTTGTAACTAAGGCACACAATGCATCTGCATTCCTTCATTTCCAAGCTCGTAGAAGATCTGCATTCGGATGAATCATCACACTAGGATTTGATGGGTCGGGGGTAGGCTGTGGTTCTGCGTCAGTCCCCAGCACAGTCTCCAGAAGCTCATAAGAATCAAGGATAGTTGTAATTTTGAACTTCCACAAGGTGTAGTTTGTACCGTCTAACTTGCCTTCGCTGAAGGTTGGTGGACGAATCCTCAGTGTTTGAATAGCCGGTACAGCAACACCACCTCCTGCACCACTTCCTGATGCGCTAGAACCGCTTCCCGGAGTCGACATAGTTTCTCTTTGCTGTTGAAGCCTTTGCCTCTTGCACGCTCTCCGATCTCTAGAGCCCCCTGGGCTCTGATACCATGTAAAATATTACACGGCGCAACGAACAGAATCTGAGAAAGAGATAGAGAGTACACAACAGATAAGAGGAGAATTAGTAAATTCTTTAACTCCAAACAACTGTCAAGATTGTGGGAGATAAGGAAGGAGTCTCGCTTGAAGCTTTCTTGCTTGCACAATGGGGGAAGACACACAAGGGTGGAGGCTGAAAACAGTTTTCCTCTTCTTAGTTTGTGTAAGCCAAAAGAACTCTCGTACAAAGAAATAGAAGAACCCTATATATGGGTCTCAAAACCAAACTCAACTAACTAAGGTGGCATACTAACTGAGCCACGAACTAGAGTAGATAAGGATAGCTATCATGTAGCTATTATTCATGGGCGGTGTACCAACCGCGTCTGCAACTGACAAGTCGGTGACATAAATATACAACGGTCACCCTGGCGTATCACGAGTGGAGCTCGATATCTCAACACTCCCCCTCGAGCTCAATCCCAATTCCTGCACACCAAGCAGGTCTCTGAACTTGCGCAGCTTCTCTGCGCCCAATGCCTTCGTGAATATGTCAGCTACCTGATCCTCTGTGCTGACATAAACTAGATCAATAAGACCTAGTAAAACCCTCTCTCGCACATAGTGATAATGCACCTCAATGTGCTTTGTTCTAGCATGATAGACTGGGTTATTTGCCAAGTGTATACTACTCATGTTGTCACAATAAATGACAACTGGCCCATCTGTAGACTGATGCATATCATAAAGTAGCTTATGCAACCAAGCTACCTCACATGCAGCCATTGCTGCACCCCTGTACTCAGCCTCTGTGCTCGACAAGGCAACTGTAGGCTGTTTCTTGCTGCTCCAAGTGACTGCAGCACTCCCAAAAGAGAATACATATCCACTGGTAGATCGTCTATCAGAAATACTACCAGCCCAATCAGCATCAGTGTATCCATGCAACTGTATCTGAACCCCAGTCTCATAAAATAGTCCATACTGCAATGTGGACTTCACATACCTAAGTATGCGTCTAGCCGCATCCAAATGTGGTTTCCTTGGAGCCTGCATAAACTGACTTACCAATCCAACAGCATAGCTCAAATCTGGCCTGGTAATAGTCATATAAATCAAACTTCCTACTATGCGTCTGTACATAGTAGGGTCTTCTAGAAGCTCACCTGCATCTGTGCTCAGCTTCACATTTTGCTCCAAAGGAACTGAAATAGGCTTACAGCCTGTCATTCCATATTTGGACAGCATGTCCAATCCATACTGCCTCTGCAAGAGCTGTATCCCACTTGGTGATCTAATCACCTCAATGCCCAAGAAATAACGCAGCTCTCCCAAATCCTTCATCTCAAACTTTTGCTTCAATAGCATTTTCACATGAAGGATATCTTCATCACTGTCACCTGTCATAATCAAATCATCAACATAAATGACAAGCAGCATAATACCTTTCTCTGTCTTTCTCACATAAAGTGAGAAATCTGCCTTGGAAATCTGAAAGCCAATAGTGACAAGATACTGTCCTATCTTGTCAGACCATGCTCTAGGTGCTTGCTTCAAGCCATACAAGGCTTTCTTCAACCTGCAAACAAACTCAGGATGAACAGCATGCACATAACCTGGTGGCTGCTCCATATAGACCTCTTCTTGCAAATCACCATGCAAGAAGGCATTCTTTACATCCATCTGATGTAAAGACCATCCCTTTGATGCAGCCATAGCAATGACTGCTCTTACGGTTGCCATCCTTGCAACCGGACTGAATGTTTCTTCATAGTCAATGCCATATGTTTGTGCATACCCCTTGACTACTAATCTTGCCTTGTATCTGTTCACAGAACCATCAGCATTGTGCTTCACCTTATAAACCCACTTACAGCCAATTGCATTCTTACCTTTAGGCAAAGGTACTAACTCCCATGTAGCATTTGCTTCCAAGGCATCCATTTCTTCATCCATGGCTTTCTCCCATTTTTCTTTTCCCATGGCTTGCTCAAAAGATGTGGGTTCTGGTTCCTGTATCACTTTGACCATATATGCATAGTGAATGGCTGTAAATCCATCATATTTCAGCCTATCCACAGGATACCTAGCTCTTGTAGACCTGCGCAAAGTAGGTTCACTCCCAAGTGCTCTCAAAACATCCCTGGTCTTCCTTACTCCAGGTGTAACAATAGAAGGAATACCCAACTCATCATCAATGCTCTGTTCTGAGCCACTGGATTCCCCATCCACATAAGAGTGACCTGCATTCACATCAAACATGGGCTGATCAACCTTCTCTTTTCCTTTTCGTGATACCTGCATACCACTATCTGCATTGCTTTGAGAAGATTCTCCTGATCTCAATCTGCCTGTCCATGGCGAAGAATGTGAACCACTGCTAGAGGACGCTCCAGGTCCACTAATATTTTGTGACTGCTGCTGTGAATTCTGTGCAGCATTACCATTTTGTGCATCTACATCATCAATCACATTTACTGGTTTATACCAGCTACTCATCTCATCAAAAACAACATCTCTGCTCACTGTAAACTTACGAGTAGAAGGGTTATAGCATCTATACCCTTTTTGCTGCAGAGAGTAACCAATAAAGATGCACTTCTCAGCTTTTGGATCCAACTTGGATCTCAGCTCATCTGGCACATGTACATAGGCAATGCAACCAAAAATTTTCAGATGAGAAATATCTGGTTTCCTACCAGTATACCTCTCCTCTGGAGTCATTCCATGTATTGCTGCAGTGGGAGTCGTGTTCATTATGTAGACTGCTGTAGCAACTGCTTCAGCCCAATAAAAATCTGGCAGGTCTTTTTCATTGAGCATGGCACGAGACACCTCTCCAATATGTCTGTTTTTTCTTTCTGCAATTCCATTTTGTTGTGGGGTATAACTACATGAATATTGCTGCTTTATGCCATGCTCCTGCAGGAACCTTGCAAACTCATTTGAGAGGTACTCTCCCCCTCCATCTGACCTTAGGCATTTTATCTGCAGGCCTGTTTCTTTTTCAACCATAGCTTTAAGAGTTTTGAAATGCCCAAAAACTTCACTTTTCTTTTTCATAAAATACACCCAAACTTTTCTGCTATAGTCATCAATAAAAGTGACAAAATAATGACAGCCTCCAAGAGATGCAGCTTTAGTAGTCCACACATCAGAGTGGATTAATTCCAATGGCTTCTCACTCTCTTGAACATGTCTAGGAAATGGTTTCCTTGCCTGTTTTCCAAACTGACAGGCTTCACATACCTTATGCATTTCTGCAACCTTGAATTTGGGCAATCCTGCAACAATATTTTGGGCCTGCATTGATTTAAGTCGCTGTACATTAACATGACCAATGCGTTTATGCCAGATATCAATATCTGCAACTACACCGGTCCCATGTGCAAACATTGCTGCACTCAATTCAGACATGTCTGCATCCAACGTAAACATTCTGCCCTTCTTCTTTCCTTTTGCTATCAAGCGACCTTTATTTTTCATATCCTCAACAAAGCATCCATGAGGATTAAATCTGACCTGCAAGCCCTGTTCAACCATTTGACCAACAGAAACCAGATTCTTGGTGATATTCGGGACATGAAATACATCGGACAGGTATTTCTTTTTCCCATCCTGCATAGACAAGGGAATTTTTCCAATCTGCACAATAGGATGTGCAGTATCATCACCAGTCTCCACAAATCCTGGTTTTTCCATTTTCCTTGCATCCTCCATCCATTCTGCATGACCTGTCATGTGGTTTGATGCACCTGAGTCAACATACCATACATCATTGCTTTCTTCTGCACTTGTCACAGAATTGTTCATGTGCTGCACCATGAACAAATGCTCATTTCTGTCATCACCCTGTCTGCTAGAAGATGCATAATTCCCTTGTTGCAGTTTTCCATTCATGATGTCATTCTGCTTTTTATAGCAGTCTTTAGCCATATGACCCATTTTACCACAGTAGTAGCATTCAACATTACTGTTTGCATTTTGACCTCTTTGCCATCCACCACGACCTCTTTGGCTCCCCCTGCCTCTAGAGTTACCACGTCCTCCTCCATAGGACTGGTTTTCTTGAGTTTGCTGCATATTCTGATTTCTACCACGGCCTCCAAATCGGCCTCCTCTACCTCTGCCTCTACCTCTTCCAGCATTTGAGTAGAAGACAGCTTCTTTTGAAGTTCCTCCTGAAGAAGATGCACCACCATTTCTCTGTTCCTCAGAAATTAGAAGAGCAATCAACTCCTCAAAATCAGGAAATCTTTCACGAACTGAAATGGATGTTCGAAACTGTGCATAATCCTTTCCTAGACCATTCAAGGTCACAGAAACTAAATCATCATCTTCCACTGGTGACCCAATGGAAGCAAGTGCATCTGCAATCTTCTTCACCTTCATATGGTAGTCGTTGATGCTCATATTTTCTCTTTGCACATTGTGCAACTCTTGCTTGAGCTGCATTTTCCTGGCTTGCGTATTTGTGCTATACATCTTTGACAGAGTATCCCATGCCTCCTTTGGCGTACTTGCATCCTGAATATGCACAATCATAGAGTCTGAAATGCTGATAGACAGCCAGTACATAACTTTCCTGGCTCTCTCATGCCATGCTTTGAATGCCTGCATTTGCTGTTGATTGGGAACATCAGGAAGAACTGGTTCTTCTTCATTTCCTGCAACAAATTCCCAATATCCTTTTCCCATAAGGAAATTCGTCATTCTAAACTTCCATGCTTGGAAGTTGTTCTTGTCAAGCTTTTCAGTGACAATCTGTGAAAGAGAATCAGATGCCATTACAGAAGAGTGCAAAAAATTCTGTCACTGCAAAAAACTCTGCTTCACCCTCACAAGGGCAAATCTGCAAAACTGGCGAAAGTGGTATTTGACCACACAGTCACTTCCTAGTGACGATTTTGCATCAACAGGCAACAGGGATGATTCTGTAACTCCCAATGTCTCTGCGCACAAGCATACAATGCAATTTTCACAGTAGCTATTCACCGACCTGTAGAACAGTGGTCGCACAGCATAAAACAGGGCCTTTTCCTGAGTGCGTGCAGAAAACTTCCGGCTCCAAAACAGGCCCCGAAATGGCCTCAAATCAAAGAAACAGGGTCGCCGAGAGCTAAAGCTCTCTCCCGTAGCATATACTGCCCTCTTGCTTCACCGCGAAGGGCGTCTCAACCTGAGACAATGCACTCCTGCACTTTCCGGCTGTGCTACCTGCAGAGATCTGCTCCCAAAACAGAAAATGAAAGCAACACTGCTCCTCTTACCAGAACACCGCGAGCTTGGCTTGCTTTCTTGAGCTCCTTACCACGAACAAGGCTCTGATACCATGTCAAGATTGTGGGAGAGAAGGAAGGAGTCTCGCTTGAAGCTTTCTTGCTTGCACAATGGGGGAAGACACACAAGGGTGGAGGCTGAAAACAGTTTTCCTCTTCTTAGTTTGTGTAAGCCAAAAGAACTCTCGTACAAAGAAATAGAAGAACCCTATATATGGGTCTCAAAACCAAACTCAACTAACTAAGGTGGCATACTAACTGAGCCACGAACTAGAGTAGATAAGGATAGCTATCATGTAGCTATTATTCATGGGCGGTGTACCAACCGCGTCTGCAACTGACAAGTCGGTGACATAAATATACAACGGTCACCCTGGCGTATCACGAGTGGAGCTCGATATCTCAACAACAACTGATACAAAGATGGCTCTGTCCACCCGTGCGCTTCCACTGTGTGAAGCTTAGATGGCGATCTAGACAGAAGATAGGTGAAGAGCTTAAGGCTAGTTGGAACAACAACTCTGACTTGGTGAAAGATGAGTGAGTGATGGCTGCGAAGGGGTTTAGCTTTTATAGCCCGCGAAGGTCGTTAGGTCGGCCTCGACCTACCATATGAGCCTCCACTAGTCGGCCAGGGAATATTACAGGGAATATTCCCTTTATCATCAGGCCGGGGGTGCTGCCCCCGGACCCCCGCCAGGGGGGCCACTGGCCCCCCTGGGACCCCCCAGCCAGGGGCCACTTCCGCGGCCCCCGAACCCCACAATAGGGGCCCCTTTTAACTCCCTTACACCGCAACTCGATGCAATGCGCCTCGAGTTGCTACCAGCTTAACCACTCCGTCTAACCTAAAGATTAGACCCACAATGGTCACCTTTTTGCCATCCGGTCACATAGACCTCATCTAATATACAAGTCAGGACTCCACCAATGTCCGGGCTCACACTTGGCTTCTCCTCATACTGGGGGCCTTATAACTTTGAGCACCTTCGATCATTGGTAGCACCTAATGAGGGTGGGGCATTGATCATATCTAACAAGTACTCTATCCAATGTATGAGGAAAGATGAAAGAGAACTCAAAGGGTTGGCCACAATATTCCCATTGCTCTCACATTGCAAGTCCTTGGCCCTAGTTGATAGGATCACACTCCTTTGAGGGATGGCTACTTGTGGAACTTACCGTGTCACTTGGCTTGAAACTTCCTGTGGGCATGTTTCACTTGCTCTCTGCATTTGTGCCTCATCTTTACCATCCATTTAGGTAGCCCAAATTCCTCCCCTTGCTCTTCTAGCTATACTTGTGGTTGCAGAGGGGGGCTTGGTTTCTATACTCATTCTTCCCTTGTTGGTCTATGTAAAGGGAGCTCTTGCTCAACTGCCAAGACCCATGGATTGCTTATTCCTTCAAGCGTTTCAAGCAAACACTAATGGCTACCTCTCACATAGTCAGCACTATCCCTCTCTATGAGTGTAGTGACCTTACCTTGATGCCTGATTGAGTTGCTTCCTCTCTCATGCACTTCGATAGCTCCACGATTCATGATGCAAGCTCAAGCATCCTCAAGCCTCTTCCTCCAAGCTCCATCCTCCATAGCCACGCGCGAGACAAGAGAAGAGAAGAGAAGAAGAAGAAAGGAGATGGTGGAGGGCTTCACCTCCAAGATCCCTCACCCTCACACACACACAGCTTATTCCTTCAAGTGTTTTAAGCGAACTCTAATGGCTACCTCTCAAATAGCCGATGCGTTATCCCTCTCTACGAGTGTGGTGAGCTTACCTTGATGCTCGCTTGAGTTTCTTCCTCTCTCAAGCACTCCGATAGCTCCATGATTAGTGATGCAAGCTCAAGCATCCTCAAGCCTCTTCGTTTGAAAGATGATTTTTGATGCCGATAAGTGCTTAAAAATAACAAAAAATTACAAATTTTAGGGAAAAAATAGACTTCGTCGAAGGCGGCAGTGGGCAATCAGTACGATTTTAAGTGGCAATGCCCGGAAAAGGCTTAAAAGACCCACTTGATGATAATTGATGAATTTTCATAATTATTTGGCATGTCAGATGAGACCTTGGGAGATGCCCGAGAGTGGGGGACTTCAAGATGAATACCCAAAATTTTTCGGATCGTAATTTGGACATTGGATGCGGAAGAGGGAGTGCTCGGGAGGCCAAGGTCCAAAGGAAGTGTAAATGGACTTAAAGGATGCCAAAGGTTATGAAATTTAGGGAGCCCCCCCAAAATTTTTGTGTGAAGGGGGGGGGGGCATTTTTTTCGCCGCCTACATCAGAGAGGGCACCATATTCACGATTGATGGAGAGGGGGGGCTATGGCACTCAAAAGCAACCCCCCAACTGACTGGATGCCTGCTCTACCCTTGATCTTCGCCCTCCGTCGCTCCATTTTTCCCCTGGAATGGTTGCCTGGTTGTGGAGATCAGATTTCAATCTTTCTCTCTCCCCCCTCTCTCTCCTACAAGGGGCAGTTCTTGCGTGTGAAGAAGAATGAAGCCCGGTTGGTGAATGCTCGTCCAATGTGGTACCAGATTGCTTCTAAACCAAAGGTGGGCTGAAGATAGTAGTGTGGAGGCAGGTTGAGCATCAAACGGGCCCTGATTTGTAGACCCGCAACAAGTTTCAAAACTTGAAATAATAAAAAATACATGGTAATGATATTTTTACAAAAAAAATGGCTCTTTTTTCGCATTTGATGAGGTTAGCAATGTTCATATGGGCTAAAAATTGATGGAAACGTTGTTTGTTGTTGGTTTTAGTCTTTCATAATAAAAAAACTTAGAAAATATACACTTAAAGTGTGGGAAATAAATGGAAAAAACTCGAAAAGCATGGTTTTTAGAGTAAAAATGGGGTTTTTGGGCTTAAAATGGGAAAAGCATGAAACAAAACACCAATAAAATCTACATGGTTGTTGTTTAAGGACTCAAGAGCCATAGATCTGAAATAATGCTAATTTTATTCCATTTTTAATTGATAAAAAATAAGGAAAAATATGAAAAAATGTTCTTTAAAAGGGGGAAAATAGGAAATGGATGAGAAAAATTATGGATGTGTGTGTGAGTGTATAATGAGGATAAAGCATGAGGGTTTGCCTCAGGTTATCCCCATTTTTACGTTTTTGTGAGTATTTACTGCTTATTTTGTGAGAAATACACATGAAATTACCCTTTTTACCTATCACCACAAGTAAAACTCTAAACGATAGGGAGAGAGGGGAGTTTGAGCGTTGAAATATGATATAAAATTTGATGTATTTATTGCATTATTCATATAGGATGATGTTAAGTTAAAAAAAGGGAAGTACATCACGAGTGTAAGGCTTGGCGTCTTCTCTCATTACAGTGATTACGCGTTAGTGTATGGAAACATGAAAAGAATGGATTTGCACAATGCACGAAGCTATTTTTCAATTGTTTGAGCACTTAATCATATACATATTTGCATCAAGCATTGTTAAATGGTATCAATTACAAGCTCCTCGATGCATAGCACTTGGTTTCTTTAGGACTTGTTGACTCATGTAGAGAGAGTGAGCAACCTGGCTATAGGCCTAGACGATGGGTTAAAGGGGATGGATAAGTGAGGACAAGTGCATTCCTGGAACGTTAAACATATTGGCACTAAGAGGAGAATTTGTTTCGAATGTATCTAAGTGTGGAAGCAGTGCATTGAGGGGCCAATCCCCAAGATGTAGGAGAGCTGCGGTAGGGCCACGGCAATCATCTGGTGGGGTGCCCTTGTGTGTGTAATATGTGGCATTTAATGATGATATATGTATAATCTCCCTTTGAGGAGATGAGAAAGGGAATATTCATTGGATTACAGACTATAAACATGCAATGATTAGTATTTAGGATAGTGTATCCCTCGATAGACGCTCTTGGCCTGTGAGGCCGTGAGGTGGGGTTGTCTATTGAGGGCATGAGGTCCGGCTAGTGCCTTAGCTAGTGCCAGCCCATTTTAGGTCCCATCAGTGGTGCATCTGCTAGGAGCTGCCAACAAGTGGTGGTTCTCGAACCTAGTGTTTCTAGGGACCAAATAGTTGGTTTATGTCCTCTGATAAGGACCATCAAGCTGAAATACAAAAAGCAGAAGATGCTGAGAGGGCTAGGCGACGGTTGGAGATTGTAAGTCGTTATTGTCCTCAAAGGAGTAGCCCATTGCGCATAAGTGGGAGTGGTTCTAGTAACCTAAGTGTTTTGAGTACAAGTGGAAGTCTAAATACCTCCCTACTTCCAGTTAATCAACCCACAACAAGTGGGGTGTAGTTTTACCTACACAACTTGTTGTTAATCCAGTTGTAGCCATGGCACAACCTATCGCAATTCCAGTAGGGACATCAGATTTGCCTGCATTAGGAGCATTGTTTCCCATTTTCCATGGGTTAACAGAAGAAGATGGAGAACTCCACATTAAGAAGTTTCAAACACTCATGTTCAATTATCGAATCCAAGACAAAGGACACCTAATGATGTTCTTCAACATGACATTAAAAGGAAGAGCAGCAGTATGGTACCACGGTCTCGAAGCTGGAACCATAACTAGCAGTGCCCAATTCTTCATGGCTTTCTGTAGAGATTTTGCCCCTAAGAAGTGTGGACAAGATTGGTTTCGTGTCTTGAATGTAACATGCCAAGAGCGAAATGAGAATGTCCAGGTCTATGCCAAGAAATTAAAGCAAGTTCTTCGTAAACTAAATACTTATATCCCATTCCAGCAGAGCTGCCTAGTTATAATATTTCCTACATGGATTAGATTTTAATATCCAGGTGCAGCTGAGTAGTGTTGCTTTGGCCGACATTGACATTGCTATTACCCAAGCAGAAGGAGTAGAGTCATGCTTGCAAGTGGCTTATGCAGCAAGGATAAATTGGAATGGTAATAACTTGGCCTTGACCAATGGGAGTCAAGGGGATCCCATGTCAAACGCGAATGGGAGAGGAGGGATCATGCCGAATTTGCCTATGTTACCAGCTCCTCGTAGCATGACTGTGCCCATGGCTAGCTAGGTGGCCCCACCAAATAGTGGGGGCCAAACAATGAATTCTAATGTTGTCCCACTAGGTCAACGGCCAATCCTTAATCAAGTGGTTAGGCCCATGGGACAACAAATTGACGATCACGGCTATGAGTCGAGTGCCTCTAATGTCCTTGGTGAAGTTAAGGACATGATGAGGCACTACACCGATATGATCTCTGAACAGTATCAAAAAATAGCTGTGGATGTCAATTTCCTTAAGAAGCAACAGAATTTGATAGGGAGTCAACACCCTAAAGAGGGTGGCCCCTCAAGATTCAACTGTAAGTGGTGTGGTGGCCAACATTTCCCTGGGTATTGTCTGAATGTCAAATGTGATATTTGAAAAAAGTCTGGCCACTTAGCTGCTACATGTTGGAGTAATATCAGTTTTCTCCAACAAGGAAGTAAACAACCTGGTCCAGTTGATCATCATGCACAAGGGAATAATCTCTTGCAAGATGAGGGACCAAGACAAATATTGCAACGAGGAAAGGCTGTTGTAGAGGAGTTGCCTCATGGCAGTGGAGTCAGCCTTATTGAGGCTGTAAATGTCAATGATGGTGAAACTTCTAATCTATGAGCCGTGATAAGGGGACAAAAGATTAAAGAGGGTGATAGAGGAACTGTAAAACCTGTTGAGGGAAACCCTAAGTAGGATGCTAGGGAAAAGTGAGTCTTGAATCCGGATATGGAAGGTGGACCTCTAAGGCCTATTGACAGTAAAGTGGATCCCGAGAAGGATAGAGAGGTGGCAAGAAAGAAGAAAAAAGTCAAAAAAGAGGCACTAAAGCTGGTGGTCCAAGGACCAAAGGAAAGAATGGTTTGGCCCGAGAAGAGAACTTTGGCTAACTACCATGATTTTGAGCTAGCAAGCTCTCTTTGCGAAGTCAAACAAGATGTGAATTTGCTGCAATTGATTAAACTTTCTCTAGGAGTATGCAAAGAATTCAAGAAAATCATGTGTATCGGGTATATAGTAGGAGAAGATTGGTTCGATCATGCTAAAAAGAATTGCCCTAGGGTCCCAGCATATGTGGATGGAATATTAGTGGAGCATGCTATTGTGGACACTGGATCCTCCGTCAATATCATAAGTTCAGACTTGATGGAGTGGCTAGGTCTCGAAATTCAAAAAGACAGATCCACACTTCTTAGGATGGCGGATGATAGTCTAAGACAACTGGAAGGTTGCATCACTAAAGTCCACGTTACTGTTGTAAGCATGGAATGCTATCTAGACTTTAGGGTGATAAGGTTTGTAGGACGTCTCAACTATCGAGTTTTGCTAGGAAGGCCATGGATTTTACGAACAGACTGTCAAGTTGATATACCCACTGGTTGAGTGATTTTAGGTCGAGGTGCCCATCGTGTAATAGTGGATGCTTACCATGAGTCTCCTCAGAGTGAAAAGCTCCTTTACCCTCCACTGAACTAGAAACAATAGATGATCCATCTAATAGTGAGACGTCATCGAGCAATGGATCTAAGGAAGGGTCCACTATAGAGGATATTTATCAGATAACCTTGAATGAGCCGATAGAGCCTCATGATTGAATAAGAGACGTGGATGTCATTGAGTTGGACCTTGGTACGCCTAATGATTTGCAACCAGTCAAATTGGGTTCCTATGCTTAGTTTGGAAGAGAGAGAGGACTATGTGTCCCTGTTTCAGGAGTTCTGCAACATCTTTACTTGGAGCTATGACGAACTTAGGGGTATTCCCCTAGTCTACCTGTGCATACTATTCCTATAAAGGAAGGTTCCTGCCCTATACATCAGAAAGTAAGGCGTATGCCTTTTGAATTAAGGGACGGGTTGTTCGAGGAACTACAAAAGTTGTAGAAAGTGGGTTTGATCTTCCCTGTTCAGCATACTGAATGGTGCTCACCAGTTGTGATCAGGAAGAAGAAGAATAATCAGATTTGGCTTTGCGTGGATTTTAGAGAGTTGAATAAGAAAACCGTTAAAGATTACTACCCGTTGCCATTTATTGACCAAATTTTGGATCAACTAGCGGGTAGGAAAATCTATTTGTTTATGGACTGCTTTGTAGGGTATAACCAAATGGCGATTACTGAGCAAGACAAGCTAAAAATGACGTTTATTACTGTCTTCAGTACCTTTGCATACCATGTGATGGCATTTGGGTTATGTAATGCACTAGGTTCGTGGTAGAGAACATCCGACAAAACCTTTGGTGACATTTCCCCCGAGGAGTTGAAAGTATTCATTGATGATCTAGGGGCAGCCACCATAAGAGATAGACAACTAATTATCTTACGGAAGTGTTTTGAGTGTTGCAGACAATTTTGCATAGCTCTCAACCCACGGAAGTGTGTCTTCGGAGTTCCTTATGGGCTCTTGTTAGGCCATGTGGTTAGTTCCATAGGGATTGTGACTGATTTTGAAAAGATCAAGGTAATAGTTGGCATGAGTCCACCGCGTACTCCAAAGGAAGTGCATAGCTTTCTGTCGTCCGTAGGGTATTATTGGAGGTTTATCAATGCCTTGGTAGAAAGAACGTTGCCACTGACAAACCTATTGTCATTTAATTGTCAATTTTCATGGAGTGATGCTTGCAAAGTATCTTTTGACGATGTAAAGTAGGAGCTTGCCAAAGCACCTGTTTTAAAAGCACCTAAAAGGGGTGAAATGTTCTTTATATTTTCAGCAGCAATTATGTATAGTATCAGCTGGTGTTTGGCCCAAATTTGGGAGGAAAAGTGGTACCATCTGATAGCTTTTGCTAGTTGAAAGTTGGGCATATTGGAAATTAACTACACCTAGGGGACCGACAATCGATGTATGAAGTCCCAGGATTAGGCTCTGTATGTCTGGACGAGGTCTGAATAGTCATTGCCTCCTATAAGGCATTGCCAGGCATTGTAAAACCTGTTTTTAGATGGGAGTTATAGTGACCTTGTTCTACTGACCTACTAGGCAGCCGTTCTAGGTGTTCCTGTTATTTGTGAGGCAGTTAGAGAAGCCTACTCAAATAATGATGGAAAGAGACAAAACCCTACATATCTGAAAGACAATATATGAATATACAGAGGTGTGTAAAAAGGGGTTCTAACCCCTATAAAAATAGAAATGAAAAAAAAGAAAAATCTTTAAGTTGTTTTTTATCGCCTTGCGAAGGCCTGGTAGGTTCCCGGGGACAAGTTAGACTTGGGGCCGATGCCTTGTCTTCTTAGGGGTGGCTTCTAGCATAAAAATAAGAATAAAAGAAGGTTGGAGCGAAAATAAAAGTGAGCATTAGAAAAGGATTAAGTGTCACCTTGCGCGGGCTTGGTAGGTTCTTGGGTATCGAGATAGGACCTAAGGCCGATGCCTTGCTCTCCTTGGGTCACTATGCTCAGCTCCCTCCTTTTTACATGCCCGCGTATGGAAAATAAGAGGCTAAAGACCCAATGTGCTAAATGAAAATATTTGTTGGTCAGGCTATAGGGGTCCTCACCTAGTAGGAGTTCCTAGTTGAGTTGTCCTTAGTTAGGTAGGTAGTTCAGACCACCACTTAGGATGACCTCTTTGATGGTTCTTTTGCGGTTGCTTGTGTTGGAGCAGTTCGTTAGTGACTAGCTTTCGACTTTCTGTCAGATTATGCTAGGCCTACTCCTCGTGTATTTCATGCCTTGGCTTTGACAAGGGGTAGGGTGAAAGCTGTGAGTTTTTTTTGTTGTGTATTTTTTGTATCAGCTTGATGCTCTTTGTGGTTGTGTTAATGTGCAGATTTGTTCACGGGATTCGACAGATTGAGTCGCCCTATCCCATGGTTGCCAATGAAAGATGATTTTTGATGCTGAGAAGTGTTTAAAAATAGCCAAAAATTACAAATTTCAGGGGAAAAATAGACTTCATCGAAGGCATCGGTGGCAATCAGTACGATTTTAAGCGGCAATGCCCGCAAAAGGCTTAAAAGACCCACTTGACGACAGTTGTTGAATTTTCATAATTATTTACCATGTCAGATGAGATCCTGGGAGATGCTCGATAGTGGGGGACTTCAAGACAAATGCTTAGAAATTTTCAGATCATAATGTGGACATCGGATGTGCGGAAGAGGGAGTACCTGGGAGGCCAAGGTCCAAAGGAAGTGTAAATGGACTTAAAGGATGCCAAAGGTTATGACCTTTGGGGGCTTCCTTTAGGGAGCCTCTCCAAAATTTTTGTGTGAAGGGGGGTGGCCATTTTTTTTGCCGCCTGCATCGGAGAGGGCGCCATATTCACGATTGATGGAGAGGGGGGGGGCTATGGCACTCAAAAGCAACCTCCCCAACTGATCGATGCCTGTTCTGCCCTTAATCTTCACCCTCCATCGCTCTAGTCTGCCCCTCGAATGGCTACCCGGTTGTGGAGATCAGATTTCAGTCTTTCTCTCTCCTCCCTCTCTCTCCTGCACAAGGGGCAGTTCCTATGTGTGAAGAAGAATGAAGCCCGGTTGGTGAATGCTCATCCGGTGTGGTACTGGATTGCTTCTAAACCGAAGGTGGGCTGAAGATGGCAATGTGAAGGTGGGCTGAGCATCAAACATGCCCTAATTTGCAGACCCGCAACAAGTTTTAAAACCCAAAATAATAAAAAATACATGATAATGATATTTTTACAAAGAAAATGGCTCTTTTTTTCGCATTTGATGAGGTTAGCAATGTTCATATGGGATGAAAATTGATGGACATGTTTTTTGCTGTTGATTTTAGTCTTTCATAATTAAAAAAAAAACACTTAAAGTGTGGGAAATAAATGGGAAAAACTCGAAAAGCATGGTTTTTAGAGTAAAAATGGGATTTTTGGGCTTAAAATGGAAAAAACACGAAACAAAACACCAATAAAATCTACATGGTTTCTGTTTAAGGACTCAAGAGCCACAGATCTAAAATAATGCTAATTTTCTTCCATTTTTAATTGATAAAAAATAAGAAAAAATGGAAAAAATGCTCTTTAAAAGGGGGAAAAGTAAGAAACAGACGAGGAAAATTATGGATGTGTCTGTGAGTGTATATGAGGATAAAGCATGAGGGTTTGCCTCAAATTATCCCCATTTGTATGTTTTTGTGAGTATTTACTGCTTATTTCATGCGAAATACACATGAAATTACACTTTTACCTATCACTACAAGCAAAACTCTAAACGGTAGGGAGAGAGGGGAGTTTGAGCGTTGAAATATGATATAAAATCTGATGTATTTGCTGAATTATTCATATAGGATGACGTTAAGTTAAAAAAGGGAAAGTACAACACGAGTATAAGGCTCGGTGTCTTCTCTCATTACAGTAATTACGCGTTAGTGTATGGAAACATGAAAATAATGGATTTGCACAATGCATGAGGCTATTTTTCAATTGTTTGAGCACTTAATCATATACACATTTGCATCAAGCATCGTTAAATGGTATCAATTACAAGCTCCTGGATGCATAGCACTTTGTTTCTTTAGGACTTGACCCACTTAGAGAGAGTGAGCAACCTGGCTGCAGGCCTAGACGATGGGTTAAAGGGGATGGATAAGTGAGGATAAGTGTATTCTTGGAACGTTAAAGATATTGGCACTAAGAGGGGGATTTGTTTTGAATGTGTCTAAGTGTGGAAGCAGCGCATCGAGAGGCCAATCCCCAAGATGTAGGAGAGTTGCTATAGGGCCACGGCAATCAGCCACCGATGGGGTTCCCTTGTGTGTGTAATATGTGGCATTTAATGACGATATATGTATAATCTCCCTTTGAGGAGACGGAAAAGGGAATATTCGTTGGATTACAGACTATAAACGTGGAGTGATTAGTGTTTAGGATAGTGTATCCCTAGATAGACGCTCCTGGCGAGCGAGGCCGTGAGGTGGGGTTGTCTGTTGAGGGCATGAGGTCTGGCTAGTGCCTTAGCCAGTGTCAGCCCATTTTAGGTCCCATCATCATCCAAGCTCCATCCTCCATAGCCACGCACAAGATGAGAGAAGAGAAGAGAAGAGAAGAAGAAGAGAGGAGATGGTGGAGGGCTTCACCTCCAAGATCCCTCACCTTCACACACTCACTCCCTCACTCACTCACACTCCCTCCCTCAAGCACTCACAAGCAAGCAAGCAAGAGAAGAGAAAGAGAGAAGAAGAAGAGTCTACTTTGCCACACACCAAACAATGAGCTCTTCATTCACTTTTCAATGAAAAACCCTAAATCCCTTTTCGGCGGTCATCCCCTTATCCCCTTTTTTACATGACCAACCATTCTGGCAAGGTCTTTTTTCCATTTCCTTCTATGTGCCTTCTATCTACCTTCTTTCTTATGTATGCCACCTAACTTTTACAATTTGCACAGTAGGGAGCCTGGAGCTCTTTTACAAAAGTTTTGGGGCACCTTTCATTTAAAAATGTGTTTTTTCCTTTAACTTGATTTTAGAGGCCACCCTTGTGCCTTTGCTTGTTCTCCATCCTACTTCTTCACTTGCATCACATTTTACTTCTTTTTCTTCAATTTCTAGGTGAGGTTAACATTACCCCCTCCTAGATGGGTGCCAGTCCCATGGTACTTATTGGGCTTTGTCGATGGGGGTTTGGTGCTTCAGAGGGTGGTTGCCTAAGGGGAGGATGGGGCCTTGTGTGGGTTGGTAGTGCTTGAGAAGCTTGGCAATGATTGCATTGTTGGAGACTGAGGGTATGTTGAGTGGATGGTGGGACCTCCGATGTTGGTGGTTGTAGCATCCATGATTACTTGAAAATGTTAATGAGGTATTAGGTTATACCAATATTGGATAAGGAAAATGCTTATAAAGAAAATTATAGTTTATGGGTTTTATAATGTTATATTGATTTGATAATAAAAGGGATTAGATAGAACTATTGGATTTATGCTTGGAAGTTAATTCCCGAAGGTATAAAAATCCTAGGTTTTAGTATCCGGTACTACAAAGATAGAGATGAAGTGCGAGAATATGCAATTTTATTGAGTTTTTGATATTAGATTAGTTGGAATACTATGAAGGAGTGTTGTAAATATTGAGGAAGGCTAGGATAAATCATAGAAATTAGTTATCAATACCACCTATTCAGTGCAACAACTCCTAGGAGTTGGCTTGACAACCTAGTTAAAAGTAGCTTGGCGATTAGAATTTGCTGGTCCATTTTAACAAGCATGGTTGCTTCATTGAAGAGTTTGATAATGGCTACAAATTGATTGCTTGTGGTCACAGACATGGCAAGATGTTTACATTAGATGCCACTTTACCACAGCTGAAATTAGCAATGTTTGCTCATGGTTCAAGCACAGTCAAGGACCTAGAAATATGGCATAAGAGAGTGGGGCATGTAAATATTCAACGGCTGAAGTTGTTGCAGAAGAGATAGCTTGTTATTGGCTTACCGAAGTTTACCTACATTGATCTTAGCCATGTATGTGATGCCTATCAATTTGGTACAGTCACAATTGCCTTTTGCCAGCAGGCATGTACGATGTGCTCTAAGCATGATGTGGGGAATCAAAATGGGCTAGGGGGTTAGGGACAGAGCTGACTGTGACCGAAGCCCCTGAGCGCACCTAACTTGAGAAGCCCGGTGTAGTGACTATGACTTATGTGGAGTTAAGTGCTTTTCTTGTGTTTGCTTCTCTTTCATCTAGATTTGTTTCTTTTTTTTCTTTCTCTCTCATTTTCTTTTTGTTTCCTTTCTTTCCTTTTCTTTTCCTTTTTGTTTTTTTTTTTGGGATTCTTTCTTTGTTTTGGATTTACACAGTTATGACGAAAGCTAAGCTTCATCCTCAGAGTCATGATGAGGTGGAGGAGGGGGTCTAAGAGATTTATTGAGGGATGGACGTCCTTGGATATGTCCCTTCACATTGAGGAAAACTTGGAAAGTGGTGATGGAGAGGAATGGATGATTACAGTGGGTGAACTGGCTATCATTCATGTCCTCCAAGAGAGCCAAGCAAAATGAAAGAAGTAGTGTAGCTCACATAATTAGTCGAGCCATTGCATAGCTTGTCAAGATTGTGGGAGAGAAGGAAGGAGTCTCACTTGTAGCTTTCTTGCTTGCACAATGGGGGAATACACACAAAGGTGGAGGTTGAAAACAGTTTTCCTCTTCTTAGTTGTTTAAGCCAAAAGAACTCAAGTACAAAGAAATAGAAGAACCCTATATATATGGGTCTCAAACCAAACTCAACTAACTAAGGTGGCATACTAACTGAGCCACGAACTAGAGTAGATAAGGATAGCTATCATGTAGCTATTATTCATGGGCAGTGTACCAACCACATCTGCAACTGACACGTCGGTGACATAAATGCACAACGGTCACCCTGGCATATCACGAGTGGAGCTCGATATCTCAACACTCCCCCTCGAGCTCAATCCCAATTCCTGCACACCAAGCAGATCTCTGAACTTGCGCAGCTTCTCTGTGCCCAATGCCTTCGTGAATATGTCAGCTACTTGATCCTCTGTGCTGACATAAACTAGATCAATAAGACCTAGTAAAACCCTCTCTCACACATAGTGATAATGCACCTTAATGTGCTTTGTTCTAGCATGATAGACTGGGTTATTTACCAAGTGTATACTACTCATGTTGTCACAATAAATGACAACTGGCCCATCTGTAGACTGATGCATATCATAAAGTAGCTTATGCAACCAAGCTACCTCACATGCAGCCATTGCTGCACCCCTGTACTCGGCCTCTGTGCTCGACCAGGCAACTGTAGGCTGTTTCTTGCTGCTCCAAGTGACTGCAGCACTCCCAAAAGAGAACACATATCCACTGGTAGATCGTCTATCAGAAATACTACTAGCCCAATCAACATCAGTGTATCCATGCAGCTGTATCTGAATCCCAGTCACATAAAATAGTCCATACTGCAATGTGGACTTCACATACCTGAGTATGCGTCTAGCCGCATCCAAATGCGGTTTCCTTGGAGCCTGCATAAACTTACTTACCAATCCAACAGCATAGCTCAAATCTGGCCTGGTAATTGTCATATAAATCAAACTTCCTACTATGCGTCTATACATAGTAGAGTATTCCAGAAGCTTACCTTCATCTACACTCAATTCACATTCTGCTCCAAAGGAACTAAAATAGGCTTACAGCCTGTCATCCCATATTTGGACAGCATGTCCAATCCATACTGCCTCTGCAAGAGCTGTATCCCACTTGGTGATCTAATCACCTCAATGCCCAAGAAATAACGCAGCTCTCCCAAATCCTTCATCTCAAAATTTTGCTTCAATAGCATTTTCACATGAAGGATATCTTCATCACTGTCACCTATGATAATCAAATCATCAACATAAATGACAAGCAGCATAATACATTTCTCTGTTTTTCTCACATAAAGTGAGAAATCTGCCTCGGAAATCTGAAAGCCAATAGTGACAAGATACTATCCTATCTTGTTAGACCATGCTCTAGGTGCTTGCTTTAGGCCATACAATGCTTTCTTCAACCTGCAAACAAACTCAGGATGAATAGCATGCACATAACCTGGTGGCTGCTCCATATAGACCTCTTCTTGCAAATCACCATGCAAGAAGGCATTCTTTACATCCATCTGATGTAAAGACCATCCCTTTGATGCAGCCATAGCAATGACTACTCTTACGGTTGCCATCCTTGCAACCGGACTGAATGTTTCTTCATAGTCAATGCCATATGTTTGTGCATACCCCTTGACTACTAAGCTTGCCTTGTATCTGTTCACAGAACCATCTGCATTGTGCTTCACCTTATAAACCCACTTACAGCCAATTGCATTCTTACCTTTAGGCAAAGGTACCGATTCCCATGTAGCATTTGCTTCCAAGGCATCCATTTCTTCATCCATGGCTTTCTCCCATTTTTCTTTTCCCATGGCTTCCTCAAAAGAAGTGGGTTCTGGTTCCTGTATCACTTTAACCATATATGCATAGTGAATGGCTATAAATCCATTATATTTCAGTCTATCCACAGGATACCTAGCTCTGGTAGACCTGCGCAAAGTAGGTTCACTCCCAAGTGCTCTCAAAACATCCCTAGTCTTCCTTACTCCAGGTGTAACAATAGAAGGAATACCCAACTCATCATCAATGCTCTGTTCTGAGCCACTGGATTCACCATCCACAAAAGAGTGACCTGCATTCACATCAAACATGGGCTGATCAACCTTCTCTTTTCCTTTTCGTGATACCTGCATACCACTATCTGCATTGCTTTGAGACGATTCTCCTGTTCTCAATCTGCCTGTCCATGGCGAAGAATGTGAACCACTGCTAGAGGACGCTCCAGGTCCACTAATGTTTTGTGACTGTTGCTGTGAGTGCTGTGCAGCATTACCATTTTGTGCATCTACATCATCAATCACATTTACTGGTTTATACCAGCTACTCATCTCATCAAAAACAACATCTCTGCTCATTGTAAACTTACGAGTAGAAGGGTTATAGCATATATACCCTTTTTGCTGCAGAGAGTAACCAATAAAGATGCACTTCTCAGCTTTTGGATCCAACTTGGATCTCAACTCATCTGGCACATGTACATAGGCAATGCAACCAAAAATTTTTAAATGAGAAATATTTGGTTTCCTACCAGTATACCTCTCCTCTGGAGTCATCCCATGTATTGCTGCAGTGGGAGTCCTATTCATTATATAGACTGCTGTAGCAACTGCTTCAGCCCAGTAAAAATCTGGCAAGTCTTTTTCATTGAGCATGGCACGAGATACCTCTCCAATATGCCTATTTTTCCTTTCTGCAATTCCATTTTGTTGTGGGGTATGACTGCATGAATATTGCTGCTTTATGCCATGCTCCTACAAGAACTTTGCAAACTCATTTGAGAGGCACTCTCCCCCTCCATCTCACCTTAGGCATTTTATTTACAGGCATGTTTCTTTTTCAACCATAGCTTTAAGGGTTTTGAAATGCCCAAAAACTTCACTTTTCTTTTTCATAAAATACATCCAAACTTTTCTGCTATAGTCATCAATAAAAGTGACAAAATAATGACAGCCTCCAAGAGATGCAGCTTTAGTAGTCCACACATCAGAGTGGATTAATTCCAATGGCTTCTCACTCTCTTGAACATGTCTAGGAAATGGTTTCCTTGCCTGTTTTCCAAATTGATAGGCTTCACATACCTTATGTATTTCTGCAACCTTGAATTTAGGCAATCCTGCAATAATATTTTGGGCCTGCATTGATTTAAGTCGCTGTACATTAACATGACCAATGCGTTTATGCCAGATATCAATATCTGCAACTACACTGGTCCCATGTGCAAACATTGTTGCACTCAATTCAGGCATGTCTGCATCCAACGTAAACATTCTGCCCTTCTTCTTTCCTTTTGCTATCAAGCGACCTTTATTTTTCATATCCTCAACAAAGCATCCATGAGAATTAAATCTGACCTGCAAGCCTTGCTCAACCATTTGACCAACAGAAACCAGATTCTTGGTGATATTCGGGACATGAAATACATCAGACATGTATTTCTTTTTCCCATCCTGCATAGACAAAGGAAATTTTCCAATCTGCACAATAGGATGTGCAGTATCATCACCAGTCTCCACAAATCCTGGTTTTTCCATTTTTCTTGCATCCTCCATCCATTCTCCATGACCTGTCATGTGGTTTGATGCACCTGAGTCAACATACCATACATCGTTGCTTTCTTCTACACTTGTCACAGAATTATTCATGTGCTGCACCATAAACAAATGCTCATTTCTGTCATCACTCTATCTACTAGAAGATGCATAATTCCCTTGTTGCAGTTTTCCATTCATGATGTCATTCTGCTTTTTATAGCAGTCTTTAACCATATGACCTATTTTACCACAGTGTAGCATTCAACATTACTCTTTGCATTTTGGCCTCTTTGCCATCTACCACGACCTCTTTGGCTCCCCTTGCCTCTAGAGTTACCACGTCCTCCTCCATAGGACTAGTTTTCTTGAGTTTGTTTTTGCTGCATATTCTGATTTCTACCACGGCCTCCAAATCAGCCTCCTCTACCTCTGTCTCTACCTCTTCCAGCATTTGAGTAGAAGACAGCTTCTTTTGAAGTTCCTCCTGAAGAAGATGCACCACCATTTCTCTGCTCCTCAGAAATTAGAAGAGCAATCAACTCCTCAAAATTAGGAAATCTTTCACGGATGGAAATGGATGTTCGGAACTATGCATAATCCTTTCCTAGACCATTCAAGGTCACAGAAACTAAATCATCATCTTCCATTGGCGACCCAATGGAAGCAAGTGCATCTGCAATCTTCTTCACCTTCATGTGGTAGTCATTGATGCTCATATTTTCTCTTTGCACATTATGCAACTCTTGCTTGAGCTGTATTTTCCTGGCTTGCAAATTTGTGCTATACATTTTTGACAAAGTATCCCATGCCTCCTTTGGCGTACTTGCATCCTGAATATGCACAATCATAGAGTCTGAAATGATGATAAACAACCAATACATAACTTTCCTGGCTCTCTCATGCCATGCTTTAAATGCCTGCATTTGCTATTGATTGGGAACATCAGGAAGAACTGGTTCTTCTTCATTTCCTGCAACCAATTCCCAATATCCTTTTCCCATAAGGAAATTCGTCATTCTAAACTTCCATGCTTGGAAGTTGTTCTTGTCAAGCTTTTCAATGACAATATGTGAAAGAGAATCAGACGCTATTATAGAACACTGCAAAAATTTCTGTCACTGCAAAAAACACAGCTTCACCCTCACAAGGGAAAATCTGCAAAACTGGCGAAAGTGGTATTTGACCACACAGTCACTTCCTAGTGACGATTTTGCATCAACAGGCAACAGGGATGATGCTGTAACTCCCAATGTCTCTGCGCACAGGCATACAATGCAATTTCTACAGTAACTTTTCACCGACCTGTAGAACATTGGTCGCACAGCATAAAACTGGGCCTTTTCCTGAGTGCGTGCAGAAAACTTCCGCCTCCAAAACACGCCCCGAAATGGCCTCAAATCAAAAAAACAAGGTCGCCAAGGGCTAAAGCCCTATCCCACAGCATATACTGCCCTCTTGCTTCACCGCGAAGGGCGTCTCAACTTGAGACAATGCACTCCTGCACTTTCCGGCTATGCTACCTGCAGAGATCTGCTCCCAAAACAGAAAATGAAAGCAACACTGCTCCTCTTACCAGAACACCGCAAGCTTGGCTTGCTTTCTTGAGCTCCTTACCACGAACAAGGCTCTGATACCATGTCAAGATTGTGGGAGAGAAGGAAGGAGTCTCACTTGTAGCTTTCTTGCTTGCACAATAGGGGAATACACACAAAGGTGGAGGCTGAAAACAGTTTTCCTCTTCTTACTTGTTTAAGCCAAAAGAACTCAAGTGCAAAGAAATAGAAGAACCCTATATATGGGTCTCAAACCAAACTCAACTAACTAAGGTGGCATACTAACTGAGCCACGAACTAGAGTAGATAAGGATAGCTATCATGTAGCTATTATTCATGGGCTGTGTACCAACCGCATCTGCAACTGACACGTCGGTGACATAAATGCACAACGGTCACCCTGGCATATCACGAGTGGAGCTCGATATCTCAACATAGCTATCTATAGCATTAGGGTCAAAATAGAGGGTCGAAAGGCCGCGCTCTTATGGGGTGGGGACTTGCCTAAGCAGTATTGTAAGTAATCTAATATAAATACAAGTGGTAATAAAGGCAGGGTCAGGGCATGAAGAGAATTCTTTGTGGAAGCAGACTAAGGAATCACAGAGGTCTTTTGAGGTGAAGACAAGAACTCTTCAAGCTTAGTGCAATGCACATTGTGGATTACACGGAAGTCATACCGACCGTGGACATTGGAGTCAAAATCCACTCCTATCCTTCGAGGGTATGGTATGAATGTAGGATTATTTTGCTTGTAGGGCGTGATGTTACAAAAATCCAACCAAGTATCCATATTTACATTACAGATACACCTCCTCCACGTAGGTTGGCACTCATAGCCTATCAATGATATCGGGACTTCAAAAACCTTGTTTTGCCAAAAATCTACATCCTCAATGCCCCAAAGGGTGGGGTTTTACTCCCTCTCCTTCAACCGTCTGTCTCCTAGCCTGCTTCTAATGGCAATCACCTCTTCCACCACTTTAATGGGTAGGACTTGGCACAAGTTGTTGGAGAAGTGGAAATTTAAGATCAAAGGGTTGCCATGCAATCTCTTGTTGCTCCCAACCGATGAGATCTGCGTGGAAGCTTGCTGGGAGTTCATCTGAGGTTGGTGGAATGGGTGCGGTTGGCACTGTTATTGGCCTAACATTCAATCTTCTCCTGGCTTCCTCCACCATATGTTTTCTCTTTTCTTTCAGTGCTGCTCTCCTCTTGGCTGAGGTGTCCATTGGTTTTGCTGGTCTTCTAGGGGTGGAGAAGGAGGTGGTGGGACTAATTCCTCTTCATGAGGTCCCATCTCGAAGTTTAGTCCAACCTCTTTCTCTTGCTGGGCTTCCTACTGCACCCCTTCGGTGAACCCTAATGCATCCACCTCTTGTGGGGTCAGGCTTGCTTGCAATAGATACTTTCTTTGTTCTTTGGAGCTTAGGTAGACTCCCACTAGTTGTGCCGGCATCTGCATGCCTGCCTTCAAGGCCATGCGTACAATCACAAGCTTCTTCTTGATTGTTTCAATGGCCTTCCTTTTTTCTGCCTGAGTGACATCAAGTAGCGTATTGAGAAAGGTGCGTTGGTGGCCCTCGAAACTCATGTGAATGGCCGTTGCTTTGCTTTCGGTCAATACTTTGCCTTTCTCCACCTAAGCTAGATGGTCCGCCAAGGTTTTAACTCTTCTTTTGTTGTGATTGGCCCATTCTTCCGCTCTCTTCTTCATGTCTTCAAGGCTTTCCCCCTTGCCTTTGGGCCAACACTATGAGCCTTTGCTCCTAATCCTTCATTTCTCTTTTTAGCCTCTGTTGCTCCTCCTCCTCTGAGGCTACTTCTTTTTTCAATGTCTCCACCTCTTCTTAATATATGCTGCTCTTTCCTCTCACAACTTCTAGTTCTTTTGAGGCTTCTTGGAGCTTTTCTGCCTGTGCTTGCAGGTCTTCATAGAACCCTACAAGCTTATCATATGACTTTGCAAGCTCACTAAGTGAGAGTGGAATTTTGGTGCCGAAAAGTGCTTAAAAATAGCTAAAAATTATGAATATCAAGGGAAAAATATTCACCGTCAAAGGCGGCGGCTCGATCTAGGACGATTTTAAGCATAAGCAGTCGACGGGCGCCCAAGTGACATGTCCAAATTTTTAGTAATTTTTCTGCCAGTCAGGACGGGATGTGGGAGCTGTAGGCCGGTCCGGGATGCCGAGAGGGACGCCCAAAAATTTACAGCACGACAATCGGAGTCCGTATGCGGTAGTGGCCAAAAAACCGGCCAGGGTGCCCAAAAAAGGGGCCAAAGGGGAAATTTCAAAGGGTGTGAAGAGAGGGGGGTGACCTTTGGCACCCCCCCCTCTCAAAAAAAAAAACGTGATGTAGGGGGGGCGGCGGCTGTTTTCAACCGCCGAAAAAAATGCGCGCCCCCCCCCCCCCCCCCAAATCGACATGATGGCTGTCAAGTAAGCCATGAAACAAATCACAACAGGCCACTACATTGTTCTCATGCTCCGCATCGCTCCGTTCAGTGCAGACAATGGCAGCCTGTAGAGGGAGAGAGAAAATCAGTCTTTCTCTCTCCTCCCTCTCTCTCTTCTAAGGGGGAGTTCATGTGGGAAGAAGAAGGAAGAAGAAAGAATGATGGAGGCTCGTTCGGCATGGATCGGATTGCTCCACGGGCTGGAAATGGTGATTGGTGATTGTGCTGGACATGAAGTGCTGCTGATTTCCAAATTTGCAGCCATGGACATGAAACCCGAAACACGCAAATAAGCGGTAATTTAAAAATTTCAAAGGAAATTTGAGATTCTATAGCTTTTGATTGATGAAATGTTGTTCATGTGGGCTAAAAATTGTTCATGTTGCTGTTTTCCATGAGTTCTTGCTGGTCATAATCAGAGAATCAGAAACATATGCATCTTGTGGTTCAAAATAATACATTAAAACACGAAAAACATGAAAAATCAAGGGAAAATGATGGTTTTTTGGCATAAAAATGGGAAAGTAAATAGGAACATCAACTAAACTTTCATTTTTCTGCAAGAAGGAACTGAGGGCCACAGCCCAGAACCTGTTTTGAATTTTCAGTAATTAAATAATGCAGGAAAATAAGGGAAAATACAAGAAAAGGGTGGAAAAACCCTAAAAAATAGGGGAAAAATACATTTTGGGTTCTGAAAAATAAGGATAAATAAGAGCAATGTTTGTGAATGTTTGTGGGGACTGAAGCATGAGGATTTGCCTCAGTTCAAACCCACCTTCTTGTTCTAGTATGTCTTTTTTCGCTTTTTTCACATAAAATGATGGTAAAATGCCTCATAAATCTATCCAACGATGCAATATTTAAACGGGGAAGGGTAGAGGAGTTGAAATATGTCTAAATGCCATGTGAGATGATGGGAAAGTGGCTGATTTTATGCATAGCATTTAGGACGGATAATAATTATAAAATAAGAGCCTAGTAGCACGAGGGTTTCCTTGGTGCTAGGTTTGTGCAACACCGCATAATAACGGTAGTTGAAAATCATTGAAAGGATGTTTTCCACATGTGCACAATGTTGATTTCATAATTGTTTGAGCACTTGGCATCCACACTATGCATAAATCATGGAAATATTTAAAGGTATCAGAAATCCTGGATGCACAGCAATTGTTTTCATTAGGACATTGACCTATGTTGAGTGAGAGACAGGACACCCTAAGCCATAGGCTAGTTGTGGGGTCTAGGGAAAAGAGGAGTAAGGACAATGGTACATTCCTGTATACGATTAAATGGTACCTTGAGTGGATTTTTGTGTGAAATGTTTATATGTTGAGCGACGCATCAAGGGGCCAATCCCCAAGGTGTAGGAGAGTTGCAGAGGGTTGACGGCATTCAGCCGTAGGAGGAACCCCATGTGTATGTGATTCGAGCCTTTTGGCTATGTGAAAGGGACTCCCTCTGAGGAGTAATATTGGGTTAGGATTAGTTGGACTACAACGTATTACAAACGCAATGTTTAGGAAGGTAGAGATTTTGATAGACGCTCTTGGCCGCGAGGCCGAGGGGTTGTCTTGTGCGTAGTGACGAGGCCCGGCTAGTGCATGAGCCAGTGCCGGCCCGTTTTTAGGTCCATCACTAAGACTTCCATTTTTTAATCTAATCTTGTCTGCCATTCAGCTTCCATCCCCTCTTTAGCTGAATGGCAGACAAGATTAGATTAAAAAATGGAAGTCTTAGTGATGGACCTAAAAACGGGCCGGCACTGGCTCATGCACTAGCCGGGCCTCGTCACTACGCACAAGACAACCCCTCGGCCTCGCGGCCAGGTGCGTCTATCAAAATCTCTACCTTCCTAAACATTGCATTTGTAATACGTTGTAGTCCAACTGATCCTAACCCATGTTGAGATGGCAAGCTCAACACATGTGGACATTGATGATGGACCGCCTGGTTAGATGGGTCCACACGTCTACACTTAGCACGTCAGTGGTCATTATGACTCTCACATGGCCACTGACTCATTACTTATTATATTCAGGTTGTTACACCTATTTACAGCTGGCATAGTTATAGCGCCAGTAGTCGACTAGTGTAGTCGGTTATGCATTGTTTGACTTAGTAGGCCACTTTCCTTTTATGTTGTATCTTATCTATACTTTGTGTACATTGTAAAGAGTGTGGAAGAAGAAGAAGAAATCAGCAAGAAAACGTTTTGGCCTCCATCTCTCTTCTTGTCTCTTGAGTGAGCTTCTCCTTGTGCATTCTGTGTGTGTTCGGCGCAGCATCTTGAGCAACCCTCTCCACCACGCGATTCTTGACATGGTATCAGAGCCGCGCCATTGAGAGAGGCTGATTTCGAAGGTTGAAGTGAAGGAGAAGAAGCAAGGTTCGAGCAAGCAAGCTACGGGTAAGAATCTCTCCCATTCTTCCACTCCTTCTCTTGGATAGTGCCTGTGGAGGCACCAGAAGCAGGGCAGAGCAAAAATCTCAGATTGCAGTGAGATTTGGTGTGCGCAAAGAGCGCTGTATATTCTGCAGATAAGCCCTTTGGGGCTTGCCCGCAGAGATTTTGGGCATTTGAGGCCGTTTCAGGGCCCGTTTTAGAGCCGCAAGGTTGCGGACAACAGTTTCGGGGTACACTGTGACTTCGACTGTATTGACCGAACGTGGGTGCGCAGGTTGCAGATTTCAGATCTGTAAGTTCAAAGGTGTTTATCAGTGAGTAAACACAAGGTTTATCTGCAAACTGGTTGCAGATTGCATGTATTGTTGAGCAGACAGTAAAAAAGGCTGTCTGGTGTATTGCTGTGCACTACAGGTCAAGAGTTGCAGAAGATTTGCTTGCTGTTTGGTATTAGTTTTGTGATAATGGCAGAGAACAGTGGAAGCCCCATCATTGAGAAGCTCGACAAGAACAACTACCCATCATGGAAGTTTCGTGTCACGAACTTCCTTATTGGAAAAGGCCTCTACGAGTTCGTTTCAGGTGAAGAAAAGGAGCCGGAGGTGAGTGATCCTCCAACTGTAGAAGAGACAAAGGCACGAAAGGAATGGAATGCAAAAGACAAGAAGGTCATGTATTGGTTGTCTGCAGTAATTGACAATAACATGCTGGGACACATTAGAAATGCAGAGAATGCATATGCAGCTTGGACCATACTTGAAAGTATGTTTTCTGTAAATACAAAGGCACGAAAGATTCAACTCAAGCAAGAGTTGAATACATTGAAGAAAGGGAAGATGTCTATCAATGAGTATGCACTGAAAGTAAGAAGCATTGCAGATTCATTGGCAGCGATTGATGCAATGCCCGATGATGATGATTTGGTGTTGTCTACCTTGGGTGGACTTAACAATGAAAAGGCTTGGAAGTCTTTTGTAACTTCTGTATATGTCAGAAAGCCATTTCCAGATTTCGATGAGTTGGTCTCCCTTATGATCACTGAAGAGATCAACATGCAGAGTGAGACATCTGAAAGAAGTGGTGAACAGGTCCAAGCTTTCTACTCCAGTTCAGGAAGGGGACGTGGCAGGTTCTCTTCAAGAGGCCGTGGTACAGGCCGTGGTAGTGATAACCAGCAAAACAGATTGAATCAGCAATTTGGCGATATGCAGGTTTCAGGAGGTCGTGGTAACTTTAGAGGCAGGGGGAGCTTTAGAGGAAGAGGTGGATGGCAGAATAGAGGTTCTAACAACTCTGATATTGTGTGCCACTACTGTGGCAAAACAGGTCATATTGCAGCCCAATGTTATGCTAAGAGAGATGATATCCGCAGTGGTAAGTTGCAGCAAGGAAACTATGCATCGTCTTCACGACAGAATGAAGACAAAAATGAACGTTTGTTCATTATGCAGCATATGCTGAATGCTGTTACAGGAAAGGGAACACATGAAGATGTTTGGTATGTTGATTCAGGTGCATCCAATCATATGACCAGCCATGCAGAATGGTTTGGAGAGATGCAGGATTTGCAGAATGCAGGTTATGTGCAGACGGGTGATGACTCATGCCACCCAATTTCACACATTGGAAAAGTTCCCTTGTCCTTGCATGATGGTAAGACAAAGAGTCTTTCAGATGTATTACATGTACCATCTATTACAAAGAACTTGGTGTCAGTCGGTCAAATGGTAGAGCAAGGGCTGCAAGTCAGATTTAATGCAAAGGGCTGCTTTGTAGAAGACTTCAATGACAAGTGCAGGTTGGTAGCAAAGGGAAGTAGAGTTGGACGTATGTTCACTCTAGATGCTGGAATTCCTACTATGAATGCGGCTATGTATGCCAAAGGAAAAGGTGTTGTTGCAGATATTGAAATTTGGCACAAACGCATTGGACATGCAAATGTACAAAGGCTGAAATTAATGCAGTCCAAAGGGTTGGTTACAGGTTTGCCTACTTTTAAAGTTGCAGAATTTCAGAAGGTATGTGAAGCATGTCAGTTTGGTAAGCAGGCAAGACAACCCTTTTCACATGACAGAGATGTAAGCAGAAATATCCTTGATGTTGTGCATACAGACATTTGGGGGCCTACACAAAATGTATCTCTTGGAGGCTGTTCATACTTTGTCACATTCATTGATGATTGCTCTAGAAAGCTGTGGGTATATTTTATGAAGGAAAAGAGTGAAGCTTTTGAGCACTTTAGAACTTTCAAGGCTGCAATTGAAAGAGAAACAGGCTTGAAAGTAAAGTGCCTGAGGTCAGATGGAGGGGGAGAGTACCTCTCAAATGAGTTCAGTGATTTTCTGAGGTCTCATGGGATAAAGAGACAGTTCACATGCAGGTATACCCCACAGCAAAATGGGGTTGCAGAAAGGAAAAACAGGCATATTGCAGAAGTTGCACGCGCCTTGATGGCTGAAAAGAATATGCCTAAGCATTTTTGGTCTGAGGCTGTTCATACTGCTGTTTATATTATGAACAGAACTCCCACAGTTGCAGTTCATGGTATGACCCCCGAAGAATGTTTTACAGGTAAGAAGCCTAATGTTTCACACTTGAAAGTATTTGGCTGCATTGCGTATGTTCATGTACCAGATGAGTTGCGGAAGAAACTGGATCCAAAGGCTGAAAAGTGTATCTTTATTGGATACTCTTTAGAGCAAAAAGGGTATCGCTGTTACAACCCTGTCACATGTAAGTTCAGAGTGAGCAGGGATGTCATCTTTGATGAAATGAGCAGCTGGTATGCATCTAGTGGTGATGCATTGGATGTTGATGATGATCATGACACTCATGTGCAGGCTGAAAGGCAAGAATCACGGACTCTTAGTCGACCAGAGACATCATCTGGTAGTCCTTGGTCTGGGAGACTAAGGAGTACCTCTACATCTTCGAGTGCATCTAGTAGCACTACAGGTAAAGACAAAGGAAAGAATAAAGTGTCAGAAGGCATTGATGCAGTTCTTGATGGAGAATCCAGTGGCTCAGAGAGCTTGGATGATGAGCTTGGCATTCCTTCAGTGAGGACTCCAGGTGTGCAGAGAGCACGTGTTAATGCAAAGACTCCATTGAGTGATCCAGTGGTACGCAAGTCTAGCAGGGTGAGATACCCTGTTAAAAGATTTGGTTTTGAGGGTTATGCAGCTCACCATTATGCTTATATGGTGAAACTAGTTGAGGATGTTGAGCCCACATGTTTTGAGGAGGCTGTTGGTCATGCTCATTGGGATGCAGCAATGGATGAGGAGATGGCTGCATTAGAGGCCAATAAGACTTGGGATCTAGTATCATTGCCAAAGGGAAAGAAAGCTATTGGTTGTAAGTGGGTTTATAAGATTAAGCACAATGCAGATGGTTCTATTAGCAGGTACAAAGCTAGGCTGGTTGCAAAAGGCTATGCCCAAACATATGGCATAGATTATGATGAAACCTTCAGTCCAGTTGCTAGGATGGCAACTGTCAGATGTGTGATTGCTTTGGCAGCAGCCAAAGGTTGGAGGTTGCAGCAAATGGATGTAAAGAATGCCTTCTTGCATGGTGATTTGCAGGAAGAAGTGTATATGGATCAGCCAGCAGGTTATGAAGATTTAGAGCATCCCACGTATGTGTGCAGGTTGAAGAAGGCACTCTATGGGCTCAAGCAAGCACCAAGAGCATGGTCTGACAAGATCAGAGAGTATCTTGTCAATATTGGCTTTTATGTTTCTGATGCTGATCACTCACTTTATGTGAGAAAGGGAGATACAGGTTTGGTCATCATAGTCATCTATGTGGATGACTTGATTATTACAGGTGATAGTGATAGTGGGATTGCTGAAGTCAAGGGCTGTTTGAAGATGAAGTTTGAGATGAAGGATTTAGGTGAGCTAAGGTACTTCCTTGGCATTGAGGTGATCAGATGTGATGATGGTATATGGCTGTCCCAAAGACAGTATGGCTTGGATATGTTGTCCAAGTATGGTATGACCGCATGCAAACCACTTTCAGTCCCGTTGGAGCAGAATGTAAAGCTGAGTGCTGATGTTGGGGATGAGATAGAAGACCCTACTATGTTCAGGAGGATAGTGGGGAGTTTGATCTACATGACCATTACAAGGCCAGACTTGAGCTACGTTGTTGGTCTTGTGAGTCAGTTTATGCAAGTACCTAGAAAGCCACATTTGGATGCAGTCAGACGCATATTGAGATATGTGAAGTCCACATTACATTATGGACTTTTCTATGAGGCAGGTACAGATGTACAGGTGCTTGGATACACAGATGCAGATTGGGCTGGTAGTATGTCTGATAGAAGATCTACCAGCGGATACATGTTCTCTCTTGGTAGTGCAGCAGTTGCTTGGAGCAGCAAAAAGCAATCTACAGTTGCTTTGTCGAGTACAGAGGCTGAGTATAGAGGTGCTGTTGTTGCAGCATGTGAGGTAGTATGGCTGCAAAAGCTATTGGCTGATTTGGATGTCCAGGTGGAAGGTCCAGTTGTCATTTATTGTGACAACATGAGCAGTATACAGTTGGCTAGGAACCCTGTGTTCCATGCCAGGACAAAACATATTGAGGTACACTACCACTTTGTGAGAGAGAAGGTACTAGCAGGTGAGATTGACTTGGTGTATGTCAGCACACAGGATCAGATAGCTGACATCTTCACGAAGGCATTGGGTACAGAGAAGCTTCAAAAGTTTCGAAGCTTACTTGGAGTTGCAGAGATGCAGTTGAGCTTGAGGGGGAGTGTTGAGATGGCAAGCTCAACACATGTGGACATTGATGATGGACCGCCTGGTTAGATGGGTCCACACGTCTACACTTAGCACGTCGGTGGTCATTATGACTCTCACATGGCCACTGACTCATTACTTATTATATTCAGGTTGTTACACCTATTTACAGCTGGCATAGTTATAGCGCCAGCAGTCGACTAGTGTAGTCGATTATGCATTGTTTGACTTAGTAGGCCACTTTCCTTTTATGTTGTATCTTATCTATACTTTGTGTACATTGTAAAGAGTGTGGAAGAAGAAGAAGAAATCAGCAAGAAAACGTTTTGGCCTCCATCTCTCTTCTTGTCTCTTGAGTGAGCTTCTCCTTGTGCATTCTGTGTGTGTTCGGCGCAGCATCTTGAGCAACCCCCTCCACCACGCGATTCTTGACAACCCAATATTACTCCTCAGAGGGAGTCCCTTTCACATAGCCAAAAGGCTCGAATCACATACACATGGGGTTCCTCCTACGGCTGAATGCCGTCAACCCTCTGCAACTCTCCTACACCTTGGGGATTGGCCTCTCGATGCGTCGCTCAACATATAAACATTTCGCACAAAAATCCACTCAAGGTACCATTTAATCGTATACAGGAATGTACCATTATCCTTACTCCTCTTTTCCCTAGACCCCACGACTAGCCTATGGCTTAGGGTGTCCTGTCTCTCACTCAACGTAGGTCAATGTCCTAATGAAAACAATTGCTGTGCATCCAGGATTTCTGATATCTTTAAATATTTCCATGATTTATGCATAGTGTGGATGCCAAGTGCTCAAACAATTATGAAATCAACATTGTGCACATGTGGAAAACATCCTTTCAATGATTTTCAACTACCGTTATTATGCGGTGTTGCACAAACCTAGCACCAAGGAAACCCTCGTGCTACTAGGCTCTTATTTTATAATTATTATCCATCCTAAATGCTATGCATAAAAATCAGCCACTTTTCCATCATCTCACACGGCATTTAGACATATTTCAACTCCTCTACCCTTCCCCGTTTAAATATTGCATCATTGGATAGATTTATGAGGCATTTTACCATCATTTTATGTGAAAAAAGTGGAAAAAGACATACTAGAATAAGAAGGTGGGGTTGTCTTGTGCGTAGTGACGAGGCCCGGCTAGTGCATGAGCCAGTGTCGGCCCGTTTTTAGGTCCATCAGTGGTGCATCTGTCGGGAGCCGCTTAAAAGTGGCGGTTCTCGAATCCTGCTTGTTTAGGGACCAACTAGCAGTTTATGCCAAAGGATACTGAGATTGATCCGTTATTTATTGATAAGCATCGTCTAGCAGAAATCCAAAAGCAAGAAAAAGACGAAAGAGCTAGGCGACGTGCTGAAATTTTTAGGAGATATTCCCCTAAGCGTAGGGGTGCTGAACCCTTACGAGGGAGTGGATCTAGTGGTCTTGGGGCCACAAGCAGTAAGTTAGGAGAAGGTGGAAGCTCTAGTGCTCCCCTTCCTGCCATAAGCCAGTCCACGTCAATTGCGGGAGGTGTAACCCCACCGTCCCCTATTCCTAGTGCAAATCCAATCTGTGCCATGGCGTAGCCTATTGCAATTCCAACAGGAACGACGGATTTACCGGCTCTAGGTTACCCGCTACCCATTTTTAATGGGCTAGTTGAGGAAGATGCGGAACTCCACATTAGGGAGTTTCAAAAGCTGATGTTCAACTGCCGCATTCAAGAAGAAGGACATTTAATGATGTTCTTCAATATGACTCTCAAAGGAAGAGCCGCTATATGGTATCATGGTTTAGAAGCCGGAACCATATTGAACATTGATGCATTTTATGGAGCTTTTCGAAGGGAGTTTGCCCCCGAAAGGGGTGGGCAATATTGGTTGCGTGTACTCAAAGTGACCCGCCAAGAACCACACGAGGATATTCGTGCTTATGCGAAGAAAATAAAAGAGGTTTTCCGTAAGTTGGACACCTCTATTCTCATCCCCGCAGCTGCCCAATTGCAATATTTCCTACATGGTTTGGACTTTAATATCCAATTGCAGTTGAGTAGTGTCCCCTTGGGGGATATAGATACTGCCATTACACGAGCACAAGAGGTGGAATCCCGACTACAATCAGCCTATGCTTCTCGAGGCAATTCGAACATGGGTTTAGTATTGGGAAATAATGTGGCAATGGCCAATGGCAGTGGTGGTCAAGGGATATCGATGGCTAACCCTAATGGGAGAGGGAACATGATGCAGAATGTGCCTTTATTACCAGCTCCCCCTAGCATGTCGATGCCTACGGGTAGTCAAATGGCTCCAAGTGGTGGAGGCCAGGCGGTCAATTCTAACACCATGCATGTGGCTCAACAACCAGTGCCTAATCGAATTGTCAGGCCGATGGAACGACATGGTAATGACCAAGGCTATGAATCGAGTTCTTCCAATGTTCTTGGCGAGGTTAAGGACATGATGAAGCATTATACCGACATGATTACGGAGCAGTATCGACAAATAGCTGTTGACGTCAACTTCCTTAAAAAACAACAAAATTTGATAGGAAGTAGATACCTAGAGGAGGGTGCACCTTCGAGGTTTAGTTGCAAATGGTGTGGTGGGCAGCACTATCCAAGGAATTGCCCAAATGTTAAGTGCGACATTTGTGGAAAATCTAGCCATTTAGCAGCTACTTGCTGGAGTAAGATCAGTTCCCTCCAACGAGGTAGTCAGCAACCAGGGCCTATTAATCATCGTGCTCAAGGAAATGATTCCCAGCGAGAAGATGGGCCTAAACAAATACTTCAACGACCAAAGACTACAGTGGAGGAGCTACCTAGTGGTAGTGGGGTTAGTTTGATTGAGGCTGTACACGTTAACGATGCTGAAACCTCTAATCTGCGAGCTGTTCTTACAAGAGGTCAAAAGGGTAGAGAAGCCGACAAGGATAAGCCTGTCGACGGAAACCCTAAACAAGGCGACAAAGGAATGCAAGTTTTGGATCCTTCCATGGAAGGGGGACCTTTGAAGCCCGTGGAAAGTAAAGCCGATAAGGAACCACCAAAGAAGAAGGTGAAAGTTAAAAAGGAGGCATTGAAGCCAGTTCAGCGACCTAAAGAGCGGATGGTTTGGCATGAAAAGCGAGCTCTATCAAACTATCATGAATTTCGATTTGGCGAGCTCTCTTTGCGAAGTCAAGCCGGATGTGAATCTTTTACAGCTTATTAAGCTTTCCCCAGGAGTACGCAAGGAATTTAGAAAGAGCCTACGTACCGGTTATATTGTAGAACCTTTGGGTATTGCGCGAGTTGGTGATGATTGGTTCGAGCATGCTGAGAAGCATTGCCCAAGGGTTGCAGCCTATGTCGATGGGATATTAGTAGATTATGCCATTGTCGACACGGGATCATCTGTTAACATTATGAGTTCTGAGCTGATGGAAAGGTTGGGTCTTGCGATCCAGAAAGATACCTCCACAATTCTCAGAATGGCAGATGATAGTTTGAGACAGCCGGAAGGCTGCATTACTAAGGTCCATGTTACTGCTGCCAATGTAGAATGCTTGTTGGACTTTAGGGTGATTCGTTTTGCAGGCCGTCCAAGTTACCAAGTATTACTCGGACGACCTTGGATCTTGCAAGCGGACTGCCAAGTAGATATACCCGCCGGTCGACTAATATTCGGCAGAGGTGCCCAGCGTGTGGTAGTTGATGCTTATCCTGAGTCCCCGCAGAGTGAGAGAGCTCCTCTATCTTCTACAGAATTGGAGACATTAGAAAATTTATCTGCCAGTGAGACATCATCGAGTGATGAGTCCAAAGAGGGATCCACCACGGAGGACATCTATCATATCACTTTGAATGAACCGATAGAGGGCCAAGATCGTATAAGAGATGCAGATGTTATCGAGCTAGACCTTGGTACGCTTGATGATTCGTAGCCAATCAAATTAGGTTCTATGCTCAGCACAACAGAAAGGGAGGACTATGTGGCCTTGATCCAGGAATTTCGTGATATCTTTGCCTGGAGTTATGATGAGTTGAGAGGCATCCCTCCTAGTCTTGCTGTTCGTACAATTCCGTTGAAAGAGGGCAGTCGTCCTGTACGGCAGAAAGTAAGGCGTATGCCTTTTGAACTGAGGGACGACCTGTTTGAAGAGTTACAGAAGCTTCGGAAAGCGGGTTTGATTTTTCTTGTGCAACACACGGAATGGTGTTCACCGGTTGTGATAAGAAAGAAGAAGAATAATCAAATCCGTTTATGTGTAGACTTTAGGGAGCTGAATAAGTAGACAGTTAAGGACTACTACCCGTTGCCATTTATTGACCAGATTTTGGATCAGTTAGCGGGTAGGGAGATATATTCGTTTATGGATTGCTTTGCAGGATACAACCAAATGGCAATTGCAGAAGAGGATAAGTTGAAAACAACTTTTATCACTGTATTTGGTACTTTTGCGTACCATGTGATGGCCTTCGGTTTATGCAATGCGCCTGGTTCGTGGCAACGAATAGCAGATAAGACATTCGGTGACATATCCCCTGAAGAGTTGAAGGTGTTTATTGATGACTTAGGGGCCGCCACCGTGAGAGGAAGGCAGTTGATCATTTTAAGAAAATGCTTTGAGTGCTGTAGACAATTTTGCATCGCCCTAAACCCACGGAAGTGTGTTTTTGGAGTACCTTATAGGCTGTTGCTGGGTCATGTGGTCAGTTCGGTAGGAATTGCGACAGACCCCGAGAAGGTTAAAGTTATAGTTGCCATGGGTCCACCACGCACTCCGAAAGAAGTTCATAGCTTTCTGTCTTCAGTTGGTTACTACCGTAGATTCATCAATGCTTTTGCAGAAAGAACGTTGCCGCTTACAAATTTATTGTCCTTTAGCTGTTCGTTTGTATGGGGTGACCCTTGTAAGGTAGCATTCGAGGATGTGAAAAAAGAGCTAGCAAGAGCGCCCGTTTTAAAAGTACCTAAAAGAGGTGAGGTGTTTTATATATTTTCAGCAGCCACCATGTATAGTATCAACTGCTGTTTAGCCCAAATTTGGGAAGAGAAGTGGTACCACTCGATTGCTTTTGCTAGTCGGAAGTTGGGGGTATCCGAAATCAACTATACTTACATGGAGAAGCTGTGTCTAGCGATGGTCTTTGGGACTAGGAAATTCAGGCATTATATTCTCTATGAGAAAGTCGTGCTTTATACGAAGGCGGAGGGGCTTCGATTATTGATGAATAAGCTACAGCCGCCTGATCATCTAGCAAAGTGGTTGATCACTTTACAGGAATTTGATTATGAAATCAGGAGTAAGCCACCAAGGTTGCAAGGCATCGTGGAATGTCTTGTGGACTTTGGGGAGCCGAAAGAATCTGGGGTTGAAGGTAGTGACATGGAGTTGTTATTTAAAATAGATACGGCATCTATTCCCTCCTGGTATGCTGCAATAACACATTATTTATCGACGGGAGAGGCTGGATCCAAATTATCTAAAGCTGAGAAAAGGAAAATTAAGCAGCAAGCGTTAAAGTTTGCTTTGATCGCAAGTACATTATATCGGCAAGGGGTTGATGATATCTATCGCCGGTGTGTGATGCCTGACGAGGTGCCATTCATTTTGGAAGAGTGCCATGATTCTGCTTGCGGTGGCCATTTTGCTGGGCGGCTTACAGCAAAAAGGCTTTAAGAGCAGGTTATTGGTGGCCTGCCATCTTCCAGGATGCGTTTGCGTATGTTAAGAGATGCGATATTTGTCAACGACATGATAGTCGAGAAAATAGGAAACGACCACTCACCCCTATTATGGCGATACTTCCATTTGAGAAGTGGGGAATAGACTTTGTGGGACCTATTACTCCGTCGTCGACTACGCAAAAGCGGTACATCATTGTAGCAACTGACTACTTCACAAAGTGGTCAGAAGCATGAGCAACAAGGAAAGATGATGCTAAAGAAACTGCTAGTTTTCTTTTAGAGTAGATAATATGCCGGTTTGGTCCGCCGAAAGAATTAGTGTCGGACCGTCGAACCCATTTCCTGAATAAGGTGATTAAAGGTTTGACAGAGATGTGGCAAATCAAGCATAACAAGACAACCCCATATAATCCGCAAGGCAATGGGCAAGTCGAAAGCACCAACAAGCAGCTTGTGGGCATCCTGTCCAAAATTGTGTCGGAAAAGAAACGGGATTGGGATAAAAAGTTATATGTGGCAGTGTGGGCTTATAATACGACCTTCAAACGAGCCACTGGCCATACCCCGTTCAAGTTAGTATATGGGGAGGAGTGTGTCTTGCCTTTAGAGATTGAGCTGGCGACTATTCGGTTTGCCATCAATCATTCTTTGAGCGATGAAGACACACTTTTTGAGCGCTTGACGACATTGGCACATTTAGATGAGCTTAAGTTGCAGAGCTTATTGCACCAAGAAGTGGCGAAGCGCCGAATGAAGCAGCTACACGACCTCAAAGCCAAGAAATACACCTTCAAGAAAGGACAGCTTGTTCTGTATTATGATGCACGACGTGAATTATTTCCAGGCAAGCTAGAGCCCAAATGGGATGGGCCCTATAGGATTGTTAGGATAGGAAAGAATAAATCCACAGTCTTGTTAGCTGACCTTGAGGGGACAGAATTTAAAAATAAGGTTAATCTTAATAAGATTAAACCTTATTATTTCTGATTGCACTAATACTATGACTGCCTTGCAGGTCTAGGAGAGATCGATCAAACATCTGCAAGGAAATCGTGATAGAGGTTGATGGGTCGTCTGATCCCTTATTTAGAACACCCATATTTGGAACAGAGGTATCATCAGGGAAAGCTCATTTGGTGGAGCAAAGGATACAAGGTGATTGAGCAAGAAGGCGGGACATTTATTTGGGAGATCAAGGTCTTCTGCCATCACTGCCTACAAATTTTGACGAGCATCCCTGTTGAATTCAATGATGATGGAGGGATGGAGCCTACAGTCCACCCATTGAATATGCTGAATTTCGATTACCATAATTACGAGTAGAGTTCCGGATGGCAGGATATGTAAACCCTTTATGGACATACACCTTGTACTTTGATGGGGCGTCCAGGTGTGCATGCAAAAAAGGAAGTGTAGGAGTTGTCATCCGAGACCCCCGACGACGCATTGTCATGAAGTTAGCTGGTTATCTCGGGGTAAATTTTACCAATAATATGGCAGAATACAAAGCCCTGATTATGGGTTTGAATATTGCGAAGAAGGGTGGTATCCGCCAGTTGTTGGTGAAAGGGGACTCTCAGTTGGTTTTAAATCAACTCAATGGGACGTACATGGTACGAAACCCCATCCTTTGTATGTACCATCATACTGCCATAGCCCTGCTAGACGAATTCGATAGAGTGTCTTTTCAGCTGATTCCACGGAATGGGAATCAATTTACCGATTCTTTGGCTAATTTTGCATATGAAGAAGACCTCTTCTTTAATTGTGGCTCGTGTCTCGATATATCCATTGATGGTGAGACAGGACCCGGTCGTTTATGGGGTATGCTTTCTGAACATGCCCTCTTTGGCAGATGATGGTTGATTTGGGTGATGCAGAGGGTAAGCGAGACTCATTTGCCTTTATTATCTTGGACCCACAGACTGATTCGACGACATGTGATGCGAACACCTCTTGCAATATACGCAGGAGGGATAGGTCATAATTTAATGCACTTAGTTTAGGGCTACAAGCCCTATTCCCCCGGGAATGGTATGCTTTGATGTCTATCATGGTTGTTTCCAGGAGGATGTTATGCGTAGTATTGTTTGATTTCGTTAGGCCAAGAGGGCCGATTTAGTTTTATAGCAAAGTCATGTCTGGTTTCATTAGGACAAGAGGGCCATTTGCCTATCTAGTGCAGGTGCGTTTAATTGGGTTTTTGTTTTAAGTGCTGTGCTAGACAGGTTTGAAGGCAAGCTTGGAGGGAGCCTTTGTCGCGGCATCGATGGAAGCTTCTTGTGGCCAATCCAGGTGATACCTCTCCTTTACAAGTACCTTTCTTTCCTGTTATATATGTACTTGTACTTGTCGAGGGGATACATTTTGTTGGAGACCGGCGACCAAGGCATGAAGTCCCAGGTTTAGGCTAAGTATGTTTGAGGGAGGTCGGACTAGTCATTGCCTCCTGTAAAGACATTGTTCGACATCAAAAGACCTGTTTTAGAAGGACGTCCTAGTGGCCTTGTTCTGCTAACCCGCTAGGCAGCCGTTCTAGGAGTTCTTGTTAGTAGTGAGGCAGTTAGAGAAGCCTGCCAAAAGATAATAATGATGATGCCCAGAAACTCTGTACATCCTAAAAGATGAATATAAATACGAAGGTGTGTAAAAAGGGGTTCTAACCCCTATCAAAGAAAATAAAAGAAATGAAAATATATAAGCAGTTGATCATTGCCTTGCGAAGGCCTGGTAGGTTCCTGGGGACGAATCAGACCCGGGGCCGATACCTTGTCTTCCTAGGGGTGGCTTCTTGCTGGAAAAAAATGACAAAACAAGGAAGGTTGGAGTGAAAATAAAAGTGAGCGTTAAAAAAGGATTAAGTGTCGCCTTGCGAGGGCTTGGTAGGTTCTTGGGTGCCGAGACAGGTCCTGAGGCCGATGCCCTGTTCTCCTTGGGTCACTACGCTCAACTCCCTCCTTTTTACATGCCCAAGTATATTGATCAAATAAAAATCCTCACAGAAGAACTGTATTGAAAGAAAATACTCTTTGATCAGGCTATAGGAGTCCTCGCCTTGTAGGAGCTCCTAGTTGTGTTGTCTTTAGTTGGTAAGTAGTGCAGACTACCACTTAGGGCAACCTCTTTGATAGGTTTTTTTTAGTTTGGCTGTGTTGGAGCAGTTGGTTCATGACTCACTTCGGATCTTCTATTAGATGATGCTAGGCCTACTCCTTGTGGATGTCATGCCTTGGTTCTGTCCAGGGGTAGGGGGAGCATTGTGCTGAGTTTTATTATCTATCTGTTTTGTATCAGTTTGATGCTTCTTTGGTTGTTTATGTGCAGATATGTTCGTGGATTCGACGGGCTGAGTCGCCCTATCCCGTGGTTAAAAATAGCTTAAAAATATGAATATCTAAAAAATAGCTAAAAATTATGAATATCAAGGGAAAAATATTCACCGTCAAAGGCGGCGGCTCGATCTAGGACGATTTTAAGCATAAGCAGTCGATGGGCGCCCAAGTGACACGTCCAGATTTTTAGTAATTTTTTTGCCAGTCAAGATGGGATGTGGGAGCTGCAGGCCGGTTTGGGATGCCGAGAGGGATGCCCAAAAATTTACAGCACGACAATCGGAGTCCGTATGCAGTAGTGGCCAAAAAACCGGCCAGGGTGCCCAAAAAAGGGGCCAAAGGGGAAATTTCAAAGGGTGTGAAGAGAGGGGGGTGACCTTTGGCACCCCCCCTCTCAAAAAAAAAAAACGTGATGTAGGGGGGGCGGCGGTTGTTTTCAACCGCCGAAAAAAACGCGCCCCCCCCCCCCGCCCCCCCCAAATCGACATGATGGCTGTCAAGTAAGCCATGAAACAAATCACAGCAAGCCACTACATTGTTCTCACCCTCCACATCGCTCCGTTTTGCGCAGACAATGGCAGCCTGTAGAGGGAGAGAGAAAATCAGTCTTTCTCTCTCCTCCCTCTGTCTCTTCTAAGGGGGAGTTCATGTGGGAAGAAGAAGGAAGAAGAAAGAATGATGGAGGCTCGTCCGGCATGGATCGGATTGCTCCACGGGCTGGAAATGGTGATTGGTGATTGTGCTGGACATGAAGTGCTGCTGATTTCCAAATTTGCAGCCATGGACATGAAACCCGAAACATGCAAATAAGCGGTAATTTAAAATTTTCAAAGGAAATTTGAGATTCTATAGCTTTTGATTGATGAAATGTTGTTCATGTGGGCTAAAAATTGTTCATGTTGCTGTTTTCCATGAGTTCTTGCTGGTCATAATCAGAGAATCAGAAAAATATGCATCTTGTGGTTCAAAATAATACATTAAAATACGAAAAACATGAAAAATCAAGGGAAAATGATGGTTTTTTGGCATAAAAATGGGAAAGTAAATAGGAACATCAACTAAACTTTCATTTTTCTGTAAGAAGGAACTGAGGGCCACAGCCCATAACCTGTTTTGAATTTTTAGTAATTAAATAATGCAGGAAAATAAGGAAAAATACAAGAAAAGGGTGGAAAAACCCTAAAAAATAGGGAAAAAATACATTTTGGGTTCTGAAAAATAAGGATAAATAAGAGCAATGTTTGTGAATGTTTGTGGGGACTGAAGCATGAGGATTTGCCTCAGTTCAACCCCACCTTCTTGTTTTAGTATGTCTTTTTCCGCTTTTTGCACATAAAATGATGGTAAAATGCCTCATAAATCTATCCAACGATGCAATATTTAAATGGGGAAGGGTAGAGGAGTTGAAATATGTCTAAATGCCGTGTGAGATGATGAGAAAGTGACTGATTTTTATGCATAGCATTTAGGACGGATAATAATTATAAAATAAGAGCCTAGTAGCACGAGGGTTTCCTTGGTGCTAGGTTTGTGCAACACCGCATAATAACGGTAGTTGAAAATCATTGAAAGGATGTTTTCCACATGTGCACAATGTTGATTTCATAATTGTTTGAGCACTTGGCATCCACACTATGCATAAATCATAGAAATATTTAAAGGTATCAGAAATCCTGGATGCACAGCAATTGTTTTCATTAGGACATTGACCTACGTTGAGTGAAAGACAGGACACCCTAAGCCATAGGCTAGTCGTGGGGTCTAGGGAAAAGAGGAGTAAGGACAATGGTACATTCCTGTATACGATTAAATGGTACCTTGAGTGGATTTTTGTGCGAAATGTTTATATGTTGAGCGACGCATCGAGGGGCCAATCCCCAAGGTGTAGGAGAGTTGCAGAGGGTTGACGGCATTCAGCCGTAGGAGGAACCCCATGTGTATGTGATTCGAGCCTTTTGGCTATGTGAAAGGGACTCCCTCTGAGGAGTAATATTGGGTTAGGATCAGTTGGACTACAACGTATTACAAACACAATGTTTAGGAAGGTAGAGATTTTGATAGACGCTCCTGGCCGTGAGGCCGAGGGGTTGTCTTGTGCGTAGTGACGAGGCCCGGCTAGTGCATGAGCCAGCGCCGGCCCGTTTTTAGGTCCATCACTAAGACTTCCATTTTTTAATCTAATCTTGTCTGCCATTCAGCTTCCATCCCCTCTTTAGCATGTAGTTGCTCTTTCAACTCATTAATTTTCCTTTGGGCCATTGCTATTTGGCATGTTTTCTCCAACTGAAATGTAGCCATGGTCTCCTTTTTAGCTTTGATATCTGCTGCTGCTATTTTCTTTTCTTCCCTAGCTTTTTCCAACTACGGTAGTAGCTATTTTACATATTCATCATACTCCTTACCTGGCAGCTTTGTCGTGGGTACGGAGGTAGTAGAGGCTTCCACCTTCTGCCACTTCAGATCTTGCCTAGACTCGGCATCAGCTCTGCAGATGGGGTCTCTTAGTCCTTGTCATTAGGGGACACTGTTGAGATATCGAGCTCCACTCGTGATATGCCAGGGTGACCGTTGTGTATTTATGTCACCGACTTGTCAGTCAGATGCGGTTGGTACACTGCCCATGAATAATAGCTAGATGACAGCTATCCTTATCTACTCTAGTTTGTGGCTCAGTTAGTATGCCACCTTAGCTAGTTGAGTTTGGTTTGAGACCCATATATAGGGTTCTTCTATTTCTATGTATGTGAGTTCTTTTTGGCTTACACAACTAAGAAGAGGAAAACTATTTTTAGCCTCCATCTCTGTGTGTATTCCCCCATTGTGCAAGCAAGAAAGCTTCAAGTGAGACTCCTTCCTTCTCTCCCACAATCTTGACATGGTATCAGAGCCTTGTTCGTGGTAAGGAGCTCAAGAAAGCAAGCCAAGCTCGTGGTGTTCTGGTAAGAGGAGCAGTGTTGCTTTCATTTTCTGTTTTGGGAGCAGATCTCTACAGGCAGCACAGCCGGAAATTACAAGAGTGCATTGTCTCAGGTTGAGACGCCCTTCGCGGTGAAGCAAGAGGGCAGTATATGCTGTGGGATAGGGCTTTAGCCCTTGGCGACCCTGTTTTTTTGATTTGAGGCCACTTCGGAGCCTGTTTTGGAGGCGAAAGTTTTCTGCACGCACTCAAGAAAAAGCCCTGTTTTATGCTGTGTGACCATTGTTCTACAGGTTGGTGAAAAGTTACCACAGATATTGCATCGTATGCTCGTGTGCAGAGACATTGGGAGTTACAGAATCATCCTTGGTTCTTGTATATGCAAAATCATCACTAGGAAGTGACTGTGTGGTCAAATACCACTTTCGCCAGTTTTGCAGATTTGCCGTGTTCTTTGCAGTGACATAATTTTTTGCAATTTTTTGTAATGGCGTCTGATTCTCTTTCACAGATTGTCACTGAAAAGCTTGACAAGAACAACTTCCAAGCATGGAAGTTTAGAATGAAGAATTTTCTTATGGGAAAAGGATATTGGGAATTTGTTGCAGGAAATGAAGAAGAACCAGTTCTTCCTGATGTTCCCAATCAACAGCAAATGCAGGCATTTAAAGCATGGCATGAGAGAGCCAGGAAAGTTATGTACTGGATGTCTATCAGCATTTCAGACTCTATGATTGTGCATATTCAAGATGCAAGTACGCCAAAGGAGGCATGGGATACTTTATAAAAAATGTATAGCACAAATACGCAAGCCAGGAAAATGCAGCTCAAACAAGAGTTGCACAATGTGCAAAGAGAAAATATGAGCTTCAACGACTACCACATGAAGGTGAAGAAGATTGCAGATGCACTTGCTTCCATTGGGTCGCCAGTGGAAGATGATGATTTAGTTTCTGTGACCTTGAATGGTCTAGGAAAGGATTATGCACATTTTCGAACATCCATTTCCATCCGTGAAAGATTTCTTGATTTTTAGGAGTTGATTGCTCTTCTAATTTCTGAGGAACAGAGAAATGGTGGTGCATCTTCTTCAGGAGGAACTTCAAAAGAAGCTGTCTTCTACTCAAATGTTGGAAGAGGTAGAGGCAGAGGTAGAGGAGGCCGATTTGGAGGCCGTGGTAGAAATCAGAATATGCAGCAAACTCAAGAAAACCAGTCCTATGGAGGAGGACATGGCAACTCTAGAGGCAGAGGGAGCCAAAGAGGTCGTGGTGGATGGCAAAGAGGCCAAAATGTAAACAATAATGTTGAATGCTACTACTATGGTAAAATGGGTCATATGGCTAAAGACTGCTATAAAAAGCAGAATGACATCATGAATGGGAAATTGCAACAAGGGAATTATATATCTTTTAGTAGACAGGGTGATGACATAAATGAGCATTTGTTTATGGTGCAACACATGAACAATTCTGTGACAAGTGCAGAAGAAAGCAACGATGTATGGTATGTTGACTCAGGTGCATCAAACCACATGACACGTCATGCAGAATGGATGGAGGATGCAAGGAAAATGGAAAAACAAGGATTTGTGGAGACTGGTGATGATACTGCACATCCTATTGTGCAGATTGGAAAATTTCCTTTGTCTATGCAGGATGGGAAAAAGAAATACCTGTCCGATGTATTTCATGTCCCAAATATCACCAAGAATCTGGTTTCTGTTGGTCAAGTGGTTGAGCAGGGCTTGTAGGTCAGATTTAATCCTCATGGATGCTTTGTTGAGGATATGAAAAATAAAGGTCGCTTGATAGCAAAAGGAAAGAAGAAGGGCAGAATGTTTACATTGGATGCAAACATGCCTGAATTGAGTGCAGCAATGTCTGCACATGGGACCGATGTAGTTGCAGATATTGATATCTGGCATAAACGCATTGGTCATGTTAATGTACAGCGACTTAAATCAATGCAGGCCCAAAATATTGTTGTAGGATTGCCTAAATTCAAGGTTGCAGAAATGCATAAGGTATGTGAATCCTGTCAATTTGGAAAACAGGCAAGGAAACCATTTCCTAGACATGTTCAAGAGAGTGAGAAGCCATTGGAATTAATCCACTCTGATGTGTGGGCTACTAAAGCTGCATCTCTTGGAGGCTGTCATTATTTTATCACTTTTATTGATGACTGTAGCAGGAAATTTTGGGTGTATTTTATGAAAAAGAAAAGTGAAGTTTTTGGGCATTTCAAAACTCTTAAAGCTATGGCTGAAAAAGAAACAAGTCTGCAAATAAAATGCCTAAGGTTAGATGGAGGGGGAGAGTACATCTCAAATGAGTTTGCAAGATTCCTGCAGGAGCATGGCATAAAGCAGCAATATTCATGCAGTCACACCCCACAACAAAATGGAATTGCAGAAAGGAAAAACAGGCATATTGGAGAGGTATCTCGTGCCATGCTCAATGAAAAAGACCTGCGAGATTTTTATTGGGCTGAGGCAGTTGCTACAGTAGTCTACATAATGAACAGGACTCCCACTACAGCAATACATGGGATGACTCCAGAGGAGAGGTATACTGGTAGGAAACCAGATATTTCTCATTTGAAAATTTTTGGTTGCATTGCCTATGTACATGTGCCAGATGATTTGAGATCCAAGTTGGATCCAAAAGCTGAGAAGTGCATCTTTATTGGTTACTCTCTGTAGCAAAAAGGGTATAGATGCTATAACCCTTCTACTCGTAAGTTTACAGTGAGGAGAGATGTTGTTTTTGATGAGATGAGTAGCTGGTATAAACCAGTAAATGTGATTGATGATGTAGATGCACAAAATGGTAATGCTGCACAGAATTCACAGCAGCAGTCACAAAATATTAGTGGACCTGGAGCGTCCTCTAGCAGTGGTTCACATTCTTCGCCATGGACAGGCAGATTGAGATCAGGAGAATCTTCTCAAAGCAATGCAGATAGTGGTATCACGAAAAGGAAAAGAGAAGGTTGATCAGCCCATGTTTGATGTGAATGCAGGTCACTCTTATCTGGATGGTGAATCCAGTGGCTCAGAACAGAGCATTGATGATGAGTTGGGTATTCCTTCTATTGTTACACCTGGGGTAAGGAAGACCATGGATGTTTTGAGAGCACCTGCGAGTGAACGTATTTTGCGCAGGTCTATGAGAGCTAGGTATCCTATGGATAGGTTGAAATATGATGGATTTACAGCTATTCACTATGCATATATGGTCAAAGTGATACAGGAACCAGAACCCACTTCTTTTGAGCAAGCCATGGGAAAAGAAAAATGGGAGAAAGCCATGGATGCCTTGGAAGCAAATGCTACATGGGAATTGGTACCTTTGCCTAAAGGTAAGAATGCAATTGGATGTAAGTGGGTTTATAAGGTGAAGCACAATGCAGATGGTTCTGTGAACAGATACAAGGCAAGATTAGTAGTCAAGGGGTATGCACAAACATATGGCATTGAATATGAAGAAACATTCAGTCCGGTTGCAAGGATGGCAACTGTAAGAGCAGTCATTGCTATGGCTGCATCAAAGGGATGGTCTTTACATTAGATGGATGTAAAGAATGCCTTCTTGCATGGTGATTTGCAAGAAGAGGTCTATATGGAGCAGCCACCAGGTTGTGTGCATGCTGTTCATCCTAAGTTTGTTTGCAGGTTGAAGAAAGCCTTGTATGGCTTGAAGCAAGCACCTAGAGCATGGTCTGACAAGATAGGACAGTATCTTGTCACTATTGGCTTTCAGATTTCCAAGGCAGATTTCTCACTTTATGTGAGAAAAATAGAGAAAGGTATTATGCTACTTGTCATTTATGTTGATGATTTGATTATGACAGGTGACAGTGATGAAGATATCCTTCATGTGAAAATGTTATTGAAGCAGAAGTTTGAGATGAAGGATTTGGGAGAGCTGTGTTATTTCTTGGGCATTGAGGTGATTAGATCACCAAGTGGGATACAGCTCTTGCAGAGGCAGTATGGATTGGACATGCTGTCCAAATATGGGATGACAGGCTGTAAGCCTATTTTAGTTCCTTTGGAGCAGAATGTGAAGCTAAGCGTAGATGCAGGTGAGCTTTTGGAAGACCTACTATGTACAGATGCATAGTAGGAAGCTTGATTTATATGACTATTACCAGGCCAGATTTGAGCTATGTTGTTGGATTGGTAAGTCAGTTTATGCAGGCTCCAAGGAAACCGCATTTGGATGCGGCTAGACACATACTCAGGTATGTGAAGTCCACATTGCAGTATGGACTATTTTATGAGACTGGGGTTTAGATACAGTTGCATGGATACATTGATGCTGATTGGGTTGGTACATTTCTGATAGACGATCTACCAATGGATATATGTTCTCTTTTGGGAGTGTTGCAGTCACTTGGAGCAGCAAGAAACAGCCTACAGTTGCCTTGTCTAGCATAGAGGCTGAGTACAGGGGTGCAACAATGGCTGCATGTGAGGTAGCTTGGTTGCATAAGCTACTTTATGATATGCATCAGCCTACAGATGGGCCAGTTGTCATTTATTGTGACAACATGAGTAGTATACACTTGGCAAATAATCCAGTCTATCATGCTAGAACAAAGCACATTGAGGTGCATTATCACTATGTGCGGGAGAGGGTTTTACTAGGTCTTATTGATCTAGTTTATGTCAGCACAGAGGATCAGGTAGCTGACATATTCACGAAGGCATTGGGCGCAGAGAAGCTGCGCAAGTTCAGAGACCTGCTTGGTGTGCAGGAATTGGGATTGAGCTCGAGGGGGAGTTCTGAGATATCGAGCTCCACTCGTGATATGCCAGGGTGACCATTGTGTATTTATGTCACCGACTTGTCAGTCAGATGCGGTTGGTACATCGCCCATGAATAATAGCTAGATGACAGCTATCCTTATCTACTCTAATTCGTGGCTCAGTTAGTATGCCACCTTAGTTAGTTGATTTTGGTTTGAGACCCATATATAGGGTTCTTCTATTTCTATGTACGTGAGTTCTTTTTGGCTTATACAACTAAGAAGAGGAAAACTGTTTTCAGCCTCCATCTCTGTGTGTATTCCCCCATTGTGCAAGGAAGAAAGCTTCAAGTGAGACTCCTTCCTTCTCTCCCACAATCTTGGCAGACCCTCTTCGATAACTTGGGTCATCTCCTTATCCAGTAAGTACTCCGCCCAAGCTAAGACATTGTTGGAGTCTACTTTTGGTGTGGAGCCCTGGGTGGTTGTGAACGTGGGCATGGTTGGAACTAGGAGGGTGTTAAGATGACAAGCTCAACACATGCGGACATTAATGATGGACCGCCTGGTTAGATGGGTCCACATGGTTACACTTAGCACGCCGGTGGTCATTATGACTCTCACATGGCCACTGACTCATTACTTATTATATTCAGGTTGTTACACCTCTTTACAGATGGCATAGTTATAGTGCCAGCCGACTAGTGTAGTCGGTTATGCATTGTTTGACTTAGCCAGCCACTTTCCTTTATGTTGTATCTTATCTATACTTTGTGTACATTATAAAGAGTGTGAAAGAAGAAGAAGACACTAGCAAGAAAACGTTTTGGCCTCCATCTCTCTTCTTGTCTCTTGAGTGAGTTTCCCCTTGTGCATTCTGTGTGTGTTCGGCGCAACATCTTGAGCAAGTCCCCCCACCACGCAATTCGTGACCTGGTATCAGAGCTGCACCACTGATTGAGGCTAGTTTTGAAGGCTAAAGCGAAGGAGAGGAGCCAAGGATTAGAGCAAGCAAGCAACAGGTAAGAAGCTCTTCCATTCTCTACTTCTCTTGGACAGTGCCTGTGGAGGCATCGGAAGCAGGGCAGAGCAAAAATCTCAGATTGGAATTAGATTTGGTGTGCACGAAGAGCGCTGGGTATTCTGCAGATAAGCCCTTTAGGGCAATTCTGCTACTATTTTGGCCATCCAAGGTCATTTCAAGCCTTGGTTTTAAACTCGCAAGGTTACGGACAACAGTTCGAGGTATCTTGCAATTTCAGCTGTGTCTGCCGTATATAGGTGCACAGGTTACAAATTTCAGATCTGTAAGTTCAAAGGTGTTAACCAATGAATAAACACAAGGTTTATTTGCAAACTGGTTGCAGATTGCATGTATTGTTGAGTAGACAGTGAAAAAGGCTGTCTAGTGTATTGCTGTGCACTACAAGTCGAGGGTTATAGAAGATTTGCTTGCTGTTTGGTATTAGTTTTGTGATAATGGTAGAGAATAGTGGAAACCCCATCATTGAGAAGCTCGACAAGAACAACTACCCTTCATGGAAGTTCCGTGTCACGAACTTCCTTATTGGAAAAGGCCTCTACGAGTTTGTTTCAGGTGAAGAAAAGGAGCCGGAGGTGAGTGATCCACCAACTGTAGAAGAGACAAAGGCACGGAAGGAATGGAATGCAAAAGACAAAAAGGTCATGTATTGGATGTCTGCAGTAATTGACAATAATATGCTAGGATATATTAGAAATGCAGAGAATTCATATGCAGCTTGGACCATACTTGAAAGTATGTTTTCTATAAATACAAAGGCACGAAAGATTCAACTCAAGCAAGAGTTGAATACATTGAAGAAAGGAAAGATGTCTATCAATGAGTATGTACTCAAGGTAAGGAGCATTGCAAATACCTTGGCAGTGATTGATGCAATGCCTGATGATGATGATTTGGTGTCATCTGCCTTGGGTGGACTTAACAATGAAAAGGCTTGGAAGCCTTTTGTAACTTCCGTATATGTCAGAAAGCCATTTTCAGATTTCGATGAGTTGGTCTCCCTTATGATCATTGAAGAGATCAACATGCAAAGTGAGATATCTGAAAAAAGTGGTGAATAGGTCCAAGCTTTCTACTCCAGTTCAGGAAGGGAACGCGGCAGGTCCTCTTCAATAGGCCGTGGTACATGACATGGTAGTGACAACCAGCAAAACAGATTAAATCAGCAATTTGGCAATATGCAGGTTTCAGGAGGTCTGGTAACTTTAGAGGCAGGGGGAGCTTTAGAGGAAGAGGTGGATGGTAGAATAGAGGTTCCAACAACGCTGGTATTGTGTGTCACTACTGTGGCAAAACAAGTCATATTGCAGCCCAATGTTATGCTAAGAAAGATGATATTCACAATGGTAAGTTGCAGCAAGGAAACTATGCATCATCTTCATGACAAAATGAAGACAAAAATAAACGTCTGTTTGTTATGTAGCATATGCTGAATGGTGTTACAGGAAAGGGAACACATGATGATGTTTGGTATGTTGATTCAGGTGCATCCAATCATATGACCAGCCATGTAGAATGGTTTGAAGAGATGCAGGATTTGCAAAATACAGGTTATGTGCAGATGGGTGATGATTCATGCCACCCAATTTCACACATTGGAAAAGTTCCCTTGTCCTTGCATGATGGTAATACAAAGAGTCTTTCAGATGTATTACATGTGCCATCTATTACAAAGAACTTGGTGTCAGTCGGTCAGATGGTAGAGCAAGGGTTGCAAGTTAGATTTAATGCAAAGGGCTGCTTTGTAGAAGACTTCAATGACAAGTGCAGGTTGGTTACAAAGGTAAGTAGAGTTGGACGTATGTTTAATGTGGATGTTGGAATTCCTACTACGAATGCTGCTATGTATGCTAAAGGAAAAGGTGTTGTTGCAGAAATTGAAATTTGGCACAAACGCATTGCAGACGCAAATGTACAAAGGCTAAAATTAATGTAGTCCAAAGGGTTTGTCTACATTTAGAATTGCAGAATTTCATAAGGTATTCGGAGCATGTGAGTTTGGTAAGCATGCAAGGCAACCCTTTTCGCATGACAGAGATGTAAGCAAAAATATCCTTGATGTTGTGCATACAGATATTTGGGGGCCTACACAAAATGTATCTCTTGAAGGCAGTTCATACTTTGTCACATTCATTGATGATTGTTTTAGAAATTTGTGGGAATATTTTATGAAGGAAAAGAGTGAAGCATTTGAGCACTTTAGAACTTTCAAGGCTACAGTTGAAAGAGAAACATGCTTGAAGGTAAAGCGCTTGAGGTTAGATGGAGGGGGAGAGTACCTCTCGAATGAGTTCAGTGATTTTTTGAGGTCTCATGGAATAAAGAGACACTTCACATACAGGTATACCCCATAGCAAAATGGGGTTGCAGAAAGGAAAAACAGGCATATTGCAGAAGTTGCATGCACCTTGATGACTGAAAAGAATATGCCTGAGCATTTTTGGTCTGAGGCTGTTCATATTACTGTTTATATTATGAACAGAACTCCCACAGCTGTAGTTCATGGTATGACCCTCGAAGAATGTTTTAAAGGTAAGAAGCCTGATGTCTCACACTTGAAAGTGTTTGGCTGTATTGCATATGTTCATGTGCCAGATGAGTTGTGGAAGAAAGTGGATCCAAAGGCTGAAAAGTGTGTCTTTCTTGGAGCAAAAAGGGTATCATTGCTATAACCATGTCACATGTAAGTTCAGAGTGAGCAGGGATGTCATCTTTGATGAAATGAGCAATTGGTATGCATCTAGTGATGATGCATTGGATGATGATGATGATCATGACACTCATGTGCAGCCTAAAAAGTAAGAATCACGGACTCTTAGTGGACCAGAGACATCATCTCCCAGTCCTTGGCCTGGGAGACTAAGGAGTATCTCTACATCTTCAGGTGCATCTAGTAGCACTACAGGTAAAGACTAAGGAAAGAATAAAGTGTCAGATGGCATTGATGCAGTTCTTGATGGAGACTCTAGTGGCTCAGAGAGCTTGGATGATGAGCTTGGCATTCCTTCTGTGAGGACTCCAGGTGTGTAGAGAGCATGCGTCAATGCAAAGACTCCATTGAGTGATCCAGTGGTATGCAGGTTTAGCAGGGTGAGATACCCTGTTAACAGATTTGGTTTTGAAGGTAATGCAGCTCACCATTATGCTTATATGGTGAAAGTGATTGAGGATGTTGAGCCCACATGTTTTGAGGAGGCTGTTGGTCATGCTCATTGGGCTGTAGCAATGGATGAGGAGATCGCTGCATTAGAGGCCAATAAGACTTGGGATCTAGTATCATTATTGAAGGGCAAGAAAGCTATTGGATGTAAATGGGTTTATAAGATTAAGCACAATGAATATGGTTCTATTAGTAGGTACAAAGCTAGGCTGGTTGCAAAAGGCTATGCCCAAACATATGGCATAGATTATGAAGAAACCTTCAGTCCAGTTGCTAGGATGGCAACTGTCAGATGTGTGATTGCTTTGGCAGCAGCCAAAGGTTGGAGGTTGCGGCAAATGGATGTGAAGAATGCCTTCTTGCATGGTGATTTGCAGGAAGAAGTGTATTTAGATCAGCCACAGCAGGTTATGAAGATCTAGAGCATCCCACATATGTGTGTAGGTTGAAGAAGGCGCTCTATGGGCTCAAGCAAGCACCTAGATCGTGGTCTAACAAGATCAGAGAGTATCTTGTCAATATTGGCTTTTATGTTTCTGATGCTGATCACTCACTTTATGTGAGAAAGGGAGATGTAGGTTTGGTCATCATAGTCATCTATGTGGATGACTTGATTATTACAGGTGATAGTGATAGTGGGATTGCTGAAGTCAATGAATTTTTGAAGAAGAAGTTTGAGATGAAGGATTTAGGTGAGCTAAGGTACTTCCTTAGCATTGAGGTGATCATATGTGATGATGGCATATGGCTATCCCAAAGACAGTATGGCTTGGATATGTTGTCCAAGTATGGTATGACAGCATGGAAACCACTTTCAGTCCCATTGGAGCAGAATGTAAAGTTGAGGGCTAGTGACTGGAGTGAAGTCGTAACAAGTGCTGATGTTGGGGATGAGATAGAAGACCCTACTATGTTCATGAGGATAGTGGGGAGTTTGATCTACATGACCATTACAAGGCCAGCCTTGAGCTATGCTATTGGTCTTGTAAGTCAATTTATGCAAGTACCTAGAAAGCCACATTTGGATGCAGTTAGATGCATATGAAAGGGAGCGACAGATCGAAGGTTGGACTCGAGAGCTATGGCAGGAGAGCAAGAGCAAGAAAGGGAGATACTAGAAATGGGAACTCCAATAGTCACAATGTGTGACCGGGCCTTCCTTTATTCAAACTGTCACTAAAAGAATAAAGAATAAAGTGACGGTGATGGGCGCCCACCACCTGCAGTGTGTAGTGGCGGTGACTGTTAGTGTAGTAATACACGGGCGACTAGGCAGAGGTACCTTTACCCCCAATAACCTCCCACTTAAAGGCAAATCTGCCCTAGTGAGGAGTGAAAAGAAAAAGAAAAAAGACAGTACAACATGTACACATGTACAACAGGATGAGGAAAGACGTCATCTCATCCCACGCCCACCATCAACCTCTTGAGGAAGGCAAAGCACTCTGTAGAGAGGCTTTTTGTGAGCAGATCTGCAGGATTTTGGTCAGTCGAGATCTTGACAAGATCAACAGACTTGTCCTCAATGACCCCACGTATGAAGTGATACCTCACCTCAATGTGTTTCGTCTTCACATGGAAGACCCAATTCTTGGCTAACTAAATAGCACTCATAGAATCCGAATGCAGTGTAGGGATAACATAAATACCAAGGTCAGGAACTAAATGACCCAACCAAATGGCCTCCTTGCAAGTCTCAGTGGCTGCAACATACTCGGCCTCTGTAATAGAAAGGGCCGTGCATTTCTGGACTCTAGACATCCAAGAAACAACACCTCCAGTATAGGTGAATACATAGCCGAAAGTGGACTTCCTACTATCTGCATGTCCTGCATAATCAGAGTCAATGTACCCCACAGCTCCTGTATCCTGGATGCCATAGCATATGCACATATCTGCAGTGCCCTTCAGGTACCTCATGATACCCTTCACGGCATCCCAATTCTTCTTGCTAGGTGTAGCCATATAGGGTGCCACAACACCAACTACAAAGGCAATATCTGGACGAGTGGCTATCACGGCATACATAAGACTGCCCACTACGGATGCATAGGGAATCTTGGCCATCTTAGCCCTCTGCTCATTTGTCTGCAGACAATCAGCATGTGATACCTTCACATAAGAAGGCAATGGACAGCCAATAGGCTTTACGTCCTACATGCGAAAGTGCTCAAGGACTTTATGAATGTACTCCCTTTATGACAAGTAGAGGAGTCCCTGATGCCTATCGCATCTAATGTGCATACCAAATATGTGAGCGGCCTGTCCCAATTCTTTTATCTCAAAGCTCTTGTTGAGATGAGCCTTAAGAGCATCTAGCTCATCATGAGCTTTCCTTGCTATCAGCATATCATCCACATAGAGTACCAAAATCAATAAAGAACCATCACGGGCGTAAAGACACGGGTCCATAGCACTCCGGATGTAGCCTTGTGATTGCATAAAGGCATCAAACTTATGATACCACTCCCTAGGTGCCTGTTTCAAGCCATAAAGACTTTTCTTCAATTTGCACACTAGATGCTCCCTGCTAGGTTCTGCAAAGCCCTTAGGCTGCTCCATATAAATCTCGTCATGCAAGTCCCCATGTAAGAAAGTCGTCTTGACATCCATCTGGTATAAATCCAAGTCAAGCTGAGAAACTAAAGCCAAGACTAAGTGCAGGGTGGTCATCTTAACCACAGGAGAAAAGACCTCATGAAAGCCCATGCCATGCTCCTGCTTAAAACCTTTTGCTACCAATCTAGCCTTATATGCTAACTTGGTATGTCCAGGGGTACTTTTCAGCTTGTATGCTGGCTTGGGGTGTCCAGGGGTACTTTTCAGCTTGTACACCCACTTGCATGGCAAAGCCTTCTTGCCTGTAGGCAAGGAAACCAAATCCCAAGTCTCATTCTTATGCAAGAAGTCTATCTCAGATTGCATAGCCCTCTCCTAGAGTGACTGTCACCCCTATGCATAGCCTCATCATAAGTGAAAGGCTCTCCTATATCTATAACCAAGACATAATGCATCGAGGGATGAAATCTATCAGGTGGACATCTGTCTCTAGTAGACCATCTTACGGCAGGCTCTGCTGCCTGCCTAGCTGCTTGTCCAACACCCTGACCATGAGCATCTGCTCTGCAGCTGTAGGCTATCCAACTAGTTGTGCAGGAGCTCTCGGCTCCTCCTGAAATATGACCCTGTGGATCTCAACAACTCTCTCAGGCTGCCTATGTATCTTGTCTTCATGGAAGGCTACATCATGACTGCGGATGACTTTTCACGCCTACGGATCCCAGAGACGATAACCCATCTCACCTGCATCCATATAACCAAGGAAAATGCATTTGACACGTCCAACTTAATTCTCTTGTCCCTGGGCACATGGAAAAATGCCTCACATACAAAGACACGGAGATGCGCATAAGAGGGAGGTTTTCTAGTCCATACCTCCTCGGCAACTTGGAAATCCAAACCACTAGAATGTGATTTGTTTATGATATGCACAACTATACTAACTGCCTCAGCCCAAAAGCTCTGTGGTAGGGCTGTGTGGCTAAGCATACTATGTACACGCTCCTGGATGGTTCTATTCATCCGCTCAGCCAAAACCATTCTGGGAGGGTGTAGGGGGCAATAAACTGACGCTTAATATCCCTCTTATCACATAACTGCTCAAAAGCATGTGAGACATACTCACCCCTATTATCTATCCTTAGGCATTTTAGCCTATACCTAGACTGGTTAACCAATGCAAGCCATCTCTGAAACACAGCCAAGACATCGGATTTCAACTTAATGGGATAAGCCCAAACTTTTCGTGAAAAATCATCTATGAAAGTAACAAAATACCACCACCCATAGAATGACAAGGCATAGGCCCACAGACATCCGAATGTACCAATGCCAAGGGTTCACTCATGCGTGGCCTACTAGAATTTTTATGCGTAGACCTAGTCTGCTTGCCATAAAGACAACGCTCACATGAATCAAAACATGCATAATCAAGGGGCGGTAAGTACTGCAAACTAGAAAGCATTTTCATTCCCTTCAAATACATATGGCCCAAACGGGCGGGCATGCCAAAGAGATACATGTGGGATAGAACCCACAGACAAAACATGATCAAGGAAAGAAGCTGATACAATCAAGGGGTAGAGACTGCCGCCTTGGCATCTCTCGCAATCACAAGTCTGCCACGAGTGATCTTCATGCAGATTCTCCAAAACATTCATGATATCCTGCATCATCAAGCTGTCCAAATGACATGAGACTGCATGTCAAAGTAGGTACATGATATACATCCTGCATAACAAAACTGCTGCCAGAAGGAAACTGTAGCCTAACATCACCAATGCCCACAATATCAAGAGAGCTGTCATCACCCAAGTGCACAGAACCCGAAACAGTACGGCATGAATGAAACCACTCTCGGCAAAGTGTCACATGAAAGGATACACCTGAGTCCAAGAGCCAACACTGTGCATATATAGAGTGTATCTCAGTCATCTGCGAAGCACTAGAAGAAACTGCAAGGATATAATCATCATCATCAACATTTTGAGGCTGCATAACATTGATCTCTTCAATTTTAACACTAGACTTTGCAGGCACTATGCTGCGATCAGAAGACTTATCCTGAACTTTGTCTTTCCCCTTATCTTTGCACCTTTCATTGCGTAGTTCATGGCATTGTGGCCTAATATGGCCCTTTTTCCCACAATGGTGACAAGAAACATATGCATTCCTACCACGGGATTTGCTATGTGACTTCCCATGAGACTTGAACCGAGATTTCTGAGAATCTCGTCCACGGCCACTACCACTGCCATGCTTTCCATATCCATCATTCCTTTTTCTAATTGTCATAGCATGAGACACACGAGAGGCATCCAAATTCTTACGATTAACCTCTTCCTGCAGAAGAGCACTCTCAACATTAGATAATTTCAAGGTAGTAGTAGAGGCACATAATGCAGTGTGGAATACATCCCATGACTCATTAAGAGTACCAAGCAAGAAAAGAGGAGTGACATCCTCTGCAAAAGTGATGTCCTGTGAAGTCAAGTTCTTGAGTATAGCATGGAACTGGCTCAAGTGAGTAGACGTAGTCACATTCTCCTTCATGCGCAGATCCATAAGTTGCTTCAGCCAATACATCTGACTCCCTAGACTTTTCTTGTCATAGAGACTTTTGATATTTTCCCACAATTGCCATACACTCTGTTCTTCCTCAAAAACATTATAGTGAACCTGTTCTGTGAGAGACAATACAATAGTGGACTTGCATAACTCATCAATCTCAAGCCATTCCTCATCTGGCATAGTTGCAGGCGGATGCCCGCTTAACCTCAAAGGTTTGATCTACGATTTTTGCACCAACACGTGCCAAATCTGGCTCTTCTAATAAGAGTAATTCGTACCATCAAGCTTAGTGATGTTGAAAATAGCATGATCAGTGGACGAACTTGCCATAATGCAGGCTGGAAGACTGTAGACAATACAATAGTGGACTTGTATAATGCATCAAGCTCAAGCCATTCCTCATCTGGCATAGTTGCAGGCGGATGCCCACTGAACATCAAAGGTTTGATCTATGATTTCTTCACCAACACTTGCCAAATCTGGCTCTTCCAATAAGAGTAATTCATACCATCAAGCTTAGTGATGTTGAAAATAGCATGATTAGTGGACGAACTCGCCATAATGCAGGCTAGAAGACTGTAGACAGTTCAAAACTGCTTGTTGTTTACTGTAGAAAATGACCAAAAAATCACCAAAATTGAGAAAAAATGGCAAAGAAAGTGGAACCAAAGGTGCTGCCCACCAAATACTAGTGAAAGTGCATCATTTTAGAGTGTTTTAGTATGAAAAATCCACGTCAGTCCATACATATATGCTTGCTGTAATAAATTTCAGATTTCAGTAAAAGAGAGCTAACAGTGCCAAAATCGGATCCCAAGGCAATTAGATACTACCAAGACTAAAGCCGGCATCATGCGGGCATAGCATAAGTATATGACGATTGATAAGCATGAATCCAATACCCAAGTATGTCATACAAACATCTGCCAGTGAGTAGGCACACCCCCCCAGGCAACGGGGCAAAGTGTTCCTGCCACTTCCAAAACTTGACACAAGTAGGTGTCAGTTCAGAAAGATACGGATCCAAAAGTGAGACTTAGCTCATAAGCATATAGTGAACCAAGATATATGATGTATCATCCCAAAAGGTAAGAAGTCCCAAAGTCTCAAGTGTCTGCAACTGCTCAATGCATAAAAGTACCACCTGCTCAATGTCTAATAAGCATTCAAGAATGCTCCCACTGGCACAAAAGCCATATGTACAAGCTCAAGAGCTCAAGCCAAGGCAAGACACAGTGCCAATGACATAAGTCGAAGACAATACATCAATAGTACATCTCGAACATGTAGGCGGTAGAGCATCCGTATGTAGCATCCACAAGCATGTAAGACATCAAGTACATCCCAAGATACAACTCTAGCAAGCCAATAAATAGCTCAAGTAAGCTCCAAGAATCCAAGGTCTCTAGTTGCAATAGGCTCCAAACAATGTAACTAGCATGTAGTAATGGCATAGGCTAAGCATGTCAAGACCGGTTAGACATAAGCAACATACATGCCATAAGTACATCCAAGATGGAGCATCCAAATGCTTTGCAAAGTGAGCTCAAGCTCAACCAATGATCCCGAATCAAAACCAAGCTCTACGTCGAGCCCCAAGTGTCAATACATCACCATATATGCCCGAAACATAGCCCGAAAAGCATAGGCATAAGCATACATGAGTAAAATGACTTCAGCCCAACTGTGTACAGCAGTGATTTACTGTTCAAAATTGAGAATTTCAGCACCAAAATCAGCACCAAATGGTTGCCTTAACATTCCCTTAACATCCGGGCATTAAACGGGACCAATCGGGCATCAAATGACAATGCCAAACAAGTTGTAGCATCAAATGTCAATGTAACATTGTCATAAACTGCCCATGGACTGTTATGACAGTCCCAAAATAGTGTTAAATAAGTCTAAATGCTATGCCAACACATCAACCATCAAAATCAAGTATCAAAGCATGTTCATATGCCCGAAAATGAGCCTTTCCAAGTGCCAATGGAGGGGGAGAGCTGTTGTTGTGACTGTCAATGATGAAGACACATATGGGAGGGCTGCGTGATTTCGCAAACTATAAATATTGGTCTTGGGGCTGCAAAAAATGGTGGCCAATCTTCGGAGGGGTCTGGTTAAAGCCAAGGAAGGCCTCAAACAAGCTCTAGCAAGTATTGTTCAAAGGCAAGTGAGATATGAAGCAAGGGAGCTTCAATGGTTACTGCCTCAATCTTGTTTACAACCTGTGAGACCTGAGAACTGAAGTAAACCTTGAAGAAAATAATCAAATACCTCTAATGTAATGCCTTGAAGTTGCCCAACAATGCCGGGAAGGTGCTCGGGAAGCCAGGGAGTGACGGGAGCTCGAAGGAGTCGGATATGGCTGATGGGAAGGAGACCCAATGCAAGTAGGGAGTCGATGGGATGCTGAGAATGCCACGAACCAAGCTCAAGAGTCAGAAAGTAAAGCTCTGATACCAATTGAAAGGGAGCGACGGATCGAAGGTTGGACTCGAGAGCTATGGCGGGAGAGCAAGAGCAAGAGCAAGAAAGGGAGAGACTAGAAATGGGAACTCCAACAGTCACAATGTGCGACCGGGCCTTCCTTTATTCAAACTGTCACTAAAAGAATAAAGAATAAAGTGATGGTGATGGGCGCCCACCACCTGCAATGTGTAGTGGCGGTGACTGTCAGTGTAGTAATACACGGGGGGCTAGGCAGAGGCGCCTTTACCCCCAACATCATATTGAGATATGTGAAGTCCACATTACATTATGGACTTTTCTATGAGGTAGGTATAGATGTACAGGTGTTTGGATACACAGATGCAGATTGGGGTGGTAGTATGTCTAATAGAAGATCTACTAGCAGATACATGTTTTCTCTTGGTAGTGCAACAGTTATTTGGAGCAGCAAAAAGCAATCTACAATTGCTTTGTCTAGTACAGAGGTTGAGTATAGAGGTGCTGCTATTGCAGCATGTGAGGTAGTATGGCTGCAAAAGTTATTGGCTGATTTAGATGTGCAGGTGGAAGGTCCAGTTGTCATTTATTGTGACAACATGAGAAGTATACAGTTGGCTAGGAACCCTGTGTTCCATGCCAGGACAAAACATATTGAGGTACACTACCACTTTGTGAGAGAGAAGGTACTAGGCAGGTGAGATTGACTTGGTGTATGTCAACACACAAGATCAGATAGCTGACATCTTCATGAAGGCATTGGGTACAGAGAAGCTTCAAAAGTTTCGAAGCTTACTTGGAGTTGCAGAGATGCAGTTGAGCTTGAGGAGGAGTGCTGAGATGACAAGCTCAACACATGCGGACATTAATGATGGACCGCCTGGTTAGATGGGTCCACATGTCTACACTTAGCACGTCGGTGGTCATTATGACTCTCACATAGCACACTGACTCATTACTTATTATATTCAGGTTGTTACACCTATTTACAGCTGGCATAGTTATAGTGCCAGTCGATTAGTGTAGTCGGTTATGCATTGTTTGACTTAGTAGGCCACTTTCCTTTATGTTGTATCTTATCTATACTTTGTGTACATTGTAAAGAGCGTGAAAGAAGAAGAAGATACCAGCAAGAAAACGTTTTGGCCTCCATCTCTCTTCTTGTCTCTTGAGTGAGCTTCTCCTTGCGCATTTTGTGTGTGTTCGGTGCAACATCTTGAGTAAGTCCCCCCACCACACGATTCGTGACAGAGGGTAGGAATGGGCACAATTGTTTCCTTGCCCTTGCCTTATTTTGGAGGAGGCAGTGTGACTTCCAACACGTGGGTGCTTGAGCTTGGATCTTCCTCTCTTGGTGGGCTCATGGTATCTAGCTCATCTCTCCTGCTCTATTGCTCTATTGATCAGCGCATAGCTAGAGCCATATCCTCATCCTCCTTTCTTTTTAGCTCTACTACCTTCCTTTTTCTCTCCTCCTTAGACCTTTCTTCCCTCAACCCTTTCGCCTCTTCTTTTGCTTTATTCTTCCTTTCTTCTTCAGTCTTTTTAGACTTCGTGGGAGCCCTTTGCAAATCTACTTTTTCTTTTTTTTTTCCTTTCTTAACACCATATTGGGGAATATGGAAATTTCCCATAAGTTTGGGACACGTGGTCAAATTTTTGGCTTTGTCATAACTTGAACACTATAACTTCAAATCAAATGCTCTATAGCTCAATAGATTCTATTTTTCAAGTGCTCTATAACTCAATGTATTCCATTTTTCAAGCGCTTTCCAATGATAGGTCACATCATATGGTTTTGAGAAACTTATGGGCATGTTACCTGGGTGCCACCTTTTTAGTATTCAAAAAATGGGAATTGGGAGATTCCCAATCCAAACTCACTAATATTGTGTTCCTTCTTTTGTCATTCCCTGTGAAGCTTTCCTCCTTTGCTCCCTGCACCTCTATCCGCTAGTCTGCAACTCTCCTTCCCCTTCATCATCAATCTTCGTCTCTTCACTTGTTTGCATCTGTTGCTCTTGTTGAGGAGGTGATCTTAGTGGTGTCTCTCCAACTCATTCTTCTTCTCCTTCTCTTTGCCCTTGCCCCAAGGCTTCTTTGAGATAATGGCCATAAGGACCCCATCGAATCCAATGTTTGAGGCCTTAAAAGAAGAGGCTTTTCTTTTGGCCTTGGTAGCTGGGGACTCTCCTCCTACTGGCCCTCCTCTTGTTGCCAAGGCCTTAACCAAGGTCTTGATGTCTTTCTCATGAGACCATTGAGATTCACCCCATCCAGTGATCGTGCTGCGATACTCTCTAGCAAAGGGACATTAATGCGGCTCATGATGGTGTTGTACCTCTAATTAGAGAACAACATGTGTACCATTTTTGCTTGGAGTTGAATCTCAGAGTCGAGGATATCTGCCAAGCTGATGCCATCGTTGGTATGGACCTTCACTTTTTCCACTCCTAGCATGGTGTACACATCTCTCTTTGACTTCTGTTCTACCTTATTGGCCAATCCCAGGGCCCTTTATACTAGGTCTAGCGTTAGCTTAATTTGTACTTGGTGAGTTTCTTCCCTCTCTTGCACGGTGATGGTGCCATGGTTCTTGTTAAAAGTTCTTAGAAATTATACATAGTGAGTATAATCGACTCCTTGGCTCACTTCTTCCATGTATTTCTGCAAATAGCATTGGTCTATGATCTGCCTCATGACATGTTCCTCGATGGCCATGTCTTCTAGGTTGAAGACATGCCAGAAATTAAACTGGTAAAAGGCTCATGTTTCCATCGAAAGGCTGTATTTTGCCTACTCTTCTTGTGAAAAAGGTAATTTTTCTTGGCTTGCCATGATGGGTGATTGTCATGAAGCCATATTCACCATTAGTGCTTTTCATAATAATTACAAGCACAAGGAAACGTCTACATACTTGCTGAACTAAAATGCTTGAGTGTAGAAGTAGATTTTTCCTTCAAGTAGTCTATTGATTTCAAATTTTATTGACATTTTTCTCAATCACAAGTTGTTTTATCCTTCCATTTCTATTTTTAGGAATCGATTGAGGTTTCTAATATGTGCTTTTCCTATATTATTTTCCTTATGTGTTTGATTTGATTCATGTGTTTGGTTTGATTCACCTTACCCCCTAACCCCTCTAAAATGAGAAGAATCCTTCATAGGATTAAAGGGTTAGAGGATGAAGGTCCTTTGGCACATAATCTTAGTGTTTTACTTTCGCATGAGCAACACATAGAAATTTGGATTATATTTTAAATTAGCATAGTGTCCATGTCGAAAGGACAGATGCCTACATGCATAATGTAAGTGAGGAAATCAAGCAAGAAGTCATTGGAGTCCACTCTACTAGCAATGTGCAGCTCCTCCTCGATGAGGATGTGATCTAGCTAGGGATGTCCCCTAATGTGTTCTTCTAGGGGTCGATTACATATGGTAGTCAACACCCTATAGGAAGTTGGAGCTACATAGGTTGGGTCGTATTCCGATGCCTTGATTGTGCGCCGCTGCTCAACATTGGTCATTATTTGGCATCCCTCTAACTCCCATTGCAATCAAAGAGCATAGAATTTTTGCAAGAAAGAGGAGTTGTTGTCAGCAAGCTGTTTCAACTCCTTGATTTCTTGGTCAGTTGTGGCCATGATCGTGTTCCTGTTATATGATGTAATGAGATGCTATTTGATTACCTTTGTTCTCTGGATATCTTAGTGGCAATTAACTCCTTAGCTTCTTCGAAAGCCTTAACAAATACAAATTCTAACTCCTCCCAAGAGAAAGGGAGTGTACACACTTTCGTTGCTATAGGCTCTTCCAAAAGGCCTAAGTCTAGTTGATCGTAGCTTTTAGCCAGTGTCATGAAAGTAGCGTCCAAGCATCTAAGGCAAGTAACCAAGTCATCCCCTGTATTTTCAACTAAGTCTGAGCCAAAGTTAGAATTGATTATTGCTAATCATAAGAGAGTCTAAGGTTGACATGTGGTTGAGGTTTGACAGAACTAGAGATTTCAGCAGCAATAGTTGATGGTTGCTGCTTGATTTGCTCATGAGGCTGTGGCTTGGCCTCATGTTTGATGGGTTTGGTTGGAGTTGTGGGTGTCGTGCTATTAGGTGCTTCTAAGGTTTGAGGGGCACTAGTGAGACTAGATTTGGGCGGTTTGTTAGTAGCAAGCTTTGTGGTTTTGGGTGATAGGTTGGTTTAGGCCCTACTGGTCTAGGCTTTGGAGGTTCTATGGACTTAGCAACCTGATTCTCTAGCGGCATGGTGCTTGACTTATTTGGATGTTTCATGTGGTCAAGTTTGAGCGTGGCTTTTGAGGAGCGCCTTTGACTAACTTGGCTTTAGGTACCCAGATACGGGTGTTACCCTCATCATCTATCTCAGTGATAGTGGGGACTCGTACATTGGCAAGGGACTCTAGCATTAGAGACTCATGTAGTAGGTGTGTGGGAGGATAGTGCCTCTTTATGCGGTTGTCATTGAAGAAGCCTATGCCCTCTCCTTCTAGGGTTTCGAGTTCTATGTTGCTAGTTTGACTGATGGTGTGAACTCTGAAAGGTCCTAACCCCCAAAATTTCATTTTCTATTTATGTCCCTTGATTGAGTATAGCAGTACTAAGTTGCCCTATTCAAAGTCTCACTACTTGACATGCTTATCAAACTGGCTTTTGCGACTTGCCTTCTCACATATTAGCACATGGGTGGCTAGAAGCCGAGTCTTTGATAGTTGTTTCAACTGGACTAAGCGCTACATCCATGCCTCCTTTCCATCCCATCTCTCTTGAAGAGTGACTCTGAGGCTAGGAATGAAGAACTCTACAGGTAGAATTTAGGCCCAGAAGACTACCATGAGTTTGTTATCCCAGTCTGCTGTGCGAAGCAGAGTCCACCTTGGTTAGGACGATTATTAGGATTTTATTCGTAGACTCAACTTGACCATTTTCCTGAGGGTAGTATGGTGAGGATTTCCAATGGATGATTAGAAAGGTGGATAGGAGATGAGCTATCACTTCATTGATGAAGTGTGTGCCTTGATCACTAACAAGTTTGATCACTAACAAGTTCGATGGGGCTTCCATAAGAACTTAGCAATGGTCCTAGCATCATTCTTGCTCATAGCTCGTGCTTCCACCCACTTGCAAGATAGTTTGTGGTCACGATGTACTTAGTCTATGAGTACTGTGCTGTGGGACTTATTGGTCCAATGAAGTTGATTCCCCATTTCTCAAATGGTTGTCTTTCAATGATTGTGGTCAACTCCATTTGATCCTTTTGTGAATTGGGACCTTGGTTTGTTGGCAATTGTCATAGTGCTTTACGCATTGTGCTACATCTCAGAAGAGATTAGGCCACCATAGCTAAAATTGCAGCACCTAATGCATTTCATGTTTGCACACACATCGATGCAACAATTCATATTGCCCTAGCTACTAAAGTTGGCATGCTATTAGCTGATAGGGTAGGATTTTTAGGATGAGTCGCCTAAGTTGGGTCTTTTTTGTCGGTTGTTCAGGGAGTTTGTGCTCAAGCACTTGGACTATGTCATCTAGCCAATATAGCGTCAAATCATCTTTAGATAGATCTTTGCTAGATAGGTTAAAGAGATGGGCATTAGGTAGTTTGTTTGTAATGCCTTGTTGAGCGGCTTCTCTTATGGAAACGCGCAACATATGGTCAACCAAGTAATGCTATTTTCCCTTGCGTAGCTTGATGGTCAACAAAGAAGGTAAAGGGCAAAGCCAAAAGATAGTGCTGAAACCTCTTTATAGCAAATACCATGGCTAACCCTCTCTCTCCATTGTCGAATAATTCATTTCCATATCCATGAGTTGTTTGCTAGAAAAACTCATAGGATAGTCTAAGCTGTGTTCACCAGGCTCTCCTATAGTGAATTTAGAAGCATCAATGTGAACATGAAAGGTGATTGTCTAATATGGGCCTTGTAGATTTGGTGTAGTGGTTAGAGCGTTTTTTAGTTTCTCATACATGTGTTGGCATTCCTTGGTCCATTTGAATATGATCAGTAGCTTGTATAGAACTCTAGCAATCAATGTGTAGTTCAACACAAATTGCTGATAATACCCTGTATGGCCCAAGAAGCACTGAACTCCCATGTAATCAGTTGGGAGATTTATGATGACTCTAACTATTGAGAAGTTGGTGGTGATGCCATTCTTCGATACCACATGCCCTAGGATACATCTGTGCTTCACCCAAAACTAGCACTTTACGGGGTTCAACCATTCAAAGACAACTCGGAGCTTTTCTATGTGTTCCTTCTTCCAAGTGGAGTGAACACACAGATTGTTGACAAAAACCTCTAACTCCTTCCTAAGCATGTCCTTGAATATAGCACACATGAGCCTTTGGAAGGTAACTGGTGCATTAGTCAACCTGAAGGGCATGAGTATGTAGGCAAATATTCTCCATTCAATGGCAAAGGTGGTCTTGTGCCTATTGTTAGGGTGCACTTGTACCTGGTTGTACCTCGAGAAGCCATCCAAGAAGATATAGGCCTCTTTACTAGCTACTCTTTTGAGCATGTGTTTGGTATATGACAATGGATACTTATATCTCTTCGTAGCAGCATTTACCTTCTTGTAGTTAATACACACTCTGATCTTCTCATTCTTCTTTAGCATGATGACTATGGGTGAAGCCCAGTCTGTGCGCTCAATATCATAGATGAATCCTAATCTCATTAGCTTATTAATTTCTTCCTTGAAAGCATAGTCATGCTTTGGATTCATAGGGTATGGTCATTGCTTGACTGGTGTTGCGTCAGGTGTCAGATGGGTATGTTATGAGTCTGTGGGAGCTTTTGCTCAACTGCCAAGACCCACAGACCACTTATTGCTTCAAACATTCCAAGCGAGCTCTCATGGCTCTCTCTCACCTAGCCGATGCGTCGTCAATCCTCTCGGGGTGTAGTGAGCGTACCTTGATGCCAAAATGAGTTGCCTCCTCCTTCACACAAGTCAGTAGCCCCACGATCCTAGATGCTAGCTCAAGCATCCTCAAGCCTCCTCCTTCTCCAAGCTCCATTGTCCATAGCCATGTGCAAGGTAAGAGAAGGGAAGGGAAGAGAGAGGAAAAGAGCAGAGGAGATGGTGAAGAGCTTCACCCTCTTGATCCCTCACTCCCACACACTCACACACTCCCTCACACTCTCACACTCCCTCCCTCAAGAGCACACATACTAGCAAGAAGAAGAGAAGAAGAGAAGAAAAGAAGACTCTTGTTAGCCATACACAAAAGAATGAGCTTTCATTCACTTTTTGAACTTTATATATACAAACCCTAAAACCCCCATGGGCACCCATCCCTTGTTACATGACTGGCCATTGTGGCAAGGTCCCTTTTCCTAATTCCCTCTTCTTGCTTCATACCTATACCCATCTATTCCTTTACAATTGGCACAGGAGGGAGCTTGGCGCTCTTTTACAAGAGTTTTTAGAGTTTTTGAGGCACCTTTCCTTTAAATTTTCTCTATTTGCCTCAGTTTAGTTTTCGAGGCTACCTCTACACTTTTGCTCTCTTTTTGTTCTTTTTGCACTATTTTCTTTATTTTTTTGCCATTCCGAATTGAGGTTAACATTACCCCCTCCGAGACGGGTGCCAGTCCCATGGCACATTGTTTGTTGGGGAAGGGCAGGCGATTGGCAATTGTTGGTCAGGTGATGGTAGGGCCATAGGCAAGTTGGACTGCCGTGGGAGCATTGGCAATACTGTCAAGTGGGTGATGGGGCCTCCGAAGTTGATGGTTTGGCACATCTTGCAGTGTTTGCGAGGAGAAAGTGCGGTGCTCTTACGTAAGGGGAGTGTCTTCTTTATTGTGGGGTGCCTTGTGTGCGTGCTGGTGGAACGAGGAGCTAGGTCTAACCACAAGTAGGCCTGGGTGATGTCCCACACTTGAGGACCCCATTCATGTGGTAGGGAGGTGTAGTGAGTGTAGCGTAGGGTGATAGGTCTAACCATAGGCGAGTGTTACCTCCCTAGGTGTGTCTTGCCCTTGGTGTGCCCTAGGCGTAAAGTGGGGGCAAAAAAGGACTAGGGGGTTAGGAGCGAGGCCGGCTGACCACGGTCACCGGATGAGCCTAACTTAAGGACCCCTAGGTGGAGGGCTTTTGAGCAATGTGCTAGGATTGGCGTGCGGATGTTTTCTTTTTTTTTTTGGATTGGGTTTAGTTGTAGGGACTTGTTAGTCCTTGTCCTCAGGGGGAGATGGTGAAGGAGATTTAATGGTGTGGCACAAAAATCTTCGACCCTGCAGGAAATTCTTAAGGTTCAAACGAACTTGGAGGAGAGTGGTGGAGAGGAAAGGATGGTTGCAATGAGTGAACCTACTGTCGCTCATGTCTTCAAGAACAATGATGCAGAAAGAAAGGAGGAGGCTGGCCCGCATCATGAGGGGGATCATCGCACAGCTGTCGATTGCGTTAGGATAAAAAAAGAGCAGGGGAAGGCCACGTTCGGCTGGGGTGGGATCTTGCCTAAGTAGGATTTTTAGGAGCCTAAGATAGTTACAAGTGGTGATAAAGGTGGGATCCGAGCAGGAGGAGAAATCAACGATAAAGCGTCTCATGGTGGCATCTAAGCTGTCGGATGTGAAGGTGAGGGCCTACGCTAAAGTGGTGGCACATGGGTTGTATATTATAGGAAAGACGTAATGGCCGTGGGCATTTGTATCGAAGTCTACTCCTATTCATCGAGGGTATGCCATGTAGGCAAGGTCATTCCTCTTTGAAGGGAGAGTGTTATAGAAGGCCATCCATGCGAAGACGTTGTCGTCGCAGATGTGCCTTTGCCACAGTGGTTGGCACTCATATTTGGGCACGGACTGAGGCACTTCAAAAACTTTATTCAGCCAATATTCCGCATCCTCGGTGCCCCAGAGGGTGGGATTCTTCTCTCTTTCCTACAACCACTATTGGCTCAGGTGGCTTCCGACGTTGATCACCTTGTCTACTATTTTGGTGGAAAGAACTCTGCGCAGGGCATTGGGGGTGAGGAAGCTAAAGGTAAAGGGTCTATTTTCACGTTCCTATCTCTCCCAAAGTATGAGCTCCGCATGAAAACTGGGGTTTATGTCATTTGGGCATGGCAGGAGGGGTATAGAGGGCTAGGCCATAGGGTTAGCTCTTAATCTTTGTTTAGCTTCTTCCACCAGTTTCCCCCTCTTCTCCCTCAGGGTAGTTTTCCTGTCCGTAGATGCATCTATTGGTTGCCCTTGCCCTTCAAGATGGGTGAAGGGGGTTGTGGAACCACCTCTTCTTCGAATCCGCCTAGGTCAATGTGCAGTTTTGTCTCACTCCCTAGGCGGTCTTGCTGTTGCATCCCTTATACAATCCCTAAGGCATCAATTTCTTGGGGGTTTAGGCCAGCCGATAGCAGATACCTATGGTGTTCCCCTGGGCTTAGCCCCTCTGCCATGGGTTGGGGGGGCATGTGTAGCCTTGCTCGTAGGGCTCTACTCTCTTTTTTAGTGCCCTCCATGGATTCCCCTTCTTCCTCATGCATGGCATCCATCAAGGTGTTCAGGAAGATTTTTTGCTGAGTGTGGAAGGCCAGTTGGGCTGCCTCTGCTCTACCTTCTGCTAAGATTCTCTCTTTCTCTACCAGAGCTAGGCGATGTGCCAAGGTCTTCACTCTTTGATCATTTTGGCCTGCCCACACTTCGCCCCTTTTCTTCATCTCTTCCATGCCTTCTCCTTGTCTTTGCACCAAGGTTGTGAGCCTCTGCTGCTAATCTTCCAACTCTCTGCCCATTCGCTCCTGTTCTTCTCTTTTGAGGCTTAGCCTTTCAGTCATTGTTTTCATTTCTCAGTGGTGGTGCTCCTCTTCTTATTTCCTCCCTTCCTCCCCGACTGTAAACTCCTTCACGCCCTGCTCGATCCGCCCTATCTTCACTGTTAGATCCTCGTATTGCATGATCACCAAGTCATATTATTTTTGCATCTTCTCGAGATCTTGATTTTCAACTATGAGCTATCGCCGCCAGCTTTGCTCCTTTTCTTCCTTGGTCTTCAATTCCCTCTTTAGGTTGAGAATTTCCTTTTGTTGTGTAGCCATTTACTTTGTTTTTTCAAGCTGGAAGGCTGCTATTGCTTCCCTTTCTGCCTCCAGCTTGGCCACTGTGATCCTCCTTTCCTCCCTTGCCCTTTCTAACTGTGAGAGCAGTTCATTGACGTATTTGTCATGATTTGCATGCAGTGTCATGGTGGTGGGGATTGGGGTGGTCGAGACTTCCATTTTTTGGCATTTTGGCTCTTACCTAGATTCGGCATCTATAGTTGGCCTTTTGTGCCCAGTGGCTGTGGCATCCCCGCTCCTTCCTTGTGCTAGTTCCTTATTGATAAAGTATTGTATCCACACCACAAAGCTGTCCATGTCGGTGCTGGTCGAGATGCTGGGGATGGCAGTGGTGGCTTCGCTGTCAGGTACCAAGGGGGTCGGGATGGGATGGAGGGGGGCCTTACCCTTGCCCTCGATGACCGTGGACAAACATGGCTTCAGGTACTTGTGCGATTGAGCTAGGTCTATCTTCCCTAGATGGACTTAAGGTCCCTAGGCCATCGAGTCAACTCTGTTGTTCTATCGATTGGCAAATTGCTTCAGCCATGTCTTCTTCCTCTTGTCTTCTCAACTCTGCCTCCTCTTCCCTAGCTCTTTTTTCTCTCTCTTCTTCTATTTTCCTTTCCTCCTCGGCCAACTTTTCATCTTCTTCCTTATCCTTTTTCCACTCTGTCACCTCTCTCAGGGATTCCTTCTTTGCTTTTTCCAAATCTTCTTCTTCCTTTTTCCTGCCCGCCTTCTGTTTCTTCCTCTGAGTTTCCTTCCTAGTGAACTCCTTTGTTTTTCTTTGTTTGGATTGAGCCTCCCACTCCTCCTTCTCTGTCTTGGTTTCTATCTGGTCACTTGATTGCTTCTTTTTTTGATGGGTTAGTGACTTGTTTGGGGTCTCATCTGCTCCTTTTCTTCCCTATTGGGCCTCTTTCACAGCCTCCTGGATGATGGCCATTAGCATGCTTCCATACCCAATGAAGGAGGCTTTCGAGGAGGGTTTCTTCCTCTCCGTATTCTTAGATGAGGGGGATTCTCCACCTGCTTGTTTGTTGCCCAAGGCTAGTGCTTTGGCTGCTTGGTCTATTGGCCTAAATGCTTATCGTAAGACATAATGAGGCATTGTTTGATGGCTTGGTCTCTTGATATCTCAGTGTGTAGCAACTCGGTAGTTGAGTGGAGTGTTTTGACAAAGGTAAATTTGAATGTTTCCCAGGAACAAGGCATCATGCAAACTTCTGTCGCTAAGGGCTCTTGCAATAGGCCCACGTCCAAGTGGTCATAACTTAGAGCCAGTGACATGAACGTGGCATCCAAGCATCTAAGACAAGCAATAACATCATCCCTATGTCTTCGGCTAGGTCTATGGCTAGAGTTAAGATTTCCACTCATAAGATGGTTTAAGGCCAGCAGTAGGTGGATAGGATTTGATGGGGCTAGTAAGCGTGGCGGAAGATGGTGGTAGTTGCCCATGACGCGGTGGTTGAGTCCCATGGATAAGCATCAGAGTAGTGGCTACTATGGATGGGTTGCTACACTCGTATTGGGTTTGGCAAGTCTTATCGTCATTAGTAGGGGTTGAAGGGGGTAACGTTGTTTGGGGTTTGGGCCGATAGTCTTGGTCAACTCTTTGGATCTCATGCGTGGGTGAGCTGGTAGGAGGTAGGCTTGGGAAACGCTATGGCTTCTGGTTCCACAGGGCTTGGGGTGATTAAACAAGAGGGTGGCATTTGAGTGATGCCGTGGGCCGCTCTGGCCTTAGGGATCCATAGATAGGCATTCCCCTCATAGTATCCTTGCACGTGCAAGAGGGCTTGAGGAACCCATCTTGGCTTGATCATGCTTTGATCTCTGTAACTGTGTCTTGGCCTCCTGGGCTTAGAGCTTCTTGAGCTACAAAGACATGGGCGTCTACTCCTAGGCAGCGGTTGTGGTTGTTTAGGCCTCCATTGAAGCTCGAGTTGTAGGGCCTTAGTGTTTGCCGGTGTGAGCAGTTGTCCGTGAGGCTTGGTGCATGGTGGCTAAGCTCTAGCCCCCTCCGTAGACTTGGCTGCGAGTATTTCTACTGGTGGCCTTGCGGACCTTAACGGGATCGTGTAGCCCTTGCCGAAGGTTGTATCAATACGGACGTTGCCTATGGCGAGGTGGATGCATTGCGACTCATAATCGACATTGCAATGAGTTTTCTTCTTGAAGGTTTGCCTTAGTAGCGACTCTATGCCCACATTTTTAGTGTTTGGCAACACATAAAAGATCATTGGTACAGTCTCAGACTCGATAGCAACAATAGTCCGTGAGGAGTGCATATGAGTGGCCCCCATATGGGTTTAACTGGGCATTAGTGGGCTATAGTGGTGGTTTACCAAGTTGGATCAAATGATCGTGAGTTAAGACATTGAAGTCTGCTCCCTCATCGATCAAGGCATTGAAAGCGCATGTTTACTTGGTAGTGACTGTGATGTGGAGGTATGTGGGTTCTACGGCCTCCTCGTCCTCATCACCAATTTTTGTAATTGTGGTGACTCGTACCGTGACACGGGGTTCCAACATTGGTGGCTCATGGAGTGGATGTATGGGGGTACTTCTTAATGCAACTGCCTTTAAAGAAGCCGATGGCTTCGCCGTTTAGAGCCTTGAGCTCAATGTTGCCGGTTCGGCTGATTGCACAAACCTTGAAAGGCCCAAGATCTCTAAACTTCATTTTTTGCTTGTTTCCTTTGACTAAGTACAGGAGCTCTAAGTCACCCTGTTCAAAGTCACACTGTTTAACATGCTTGTCAAACTAGCTCTTGCGTTATGCCTTCTCACATATGAGCACATCAGTGGCTAGAATGCATGTTTCTGAGAGGCCTTCAAGCTCTACCAGGCATTGCATCCATGCCTCCTTCCCTTCCCACCGTTCTTGAAGTGCTATTCTCAGGCTAGGGATGAAGAACTCTATTGGTAGAATTGCTCAACCCCATAGGTTAGCCTAAAGGGGGTTTGACCGACAACTGTTTTATAAGTTGTATGGTAAGCCCACAAGGCTACCATCAGCTTGTTACCCTAGTTGCTGTGCAAAGTAGAGACTACTTTGGTCAGGACATTTACAAGGATCTTATTTGTGGATTCTGCCTGTCCGTTTGCCTGAGGGTAGTATGGAGAGGATTTTCAATGGATGATAAGAAAGGTGGATAGAAGATGCACTATCACTTCATTGATGAAGTGCGTGCCCTGATCACTGACTAGTTTGATGGGGCAACCAAATCGTGAGATTGCTTGTTCCCATAAGAACTTGGCAGTTGTTCTAGCGTCATTTTTTCATGTCACTCTCACTTCTATCCATTTCGTTAGGTAGTCCATGGCCACAATGATATATTTGTCCTGCGAATACTGTGTCGTAGGATTAATGGGTCCTACAAGTCGATTTTTCACTTTTCGAAGGGTTGTCGTGCAATGATTGGGGTTAACTCCATTTGATCCTTATGATTCGATACCTTTGTCTATTGACACTCATCACAATGCTTAAAAAATCACGCTACGTTGCAAAAAAGCGTGGGCCACCACAATTGAGACTGCAGCACCTTGTGGGCTGTCGTGTCTCTGCTAAAGTGTCCTCCAACAATTCCACTATACGCCTCTGTGAGCACATCATGGATCTCATGCTTGCATATGCGTCTATGCAGTAACTCGTCTTGCCCTAATCTATATAGTTGACCTGCTATCAACTGATAGGGTTGGATTTTGAGGATGCGCCTAAGTCGGGCCTTTTCTATTGGCCGCTTAGGTAGTCCATGCTCCAGTACTACGTGGATGATGTCATCTGCCCAGTATGGTGTTAGATAATCCTTGAATAAATCTCTTTTGCTGGAAAGGTTGAATAGATGGGCGTCTGGCAATTTATTGGCAATGCCTTGTTTAATGGCCTCTCTTGTGGGAATGCATGACATGTGGTCAGCCATGTAGTGATGCTTTCCCTTCTGTACCACCACAAAGAAGTAGAATTCTAAAAGCAGAAGGAGCCATCGAGCTATGCATCCTGTAGTGCAGGGTTTGTTCATTAGATAGAACAAGGCTTGATGATCCACAAAGAAAGTAAAAGGTGTAGCCAAAAGATAATGCCAAAACTTCTTTACATCAAATACCATGGCTAAGCCATCTCTCTCAGTCTCATCGAGTAGTTTGTTTTGGTCTCAGTGAGTTGTCTGCTAGCAAAGTTCACTAGATAGTTGAGGTTGTGTTCACTAGATTGGCACAGTTTTTGCCCCCGCGGCAAATTTCAAAGCATCAATATGTACATGGAAGGTGATGGTCCAATTTGGGGCTCATAAGATCGGTGTAGTAGTCAGAGTCTTTTTCAATTCCTCATACACTCGTTGACATGCTTCAGTCCATTAAAAAATGATCAATAGCTTGTACAAAGGTCTAGCAATCAATGCATAGTTCAGCACAAACTGTCAATAGTACCCCGTATGGCCTAGGAAGTATTGAACTCCCTCATAGTTAATTGGGGATGGAAGATTAACAATAACCCTAACTTTTGATAAGTTAGTGGCAATGCCGTTCTTCGACACCACGTGCCCTAGGATGCACCCATGTTTCACCCAAAACTAACACTTTAAGGGGTTTAGGGAGAGACGATATAAGTGACACCGCTCAAAGACTACTTGAAGTTTGCCTAAGTGTTCTTGCTAGGTTGAGTGAACACACAAGTCGTCCATGAAGACCTCCAATTCCTTGCAAAGCATGTCTTTAAATATGGTGCATATGAGGTGTTGAAAGGTGATTGGGGAATTAGTCAACCCGAAGGGCATGACTATGTAATCAAATATGCCCCATTTGGTGGTGAAGACAGTCTAGGATGCACTTGCACTTGATTGTATCCAAGCCGCCCAGGTGTTGAGATGACAAGCTCAACACATGCAGACATTAATGATAGACCTCCTGGTTAGATGGATCCACACGTCTACACTTAGCACATCGGTAGTCATTATGACTCTCACATGGCCACTGACTCATTACTTATTATATTAAGGTTGTTACGCCTATTTACAACTGGCATAGTTATAGCGCCAGTTGACTAGTGTAGTCGGTTATGCATTGTTTGACTCAGTAGGCCACTTTCTTTTATGTTGTATCTTATCTATAATTTTTGTACATTGTAAAGTGTGTGGAAGAAGAAGAGGAAACCAACAAGAAAACGTTTTGGCCTCCATCTCTCTTCTTGTCTCTTGAGTGAGCTTCTCCTTGTGCATTCTGTGTGTGTTCGGTGCAGCATCTTGAGCAAGTCCCCCCACCACGCGATTCTTGACATGGTATCAGAGCCACGCCACTAAGAGAGGCTGATTTCGAAGGCTGAAGTGAAGGAGAAGCAAGGTTTGAGCAAGCAAGCCATGGGTAAGAAGCTCTCCCATCCTTCCACTCTCTCTCTTGGATAGTGCCTATGGAGGCACCGAAAGCAGGGTCGAGCAAAAATCTCAGATTGCTGTGAGATTTGGTGTGCGAGTAGATCACTGTATATTCTACAAATAGGTCCTTTAGGGTTTTTCCGTAGTTATTTTGGGCATCTGAGGCCATTTCAGGCCCCGTTTTAGAACCGCAAGGTTGCGGACAACAGTTTCAGGGTACACTGTGATTTCGATTGTATTGACTGAAAGTGGGGGCACATGTTACAGATTGCGAATTTGTAATTTTTGAGGTGTTTGCAAGAAGCAAACATAAGGTTTATCTATAAACAGGTTGCAGATTACATGTACTATTGAGCAACTAGTGATGAAAAAGAATCCTTGGTGTATTACTGTGCACATGTTGTGGAAGATTGCAGAAGACTAGCTTGCTGTGTTATATCCTTATTTGTGATAATGGCAGAGAATAGTGGAAATCCCATTATTGAGAAGCTCGATAAGAACAACTACCCTTCATGGAAGTTCCGTGTGACGAACTTCCTCATTGGAAAGGGCCTTTATGATGAGTGTGAAGAAAAGGATCCATAGATGGGTATCCCTCCGACTGTGAGTTAAAAGTATGGAAAGAGTGGAACGTGAAAGAAAAAAAGGTGATGTACTAGCTATCTGCAGTAATTGATAATACTATGCTGGGACATATAAGGAATGCAAAAACTTCACATGCAACTTGGACAATTTTTGAGAGCATATTTTCAGTAAATACAAAGGCACGAAAGATTCAACTCAAGCAAGAGTTGAATACCTTGAAGAAAGAAATAATGTCTGTCAATGAGTATGTGTTAAAGGTGAGGAGCATTGTAGATGCTTTAGCAGTGATTGATGCAATGTCGGATGATTATGATTTGATTTCATCCACTCTGAGTGGCCTTAACAATGAGAAGGCATGGAAATCATTTGTTACTTCAGTATATGTACGAAAGCCATTTCCAGATTTTGATGAGCTAATCTCTCTCATGATTATTGAAGAGATCAATATGAAGGGTGATTCGTCTGAAAGAAATGGTGAGCAGGTCCAAGCATTTTACTCGAGTTCAGGAAGGGGACGTGGTAGATCCTCTTCGAGAGGTCGTAGTATGGGACGTGCTGGCAATAACCAGCAAAATAGGTTCAATCAACAGTTTGGTGAAATGCAGGTTTCTGGAGGCAGAGGAAATTTTAGAGGCACGGGGAGCTCTAGAGGAAGAGGTGGATGGCAGAATAGAGGTTTTGGAAATTTTGCTATTGTTTGCCATTATTGTGGCAAAACAGGCCATATTGCAGCCCATTGCTATGCAAAGAAGGATGATATTTGTAGTGGTAAATTACAGTATGGAAACTATGCATCGTCTTCACCATACAATGAAGATAAAAATGAGCATCTGTTTGTTATGCAGCATATGCTGAATGCTGTTACAAGAAAGGGAACACATGATGATGTTTGGTATGTTGATTCAGGTGCATCCAATCATATGATTAGCCATGCAGAATGGTTTGGAGAGATGCAGGATTTGCAAAATACAGGTTATGTGCAGACGGGTGATGATTCATGCCACCCAATTTCACACATTGGAAAAGTTCCCTTGTCCTTGCATGATGGTAAGACAAAGTGTCTTTGAGATGTATTACATGTGCCATCTATTACAAAGAACTTGGTGTCAGTCAGTCAGATGGTAGAGCAAGGGTTGCAAGTCAGATTTAATGCAAAGGGCTGCTTTGTAGAAGACTTCAATGACAAGTGCAGGTTGGTTACAAAGGTAAGTAGAGTTGGATGTATGTTTACTCTGGATGCTGGAATTCCTACTATGAATGCTGCTATGTATACTAAAGGAAAAGGTGTTGTTGCAGATATTGAAATTTGGCACAAACACATTGGACATGCAAATAAACAAAAGCTGAAATTAATGTAGTCCAAAGGGTTGATTACAGGTTTGCCTACATTTAGAATTGCAGAATTTCATAAGATATGCGAAGCATTGAGTTTGGTAAGCATGCAAGACAACCTTTTTCACATGACAGAGATGTAAGCAGAAATATCCTTGATGTTGTGCATACAGATATATTGGGGGCCTACACAAAATGTATCTCTTGGAGGCAGTTCATACTTTGTCACATTCATTGATGATTGTTCTAGAAAGCTGTGGGTATATTTTATGAAGGAAAAGAGTGAAGCATTTGAGCACTTTAGAACTTTCAAGGCTGCAGTTGAAAGAGAAACAGGCTTGAAAGTAAAGTGCTTGAGGTCAGATGGAGGGGGAGAGTGCCTCTCGAATGAGTTGAGGTCTCATGGGATAAAGAGACAGTTCACATGCTGGTATACCCCACAGCAAAATGGTGTTGCAGTAAGAAAAAACATGCATATTGCAGAAGTTGCAGGGGCATTAATGGCTGAAAAGAATATGCCCAAACATTTTTGGTCTGAGGCTATCCATACTACTGTCTATATTATGAATAGAACTCCCACAGCTGCAGTTCATGGGATGATTCTTGAAGAATGCTTTACTGGCAAGAAGCCTGATGTATTGCACTTGAAGGTATTTGGTTGTGTTGCATATATTCATGTGCCAGATGAGCTACGGAAGAAGCTTGATCCAAAGGCAGAAAAATGTGTCTTTATTGGATCCTTTTTAGAGCACAAAGGGTATCGCTGTTATAACCTTGTCACATGTAAGTTCAGAGTGAGCAGGGATGTCATCTTTGATGAAATGAGCAGTTGGTATGCATCTAGTGGTGATGCATTGAATGATGATGATGATCATGACACTCATGTGCAAGTTGAAAAGCAAGAATCACAGGCTCTTAGTGGACCAAAGACATCATCTGGTAGTCCTTGGTCTGGGAAACTAAGGAGTAGCTCTACATCTTCAGGTGCAGCTAGTAGCACTACAAGTAAAGAGAAAGGAAAGAATAAAGTGTCAGATGGCATTGATGCAGTTCTTGATGGAGACTCTAGTGGCTCAGAAAGCTTGGATGATGAGCTTGGTATTCCTTCTATCAGGACACCAGGTGTACAGAGAGCTCATAGTAATGTAAAGGCTCCATTGAGTGATCCGATGGTACGCAGATCTAGCAGGGTCTATTAAAAGATTTGGTTTTGAAGGTTATGCAGCTCACCATTATGCTTATATGGTGAAACTAGTTGAGGATGTTGAGCCCACTTATTTTGAGGATGCTGTTGGTCATACTCATTGGGATGCAGCAATGGATGAGGAGATGGCTACATTAGAGGCCAATAAGAGTTGGGATCTAGTATCATTGCCAAAGGGCAAGAAAGCTATTGGATGTAAGTGGGTTTATAAGATTAAGCACAATGCAGATGGTTCTATTAGTAGGTACAAAGCTAGGCTGGTTGCAAAAGGCTTAGAGCATCCCACGTATGTGTGCAGGTTGAAGAAGGTGCTCTATGGGCTCAAGCAAGCACCTACAGCATGGTCTGACAAGATCAGAGAGTATCTTATCAATATTGGCTTTTATGTTTTTGATGCTGATCACTCACTTTATGTGAGAAAGGGAGATGCAGGTTTGGTCATCATAGTCATCTATGTGGATGACTTGATTATTACAGGTGATAGTGATAGTGGGATTGCTGAAGTCAAGGAATTTTTAAAGAGGAAGTTTGAGATGAAGGATTTAGGTGAGCTAAGGTACTTCCTTGGCATTGAGGTGATCAGATGTGATGATGGTATATGGCTATCCCAAAGACACTATGGCTTGGATATGTTGTCCAAGTATGGTATGACAGCATGCAAACCACTTTCAGTCTCGTTGGAGCAGAATGTAAAGTTGAGTGCTGATGTTGGGGATGAGATAGAAGACTCTACTATGTTTAGGAGGATAGTGGGGAGTTTGATCTACATGACCATTATAAGGCCAGACTTGAGCTACGCTGTTGGTCTTGTGAGTCAGTTTATGCAAGTACCTAGAAAGCCACATTTGGATGCAGTTAGACGCATATTGAGATATGTGAAGTCCACATTACATTATGGACTTTTCTATGAGGTTGGTACAGATGTACAGGTGTTTGGATACATAGATGCAGGTTGGGCTGGTAGTATGTCTGATAGAAGATCTACCAGTGGATACATGTTCTCTCTTGGTAGTGCAGAAGTTACTTGGAGCAGCAAAAAGCAATCTATAGTTGCTTTGTTGAGTACAAAGGCTGAGTATAGAGGTGCTGCTATTGCAGCATGTGAGGTAGTATGGCTGCAAAAGTTATTGGCTGATTTAGATGTGCAGGTGGAAGGTCCAGTTGTCATTTATTGTGACAACATGAGTAGTATACAGTTGGTTAGGAACCCTGTGTTCCATGCTAGGACAAAACATATTGAGGTACACTACCACTTTGTGAGAGAGAAGGTACTAGCAGGTGAGATTGACTTGGTGTATGTCAGCACACAGGATCAGATAGCTAACATCTTCACCAAGGCATTGGTACAGAGAAGCTTCAAAAGTTTCGAAGCTTACTTGGAGTTGCAGAGATGCAGTTGAGCTTGAGGGGGAGTGTTTAGATAACAAGCTCAACACATGCAGACATTAATGATGGACTGCCTGGTTAGATGGGTCCACACATCTACACTTAGCATGTCAATGGTCATTATGACTCTCACATGGCCATTGACTCATTACTTATTTTATTCAGGTTGTTACACCTATTTACAACTGGCATAGATATAGCGCCCGCCAATTGACTAGTGTAGTCGGTTATGCATTGTTTGACTTAGTAGGAAACTTTTCTTTGTGTTGTATCTTATCTATACTTTGTATACATTGTAAAGTGTGTGGAAGAAGAAGAGGAAACTAACAAGAAAATGTTTCGGCCTCCATCTCTCTTCTTGTCTCTTGAGTGAGCTTCTCCTTGTGCATTCTATGTGTGTTCAGCGCAACATCTTGAGAAAGTCCCCCACCACGCGATTCTTGACACTAGGAAGTTGTAGGCCTCTTTGTCTGCCACTCTTTCAAGCATGTGCTCAGTGTAAGGCAATGGGTAATTATCTCTCTTAGTGGCAACGCTCACCTTCTTGTAATTGATGCACACTCTAATCTTTCCGTTCTTCTTCATCACTATGACTATGGGCGACACCTAGTCCATGTGCTTGATTTCGTAAATGAATCCTGCTTTCATCAGCTTGTCAATCTCTTCTTTGACTATATGAGCATGTTTTGGATTCATCGAGTATGGTTGCTACTTGACCGGTGTTGCATCTGGTGTCATGGGTATGTTATGGGTCACTACACTTGGATCCACCCCCTTAAGCTCCTCTAGGGACCAAGCGAACACATCTACATACTCTTGCAAGAGAGCAACAAGACTTATCTCCTCTTTCTTAGTCAAGTCATCAGCAATTAAGACCAGTCGGGGTGCCTCTCCTTCCTATGCTAGGTTCACCTCCTTGACCTTGGCTAGTCCCTCAATGGGTTCACTCATTTGCCCTTGGTGTTTGGCACCCAACAAGATTACTACCCTATTACTCTTCTTGAACTTCGTAAATCTCCTCGTGAGATTGTGCTACTTTCTTTGCTCCTCTGTTTGTGTGTCCCTAGGCTGTTTTGCCCTATCTTCCTTCAACCATTTGTGCCTCAGGTGGACGGGTAGGTCCCCCTTGGTGCGTCTGGTCTTGGATGGTCGAGGTATCTCCGGGTCGCTATCTGGGCTCACTTCTGACTCGGAATCAAACTCACCATTTTTTCTAGAAGAGGTGGTTTCTCCTGGCGGTTGCAGCTCAGAGGGTGACTCTGTTCTAAGCACTCATGTTGTACCTGGTCAGGTTAGGCCTGCTCGTTCGAAATCTATGGCTCCTGTGTGTTCCAACCATGCACGATCACATTCCATGTCTATGACCCCTCGTTCCATCCTAGAGGCACCCTTTTTTTGTGGTGTGGAGTCCTCTCGTATCTGTTCTATTTCTCATCCCTCAGTGTCGTATTCCATCGTGTCTATTTCACCCTTACTTTCATCATGGAAGGAATGACAATCTTCGTACTCATCTGTGGAATCATCTTCGTTCGACTGCTCATCGTCGGCTAGGTTTTGGCACAAATCTTGTCTTTGATCAGAGACAAGGGCCTAATTGTACATGAGGCTTAAGTCATGCACCTTGGTCCATTGCCACCTAGGTCTATCTAGCAGATCTTGGAGTAGCTTGAAGTTTGCTGTTGGATTGCCAGCTAGCGTGCCAGTCAAATACTCCAGAATCTCTTGGAATTCCCTCTTGTTAATTGGCACTTGGAATGTGTCAGGCTTAGGTCGCCCACAAAGGGTTCCTGCCATCATGCAGATTGGTGTAGAGGGTGTGGCTGTTGTCCTGCCAACTGTCTGGATGGCTTGTTCGTATGCCTCATGATCTAAGAATGACATGTCGATTGTAGCAAGGACATGCATCCAGTCTCTCTCATCCTCTGGGCATGGAATATACTTGGTCAAGGGCCCATAGGGATTCTTGACCTGAGCATTACCCTTAAGCATTGCAGAGATACCATTCAAGTCAACTGGTGAGGTTTTCCACATGTCCATCTCTACCCTCACATCTTCCATCCTATTGCCCAGGAAGATTAAGCTGTTACCCCAATCCTCGATGACTCTGGCATTGCACATCCAGGGTTGGCCTAAGAGGATATCGTAGTCTACTCCCTTCACGAATATAAAGTCAATTGAGAACTGGACACTTGCGATCTTCACCGGCCAATTTTTAAGTACCCCGAACGGTTTCACTTTCATACCGTTCGCTAGTGTGACATTGAACCTGGCGGTCTCCATAGGTGGGTTTCCCCATGTCTGAAGCATTGTGTGGTTTAGTACACTAATCCCCGCTCCTATGTCTACAATCCCCTTTCGAGTTGTGTCGCCTAGGGCTAAGATAGGTAGGACCGCATGCGTCTCAGTGCCTTCCCAAAAAGCATTAACATGCAAGGACTTAGACATAGAGTGCAACGTCAGGCTTGGTGTTTGTGTCTCTACATCATGGTCGTGTAGGTCTATGGTAGCTTGGTCTCGTGATCCTTCAACCCACTGCTTCAGATCTTGCCATAGGGTGGAATGTGACCTAAGCAGGTCTCCCAGGCTTAGCATCATAGGGGTGTCACCAATGTGTTAAGGAGGTCATTGATGGCTCGTCTTTCTCCTATTCCGGATTGTCCTAGCCAATGGCCATGACTGATTTGCTGGCATGTAGAATTGAGGCTTTGCTTAAGCGGTACCGCTTGCAGCGCAGCTGCATCTCTTGCTTTCGGTCAAGGGGGTGATACTGGCATGCCTATGCTGGAGAGATCTTTGATCTCGTTCTTTAGGATGGGCTCTGCATCTTTTAGGTGCTCTTAGGCCTCTCTTACCCATTCCTTCACTTTCTCGATAGCCTCTAGTTGGTGCTTAGGATGCGGTACTCCCCTACCCTAGCACTTCCCTTTTCAGCCGTCTTAGGGACTGAGGTTTTTGCCTCTGCGTCAGTAACCTTCTTTCCAGCAGGCAGAGTGGTTGCAATCTCAGTTTTCAGCGTGATCTTAGCTTCGGGTTTCTTCTTTCTCCATCTACAGCTCTTCTTCTCCATCGAGGCTGCATCAAGGTTGCTTGGACCTGGCAATGATATGCTAGCCTGCTTTGTCTGTGCTTGGGTCATGACACTCAATGGGGTAGGTGTGGCCTCCCCATCAAGATTCTCGACGCTGAATAGCCCCAATGGGACAGATGGCACGTTGGTTGAACTTGAGGATGGTTTTGCTTGGGACAGCCAATGAAGAGATGAGTGATTCTGCACTCTCGGCATCTTAGGTCTGGCTTATCTCTATTTGGTTGCTCCCGTTCAGGGCAATGTGATGAGACGTGACCTGGATGACCGCAAGTCCAACTTATGATTGGATCTTGCGTCTGCCCTCCTAGGCCTCTACCTTGGCCTCTTCCTAACACCATAACCAGCACTGGTTGATAGTCCATAAGGACTGCATTGCCCTAGTTGTCGTGCGAGACGTATGGGTATATGTAAGTCTCTTCCTCATTTGGCTCCTCCACATAGTGGACTGGCACGGATGAGTCACGTAGGGACTATGCAGACTTGGTATGCCTATAGGATTTATGTCCATTCTAGGAACAATGGGGCCACCCTTCCAAAGAATTGTTGGGGTTTTCTCGCTAGGTATGGTTGACTGTAGGGTTGTGAGTAAGGGAGTATTCTTGGTAATTTTCAATGCACAATGTCGTGACCAAATCTACTGCAATTAGCGCAAGGTCGTGACCTAGGGTCTTGACACTCTGCCGGCAAGTGGCTTCCTCCACAATACACTCATTGTACGTGCGGGCGCGTTGGTATTCTCAACATATCATGCAGTTTGGCTATCTCCATTTTCACCTTAGTCAAGTCTTGGTTTGTCTCAGAGGCCTTCTCCTTGTCCTGGGCTCTCGGACCTAATTGTTTGTTAGAGGCTGACGCTCTCTCCAAACTTTGTGAGTTGGTTTCTTTTGAATTTGAGCTACTGGTCATCCACTCAAATGGCCTCTTCAAACACCCTAGCTATTGAGTCTTGCTGCAAGCTCGAATTACCTACCAAGGCCCTATATAGCTCCTCGCTTCGTACTCCACTAATAAATACAGTGGACACTGCTCTCTCGGTAGGCTGTTTGCCCACAGGGATTCTCTTGAAGAGGCTCCTTACATGGGTGACATAGTCATGAATGTTCTCTTTCTCCTTTTGCTTGACATTCATCAATCTCATTAGCATCTTGTCAAAGTATCTGGGCTCGGAGAACCTCTTGATGAAGAGGTCTTTGAGGCCATTAAAATCTGCTCGTTCTCTAGCATCTAGACTCATGTACCAAGTCCTACCCTTGTCGCCTAAGCAAAACCAAAATGCTTGAGAGCGTTGAGTCAAGTTGATGAGGCCATTGGTCTTGTAGACTTGCTCGAATTGCTCTACAAATCTGTATGGGTCGTCGTGGGGTTGGTACTTGTCGAGTTAATTTGCAACGATTGGGATTCTAGACTGGCCCTTAGAGCCTTAGTTTGTTCCTAATCATGTTAGTAATGATGTTGCTAGTGCTACAACACTTTGCTCTGCTGTGGTGTTATCGAGCAATCGCTTCATGAGAAGCTCACTCAATGTCAAGTCTCCTTCTAGGGCTCTCTTGTGATCGGTCCGATTCCCACCTGCCAGGTTCAGCATCCGTTGTACCTTGTGCAATTCTGCATTTTGCCTTAAGCTCCTAGCATGCTGGTCATGGTTGTATTTCACTATGCCTTGCAATGCCTTGTGGGCTAGCTTCCATTCCTCCTCCAAGTCTGTTATGATGGCTTCTGCTGTTCTACCGCGGTGCTCATATCGAGTGTGTGCATCGTAGTTGCTTACCAGCTGTTGAATCACCTCTGGAAAAACTCCTAAATCGAGTCCCTCGTTCGGCCTGGGTTTGAGCTTTCCTCTGACATGATCGCGTTCTTGTGCTCCACCAAGCTATCGATTAGGTTGCACAAGCTGGTGAGATCCACTTCTTTAGTGCTTGCTTGCTTGGTCCTACTCTGTACCTTGGTTGTCCATCAATGTCTTGGGATCTTCTCCTACTGGTGGGTTCCTTGAGGTGTTTATTTGAGTGAGTTCCTTGACTTATTGCATCCAATCCAATTTACCTCTCCTTGATGTGTGTGTTCTTTCCCATGCACTTGTGCTCAATCAAGCTTTTTGTTGTCCTTAAGTGTACTTTGGGTGCAAAAATTCAGGGTGAGTGCAGAAAACAGGTGTCTAAACGGCTTATGCACCCTCTCGCTTTGTTTTAGGCCTAGTAGGCTTGTTGATCCATGTCTGGCCATCTTGTATGTCTTTGGGTTATTCATTCAAGTTCCAGGGGCCGAGTGTGTCGCTTGGATGGGCCAAGGGCCAAATGGGGTTGTAGGCCGAGTGAATTCACTCGGATATGGCCGAGGACCGAATGGTAACTAGCCTGAATGGGCCAAGGGCCAAGGGCCAAGGGCCGAGTCAAGAGGGTCGAGGGCCGAGGCTAATGGGTTGAGGCTAATTGGTCGAGGGTTGAATGGTGTTGTAGGCTGAGTGGTCTGAGGGCTGAGTGGTCGAGTCAGGTGGGCCGAGTCAAGTGGGCCAAGGCTAATGGGCCGAGGCTAATTGGTCGAGGGTCGAATGGTGTTGTAGGCTAAGTGGTCAAGTCAGGTGGGCGGAGTCAAGTGGGTTGAGGCTAATGGGCCGAGGCTAATTGGTCGAGGGTCGAATGGTGTTGTAGGCGAGTAGTCTAAGGACTGAGTGGTCAAGTCAGGTGGGCCGAGCGAGTCAAGTGGGCCGAGGGCCGAGGGCTGAGGCTAATGGACTGAGTGGTGAATTTGGCTGGGCCAAATGTCAGCTTGTCTGAGTGGGGTTGGGCCGAGTCGATAGGGCCGAGGGTTGAATTTCAAAGTTGGTTCGAATGCTTCACTCGGACAGGCCGAGTGAAAGACGTCCGAGTGTAGTGGGCTGAATGGATGGATGGTCTGAGGGCCGATTGGCCAAATGGTCTGAGGGTCGATTTTGGGACTCGGCCCAGAATCGCCGACACTCAAATGGGCCGAGCCATGCACGATGACAGCCACATCGGGAATGATTTCGTTGAATCTAACGATCCTCACAGTCACTAAGCATGATGCCTTCCAGATCACAACAAATACATAACAGAGAGGTCCTGATGTACTTGAATCGTGCGGAGAGCTTCTCAAAGGCAAGATCGAATCAAATCAATGCTGGAAACACAGTCTCACTCTCTCTCAATGTCAGGGCATGAAATGAGCTCTTCCTAGTCCCCTTGGCTCTTAAATCCCTTGCTGGGTAAGGTTTTGGGGTCCCTAATCACTCACTTTCCAACATTAACATCCCAAGCACTCTTTTTTTTTCCATTTTTGCATGACTTGTGCCCTGTTTTACCCTATTTTACAGCAGCAAACCCTATGCTTTTCCTATCTGGTTTTCTAATCCTATCCTACTCTAAATGCAACAAGGTCGAAGGCAAAAAATTGAAATGATTTCTCCATCTTTTTCAATCATCAAACCAGCAAAATCACCCAAAATACTTGTTTCAAAGATAAAAAAACCCAAACTTCCTACCTACCTCAAGCTCCGATTCGGGGATGAATCCCTTACTTTGATGCTTGATATGCGGCGCGTGAGGGCTCAAGCTTGAATCCGTCGGTCCCGGCAATGGAACAAAAATGTGGAAGCTTTCGCTCAACTGCCAAGACCCACGAACCACTTATTTCTTCAAGCGTTCCAAGTGAGCTCTCATGGCTATCTCTCACCTAGCTGACATGTTGTCAATCCTCTTGGGGTGTAGTGAGCTTACCTTGATGCCGAAATGAGTTGCCTCCTCCCTCACACAAGTCGATAGCCCCACGATCCTAGATGCTAGCTCAAGCATCCTCAAGCCTCCTCCCTCACATAAGTCGATAGCCCCACGATCCTAGATGCTAGCTCAAGCATCCTCAAGCCTCCTCCATCTCCAAGCTCCATTCTCCATAGCCACGTGCAAGGTAAGAGAAGGGAAGGGAAGAGAGAGAAAAAGAGAAGTGGAGATGGTGAAGAGCCGAAACGAGTTGCCTCCTCCCTCACACAAGTCAATAGCCCAACAATCCTAGATGCTAGCTCAAGCATCCTCAAGCCTCCTCCATCTCCAAGCTCCATTCTCCATAGCCACGTGCAAGGTAAGAGAAGGGAAGGGAAGAGAGAGAAAAAGAGAAGAGAAGATGGTGAAGAGCTTCACCCTCTTGATCCCTCACTCCCTCACTCCCACACACTCACACACTCCCTCACACTCTCACACTCCCTCCCTCAAGAGCACGCACACTAGCAAGAAGAAGAGAAGCCTCTTGTTAGCCACACACCAAAGAATGAGCTTTCATTCACTTTTCAAAATTTATACTTACAAACCCTAAAACCTCCATGGGCGCCCATCCCTTGTTACATGACCAGCCATTGTGGCAAGGTCCCTTTTCCTAATTCCCTCCTCTTGCTTCATGTCTATACCAGTCTATTCCTTTACAAGTGGCACAGGAGGGAGCCTGGAGCTCTTTTACAAGAGTTTTTGAAGTTTTTGAGGCACCTTTCCTTTAAAATTGCTATTTTTTCCTTAGTTTAGTTTTTGAGGCTGCCTCTATGCCTTTGCTCTCTTTTTGTTCTTTTTGCGCTTTTTCCTTTATTTTTTTGCCATTTCGATTTGAGGTTAACAGAGTCATTACACTCGGATTGACCCCCTTGAGTTCTCGAGAGACCAAGAAAAGACATCTATATACTCTCGCAAGAGAGCAATGAGACTTTCTTCCTCTTCCTCAGTTAGGTTATTGGCAATAAAGATAGGTCGAGGGGTTTCCCCTTCCTTAGCTAAATTGACCTCCTTGACCTTGGCGGGTTCTTTGATTGGTTCACTTGCTTGCCCCTAGTGTTTGGTGCCTAGCAATATCACTACTCTATTGCCTTTTTTGAACTTAGTGAACCTCTTTGGTAGGTCTTGCAGTTCTCTTTACTCTTCTGCCTATGTGGTCCCTAGGCTATTTTCTCCTTTCCTCCTTTAACCTTTGGCACCTCAGGTGAATGGATAGGTCCCCTTTGGTGCATCTAGTCTTAGCATGTTGAGGTATCTCAAGATCATTGTTTGAGCTCACTTCCAACTCAGAATCAAACTCTCTATCTTTGCTAAAAGAGGGAGTCTCTCCTGGTGGCCATAGCTTGGAAGGTGAATCCATCCTATATATGGGTGCAATGCTTGGTTGGACTAGTCCTACTTGCATCGCACCTAGTGCTCTAACCAAGTGCGATCGCAATCCATGCGGATGACTCCTTTTTTGATTCTAAAGGAATTTCCCTTGCGCGGTTTGGAATCTACTCATATTTGCTTGATTATACATCCCTCAAAGTTGTGTTCTATTGTATCAATATCCCCTTCACTCTCATCACTGAAGGAGCAATAGTCCTCGTACTCGTCATTAGAATCGCCTTCATCTGACTATCCACCATCTCCTAAGTCTTGATACTCAAGCTTCTTCTCATCGGTGTGATTGAGAACCGATTGTACATCAAGTTTAAGTCGTGCACTTTGGTCCATCACCACTAGGTTCCTTCAAGAGATCTTTGAGTGGTTTAAGATTTGTTGATGAGTTACCAACTAACTTGTCATCAGGTGCTCTAAGATCACATGGAGTTTTCACTTATTGTTGAGTACTTGGAATGTGATAGAATTGGGTTTTCTACATGAGCTTCTAGCCATCATATAGACTGGCACTAAGGGCACATTGTTGGCCTTGCCAATTACCTTGATGGCTTGTTCGTACTCCTCATTATTTGAGAATAGTAGGTCAATTATACAAGGACATGCATCTAGTCTTCCTCATCCTCAGGACAAGGGATATACTTAGTCAGTGGCCTATAAGATTTTCTATTTGGGCTGTCACCCTTCAGCATAGTAGAGATGGCATCTAGGTCAACTTGCATGGGCTTCCACATGTCCAATTTCTATTCTTACAACTTCTGTTGGATTTCCTAGGAAGATTAGACCATTGCCCTAGTCTTCTATGACTTGTGCATTGGGCATCCAGGGTCAACTTAGTAGGATATCATAGTCCACTCCCTTCATGACTATAAAATCAATCGAGAATCAAACTCCTACAATTTTTACTAGCCAATTCTTTAACATGCCAAATGGCTTCACTTTTGTTCCATTAGGTAGAGTGACATTAAACCTGGCCGTCTTCAATTGGTGGGTTGCTAGAGCACTGCATGGCTTAGCACTCTGACTCCTGCTCCTGTGTCCATGATCCCTTTCCTTGTGGTGTTGCCTAGAGCTAAGACTGGCAAGACAACATGTGTTTCAGTGCCCTCCTAGAAAGCATTGACGTGTAAGGATTTTGGCACTGAGTGTAGCGTCAGACTAGGTATCTGTGCTTTGCATGGTGTTCATTCAAGTTAGTGGCACCTTGCCCCATTGGTCCTTGAACCTACTGTTTTAGCTCCTGCCATAGTGACCAATGCTACCTAAGGAGATCTCCTAGGTTTAGCATCACAAGGGTGGTTACTAGTGAGGTGAGGAGATTTCGAGCTACTTGCCACACTCTTGTCTCTATGCTTCCTGGCCAATGGCTTTGGTTGATTTGCTAGCCTGTAGTGTTTAGGCTTTGTTTATGTGGTACTGTTTGTGGTGCCACCGCATCTCTCGATTTTGGTTGTGGAGGTGACATTGGCATGCTTATGCTTGAGAGATCATCGATCTCATTCTCCAATATGGGCTCGGCATCTTTTAGGTGTTCCTGGGCTTCCTTCACTCACTCCATCTTTTTGATGGCTTTGAGTTGGCTCTTTAGGTTGGGGTATTCACTGACCCTTGCACTTCCTTTCTCAACCGTCTTTGGAGCTGATGTTTCTGTCTCTGTGTCGGTCACTTTCTTTCTAGCAGGCAGTGTCATGGCACTCTCCGTTTTTAGTGTGACCTTTGCATCTGGTCTCTTCTTTCTTCATCTCCGGCTCTTTTTTCCTATTGAGGTTGCATCTAAGTTGCTAGGCCCTGGCAATGATATGTCGGCCTGTTGGGTTTGTGTGTAGGTCATGACACGCAATGGGATATGCATGGCCTCTCCATCGAGTGTCTCAACACTAAACAAACCCAATGGAATTGATGGCTCATTTTCCAAACTAGAAGATGGCTTATGTCTAGGGAAATCAATAAAGAGATGAGTGATTCCACATTTAGCCCATATGAGATCAGCCTTGTCTTGACTTGCTTGCTCCCTTTTGGGGTAGCATGAAGAAACATGCCCTGGTGGGTGACAACAAGTCCAACACGTGATTGGTTCTTGGGTCTGCCCCCCTAGGCCTCCACCTCTTCCTCTACCTAATGCCATCACTAGTACTGATCAGTAATCCATAAGAGCTACATTGCCTTCTTCATCATACGATACATAAGGGTGTACATAAGGCTCTTCGTTGTTTGGCTCCTCATATTGGATTGGAGTGTCACTAGGTGGATGGTCCATGTAGGGTCTAGGTGGTATAAGGATGCTTGTAGGGTTAATTTCCTTTCTAGAAATGATTGGCTTGGTGTCATTGGTGCTGGGAGAGCCAATGGGGCTCCCCTTCTGAAGAAGTTTGGCAGCCTATTCACTAGGTAAGGCTGATTGTATAGTTGCGAGTATGGGAGTCTCCTCTATAGTTTACAATGCATGGCATCATGGCCGAACCTATTGTGATTCACACAAATTCGGGACCTAGGGTCCTGACTGTTGGGGTAAACTTTAGGGCTGAAGCTATTTAAATATTTTCTAGGTTATGCATATTGCAAATGGGGTGCTCTCAGCTACTTGGGTTGATGTATTCACGCATTTGGACTATGCTACATGTCTTTTTTATGATTCGAAATGATTTTGAGTTGAGATTAGAACTTTATTTGGGTTTGACTGTCACTTCTTTGTAGTTGGCATTTCATCTATGACATGGTTTATGCCTAGGCTACCCAACACAGGTTATGATGACTTGGTGAATGCTTTATGCTTTGGCTTTGGATGGCAGTTGTTTGAGCTTCTCTCGACATTCATTTGAGTATTCCCTTGAGCAATTGGACATTGACTTGGCTTTTTTCGTTACAACCTTGGATGCTATATGGGATTTGATGCTCTGATTATGGATCTTGGATATTACTTGGATGCACTTACAGATATTGAGCAGTGAACTGCTCTCTTATTTTGGCAGTGGCCTATTGAGTTGTGATTGCTCATTTACATTTGATATGCGGCATACTTACTGATCAATGGACTTGGATAGTGCTTGGGATTTACAGTTATGGTTGTCCTACTTCTCTGTTGCATGGCATCTATGCTATTTGGGCTGCTATTGCCCGTGTATGTCTAGGAGCAGTTGATCTTTATAGCCACCCGTGTATGTACATGGTTTGCTGCTATGTATTTTACAGAGCCTCTTATCTGGATGCTTTTACATAGATATTTGGGATTTTATTGGAGCTTTATTCTCGCAGGTTTATTTGCCATGTGCCGTTCTTGGCTGGACATGTGCGTCAGTACATGGTATGAGACACTGCAAAGTTATGTATACTCCTATGTTTCGGGGATGCTTATGCATTTATGGCTTTGAGCTGTAGTGGTTGGATATGTCATGCTTTTGTTTGCTAGGCTTGTCTGTGTGGGAGATTTTGCATCCATGGTTGATGCCTTTGTGTTCTCCCCTTCTAGTTTGGATGAGTCCCCTTTGCAATATGCTATGACGACTTCCAGCTCTTCTAGTCATGCAGACAGTCCTCTTGATGAGCCTATTCTCTCTGATGAGAGTTCCCATGATTCTTTGAGCTCCTTGGATATATTGGATGGCCCTACTCATGCTATTACAGAGCAATTGTCCTCTTCTATAGGTTTTGTAGGTTCTATTTGCTTTGATATTGGAAAGACAGGGCATGCAAAGCGTAAATGCTTCAAGTGGATTAGAGAGCAAAAAATATTGCGCCGCACTAGACATGAGAGCAGAGTCAATGATACAGTAGGTGAGACCACTATCGATAGTGGTATGGTGCATGTAGTTACCCATGATGATGTAGCCGAGCCTAGACTCATGGCATCGTGTTACCCTACAGATTACTTGCTCAGTGATATGGCCTATACCTTTGATTGGCTTTTAGACAGTATGGCATCTTGTCATGTTACTCTGCATAGAGCTTGGTTCTCTTCTTACAGGGAGGTTGACATATGTATTTCTTTAGGCCTTGAGCAAGATTGTCATGTTATTGGTAGAGGGGATATACATGGGATATACACTTGACTTTGCCAAATGGGTCTTCTCTTATGCTCCATGATGTCTTGCATATACCTATGCTCAGTAAGAGCCTGATCTCTGTCAGTTAGCTACATGGTGCAAGATATTATGTATCTCTTGGGGATACTTCATGGAAAATCCATCGCGGTTGCTTGGTATTGACTAGAGGTGCTAGATATGGCAATGATTATGTAATGCATGTCTCTCATGTGGGAGATTCTATGCAGATACCACATGCATTGTTATGGCATTTTCACCTAGGCCATGTACGACACACTAAGATGGATGATTTATGTGATATGGGCTTATTGCCTGCTCTTCCCCATGCTACTTGCCCTCATTGTACTCATGGTCCGTGCAGAGCCTCTTTGGCTTATGGCGATCATGTGAGGCATGCTCCTCTAGATCTAGTCCATGTTGCAATATATGGACCTATTTCTTCCTAGTCACTTGGTGGAGTGTCGTATTTTGTGACCTTCATGGATCATGCTACCCACAATATTTGGGCTTACCCTTTGGTACGGATTGAGGATATTGTTACTATGCTTGATAGGTTTATGGATTCTGTTGGTAGCAAGCCTAGATACTTGCAGATGGATTATGAGAGTCATGCTATCTCTCCCAGCTTATGGATCTCTTGTTAGCAATATGGCATTGATTTCTTATGCCCATGGTATTATGGGATTGCTCATGGCATGTGCCTGACTTTATAGGCAAAGGTTGATTCTATGCTTAACACGGCTAGGTTGTCTTATGGCTTTGATGTTGAGGCCCTTATGATGGAAGTCTACTTGGTTAATCAGACATCGTGTTTCTCTTTGGATATTATTACTCCACATGAGGCATGGAGTGGCATGAGACCCTCCTATGATCACTTGAGGATGTTTGGCTGCTAGGCATCTGTAAGTGTGCCACATGAGCCTATGTCACACAAATGCATACTCCTTGGTTATGGAGATGGTGACTTTACAGCTTACAGGTTTTGGGATTTAGATGCCTAGCAAGTTATAGGAAGCCGTCATGCTGTCTTTTATGAGACACAGACACCTCTCAGGCCTCTTGATGCGCGTTCAGTGCGCTTTATGGCTGATTCTATAGCCGTATGTTAGTCTTCAGCTTTGCTGAGGCCGTATACGATCTTGAGACCCCATTTGACTTGTGTCCGGGATGCTAGCTCTCTTTTGATGATTGACCTTGGAGAGTCTATATGCTCTCCGCTGACTTTTATGTGCTGCGCTGATGCTATGCGCCACTCTGATGCTTTACAGCCATGCACTTATGAGTTGTGTTGCTTGCTTCATGGAAAGCAGTCATGGATTGCTCTATTGTCTAGAGCTATGGGATCGCTTATCTCTTGGATGTCATGGACTCAGGGATGCTTAACTCTTCTTGTAAGGAAATTCCTGCCACTCATTGCACAGCTCGCTTTCCAATTGGGCATTGGGTGGATGTCATGATTCCTCACCCTGTCTCTTTTCTTTTGTTTTGTTTTTTCACTCCCTGGCCCATTGGCCTTTTAGTGGGAGGTTTTTGGGGTAAAAGGCCCTTGGGCCTGCCCGTATACTGTGATCGCCTATATTCTTTATTCATATATATATATGAAAGTGCAATAAGGCTATCATAACATTGCTGATAGCACCTGCATTGTGTGTGCTCTTCTCTCCCGCGTCTCCTGCATCCCTTTCACTAACATTCAGCTGGCAAGTGGTTTTTGCTGCAATACATGCATTGAATGTGAGGACGTGTTGGTTGTCTCATCATCTCCTATAATCTAGCTAACTCCATCTTCATCTCGCTAGCTCTTGACTTGAGCCCATGCCCTTTCCTTTATCTTAAGTACTCAGGCGACCTGATCTCTCCCTCAATGCTGGAGATCTTTTTGAAGTTTTAGGGTTAGGCTCATCTTGATTCAAGCTCCTGAAGCTTCATTCCTTAAGCTCGTCATCCACTTTGATTGCCTCTTCAAAGACCCTAGTCAGCACATCTCATTAGAAGCTTGAGTTGCCTCCCAAGGCCTTGTAGAGCTCTTCATTTTGTATCCCATTAATGAATACCGGATACCACTCTTTTGGTTGGTTGCATTGCTAGTGAAGAGACTCGTCATGTGGGTCACGTAATCCCATATATCTTCCTTATCTCTCTATTTGACGTTCATGAGTCACACTAGCAAGTTGTCAGAGTATCCTGGCTTGGAAAATCTCTTAATGAAAAAACTCTCGAGGTTGTTAAAGTCAGTTCACTTGGCAGCGTCTAGCCTCGTGTACCAAGTCGTACCCTTATCTCTGAAGCACAGACCAAAAGCTAGCAAGTGCAAAGTAAGATCGGTGAGGCCGTTGGCCTTGCAGACTTGCTCAAACTACTCGATGAAGCTATATGGATCATCATTAGGCTGGTAGTTGTCTAGTTGCTTTTTGACTATTGAGATTTGAGACTAGCTCTTCGAGCCTTGAGTAGCTCCTAATCCTGCAAGCAACGAGGTTGCCATTGTAGTGGCACTTCACTCGATGGAAGCATTGTGTAATAGTCACTTCATGACAAGCTCACCCAGCATAAGATCTCCCTCTAGCACTCTTTCCCTCTCGGCATTAGGATCCGTCCTATTTCTACATGCTAGCGCTAGCACCCACTAGATTTCATGTACTTCCATTTTCTGTTGCAAGCTCATGGCTTGCTGTTCTTGATTGTAGGTCACTAGGTTTTGCAAAGATTTATGTGCTAGTCTCATCTCCTCTCCTCTCCTAGGTCTGCTATGACATCCTCGGATGTCGTCTTGCCGTGGTGGTCTGTTTTGGCCTTTAGGTCGTAATTGGTGACCAGCTATCGAATTTCGATCGAGAGACTTTCTAGGTCGAGATCCTTGTGGTTAGTGCTTGTCTTTGCCATGTCCGCAGTCTCGTGCTCCACCAACTTGTCAATGAGATTGATTAGGTTGGGTAGATCCACTTCTCCCAAAATGAGTGATTAGATGTGTTGGAATAGCAAGGGGAGTGATCGTGAGATTACGGTTGCGCCCAGCAAGGTTTTAGACCCTGGGAGGCAAGGGAAAGCCTCAGTTGTGACCTAACATTGTGTGTGTGTGTGTGTGTGTGTGTGTGTGTGTGTGTGTGTGTGTGTGTGTGTGTGTGTGTGTGTGTGTGTGTGTGTGTGTGTGTGTGTGTGTGTGTGTGTGTGTGTGTGTGTGTGTGTGTGTGTGTGTGTGTGTGTGTGTGTGTGTGTGTGTGTGTGTGTGTGTGTGTGTGTGTGTGTGTGTGTGAGCTTGGAGGCCCTTACTTGGTAATGGATCGATTGAGCTAGATTGAAGGTTTTTGTGACATCCATGTATATGAGACCCTTCCTCTACATCCCTAGTTGTATTCTGGAAAATCTGGAGTGCTAGCATTGCTTGTATCAGTAGCTTTTGATTGAATCATAGTCAACTATGTTGTTTCGTCCATCGAAATTGGATGACTATAACAGTGTTTGATTCCCAGAATCGAACACACGGACCACCTTGTCCAATTTTCAAAATTAGACACTTGGGATTGGACGTGCCATATCACCAATTGGACAACTCACCCTGTCTGATGAGAATCAGATAGGTAGTAATCAGACACACCACCTCGTCTGATCGACCCATCTGATCGTGACAATTGGACCATAGAATTGGACCTAGTGACTTGTCCGATCGGACACCAACCTGAATTGGACCAAGCGCCCCTATCCAATTCCTAGAATTAAACATATCCAAATCGGACCACCTCATGCTGTCCAATTAGACATACCCTGTCCGATCGTGACAATCAGACCTGACCTTGTCCGATTCCTAGAGTCTGACACTGATAAATCAGACTTTGGTAAATTGGACATAGTTTGAGAGACAAAATCTAGAAATTTGACAAACCCCGACCGACGAAGAGCGTGATTGCACCAAGAGAACTCACCAAATGCCTTACAGATAGCTACAGACCTATAAATCATAGCCAAACAGCTAGCAACCGTGCTGATGCACATTTCAGCAAACTTGACATGCTTAGTGATGTAGGCTGATTATAAGACCCCAAATTGACCCTGAGCGGCAAGGAAGGCCAATAACCAAGCTTAGAGTCCCATCGGGCCACAAGCACAAGTGGGATTACGGAAGCTAAATAGTCATATTGTCTTTGCACTCATACTATTTTCCAGCACTTGAAGTACACTTGATAAGAGTTGAAAGCCTGATTACACACATTGCACGGAAAAGAGTACACACACACACACACACACACACACAGTGACTCTAAATTGATAATTTCTTGTAAGTAACAAGGAACAGACTCACACACAATAACCTAAAGGAACCCAATAGTAGGAGAAGACCCTGAGACTTGGCTAGGTGATTAAAACCCCAAGTGTAGGACCCAACTAAAAACACAACAAAGCAGCCATGCACAGCAAGGGCATACCCCTAAAAACCCAAAACCTCCTATCTATCTCAATCTCCGGTTGAGGATGAAACCCTTACTTCCATGCTTGATTTGAGGCACACAAGTACTCAAGCTTGAATCTGTTGGTCCCAGCAATGGAACCAAAATGTAAAGGGAGCTCTTGCTTTAACCGCCAAGACCCACGGACTGCTTATTCCTTCAAGCATTTCAAATGAACACTAATGGCTACCTCTCACATAGTCGACACGCTATCCCTCTCTATGAGTGTAGTGAGCTTATCTTGATGTCCGATTGAGTTGCTTCCTCTCTCAAGAACTTCGATATCTCCACGATTTGTGATGCAAGCTCAAGCATCCTCAAGCCTCTTCCTCCAAGCTCCATCCTCCATAGCCATGTGCAAGATGAGAGAAGAGAAGAGAAGAAAAGAAGAAGAGAGGAGATGGTGGAGGGCTTCACCTCCAAGATCCCTCACCCTCACACACTCACGCCCTCACTCTCACACTCCCTCCTTCAAGCACTCACAAGGAAGCAAGCAAGAGAAGAGAAATAAAGAAGAAGAAGAGTCCACTTTGCCACACACCAAAGAATGAGCTCTTCATTCACTTTTCAACTTTATATAAAAAACCGTGAATCCATTTTGGGCGGTCATCATCTTATCCCCTTTTTTACATGATCGGCAATTGTGGCAAGCTTATTTTTCCATTTCCTTCTATGTGCCTTCTATTTGCCTTCTTTCTTATCTATACCACCTACCTTTTACAATTTGCATAGGAGGGAGCCTAGCTCTCTTTTACAAAATTTTTGGGGCACCTTTCATTTAAAAATACACTTTTACCTTTAACTTGATTTTAGAGGCCGCTCTTGCATCTTTGCTTGTTCTCCATCTTGCTTCTTCCCTTGCATCCACATTTTACTTCTTATTCTTCTATTTCAAGCTAGGTTAACAGTCTAGTTCAAAGTCAGACCCTTCTTTCTGGATCAGCTCTAGGGTTAGCAGTCTAGTTCAAAGTCAAGCCCTTCTTTCTAGATTGTCGGCTCTAGTGGCTCTTTTGAGGTGGCTGCACTTGCTATTCTATCTCCCTAAGCCCTAGCAAGGTGAGTTCATGTGAGGTTAAGTCAATTGAGATTAGGTTGGGGTGTTGCTCCTCTACTCCTAAAGCTAGTGCTAGGCCTGGGTGCCTTGACATGGACTCCATGTTGCAGTGCCCTCCTTGTTAGTTCTAGTTTTCTTCTTAGTTGTTCCAATATCTCTACTTCTTTCTGTCATAATACATGGATCTAGAGCATGGCTATGGTGGTTCAAAGACGGGAAGAAGACTCATGTAGACATAGACTTAGACACTGACTGTCACACAAGTGAATTAGGTTTCAAGATTGAGACTTGAACTCATAAACACAATCTTGTGTGTGGACAATGACACAGACACTTTACTAGAAAGAAAAGAGTACTATCATTGCATTAAGAAAAGGAAGCAAGTACAATGCTTTATAGGAAAGTAGGAAACTGCAGTAGGCACCACTGTGCATATGGGATAGGTAAGCTTGCATGTCCTTGGCCCTGAAGCTCCATACAAAGAGGTTGTCAGTGAGTGTGATTGCTGAATCTCAACACCCCTCCTCAATCACAACCAGAAAGGCACAAAGTGTATAGAGGCTATAATGAGAACCACCTACAAAGTGTGGGCACAGCACAAACATGGTAGACACCAGAGGCTATCACAGAAAAGGCTAAGTGTGGGCACCAAAACATGATGGACATCTAGAGGTTGTAATAGGGGCCTCACAAAGTGTACAGGGACTATAGTGCGAGGTTACATGAGGAGTTTACAAATCTTATGACAAGAAACATTAGGGAAAGGAAATTCAAGGCTTTTAAAATAGTCTATCAGAGTAATGAGAGTAGAAGGACTGATGAGGCTTGTCCTTCCGATCCTGGTGGTCTTCATCTTCATCTTCATCTTCATCTTTTGGTCCATGGTCTTCTTCTTCTTTCACAGCTGCAAGATATTTTTTTTGGGACCTCTTCCTCTCATGACAGAACTTCTCGGTGTGTCCGGTCCTTTTGTAGAAGTCACAGAAGAGCAGTTCCTTTTTACCTTTGTATCTGTTGTTTACATATAACATTTGTTCATCCTTTGAAGTGCTAGGCTCTTCTTTGCTTTTGAGTTTATTTTCTTCCTCTAGCAGAGAGGCTTTAATATCAACAAGTTGAGGATCAGGCATATTGGTTAGAGTGGTTGATACATTATCATAGGCAGGAGGCAGACTTTTTAACAAGATACCAATACAAACATCTTCATTCATTTTTAGCTTTATCCCTGCAAGTTGAGTAAGTAGGATTTCCATGTAGTTCAGATGGGATGCTAGGGATGTATGAGGCTTCATATCAAGTCAAAAAAATTCAATCAATAGACCATACTTAGACGACTTTGACTAGGCACCAAATAAAGTATCCAATTTGTCCCAAGTGTCATGGGACGTGTCACAAGCATCCACATGATGGATATAGCTGTCATCCAATTCCAGCTTAATGATGGCTTGTGCCTTGTCATCATTCTTCTGCCAAATAACTGCAAGGTCCACATCTCGAGGTTTCTTTTCTTTGCCATTTGTGATGGCCTAGAGACCCTTCTTCATTAGGATGAGCTTGATGCGGGTTTGCCAGGTGTGAAACCCCACTCCTTTGAATCGAGCATTTGGAGAGTCTTTTCCCATGTTGAGGTTGCAAGATCAGCAGCAAATCAGCTCCAAAATTCTCAGATTGCAGCATAGAACAGTTGGTTGTGTCAGAAGACACAAGTGCTAAGAGCACTAGATGAGTGTCAATGGACACTATGTTTGTATCTTCTTCCTTGAGTCTTCCAAATCTGCAAAATTCTTCAAGATCTTCCAAATCCAAATCTTCCCCTCCTTGATTTGATGCTGGGACTTTAGTATTCAGTCACAACAGAGTGGCAGTGGACTCATTTAAGTGACAGGAGAGAGAAATGAAGTGGAAGAGAAGTTTGACACAAAGTAGCTATGGAGTCTCTCTTAGGGTTTCTGAGGCAACGTCTGTGTTTTCATCTAAAGCAGGAGATAGGCACAATCATTGGGACTGAAACTTGGTGGTTAGATAGCCTATGTCAAGGGCTAAAGAAGCCCTATAGGCATAGGATGTATCGCAGCTTGTGCGTGGAGATCCAGTAGTACAACAAGGAACAACACAGATTTGAATAGCGACCACAAAATCTTGCAATGTTGGAGATATGGTTGGTCAATGTTGGTGTTTGAAGTGGCAGGAGGCAGCACCTTGAGCCAAGGAATGTATCTCCAGAAGAAAGCGGGTTAAGATATTGACTGTGGAGGGAGATCAAGAATCTCCAATGAGGCAAGGTGCAGGTTTGGCTATGGCTGCCACAAGGTCAAGTGGAGATAGAGTTTAGAAATGGGCTCATTAGTAGATGGGACTGAGCTAGACTTGAGCTGACCTAAGTGAAGAGGAATTGAGAGAGGAGTGAAATGAGCTAGGCCATGCTCCATTGGGCTCTAATACTATGTCATAATACATGGATCTAGAGCATGGCTACGGTGGTTCAAAGACGGGAAGAAGACGCATGTAGACATAGACTTAGACATTGACTGTCACACAAGTGAATTAGGTTTCAAGATTGAGATTTGAACTCATAAACACAATCTTGTGTGTGGAAAATGACACAGACACTTTACTAGAAAGAAAAGAGTACTATCATTGCATTAAGAAAAGGAAGCAAGTACAATGCTTTATAGGAAAGTAGGAAACTGCAGTAGGCACCACTGTGCATATGGGATAGGTAAGCCTGCATATCCTTGGCCCTGAAGCTCCATACAAAGAGGCTATCAGTGAGTGTGATTGCTGAATCTCAACACTTTCAACTACGTGACATTCAATATAGTGCTTAAAAATGTGCATTGTTGCTCCGAAATTCCTGTCTTGATAGCTGTGACGTTGCTTTTTTCCAGGAGGTGTTTACTCTCTGGGAAAGGGCCAGCTTGTAAGCTAAGTATTTAATTCTACCTTCGTTCTTGGCTGCCCATTCCTCTGCTTTTTCCTTCATTTGCTATAGTCCTTGATTTTAGTATCGCACTAGGGTGGCAATCACTTGCTCCTATTTCCACCACAATGTGTGCATTTGTTCTTGCTCTTGGTTTTTACATTCTACCTATTCCCTGGCAATATGGCTTGCTCGTGAAGAGCTGATTGAAGTTGGTTGTGCAACTCTATTAGCTTCTTCATGGTCTCCTCATCTCTTTGCTTTCTTGCCACATACAACTCTATCCTTGCCTCTTCTGTTTGCCTCTTCAACTCCTTTATTTCCAACTCTAGACATCTATTTTCTCGGGAGTTGAAGGTGCACATATTCTTTAGGGAGATATGGTTCTCTCTTTCTTCATCATACAACTCCTTTAGACACTCTTCTCCCCCCCTTGCCTTTAAGGCCTCTTTTAGTGCAATTACTTCCCTGTTTATGATGGTCATCACTCTTGCTTGTTCCACCTTGGAGGTTGCAAATGCAATCTTCTCTTCCTCAAGCTCTGCAAACAAGTGAGGCTTTTTTCTCTTCTATTGCCTTGCTGAGTTGGCCTTGAAGCTCCTTTACCAATTCATCTTGATCTTCATTTTGCGTATGACCAAAGGCACCAAAGTGGTTGACATTTCTAAGTGGCATGCCTTTGGCCCTTGGCGTGATTCTGCATCGGCTCTACTATTGGCCTCTTTGCTCCTGCAAGGGGGGAACCTTTGCTAGGCGTAGGCATAATTTCTTGTACTTTGCTCACTAAGTACTGCATCTAGGCCATGATGTTGCTTTCATTGACTACTCCTTCCATAGTTCCTTGTGTTGGGGTGATTGTTGGTGCGACCATGATTGGTGGGATTGGGTGTAGAGGGGATTTACCCTTGCCTTTTGCCATTGGTCTTGGTCCCACCTCTTTGGTTGCTACTGCACTTGTGCTTGGTACATCACCCCATGATGGGCTCATCATTGCCAATTTCTAAGATTGAGAGGACTGCTCCACAAATCTTTGAATGGCCAAGGCAATCTCCTCCTCTTCTTATTGCCTCAGTCATTCTTCCTCTTCTTGCCTCTTTGTGCACTCTTCTTCTAGTCTTTTTGATTCCTCTTTCACCCTTTGTAGCTCTTTATTTTCCTCGGAGGTGGACGAGTTCTTCTTATGGGGATTTTAAGAGTGATCTTTTTTCTCCCCCCTTGGCTTGACAAATTTGAGCCTTGTTGCTCACTTATTGTTCTCTCACACTCGAGGCTTCTTGGTTGCTATTGAGAGGGTCAGTCATTGTTAACCCTAATGCAAGAGAGGAAAAAGGAAATTCAAAAATATGGAATAATGTGGAAAAAGATAGCCCAAAAAATGAATAAGAGAGGAAAGGCCAAAGCACAAAAGCTAAGCCAAAGGCAAAGGCACATCTTAAAATGCAAAGGTGCCACTAAAATTTTGTAAAAGAGTGCCTGCTCCATCTTATGAAAATTGTAAAATCTAGATGGGCATAGGTGAAGGGATAATGCAACTAGAAGGAAATACGAAAAGAGGACCTTGGCAAGATGCCCGATCATGGAAAAAGGAAATGGGTACCCAAGGATTTTGGATTTGTATGTAAACTCAAAAAGTCAATGAGAAACTCATTCTTTGGTGTGTGACTAAAGCGGCTTCTTCTTCTTCTATTCTCTTCTCTCCTTCTTGCTTGTGTGTGCTTGTATTAAGAGAGGGAGTGTGAGAGTGTGAGGGTGAGGGACCAGGGAGGAGAAGCTCTCCATCTTCTCCTCTCTTCTTCTCTTCTCTTCACTTGTCTTGCATGCATGTATGGAGGATGGAGCTTGAGGGAGGAGGCTTGAGGTTGCTTGAGCTTGCATCTAGGATCGTGGAGCTACCAGATTGCTACTCATTCATGCATCAAGGTAAGCTTACTACAACCGTAGGATCCAAAGCATGTCGGATAGGTGAGAGATAGCCATTACAGCTTGCTTGAAACACTTGAACAATAAGTGGTCCATGAGTCTTGGTGGTCAAGCATAAGCTCCCACTACATTTTGGTTCCATTGTTGAGACCATAAATTCAAGCTTGAGCACTTGCATGCTTCAAATCAAGCATCAAAGTATGGTTTCTCATCCCTGAACCGGTGCTTGATATAGGTAGGAGATTTCAGAGTTTAATCTTTAATGCAAGTAAGTATTTTGGGTTTTGATGATTCGACAAGTAGGATAAATCATTTCAGTATTTGAGTTTTGATTTTTGTTGCATTTAGAGTAGAATAGGATTGAGAGATCGAAGTGAATAACTTTAGGGTTGCTGCTGTAAACAAGCCCAAAACATTGCAAAAATTGGAAAAAAATAGGGTTGAGATCCATTGACAAGGCATGAGAGCTAACAAGGAAACACTTCAGTATTGGAACAAAGGTTTCAAACCCAAGGAAGGGGGGTTGAAGGCTCATTCTTAGCTTCAGCATAGAGAGAGAGAGAGAGAGAGAGAGAGAGAGAGAGAGAGAGAGAGAGAGAGAGAGAGAGAGAGAGAGAGAGAGAGAGAGAGAGAGAGAGAGAGAGAGAGAGAGAGAGAGAGAGAGAGAGAGAGAGAGAGAGAGAGAGAGAGAGAGAGAAGAGAGATACCTAGGGCTTGGAATAGATCGATCGGCCTGTGTAGGCGTTTTTGGAACATTCTAGGTATATACAAACATGGCCCCTTGTCCATTCTTGCATTCTGGAGGTGTATGTCACCTTACATGCCATAAATTGGCACCACAAATCAAAATTTTACCCTCATGGTTATTGCACCATCGAAGTTGGACTAGGTCATCAGAGTCTGATTCCTAGAATCGGACTTGGGCATCCAATTCTAGATCATCAAACGGTTTGATTCTCGACAATTGGACACTCAGACACTATTCAAACCATCTCATTGGATGCAAATCGACAATCGGATTCGGATCCCTTCTGACCCATTTGATCGGATGGGTAGCTCATTCGATTCGGACTATCGACCATTGGACACTCGGACTCACAAAAATCGGATGCCCAAAATTAGACTCGCTAGGAAATCAAACACATCAAAGTCAAGAAAACGAAAATCATACCACCCACACTTAGACGTCCAATTTGAGAATTAGACACAGAGAATCGGACCCTATCAAATTGGACCAAAATTTGGAAGTGAAAATTGATAGATCTAGTGCGTCTCGAGCAAAATAGAGCACCTTTTATGAAAGGGAAACCTTCGGATAGCCTTCCACATGCATCGGATAGCTCGTGGAGCTTCCTGACTGCGTGGAGTATGACCTACAGACCTAGAAGCAATGCTAGCTAACTTGATAGTTTTTGAGCCTACTTAGAGCTACAAATGGACCCGTAGAGCTCGATTATAATTTGATCAAGGTAAAAGACGTAGTAAAGGCCTTGAAGACCATTGCGAGTGATCGATAACTAAGCTTGGAGCCATACTTGACCGAGAACATAGAAGGGAGTGCGAGAAGCTACATTTGTCATCTTGCATTTGCACCCCACACTATTTTTGACACTTGAAGTGCACTTAAAAAATTGAAAGCTTGGCCTCACATAGTGCACATAAAGAACACTATGCACACCTAGAGTGTACGTAAGTTGAGGGTTTTTTGTAATACAGAAGTGAAACACTCACAAAACAAACCCACCAATAGGAGACAACCCTCAAACTTAGATGGACTATCAAGAATCCTGATCTGTAGGACCAAGGGAGAGACCCGACATAGGAAACTAGATGCATAGAAGGATTGAGACCATGGGAGACGCAACACTGCCTGACTTGACCAACCATAGCGACAACTTGGTGGAGCAAGAGGCTGTAGACATGGTAGGAACCAGTGTGACTCACAGAAGCGATGAGCTCGACTTGGGAGATTTCCCAGTTGAAATCTAAAAAATGGTGACTAAATACAGTCTCCAAACCCAGATGGACCATCATGGTAGGTCATTAAAGGATATAATCATAGATCTTGAGAAGGAGAGAAAATCAACACGTAAGTCATTGTAGAGCATTGCAGCCTACAGCCAGGAGCAACAAACTAGGAGATTGTGGTAGGACATAGAGATGCAAGAAGTCTAGCACATGTTAGCTCTAGCAAATAGGAATTGAATAGGAGACCTAGTGCAGAGAGAGAGAGAGCACTAGAGGCAGGCTTAACCTTAGCAACCTCATTGCTTGTAGGATTAGGAGTCACCTAGGGCTTCAAGAGCCAATTGAAGATCCTTGCAATTGCAAAGTAGCTATAGACATATAACAACCACCGACCCATATAGTTTTGTAAAGAAATTTGAGTAGGCCTGCGAGGCTAATGGTATCATCGATCTTGCTTAGTGCTCATAAGCTTTCGACCTATGTCTAGGCGATAAGAATAGGACATACTACACAAGCTTAGATGTGCTGCGGAGCATAAAAACTTCAATAACCTCAAGAATCTCTTCATTAAAATATTCTTTGAGGCTGGATATTGTGACAATCTTATAGTTTAGCTTATGAATGTTAAGCATAAGGACAAAGAGAACATTAGGGACTATGTTACCCACGTGTGGAGTCTGTATAAGCAAATCCCAACTAATGAATGACCCATCGAGAGAGTAGTCTCCGTAGTCTTTATCAATGGAATATGCAGTGGGGAACTCTATAAGGCCTTGGCAGGAAACTTGAGCTTGTCGAGAGACGTACTAGCTAGGGTCTTTGAAAAGGCCATACAAGTAAATGACCAACTCAAGAAGAGAAGATCCAGGAGCTCCAATTGAGACAAAGGTAATTCTAGGTCCTGAGAAAGGGCCAACATCTAGCGAGCGGTCAGTCCCAAGCACCCAAGATAAAGGGAAAGGACTAAAAGAGCTAGCATAAATGAAGATGGATCTAGCTAGACTGCAAGAAATAATAAGAAGACCTTACGGCCTACATGTCCAATGTGTGCATTGTAGTGGAAACTCGATGGAAACCACCTCCTAGCAGTAGAATGTCAAGACCCTCGGTCACAACCTTGCACCAATTGCAATAGGTTAAGTCATGATGCCATGCATTGTAGACTTCCAAGGAGACTTCCGTACTTGCAACCTTACAATCAACCATACCTAGGGAGTAGGCCACCAAATTTCTTTGGAAGGGGATCCCAATTTTCTCTTCCAACACCTAATGACACGAAACTAGTCATCCCCAGGATGGAAATTTACCTCACATGGATAACTATGTCACCCACACCTTTTGTAACCCACCCACCAAGTGATGCTCTAGTCCACTACTACTACGTGGAGGAGACAAATGACAAAGAGGCATACGTAAACCATTATGTCTCATATGACGAAGGGGGAAATCTAATCCTTGTGGAATATCGACCAGTGCCGGTGATGGTGTTAGGCAAAGGTAGGGGTAGAGTCCTAGGAAGGCAGATCCAAGAGTTGATTGCTTGTTGGATTTGCAGTCATCCAGGGCACATGTCCTCGTGTTGCCTCAAGAGGGAGTGAGCCAATGGAGAAGAGGCTGTCCTCAGATACGTAGAGTGTGGAATCACCCACCTATTTGCCAATTTTCCTAAATGAAAACCATCTTCTAGCTTGGCAATCGTGCCATCAGTACCATGGTGTTGTTCGGAATTGAGACACTCAACAGAGAGGCTACACCCCTCCCCCTGCATGTTATGACTTGAGCACAGACAAAGCAAGCCAGCATATCACTCCATTGGCCTATTAACCTAGACGTAGCCTTAGTAGGAAAGAAGAGCCGTAAGAAAAGGAAGAAGAAAAGTGAAGCAAAGATTATGCTTAAAACTAAGAGTGCCATGACACTACCTGTACGGAAGAAAGTCACAGACATAGAGGTAGAAATGTTTGCTCCGAAGACTACAGAAAAAGGGACTGCTAAGGTTGGGGGATACCCCAATCTGAAGCACCAACTCAAAACCATAGATAAGGTCGAGGAGTGGGTGAGAGAAGCCTAAGAACATTTAAAGGAAACTAAGCCCATCTTGGAGGATGAAATCGATGATCTCTCTAGTGTGAGCACACTAGTTTCACCTATGTAATCGGAGTCAAGAGATGCCACTGCACCACAAGCAGTGTTGAGCACACATAGATTGAATGCCATGGGCTAGTAAGCTAGCTAAGGCCATTGGCCAAGGAATGTAGAATTAGGATATAAGCAAGCAATGAGCGATCTTCTTATGACACTAGTAACCACCCTAGTAACTTTGAGCTTAGGAGACCTTCTTAGGCAGTATCTGACATTGTGACAAGAGTTGAAATAGTGGGTGGAAGGACCGCTTTAGTAAAGGGGTAGCTGACTTGCATGACCATGATGCAGTGATGTAAATATCGAGCTTGACTCTACCTTACATGTCAACACTTTCTAGGAAGGCATAGAGATGCATGCGGTATTGCCAGCCCTAGCCCTAGGAGACACCACAAGGAAAGAATCGTAGACACGGGGCTAGGAGTCACTATGCTTAGCCACGTGGTGCTCCAAGACTGGGGTGACCTGCCTATTGAGAATGCTAGGTTTAATGTCACATTGGCCAATGGGATGAAGGTCAAACCATTCAGAGTACTGAAAAATTGGCCATTGAAGATTGCAAGAGTCCACTTCTCAATAGACTTCATCGTCATGAAGGGAGTCGACTACAATATCCTGCTAGGTTAACCTTGGATGCAAAATGCATGAGCCATAGAAGAATCTCTGATCTTCTTAGGCAATTGAATGGAAGCAGTGAGGGTAGAGATGGACACCTAAAAGACTACACTAGTCAACCTCGACACCATCTCAGCTATGCTAAAGGATAATTATGCCATATGGAAGTTTCACATGGAGAATTTCCTGATAGGATAAGGATATTGGGACTTGGTGTGAGAAATGTTGAGGCTGAACCTAAAATTCCAGAGAGGAATCCTATAGCTGATCAGAGACGAGGCAGCGAGCTTGGTTGGAAAGAGTTCAAAGGGTGCTACACTAGTTATCTCTATGTATCTCGCACTACAAGATATAGACCTTATACCGACGTTTAAAGCGACAAAAATACAAACAACAAAGTTTGCCCCCGTCGTTGAAAAAAGCGTCGTTATTGACGACACCATAGAAACATCGCTATTGGCATCGCTATATGCATTGCTATTAGCGTCACATTTGCAACGCCAATAGTGATGCAACCAGTAAATTTGCGATGCATATAGCGACGGAAATAGCGATGCGAGCAGTAAATTTGCGATGCTAATAGCGATGGTAACAGGGATAAATTTTTTTGTGGCAGGGCAGCTACTATATACAAAGCGCTTGCAAACAAAAAGAATATATACTGAAATCATAAAACTGATACATGAAATAAATACATGATCGCATAAAAAGCAATTGGTACAATCATGACAGGGTATCACTAATATATAGAAAATGTCTACATAGATCAGGCGACTAAAAAATAAAGGTGTGTGAGCTCCAAGGATCCAAGGGCGAGCTACAAATCCTCGTCCCCTGAAAGCTCGTCCCGTCGCAAAGGAGTATTGAACGGATTTTGCAGAAAAAGAAACAACACATCAATCCACCATACAATAACGCATTCAAATATCTCATGGTAACTACGGACAAGAAAGATGAGTGACTTACAGGGCCGCCACGTCTATACAATCAGTCGATCAATGCATTGAGATCGCGATTTGTAATGGAGTGCTGCAAAGAAAACAAAATGCTAACAGTTAGAAACATGATTGTCAGTACAAAGAATATTTCAAAAAAACAAACAAGCAAAGCAAAAGAGAAACTTACAAAGTCCTCCAAATATATCCTGTGGCCACCACTCCCAAGATGATGGACCACTCCGGCCTCGAGTCGTGCCCTTGCCGCCTCACGCTGCTGACTCCAACGTCCTGGAGAATCTGTAGCCTCCTCCCTCAGTCGGCGCTAGTCGTTTGCATCTAACCACTTGGGCTTTGCAGCCCCACTCTTGATTGCCTTGTGTGAGTCAGATCATCTATGTGACATGTATGCACGCATGCAATCCATCATCCAGCCTGTAGAGAATCTATCTACTGCGGCTGGCACCGAAAACTCCTCGTGCAAGGATGCTACTATGTAGTCCTTGCTCCCCTCCGGTATGTTCTTCCAATGATCCATGACGTTGTGTCAAAAAACTTGTTGGCACAACTCTCTCATGCTAGCCATCACCCTCCTCCCCTCACCATTCATGATGATGGCTCCTGACCTACTATCAACCAGATATCCATAACCCCTAGGAGTCTACCTAAGATTGGTCCTCTCCCATCTCCGTCCACGCTCTTGGGCATATCCAGGAGACCCCTCTACATCTAGTGTACTGACGGGGGTAACCTCTCTCGGAGTGGTACCCAAAGGGGGGTGCCAATGGCTACGCAAAAGCCAGAGTAACTGGAGTAGACATCCCCACAGGTGTGACAAATCTTGGAAGTAATGCAGCTCTAGCTGAACGATGAGACGAAGACACCACATCTCTGTCTCCACAGCAGCATCCCCCTGATCCTGATGCAGTCCCTCCCTCTGGCCCAAGTCGTGAGTGTCAAGATCGTCTGCTCGAAGCCGAAGGATCCAATCGCGCCAAAGCAGATCTAACAGAGCACCCTGAGGAAGAACGAGATAGCTCCTGGTCTGCCATCTCTCTGAATCTCACCAGCTGGTTTGGAGACATGCGTGCGAAGATGTCCTGCAACTCCTCATCGCTCATCCCTCGACTCATCCTGAAAATGTCACCTGCACAGATAAAAAGTGGTGTTAGAATAATCAATTTAAATTATACAAAGCACAATAATATAAATCATTTTTTTTAAATCCCTCTTAAAATGCATATCTTATGTATCTTTATAAGAGATCTAAACAACAAATTGAGTAAGTGGATGCTCCAAGTATGAAGTATCCTATGGTCCCATGTTAATCTCCTGACACAACTCCACATACACTGGAAGGTCAATAGACATGTCACCACAAAAGAATGAGTCTGCCTCGTTCTCAAAAAATTCTTGGACTCCTGTATTTCCATCATTGTTGGCGGATGCGGGCTCCAAGCTTTCGACGGCTTCCACCCCTTGTAATATCGACCCCTCTATTTGCATATTATCTTCATCTATGCTCGGAACATCGTTTTGATCATATACTCTCGCACTTCGGGGAATTAATATTAACTTCAAATTACCGTTTGCTGAAAATCCGCAATCGCTTGATCAATGATCTTAGATTGAAACTCGCCAAATCGTCGTACGTGTTCTATAGACAATTGACGTTTTCATCTAATTGCCAACTTGCATTGAGAGCAAGGACATGGGACACGCTGATTAAGATACACCTCATGATCTTGAACAATAAGACCTTCTTCATTTTCCATCTTATCTACATTACAACAAACGAGGCTCAAATGGATAGCTTTATGGAGATGTATGTCAAGTTGCAAGTTGACCATAAGCTCTTGCTTGAGAGGTTTTAGCCTCTGCAAGAGCTTGAGAAGCAAAATTTGTAAAACATTGAGGTTGATATTGATTCATCCATCGTGTTGAAATCTAAACTTCAAGATACAAGAAATGCTTTACTGATTAATGTAAAGAATCCATTGTACATAGTAGTTGAGAGATTTATTAATGTCATATCTCGGCCATATACCATGCTCAAGGATTTGTTTGTCTCAGTAGATAATTATTCGTTATTGTAAAAAAAAAAAAAGCATTGGTTCATAAGGTTCATGAGTCAAAGCCTAAATGTTTGGACTTGACTAAAAGATTGGATAATGGCTTAGATGCTAAAAGGAAAAGTAATGAATATGTTACTTCATCATTGCAACAAAAAGATTGGTGACAAGGATGCTATGATTAATGAAGTTCTTCACGAGGTGAATATAGAGTTGAAGGGGATGGAACACGATTCTTCTTTGAGATTTAATGGCGATAAGTCAATTATTGAGGTGTCTTCTTGTACAACCATTATACCTTATATACCTAGCTACGGTCTCTAGGTTGTGTACTTTGAGTATCTTAGAGGGGCTCTACTAGGATTACTTATACAATTGCACTAGAGGGCTTTGAGTATAAGTAATCCATTTATGAGCATCATTGAGGATCTCTTAGTCTAATAATAAATTAGTCTCAACAAAAAGCATCTTAGAAATGTGGTCTTTTTGTCCTAGGTCCATGTATTAAAATTAATGCCTTCTATGAAATTTATCAACTATAGTAATAAAATTTGTTTCAATCAAATCTACTCATAGTCATAACATTTGAAGAAAATATCTGATGCTCAATTTAAGGGATTCTTCTTCTATAACAATACTTTTGGGTTCATTTTGATGAAGTACAGTAATGACCATTAGCTAGGGTATCATTTTCTTTTAGTCCTTCCGTTGACTAGTTGGCATGATTTCTAATTTGTTATGCCTATAAAGTTAATACAAAAACAATGAATTATGCATATCACAATTAGATCCCCTACTTGGACATTATGAAAGATATGACCAATTTTAAGCCATCTTAAAGAGTCACCAATGTACATGGCCCATGGCAAAGCACATTGCATACCATTATCGATAAGTCTATTATCGTGCATCTTAAATCTCCTAATTAGACTTTATAAAGTGCATGACTAATTTTTAGCCCTCTTAAGGAGTCGATGTAATGGTACCCATAAAAAAAGCAAAGTGGATACCATTACCATAATCATGGATATGCTATCATTCCAATATATGTTATCTTTCTCTTTCTCTCCCTCTCTCTCCCTCTCCCTCTCTTTCTCTCTCATTTCCTCTCCCTCTCACAATATATCTTAACACTCTCCAAAAGCAAAAGGGAGAGGGAGAGAGAGAATGCACTCTCCCTCCTCTTCCTCTCCCTCTCTTTCTCTTTTTCTCCCTCTCTCATTTCCTTCCCCTCCCCCTCCCTCTCTCTCTCCCTCTCCCTCTCCCTCTCCCTCTCTTTCTCTTTCTCTCCCTCTCTCTCCCTCTCCCTCTCTTTCTCTCTCATTTCCTCTCCTAAAAAAGCAAAAAAGAAAGTGATTTAAACCTTTAACAATCAAAAGGGAGAGGGAGAGAGAGAACGCACTCTCCCTCCCTCTCCCTCTCCCTCTCTTTCTCTTTCTCTCCCTCTCTCATTTCCTCCCCCTCCCTCTCCCTCTCCCTCTCCCTCTCCCTCTCCCTCTCTTTCTCTTTCTCTTTCTCTCCCTCTCTCTCCTTCTCCCTCTCTTTCTCTCTTTCTCTCTCATTTCCTCTCCTAAACAAGCAAAAAAGAAAGTGATTTAAACATTAAATAAGCAAAAGGGAGAGGGAGAGAGAGAATGCACTCTCCCTCCCTCTCCCTCTCCCTCTCTTTCTCTTTCTCCCCCTCTCTCATTTCCTCCCCCTCCCCCTCCCCCTCCCTCTCCCTCTCCCTCTCCCTCTCTTTCTATTTCTCTCCCTCTCTCTCCCTCTCCCTCTCCCTCTCCCTCTCTTTCTCTCTTTCTCTCTCATTTCCTCTTCTAAACAAGCAAAAAAGAAAGTGATTTAAACCTTTAACAAGCAAAAGGGAGAGGGAGAGAGAGAATGCACTCTCCCTCCCTCTCCCTCTCCCTCTCTTTCTCTTTCTCTCCCTCTCTCTCCCTCTCCCTCTCCCTCTCTTTCTCTCTCATTTCCTCTCCTAAACAAGCAAAAAAGAAAGTGATTTAAACATTTAACAAGAAAAAGGGAGAGGGAGAGAGAGAATGCACTCTCCCTCTCTTTCCCTTTCTCTGCCTCTCTCATTTCCTCCCCCTCCCTCTACATCTCCCTCTCTTTCTCTTTCTCTCCCTCTCTCTCCCTCTTCCTCTATTTCTCTCTTTCTCTCTCATTTCCTCTCCTAAACAAGCAAAAAAGAAAGTGATTTAAACATTAAACAAGCAAAAGGGAGAGGGAGAGAGAGAATGCACTCTCCCTCCCTCTCCCTCTCCCTCTCTTTCTCTTTCTCTCCCTCTCTCATTTCCTCCCTCTCCCTCTCCCTCTCCCTCTCTTTCTCTCTCATTTCCTCTCCTAAACAAGCAAAAGAAAAAGTGATTTAAACCTTAAACAAGCAAAAGGGAGAGGGAGAGAGAGAATGCACTCTCCCTCCCTCTCCCTCTCCCTCTCCCTCTCTTTCTCTTTCTCTTTCTCTCCCTCTCTCTCCCTCTCCTTCTCTTTCTCTCTCATTTCCTCTCCTAAACAAGCAAAAGAGAAAGTGATTTAAACCTTAAACAAGAAAAAGAAAGAGAGAGGGAGACTCACCGATGAGATATGGCGAGTGTGGGGCAGCTCCTCTTTGCAATGAAGGCTCCTCCTCTCCTTTGCGAACAACGATGGCGGTGGCGGCGGTGGCAAGTCTTCTTCCTCTCCTTCTCTCACGATGGTCGCTCTCTCCCTTGCTCTTGCTCTTAAAAACGTGAAAACGCAAAATAAAGCCGCGCTCGGTTTCGGCCCGCTTTTTTCCCTGTGGAGCGTCGCTATTTACGTCGCAAAAGAGACGCAAATAGAGACACAAATAGCGACGCCAATACCGACGCAAATAGCGACGCCAATACCGACGCAAATAGCGACGCCGCTACCCGTCGTCGCTAATTGCCGTCGCTACCAGCTCAAATCCTTGTAGTGTCGGATGCTATGGTAATGTAGATCATGAATTGTAAGTCACCAGCAGATGCATGGAACATATTGATCAGGTACTATGGCACAACTACCAGTGCCAGGAAGATACAACTAAAGTAGAAATTCAACAACATGGAAAGAAAAGGAAGATCTATACAAGATTATGCCACATAGATTAAGACTATTGTGGATTAGTTGGCATCCATTGGCACACATGTTGAGGATGAAGACATGGTTGTAGTGACATTAAATTGTTTGGGACTTGAATATAAGTCATTTGATACTTCCATCTCTATGCGGGCTGAAATGCTAGATTTCAATGAGCTGGTTGCATTGCTCCAAGAACAAGGATGTTGTCTTTTATTTGCATCAACATGGCCATGGCAACTATGGTAGAGGTTATGGTTCTCGTAGAGGAAGCCAACAAAATGTATCTTATGGTCATAATAACCAGCAGGGTTCAAATGCAAGAAGAGGTGGAAATTTCAGAGGCAAGGGGAGATCTAGCCCTAGAGGCAGAGGCTCCTAGCAACATCAGTGCCCATCTAACAATCCTAATAAGAATAAGGATTGTTACTATTGTGGAAAGTATGGTCATATTGCTAAGGATTGCTAGAAGAAGTAGGGAAATCAAAAAGGCAAACAGCATGGACATTATGCACCGTCCAGTTAGGAAAAAGATGCATCTGGGGATAGATTGTTTGCCTTGAAATATGTGAAAGACAAGGCTGCTGAGGAGTCTCGTGAGGATGCAGTTTGGTACATTGATTTGGGGGCATTGAATCATATGATGCCTCATGGTGACTGGTTTATTGACATGGCACATGAGAGGAATGGCTATGTATGCACAAAGGATGACACACATCATAGCATAGAACATAAAGGCAAAGTACTGTTGGTAACCCATGATGGTAGGAAGAAGAACTTACATGATATATTGCATGTCTCGTCAATTACTAAAAATCTATTTTCTATGGGTTAGATGATTGAGCAAAATTTGCAGGTTCGATTTAACAAGCATGGATGCTTCATCAAGGAGTTTGGTAATGGCTGCAAATTGATTGCTCGTGGTCCATAGGAATAGCAGGATGTTTACTCTTGATGCCACTTTGCCACAACTCAAATCAAGAATGCTTGCCCATGGCTCTAGCATAGTTAGAGACTTGTAAATATGGAATAAGAGAGTGGGACATGTTAATCTTCAGCGGTTGCAAATGATGCAAAAGAAACAACTTGTGACAGGTTTATCCAAGTTTCAATATACAGATATTGGTCATAGCTGTGATTCTTGTCAGTTTGGTAAACAATCGAGGTTGGATGGCATGTAAGAAATAGTACACAATCGTTGTAGTTAGTACACTTTGATGTGTGGTGGCTAGCCCATAATGCATTTATGGGAGGCTCTAGGTATTATGTGACATTCATTGATGACTTCAGTCACTATACTTGAGTTTATATACTGAAAACAAAGGATGAGGTGTTTGCTATTTTTTAATAATTTAAAAAGCAGCTTGAAAAGGAATTTTATTGCTACATCTCTTGCTTGGGATTTGACAACAATGGGGAGTATTTGTCAAATGCATTTGACAGTTTTTTGGCTGAAAATGGCATACGTAGGTAGCTTACATGTAGCTGCACTCCACAGCAGAATGGGATAGCTGAATGGAAGAACAAGTTATCGATGGAAGCTGCTCATGCAATGATAAATGAGAAGAGTATGCCACTCTATTATTGCGTTGAGGCTATATGACAGCCATATATATCTTGAATAGGACTCCCACTGCAGGTATTTATGATATGATACCATTTGAGAAGTTGTATGGCTACAAGCTTGACATCAATCACATGAAATTATTTGACTATCTTGCTTATGTGCACGTACCTAATGAGAAAAGGAAAAAGCTAGATATGAAAGAACATAAGTGTGTCTTTATTGGATATTTTCAGGAGAAGAAGGCATATACATGCTATGATCCCTCTACTCGGGAGACACTAGTCAGTAGAGATGTTATCTTTGATGAGATGGCTTCCTAGTATGCATCACCAACTACAGTGCCATCGGATATGCCTTCTACACATGTTTTTACAATTGATTTGCAACAAAATACTACAGTGACATGCCCTAGTGGTTTGATAGTATCTCCATGGACAGGGAGATTGTGGAGCTCTAGCTCACCGTCCACTGACAACACTATGTTAGTGAGGGGGAGATATGATGTGGTGGACAACAAAGGAAAAGAAAAAGTCCTTGATGATACTTCTTGTGTGATGACACCTGGTAGGATTACTTCAAGCTATGACTTAGCTAACATTCTAGATAGTGAGCTTGGTATTTTGATCGTGTGTATGCATGACACTAGGCAAAATAGGTACATTCTGCCTCATGAGAGAGGGGAATCAAGTAGTGCACCACAGCTTAGACAATCGCAGAGAGTCAAGTACCTTGTGGATAGGCTAACTTACAATGGTTTTTTTTAGAACATTTTTCTTATATGACAAAGGTGACAAAGGTCAAAGAGCCTACTACATTTGCTGAAGCAGTGATGCATAAAAATTGGTGTGCAGCTATGGATGAGGAAATAGATGCCTTGGCCGAAAATAGTACTTGCGATCTTGTGCCACTACCAGAAGGAAAGAAGACCATTGGCTACAAATGGGTCTACAAAATTAAATGCAAATTGGATGGCAGTGTAGAGAGGTATAAAGCTAGGTTGGTTGCTAAAGGATATGCTCAACAATAGACTATGAGGAAACATTTAGCCCTATTGCCAAGATGGCTACCATACGAACAGTGATTGGATTGGCTGCTACTAAAGGCTAGAAATTGCAGTAGATGGACATAAAGAATGCTTTCCTCAATGGTGACTTAGAAGAGGATATTTATATGGATCAGCCTGAAGGGTATGTACACCTTGATTTTCAGCATCATGTATGCAAACTAAAAAAAGTATTGTATGGGCTGAAGTAGGCTTCGAGAGCCTGGCATATCTTGATCACAGGCATAAGATCGCATTTTCTACGAAGTGGAATGTCTTTGCCTACATAGTTAGGCCCTCTGGGCTGACAAACACATCAGTGACATTTCAATGGCTCATGTGTATCATCTTTAACTACATGATTTGCTGGGAGTTAAAAGTGTTTGTTGATGACCTATATATTCATTCGAGTTGGAAAGAAAACCTAGACAACCTCCGGGCAGTCTTTGAGTGATGCAAATTGTATAATCTCTCATTGAAACCCCTTAAGTACCAATTTTGGGTGAAGCATGGATGTATCCTAGGGCACATGGTGTCCAAGAATAGCATTGCCACTGACTTCTTGAAAGTTAGGGTTATTGTCAACCTTCCACCACCAACCAATTACAAGGGAATTCATTGCTTCCTAAGGCATACATGATACTATCAATGATTTGTGTTGAACTATGTGTTAATTGCTATACCACTCTACAAATTGTTGATAATATTCGAATGAACCGAGGAATGCCAACATGCATATAAAGAGTTGAAAAAGGCTCTAACAACCGCACCAATCTTATGAGCCCCAGATTGGACCATAACCTTCCATGACCACATTGATGCCTCAAAGTTTGCCGTGAGAGTAGTGTTGTGTCAGCTTGGCGAACACAATCTAGAATATCTAGTGAGTTTTTCTAGCAGACAACTCACAGACACTGAAATGAACTATTCCATGATGGAGAGAGAAGGTTTATCCATGGTATTTGCTATAAGGAAAATTTGGCATTATCTATTGGCTACACCTTTTATTTTTTTTTGTTGACCATCAAGCCTTGCTCTATCTTGTTAATAAACCTTGTGCTATAGGATGCATTGCTCGATGGTTGTTGCTTCTGCTATTAGAATATGACTTCTCAATGATTGTGTACAAGGGGAAACAACACTACATGGCTAACCACATGTCCTGCATACCCAGAGGAGAAGCCATTGGATAGTGTTGTCAAGATTGTGGGAGAGAAGGAAGGAGTCTCACTTATAGCTTTCTTGCTTGCATAATGGGGGAATACACACAAAAGTGGAGGCTGAAAACAGTTTTCCTCTTCTTAGTTGTGTAAGCCAAAAGAACTCTAGTACAAAGAAATAGAAGAACCCTATATATGGGTCTCAAACCAAACTCAACTAACTAAGGTGGCATACTAACTGAGCCACGAACTAGAGTAGACAAGGATAGCTATCATGTAGCTATTATTCATGGGCAGTGTACCAACCGCATCTGCAACTGACAAGTCCGGTGACATAAATACACAACGGTCACCCTGGCATATCACGAGTGGAGCTTGATATCTCAACACTCCCCCTCGAGCTCAATCCCAATTCCTGCACACCAAGCAGGTCTCTGAACTTGCGCAGCTTCTCTGCGCCCAATGCCTTCGTGAATATGTCAACTACCTGATCCTCTGTGCTGACATAAACTAAATCAATAAGACCTAGTAAAACCCTCTCTCGCACATAGTGATAATGCACCTCAATGTGCTTTGTTCTAGCATGATAGACTGGGTTATTTGCCAAGTGTATACTACTCATGTTGTCACAATAAATGACAACTGGCCCATCTGTAGACTGATGCATATCATAAAGTAGCTTATGCAACCAAGCTACCTCACATGCAGCCATTGTTGCACCCCTGTACTCAGCCTCTATGCTCGACAAGGCAACTGTAGGCTATTTCTTGCTACTCCAAGTGACTGTAACACTCCCAAAAGAGAACACATATCCACTGGTAGATCTTCTATCAGAAATAATACCAACCCAATCAGCATCAGTGTATCCATGCAGCTGTATCTGAATCCCAGTCTCATAAAATAGTCCATACTGCAATGTGGACTTTACATACCTGAGTATGGGTCTAGCCACATCCAAATGTGGTTTCCTTGGAGCCTGCATAAACTGACTTACCAGTCCAACAGCATAGCTCAAATCTGGCCTGATAATAGTCATATAAATCACACTTCCTACTATGCGTCTGTACATAGTAGGGTCTTCTAGAAGCTCACCTACATCTGTGCTTAGCTTCACATTCTGCTCCAAAGGAACTGAAATAGGCTTACAGCCTGTCATCCCATATTTGGACAGCATGTCCAATCCATACTGCCTCTGCAAGAGCTGTATCCCACTTGGTGATCTAATCACCTCAATGCCCAAGAAATAATGCAGCTCTCCCAAATCCTTCATCTCAAACTTCTGCTTCAATAGCATCTTCACATGAAGGATATCTTCATCACTGTCACCTGTCATAATCAAATCATCAACATAAATGACAAGTAGCATAATACCTTTCTCTGTTTTTCTCACATAAAGTGAGAAATCTGCCTTGGAAATCTGAAAGCCAATAGTGACAAGATACTGTCCTATCTTGTCAGACCATGCTCTACGTGCTTGCTTCAAGCCATACAAGGCTTTCTTCAACCTACAAACAAACTCAGGATGAACAGCATGCACATAACCTAGTGGCTGCTCCATATAGACCTCTTCTTGCAAATCACCATGCAAGAAGGCATTCTTTACATCCATCTGATGTAAAGACCATCCCTTTGATGCAGCCATAGCAATGACTGCTCTTACCGTTGCCATCCTTGCAACCGGACTGAATGTTTCCTCATAGTCAATGCCATATGTTTGTGCATACCCCTTGACTACTAATCTTGCCTCGTATCTGTTCATAGAACCATCTGCATTGTGCTTCACCTTATAAACCCACCTACAGCCAATTGCATTTTTACCTTTAGGCAAAGGTACCAATTCCCATGTAGCATTTGCTTCCAAGGCATCCATTTCTTCATCCATGGCTTTCTCCCATTTTTCTTTTCCCATGGCTTCCTCAAAAGAAGTGGGTTCTGGTTCCTATATCACTTTAACCATATATGCATAGTGAATGGTGAGAGCCGAATTTAGGTGACGGGAAGTGCTTAAAAATAGCTAAAAATTATGAAGATCAAGGGAAAAATATTCACTGTCAAAGGCGGCGGCTCGATCTAGGACGATTTTAAGCGCCAAAGTGCTTTAAAGGCGCCCGAGCGACACTTGGTGATTTTTCATAATTTTTCAGACAGTCATGCGGGTTGACACGAGCTACTGGCCAATGCGGGATGCTAAGCCGGACGCCCAGGATTTTTCAGAGCTCAATTCGGAGTCCGGACAGGGAAATGGCCAAGGAAACGGTCAAGATATGAAAAGGTGGACACTTGGGAGGCCAAATTTGAGCATGCCTTTTGAGTTTGGACCCCCCCTAAAAAATTTATGCACCTTATGAAGCAAAAAACGTGGAGAGAGAATGAAGAGGCATGAAAAAACGTGGAAGAAGATGGCGCCCGAAAAATGCGCCATGAATGGATGAGAGGCATCATGGCTGCTGCAAACAACCCCCCCAATGGATTATGGGGCTTCATTCCCCTCTGTCTGTGGACTCTATCGCCGCCTCTCGCCCGAGAAATGGTGGTCTCTATGAAGAATTCTGATTTCAGTCTTTCTCTCTCCTCCCTCTCTCTCTTCTAAGAGGCAGTTCATGTGTGGGAAGAAGGAGCAATGAAGAAAGAATGATGGAGACTTGTCCGGCATGGACCGGATTGCTACACGGGCTGAGAATGGTGATTTGTGATGTTGCTGGACATGAAGTGTTGCTGTTTTCCTGATCTACAGCCATGGACACAAAACCCGAAACACGCGTTTAAGCGGTAAACTAAAAAAATTACAAAGAAAATTTAGTGTTTTATGCTTTTGATTGATGGAATGCCGTTCATATGGACTAAGATTTGATCATCCTGCTGATTCTTCTGAGTTCTTACTGTTTATAACCAGAAATTATGAAAAAACATGCATTTCATGGCTCGAAATAATGTCAAGAAACCCGAAAACGCATGAAAAATGGGGAAAAACAAGGGTTTTGGGCATATAAATGGGGAAAACCGTTGATACACATCAACTAATCTTTCAATTTTGTTGCAAATGAACTAAGGGCCACAGCCCACAAACTGGTTTTCATTTTCAGCAATTTAAAAAATACAAGAAAATGAAGAAAATGGCGGGAAAATGATAAAAAAACCATGAAAAATAGGGGAAAAATACATTTGGGGCTACGAAAAATATAGAAAAAATAGGATTTATGTTTGTTGATGTATACCAAGGCTGGGGCATGAAGTTATGCTTCAGTTCAGCCTTGTTTATATGTTTTAGTGCGTGTTTCCTTCCTTTCTCCATATAAAATGACAAGGAAACCCTAAAAGAAATGAATGTAATGATGCACTATCAGCGGGGGAGGGTAGAGTTGTGGAAAAATGGTTAAATGCCGTTGAGCATGAGGAATAATTTGCTGATTTTATATGCATTGCAACTAGGACGGAATAATAATGATAAAAATTAAAACCTAGTAGCACGAAGATCACTTCGGTGCTAGGTGTTGCAGCGAAGCACAAAGCGGTTAAAAAGAAAAGCATGAAAGAGATGTTTTGCACTTGCACGCTGGTGGTTTTTAAAATGTTTGAGCACTAGGCATCCACCTCTTTGCATGATCATTTAGAGGAAATTAAAAGTATCAGAGTTAGCTCCTGGATACGCATAGCAATTGTTTTCAGTAGGCCTGTGACCCACCGTTGAGAGTGTGAGGTTCCTATGCTGTAGGCTAGTCGTGGGATCCTAAAGGGGAAATTAAGTAAGGACAATGGTACATTCTTGGATACGTTTATTTGGTACCTTGAGTGACGTTTGTGCGAAATGTCTAAATGTTGAGCGGCGCATCGAGGGGCCAATCCCCAAGGTGTAGGAGAGTCGCAGAGGGTTGACGGCATTCAGCCGTAGGAGGAATCCCATGTGTATGTGATTCGAGCCTTTTGGCTATGTGAAAGGGACTCCCTCTGAGGAGCAATATTGGGTTAGGATCAGTTGGACTACAACGTATTACAAACGCAATGTTTAGGAAGGCAGAGATTTTGATAGACGCTCCTGGCCGCGAGGCCGAGGGGTTGTCTTGCGCATAGTGACGAGGTCCGGCTAGTGCATGAGCCAGTGCCGGCCCGTTTTTAGGTCCATCAGTGGTGCGTTTGCCGGGAGCTGCTTAAAAGTGGCGGTTCTCGAATCCTGGTTTTCTAGGGACCAACTAGCAGTTTATGCCAAAGGATACTGAGATCGATCCGTTATTTATTGATAAGCATCGTCTAGCAGAAATCCAAAAGCAGGAAAGAGACGAGAGAGCTAGGCGACGTGCTGAAATTTTTAGGAGATATTCCCCTAAGCGTAGCGGTGCTGAACCCTTACGAGGGAGTGGATCTAGTGGTCTTAGGACCACAAGCAGTAAGTTAGGAGAAGGTGGAAGCTCTAGTGCTCCCCTTCCTTCCATAAGCCAGTCCACGTCAATTGCGGGAGGTGTAACCCCACCGTTCCCTATTCCTAGTGCAAATCCAATCCTCGTCATGGCGCAGCCTATTGCAATTCCAGCAGGAACGACGGATTTGCCGGCTCTAGGTTACCCGCTACCCATTTTTAATGGGCTAGTTGAGGAAGATGCGGAACTCCACATTAGGGAGTTTCAAAAGCTGATGTTTAACTGTCGCATTCAAGAAGAAGGGCATTTAATGATGTTCTTCAACATGACTCTCAAAGGAAGAGCTGCTATATGGTATCATGGTTTAGAAGCTGGAACCATATTGAACATTGATGCATTTTATGGAGCTTTTCGAAGGGAGTTTGCCCCTGAAAGGGGTGGGCAATATTGGTTGCGTGTACTCAACGTGACCCGCCAAGATCCACACGAGGATATTCGTGCTTATGCGAAGAAGATAAAAGAGGTCTTCCGTAAGTTGGACACCTCTATCCCTATCCCCGCAGCTGCCCAATTGCAATATTTCCTACATGGTTTGGACTTTAATATCCAATTGCAGTTGAGTAGTGTCCCCTTGGGGGATATAGATACTGCCATTACACGAGCACAAGAGGTGGAATCCCGACTACAAGCAGCCTATGCTTCTAGAGGCAATTCGAACATGGGTTTAGTATTGGGAAACAATATGGCAATAGCCAATGGCAGTAGTGGCCAAGGGATAGCGATGGCTAACCCTAATGGGAGAGGGAACATGATACAGAATGTCCCTTTATTACCAGCTCCCCCTAGCATGTCGATGCCTACGGGCAGTCAAATGGCTCCAAGTAGTGGAGGCCAGTCGGTCAATTCTAACACCATGTCTGCAGCTCAACAGCCTGTGCCTAATCGAATTGTTAGGCCGATTGAACGACATGGAAATGACCAAGGCTATGAGTCGAGTTCTTCCAATGTTCTTGGCGAGGTTAAGGACATGATGAAGCATTATACCGACATGATTACGGAGCAGTATCGACAAATAGCCGTTGATGTCAACTTCCTTAAAAAACAACAAAATTTAATAGGAAGTAGATACCCGGAGGAGGGTGCACCTTCGAGGTTTAGTTGTAAATGGTGTGGCGGGCAGCACTATCCAAGAAATTGCCCAAATGTTAAGTGCGATATTTGTGGAAAATCCGGCCATCTAGCGGCTACTTGCTGGAGTAAGATCAGTTCTCTCCAGCGGGGTAGTCGGCAACCAGGGCCTGTTAATCATCGTGCCCAAGGAAATGATTCCCAGCGAGAGGATGGGCCTAAACAAATACTTCAACGATCAAAGACTACAGTGGAGGAGCTACCAAGTGGTAGTGGGGTTAGTTTGATTGAGGCTGTACGCGTTAATGATGCTGAAACCTCTAATCTACGAGCTGTTCTTACAAGAGGTAAAAAGGGTAGAGAAGCCGACATGGATAAGCCTGTCGACGGAAACCCTAAACAAGGCGACAAAGGAACGCAAGTTTTGGATCCTGCCCTAGAAGGGGGACCTTTGAAGCCCGTAGAGAGTAAAGCCGATAAGGAAGCACCAAAGAAGAAGGTGAAAGTTAAGAAAGAGGCAATAAAGCCAGCTCAGCGACCTAAAGAGCGGATGATTTGGCGTGAAAAGCGAGCTCTTTCGAACTATCATGAATTCGATTTGGCGGGCTCTCTTTGCGAAGTCAAGCCGGATGTGAACCTTTTGCAGCTTATTAAGCTTTCCCCAGGAGTACGTAAGGAATTTAGAAAGATCCTACGTACCGGGTATATTGTAGAACCTTTGGGTATTGCGCGAGTTGGTGATGACTGGTTCGAGCATGCTGAGAAGCATTGCCCAAGGGTTGCAGCCTATGTCGATGGGATATTAGTAGATTATGCCATTGTCGACACAGGATCATCTGTTAACATTATGAGTTCTGAACTGATGGAAAGGTTGGGCCTTGCGATCCAAAAAGATACCTCCACAATTCTCAGAATGGCAGATGACAGTTTGAGACAGCCGGAAGGCTGCATTACTAAGGTCCATGTCACTGTTGCAAATGTAGAATGCCTGTTGGACTTTAGGGTGATTCGTTTTGCAGGGCGGCCAAGTTACCAAGTATTACTTGGACGACCTTGGATCTTGCAAGCGGATTGCCAAGTGGATATACCTGCCGGTCGATTAATATTCGGCAGAGGTGCCCAGCGTGTGGTGGTTGATGCTTATCCTGAGTCCCCGCAGAGTGAGAGGGCTCCTCTATCTTCTACAGAATTGGAGACATTAGAAGATTCATCTGTTAGTGAGGCATCATCGAGTGATGAGTCCAAAGAGGGATCCACCACAGAGGACATCTATCAGATCACTTTGAATGAGCCGATAGAGGCCCAAGATCGTATAAGAGATGCAGATGTTATCGAGCTAGACCTTGGTACGCTTGATGATTCGCGGCCAATCAAATTAGGCTCTATGCTCAGCTCAGCAGAAAGGGAGGACTATGTGGCCTTGATCCAGGAGTTCCGTGATATTTTTGCCTGGAGTTATGATGAGTTGAGAGGCATTCCTCCTAGTCTTGCTGTTCATACAATTCCGTTGAAAGAGGGCAGTCGTCCTGTCCGACAGAAAGTAAGGCGTATGCCTTTCGAATTGAGGGACGGCCTGTTTGAAGAGTTACAGAAGCTTCGAAAAGCGGGTTTGATTTTTCCTGTGCAACACACGGAATGGTGTTCGCCAGTTGTGATTAGAAAGAAGAAGAATAATCAGATCCGTTTATGTGTAGACTTTAGGGAGCTGAATAAGCAGACAGTTAAGGACTACTACCCATTACCATTTATTGACCAGATCTTGGATCAATTAGCGGGTAGAGAGATATACTCGTTTATGGATTGCTTTGCAGGATACAACCAAATGGCAATTGCAGAAGAGGACAAGTTGAAAACAACTTTTATCACTGTATTTGGCACTTTTGCTTACCACGTGATGGCTTTTGGTTTATGCAATGCGCCTGGTTCGTGGCAACGAACAGCTAATAAGACATTCGGTGACATATCCCCTGAAGAGTTGAGGGTGTTTATTGATGACTTAGGGGCCGCCACCGTGAGAGAAAGGCAGTTGATCATTTTGAGAAAATGCTTTGAGCGCTGTAGACAATTTTGCATCGCCCTAAACCCACGGAAGTGTGCTTTTGGAGTACCTTATGGGCTATTGCTGGGCCATGTGGTCAGTTCGGTAGGAATTGCGACAGACCCCGAGAAGGTCAAAGTTATAGTTGCCATGGGTCCACCACGCACTCCGAAAGAAGTTCATAGCTTTCTGTCTTCGGTTGGTTACTACCGTAGATTCATTAACGCCTTAGCAGAAAGAACGTTGCCACTTACAAATTTATTGTCCTTCAGCTGTTCGTTTGTATGGAGTGACCCTTGTAAGGTAGCATTCGAGGATGTGAAACAAGAGCTAGCAAGAGCGCCCGTTTTAAAAGCACCTAAAAGAGGTGAGGTGTTCTATATATTTTCAGCAGTCACCATGTATAGTATCAGCTGCTGTTTAGCCCAAATTTGGGAAGAGAAGTGGTACCACCCGATTGCTTTTGCTAGTCGGAAGCTGGGGGTATCCGAAATCAATTACACCTACATGGAGAAGCTGTGTCTAGCGATGGTCTTTGGGACCAAGAAGTTCAGGCATTACATTCTCTATGAGAAAGTCGTGCTTTATACGAAGGCAGAGGGACTTCGACTATTGATGAATAAGTTACAGCCGCCTGATCGTTTAGCGAAGTGGTTGATCACTTTGCAGGAATTTGATTATGAAATCAAGAGTAAGCCACCAAGGTTGCAAGGCATCGTGGAATGTCTAGTGGACTTTGGGGAGCCGAAAGAATCTGTGGCTGAAGGTAGTGACATGGAGATGATATTTAAAATAGATACGGCATCTATTCCCTCCTGGTATGCTGCAATAACGCATTATTTATCAACAGGAGAGGCGGGATCCGAATTATCTAAAGCTGAGAGAAGGAAAATTAAGCAGCAAGCGTTAAAGTTTTCCTTGATCGCAGGTACATTATATCGGCAAGGGGTTGATGATATCTATCGCCGATGTGTGATGCCTGACGAGGTGCCATTCATTTTGGAGGAGTGCCATGATTCTGCTTGCGGTGGCCATTTTGCTGGACGGCTTACAGCACAAAAGGCTTTAAGAGCAGGTTATTGGTGGCCTGCCATCTTCCAGGATGCGTTTGCGTATGTTAAGAGATGCGATATTTGCCAACGACATGATAGTCGAGAGAATAGGAAACGACCACTCACCCCTATTATGGCGATACTTCCATTTGAGAAGTGGGGAATAGACTTTGTGGGTCCTATTACTCCGTCATCGACTACGCAAAAGCGGTACATCATTGTAGCAACTGACTACTTCACAAAATGGTCAGAAGCACGTGCAACAAGGAAAGATGATGCTAAAGAAACTGCTAGTTTCCTTTTAGAGCAGATAATATGCCGGTTTGGTCCACCGAAAGAATTAGTGTCGGACCGCGGAACTCATTTCCTGAATAAGGTGATCAAAGGTTTGACAGAGTTGTGGAATATCAAGCATAACAAGACAACCCCCTATAATCCGCAAGCCAATGGTCAAGTTGAAAGCACCAACAAGCAGCTTGTGGGCATCCTGTCCAAAACTGTGTCGGAAAAGAAACGGGATTGGGATAAAAAGTTATACGTGGCAGTGTGGGCCTATAATACGACTTTCAAACGAGCCACTGGCCATACCCCGTTCAAGTTAGTATATGGGGAGGAGTGTGTCTTGCCTTTAGAGATTGAGCTGCCGACTATTCGGTTTGCCATAAATCATTCTTTGAGCGATGAAGACGCTCTTTTTGAGCGCTTGACGACACTGGCACATTTAGATGAGCTTAAGTTGCAGAGCTTATTGCACCAAGAAGTGGCGAAGCGCCGAATGAAGAAGCTACATGACCTCAAAGCCAAGAAATATACCTTTAAGAAAGGACAGCTTGTTCTGTATTATGATGCACGACGTGAATTATTCCCAGGCAAGCTAGAACCCAAATGGGATGGGCCCTATAAGATCGTTAGAATAGGAAAGAATAAATCCACAGTTTTGTTAGCTGACCTTGAGGGGATAGAATTTAAAAATAAGGTTAATCTTAATAAGATTAAACCTTATTACTTCTGATTGTACTAATGCTATAACTGCCTTGCAGGTCTAGGCAAGATTGATCAAACATCTGCAAGGAAATCGTGATAGAGGTTGATGGGTCGTCTGATCCCTTATTTAGAACACCCATATTTGGAACAGAGATATCATCAGGGAAAGCTCATTTGGTGGAGCAAAGGATACAAGGTGATTGAGCAAGAAGGCGGGACATTCATTTGGGAAATCAAGGTCTTCTGCCATCATTGCCTACAACTTTTGACGAGCATCCCTGTTGAATTCAATGATGATGGAGGGATGGAGCCTACAGTCCACCCGTTGAATATGCTGAATTTCGATTACCGTAATTACGAGTAGAGTTCAGGATGGCAGGATATGTAAACCCTTTATGGACGTACACCTTGTACTTTGATGGGGCGTCCCGGGGTGCATGCAAAAAAGGAAGTGTAGGAGTTGTCATCCGAGACCCCCGACGACGCATTGTCATGAAGTTAGCTGCTTATCTCGGGGTGAATTTTACCAATAATATGGCAGAATACAAAGCCCTGATTATGGGTTTGAATATTGCAAAGAAGGGTGGTATCCGCCAGTTGTTGGTGAAAGGGGACTCTCAGTTGGTTTTAAATCAACTCAATGGGACGTACATGGTGCGGAACCCGATCCTTTGTATGTACCATCATACTGCCATAGCCCTGCTAGACGAATTCGATCGAGTGGCTTTTCAGCTGATTCCACGGAATTGGAATCAGTTTGCCGATTCTTTGGCTAATCTTGCGTATGAGGAGGACCTCTTCTTTAATTGTGGCCCTTGTCCCGATATATCTATTGATGGTGAGACAGGCCCTGGTCGTTTGTGGGGTATGCTTTCTGAACATGCCCTTTTTGGCAGACGATGGTTGATTTGGGTGATGCAGAGGGTAAGCGAGACTCATCTACCTTTATTATCTCAGACTCATAGACTGATTAGACGACATGTGATGCGAACACCTCTTGCGATATACGCAGGAGGGATAGGTCATAATTTAATGCACCTAGTTTAGGGCTACAAGCCCTGTTTCCCTGGGAATAGTATGCTTTGCTGTTTATCATGGTTATTTCCAGGAGGATGTTATGCATAGTATTGTTTTATTTCATTAGGCCAAGAGGGCCGATTCAGTTTTGTAGCAAAGTCATGTCTGATTTCATTAGGCCAAGAGGGCCATTTTCCTGTCTAGTGCAGGTACGTTTAATTGGGGTTTTGTTTTAGTGTTGTGCTGGACAGATTTCGTGGTTCGTGGAATTTGGTGGAGCCTGGAGGAGCCTTTGCTGCGATGGAAGCTTCTTGTGGCCAATCCAGGTGATATTCCTCCTTTACGAGTACCTTTCTTTCCTGTTATATGTGTATTTGTACTTGTTGAGGGGATACTTTTTGTTGGGGACCGGCGACCAAGGCATGAAGTCCCAGGTTTAGGCTACGTATGTTTGAGGGAGGTCGGAGTAGTCATTGCCTCCTGTAAAGACATTGTTAGACATTGAAAGATCTGTTTTAGAAGGAAGTCCTAGTGGCTCTGTTCTGCTAACCTGCTAGGCAGCCGTTCTAGGAGTTCTTGTTAGTAGTGAGGCAGTTAGAGAAGCCTGCCAGAAGATAATAATGATGATGCCCAGAAACTTTGTATATCCTAAAAGATGACTATAAATACGAAGGTGTGTAAAAAGGGGTTCTAACCCCTATCAAAGAAGAGGAGAAAAGAAATGAAAATATATAAGCAGTTGATCATTGCCTTGCGAAGGCCTGGTAGGTTCCTGGGGATGAGTCAGACCCGGGGCCGATACCTTGTCTTCCTAGGGGTGGCTTCTTGCTGGAAAAATAATATCAAAACTAGGAAGGTTGGAGCGAAAATAAAAGTGAGCGTTAGAAAAGGATTAAGTGTCGCCTTGCGAGGGCCTGGTAGGTTCTTGGGTGCCGAGACAGGTCCTGAGACCGATGCCCTGTTCTCCTTGGGTCACTACGCTCAGCTCCCTCCTTTTTACATGCCCAAGTATGTTCATCTCATAAAAACCCTAAAAGAAGAAATGGACTGAAAGAAAATATCCTTTGCTCAGGCTATAGGAGTCCTCGCCTTGTAGGAGCTCCTAGTTGTGTTGTCTTTAGTTGGTCAGTAGTTCAGACTACCACTTAGGGCAACCTCTTTGGCAGTTTTTTTTAGTTTGGCTGTGTTGGAGCAGCTGGTTAGTGACTCACTTCGGATCTTCTATTAGATGATGCTAGGCCTACTCCTTGTGGATGTCATGCCTTGGTTTTGCCAGGGGTAGGGGGAGCATTGTGCTGAGTTTTATTATATAATTGTTTTGTATCAGTTTGATGCTTCTTTGGTTGTTTATGTGCAGATATGTTCGTGGATTCGACGGGCTGAGTCGCCCTATCCCGTGGTCGCCAATGAGAGCCGAATTTAGGTGACGGGAAGTGCTTAAAAATAGCTAAAAATTATGAAGATCAAGGGAAAAATATTCACTGTCAAAGGCGGCGGCTCGATCTAGGACGATTTTAAGCGCCAAAGTGCTTTAAAGGCGCCCGAGCGACACTTGGTGATTTTTCATAATTTTTCAGACAGTCATGCGGGTTGACACGAGCTACTGGCCAATGCGGGATGCTAAGCCGGACGCCCAGGATTTTTCAGAGCTCAATTCGGAGTCCGGACAGGGAAATGGCCAAGGAAACGGTCAAGATATGAAAAGGTGGACACTTGGGAGGCCAAATTTGAGCATGCCTTTTGAGTTTGGACCCCCCCCAAAAAATTTATGCACCTTATGAAGCAAAAAACGTGGAGAGAGAATGAAGAGGCATGAAAAAACGTGGAAGAAGATGGCGCCCGAAAAATGCGCCATGAATGGATGAGAGGCATCATGGCTGCTGCAAACAACCCCCCCAATGGATTATGGGGCTTCATTCCCCTCTGTCTGTGGACTCTATCGCCGCCTCTCGCCCGAGAAATGGTGGTCTCTATGAAGAATTCTGATTTCAGTCTTTCTCTCTCCTCCCTCTCTCTCTTCTAAGAGGCAGTTCATGTGTGGGAAGAAGGAGCAATGAAGAAAGAATGATGGAGACTTGTCCGGCATGGACCGGATTGCTACACGGGCTGAGAATGGTGATTTGTGATGTTGCTGGACATGAAGTGTTGCTATTTTCCTGATCTACAGCCATGGACACAAAACCCGAAACACGCGTTTAAGCGGTAAACTAAAAAAATTACAAAGAAAATTTAGTGTTTTATGCTTTTGATTGATGGAATGCCGTTCATATGGACTAAGATTTGATCATCCTGCTGATTCTTCTGAGTTCTTACTGTTTATAACCAGAAATTATGAAAAAACATGCATTTCATGGCTCGAAATAATGTCAAGAAACCCGAAAACGCATGAAAAATGGGGAAAAACAAGGGTTTTGGGCATATAAATGGGGAAAACCGTTGATACACATCAACTAATCTTTCAATTTTGTTGCAAATGAACTAAGGGCCACAGCCCACAAACTGGTTTTCATTTTCAGCAATTTAAAAAATACAAGAAAATGAAGAAAATGGCGGGAAAATGATAAAAAAACCATGAAAAATAGGGGAAAAATACATTTGGGGCTACGAAAAATATAGAAAAAATAGGATTTATGTTTGTTGATGTATAGCAAGGCTGGGGCATGAAGTTATGCTTCAGTTCAGCCTTGTTTATATGTTTTAGTGCGTGTTTCCTTCCTTTCTCCATATAAAATGACAAGGAAACCCTAAAAGAAATGAATGTAATGATGCACTATCAGCGGGGGAGGGTAGAGTTGTGGAAAAATGGTTAAATGCCGTTGAGCATGAGGAATAATTTGCTGATTTTATATGCATTGCAACTAGGACGGAATAATAATGATAAAAATTAAAACCTAGTAGCACGAAGATCACTTCGGTGCTAGGTGTTGCAGCGAAGCACAAAGCGGTTAAAAAGAAAAGCATGAAAGAGATGTTTTGCACTTGCACGCTGGTGGTTTTTAAAATGTTTGAGCACTAGGCATCCACCTCTTTGCATGATCATTTAGAGGAAATTAAAAGTATCAGAGTTAGCTCCTGGATACGCATAGCAATTGTTTTCAGTAGGCCTGTGACCCACCGTTGAGAGTGTGAGGTTCCTATGCTGTAGGCTAGTCGTGGGATCCTAAAGGGGAAATTAAGTAAGGACAATGGTACATTCCTGGATACGTTTATTTGGTACCTTGAGTGACGTTTGTGCGAAATGTCTAAATGTTGAGCGGCGCATCGAGGGGCCAATCCCCAAGGTGTAGGAGAGTCGCAGAGGGTTGACGGCATTCAGCCGTAGGAGGAACCCCATGTGTATGTGATTCGAGCCTTTTGGCTATGTGAAAGGGACTCCCTCTGAGGAGCAATATTGGGTTAGGATCAGTTGGACTACAACGTATTACAAACGCAATGTTTAGGAAGGCAGAGATTTTGATAGACGCTCCTGGCCGCGAGGCCGAGGGGTTGTCTTGCGCATAGTGACGAGGTCCGGCTAGTGCATGAGCCAGTGCCGGCCCGTTTTTAGGTCCATCAAATGGCCGTAAATCCATCATATTTCAGCCTATCCACAGGATACCTGGCTCTCGTAGACCTGCGCAAAGTAGGTTCACTCCCAGGTGCTCTAAAACATCCCTGGTCTTCCTTACTCCAGGTGTAACAATAGAAGGAATACCCAACTCATCATCAATGATCTGTTCTGAGCCACTGGATTCACCATCCACATAAGAGTGACCTGCATTCACATCAAACATGGGCTGATCAACCTTCTCTTTTCCTTTTCGTGATAACTGCATACCACTATCTGCATTGCTTTGAGAAGATTCTCCTAATCTCAATCTGCCTATCCATGGCGAAGAATGTGAACCACTGCTAGAGGACGCTCCAGGTCCACTAATATTTTGTGACTGCTGATGTGAATTCTGTGCAGCATTACCATTTTGTCCATCTACATCATCAATCACATTTACTGGTTTATACCAGCTACTCATCTCATAAAAAACAACATCTCTGCTCACTGTAAACTTACGAGTAGAAGGGTTATAGCATCTATACCTTTTTGCTGTAGAGAGTAACCAATAAAGATGCACTTCTCAGCTTTTGGATCCAACTTGGATCTCAACTCATCTGGCACATGTACATAGGCAATGCAACCAAAAATTTTCAAATGAGAAATATCTAGTTTCCTACCAGTATACCTCTCCTCTGGAGTCATTCCATGTATTGCTGCAGTGGGAGTCCTGTTCATTATGTAGACTGCTGTAGCAACTGCTTCAGCCCAATAAAAATCTGGCAAGTCTTTTTCATTGAGCATGGCACGAGACACCTCTCCAATATGCCTGTTTTTCCTTTCTGCAATTCCATTTTGTTGTGGGGTATGACTACATGAATATTGCTGCTTTATGCCATGCTCCTGCAAGAACTTTGCAAACTCATTTGAGAGGTACTCTCCCCCTCCATCTGACCTTAGGCATTTTATTTGCAGGCCTGTTTCTTTTTCAACCATAGCTTTAAGGGTTTTGAAATGCTCAAAAACTTCACTTTTCTTTTTCATAAAATACACCCAAACTTTTCTGCTATAGTCATCAATAAAAGTGACAAAATAATGACAGCCTCCAAGAGATGCAGCTTTAGTAGTCCACACATCAGAGTGGATTAATTCCAATGGCTTCTCACTCTCTTGAACATGTCTAGGAAATGGTTTCCTTGCCTGTTTTCCAAACTGACAGGCTTCACATACCTTATGCATTTCTACAACCTTGAATTTGGGCAATCCTGCAACAATATTTTGGGCCTGCATTGATTTAAGTCGCTGTACATTAACATGACCAATGTGTTTATGCCAGATATCAATATCTGCAACTACACCGGTCCCATGTGCAAACATTGCTGCACTCAATTCAGACATGTCTGCATCCAATGTAAACATTCTGACCTTCTTCTTTCCTTTTGCTATCAAGTAACCTTTATTTTTCATATCCTCAACAAAGCATCCATGAGGATTAAATCTGACCTGCAAGCCCTGCTCAACCATTTGACCAATAGAAACCAGATTCTTGGTGATATTTGGAACATGAAATACATCGGACAGGTATTTCTTTTTCCCATCCTGCATAGACAAAGGCATTTTTCCAATCTGCACAATAGGATGTGCAGTATCATCACCAGTCTCCACAAATCCTGGTTTTTCCATTTTCCTTGCATCCTCCATCCATTCTACATGACCTGTCATGTGGTTTGACGCACCTGAGCCAACATACCATACATCGTTGCTTTGCTCTACACTTGTCACAGAATTATTCATGTGCTGCACCATAAACAAATGCTCATTTCTGTCATCACCCTGTCTACTAGAAGATGCATAATTCCCTTGTTGCAATTTTCCATTCATGATTCCATTCTGCTTTCTATAGCAGTCTTTAGCCATATGACCCATTTTACCACAGTAGTAGCATTAAACATTACTGTTTGCATTTTGGCCTCTTTGCCATCCACCACGACCTCTTTGGCTCCCCTTGCCTCTAGAATTACCACGTCCTCCTCCATAGGACTAGTTTTCTTGAGTTTGCTGCATATTCTGATTTCTACCACGGTCTCCAAATCGGCCTCCTCTACCTTTGCCTCTACCTCTTCCAGCATTTGAGTAGAAGACAGCTTCTTTTGAAGTTCCTCCTGAAGAAGATGCACCACCATTTCTCTGCTCCTTAGAAATTAGAAGAGCAATCAACTCCTCAAAATCAGGAAATCTTTCACGGACGGAAATGGATGTTCAGAACTGTGCATAATCCTTTCCTAGACCATTCAAGGTCACAGAAACTAAATCATCATCTTCCACTGGCGACCCAATGGAAGCAAGTGCATCTGCAATCTTCTTCACCTTCATGTGGTAGTCATTGATGCTCATATTTTCTCTTTGCACATTATGCAACTCTTGCTTGAGCTGCATTTTCCTGGCTTGCGTATTTGTGCTATACATTTTTGACAAAGTATCCCATGCCTCCTTTGGCATACTTGCATCCTGAATATGCACAATCATAGAGTCTGAAATGCTGATAGACAGCCAACACATAACTTTCCTGGCTCTCTCATGCCATGCTTTAAATGTTTGCATTTGCTATTGATTGGGAACATCAGGAAGAACTGGTTCTTCTTCATTTCCTGCAACAAATTCCCAATATCCTTTTCCTATAAGGAAATTCGTCATTCTAAACTTCCATGCTTGGAAGTTGTTCTTGTCAAGCTTTTCAGTGACAATCTGTGAGAGAGAATCAGACGCCATTATAGAACACTGCAAAAAATTCTGTCACTGCAAAGAACACAGCTTCAGCCTCACAAAGGCAAATCTGCAAAACTGACGAAAGTGGTATTTGACCACACAGTCACTTTCTAGTGATGATTTTGCATCAACAGGCAATAGGGATGATTCTGTAACTCCCAATGTCTCTGCGCACAAGCATACGATGCAATTTCTACAGTAACTTTTCACCGACCTATAGAACAGTGGCTGCACAGCATAAAACTGGGCCTTTTCCTGAGTGCGTGCAAAAAACTTCCGCCTCCAAAACAGGGCTCGAAATGGCCTCAAATAAAAAAACAGGGTCGCCATGGGCTAAAGCCCTTTCCCGCAACATATACTGCCCTCTTGCTTCACCGCGAAGGGCGTCTCAACCTTAGACAATGCACTCGTGCAATTTCCGGCTGTGCTACCTGCAGAGATCTGCTCCCAAAACAGAAAATGAAAGCAACATTGCTCCTCTTACCAGAACACCGCGAGCTTGGCTTGCTTTCTTGAGCTCCTTACCACGAACAAGGCTCTGATACCATGTCAAGATTGTGGGAGAGAAGGAAGGAGTCTCACTTGTAGCTTTCTTGCTTGCACAATGGGGGAATACACACAAAGGTGGAGGCTGAAAACAGTTTTCCTCTTCTTACTTGTGTAAGCCAAAAGAACTCTAGTACAAAGAAATAGAAGAACCCTATATATGGGTCTCAAACCAAACTCAACTAACTAAGGTGGCATACTAACTGAGCCACGAACTAGAGTAGATAAGGATAGCTATCATGTAGCTATTATTCATGGGCGGTGTACCAACCGCGTCTGCAACTGACAAGTCCGGTGACATAAATACACAATGGTCACCCTGGCGTATCACGAGTGGAGCTCGATATCTCAACAAGGGTATCACTAACAATTTTCCAGATGCGCATCTCTTTAACCTATCTAGTGAGAAATATTTATTTAAAGTCGACTTGATGCCATGTTGGGCAGATGACATAGTCCAAGAGCTTGGACATGGACTACCTGAAAGACCCATCGAGAAAGCTAGACTTAGGAAACTCATCCTCAAGATACAACCCTATCAGTTTGATAGCAAGTCATCTCTATAGGCTATGATAGGATGGCTTGCTACACATAGGTGTGTGTGCAAGCATGAAATGCACGATGTACTTGTAGAAGCACACATTGGAATTGCTAGAGAACACTTCAACAGAGACACGACAACCTGTAAGGTGCTGCAATCTCAACTGTGGCCTACACTTTTTTGAGATGTAGCATGATTTGTAAAGCACTGCAATCAGTGCCACAAGGGACTAAGGTACCTATTTGCAAGGACAAGATGGAGCTAAACCCAATCATTCCATGGCAACCTTTTTAAAAATGGGAAATTGACTTCATTGGGTTTATTAGTCACGCAACACAATATTTGTAGGCCAAGTACATCATAGTTGCCATAGACTACCTCACAAAGTGGGTAGAAGCACGAGCCACTAGAAAGAACGATGCTAGAACCACATCTAAGTTCCTTTGGGAGCAGGTGATCTCGTGATTTGATTGCCCCATTGAACTAGTTAGTGATCAAGGCACGCATTTCATCAATGAAGTGATTGCTTACCTCTTGCCTACCTTTCTAATCATACATTGAAAATCCTTGCCTTACTACCCTTAGCCGAATGGCTTGGTAGAATCTACAAATAAGATCTTAGTGAATGCCTTAACCAAGGTAGTCTTTGCTTCGTGCAACGAATGGGACAATAAGTTGATGGCAACCTTATGGCCTATCCAACAACCTATAAAATGGTTGTAGGACAGACTCCCTTTACATTGACATACTGAACTGAAGGCATTTTAGCAGTGGAATTCTTTGTCCCTAGCCTAAGAGTAGCCACTCAAGAGAGATGGGATGGGAATGAGGCTTGGGAAGAATGCCTAGTTGAGCTAGAACACCTATCAAAGACTTGACTTCTAGCTGCCCATGCACTGATTTGCAAAAAGGCACGACATAAGAGCTAGTTTGACAAGCATGTCAATCAATAAGACTTTGATCAAGGTGACTTTGTGCTATTGTAGTGAGTGAAAGGCCACAAGTAGAAGATGAAGTTTAGGGGATTAGAGCCTTTCTGAGTTCACACCATCAACTGAACCAACAATGTAGATCTCGAGACCTATATGGAGAGGGCATAGGCTTCTTCAATGGTACCTGCATAAAGAAGTACTACCCTCCCACACATCCACTACATGAGCCTCCCATGCTAGAGTCTCCTGTGAAAGTTTGAGTTGCCACAATTACAAAAATTGAAGATGAGAATGAAGTAGTGGAACATGCTTACCTCTACATGATAGTCATCACTGCCCAGCAAGCACATACTTTCGATGCATTGATCAATGAGGGAGCTGACTTTAATATCTTAACTCACAATCATTTACTACACTTGCTAAAAGGTATGACCGACTAGATCTAAGCCTTTTAGAAGAGCCTTAGCCATGGAGGTACGTACACTGCCTTACTCTTGGAAAGAATCAGAATTCATATTCGTTAAGGCTCCCCATGCAGCTAAGGAGATGATTTTGCTAACTTGGTTACTTGCCTTAGATGCTTGGATGCTACATTTACTACACTTGCTAAAAGCTATGACCGACTAGACTTAGGCCTTTTAGAAGAGCCTTTGGCCACGGAGATACATATGCTGCCTTGCTCTTGGGAAGAATCAGAATTCGTATTCGTTCAGGATCCCCATGTAGCTAAGGAGTTGATTGCCACTAGGATTTCTTGCAAGCAAGTGCACAAATAATGACTCATCACCTCATATGACAAGAGCATGGTCCCTACCACACAGACAAGAAAATTGAAGAGTTGAAATAGCTTGCTATCAAACGACTTCTCTTTCCTACAAAGATGGTATGCTCTCCAACTTCAATGGGAGCTAGAGGGCTACCAAATCATGAACAATGGTGAGCAGAGATGTGCCATCAAAACCTCAAAGTATGGCCCAACTTATGTAGCTCCCCAACCTCCTATAGGGTGTTAACCACCATTCACAATCGACCCCTCGAAGAGCACATCATGATCCACTCCTATTTAGATCGCATGTTGATGGAGGAGTTACACATTGCTAGCCGAATAGACTCCAGTGACTTCCTAATGGATGTACTACTTACCTCACCCACATAAGCATCCACCAACATGTCGACATGTACCATGGAGTACAACCCAAACTTCTACGCTTGGCTCATGCAAAATTAAAACACAGTGAGCATGTGTTGAATGGCCATAACCCTTCAACCTCTAATCCTAGGAAGGATTCTTCTCCTTTCCAAGGGAGGAGGGGATAAGGGGGATAAGGTGTGAAACATAAAAACAAGCCCTAAACCTTAATCAATATCTAAAAGCAAAAAAGAATGGATGAAAATCAACTTATGATCTAGGAAAAGGGTCATGGATATTTTGGTGAATGCATGGACTATTTGAGGAAAATTCCCTTTTTGTGTTTATTCATTTCAATTTTCCATAAGCACACAGCCATTTCCTATGTGTCTTTAAGTAAGAAATCATATGAATAACACTAATGGTGAGCTGTGGCTTCATGACAAGCACCTACAATGGCAGGACATGAGAAAACCAGCAAGTTGCTATTCTCAGAGGAAGAGCAAGCAAAGTATGGCCTCTTAGTGGAGACGAGGGCCTACAACCAATTCAAGTTCAAGCACGTCCTAAATTTGGAAGATGTAGTCATAGAAGAGTAGGCCATAAAGTATATTGTGAATCAATACAATTTGCAAAAGTACCTGGAGAAAGTCCAGCAAGTCGTGGATTATGAAAAGTGCACAGAGTTCCTCCATACTTTCAATGGGAATTGCGGCATTGTGACCGTGGGGCAAGGAGAGGCCACCCACCAAGGAGAAGTTGAGCTAACTCAGAGCTGGTGGAGAGAGCATTGGGCTTGGCCAACAAAGTTGAAAGATGACAAAAAAATTAATGTGTATAACATGCTAGGAATGGATAAAGTGCTGGTCCATAATAATGATGGCATCAACTTAGGCGATATCCCGACCCAAAAGTCCAACTACAAGCCAAGATGTTGCATGCCTTGTTTTCTAGGCAAAGGTACAACACACTAATGAGTAGGATCAATATCCCGATGCTAGAAAGAATTGCAACCATCTTTTGATGAAGTGAACTTGAATGGATTTTTGCAAAAGACAATTGAGACCTCATCAAAGGCATTGGCTATAGGAGGAAGACCTGCAGGTGGAGAGTCTGCAGCCTCCGAGGCAAGAAAGAAGTCATCATCTAAGGCCGTGCAAATAAGCTTGGAAGCCCAACAACGTGGCTTCCTCAATAATCTCTTGGACACCACACAATCAGAAGAGGAGAAGGCCATTGAGTCACTAAGGAGAAAGCTGGAGATTGCTTGTAGGGCTCTAAGACATAGGCTACACATCCAACCACAAGTAGCAAGAACTAGCTAGAGTATATACAATCAAGGAAGCTACTTTGCTAAGGGGAGGCTTGATGGTCCAAGAAGTGGACTCTCTAGGATTCAAGGAAGGAGAGCCACAAGAACATAGGGGAGAGGAGGTGCAAATGCCGACTAAAGAAGTGGGCCAAGCTTTGAAATGGGGGAGCAAGACAAGGAGTTAGTCCCATAGCCTCCCTCTCCATAGCTAGGAGTACAGTAGGAGGTAGACACCACTGTTGAAAGAAAATCAGAGATAAAAAAGAGGAGAATGAACATGTTTTACCAAGCATGGAGGAGGCTCAGAGCTCAACTAATAGTGTCTCCAAAAGTGCCCATCCCTCCAAGAGAAGATTGTTTCCCAGTAGATTGGAATGCAAAGCTCATAGTATGGGAGCAAAAGGAGAATGGCCATGAACCCTTTGACTTTAATTTTAGATTCCCCACTACATTGAGAAAAGTGCTATCAAGCAAGGTGGGGGAAGAGGTAATTAATGTAGGAAGAAGGCTAGGAGACAGGTGGATTGCTGAAAGAGAGAATAGTCCTACTTTATGGGGAACAAAGGCTCTTGACTATTGGGAGAACACGGTCATGGAAGTGCCCAGAATAGTAAAGGGCTATGAGTGCTAGCCAAGGTGGAGAAGGAAAATTTGGGATGGCAACATGGATGATTGGATGTCATTTTGCAACACCCCACCCTTAGGAATAACCCCACTTACATGCCATATCCTGAAAGGGTAGGACTGGATTTCAATCCAGACGTCCATGGCCAATATGACTTTCCAAATATCTATAATGACAACGCCACTAGCCTTGAGGAAGTGCTCACCTTTTTTGAGCATGATTTATACACCTCAATTGACCCCTTCCTTAATGAGTTCAGTTCTTGCCCACACCTTGCTTTTCTCACAACTTGTAATTACCTTAGGCTCCTTAGAGTATTATTAAGGCAAGAGCCTACTCCGCTAGAGTACCACCTTTCGCCTCTATTTTTTTATCTCAATGCTGGCATAGATAGCTATGAAATGGCTAGGCTAATGATGGTGCTGCCCTCTTATCATCTTTTTGTAAGGCCCTCTTAAAGGACATGAGCGACAGTCACTTTACTAAGTTGCAACCACCCTTTTGTTCCACAACTCAAGGCTCGAATGGGCCTAAAAGGATATATGCAAGGGAAAAGGTTCCTTAGCAAGTCTCCTAAACCCCCAACCTCTCCTCTCATGACCATGAGGAAAAAGATTAGTTCCTCGTTATTTTTTTTAAAGAAAAAATAAAAAAGACAGACAATAAAATTAAGAGAAAAGAGAAAAATGAAAGAAAAGAATAATAGAACAAAGAAGAAAATCACAAGAAAGGGTAAGAAACTCATGAGTGCTACAATCAATGCACTTAGGGGTCCTCAAGTTGGGTGCGTCCTATGGCTTCAATCAACCACACTTAGGGCACATCAAGGAGGGTGAGACACACCTAGGGCGGTCACCCTCTCACCTATGGTTAGACCAATCTTCCTAAGCTGCATCCGCCACACCTCCCTTTCACACAAACTGGGTACTCAAGCATGGGACAACACCACTTTGATTTGACCTAGCTCCCAGTTCCACTAGCACGAGCACAATGCACCACACAGTAAGGTAGACACACCCCCTCAATGATGTAAGGAACTCCAGCATCAAGGAATCCTTCGAGAGAAGTAAAGATTTCATTCTAGTTTCGAGATGGTGCCAAAGCGTAAACTCTCCCAAGCTGCGACTATGGGAGAAGGATCGGGCAAGGATGCCACCATCAACACGAACGGGTTATCAGGCATGAACGCTAATTTGACACTCCAAAACCAGGTACCGCTTCATGTCTAGAAATTGAAATCAAATATTTAAAGCATGAGCATCATTAAGAAAAAGTCATACCTCGCATTGAGTAACTTGCATATTTTGAAAGATAACTAAAAAGGGTTTAATAATCATGAGTGTCTGAAATAGATTGCGTATCTACGGTTATAGCAAAAACAAGTCAAGTATTAAGATCTAACTTTTGCATATGCATCATAGATTGTTAGGGTACATAAATATTATGTATAGGTCAATTGTACTCCATAGACCATCGTAGAGAATTAACTTGCACTTACAATGAATGCATGTATACTCGCATTTGAGTAATTAGGTCATGCCTTTTGAGTTGCATAAATGTACTAGAAGGGATTTTTTATGAATAGGGACCTCACATCGCATCCACATCTCAGGGAAGACTTGCATGGCATCATGAATAGCCTCGATTGCACCACATAATGGGATATGCATCTAAAAAGGTAGACTAAGATGCGCATGTGAAATATTGAGCTTATTTGAAAGGAATGGTTTGGTAAATGAAGTCCTGGCTGATAAGCGAAGCCAAGATTTAGCTCCAACCTAGTTAGGACCTTAGTCGCAAATAAATTGATTTGTCCTTATGACCATATGTTAACTTGGAGTCAACACACTCTTTGGTCTCTACCCCAATAGCCAATCGCAATGAATACAAAACACGCTTAGGTATATCATTTTCAGAATATGAAACATCCCGAAGCTAACACAAGGAAGCTCGAATGTAGTACCCACAAGGAGAATGACTATTCGCCAAGCTACATTAGATGCTCATTACTATTGCGGAATGGTAAATAGACTTGGTTTACGCTTGACTTGCAAGAGGAGTAAATATAAGTTTTAGTTGTCTTGAAAGGAGGAGACCCTAGGGTGAACTTAGAACCCGATAGAGTTCTAAGATGGAAAAGATGATTACCAATCAACCAAACAAAATCCTAGACCAAGATCTTAAGATAGGGACCAAAGGATAGTAACCCAAGGGATCCGTCACCTAAAACTATAGTGTAATTGCTCTACCCTAATACATAGTAGTGAGGTCAGAAAGAGGGTATTCTCTATCCCTCAGAAAGTAACGAAAAATGACGCCTAAGTAGGAAAGACCAAGAAGAGCAATGCCAGTGTCAAAGATGAGGACTCCACCTTAGCAGATATCCTAAGCACTCGCCATCATTGATTGTTTGTGCTTGTAAATCTAGACTCAATGTCTGTGAAAGGAATCTATGACTCAAGCTCACGAAGGAAAATTTGATTAATGATTTAGGTTGAATTCAATGAGGGCACGCTAAGCTACCCCCATCTGTCTGCCAACCTTAGCCAAGGGGGTTCTAAATAATCGTGACGGAAACATGGACCGAACCCACCATGAAAGGTCTCTCCATGGGTTAATTTGAATGTAGGAGGACGCTTGGATGCCAGGGGGCATCTAGCTGTAAATTCCCTGCCTCCAGATCCTACTCAAACGATCTACGTGACTTGAGATGGATTCTCAAGGCCCTATTACTAGTGCAAGGGTGGAAACTTGGAGGAAATAAGACGCATCCCCACGGATTGTGGAATCTGTCCTTTTTGGACGAGACTTGTATTTCAGTTAAGATGATAATATAAAGTTTACTTCCAAAGAACTTACCTGGATTGTTTTTGTGTCAGTACCATAAGTTACGCAACGAATCCTGTTTCCTAAAAGGCTTAATTAAGAAAGTTGTTTTTAAATGTCCCACATAAATGTGACAGGACCTAATTAGGTAATTAAAGAATGCCCATTGAGGGAAGTGGGTGGGAAGAATGCCCGACAGGTTTGTCCTACGGCAAGGTGGTCCTAGAGAACTTGGAGGCTTCTCACAGGATTCTACCGACATTTGACCTTTAGGAATCGTTAAGTTAGAACCCAACTCATGCCATTTTAGGGGACCAGAATGGGATTTTTCCCTTTGGGTAGAGAGGTTGAGCGACACATCCCTCTCATTTCCCATTCTCTTTGAACCAAGTGTGGCTTGGATATCTTTGCGTAAAGTAGGGTGTCTTAGGGGACGTTGACCTCTAGGAACCCAGATTTCAGGTTAATCCTAGCGGGTTTGACTGCAAACGTTTTGCTATGAAGCAAACTCGGGGAACCCTAGGCGATAAACTCTAGAACATTCCATGGGAGTGCCGGGCCGTGATGCTTAGATTTGTTTCACGATGGACTTCTAAAAACATGCTTGGACAGCTGGCACATTACAGAGAGGGACTGAGGAGGAGAAGCTCTCCATTTTCTCCTCTCTTCTTCTCTTCTCTTCTCTTCTCTTGTCTCGCGTGCGGCTATGGAGGATGGAGCTTGAGGGAGAAGGCTTGAGGTTGCTTGAGCTTGCATCTAGGATTGTGGAGCTATCAGAGTGCTTGGGGGAGGAGGCTACTCATTCGGGCATCAAGGTAGGCTCACTACACCCATAGGATTGGAAGCACCTCGGCTAGGTGAGAGATAGCCATTAGAGCTCACTTGAAACACTTGAACAATAAGCAGTCCCTAGGTCTTGGAGGTCAAGCATGAGCTCCCACTACATTCATTCTTTTCATTAACAACCCTTTCCATATTATCTTGCTATTCCTTGTGGACTTCATCTTCCCCCTGTTCTCTTGTTGAAAGTGAGATGGTTGGGCTTGCTAGGGTGGAGGAGCAATTCTCCTCTTAGATAGGTGATGGCTTTGGGGTCTTCTCTATGACTTCTCTTTCCACCTGCCCTAGAGCTTCTTGAAGAATGATGGCTATTGACACTCCTCTAAAGCATACATTTGAAGCCTTGGAGGTAGGTTTTTCCTCTCCGACTCTGCTATGGTAGCCGGAGACTCCGCTCCTACCACTCTTGGTGTTGTGGCTAGCACCTTTGTTGATACCTATATTGTCTTTCAGAATTAGGCGTTCCAATTCACCTCATCTAGGGCATTGGCTGCAAGGCTCTCTCTAGCAAATGTGATGAAGGTTAGATCCTTTGGAGTCCTAAAGAACTAGCCACTAAAGATAACATAAATCTTTCAAAAGTGGATTGTCATGGTGGTAGTGAGCTAAGGTCTACTAGTTGTTTGGGTTTAGCTGAACAAGACAAGTTGATGCACGACACTTTCACTTGAAGATTCTTAGTGGTGGATGTGGTTGGATTGGTTCGCAAAGTTTGAAGTTTGATTGACACTTTGTCATCAGGTTTTGTGATGGTGATCATCTTAGAGTCATTAGGTGTAGGAGCTCACTCATGAGCAGTTGCTCATGGGTTTAGCTTTGGGTTGATAGGCCATTTGATTACTCAAAGATTTAGCACCCTTCCTTTTATTTCTTCTCCTTCCCTATTTTGATCAACATTTCTAAAACTTGGTTTTTGGGGCATGAGAGTGAGGATCATATATAGCACTCGAGAGTTTGGACAACCATAGCAGGGTGTTATCCTCATAATATCCTTGGGCTTGCAACAGGGCTTTTGGAACCCCAGTCACATGTGAATTATAGGAGAGCCAACTCTATTGTTTAGGCCTAGAGTTAAGGCATGGAAACTATGTGTTTCCAATGATTGACGTTTTTGAAACTATGGTCTATGCTTAGGGACCCACTTGAGTGTTTGGATTGTGGTTCCTCGATGCAGTTGTGAATGTACTATGGGAGTAGATTGTGATGTACTACCCCCTCCTTAGGGTTGACACTAGGTTTAACTACCAGTGGCACTACACGCTTTGGAACAACTGTGGTGTGCTTACTGAAAGAGCCGTTACTATTCTAGCATGACCGATGGCAAGATGGATGCGCTGCAAGTCATAGTCAACATTACAATGGACTTGTTTTCTGAATACACACCCTAGCAATGACTCCTTACTAACACTTTGCTTATTAGATAACACGTAGAAGACTATGGGTAGGCTCTCATTCTCGATAGAGACCATTAGTTTACATTTCCCCAAGAGTGGATAGGATTGCCCCCAAAATGGGCTAAATTTCACATTGGTTGGTTGCAAGTGGGATTGTCTGATGTTTGTATGTTAAGATATTGGTGTTGGCTCTCTTGTCAATTAGTGCATTAAGGATTTGTGCCTTTTGGGAGATTACAGTGATCTGTAGGTGGACTAGTGCTATTGCTTCCTCATTTTCTTCCTTGAGTTCAATGATTGTTGCAACACCCTTACATTTGTTAATGTTTCTACTATTAGAGGTTTATGAAGTGGATGTGTCAAAGGGTAATATTTTCTGATGTGACTTCCATTGAAGAAACCTATGTCCTCTCCTTATAGGGTATCACGTTTCACATTTCCCATTCTACTAATATTGCAAACCTTGAAGGGTTTTCCCAATCCCCCTAAACTTCATTTTCTACTTGTGTCCCTTAAATGAAGTATAGCAAGACTAAGTCTCCTTGCCTAAAGTCTCGTTGTTTGATGATGGGACCTCAAATGGGCCAGCACTGGCTATGGCACTAGCTGGACCTCATGCTCATAACAGACAAACCCACCCACACGGCCTTGTGGGCCAGGAGCATCTATCTGCTGCTAAAGGACAAACTGTCCTAAAGCCTAATCTATGCGTTTATAGTTTTGTAGTCCAACATTTCCGTTTCTATAAACTCCACAGAGGGAGAACCCATACACATTGGCAATAAATGCCACGATAATCACATACATGGAAGGCAACCTCTCGGTGGAATTGCCGCGGCCCCACTACAGCTCTCCTACATCGCAGGGATTAGCCCCTTGATGCGCTACTCAACATATAGAACAAACGAACAAACTCCACTCTTTCATTTTGAAAATATTCCAGGAGATACCATGTGTCCTTACCAAATGATCCCCCAAGAAACGAACGTCTATCCTATGGCTTAGGTTGCCTTTCTACACTCAAGCGTGGGTCATCGTCATCAAAAACAAGTGCTATGCATCCAGTCCTTTGTATTCTGATACCATGGTTGACATGCACATGCAAAAGTGGATGATCCTAAAGTGCTCAACCATAATTTTCAATCAAAAACATGTTGTGCACAACCAGGCTTTCCAATGCTCATTCCCTAACTCTTTGTGGCGATGTAAGGATAGCACCGAGACAACACTCGTGCTGCTATCCTCTTAATTAAAATGCAACAAACTCTATGTCATGATATACATCAGCAAATTAGCAATAATCAGTACGCAAATCGCACCATTCAAACATCCCACTGTTGAGATATCGAGCTTCACTCATGATATGCCAGGGTGACCGTTGTGTATTTATGTCGCCGACTTGTTAGCTGCAGATGCGGTTGGTACACCGCCCATGAATAATAGCTAGATGACAGCTATCCTTATCTACTCTAGTTCGTGGCTCAGTTAGTATGTCACCTTAGTTAGTTGAGTTTGGTTTGAGACCCATATATAGGGTTCTTCTATTTCTTTGTACTAGAGTTCCTTTTGGCTTACACAACTTAGAAGAGGAACTATTTTCAGCCTCCACCGGTGTGTGTATTCCCCCATTGTGCAAGCAAGAAAGCTACAAGTGAGACTCCTTCCTTCTCTCCCACAATCTTGGCATGGTATCCGAGCCTTGTTCGTGGTAAGGAGCTCAAGAAAGCAAACCAAGTTCGCGGTGTTCTGGTAAGAGGACCAGTGTTGCTTTCATTTTTCTATTTTGGGAGCAAGTCTCTGCAGATAGCACAGTCGGAAAGTGCAAGAGTGCATTGTCTCAGATTAAGATGCCCTTCGTCGCTTTTTTTGATTTGAGGCCATTTCGGGGCCTATTTTGGAGGCAGAAGTTTTTCGCAAGCACTCCGGAAAAGACCCTGTTTTTTGCTATGTGACCACTGTTCTATAGGTCGGTGAAAAGTTACTGTGGAAATTGCATTGTATGCCTGCGTAGAGACATTGGGAGGTACAGAATCATCCTTGTTTCCTATTGATGCAAAATCGTCACTAGGAAGTGACTGTGTGGTCAAATACCACTTTTGTCAGTTTTGCAAATTTGCCCTTGTGAAACTGAAGCTGTGTTTTTTAGCAGTGACAGAATTTTTTGCAGTGTTCTGTAATGGCGTTTGATTCTCTTTCACAGATTGTCACTAAAAAGCTTGACAAGAACAACGTCCAAGCATGGAAGTTTAGAATGATGAATTTCCTTATGGGAAAAGGATATTGGGAATTCGTTGCAGAAAATGAATAAGAACCAGTTCTTCCTGATGTTCCCAATCAACAACAAATGCAGGCATTTAAAGGATGGCATGATAGAGCCAGGAAAGTTATGTACTAGCTGTCTATCAGCATTTCGGACTCTATGATTATGCATATTCAGGATGCAAGTATGCCAAAGGAGTCATGGGATACTTTGTCAAAAATGTATAGCACAAATACGCAAGCCAGGAAAATGCAGCTCAAGCAAGAGTTTCACAATGTGCAAAGAGAAAGTATGAGCATCAATGACTACCACATGAAGGTGAAGAAGATTGCAGATACACTTGCTTCCATTGGGTCGCCAGTGGAAGATGATGATTTAGTTTCTGTGACCTTGAATGGTCTAGGAAAGGATTATGCACAGTTCCGAACATTGATTTCTGTCCGTGAAAGATTTCCTGATTTTGAGGAGTTGATTGCTCTTCTAATTTCTGAGGAGCAGAGAAATGGTGGTGCATCTTCTTCAGGAGGAACTTCAAAAGAAGTTATCTTCTACTCAAATACTGGAAGAGGTAGAGGCAGAGGTAGAGGAGGCCAATCTGGAGGCCGTGGTAGAAATCAGAATATGCAACAAACTCAAGAAAACTAGTCCTATGGAGGAGGATGTGGTAACTCTAGAGGCAGGGGGAGCCAGAGAGGTCGTGGTGGATAACAAAGAGGCCAAAATGCAAACAGCAATGTTGAATGCTACTACTGTGGTAAAATGGGTCATATGGCTAAAGACTGCTATAAAAAGCAGAATGACATCATGAATGGAAAATTGCAACAAGGGAATTATGCATCTTCTAGTAGACATGGTGATGACATAAATGAGCATTTGTTTATGGTATAGCACATGACCAATTCTGTGACAAGTGCAGAAGAAAGCAACGATGTGTAGTATATTGACTCAGGTGCATCAAACCACATGACAGGTCATGCAGAATGGATGAAGGATGCAAGGAAAATGAAAAAACCAGGATTTGTGGAGATTGATGATGATAATGCACATCCTATTGTGCAGATTGGAAAATTTCCTTTGTCTATGCAGGATGGGAAAAAGAAAAACCTATCAGATGTATCGAATATCACCAAGAACCTGGTTTCTATTGGTCAAATGGTTGAGCAGGGCTTGCAGGTCAGATTTAATTATCATGGATGCTTTGTTGAGGATATGAAAAATAAAGGTCGCTTGATAGCAAAAGGAAAGAAGAAGGGCAGAATATTTACGTTGGATGTAGAGATGCCTGAATTGAGTGCAGCAATGTTTGCACATGGGACCGGTGTAGTTGCAGATATTGATAACTGGCATAAACGCATTGGTCATGTTAATGTATAGCGACTTAAATCAATGCAAGCCCAAAATATTGTTGCAGGATTGCCTAAATTCAGGGTTGCAGAAATGCATAAGGTATGTGAAGCCTGTCAATTTGGAAAACAGGCAAGGAAACCATTTCCTAGACATGTTCAAAAGAGTAAGAAGCCATTGGAATTAATCCATTCTGATGTGTGGACTACTAAAGTTGCATATATTGGAGGCTGTCATTATTTTGTCACTTTAATTGATGACTATAGCAGAAAAGTTTGGGTGTATTTTATGAAAAAGAAAAGTGAAGTTTTTGGGCATTTCAAAACTCTTAAAGCTATGGTTGAAAAAGAAACAGGCCTGCAAATAAAATGCCTAACGTCAAATGGAGGGGGAGAGTACCTCTCAAATGAGTTTGCAAGGTTCTTGCAAGAGCATGGCATAAAGCAGCAATATTCATGTAGTCATACTCCACAACAAAATGGAATTGCAAAAATAAAAAACAGGCATATTGGAGAGGTATCTCGTGCCATGCTCAATGAAAAAGACCTGCCAGATTTTTACTGGGCTGAGGCAGTTGCTACAGCAGCCTACATAATGAACAGGACTCCCATTGCAGCAATACATGGCATGAATCCAGAGGAGAGGTATATTGGTAGGAAACCAGATATTTCTCATTTGAAAATTTTTGGTTGCATTGCCTATATTCATGTGCCAGATGAGTTGAGATCCAAGTTGGATCCAAAAGCTGAGAAGTGCATCTTTGTTGGTTACTCTCTGCAGCAAAAAGGGTATAGATGCTATAACCCTTCTACTCATAAGTTTACAGTGAGCAGAGATGTTTTTTTTTATGAGATGAGTAGCTGGTATAAACCAGTAAATGTGATTGATAATGTAGATGCACAAAATGGTAATGCTGCACAGAATTCACAGCAGAAGTCACAAGATATTAGTGGACATGGAGCGTCCTCTAGCAATGGTTCACATTCTTTGCCATGGGCAAACAAATTGAGATCATGAGAATCTCCTCAAAAAAATGTAGATAGTGGTATGCAGGTTTCGTGAAAAGGAAAAGAGAAGGTAGATCAGCCCATGGTTGATGTAAATGCATGTCACTCTTATGTGGATGGTGAATCCAGTGGCTCAGAACAGAGCATTGTTGATGAGTTAGGTATTCCTTCTATTGTTACACATGGAGTAAGGAAGACCATGGATGTTTTGAGAGCACCTGGGAGTGAACCTACTTTGCACAGGTCTACCAGAGCTAGGTATCCTGTGGATAGACTGAAATATGATGGATTTACAGCCATTCACTATGCCTATATGGTCAAAGTGATACAGGAACCAGAACCCACTTCTTTTGAGCAAGCCATGGGAAAAGAAAAATGGGAGAAAGCCATGGATGAAGAAATGGATGCCTTGGAAGCAAATGCTACATGGGAATTGGTACCTTTGCCTAAAGATAAGATTGCAATTGGTTGTAAGTGGGTTTATAAGGTAAAACACAATGTAGATGGTTCTGTGAATAGATACAAGGCAAGATTAGTAGTCAAGGGGTATGCACAAACACATGGCATTGATTATGAAGAAACATTCAGTCCGGTTGCAAGGATGGAAACCGTAAGAGCAGTCATTGCTATGGCTGCATCAAAGGGATGGTCTTTACATCAGATGGATGTAAAGAATGCCTTCTTGCATGGTGATTTGCAAGAAGAGGTCTATATGGAGCAGCCACCAGGTTATGTGCATGCTGTTCATTCTGAGTTTGTTTGCAGGTTGAAGAAAGCCTTGTATGGCTTGAAGCAAGCACCTAGAGCATGGTTTGACAAGATAGGACAGTATCTTGTCACTATTAGCTTTCAGATTTCCAAGGCAGATTTCTCACTTTATGCGAGAAAAATAGAGAAAGGTATTATGCTACTTGTCATTTATGTTGATGATTTGATTATGACAGGTGATAGTGATGAAGATATCCTTCATGTGAAAATGCTATTAAAGCAGAAGTTTGAGATGAAGGATTTGGGAGAGCTGCGTTATTTCTTGGACATTGAGGTGATTAGATCACCAAGTGGGATATGGCTCTTGCAGAGGCAGTATGGATTGGACATGCTGTCTAAATATGGGATGACAGGCTGTAAGCCTATTTCAGTTCCCTTGGAGCAGAATGTGAAGCTGAGAGCAAATGCAGGTGAGCTTCTGGAAGACCCTACTATGTACAGACGCATAGTAGGAAGTTTGGTTTATATGACTATTACCAGGCCAGATTTGAGCTATGTTGTTGGATTGGTAAGTCAGTTTATGCAAGCTCCAAGGAAACCGCATTTGGATGCGGCTAGACGCATACTCAGGTATGTGAAGTCCACATTGCAGTATGGACTACTATACACTGATGCTGATTAGGCTGGTAGTATTTTTGATAGACGGTCTACTAGTGGATATGTGTTCTCTTTTGGGAGTGCTGCAATCACTTGGAGCAGCAAGAAAAAACCTACAGTTGCCTTGTCGAGCACAGAGGCTGAGTACAGGGGTGCAGCAATGGCTGCATGTGAGGTAGCTTGGTTGCATAAGCTACTTTATGATATGCATCAGCCTACAGATGGGCCACTTGTCATTTATTGTGACAAGATGAGTAGTATACACTTGGCAAATAACCCAGTCTATCATGCTAGAACAAAGCACATTGAGGTGCATTATCACCATGTGCAGGAGAGGGCTTTACTAGGTCTTATTGATCTAGTTTATGTCAGCACAGAGGATCAGGTAGCTGACATATTTACGAAGGCATTGGGTGCAAAGAACCTGCGCAAGTTCAGAGACCTGCTTGGTGTGCAGGAATTGGGATTGAGCTCGAGGGGGAGTGTTGAGATATCGAGCTCCACTCGTGATATGCCAGGGTGACCGCTGTGCATTTATGTCACCGACTTGTTAGCTGTAGATGCGGTTGATACACCACCCATGAATAATAGCTAGATGACAGCTATCCTTATCTACTCTAGTTCGTGGCTCAGTTAGTATGCCACCTTAGTTAGTTGAGTTTGGTTTGAGACCCATATATAGGGTTCTTCTATTTCTTTGTACTATGCCACCTTAGTTAGTTGAGTTTGGTTTGAGACCCATATATAGGGTTCTTCTATTTCTTTGTACTAGAGCTCCTTTTGGCTTACACAACTAAGAAGAGGAAAACTGTTTTCAGCCTCCACCGGTGTGTGTATTTCCCCATTGTGCAAGCAAGAAAGCTACAAGTGAGACTCCTTCCTTCTCTCCTACAATCTTGACACCCACCCCCCAACGTTTAGGTATTGCTTTCGTTGCATAGGTGTAGAGGTTCATTTTGTCATGTTTTGATGTATGAAAAGCGGTAAATCACAAACTTTGACAAAGAGGTAGGGCAAACTGAGGCTAAACCTCATGCTTTGCCACTACCATATATCCACAAACAATCATTATATTTTTTCTTATTTTTGTGAAGCGTATTTCTATTTTTCTCCTTATTTTTTTCATTTTCTTGATTTATTTGTCAATAAAATATGCTATTTTCTAATTTTTCTTGTTCCAATCACTTCAGCATACTAAGGTTCAATTTATCTTCCATTTCACCCCCATAGGAACACATTTCACCCACCCGAAACGACAAAACTATCATTTTACCGCTCAAAAACCACATTTCGAGTTTTACATGAATTAAATAGCACATGTAAATCATTGCAAAATATAAAAAATTTGATAAACAGCCATTAATGATGATGCAACCCTTCATCCAATAAGAATATCATTACCATCATAAAATACCAAAAACCCTTCATTTTCTTCATAAAAATGGTCATACCGTGTTTTTACGAAACCCAAGACGCATTAAATGACTGCATGACCAGCGGACAGAGCCTCCATTGCTCTCAATCCAATGCTGCACATCAATCTTCAGCATCTCCATCAATCTCCATCACTGTTTCCTTCAATCTCCCTCTCGATTCCTCCTTCAAGATAGTGCACATGAACAACCCATAGAGAGGAGAGAGAGGGAGGAGAGAGAAAGAGTAGATTTTGATCTCTTCATTCAGCCAGCCGTATCTCGCGTGAAGACCGGCGATATGATCATGGAAGAGGGAGCATTTTCCAGGCATTGTCTGTTTCATGGCTTACTTGCAGCCCAAAATCGATTTTGGGGGGGGGGGGGGGGGGGGTCCCAATTTTTTCAGCACCATTTCTGATGATGGCGTGCTGCCGCCATGTGAAGAAAATGAGGGAGGGGGGGTGCCTCCTCCCGAAGGGCACCCCCTTTTGGCCTAATTTTTGTCCACCTTTTCAAAATTTTCCCATTTTTTGCCTCCTTCGCATCCGAACTCCGATTTGATCTCTGAAAAATCCTGCGCGTCCGTCTCAGCATCCCGCACTGACTAGTAGCTCCCAGCATCCCACATGGCAATCAAAAAATTTATCAAAAATCCACAAGTATCGCTCGGGCGCCTTTTAAAAGCTATCTTCTCCTATCACATCACAATCTAAGATTGTCATCTCTTTTCTCCAACATTGTAAATCTTGCAGCCCATTGCCTGTTTTTTTTTGCATTCTTGTCATACAACCTATGCAATCCATACATGCAACGATGTTGACAAAGACCATAGGGCTTTCAAAGCTTGGTGTATGAGCTCCCTTTCCACCAGAGATCTTGACGAATAAATGTTGCATCAAGCCACACAGAAAAAAAGTCACCTGTCAGAATCCTAAAGAGGGGAGCCATAGCCTTTGAACTCAAGCTCAAATATCTCTTCTCTCTCACACTCCCATTGGGCTCAATCATACTACTAACTCTTTGATTTACTTCCACTCTCAGTTTCTAGCAAAGCTACCACTTCAAATCAACAAGAAGAAGATTCAATTTGGTAGTATCTTTTGATACTCACCTAATGCTTTTTGGCACTAGTGCTTCTTGTGTCTTTTGACACATTCAACTTCAACTCTCATGTTAGTCTACTCTCAATTATTTGCTAGTGCTCTTGTTATAAAAATGGGTAAAGATTCACCCTCATGCCTATTCAAAGGTGTCGGGTCTCACACACATGGTAGACAAGGATCAAACTCATACTGATGAAGAAAGGCTTGTGGTCAGTCACAAGTGATGAAGAGAAGAAGCAAATGGAAGGTACACTCTTAGTAAAATAGGACAAAAATTATCATAAGGCTCAAGCTATTATCAAGATAGAGCTTGATGAAAGCTACATTCATTATGTAGATGCTTCTGAAACTTCTCAAGCAACTTGGGAATGCCTAAATATCTTGTTTGAAGCATAGTCCAAATCCTCAAAATATGGATTATTAATTAAATTCTTTAGGATTGATATGTAGAGTTCTTGCAACTCATTTTAAATATATGGAAAGCTTATTGACACAACTGCATGAATCAACTTGAAGATGGATGAAGACATTTGCATTGGAGCACTCCTCAAATGTCTTTCACCCAAGTATGATAATATGCATACCACATTAATCAACTTGCCTAAGCCAAAGCTAGTGGACATCAAATACTCTCTCCTTGAAGAGGAAAAGAAGACTAAGAGCAAAGGAGAAGCAAGCACTCGGAGAGGAGACTAAAAACTCCTCTATGTTGGAGACAAAGGAAAGAAGGACATAGTTTGATATTTTTGTAAAAGAACTGGGCATATTGAGAAGTTTTGACATGCTATGAAAAGATTTCAAAGAGCGTACCATGCAACAATCAAAGAAGAAGACAACAATGGAGAAGAAAAAGAAGAAGACACTAAAGAGAAAAAGGAGAAGACCTATCAATCCCTCTTTTATAGCTCATAGACTTTTTTAGGTTCTTCATGTGTACTTGCCTAATGTTCTTATTCAAGATCTTGTACCCCTTATGTAACCTTTGCACTACAACCTCTACACAGTTAGTTAGGCCTTGTGATAGCCTTAAGCTTTATATGGTTGGTTTTTCCATGTCTACACTTAGCAAGGTTCTACTCATGATAGCCTCTATATACTCAATGCTTGTCTTGGTTGTGATTGAGGAGAGATGTTGAGAAATGTGCAATCAAACCCATTCTATTACCTCTTTGTAATGAATAGCAAGGCAAAGAACCACATTGTAGATAAAGCCTTATACTAGGTCATGTATGCATGGTATTTCAAAACCATGGTTGGTGAATACCGTGGTCTCTTTCCACCTTTTTCCACCTACCAATACCACCTACTATAAGCCTATAAAAGGCACTCATCCCACACTCATTCTATCTATCATTCTCATTCAGTTGTACTTGCATTATGCTTGAGTAATATCAATTGTTCTCTTTTGTCATTACTTATGTCTCACTATGATTGCCTACTTGCTCATTAGTGATCTAGCCTAGCATGCATTCTCAATATTTTCACATTATGTAGATGACTTGGCCATTATAGGTGATGATACATAGAGAGGGAAAGGAGAGAGAAAAAAATGAGAGTGGGAGAGGAGAGAGAAAAAGAGAGAAAAATCATTAAACCTGATAGGGAAAGAGAGGGAGAGGGTGAGGGAGGGAGAGGAAATGAGAGAGGGAGAGGAAGAGAGAAAAGGAAATTAATTGTTGTTGTTTGTTGTAGTAGTAGTAGTTTTTTTTTCTTTTTTTGTTTATTGTTGTTTAGTTTTCTTGCTTTTTATAGTAGTAGTAGTAGTAGTTTTTTCTTCTTTTCTTGTTTATTGTAGTAGTAGTAGTAGTAGTAGTAGTAGTAGTAGTAGTAGTAGTTGTTGTTGTTGTTGTTGTTGTGTTTTTTTTTTCTTCTTTTCTTGTTTATTATAGTGGTAGTGGTAGTGGTAGTCGTAGTCATGGTTGTGGTCATGGTCGTTGTTTTTTATTCTTTTCAACGCTTTATTATAGTGGTAGTGGTAGTGGTAGTGGTAGTGGTAGTGGTAGTGGTAGTGGTAGTGGTAGTGGTCGTAGTCGTGGTCTGGTCGTGGTCGTGGTTGTGGTTGTAATCGTAGTCATAGTCATGGTCATAGTCGTAGTTGTGGTCGTCGTCATAGCCATGGTTGTGGTCATGGTCATGGTCGTAGTAGTGGTAGTGGTAGTGGTAGTGGTAGTGGTAGTGGTAGTGGTAGTGGTCGTGGTCGTGGTCATTGTAGTCGTGGTCGTGGTCGTGGTCGTGGTCGTAGTCGTAATGGTGGTTGTGATCGTGGTCGTGGTCATAGTTGTAGTCGTAGTCGTGATCGTTAAAGAAAATGAGAGAGGGAGAGGAAGAGAAAAAATGAGAAGGAACGAGAGAGAGGGAATAAACATACACCATAATAAAGAAAGAGAAAAAGAGAGAGAGATGGAAGGAGATGAGATAATGAATGGATAAAAAACAAAGAGAGAGTGGTGGCGAAGTCCGGTGCAACACCACGAGACGGGAAACACTCCGACATATATATGTTAATTTGTGGATGGGTGGGTGGAGACTTTGTTGAGATATCGAGCTCCACTCGTGATACGCCAAGGTGACCGTTGTGTATTTATGACACCGACTTGTTAGCTGCAGATGCGGTTGGTACACCACCCATGAATAATAGCTAGATGACAGCTATCCTTATCTACTCTAGTTCATGGCTCAGTTAGTATGCCACCTTAGTTAGTTGAGTTTGGTTTGAGACCCATATATAGGGTTCTTCTATTTCTTTGTACTAGAGTTCTTTTGGCTTACACAACTAAGAAGAGGAAAACTGTTTTCAGCCTCCACCTGTGTGTGTATTCTCCCATTGTGCAAGTAAGAAAGCTACAAGTGAGACTTCTTCCTTCTCTCCTACAATATTGACATGGTATCAGAGCCTGGTTCGTGGTAAGGAGCTCAAGAAAGCAAACCAAGTTCGCGGTGTTCTGGTAAGAGGACCATTGTTGCTATCATTTTTTCCATTTTGGAAGCAAGTCTCTACAGGTAGCACAGTCGAAAAGTGCAAGAGTGCATTGTCTCAGATTGAGACGCCCTTCGCGGTGTAGCAAGAGGGCAATATATGCTGCGGGAGAGGGATTTAGCCCATTGGTTGCCCTATTTTTTTGATTCGAGGCCATTTTGGGGCCTGTTTTGGAGGCGAAAGTTTTTCGCATGCACTCAGGAAAATGCCCTGTTTTTTGTTGTGCGACCACTGTTCTACAGGTCGGTGAAAAGTTAGCATAGAAATTGCATCATATGCCTGTGCACAGAGACATTGGGAGTTACGAAATCATCCTTGTTGCCTGTTGATGCAAAATCGTCACTAGGAAGTGACTGTGTGGTCAAATACCACTTTCGTCAGTTTTGCAGATTTGCCCTTGTGAGGCTGAAGCTGTGTTTTTTGAAGTGAAAGAATTCTTTGCAATGTTCTGTAATGGCGTCTGATTCTCTTTCACAGATTGTCACTGAAAAGCTTGACAAGAACAAGTTCGAAGCATGGAAGTTTAAAATGACGAATTTCCTTATGGGAAAAGGATATTGGGAATTCGTTGCAGGATATGAAGAAGAATCAGTTCTTCGTGATGTTCCCAATCAACGGCAAATGCAGGTATTTAAAGGATGGCATAAGAGAGCCAGAAAAGTTATGTACTGGCTGTCTATCAGTATTTCAGACTCTATGATTGTATATATTCAGGATGCAAGTATGCCAAAGGAGGCATGGGATACTTTGTCAAAAATGTATAGCACAAATATGCAAGCCAGGAAAATGCAGCTCAAGCAAGAGTTGCACAATGTGCAAAGAGAAAGTATGAGCATCAATGACTACCACATGAAGGTGAAGAAGATTGCAGATGCACTTGCTTCCATTGGGTCGCCAGTGGAACATGATGATTTAGCTTCTGTGACCTTGAATGGTCTAGGAAAGGATTATGCACAGTTCTAAACATTGATTTCCATCCATGAAAAATTCCTGATTTTGAGGAGTTGATTGCTCTTCTAATTTCTGAGGAGCAGAGAAATGGTGGTGCATCTTCTTCAGGAGGAACTTCAAAAGAAACTGTCTTCTACTCAAATGCTGGAAGAGGTAGAGGCAGAGGTAGAGGAGGCTGATCTGGAGGCCGTGGTAGAAATCAGAATATGTAGCAAAATCAAGAAAACCAGCCCTATGGAGGAGGACGTGGTAACTCTAGAGGCAAGGGGAGCCAAAGAGGTCGTGGTGAATGGCAAAGAGGCCAAAATGCAAACAACAATGTTGAATGCTACTACTGTGGTAAAATGGGTCATCTGGCTAAAGACTGCTATAAAAAGCAAAATGACATCATGAATGGAAAATTGCAATAAGGGAATTATGCATCTTCTAGTAGACAGGGTGATGACAAAAATAAGCATTTGTTTATGGTGCAGCACATGACCAATTCTGTGACAAGTGGAGAAGAAAGCAACGATATGTGGTATGTTGACTCAGGTGCATCAAACCACATGACAGGTCATGCAGAGTGGATGCAGGATGCAAGGAAAATGGAAAAACCAGGATTTGTGGAGACTGGTGATGATACTGCACATCCTATTGTGCAGATTGGAAAAATTCATTTGTCTATGCAAGATGGGAAAAAGAAATACATGTCGGATGTATTTCATGTCTCGAATATCACCAAGAACCTAGTTTCTGTTGGTTAAATGGTTGAGTAGGGCTTGCAGGTCAAATTTAATCCTCATGGATGCTTTGTTGAGGATTTGAAAAATAAAGGTCACTTGATAGCAAAAGGAAAGAAGAAGGGCAGAATGTTTACGTTGGATGCAGACATGCCTGAATTGAGTGTAGCAATGTTTGCACATGGGACCGGTGTAGTTGCAGATATTGATATCTGGCATAAACGCATTGGTCATGTTAATGTACAACGACTTAAATCAATGTAAGCCCAAAATATTGTTGCAGGATTGTCTAAATTCAAGGTTGCAAAAATGCATAAGGTATGTGAAGCCTATCAATTTGGAAAACAAGCAAGGAAACCATTTCCTAGACATGTTCAAGAGAGTAAGAAGCCATTGGAATTAATCCACTCTGATATGTGGACTACTAAAGCTGCATCTATTGGAGGCTATCATTATTTTATCACTTTTATTGATGATTATAGCAGAAAAATTTGGGTGTATTTTATGAAAAAGAAAAGTGAAGTGTTTTGGCATTTCAAAACTCTTAAAGCTATGGTTGAAAAAGAAACAGGCTTGCAAATAAAATGCCTAAGGTCAGGTGGAGGGGGAGAGTACCTCTCAAATGAGTTTGCAAGGTTCCTGCAGGAGTATGGCATAAAGCAACAATATTTATGCAATCATACCCCACAACAAAATGGAATTGCAGAAACGAAAAATAGGCATATTGAAGAGGTATATTGTGCCATGCTCAACGAAAAAGATGCCAGATTTTTACTGGGTTGAAGTAGTTGCTACAGCAGTCTACATAATGAACAAGACTCCCATTGCAGCAATACATGGGATGACTCCAGAGGAGAGTTATACTGCTAGAAAACCAGATATTTCTCATTTGAAAATTTTTGGTTGCGTTGCCTATGTTCATGTGCTAGATGAGTTGAGATCCAAGTTGAATCCAAAAGCTGAGAAGTGCATCTTTATTGGTTACTCTCTGCAGCAAAAAGGGTATAGATGCTATAACCCTTCTACTCGTAAGTTTACAGTGAGCAGAGATGTTGTTTTTGATGAGATGAGTAGCTGGTATAAACCAGTAAATGTGATTGATGATGTAGATGCACAATATGGTAATGCTCCACAGAATTCACAGCAGCAGTTACAAAATATTAGTGGACCTGGAGTGTCCTCTAGCAGTGGTTCACATTCTTCGCCATGGACAAGTAGATTGAGATCAAGAGAATCTCCTCAAAGCAATGCAGATAGTGGTATGCAAGTTTCACGAAAAGGAAAAGAGAAGGTAGATCAGCCCATGTTTGATGTGAATGCATGTCACTCTTATGTGGATGGTGAATCCAGTGGCTCAGAACAGAGCATTGATGATGAGTTGGGTATTCCTTCTATTGTTACACCTGGAGTAAGGAAGACCAGGGATGTTTTGAGAGCACTTGGGAGTGAACCTACTTTGCCCAGGTCTACCAGAGCTAGGTATCCTGTGGATAGACTGAAATATGATGGATTTACAGCCATTCACTATGCCTATATGGTCAAAGTGATACAGGAACCAGAACCCACTTCTTTTGAGCAAGCCATGGGAAAAGAAAAATGGGAGAAAGCCATGGATGAAGAAATGGATGCCTTGGAAGCAAATGCTACATGGGAATTGGTACCTTTGCCTAAAGATAAGAATGCAATTGGTTGTAAGTGGGTTTATAAGGTGAAGCACAATGCAGATGGTTCTATGAATAGATACAAGGCAAGATTAGTAGTCAAGGGGTATGCACAAACATATGGCATTGGTTATGAAGAAACATTCAGTCCGGTTGCAAGGATGGCAACCATAAGAGCAGTCATTGCTATGGCTGCATCAAAGGGATGGTCTTTACATCAGATGGATGTAAAGAATGCCTTCTTGCATGGTGATTTGCAAGAAGAGGTCTATATGGAGCAGCCATCAGGTTATGTGCATGTTGTTCATCCTCAGTTTGTTTGCAGGTTGAAGAAAGCCTTGTATGGCTTGAAGCAAGCACCTAGAGCATGGTCTGACAAGATAGGACAATATCTTGTCACTATTGGCTTTCAGATTTCCAAGGCAGATTTCTCACTTTATGTGAGAAAAACAGAGAAAGGTATTATGCTGCTTGTCATTTATGTTGATGATTTGATTATGACAGGTGATAGTGATGAAGATATTCTTCATGTGAAAATGCTATTGAAGCAGAAGTTTGAGATGAAGGATTTGGGAGAGCTGCGTTATTTCTTGGGCATTGAGGTGATTAGATCACCAAGTGGGATATGGCTGTTGCAGAGGCAGTATGGATTGGACATGCTGTCCAAATATGGGATGACACGCTGTAAGCCTATTTCAGTTCCTTTGGAGCAGAATGTGAAGCTGAGCGCACATGCAAGTGAGCTTCTCGAAGACCCTACTATGTACAGACGCATAGTAGGAAGTTTGATTTATATGACTATTACCAGGCCAGATTTGAGCTATCCTGTTGGATTGGTAAGTCAGTTTATGCAGGCTCCAAGGAAACCACATTTGGATGCGGTTAAACGCATACTCAGGTATGTGAAGTCCACATTGCAGTATGGACTATTTTATGAGACTGGGGTTCAGATACAGTTGCATGGATACACTGATGCTGATTGGGCTGGTAGTATCTATGATAGACGATCTACCAGTGGATATGTGTTCTCTTTTGGGAGTGCTGCAGTCACTTGGAGCAGCAAGAAATAGCCTACAGTTGCCTTGTCGAGCACAGAGGCTGAGTACAGGGGTGCAGCAATGGCTGCATGTGAGGTAGCTTGGTTGCATAAGCTACTTTATGATATGCATCAGCCTACAGATGGGCCAGTTGTCATTTATTGTGACAAGATGAGTAGTATACACTTGGCAAATAACCCAGTCTATCATGCTAGAACAAAGTACATTGAGGTGCATTATCACTATGTGCAGGAGAGGGTTTTACTAGGTCTTATTGATCTAGTTTATGTCAGCACAGAGGATCAGGTAGCTGACATATTCACGAAGGCATTGGGCGCAGAGAAGATGCGCAAGTTCAGAGACCTGCTTGGTGTGCAAGAATTGGGGTTGGGCTTGAGAGGATCACGTAGCTGACATATTCACGAAGGCATTGGGCGCAGAGAAGCTGCGCAAGCTCAGAGACCTGCTTGGTGTGCAGGAATTGGGGTTGAGCTCGAGGGGGAGTGTTGAGATATCGAGCTCCACTCATGATACGCCAGTGTGACCATTGTGCATTTATGTCACCAACTTGTTAGCTGCAGATGCAGTTGGTACACCTCCCATGAATAATAGCTAGATGATAGCTATCCTTATCTACTCTAGTTCGTGGCTCAGTTAGTATACCACCTTTGTTAGTTGAGTTTAGTTTGAGACCCATATATAGGGTTCTTCTATTTCTTTGTACTAGAGTTCTTTTGGCTTACACAACTAAGAAGAGGAAAATTGTTTTCAGCCTCCACCTGTGTGTGTATTTCCCCATTGTGCAAGCAAGAAAGCTACAAGTGAGACTCCTTCCTTCTCTCCCACAATCGTGACAGACTTTACATACGTTAATTTTTACTGAGTTACAAGAGAAGAAATCCCTTCTCAAACAATTTAAGAAAGAAAAAAAGAATGATAACAAAAACAAATTGTTTGTCGTAACGTAGACAAAATGGAAAATGATGAAGGTCTTGTTGTTCAAGATCGTGAGGCGTATCTTAATCAGCGTGTCCGATGTCCTTGCTCTCAATGCAAGCTGGCAAATAGAGGAAAACGTCGATTGTCTATAGAACACGTACGATGCTTCGGCGAGTTTCAATCTGAGATAATTGATCAGACGATTTTGGATTTTCAACAAACGGTAAGAAAAGTTAATATCAATTATGCATTGTACTCGCAAGCTAATTGAATACCATATACAAGAAGATTGGGTGTGGCTGGCAAATTTTCTATCCAGAGAGGCGACGTTTTGTCCCAAGGAGGAGTGCACCCTTTGCGGTCAATTAGAAGAGTTCGTGGGCATACGATGGATGGAGTGCTTGAGCCAATCCACCACTTGGAAGGTACTACCCAATCTATACCGTCAATACCAGAGGAGACATGTAGCCTTCTACATCTACCTACAATCTTGGAGCCTGAGATGGAGGCAATGATCGATGCATTGATTGCCATGGATGTCGAGACTTCTGATCCGCTAAGAGAGGAAGCATCCATACCATTATATGATGGGTGCTGAGTATCTCGCCTGAAGACATTGCTTGCACTCCTAAGTGGGCAAGCAAAATATGGGTGGAGCAATGCAAGTGTGATCGAGTTGTTCAAGTACCTTGTGTGTACGCTTCATTGATTTCTTTTCAGCACTATCATTAAAAACATTTGTGCTTTTTCAAGCTGTTTTATGATTTTTTTCAGGTTACTGAAATATCATATATTACCACCTGCAAATACCATGCCTGAGTCTCGTGATGATGCACGACATGTTTTACGAAAGCTTGGCATGGACTACAACAGCATCCATGCATGTATCAACGATTGCATACTATTTCGAGGAGAATACGAGACTATAGAGACATGTCCAAAGTGTGGTGCTCACAGGTATCGACAGGACTTGCAAAGGCACCATCCCTCAAAAAGTTCTTAGACACTTTCTGCTTATCCCCCGCATAAACCACATGTTTCGTATGTCCGGCATGGCAAGCTTGACAATGTGGCATGTGTAGAATAGGTCCATAGATGGAGTTCAACAAATATCAGTAGATTCACACGCATGGAGCCACATTGACTCTACCTTCCTAGGCTTTGCCCGAGAGACAATGAATCTCTAGATCAAATGGCGAGATTCAGAGACATGGCAGACCAGGAGCTGTCTCGGATATCATTAGGCCGCTCTATTAGATCTACTTCGATGTGATCAGATGCTTCAGCTTCGAGCAAATGAGGTCGATGCTCCAGACTTGGGCTAGAGGGAGGGAGTGCTTCAAGGTCAGGGGGATGCTGTAGAGATACAGAGGCAGTGAGCTCACGGTCGGTACGGGATACATGTGCTACTCCTCGCTCTCATGGCGGTTCTAGGGAGCATGGCTCAGGTGGTTGCTGTGGAGGCATGGACACGGTGTCTCCGTCTTGTCATTTTGCTAGAGTTGCATCACCTCCAAGATTTGTCACACCTATGGGGACGTCTACTCTAGTTACTTCAACCGTCTGCAGGTGGCACCCCTATGGGTGCTACACTGATAGATACTACCCGGTCGGTACACCAGATGTACAGGGGTCTCCTCGATACCCTAGAGGGATATGCCTATCTTTTTGATGATAGGTCAGGAGCCATCATTGGCATACCCTAGAGGGATATGCCTATCTTGTTGATGATAGGTCAGGAGCCATCATCATGAATGATGAGGGGAGGAGGGTGATGGCTCGCATGAGAGAGTTGTGCCAACAAGTTTTTCGGCACAAAATCTTAGATCATTGGAAAAACATACCGGAGGGGAGAAAGGAATACATGGTAGCATCCTTGCATCAGGAGTTTTTGGTTCCAGCCACAATAGATAGATTTTCTACGGTCTGGATGATGGATTGCATGCATGCATATATGTAACATAGACGATCAGATGCACGCATGGCACTTAAGAGTGGGGCTACAAAGCCTGAGTGGCTAGACACAGACAACTGGCGCTGACTGAGGGAGGAGGCTATAGATTCTCTAGAACCTTGGAGTCAGCAGCGCGAGGCGGTGAGGGTAGGACTAGAGGCCAGAGTGGTCCATCATCTTGGGAGTGGCGGCCACAAGACATATTTGGAGGACTTTGTAAGTTTTTCTTTTGTTTTGCTTGCTTATTTTTTTGCAATATCCTTTGTACTGACAATCATGTTTCTAACAGTTAGTATTTTGTTTTCTTTGTAGCACTCCATTACAAATCGCGATATGATCGGCCTTGAGACTTGATATGTAGAGAGGCACGGTCTCACTGCATTGATCGACCGATTGTATAGATGCGGAGGCCCTGTCACTTGGTGCTTAAAATCGTCCTAGCTGCTGCCGCGGCCTTTAATGTCGAATATTTTTTCCCTAAATTCCAGATTTTTTGGCAAATTTTAGGCACATCCCGGGCTCAAAACTCCGCTCTCATTGGCAACCACGGGATAGGGCGACTCAGCCCGTCGAATCCCACAACAGATCTGCACAAAACAACCAAAGGAAGCATCAAGCTGATACAAAATAGATACATATTAAAACACAGCACAATGCTCACCCTACCCCCTAACAAAACCAAAGCATGAAATCCACAAGGAGTAGGCCTAGCATAATCTGATAGAAGGTCCGAAGCTAGTCACTAACCGACTGCTCCAACACAGCCAAACTAAAAAGAACTATCAAAGAGATCGCCCTAAGTGGTGGTCTCAACTACCGACCTAAGTAAGGACAACACACCCCAAAAGCTCCTACTAGACGAGAACTCCTGTAGCATGCTTGAGAAGTATTTTTTTTCAGCACATTTTTTCTTTTAGGTTTTTATTTTGTCATAATCGGGCGTGTAAAAAGGAGGGAGCTAAGCATAGTGACCCAAGGAGAACAGGGCATCGGCCTCGGGTCCTATCTTGGTACCCAAGAACCTACCAAGCCCTCACGAGGCGACACTTAATCCTTTTCTGACGCTCACTTTTATTTTCGCTCCAACCTTCCTTACTTTCTTCTTTTCCAGTGAGACAGCACCCCTAGGAAGACAAGGCATCGGCCTCGAGTTTGGCTCATCCCGAGGAACCTACCAAACCCTCGCAAGGCGATGATCAACTACTTATAAATTTTCATTTCTTTGCTTTTCTATTTTTATAGGGATTAGAACCCCTTTTTACACACCTTTGTATATATTTATTTTCTTTGAGATATTCAAGGTTTTTTTTCCTCTCTATCATCATCATTTTTCCTTCGGCAGGCTTCTCTAACTGCCTCACAACTAAGCAAGAACTCCTAGAACGGCTACCTAGCAGGCTAGCAGAACAAGGTCACTAGGACTGCCTTTTGAAACAAGTCTCTCGATGCCTGGCAATGTCTTTATAGGAGGCAATGACTACTCAGACCTCCCTCAGACATACCTAACCTAAACCTGGGACTTCATGCCTTGGTCGTCGGTCCCCAATCAAGAAAAGAAAATCCCCTACAAGTACACAGACACATATAGCATAAAAACCACGGTACTCATAAAGGAGAGATATCACCTGGATAGGGCCATGAGAAGTCTCCGCGTGACATAGGCTCCTTCCAAGCTCTTCTTTGAACCTATTTAGCATAGGACTAAAATAAAAAACCATTAACCGCACCTATACTAAACAAACGACTGGCCCTCTTGGCCTAGTGAAATAAAGCATTTTCCTACAAAAACTGATCCGCTCTCTTGTCCTAATGAAATAAAACAGCATAGCACCTACACATCCCTCCCAAAATAGTACAGATATACAAAAATATGCTCCTTTCCAAGAAGGAAAAATAGGGCTCACATCCCAAAGCTAAATGCATAAGATTATGACCCATCCCTCCTACATATATAGCAAGAGGTGTACGCATAACATGTTGTCTAATCAGCCTATGGGTCCAGGATAACAACGGTAGATGGGTCTCGGCTACTCTTTGCATCACCCATATCAACCATCGCCTGCCATATATTGCATGCTCTGATAACATTCCCCACAAGCGACTGGGTCCTGTCTCATTAGTGATAGCAATATCCAAACTAGGACCACAGTTGAAGAAAAGGTCTCCTTCATAAGCAAGATTTGCCAATGAATCCGCAAATTGATTCCAGTAACGTGGAATCAGCTGAAGAGACACTTTCTCAAACTCCTTAAGTAGGGTCATGGCAGTTCGATGATACATACAAAGGATGGGATTCCGCACTGTGTATGTCCCATCTAGCTGATTCAAGATCAACTGGGAATCCCCTTTTACTAACAACCGCCGAGTACCACCTTGTTTGGCAATATACAGTCCCATAATCAAGGCTTTATACTCTGCCATGTTGTTAGTGAATCCTACCCGAGATAAGCAACTAACTTCATCGTAACTCTATGTCGAGGATCTCGGATTACTACTCTAATACTCTCTTTTTTATTAGGGCCCCTGGACGCTCCGTCAAAATATAATGTGTACGTCCACAATGGGTTCACACAGACTGCCATCACAAACTCCTCTATTCGTACTTATGATAGTCAAAATTTAACATGTTTAGAGGATGAATTGACGGCTCCATCCCACCTTCTTTATTAAACTCAATAGGGATACTTGTCAACATTCATAAGTAGTGATGGTAGAAGACTTTGATCTCCCACACAAAGGTTCTGTCTTCTTGCTCAATCACTTTGTATCCTTTGCTCCACCAGATAAGTTTCCCCTGATGGTATCTTTGCTTCAGATATGGGTACTCCAAATAAGGAATTAACCGCCCCATCAACTAGCTTTAAGCTCTTTTGCAGGTCTCAAATCAGCCCCAGCATGGACCTATAATGCATTTTTCCATGTTAGCATACTTAGAAATAATAAGGTTTAATCTTATTAAGATTAACCTTATTTTTAAATTCTACTCCCTGCATATCAGCTAGTAGAGCCATAGACCTATTTTTTCCTATCCTGACAATCTTGTAGGGGCCATCCCATCTAGGTTCCAGCTTCCCTGGAAATAGCTCCCTACGTGCATCGTAGTACATAACTAATTTCCCTTTTTTAAAGGTATACTTCTTTGATTTAAGGTCATGCAACTGCTTCATCCGACGTTTAGCTACCTCCTGGTGTAATAAGCTCTGCAATTTCAGTTCATCCAGGTGGGCTATGGTCGTGAACCGTTCAAAGAGTGCATCCTCATCTCCCAAAGAGTGGTTAATTGCAAACCGTATGGTTGGCAACTCAATTTCGAGGGGTAACACACACTCTTTCCTATAAACTAATTTAAATGGAGTATGGCCGGTAGCTCGCTTGACGTTGTATTGTATGCCCATACCGCCACATACAACTTCCTATCCCAATCTCATTTCTTCTCCGAGACTATTTTAGACAAGATACCCACAAGCTGCTTATTAGTACTTTCGACTTGCCCGTTGGCTTGCGGATTATAGGGGGTCATTTTTTTGTGCTTGATTTGCCAAGCTTTAGTTAGGCTTTTGATCACTTTATTCAAAAAGTGGGTTCCACAGTCCGACACTAGTTCTTTCGAAGGAAACTTGCAGTCTCTTTTGCATTATCCTGCCTCATCGCCCGTGCTTCTCGCCATTTTGTGAAATAATCAGTTGCTACTATAATGTACCTCTTCCGAGTAGTAGACGACGGGGTGATAGGACCCACAAAGTCAATGCCCCACTTCTCAAATGGAAGGATAGCCATGATAGGCGTAAGTGGGTGTTTTCTATTCTCTCTATTGTCATGTCTTTGACAGGTATCACATCTCTTAACGTACTCAAAGGAATCTTGAAAGATGGATGGCCACCAATATCCAGCTCTTAAAGCTTTCTGTGCCATCAATCGTCCAGCAAAGTGCCCTCCACACGCAAAGTCATGGCACTCTTCCAAGATGAAAGGAACCTCGCTAGGCATCACATATCGGCGATAGATATCATCAACACCCTGCTAATATAGTGTTCCTGCGATGATCAAGGAAAATTTCAAAGCCTGTTGTCTGATTTTCCTCTTTTTAGATTTTGATAAATGAGCTCTAGACTCTCCCATTGATAGATAATGCGTGATAGCAGCATACCAAGATGGGATAGAAGCTATATCAATTTTAAACATTTCTTCAATATCACTTCCTTTAGCCAAAGTCTCTTTCGGCTCCCCAAAATCCACAAGGCATTCCACAATACCCTGCAACCTCGGTGGCTTACTCTTAATCTCATAATCGAACTCTTGCAAAGTGATTAACCACTTTGCCAAACGATCAGGCAGTTGCAGCTTGTTCATAAGCAATCTAAGCCCTTCCACCTTCGTATAGAAAACTACCTTCTCATAGAGGATGTAGTGCCTAAATTGTTTAGCCGCAAAGACCATCGCAAGGCACAACTCCTCCATGTAGGTGTAGTTGATTTTTGATATATCCAATTTTTGACTAGCAAAAGCTATCGGATGATACTACTTTTCCTCCCAGATTTGGGCTAAACAACAGCTGATACTATGCATGATGGCTGTTGAAAATATGTAAAATACCTCGCCTCTTTTGGGTGCTTTTAAAACTGGTGCTTTTACTAGCTCCTATTTCACATCCTCGAAAGCTACCTTACAAGGTTTGCTCCATACAAATAGACAGCTAAAGGATAATAAGTTTGTTAGTGGCAACGTCCTTTCTACCAAGGCATTTATAAACCTCTGATAGTACCCTATCGATGACAGAAAGCTATGTACCTCTTTCAGAGTGCGTGGTGGACTCATAGCGACTATAACCTTGATCTTTTCAGGGTCAATTGCGATCCCTACTGAACTAACCACATGGCCTAGCAATAGCCCATAAGGCACTCCAAAGACACACTTCCGTGGGTTAAGAGCGATACAAAATTGTCTGCAACGCTCAAAGCACTTTCTTAAGATAATGAACATCATTTCCCTTACAATGGCTGCCCCTAGGTCATCGATAAATACTTTCAACTCATCTGGGGAGATGTCAGCAAAGGTCTTGTTTGTTGTTCGTTGCCATGATCCAGGTGCATTGCACAAACCAAAGGCCATCACATGGTACGCAAAAGTACCAAAGACAGTAATGAAAGTTGTTTTCAACTTGTCCTCTTCTGCGATTTCCATCTGGTTGTATCCTGCAAAGCAATCCATAAGTGAATATATTTCCCTACCCGCTAATTGATCCAAAATCTGGTCAATAAATGGCAACGGGTAGTAATCCTTAACCGTCTGCTTATTCAGCTCTCTAAAATCTACACATAGTCGAATCTGGTTGTTTTTCTTCTTCCTGATGACAACTGGTGAACACCATTCTGTGTGCCATACAGGGAAGATTAAACCAGCTTTCCATAACTTCTGTAACTCCTCAAATAGCCTGTCCCTCAATTCAAAAGCCATACACCTTACCTTCTGACGCAAAAGACGGCTGCCTTCTTTTACAGGAATAGTATGAACAACCAGGCTAGGAGGAATGCCTCTCAACTTGTCATAACTCCAAGCAAAGATGTCACGGAATTCTTGAATCAAGGACACATAGTCCTCCCTTTTTGCTGAACTGAGCATGGAACCTAATTTAATTGGCCGCGAATCATTCGGCGTGCCAAGGTCCAACTCAATCACATCCGCGTCTCTTATCCTATCTTGCGGCTCTATCGGCTCATTTAGAGTTATTTAATAAAGATCCTCTGCAGTGGACCCCTCTTTAGAATCATCACTGGATGATGTCTCACTACCAGATGGATCATCTGTTGTTTCTAATTAGTAGAGGATAAATGAGCTCTCTCACTCTGAGGTGACTCAGGGTAAGCATAGACTATTACTCGATTAGCACCTCTACCTAGAACCACTCGACTGGCGTGTATATCGACTTGACAGTCTGTTCGTAAGATCGAAGGCCTACCTAGCAAGACTCGATAGCTCGGACGTCCTGCAAATCTTATCACCCTAAAGTCCAAGAAGCATTCTACACTTGCCACTGTAACATGGACTTTAGTAACACAACCTTCTGGTTGCCTTAGACTATCATCAGCCATTCTAAGAAGGGTGGAGCTATCTTTTTGGATACCTAGACCCAACCTCTCCATCAACTCTGAACTCATGATATTGACAGAGGACCTAGTGTCTACGATAGCATGCTCCACTAATATTCCATCTACGTATGCTAGAACCCTAGGGCAATTCTTTTCAGCATGATCAAACCAATCTTCCCCTACTCATGCTATGCCCAAAGGTTCTACAATGTACCCAATACGCAGGATCTTCTTGAATTCCTTGCATACTCCTGGAGATAATTTAATCAACTATAAGAGGTTTACATCTGGTTTGACTTCGCAAATAGAACTTGCTAAATCAAAATCATGATAAGTAGCCAAAGCTCTCTTTTCTCGCCAAACCATCCTTTCTTTTGGTCTCAGGACTAGCTTTGATGCTTCTTTTTTAGCTCTTGCCTTCTTTCTTGGCACTTCATCATCCTTCTTAGGATCAACTTTTTTGTCAATAGGCCTTAGAGGTCCACCTTCCATGCCAGGACTCAGGACTTGCATCCCGTTATCCCCTTGCTTAGGGTTTTCCTCGACCGGTTTTGCATTATCGTTATCACCCTCTTTAGCCTTTTGGCCTCTTGTCACGGCTCGTAGACTAGAGGTTTCAGCGCCATTGATGCGTACAGCCTTGATAAGGCTGACTCCATTGCCTTGTGGAAACTCCTCTATAGTGGTCTTTCCCCTTTGTAGTATTTGTCTTGGTCCATCATTTTGCTGGAGGTTATTACCTTGCGCTCTATGATTAACTGGACCTGGCTATTTACTCCCTTGTTGGAGGAAACTAATCTTACTCCAACAGGTAGCAGCTAAGTGGCCCGACTTCCCACAAATATCACATTTAACATTTGGACAGTTCTTAGGGAAATGTTGTCCGCCACACCACTTACAGCTGAATCTTGAGGGACCACCCTCTTGAGGGCATTGACTCCCTATCAGATTTTGCTGCTAGAAATCATATCAGTGTAGTGCTTCATCCTTAACTTCGCCAAGGACATTAGATGCACTCGACTCATAGCCTTGATCGTCTATCCATCATTCCATTGGCCTAACAATTTGATTGGGCATTGGTTGTTGACTCACATGAAAAACATTAGGGTTGGGAGCTTGGCCTCCAACATTTGGTGGAGCCAACTGACTAGCCATAGGCATAGTCACACTGGGAGGAACTGGCAGCAAAGGTACATTTTGAACTATGCTTCCTCTCCCATTAGGGTTATTCATAAGCATCCCTTGACTTCCATTTATCAATGGTAAATTGCCTCCAGGTACTAGACCCGGATTAAGATTTATTCAAGAGGAGTAGGCTATTTGTAATCATGACTCTACTCCTGCCCGCGTGATGGCGGGGTCTATACCAGCCAAAGCCACACTACTCAATTGTACCTGAATATTGAAATCCAATCCATGCAAGAAGTATTGCAATTGGGCAGCCCCGGCGGAATAGGAATGTAAGTTTGTAACTTACGAAATACTTCCTTAAGCTTCTTAGCATAGGCTTTCACATTCTCATGGGGGTCTTGGCGTGTTACATTAAAAACACGCAACCAATATTGGCCACCTCTTTCAGGGGCACATTATCCTCGGAAAGCTGCATAAAATTGGTCGATTGTAGTGATGGTTCCAATCTCTATGCTATGATACCATACTGCAGCCCTTCCCTTTAATGTCATGTTAAAGAACATCATAAGATGTCCCTCATCTTGGATGCGGTAATTAAACATTAATCTTTGGAATTCACAAATGTAAAACTTTGCATCTTCTTCAGCTAACCCATTAAAAATGGGCAAAGGAACTCCTAAAGTTGGCAGATCTGGCGTCCCTACAGGAATTGCAATGGGTTGTGCCATGACGACAATCGGATTGACATTAGGAGTTTGGATTGATGGGATCACACCCCCACTTGAAGTGGGTTGACTTGGTGGAAGAGAGGAATGTTGAGATTCAGACAATCACACCTACTAATAGCCTCTTTGTAGGGAGCTTCAAGGCTAAGGACATGCAGGCTACCTATCCCATATGCATAGCAGAGCCTATTGCATTTTATTACTTTCCTATAAAGCATTATACTTGCTTCCTTTTCTTAATGCAATGATAGTACTCTTTTCTTTTCAGTAAAGTGTCAGTGTCATTGTCCACACACACAAGATTGTGTTTATGAGTCCAAGTCTCAATCTTGGAACCTAATTTGCTTGTGTAACAAACAATGTCTTTGTCTCCATCATCATGAGTTTATTCTTCTTCTTCCATCCACCATAACTCACTGCCATGTCCTAGATCCCGCTCATTTCAACATGGTATCAGAGCCCAGTCGGGCATGGCATTTCTTCTCTAGCCTCTCTTGATTCCTCTCAACCTCTACCCAGCTCACATCCAGCTCAATGTCAGTGTATGATTTCTTTTTCTCAACTTCATCTTCAGCCAAGCTTGTGGCAGCCATAGCCAAAGAGCACATAGCTCTGATTGAGGACCTAGATTTGCATCTACAGGTCATATCTCAAATCGATTTCTTTTGCAAAAGTGTTCTACACTCCAAGACGCTTCATCATGGCATGTCAACCCTCAACATCGGGCGCATCAAAGAGCAGCATTGCAAAATTTTGTTGACGCTGTCAAATCTGCGCTTCTTCCTATTCATACTGTCTGCGCCATCAACATGTGACAAATTCTAGGCTACAACCATGGGGCTTTGGAAGGCTATGACATAAGCTTTCTATACATGTAAAAAGTTTGGGAGATGATCAAGAATACAGCCCACACAGATCAAAAAACCAGGCCCCTATCTGAAACCCTAAACTGTCAACCATAGCTATTTTCCTTCAAAGCTCTTATTTCCCACTTCCAACTCACTGAGATTCTTGATATTCAAATCAAAACTGAGCACTGAAGTGTCATGCATGATTTGAGGAGGGGAAGATTGAAGAATCAACAAGGAAAAGACTCAAGCCACTTTAACTCAATCTTCTTATCAACAAGCAAAAGACTCAAGCCACTTTAACTCAAGCTTCTTCCTTCACTTTAAATCTTGCTTCTTCCCAATCAACTGAAGCACTTTTTATTCAGATCTGAAGCCAGTATAAATATTCAAGAAAAAGTTTTGGAGTACATGTTTGAAGATCCAAGCACCCACTTGAAGATTCAAGCTTAATATCAAGTCGAACATAGTGTGTTTTCACACTACCATTACTTGTGTCTCTTGACACATTGTAATCTACTCTTTCACTTATAAAATCTGAGAATCTTGGAACTGATTTGCTGCTGCTCCAGCTCTCCAACATGGGAAACGACTAACCGAGACCACCCTTCCGTAGGATAGACCTATTGGTCACATCCACTATGCTTCCCTGGGGGGTTGTTTCAGTTATCTAAGTACCTACCATGTTATGCTTGATACATAAAAGCAGCTTCCTTAATTAACCCGTTAGTCACAGGTTCCTTTACGTAATTTAGACCACAGACAACATGAAGACATATTAAAACAAGATCAAACACTTCCTTAACTTATCTTTAGATTAATGTGTGTCTCCTGCCCATACAGGAGAATTAACTGTTCCTTTCTGCCTCCGCAGAAAAATCCTTCCGTCTCCCGGCAATAAACCCGAAGGTTTATCCTTCCAAGATTCCTCCTTGTAACTAGTATCAAGGCCTTGAGATCCCATCCCGAGTCACGTAGAACACTTATGTAGGGCCCGGAGGCATTGGGATTTATGGCCAAAGCCCCCACTCGCACCCAAGCGTCCTCCTACGCCAAGTAATTTCCATGGAGAGACCTCTCGCGGCGAGTTTGGTCCACATTCCCGGCGCGAATTCACAACCCCCTTGGTTAGGGTTTGGCGGTTCACAGGGGCTAGCTAGCGCCATCCTTCCTTAATTATTCCTTTAGGGAATCAATCGCAGCTGAAGCACCCAACTTACAAACAATTACTAAGGAAAATTTTCCTTTAGTTTCCATGGCAATCAATCACCCCAGATCCGGCCATATAATCATCAAACACACCCTATTTGGGTTAACATCCAGAACCTCATTAACAAACAGTTAAATGCACAACCTATTGCTTCAGGGCATCGCAATCCCATTGCATGCACAGTCAAAATTTAACTTGGATGTATCAAAACACTTGCTCAAGGGATTTACAACCTTTTCAAACAACCAAGCATAACTTGGGTCAACAATCCATTTAGGGTTAGGTTGCCAGCTTCAATTAGGCTAGGAGTGTATCCATTTGCGATAGTCCATAGCAAGATCAATAAAACAATTCGCAGGCAATTATATTTATTCCTAATGCACCGGATCTCATGAAGGTCTAGGTTTCTATCCATCGGAGTCTATCATTTCATGTGTTTCTTTTAGCCATGATCGTGAAGCATGATTTCTAAATGATTGTTCATGCACTGAATTGGTTTAAAAGCTAGTATTTTATGTGAAATAATGCGAAAACCTTATCTTTTTATGTGTGTAAAAGCTATCATTTCGTGCCTAAAATCTTGTCCGAATTCCAAACTCTACCATTTCGCACATGCAACTTAGCTCTTAGAGTAAAAAAACCCTATGCACGACATCAATCCTTTCATCCCTTCCCTGAGAAATAATTCCTAAATTAATTTTTAATGATTAGAACCTAGGCTTGATTCATGTGTGCTGCGTTGGTCATTCCGCTCACCCCTCCAGCATTATCGATGGCTTGTGCACCTATGCTTCCCGCGACTTTCTTCTTAGGAGCCATTCGCCTCACGGAGATTGGGCAATCCGCTTAACGGTCTCGGTTAGACACGATCGGTTGGGGAGACCGCCGGATGTGGTTCATTGCCAGGAGAGTGGTTTGGGTGACTTGTGGCAGTTACTCTCTTTCTCTCTCTTCTTCTTCTTTTTCTCCTCTCCTCCTTTCTTTCTCCCTCTCTTCTTCTTCTACTCTCCTACTCTCTTCTTCTTCTTTCTTACTCTCCTACTCTCTCTCCCTCTCCTTCTCTTCTTTTCCTTCTCTCTTATTTCTCTACTCTCTCTCCTTCTCTTCTTCCTCTCCTTCACTTCTTCTCCTTCTCTCTTCTCTTCCTCTCCTTCACTTCTTCTCCTTCTCTCTTCTCTCCTTCTCCTTTACTTCTTCTCCTTCTCTCTTCTCTCCTTCTCCTTTACTTCTTCTCCTTCTCTCTTCTCTCCTTCTCCTTCTCTTCTCCTTCACTTCTTCTCCTTCTCTCTTCTCTCCTTCTCTTCTTCCTCTCCTTCACTTCTTCTCCTTCCCTTCTTCCTCTCCTTCACTTCTTCTCCTTCTCTCTTCTCTCCTTCTCCTTTTCTCCTCTCTCTCCTTCTTTCTCTTCTTTTTCTTTCTTTTCTCTCCTTCTCTCCCTCTCCTCTTTTTCTCTTTCTATTCTTCTTCTTCTTCTCCTTCTCCTTCTCTCCCTTCTCCTCTTTTCTCCCTCCTCACCTTCCTTCTCGTTGAAAGGGCTACTTGGTCGAATTAAAAAAAAGGGGATGTAATTCACCAGCAGGGGAGGTGGCTTGACTTGTGAGCCCAAGGGCACTGACGCAGCAAGTCGGGGGGGTGGGGAATGTTACAAAGCAAGAGGTGAAGAGAACAAGCTTCAATGATGGAAGCTATGTCTGCCTCTTTATGATACCTTGTTGTTTATGTCAAAGAATGGCTAAGAACTGAGTGAGAAGCAAGCTCCCATACCTTGTGTAGATACCATGGAAGGCTGGGAAGCGCTCGCGAAGGACCTACTCTGATACCAATTGAAAAGGATGCAGGAGACACAAGAGAGAAGAGCACACACAATGTCTTTCTTGAGTTGCTATTCTCAAGCTTGGAACAAAGAATTCCATTAGAAAAATAGCTTCGGTTTCATAAGTCAATCTGAGTGGAGGCTGACATACAGTATCTTGTAGCCTATCCTATATGTCCATAAGGCTATCTTGTAGCCTATCCTATATGCCCATAAGGCTGCCATGAGCTTGTTGTCCCAGTCATTGTTCAAGGTAGAGACCACTTTTGTTAGAATACCCATCAAGATCTTATTTGTGGATTCAATTAGACCATTACCTTGAGGATAATATGGAGAGGACTTTCTATGGATTATTAAGAACATGGATAATAAGTGGGCAATCACTTCATTGATAAAGTGTGTGCCTTGGTCACTAACCAACTCTATGGGGCAACTAAACTGTGAGACTACTCACTCACAAAGGAACTTGGCTATGGTCCTAGCATCATTTTTGCAAGTTGCTCGAGCTTCCACCCACTTGGTGAGGGTGACATTGAACTGTGTAGTTTTGCACCCCGGTGGGTTTCTCCAAGCTTGCCATACTACCTAACTAAGTACACTAAACCCTACTCCCATATGCATTGTCCCCTTTTGTGTAGTATCTCCTAAGGGAATGACAAGTAAGATTGTATGCATCTCAGTGCCCTCCCAAGGGCATTTACTTGTGGGGACTTAAACATTGGATTCAGTGTTAGACTTGGTATGTGTGTCATGGCATCATGGTGTGGAAGGTCTTGCAGCTCATGGTCATTACTGCATTTTACCCATTGCTTCAATTCTTGCCAAAGTGTGGAGTTTTGCCTAAGAAATTCTCCCAATGACAATGGCATAGGAGTTGTTATTAGCATGGCTAGAAATTTGTCATTCATCTTTCCCTCCTCAACTTCATGGACTCCCTACCAATGCTCGTGAGCCAATTGCATTCTCATTCCTACCCCCATGCAGTTGTTCATGTGGTAGTGGTGTCTCTCCTACCCTCAGATATGTGGAAGAGACTGCTCTTTGTTTGGATGGGAAGTATTACCAACAAAGGGGATTGCATGGGAATATTCAATAGTTTGAGGTTTCCTTTATGGCTTAGATGAGTTCTTGGAATAAAGATTTGTTGCTTTGTTGTTGCAAATCAAAGATTCCCTTGTTTACTTGTGCCATCCCTTGTAGCATACCTTGATTTATATGTGTTAATCCTTCATTCAAAGTCTTGAAATCCTCAGAAAGGCTTTCATTGACATGTCCTAACTCTTTTGATAATAAAAGGTAATCATTCACTGCATGCACTTCATGTATGTCATGCCACCTTGATGTGTGTTGTAATAAGAAATCCCAATGCTTAAATCTTCATCTATTTGTTCAACATTATGGGTTTCATTTGTTTAATTTTCATCCTCTTTAAATTCCCTGACACCATCATTCAATGCTTCAATAATGGGGTCTTTCTTCTTATTCTTGGCCATTAGGAGACAATGATGTAGTAGTAGACAATTTTTCAATTAATCCCTTGTTTCTCTTAGAATATAGCACCAATCACAATGGTCAATAGCTCCATGGGAATCTTATTATATGGGGATATACAAATTTCAAAATATATGGACTTGGGTTGGATACTTTGGGTGGAACAATGTCAAACAATGTCGCCCCTCTAAGCTGTCTGGGTGTTGTCTCAATATACCTAGTGTCAGAAAATTAGCAATAACTTGAGATCTCGATATCGGATTGCCAAAATTTTTACTTCAAATCAAATATTAGGATCCCCTCTTCAAATGGAGCTATCAAGTTCTTAATTTGGACTAGGATAGAATTTTCTATAATTGAATCTTCATGACTAAACATGAGTTTCTTGCACCCTATCCACCACCTGTAAGTACCTTGTTTGACCCTGCAGGAATACCTTGAGTGGAAGATTGTATGACCTATGAAAACTTTGTCCAACACTTGTAGTTATCCTAAAAATAGGAGATTCCCTACACCTCTTCCAATATTATTCCAATGGAACCTTCAACCACATGTGGTACCCTAAATAGGGCTAATCACTGTTGTACTACTGCCAAACTCTAATAATGGGGAGTGTACATGCACCTAAATTTGAAAATTGCATGGGCTCCAAGACAAGAGGGGTGTGCAAAGTTCCACTTCAAGCTGGGTTGTGCACCCAGGGTCTTAATCGAGAAGGGAGGGTCACCTCTCTTTTGTCTCCTTGACTCGCCTAGCATTCACTTTTTCCTCGCAGGAACCAATATGGCAAGTATATTCTAATGGCTAACCAAACAAGGATTATATGCGTTAACTAAAAAAGCCTTTCAATTCTTCAATGAAATACAAGTGCGTATTGTGAAATGGCTGAATTGAAAGGGCTATGGATAGGGCATTACCCTTTTGCAGTGACTCATTGCTTTTACAATATCCCTACTTACCATTTTCATCATTATTTCAGTCCTATAGCATCAATGTTCAATCATCCAACAAAAATCCAAGTTAAGTAGGCAGTGAGTAGCATTTATGCAATCAATTCAATATCAATATTTGAATGGGTAGGACAAAATTTCATGAAGCAATCATAATCAGTCCTAGGTTGAATTCTACATGCCCTTCAATGGGAATTAAGAGGTTATGTTACACTTAATCTCTCTTATAAACAATAGGATTGGTTCAACAATTGGATGAAAAGAGAGATTAAGCTAAAAGAAATAGAATTACATCTTTAATGTTGATGAAGATTAGTAGATGAATCCAACCAATCAACATTCAACATAAACCACTATCAATGGACTAAGATTGAAGATTATAAGACCAACTTCAAGAAATCTTTGTCCAATATGATTGCTTCCATGTAATCTTCAGCTGTTGATCAATAAGATTGCTCCAATGTAATCAAGAGAAGCCAATGATTTGATAGAATTCTACAATAGCTTGTTGGAGAAGATCCTTTGAGCTTTGAAGAGTATAAATTCTTGTTAGAATCAAGGATTCCATAAATTTTCAGACATTGCCATGTTTAAGAGGCTGGAAATGCCTTCAAACTTGAAGAAATTATTCAATGTAAGCCCCAATATTTTCCCAATGTCAATTGTAGATGCTTGCTTTCCACTTCTTGAAGCTAAAAGGGACTAAGATTGACTTAAAACTTCAAGAAAATACTGAGATCTTCATGTTGTCCACTTTCAGCCATAGTTTGGTTGTGAAGGAAGCTTCAGGGCTGAAGGAGAGTGAAAGATCAAGCAATAGAGTGTAGGTACTTCATGTTATAGCTACCAATGATCCAAAAAATGAAGGAAAAACTTAATGATGAAGGAGATTGTTGAATAACTAGGCAGGAATGAGCACCAAAAAAATGGCGCAAACTGTCCAGCCCCTTCTTCTACTCCACGTGATCCATAAACTTGATGATGCTTGGCCAAATAGGTAGTCCATAAGTTGCTTGAGACATCGAAAATCATTCTTTGAAGGTCTCATGAAAATATATGGCCATGGAAAAGAGAAATAAGAAGAGATCTCCATGGCAATTTTCAGCAAGAAGCTTGGAAAGAAGAAGAGAAGCTTGCTCCAAAAAGTATGTGAAAGATGCGGGATCTAGAGCATGGCAAAGGCGGAAGCTATGGAGGATGGAAGATAAAGATACTACTCATGTTGACATGACAATGTAGACAACTATTACACAAGTGAATTAGGTTTCAATATTGAAACTTGAACTCATAAACACAATCTTGTGTAGGACTAACAATGACACAGACACTTGATAGAAAGAGACAAGTACTATTGCATTATCATCATATGAAAGTGATAGTCAAGTACATCATTATATAGGATTGCTTGGTAGCACACTACATCCACTGTGCCTATGGGATCTGTCTCTCTTCCTAGAATGAACTGGATCTCCCTAGCCTAGCTCTTCCATACAAAGGGGCATACATAGGGTGTGATTGGCAGATTCTCAACACCCCTCCTCAATCGCAACCTAAAAGTACAAAGTGTGTAGAGGCTTTAGTGAGAGCAACACCTGCAAAGTGTGGGCATACCAAAAACATGGCAAAACACCAAAGGCTGTCGCAGAAAAGGCTAATTGTGGGTACCATAAACATGGTGGACATCCAGAGGCTGTAACAGGGGCCTCACAAAGTGTACAGAGGCTATAATACAAGGCTACATGAGGAGTTTTTACAAGATTATGAAAGGAACATTAAGGCCGGTACAATGCTTTTAAAACAGAAAATGAGAGACAAGGACAGATAGGCCCTTGTGGTCTTTTTCAGCATCTGCTATTTCTTTGTCATCATGGAAAATCTTCATGTCTTTAATCTTTGGTTCTTCAGCTTTGAATGATGTGTTCTTTTGGTCTTCATGACTGGTCTTCTTCTTGTCCTTCTTCCTTTTGATCTTATGGTCTTCTTGGTCTAGTTCCTCATGGACTTTGCTTGCTGCTTCAGTCTTCATGTCTATGTCTATGTCTATGTCTATGTCTATGTCTATGTCTATGTCTATGTCTATGTCTATGTCTATGTCTATGTCTATGTCTATGTCTATGTCTATGTCTATGTCTATGTCTATGTCTATGTCTATGTCTATGTCTATGTCTATGTCTATGTCTATGTCTATATCTATGTCTATGTCTATGTCTATGTCTATGTCTATGTCTATGTCTATGTCTATGTCTATGTCTATGTCTATGTCTATGTCTATGTCTATGTCTATGTCTATGTCTATGTCTATGTCCCCCTCAAGCAAAGACATCTCATTCTTATTTAGGGTTTGCATGATGACCAAGGTAGCTGGAGTGTTCTCAAAGTCTTCAGATGGAATAATTGATTGCACTTGAGTGTAGGCAGCTGCATCATTACCTGCAAGTGATGCAAACAAGACTTCTATGTTTCTTTGCATTAAGATCTTCTTGTTCGTCATTGTCATGACCAAGGATGAGTAGCAAATCAACTCTAGAATTCTGATATTTTATCAATGGAAGAGCAGATTATAATGTGTCAAGAGACACAAGTAATGACAGTGTGAAAACACACTATGTTTGTGTTGATATTGAGCTTGAATCTTCTTGTTCGGGGTCATTTGGTTGTCCTTCAATCTTTCCAGGTCCTTTCCCTCCTTGATTTGGTGCTGGGACAGTAGATCACAGTGGCAATGGGTTGCTCCAAGTGGCAGGAGAGAGAAAATGATGAGATTTTTTAGCTTTGATGAGAATGGTTATGGCTGACAATTTAGGGTTTCAGACAGGGGCCTGGTTTTTTGCAGATTGCAGGAGCTGTACTTGAAGATTTTCAAAACTTTTTTTATAGAAAGATAGCTTACTTCATGGGCTATCAAAGCCCTATAGTACTCGTCATGATTGCATCGCGTGTAGGGCAGTCAAAGTGACGAAATCAGATCGGGCACAAATCAGGACAAGCGCAATCGATTTCTCCAATGCCGGGGCCAGAGAGCAACAATGTCATCAATTAATGTGATAGGGAGTTGCACCTAATGTTGGGGAACATCTTCCAAGAATATTTCATAATCTAATTTGACCCGTAGAGGGAGATCTCAGCCCTATATCAGAGCTATGTCCAGGCTGGCTATGGTGGCCACAGGACAGAAGCAAAGAAGAATGACAATGCTGGAGCTATAGTTGGTCAATGTTGGTGTTTGAAGTGGCAGGAGGCAGTGCCCTGAGCCAAGGAATGTATCTCCAGAAGAAAGCAGGTTAAGATATTGACTGTGGAGGGAGATCATGAAGCTCCAAGGAGGCAGGATGCAAGTTTGGCTATGGCTGCCAAATAGGGCAGTGAGAAAAAAAGAGTAGAAGATGAAGTCTTGAGCTGGACTGAGGAGCTAGATGAAAGTGAAATGGAGCTGAAGGAGTAGTGCCATGCCCATCTGGGCTCTGATACCATGTGAAAGATGCGGGATCTAGAGCATGGCAAAGGCGAAAGCTATGGAGGATGGAAGATAAAGATACTAATCATGTTGACATGACAATGTAGACAACTATTACACAAGTGAATTAGGTTTCAAGATTGAGACTTGAACTCATAAACACAATCTTGTGTAGGATTGACAATGACACAGACACTTGACAGAAAGAGACAACTACTATTGCATTATCATCATATAAAAGTGATAGTCAAGTACATCATTATATAGGATTGCTTGGTAGCACACTACATCCACTGTGCCTATGGGATCTGTCTCTCTTCCTAGAATGAACTGCATCTCCCTAGCCTAGCTGTTCCATACAAAGGGGCATACATAGGGTGTGATTGGCAGATTCTCAACAAAGTAACTATGGTTTAACCTCTCTAAATCATGTTTAGGCTTCAATTAAGTCCATGATCCTTCAAAATGGCCCAAAATTGACCACGAACCACCAAAATGACCATGAATCCGCCATTATTTCTTTAGACATTCTTCAAGACCATCAAATTTTGTCTCACGGTGTAGAGACCTTAACTAGTCACGATTTTAACTGAATCAAATCCTATGACTAATTCTTGTCCTCCAATTGCTATGTGTCTAAATTGTAACTAGATTTACCATGAAAATGACCTTTCCATTGGATCAAAGATGTGCTCTAATACCAATGTAAAGAAGCTAATTCCCATAGGTAACCATTAAACTGAAAATACAAAGAAATAGACTAAATGGCAAGAAACCTTTGCCAAGGCGGTTTAGCATGAAATGATATTACCACAAATGGCTAAGAATCAAATGATGAGAGGCTTTAGCATGGTATGCACTGTCAAGATTGTGGGAGAGAAGGAAGGAGTCTCACTTGTAGCTTTCTTGCTTGCACAATGGGGGAATACACACAAGGGTGGAGGCTGAAAACAGTTTTCCTCTTCTTCGTTGTGGAAGCCAAAAAAGAACTCTAGTACAAAGAAATAGAAGAACCCTATATATGGGTATCAAACCAAACTCAACTAACTAAGGTGGCATACTAACTGAGCCACGAACTAGAGTAGATAAGGATAGCTATCATGTAGCTATTATTCATGGGCAGTGTACCAACCGTGTCTGCAACTGACAAGTCGGTGACATAAATACACAACGGTCACCCTGGCATATCACGAGTGGAGCTCGATATCTCAACACTCCCCCTCGAGCTCAATCCCAATTCCTGCACACCAAGAAGGTCTCTGAACTTGCGCAGCTTCTCTGCGCCCAATGCCTTCGTGAATATGTCAGCTACCTGATCCTCTGTGCTGACATAAACTAGATCAATAAGACCTAGTAAAACCCTCTCTCGCACATAGTGATAATGCACATCAATGTGCTTTGTTCTAGCATGATAGACTGGGTTATTTGCCAAGTGTATACTACTCATGTTGTCACAATAAATGACAACTGGTCCATCTGTAGACTGATGCATATCATAAAGTAGCTTATGCAACCAAGCTACCTCACATGCAGCCATTGCTGCACCCCTGTACTCAGCCTCTATGCTCGACAAGGCAACTGTAGGCCGTTTCTTGCTGCTCCAAGTGACTGCAGCACTCCCAAAAGAGAACACATATCCACTGGTAGATCGTCTATCAGAAATACTACCAGCCCAATCAGCATCAGTGTATCCATGCAACTGTATCTGAACCCCAGTCTCATAAAATAGTCCATACTGCAATGTGGACTTCACATACCTGAGTATGCGTCTAGCCGCATCCAAATGTGGTTTCCTTGGAGCCTGCATAAACTGACTTACCAATCCAACAGCATAGCTCAAATCTGGCCTGGTAATAGTCATATAAATCAAACTTCCTACTATGCGTCTGTACATAGTAGGGTCTTCTAGAAGCTCACCTGCATCTGTGCTCAGCTTCACATTTTGCTCCAAAGGAACTGAAATAGGCTTACAGCCTGTCATCCCATATTTGGACAGCATGTCCAATCCATACTGCCTCTACAAGAGCTGTATCCCACTTGGTGATCTAATCACCTCAATGCCCAAGAAATAACGCAGCTCTCCCAAATCCTTCATCTCAAACTTCGGCTTCAATAGCATTTTCACATGAAGGATATCTTCATCACTGTCACCTGTCATAATCAAATCATCAACATAAATAACAAGTAGCATAATACATTTCTCTGTTTTTCTCACATAAAGTGAGAAATCTGCCTTGGAAATCTGAAAGCCAATAGTGACAAGATACTGTCCTATCTTGTCAGACCATGCTCTAGGTGCTTGCTTCAAGCCATACAAGGCTTTCATCAACCTACAAACAAACTCAGGATGAACAGCATGCACATAACCTGGTGGCTGCTCCATATAGACCTCTTCTTGCAAATCACCATGCAAGAAGGCATTCTTTACATCCATCTGATGTAAATACCATCCCTTTGATGCAGTCATAGCAATGACTGCTCTTACCGTTGCCATCCTTGCAACTGGACTAAATGTTTCTTCATAGTCAATGCCATATGTTTGTGCATACCCCTTGACTACTAATCTTGCCTTGTATCTGTTCACAGAACCATCTACATTGTGCTTCACCTTATAAACCCACTTACAGCCAATTGCATTCTTACCTTTAGGCAAAGGTACTAACTTCCATGTAGCATTTTCTTCCAAGGCATCCATTTCTTCATCCATGGCTTTCTCCCATTTTTCTTTTCCCATGGCTTGCTCAAAAGATGTGGGTTCTGGTTCCTGTATCACTTTGACCATATATGCATAGTGAATGGCTGTAAATCCATCATATTTCAGCCTATCCACAGGATACCTAGCTCTCGTAGACCTGCGCAAAGTAGGTTCACTCCCAGGTGCTCTCAAAACATCCCTAGTCTTCCTTACTCCAGGTGTAACAATAGAAGGAATACCCAACTCATCATCAATGCTCTGTTCTGAGCCACTGGATTCACCATCCACATAAGAGTGACCTGCATTCACATCAAACATGGGCTGATCAACCTTCTCTTTTCCTTTTCGTGATACCTGCATACCACTATCTACATTGCCTCGAGAAGATTCTCCTGATCTCAATCTGCCTATCCATGGCGAAGAATGTGAACCACTGCTAGAGGACGCTCCAGGTCCACTAATATTTTGTGACTGCTGCTGTGAATTCTGTGCAGCATTACCATTTTGTGCATCTACATCATCAATCACATTTACTGGTTTATACCAGCTACTCATCTCATCAAAAACAACATCTCTGCTCACTGTAAACTTATGAGTAGAAGGGTTATAGCATCTATACCCTTTTTGCTGCAGAGAGTAACCAATAAAGATGCACTTCTCAGCTTTTGGATCCAACTTGGATCTCAACTCATCTGGCACATGTACATAGGCAATGCAACCAAAAATTTTCAAATGAGAAATATATGGTTTCCTACCAGTATACCTCTCCTCTGGAGTCATTCCATGTATTGCTGCAGTGGGAGTCCTGTTCATTATGTAGACTGCTGTAGCAACTGCTTCAACACAATAAAAATCTGGCAAGTCTTTTTCATTGAGCATGGCACGAGATACCTCTCCAATATGCCTATTTTTCCTTTCTGCAATTCCATTTTGTTGTGGTGTATGACTACATGCATATTGCTGCTTTATGCCATGCTCCTGTAGGAACCTTGCAAACTCATTTGAGAGGTACTCTCCCCCTCCATCTGACCTTGGGTATTTTATTTGCAAACCTGTTTCTTTTTCAGCCATAGCTTTAAGGGTTTTGAAATGCCCAAAAACTTCACTTTTCTTTTTCATAAAATACACCCAAACTTTTTTGCTATAGTCATCAATAAAAGTGACAAAATAATGACAGCCTCCAAGAGATGCAGCTTTAGTAGTCCACACATCAGAGTGGATTAATTCCAATGGCTTCTCACTCTCTTGAACATGTCTAGAAAATGGTTTCCTTGCCTGTTTTCCAAATTGACAGGCTTCACATATCTTATGCATTTCTACAACCTTGAATTTGGGCAATCCTGCAACAATATTTTGGGCCTGCATTGATTTAAGTCGCTGTACATTAACATGACCAATGCATTTATGCCAGATATCAATATCTGCAACTACATCGGTCCCATGTGCAAACATTGCTGCACTCAATTCAGACATGTCTGCATCCAATGTAAACATTCTGCCCTTCTTCTTTCCTTTTGCTATCAAGCGACCTTTATTTTTCATATCCTCAACAAAGCATCCATGAGGATTAAATCTGACCTGCAAGCCCTGCTCAACCATTTGACCAACAAAAACCAGATTCTTGGTGATATTCGGGACATGAAATACATCGGACAGGTATTTCTTTTTCCCATCCTGCATAGACAAAGGAATTTTTCCAATCTGCACAATAGGATGTGCAGTATCATCACCAGTCTCCACAAATCCTGGTTTTTCCATTTTCCTTGCATCCTCCATCCATTCTGCATGACCTGTCATGTGGTTTGATGCACCTGAGTCAACATACCATACATCGTTGCTTTCTTCTGCACTTGTCACAGAATTGTTCATGTGCTGCACCATAAACAAGTGCTCATTTATGTCATCACCCTGTCTACTAGAAGATGCATAATTCCCTTGTTGCAGTTTTCCATTCATGATGTCATTCTGCTTTTTATAGCAGTCTTTAGCCATATGACCCATTTTACCACAGTAGTAGCATTCAACATTACTGTTTGCATTTTGGCCTCTTTGCCATCCACCACGACCTCTTTGGCTCCCCCTGCCTCTAGAGTTACCACGTCCTCCTCCATAGGACTGGTTTTCTTGAGTTTGCTGCATATTCTGATTTCTACCACGGCCTCCAAATCGGCCTCCTCTACCTCTGCCTCTACCTCTTCCAGCATTTGAGTAGAAGACAGTTTCTTTTGAAGTTCCTCCTGAAGAAGATGCACCACCATTTCTTTGCTCCTCAGAAATTAGAAGAGCAATCAACTCCTCAAAATCAAGAAATCTTTCACGAACTGAAATGGATGTCCGAAACTGTGCATAATCCTTTCCTAGACCATTCAAGGTCACAGAAACTAAATCATCATCTTCCACTGGCGACCCAATGGAAGCAAGTGCATCTGCAATCTTCTTCACCTTCATGTGGTAGTCATTGATGCTCATATTTTCTCTTTGCACATTGTGCAACTCTTGCTTGAGCTGCATTTTCCTGGCTTGCGTATTTGTGCTATACATCTTTGACAGAGTATCCCATGCCTCCTTTGGCGTACTTGCATCCTGAATATGCACAATCATAGAGTCTGAAATGCTGATAGATAGCCAATACATAACTTTCCTGGCTCTCTCATGCCATGCTTTAAATGCCTGCATTTGCTGTTGATTGGGAACATCAGGAAGAACTGGTTCTTCTTCATTTCCTACAACAAATTCCCAATATCCTTTTCCCATAAGGAAATTCGTCATTCTAAACTTCCATGCTTGGAAGTTGTTCTTCTCAAGCTTTTCAGTGACAATCTGTGAAAGAGAATCAGATGCCATTACAGAAGACTGAAAAAAATTCTGTCACTGCAAAAACCACAGCTTCACCTTCACAAGGAAAAATCTGCAAAACTGGCGAAAGTGGTATTTGACCACACAGTCACTTTCTAGTGACGATTTTGCATCAACAGGCAACAGGGATGATTCTGTAACTCCCAATGTCTCTGCGCACAAGCATACAATGCAATTTTTTACAGTAACTATTCACCGACCTGTAGAACAGTGGCTGCACAGCATAAAACTGGGCCTTTTCCTAAGTGCGTGCAGAAAACTTCCGCCTCCAAAACAGGCCCCGAAATGGCCTCAAATCAAAAAAACCTGAGACATTGCACTCTTGCTTCACCGCGAAGGGAGTCTCAACCTGAGACAATGCACTCCTGCAATTTTCGGCTGTGCTACCTGCAGAGATCTGCTCCCAAAACAGAAAATGAAAGCAACACTGCTCCTCTTACCAGAACACCGCGAGCTTGACTTGCTTTCTTGAGCTCCTTACCACGAACAAGGCTCTGATACCATGTCAAGATTGTGGGAGAGAAGGAAGGAGTCTCACTTGTAGCTTTCTTGCTTGCATAATGGGGGAATACACACAAGGGTGGAGGCTGAAAACAATTTTCCTCTTCTTCGTTGTGGAAGCCAAAAAAGAACTCTAGTACAAAGAAATAGAAGAACCCTATATATGGGTCTCAAACCAAACTCAACTAACTAAGGTGGCATACTAACTGAGCCACGAACTAGAGTAGATAAGGATAGCTATCATGTAGCTATTATTCATGGGCGGTGTACCAACCGCGTCTGCAACTGACAAGTCGGTGACATAAATACACAACGGTCACCCTGGCGTATCACGAGTGGAGCTCGATATCTCAACATGCACCCCAAGCTATGGTGGCCAAGAGTATTCACCCTCTTAGATGGTGGGAGGTTGAGACCTCAAACATGTAATGTTGTAAAATGGCAAAAAAGATCCTTCACATGTTACATCTCCACCTTTTATACTTAACCCTATCCTACCCTAGACTAAGGCATTTATGCTTTATTACAATAATAGACAAAATGATTATAATTAGGTCAAGATAACAAGTGTGGTTGCTAAGTGCAAATTGGTTGCACCAACTTTGGGGGATAGCAAAGCCTTATCATACTTGGACATGATGAAGGGTTGTATTGACAATTTGGACTTTAACAACAAAGCATAACAATAGAAATAAGCACCATACTGAGCTATTGAGACAGATGGTTCATGCTAAAAAGAGAATGCTCATATATTCCATCAAATGTATAGTTCATCTCTGGAGTAATCTACTTTGATGAAAATACATGGCAATGGATTGGACTACTTGATCACTACTTGCATAGTAGTGGAGGATTAGACTATTCATTAGGGTTTAGGAAACATTAGGACTCAAACATTGGGTTGAAGGAGGAAGTAAAGAGGAAGATAGATGGATGCAAAGTCAAGAGGAGAGACAGACTTAGGGTAATTGAGGGAGAGTCCATGTAAAGAGGACTTTAGGAGTAGAAGGAGCAAACACAAAAGACTGAGAAGGAGGGGAAGACCACATCACTTCTTCCTTGATTCTTATATAGCTTATAATGCTCATGCTATCATGAAGTCCTTTTGTCATAATCCTTTGCTAATTTGCCACCTTGCATTATAGTGCTACCACCATCAAAGTTAATAACTTCTTTTTGTTGCCTCCCCACCATGAATGCTATTTCACATCACCAACAACTAGGCCATCCTCTAACACAAGGATTAATATACTCATTTTCTTCCATTATTTCTTCAATGAAATGGACTAGGGCATCATTAGTTGAGTGTGTAACAATGAGTACTAGAGATCTAGGGATTTCGAGGGATTAATATTAGCACATTGCAGGTTACTAGTAGGGTGGGTACAGCCAATTATGGAGCAAGTGGGGGATGTTTAGCATAATTGGTTCCTTGGTTAAATTGTTGGTAGGAAAAGTTAGGATTCTTGAGCCTATGCGGGGGACAATATACTTCTTTGTGGGGTGAAATTAGTTTGTGCAATATTGATGTGGTCAAGGACATTTCAAAGGTAGATAATCCCCACTACTGTAATGAAAACATTGCACATTTTGACGGTAAGTTCTTGAGGTTTTGAGTGACTCAGTCATCAAAATCAATTCTTATTGATGTTTTCTAACATCTTGGATTGTCTTGGGTCTCTTAGAACCTGTGTGGCCCTGTCTTGAAGGTCCTATAGGTGTATCATGCAACCATATGACCTTTCATCTCTACTGTTTCAGTGGTGAAACTCCTCCACACAAGTAGCCTCATATAGAATATTGTGGATGTTGGAGCAATCAAGTTTAAATTTCCTAGATAAGATTTTATAGGTTCTTTCATCATAGATGCGCTTGACAAAAGCTTCCATGACTATCTTGGTAATGGGTCTCTTTGTAGTAAGGATATGCTTATATAGACTTCAAACTTTAGAGGCATAATCTCTCATGCTCTCGTTCTCCAACTACTTGATGTTCATGAGCCAAACAATGAGGTTATCCCCATATGTATCTTTCGTGAAGCATAATCTCTTGACTAGTATGAAAGATGTAAAGATGGAGACTGTGAGGTGTCCGCTAGTCCCAATCCACGGCACACCTTTTAGTAGTCCATCAGTAGGTTTTTCCATAAATGATGCCGCCCGCTGCTCCCTTGGAACATCACGGGATTGTCACTTAGGCCCTACCGAGTCTACTTCGCAACGGGAGAGTTCTGGCCGAACCCACTAGGATCGACCTGAAGACTTGGGTTCCTAAAATTGGATGGGTCTCCTAGCAGCCAACTAGCGTCAGTAATTTCGAGTTCCACTTTTTAGAGGGTTACTCAATCTGAAGCGGACTTGCCATTGCACTTGGTTCAAAGAGAATGGGAGACGGAGGGGAGTGTGGTACATCAACCCTCCTGCCCATAAGGCAAAATCCCATTCCGGTCCCCTAAAACAATGCAAGTCGGTTCTACCTAATGACTACTTGGTCAATTTATCATCTTCCTATTTCTATATTCGATGTAGAAAAGCTCTCAGCTAACCGGGACCACCCTACCATTGGACGGACCCGTCGGGGGTTACGCCCACTCGCTTTCCTCTGATGATGGGTCATCTTTAGTTTTTTAATTACCTACAACACATTTATTGGAACATATACAACCAGCTTCCTTAATTAATCCATTTAGTCACACGTTCCTTCACATAATTTATCTCACTAACACGCATACAATTCGAATAGTAAAGCAAACTTCTTTATTGTATTGGAAGTCTTATTACAATTTCCATCATTCCGTCCCAGCGGAGAGATACACAGAATTCCATAAGGACATTCTGTCCACCAAGATTCCACCCTCATAACTAGTATTTAGGGTTCCAGGATCCCATCCTGGGTCACGAAGGCGCTCGTCAGATTCTTGGAACAATGCAGGATTTACAGCCAGAGCCCCCTCTGGCACCTACAATTCCTACTGCCCGAGACTATCCCTACTGACAGACCTTTCGCCTACGGAGCCGGTCCAAGCCTCTCGTAGCGATAATCATGACCCCCTTGGAGTAGGGTCTCGCCGCTAGCTTGGGGGTAGCCTAGCGCGATCCTTCCTTTTATTCTATTGGCAATAATTTCAATCAAAATCTAGATTCTAGCAAACACAAACAGTCCTTTCAAATATGTATCAAATAGTGCAATGACAATCATCCCAACATGTAAATCACAGTTTCACATAGCCAAGGTAGACCTTATCCTAAGGCAACCTTTCATTCTAATGAGGATTCTTCTCCCCATAAAGAAGTGTTGAGTACACCTCTTAAAACACGTTAAGCAAGGCATGAGTTTTCCATTTGGATTCACTTATCTAACATAAGCAAAATCCCTTAAGGAAATATATTGTGTCAATAAACTCAACAAGATGATCTTTAGGATTCCTAAATAGATAACCAGTTTCTATAACCTTCACTAATCAGTTCTTAACCTTGTCGTATTTTGATCATAACTCTATTGAATACGCATAAAGACATATGTACAATAACCTTTGACAATTAATTCTGTATTGATTCTATGCCTTAGTATCCCAACTATTCTAGCTAGAAATCATAGTGATTAATCGTTTTATGCTTGAACTAATATGTCCTTCTAGATGAGTTATCAGTTTAATGTGTAAGCGAAGAATATGAAAGCTAATATCCTATGTAATTTATCTTATATTGTAAAATTGATAATCTAGTAATGAATAACCTGGTTTGGCAGCATGATGACATTAGGAACTTCATCTTTACTCGCGCTCGCATTAGCCACACCCGATGTTCCAATTGTGGTGGCAATTCCCGCAACCTCGGGCACTCCCGTATCATTGGCAATACCCGTTGCTTGACCGGTTGCATTGATTTCCATGGTTTTTCCACTTCGTCGCTTTGGAGCCATCGTCCACGAGGAGTTTGAGAGATAGGGAAGGTGGGATAGATTTTAGATGAGAGAGGGTAGAGAATATGGCTTAGTTAAAGATCGAGACAAGGGATTTGAGCTAGCTCTCTCTCTCTCTCTCTCTCTCTCTCTCTCTCTCTCTCTCTCTCTCTCTCTCTCTCTCTCTCTCTCTCTCTCTCTCTCTCTCTCTCTCTCTCTCTCTCTCTCTCTCTCTCTCTCTCTCTCTCTAGCTTCTCGCAGCCTCTTGAAGGAGTACTCTTCCTTCTCTCTCGCAGCCTCTCGGGGTCTCCTTATGTCCCTTATGCCTCTCCCATGCCTCGTATTTATAGTGAATTGGGGAAGAGGGCTTGTGGTTGAGAAGTGGAGCTCTTTGTGGAGGGGGATCTTGGAAAGATCAGTGATCTGATGCTCAGATCATAAATTTGATGGTTCCATTGGCTCCGAAAGGGGGGTAAAACCCCAAGACACTTGGTTAGAAAGCTCTCAGTTCACTCTTTCTTCTTTTCTCTGTTCGAAGTGCTGTCTACTGCCTGTAAACTGCGATCGCGGCGCACGCGATTTCGCCAGTCACTTTTCTTTATTTTTCTTTTTATAAAATCTTCAAACTAACTAACACATCACTTGTTTTTTTCTTTTAAATGACATCTAGTTCTAGAAATCTCCATATCTCTTTTTTTTTTTTTAATTAAGATAATCTCTAAAATATCTAAAATATTCTAGTCTTGTCCAAAGGTCTAATATTTTTAGACCATCCAAACTATACACATTATCCTAGTGATTAATATAACTCATAAGTTTCGTTCACGTTGTAATTTACGTGAAGGATGGCCACGGTCCTTGCCAATTCGAAAAAAATATCGAATTTACGACTCTTGATTTTTCTAAATAAAATATTTTAAATTAAATAAAAATTATTAATAATTAATATTAGTTAGTTTTTACCTTAGTTAGTCTTTAGTTAGTAATCTTACTAACTTAACTAACTTTTGAACTAACCAACTAACTTTTATTGTGTGGAAATATTACAGAGACCTAGCCTAGCCTATTTCTAACCAAGGGATTGAAAAGAAAATACTCTAATCTCAATAAAATTGGTGAAATCCATAGCCTAAACAATACTAACCTACGAAAAGAAAGAGAAACAAGAATGGTTCTAACTCATCAAAGTTGGATTATCAAATTGACAAAAGACCCATACAATAGCACCTTGTGCCCTATTTATAGCTCTTCTCTAAGACTAGGTACTATAGGATATTTACAAGGCTTAAGGTCCAAAATTTCCTCCATTATAATAATTCATCCTTATCTAGACAAGTTTTGTCCTCAAAATTGAAAATTACAAAGAGTACAAGGATGAATCACATAATGGTTAAAAGAAGATTATTCAACTTTGAATTGAGATGTTCAATTGAGGCATAAGAAGTATAAAAATAAAGTAGACAACATAAGGTATTTGGCATGACATAAAAGTCAAAGACTTGATGAATGTAGACTAATTATATTTAATACAAAAAAATATTACAAGTTATCCCTTGTTTTGTGACATCATAAATCATCAAAAAGATCCTTCTGGATTGAAAGGGAGGCCATCATAAAAGTCATCACTCACCTAATGATTGGGATCCTTACCCAGATTGAAAGGTATCCCAACATTATGGTTGTCAAAGATGCTAAAACTATCACAAATTATATGCTTCTGACCACCTGGATCAAATGAGTATAAGGAATTATGCCCACAATCACCCCCATAATCCCTTGGATAAAAAAGAAGCATACTATCACCATCATCTTCTTCTTCATATGCATCCACCATCATAATACCTATGATCATAGTTCTCATGATCATGTGCATCCAAGGGAGTGTGAAGCTCTTGTCTTGGTTGTTGTAAGCCTTGATTTAAACTAATACATATCCTCAATAGGCTCATCATGTGATTACCCAAAGTCTTTAAAACCTCCATGATCATCATAAACTTCTACAATCAAAAGTGACTCATGTGGTTCTCCATGTTATGACTAAACTAATGAAACCTTTCCTTTAATTGCATAAAACACTCTCTTACATCCATGCAAACCATGGTGTCCCAATTATCCAAAATCATTGTTTCAATAATATCTTGAGAAATATGTGACCAAATGGCACAATAATTGGCTCTAGGTGAAGTACACAATGTCCTCTATGAGATAGATGCTTTAGATTTACGTTAGAATGCGATTGAAAATTTTTATAGATTATTTCTCAAATCTGTCTAAACTAAAATAACACCCTATAGATTACCTGTTTCAATCAAAATTTTACATGCAATCCCATTCTAACAATTGTAAGAACTTAGCAAAGTATTGTATTATAGGCACCCTTTGGAAATAGGTAATGACTTGCAAGCACTAATAATAGGACTAAAAATCCTTGTAATAGTACTTGACACTTGTTTCCAAACTTGATAATAAATGCTTTCCATGTACACAGAAAATAGCCCTATAATGCTTTGCCCAAGCTTGACATGCATCAATGAATCCAAAATTGATCACATACACAATTAATGACATCTCCTCAATGCTTCCTATTGGAGTGCTCCATTTCCAAGAATAAACTTCACTCTTAATATAATCACGAAGAATTTCAAATGATTTGAACATACCTTGCTATATAAAGGGTATGAATGAAGAAAATGTCTCTAATGAAGATGGGAAATGACTAGTTTGAGACTAATACCCTTCCTTGAGTGTGGAGAATATAGATAGAACCAATTATTCAAGAAAATTTCAAGTTCTTGAAAGATTTTGCCAAGAATCAATGGTTGTCCTATTGAAAAACTTGGAGAAAAATAAGTGCAATGCTTATGGGAAAGATAAAGCCATCAAGTATCCTTCAATAATGAACATGGAAGCCTCTAATTGATCATTGTCAAGGTACTAATTCTCAAAAAGAAAAGAAAAGATAGAAAATTTGAAAGTAATGGTTGTTGATGTATTTGTTTTAGTTGAAGCCCGAAGCTTATGGCCGGAAGACATTGTTGTTGCCTTCAATGCTTGCTCTGGAAGCCTCAAATAGACAAAGTCTCTTAATAGAATTACTATAGACCTCAAAACTTTGATCATATCTATTTTGGGGATAAAGGCAACTGTGCCTATGCCACCTTGTATTTACTACACACACCATGATGACTACACACCTATTATACAGTACATATGGCAAGCACCCGTCACTATCACTTTATTCTTTATTCTTTCAATGACCATTGAATAAGGCAAGGTTGATCACACATTGTGACTATTGAAGTTTCCACATCTTGTGTCTCTATCTCTTTCTCTCTTACTCCATCCACCATAGCTCACATCTCTCTTACTTCTGCTTTCTTGTGCTTCCATTTAGGCTTCACACCTTTCAATTGGTATCAAATCCTACCATTTTCAGAGGTTCTTTATAATCTACTTCAGCTTGTCAAGTTTCAATGGCAGCCATGGTTTCTTCTCCCCAAGCTTTGCATTGACCTCAACTTGTTCCATACTTATCATGGCTTGATTAGGCCTCTTCTAGGGACACTTGAGGTGGCATTGAGTATTGCTATATGCCCTATTGTGGCTATCAGCACCCCAGCATAACGAGTAGCAATGCAATATATTCCTCTATAGGTTGTACTTGTTTTCAATACTATCACTCCCAACCTACAGTAGACATTGGTAGCTCTTATGGCTCTTGGAGCACTTTGCAAAGGCTTGGAAACTTCCCTAACTTTTTTTGGGACCCATTTGAGCACTCTTTGCAAGTGGACATATCAACCATTAGTTGTATACTCAAGACAACTTGTTGTCATGCAAACAAGGACAAACATTTCTTCACTGATTGAGCTCCATTGATGCCGAGAGTCTTGACTTACCTACATGCTCTTGGTTGCAGTTACACTTGCTAGTGGGCTAATTTGATTTTATATGCTTTGGATATTGACATTGCCCCTGCCAACAAAATGTGAGTGATGTATATATGCTTCTTGGTTATGTATTGAGTCTTATTACTCTCTAGTTGGTATTTGATGGATCTCTGCACACTTGATCTTGAGATCTCTTATATACACGATCCCTATGCTTATGGATGTATTGGTTGATAACTCCCTTAAGTTTATGATAAACTTTGGTACTAGTTGTATGCTTGTTCATCGCTAGTTTCTTTTACATATCCTAATTGTTAACCCAATATTCCTAGTGTAGTGGAAGCTTGGTATTTCTTGATTATTTGCTGATAGTGGTCTTGATCATTCTATTGCATTTATTACAAAAATAATGTAATTACAATTTTTTGAGCATTTTCTTGAAACCAAACATTTTATTTTGGTAGTCTTTTGTGTGTAGTTGGTGGATAGCTCTATACTTTGGTATTCACTCCTATTTTTCCTTATTTTGGTTGAGATTTGGGGCTAATTTGTAGTCATTTATAATAACCCATTCTCTTGGATTTTGCAATGGTATACTATCATTATGGTTGGTTTTTCTAATGATAGTTCTATCTTTAATATTGACAAATTTGATGGCACACAGTTTGCCTATTAGAATATGCAAATATAGTAGGTATTAGTGCAAAAGCATTAGATTAAGCTATTGAAACCAAAGAGTGTCAAGATTAAAGGCATAGATCAAGATGATTGGGATGAGTTGGATGAGCTATGTAAAACCACCCTTATGTTATCCTTGTCTGAAGAGATTTATTTTAATGTTGTGGTACTTGAAGATAATGCTTGGTAGTATGGGAAAAGCTATCCAATATTTATGACAAGAAAAATCTTGCATCATAGAGATATAGGTTGAAACAACTTATGGACCTTTGCATGAAGGAAGGAACTTTTGTGTCTACTCACTTGAATGAGTTTCATTCAATTTTCAATCATCAGTAGACTTTGATGTGCATTGAGTTCAAAAATAATCTGCCTTCCTTGTTCTTGCTTGTTACACTTCTCGAGTCATGGGATGCTTCTCATGCAGCCATCTATGCCAATAATCCTAAAGATGGCTTGAAACTCTAGGATGTTGAGGTTTCTTTACTCATAAAGGAGATCAATAGAAAGAATGTGGATGCCTCCTGCACTTCTCATGCATTGAGACTATGATGAGGGGTAGACATGATGGTAAGAGCAATAATGACCACCATAGTAGAGACTCATAGAGGTCTTAGTCTCGGTGGGGCAATCTCGCAGTAAGTCTCATTGTTAACCTCAGCACAAGAAGAAAGTAGCAAAAGTGGAAACCACCTACAAGTCGAGTGTCAGGACCTTAGGTCCTGAGCTTGCGTAAATTAGAGTAGGTTCTGCCACGATGCCATAAATTTCCAACTACCAAGGAGACTTCTATATTCGCAACCTTACAATCAGCCTTACTTAGCAAATAGACCACCCCCATTGGGTCTTTTAGCACCCAATGATACTAAACCAACCATTCCTAGGATGGATATCAATCCCATATGAATACTCAGACCACTTGGACCCTACGTAACCCATCCATCGAGCGACACTCCAATCCACTATGTGGAGAAGTCAAATGACGAAGAACTTTACGTGTATCCTTATGTCTCGTATGATGAAGAGGGTAATCTAATCTTTATGGATTACAGACCAATACCAATGATGCCATTGGGTAGAGATAGAGGCATAAGTATAGGAGGGCAAACCCAAGAGCCACGATCTCATGTTGGACTTGTGGTCACCTAGGACATATCTCCTCACACTGCCCCGAGAGGGAGCAGGTCAACCGCGACAAGGCAGATCTTAGATGCACAGAGTGCAGAATTACTCATCTCTTTGTTGATTTCCCTAGAGGGAAATCACCCTCTAGTTTAGCAATCGTGCCATCAATCCCATTGGGGTTGTTTGGTGTTGAGACACTCAACAAGGAGGCCACGCCCATCCCGCTGCATGTCATGACCTGCACACAAATGAAGCAAGCTGACATATCATTGCCACGGCCTAGCAACTTAGACACAGCTTCAATTGGAAAAAAGAGTCATATGCAAAGGAAAAAGAAACCAGATGCAAAGGTCATGCTAAAAAAGAAGAGTGTCGCAACGATGCCTGTTGAAAAAAAGGTGACAGACATAGAGGCAAAAAATTCAGCTCCAAAGATAGTTAAGAAGGGAAGTGCGAAGGTCAGGGAGTATCCCAACCCAAAGCACCAACTTGAAGCCATCAAGAAAGTGACAGAGTTGGTGAAAGAGGCCCAAGAACACCTAAAAGATGTTGAGCCCGTATTGGAAGATGAGATCGATGATCTCTCAAGTATAAGCACGCCAATCTCACCACCATGACCAAATTCGAGAGACGTGACTACACCACAAGTAGTCCTGTTTAGACAGAGCTCGAATGCTATGGGCCAATGAATCAGTCAAGGCCATTGGCTTGGAAATGTAGGATTTGGAGAAAAGCAAGCAGCTAGCAACCTCCTCACCACACTATGACCACCCCTATGACGCTAAGCCTAGGAGACTTGCTTAGGTAGCATCCGACACTATGGCAAGAGATAAAACAGTGGATTAAAGGTTCAATTGCCACTAACTTGCACAAACATGATGTAGAGATGCAAATACCGAGTCTAACGCTACACTCAATGCCCAAATCCTTGCATGTCAATTCTTTCTGGGAAGGCACGGAAATGCATGTTGACTTACTAGTCTTAGCTCTCAAGGGGATACCACAAGAAAGGGAATTATAGACACGAGGGCATGAGTTAGTGTGCTGAGCCACGCAGTGCTCCTCTAGGCTTGGGGTAACCCACCTTTTGAGAATGCTAGGTTTAATGTCTAGACTAAGACATCTTGCTAGGTCACCGGCCCTAGATGTGCAATGCACGGGTCATAGAGGATTGGGGTAATGGTCTAATATTCTTAGGCAATAGAACAGAGGCAGTGAGGGTAGAGATGGACACCTGGAAAACAACACCACTCAACCTAAATGCCATCTCAGCCATGCTGAAGAGTGACACCCAGATTAGAAAATCTTATAGCCAGTTGACTAAGTATATCCCTTGTCCAGAAGATGAGAGAGATTGGATGCACATGCTAGCCGCTATCAATCTGCCATTCTTGGACCAAGAGGAGTACGAGCAAGCTACTAAGGCAATCAATAAGACTAGAGCCTAAGAACCTTCAGTGCCAATCTACATGATGACTGAAAGCGCAAACAAACGACCAAACCATGTCCAATTCCATATCCCCAACAACAAGCAAGAACTCCTTGAGATCCTAGGGCATCTAGTAAACAAGCTTGTAGGCAACCCAACCGCTAGCCTTAAACCTCTCCAAGATCTCTTTGACAAACCTAAGTGGCGATGGATCAAAGGGCATGACTTAAATCTAATGTACAATTGGGCCTTAGTCACACTGACGAAAACAAGGAGTCGTATCAAGACTTAGGAGATGAGGTGCAATCAGATGAAGATAAAGCTAACGATGAATACGAGATGGATACCATAGAATATGACACAGAGAAAATTGATAGAATAGATACGATACGATCAAACTCGAAACCAAGCAAGAAGAATGCTTTTAGGATTAAGAAAGGAGTCATGAGTATGGATTCCGACCACACATGGCTGGAACACATAGGAGCAACAAATTACAAGTAAGCAGGCCTAGTCCAACCAAGTGCTGCACCATTATTCAGGAAGGATTTACCCTCTTTGCTGCGACCTCCAAGAGAGACTCCCTCTTCTAGCGATGAACACAGAGAGTTTGATTTTGAGTTAGAGGTAAGCTCAAATAGTGATCCCGAAATACCTCAACCTCCTAAGACTAGACGCACCAAAGGGGACCTACCCATTCGCCTAAGGCACCAAATGCTGAAGAGTCACCGACTGATAAGCAAAGAAAGATGCAAGACCTACCAAAGTGACTCATGAAGTTCAACAAGGCAACATGGTAGTGATCTTGTTGGAAGCCAAATTCCAAGGGCAAGCCAGCGAACTAATAGAAGGGCCCGCCAAGGTTAAGGAGGTCAATTTGGCCAAGGAAGGGGAGACACCCCAACCTATCTTTATAGCGGAGGATTTGACAGAGAAAGAGGAAGCAAGTCTCATTTCTCTCTTGTGAGAGTATATAGACATGTTTGCTTGGTCCCTTGATGAGCTAAAAGGGGTAGATTCGAGTGTAGTGACTCACAACATACCCATGACACCCGATGCAATGCCGGTAAAACAACAACCATATCCAATGAATCCCAAGCATGCTCACATAGTGAAAGAAGAGATGGATAAGCTATTGAGAATAGGATTCATTTACGAGATTGAGCACATGGATTGGGTCTCACCCATAGTGATCATGCTGAGAAAAATAACAAAAAGATCAAAGTGTGCGTCAACTACAAGAAAGTAAATGTTTCCACAGAGAGACAATTATCCATTGCCATACACTGAGCACATACTCAAGAGAGTGGCTGGTAAAGAATCCTATAGTTTCCTGGGCAGCTTCTCAAGTTACAATTAGGTGCAAGTGCATCTTGACAATAGGCATAAGACTACATTCGCTACCGAGTGGGGTATCTTCAGCTAAATAGTAATGCCCTTTGGGTTGACTAATGCACCAGCTACCTTCCAAAAGCTCATGTGTGCCATCTTCAAAGACATGCTTAGGAAGGAGTTAGAGGCTTTTGTAGATGATTTGTATGTTCACTCTACATGGAATGAACATTTAAATAAGCTTCGAGCGGTCAATGTCGGTTGTATCGGAGCCCCTTGATGTGCCAGCTCGAGGTAAAGCATGGGTGCATCTTGGGGCATGTGGTGTCGAAGAACGTCATTTCCACGGGCTTCTCAAAAGTCAGGGTTATTGTTGATCTTCCAACACCATCTAATTACAAGGGAGTATAATGCTTCCTAGGCCACACAAGATACTATCAGCACTTTGTGTTGAACTATGCATTGATTGCTAGACCTCTATACAAGTTGCTAATTATATTCGAGTGGATTGAGGAATGCCAATGCGCACATGAGGAATTGAAAAAGGCTCTAACCACTGCACCAATTCTAAGATCCCTAGACTGGACAATCACCTTCCATGTCCACATCGACGCTTCGAAATTCGCTATAGGAGTTGTTTTGTGCCAACCTAGTGAACACAACCTAGACTATCCAATGAGCTTTGCTATAACAGACAGCTCACGAATACAAAAATGAATTATTTAACGAGAGAGAGAGAGAGAGAGAGAGAGAGAGAGCTTGGCCATGGTACTTGCTATAAAGAAATTTCAACATTATCTTTTGGCCACACCTTTTACCTTCTTTGTTGACCATCAGGCGTTGCTTTATCTTGTTAATAAACCTTGCACTACAAGGATGCATTTATCAATGGTTACTTGTGCTTTTAGAATTTGACTTCTCCGTGGTGGTATGTAAGGGGAAGTAGCATTACATGCTGACCATATGTCTCACATACCCATAGGAGAAGCCATTGGATAGGGCATCCCAGCAAACGAATTTCCAGATGCGCATATGTTTCACCTATCTAGTGTGAGAGATCTATTTAGGGTTGATGTGATGTTGTATTGGATAGACGACATAGTCTAAGTGCTTGAACACGGACTCCCTGAATGACCTATCAAGAAGACCCGACTTAGGTGACTCATCCTTAAAATCCAACCCTATCAGTAGTGATAGGGTTAGTAGGCCACAACTTTATAGACTAGGGCAAGATGGATTACTGTGTAGATATGTGTGTGAGCATGAAATGCATGACATACTAGCAGAGGCACATGGTATGATTGCAGGAGGATACTTAAGTAGAGACATAACAACATGTAAGGTGTTGCAATCTCAACTGTGGTGGCCTACTTTCTTTTGAGATGCAGCACAATTTTTAAAACACTGTGACGAGTGCCAATAGACCAAAGTCTTGATTTGCAAGGATCAAATGGAGCTAACCCCTATCATTGCAAGACAGCCCTTCGAAAAATGGAAAATTGACTTCATTGGGCTGATTAGTCCTGTGGCACAGTATTCATAAACCAAATACATCATCGTTGCCACAGATTATCTCATGAAGTGGGCTGAAGCACAAGCAACTCGGAAGAACAATGCTAGGACCACTGCCAAGTTCTTATGGGAGCAGGTGATCTCATGATTCAGTTGCCTCATCGAATTGGTTAGTGGACCAAGGCATGCACTTCGTTAATGAAGTGATCACTCACCTCCTGTCTACCTTTCTAATCATCCATCGAGATTCTTCACCTTACTATCCTTTGGCGAATGGTCAGGCTGAGTCTACTAATAAAATCTTAGTGAATATCCTGACCAAATTAGTCTCTGCTTCACACAGAGATTGGGATAACAAATTAATGGTAGCCTTGTGGACCTACCGCACAGCCTATAAAACGTTGTAGGACAGACTCTCTTTAAGTTGACTTATGGGACGGAAGCAGTTCTACCCGTAGAGTTCTTTGTTCCTAGCCTCAAAGTTGCTCTTCAAGAGAGATGGGATGGGAAGGAGGCATGGACAGAGTGCCTAATTGAGCTCAAACACCTATTGGAAACTCGATTTCTAGACACCCATGCGCTAATATGTGAGAAGGCAAGACGCAAAAGTTGGTTTGATAAGCATGTCAAGCAACAAGATTTCAAACGGGGAGACTTAGTACTCTTGTACTTAGTCAAGGGTCATAAACAAAAGATGAAGTTTAGAGGGCTCAAGCCTTTCATAGTCTATGCCATTAGTAGAACCGATAATGTGGAACTCAAAACCCTAGAGGGAGAGGGCATAGGATTTTTCAATGGCAATCGCATCAAGAAGTACTACCCTCCCACGCACCCATTACATGAACCTCCAATGCTAGAGTCCCCTGTGTCAAAGTACAAGTGGCCACAATTACGGAGATTGAAGATGAGTATGAGGAAATAGTGGAACCGTCTTACCTAAGCATAATGGTCACTGCCAACCCTCAATGCACTGATCAATGAGGGGTCTGAATTTAATGTCGTAACTCACCAGCATTGGACCCAAATTGACAAATTGCAGTTACAGCCCACTAATTCCAAACATAGCCCATTCAGGGGCCAATCATATGCACTCTTGAGAAAGTGCACAATAGCAATCTCTATCGAGTTTGAGAGCATACCAATGATCTTTTATGTGTTGTAGAACATTAAAGATGAAGGTATGGAATTGCTATTAAGAAGCACGTTTAAAAAGAAAGCTCATTGATGTTGACTCCGAGTCCCAATGTATTCACCTTGCCATGGGCAACATACGTATAGTCACCACTTTCAACAAGGGCTATTAGACTCCTTCAAAGTTCGCAAAGCCACCGATAGAGAAGGAGAGGGGTCATGTCCCGTCACCACCCACCAAACCTCAAGACAAGCAAATCACTAGAGTCGAAGCTGAGGCCCATGAACCAAAGCTTCAATGGATATCTAAACATTAAGACCCATAACCTAGAAGCAAACTTCCACGACCCTGCAAAGTTAAGAACCCACACTCAAAACCTAGAAGGTCGAGACAAAGTTACCAACATAGACAAACGGTCAAGCCGTGATGGGTCTCCAAGTCCTTATTGCAAGCTCAAGGGTATTACAAGGGTAGTACATGGATATGGATATCTAAAGCCATGATGACCAAGGGCATTACTCAAACATCTCCCTCAAGCTTGACCACCCAAAGCATCAAGACAAATTAGGCACACATACCACAAGAGACTCAGGCTATGAAACCCATAGAACCTCAAAAGCCTAGAACAATAGAGCCTCAACCAAGCTATCGACAAAAACTGTAGCCTACTACTCACAAGTTACCTCAACCTAATACCACTTGTGCCCTTAAGGCCTCAGAAACATCTAATAGTGCTACAACCATAGCTCCAACCAAGCTCCTTGAACAAGAGGCCAAGCCACAACCTTAGGAGCAACCCAAGCGGCAACAATCACCTGCTGAACTATCTAGTTTGATCAAACTCCAACCACCGATCGGCCTTAGACACTCTTATGAGCAGAGATCAATTCTAACCTTAGCCATAGACTTAGCAGAGAATACGAGGGATGACTTGGTTGCTTTCCTTAGACGCTTGGATGCTACCTTTATAACACTTGCTAAAAGCTACGACAGCTAGATTTAGGTCTCTTGGACAAGCCTATAGTGATGGAAGTGCGTACACTCCCTTGTTCTTGGGAAGAATCAAAATTTGTATTTGTTAAGGCTTTTGAAGCGGCTGAGGAGCTCATTTCTACCAAGATCTCCAAAGAACACACATAAAATTGATGCCTCATTACATCCTACCACAAGAGCACTGTCCTTGCCACCATACACCAAGAAATAGAGGAGTTAAAACAGCTCGCTAACATAGATTCCTCTTCTTTGAGAAAACGGTATGCTCTCTGACTTCAATGGGAGCTAGAGGGCTACCAAATCATAATGCTGAGTAACTACATGCCATCAAAACCTTGGAGTATGACCCCACTTATGTAGCTCCCATCTCCTATAAGGTGCTAATCCCCATTCGTGATTGACCCCTAGAAGAGCACCTCCTGACCCACTAACATTTAGCTGATATTGAGGAGGAGTTACACACTGCCAATCGAGTAAACTCCAGTGACCTCCTCACGGATTTTCTCACCTACATCACTCAAGTAGGCATCCGTCATTTGACATGGACCACTATGCTGATCTAGAATACAATCTGAACTTCTATGCTTGGCACATGTAAAAGTAAAGCACCAAAAACACATGCTGAATGCCCTTAACCTCTCGACCTTTAATCCTAGGAAGGATTCTTCTCATTTCCAAGGGGGGATGGGGTGATAAGTGATAATGTGAAGGGGGTAATAAGGTGAAGCAAGGTAAAAACAATAGGTGAAATCAAATGTGTAAGGGGAATGAAACACACAAGGAAAAATTTAATGTCTCAATCAACATCCAAAATAGATGAAAATTAACCTGTGATTAAGGAATAGTGTCATAAAATTTTGGAAACAAATAGAACTACTCAAAGAAAAATTCTTCTTTTGTGCTTAAGCATGTTCTTCTTTCCATAAAAGTATGATCAACTCCTGCTTATCTTCTAGCAAGAGAGTTTCTTAAGAATGCTAATGGTGAACCATGGTTTCATGATAGGAGCTAAAGATGGCAACACAACAGGATCTACCCACCATCTTCCATTCACACACAAAAAAAGAGTGAAGTATGGCATTTTCCTCAAAAAGCGCGCCTATAACTAGCTCAACTTTCAAAGCATCCATGATATTACAGAAGTGGTGGCTAAGTAAGAGGCTACAAAAAGGGTCGTGGAGCAATGAAACCTAGCTAAATACATCGAGAAGTTTGGATAGGAGCCCACCAACCACACCAAATGTGTGGAATTCTTGAGGACCTACAACCCTGATAGGGAATGTGGGATGCTGACCATGGGGAGGGGAGAAGGAGCTAAGTTCGTTCAAATTCAACTTAGTAAGGCCTTGGTGGGGAAGGTGTTGGGTCTGGAGTCCAATGTGGAAAGGAGATAGAAGCGGGACATCTATGCCATGTTAAACATGAAGAAGGAGCAAGTCTTGACAAATGACAGCATAAGCATTCAAGACATCCCCGATCCAAAATCATTCCCTCTTCTCCAGCCAACGATACAACTCCATTATGCATAGAATCAGTGTGCCCATGCTAGAGATCTTGGCAGCTTGCTCGTTGAATGAAATAGACTGGAACGGCTACGTGCGGAAAAACATCGATTAATCCACTAAGGCACTAGTCCTAGGGAGCAACCTAGCTCTAGTGAGGAATCCCTAGTATCAAAGGGAGCCAAAAGAAAGAAACCGTCATCCAAAGCCTCATTCATCAGGTATGGGGGAATCTTGATCGCTCTCATCCAGGAAGTAGTAAAGGAGGCATAGGATGGAGAGGAAGGAGCTGATGAAACACCTAGGAGGTCACCCCCCCATCATGAACAAGAGCAGTCAAGTGAGAGAACAATTAGTGAGGAGAAGGGAGAACCAGAAGCCCAATCCAACAAAAGAAACCAAAAAAAGCCTGAGAAAAAGATGACATAAGAGAAGTAAGAAGAGATAATGATTAAGAAGGAGAAGGAAGAGCTTCTAAAAGTGCAAAGAAATTCCAAGAAAGCCAAAGAAGAGAGAAGAAACAAAGAGAAGGTTGAGTTACAGAGAATAACAGAAGAATCAAAAAGGGAAAAGGAGGAAAGGAGAAAGAAGGAGGAAGAAGAAGACGAAGAGTTGAGAAGGAAGAAGAGGACTTGGCACAAGTTGTGCACATGTCCATTGAGCAACAATGCAGACATGAGGAGTTGGCAGCAATGAGCCCACCAAGGCAAGACAGGGTCGGGGACCAATAGCCAAGTACTAGAAGACTTGCCCCCAACCATTCTAGAGGGAAAAGGCAAGGCCGCACTCCACTGTATCCCACCCACCATCTTGCCAACCACCCCAACCATTATAGCAACACCAGGCATCCCAACCATGGTTGATGCCGGCAACCTCATGGAGTGGGTGCAGTTCTTAGTTAACAAAGCACATACCTCAACACCTAACTCTAGTGCAGGGACCCCAATGATAGGAATGAAAAGACCGGCAACTGCGAATGTCAAATCCCAATAGGGGCCCAAGTGACGAAGAGTCAAGGTTACTACCACTATGGGGCTATAGCCCACTGATCAAGGTGAGCATGTCAAGGAGATTTACACTCAATTGGGAAGAGCAAAGGAGGAGAAGAAAACCACGGTGGCAAAGCTAGAAGCTGAAAAAGAAATGTCGACTACCTTCCAACTAGAAAAGACATGCCAAGTGGCCATGCAACAAAAAGAAATCAAGGAGCTCAAAGTAGAGCTCAAGGCCAAGGAAGATGAGGAGGAACATTGGCAAAAAATACTAGAAGAAGAGAACCAGGAGTTGGTTGGAATGCAAAGGGAGTACAAGCTTTTGGTCCTATAGCAAGCGGAGCTCAAAATGTAGATGAGAAGACTCCATAAGGATATGGAAAAGTTCACCACACTAGAGGCAGAGAGATCACAAGAACAAGAGGAACGTCAAGAGAGATAGAAGAACAAATGAGTTTTGAAAGAGAGATCGAGCGCCTAACAAAGGAGAAGGAAGAAATGGCACAAAAATGGAAGGGGTAGGAGTTGATGATAGTGGCCCTATCACAAAGGAAAAATGAAGGCTTAGAAAAAATGAAAAAGAAGGCAAAGGAATGGGAGGCCAAGAGTGAGAAGAAAGTGAAAGACCTGGCAAGCCATTTGACCCTCATGGAAGGAAGCAGAATATTGGCAAAAAGCAGGGCAGATGTCGCTTGCACAAGTCTAGAGGCCCAACAACATGCCTTTCTCAACACAATCTTGGACATCACACTCTCTAAAGAGGAGGAGGCAATTGATGTGCTTAAAAGGAAGCTAGAAATAGCTCGCAAGGAAATAAAACAAGGGTTGTGCTCCCAAATCCATGACAAAAGACTCAATTTTACTTGGCAAGATCAACAAGAAAATCTATTGAGAGCGGGCTTGACACTGCAGAAGGTTAACGCATTAGGCCTCCAAGAGGAACAACCATAGGAAGTAGAAGTAAGATCAAGCCATGATGGGGTGCTACAAGATAAGGAGTGGATTCCACCACCTCTGTCTCCACAGCCAAAACCCCCTAAAGAGCAAGATGCCATAGCAGAAAGGAAAGCATAGGCTAAAAAGAAAAGAGCTAGAATTCTTGAATAAGCACACAAAAGAGCAAAGGTGTAGCCGCCTGCAATCCCAAAGCCTCCTATTCCACCGAAGAAAGATTGTTCACCCATGAACTAGAACATGAATCTGTCAGTATGGGAGTAGTGGGAAAACCACCGCCAGCCTTTTGATTTCACTTTCTGATACCTAGCGGCCTTGAGAAAAGTGCTATCCATCGAAGCAGTAAAGGAAATGATCACATGGGAAGAAGGCTTGGTGACCGATGGCTCATTGAAAGAGAAAAGAATCTAACCGCATGGGGAATGGAATCTCCAGAGACTACTAGGAAAATAAGGTTGAGGAGATACCCCGCACAGTGAAAGGCCATGAATCCCAAGCTAAATGGAGGAGAAGAATCTAGAACATCAAGGTAGATGCATGGATGTTATTTTGCGGCTCCCTGCCCTTTGAGCAAAATGATCCAACCTACCTACCGTATCCTCAAAGGGTAGGAGTAGATTTTGATCCTAACATCCATGGACGATACAACTTCCCTAAGATCTATAACATCACTGCCACAAAGCCCAAACAAGCACTCACTTTCTCAAAACAAGATCTATGAAACTCCATGGCCCACTTCTTAATGGAATTCTCTTCCTGCCCCAACTCCACCTTTGTAACAACATGTAACTATATTAGATTATCAGCAAAGTACCATCTTCTGCCATTCTTTTTTTACATTAATGTGGGAATAGATAGTTATGCCATGACTTAGTTGATGATGTATGGTGCTGCTCTACTCCCGTTATTTTGCATGGCCCTCCTTGAGGATATGAACGATAGCCATTTTACTAGCTGTAGCCATCCATTTTTGTCCACCACTCCTCTCCATGTTAGGATGGGCCAAAAAGGGTATATGCTAAGTAGAAACTTCCTTAGTAAATCATTGAAGCCCCTACCTCCCCATCTCACACCCAAGAGCCCGAGGAATAGATCCTCTATTTTGTATTGTCCCTCAAAGGTCATAATTAAAATAATAATAATTTTTTAAAATAGAGAAGAGAGTGAAAAAGAAAATAAAAGAAGAAAACAAAGAGGAAAGAGAAGCGCCTCACAAGCAAAGCAATTAGATCACCTCACTTCACATAGGCCATGAGCACTGCATCTAGGGGCTCTCAAGTTAGGAGCGTCCGGTGGCTTGAGTCAACTGGCTCCATCACTAACCCCCTAGCCCTTTTGATTCCCCATTACACACACTTAGGGCACATCAAGGGCAGGACATACTTAGGGAGTGTTGAGATATCGAGCTCCACTCGTGATACGCCAGGGTGACCGTTGTATATTTATGTCACCGACTTGTCAGTTGCAGACGTGGTTGGTACACCGCCCATGAATAATAGCTACATGATAGCTATCCTTATCTACTCTAGTTCGTGGCTCAGTTAGTATGCCACCTTAGTTAGTTGAGTTTGGTTTGAGACCCATATATAGGGTTCTTCTATTTCTTTGTACTAGAGTTCTTTGGCTTACACAACTAAGAAGAGGAAAACTGTTTTCAGCCTCCACCCTTGTGTGTCTTCCCCCATTGTGCAAGCAAGAAAGCTTCAAGCGAGACTCCTTCCTTCTCTCCCACAATCTTGACATGGTATCAGAGCCTTGTTCGTGGTAAGGAGCTCAAGAAAGCAAGCCAAGCTCGCGGTGGTCTGGTAAGAGGAGCAGTGTTGCTTTCATTTCCTGTTTTGGGAGCAGATCTCTGCAGGTAGCACAACCGGAAATTGCAGGAGTGCATTGTCTCAGGTTGAGACGCCCTTCGCGGTGAAGCAAGAGGGCAGTATATGCTGCGGGGAAGGGCTTTAGCCCTTGGCGACCTTGTTTTTTTTATTTGAGGCCATTTCGGGGCCTGTTTTGCAGACGGAAGTTTTCTGCACGCACTCAAGAAAAGGCTCAGTTTTATGCTGTGCGACCACTGTTCTACAGGTCGGTGAAAAGTTACTGTAGAAATTGCATCGTATGCTTGTGCGCAGAGACATTGGGAGTTTCAGAATCATCCTTGGTTCCTGTTTATGCAAAATCGTCACTAGGAAGTGACTGTGTGGTCAAATACCACTTTCGCCAGTTTTGCAGATTTGCCCTTGTGAGGGTGAAGCTGTGTTTTTTGCAGTGACAGAATTTCTTGCAGTATTCTGTAATGGCGTCTGATTCTCTTTCACAGATTGTCACTGAAAAGCTTGACAAGAACAACTTCCAGGCATGGAAGTTTAGAATGACGAATTTCCTTATGGGAAAAGGATATTGGGAATTTGTTGCAGGAAATGAAGAAGAACCAGTTCTTCCTGATGTTCCCAATCAACAACAAATGCAGGCATTTAAAACATGGCATGAGAGAGCCAGGAAAGTTATGTATTGGCTGTCTATCAGTATTTCAGACTCTATGATTGTGCATATTCAGGATGCAAGTACGCCAAAGGAGGCATGGGATACTTTGTCAAAAATGTATAGCACAAATACGCAAGCCAGGAAAATGCAGCTCAAGCAAGAGTTGCATAATGTGCAAAGAGAAAGTATGAGCATCAACGACTACCACATGAAGGTGAAGAAGATTGCAGATGCACTTGCTTCCATTGGGTCGCCAGTGGAAGATGATGATTTAGTTTCCGTGACCTTGAATGGTCTAGGAAAGGATTATGCACAGTTTCGGACATCCATTTCAGTTCGTGAAAGATTTCCTGATTTTGAGGAGTTGATTGCTCTTCTAATTTCTGAGGAACAGAGAAATGGTGGTGCATCTTCTTCAGGAGGAACTTCAAAAGAAGCAGTCTTCTACTCAAATGCTGGAAGAGGTAGAGGCAGAGGTAGAGGAGGCCGATTTGGAGGCCGTGGCAGAAATCAGAATATGCAGCAAACTCAAGAAAACCAGTCCTATGGAGGAGGACGTGGTAACTCTAGAGGCAGGGGGAGCCAAAGAGGTCGTGGTGGATGGCAAAGAGGCCAAAATGCAAACAGTAATGTTGAATGCTACTACTGTGGTAAAATGGGTCATATGGCTAAAGACTGCTATAAAAAGCAGAATGACATCATGAATGGAAAACTGCAACAAGGGAATTATGCATCTTCTAGTAGACAGGGTGATGACAGAAATGAGCATTTGTTCATGGTGCAGCACATGAACAATTCTATGACAAGTGCAGAAGAAAGCAATGATGTATGGTATGTTGACTCAGGTGCATCAAACCACATGACAGGTCATGCAGAATGGATGGAGGATGCAAGGAAAATGGAAAAACCAGGATTTGTGGAGACTGGTGATGATACTGCACATCCTATTGTGCAGATTGGAAAAATTCCCTTGTCTATGCAGGGTGGGAAAAAGAAATACCTGTCCGATGTATTTCATGTCCCGAATATTACCAAGAATCTGGTTTCAGTTGGTCAAATGGTTGAACAGGGCTTGCAGGTCAGATTTAATCCTCATGGATGCTTTGTTGAGGATATGAAAAATAAAGGTCGCTTGATAGCAAAAGGAAAGAAGAAGGGCAGAATGTTTACATTGGATGCAGACATGTCTGAATTGAGTGCAGCAATGTTTGCACATGGGACCGGTGTAGTTGCAGATATTGATATCTGGCATAAACGCATTGGTCATGTTAATGTACAGCGACTTAAATCAATGCAGGCCCAAAATATTGTTGCAGGATTGCCCAAATTCAAGGTTGTAGAAATGCATAAGGTATGTGAAGCCTGTCAGTTTGGAAAACAGGCAAGGAAACCATTTCCTAGACATGTTCAAGAGAGTGAGAAGCCATTGGAATTAATTCACTCTGATGTGTGGACAACTAAAGCTGCATCTCTTGGAGGCTGTCATTATTTTGTCAGTTTTATTGATGACTATAGCAGAAAAGTTTGGGTGTATTTTATGAAAAAGAAAAGTGAAGTTTTTGGGCATTTCAAAACTCTTAAAGCTATGGTTGAAAAAGAAACAGGCTTGCAGATAAAATGCCTAAGGTCAGATGGAGGGGGAGAGTACCTCTCAAATGAGTTTGCAAAGTTCTTGCATGAGCATGGCATAAAGCAGCAATATTCATGCAGTTATACCCCACAACAAAATGGAATTGCAGAAAGGAAAAACAGGCATATTGGAGAGGTATCTCGTGCCATGCTCAATGAAAAAGACTTGCCAGATTTTTATTGGGCTGAAGCAGTTGCTACAGCAGTCTACATAATGAACAGGACTCCCACTGCAGCAATACATGGAATGACTCCAGAGGAGAGGTATACTGGTAGGAAACCAGATATTTCTCATTTGAAAATTTTTGGTTGCATTGCCTATGTACATGTGCCAGATGAGCTGAGATCCAAGTTGGATCCAAAAGCTGAGAAGTGCATCTTTATTGGTTACTCTCTGCAGCAAAAAGGGTATAGATGCTATAACCCTTCTACTCGTAAGTTTACAGTGAGCAGAGATGTTGTTTTTGATGAGATGAGTAGCTGGTATAGACCAGTAAATGTGATTGATGATGAAGATGCACAAAATGGTAATGCTACACAGAATTCACAGCAGCAGTCACAAAATATTAGTGGACCTGGAGCGTCCTCTAGCAGTGGTTCACATTCTTCGCCATGGACAGGCAGATTGAGATCAGGAGAATCTTCTCAAAGCAATGCAGATAGTGGTATGCAGGTATCACGAAAAGGAAAAGAGAAGGTTGATCAGCCCATGTTTGATGTGAATGCAGGTCACTCTTATGTGGATGGTGAATCCAGTGGCTCAAAACAGAGCATTGATGATGAGTTGGGTATTCCTTCTATTGTTACACCTGGAGTAAGGAAGACCAGGGATGTTTTGAGAGCACCTGGGAGTGAACCCACTTTGCGCAGGTCTACCAGAGTTAGGTATCCTATGGATAGGCTGAAATATGATGGATTTACAGCCATTCACTATGCATATATGGTCAAGGTGATACAGGAACCAGAACCCACTTCTTTTGAGCAAGCCATGGGAAAAGAAAAATGGGAGAAAGCCATGGATGAAGAAATGGATGCCTTGGAAGCAAATGCTACATGGGAATTGGTACCTTTGCCTAAAGGTAAGAATGCAATTGGCTGTAAGTGGGTTTATAAAGTGAAGCACAATGCAGATGGTTCTGTGAACAGATACAAGGCAAGATTAGTAGTCAAGGGGTATGCACAAACATATGGCATTGACTATGAAGAAACATTCAGTCCGGTTGCAAGGATGGCAACCGTAAGAGCAGTCATTGCTATGGCTGCATCAAAGGGATGGTCTTTACATCAGATGGATGTAAAGAATGCCTTCTTGCATGGTGATTTGCAAGAAGAGGTCTATATGGAGCAGCCACCAGGTTATGTGCATGCTGTTCATCCTGAGTTTGTTTGCAGGTTGAAGAAAGCCTTGTATGGCTTGAAGCAAGCACCTAGAGCATGGTCTGACAAGATAGGACAGTATCTTGTCACTATTGGCTTTCAGATTTCCAAGGCAGATTTCTCACTTTATGTGAGAAAAACAGAGAAAGGTATTATGCTACTTGTCATTTATGTTGATGATTTGATTATGACAGGTGACAGTGATGAAGATATCCTTCATGTGAAAATGCTATTGAAGCAGAAGTTTGAGATGAAGGATTTGGGAGAGCTGCATTATTTCTTGGGCATTGAGGTGATTAGATCACCAAGTGGGATACAGCTCTTGCAGAGGCAGTATGGATTGGACATGCTGTCCAAATATGGGATGACAGGCTGTAAGCCTATTTCAGTTCCTTTGGAGCAGAATGTGAAGCTGAGCACAGATGCAGGTGAGCTTCTAGAAGACCCTACTATGTACAGACGCATAGTAGGAAGTTTGATTTATATGACTATTACCAGGCCAGATTTGAGCTATGCTGTTGGATTGGTAAGTCAGTTTATGCAGGCTCCAAGGAAACCACATTTGGATGCGGCTAGACGCATACTTAGGTATGTGAAGTCCACATTGCAGTATGGACTATTTTATGAGACTGGGGTTCAGATACAGTTGCATGGATACACTGATGCTGATTAGGCTGGTAGTATTTCTGATAGACGATCTACCAGTGGATATGTATTCTCTTTTGGGAGTGCTGCAGTCACTTGGAGCAGCAAGAAACAGCCTACAGTTGCCTTGTCGAGCACAGAGGCTGAGTACAGGGGTGCAGCAATGGCTGCATGTGAGGTAGCTTGGTTGCATAAGCTACTTTATGATATGCATCAGTCTACAGATGGGCCAGTTGTCATTTATTGTGACAACATGAGTAGTATACACTTGGCAAATAACCCAGTCTATCATGCTAGAACAAAGCACATTGAGGTGCATTATCACTATGTGCGAGAGAGGGTTTTACTAGGTCTTATTGATCTAGTTTATGTCAGCACAGAAGATCAGGTAGCTGACATATTCACGAAGGCATTGGGCGCAGAGAAGCTGCGCAAGTTCAGAGACCTGCTTGGTGTGCAGGAATTGGGATTGAGCTCGAGGGGGAGTGTTGAGATATCGAGCTCCACTCGTGATACGCCAGGGTGACCGTTGTATATTTATGTCACCGACTTGTCAGTTGCAGACGTGGTTGGTACACCGCCCATGAATAATAGCTACATGATAGCTATCCTTATCTACTCTAGTTCGTGGCTCAGTTAGTATGCCACCTTAGTTAGTTGAGTTTGGTTTGAGACCCATATATAGGGTTCTTCTATTTCTTTGTACTAGAGTTCTTTGGCTTACACAACTAAGAAGAGGAAAACTGTTTTCAGCCTCCACCCTTGTGTGTCTTCCCCCATTGTGCAAGCAAGAAAGCTTCAAGCGAGACTCCTTCCTTCTCTCCCACAATCTTGACAGGGAGGTCACACTTGCCTATGGTTATAGACGTGTCTCCCTAAGCCACACCCACCACACCTCCCTTATGCACAAACTGGGTCTCCAACTGTGGAACACCATCCATGCTTGCATGTGGTTCTTGCATGTGGTTCGTCAATCCAACCCCAGTTCCACTAGCACAAGCACAATGCACCACATGGTAAGGTAGTCACACCCCTAGGTAATGCATCTTCTTTTCTTTTCAGGGAAATAAAAATGATGCAACCCACCAACTTCGAAGGACCCATCATCCATGCAATGTACTCCCGACCTCCACCATCTTAACCGATTGATCAGTTTCTTCCCAGAACCAATCCCCTTGAAATCTCCATACCATCAACTTGCACGATCTTCCCTTTAAATCACCGAACCTTCACCAAGTCAAAGCTACTAGTGTCATGGAACTTGCAACCATCTAGGAGGGGGATAATGTTGCACAATTTATCACCATGCAACCCACACGATGCAAGGAACAACCAAGGAAGTCCCTATCAAAAAGTGAATGAAGAAGCTTATTCTACTCAAGAAAAAACAGTAAAGGAGATGGCAACCTCAAAAAAAATTTAGGGAAGTTCCAACTACTTTGGCGAGGTCCTCTCAAGGATGAGGGAGAACCTCCGAAGGCTCTCACAAGAAAAGTGCAAGGCACAATGTAATTCAATTTATCAACGTGCCAAACCAACATCGGCAAAGGGATAAGGCACCTTGAAGGGAATAGGGAAAAGATATGTTAAGATTGTGGCATACCAACCATAAAGGGCAAGAGGACGGATCCATCTAACACCATCATCAATTTCAAAGGATCGATCCGCCCACCTACCATTCTCCAAGGGAGGATCCTGTTAAGATAAAGTTGTGGATAAGGATAAAAGTTTGGATAAGATAAGGACAAGTCAATATGTGTAAAAAAGGATCTCATGGATATCCACTTTGTAAATATCTCATATATTTAGAGATAAAGCTCACCTACCTCATTTAACGTATTTTGTATATATACAACCACTAGCAATGAAATGCTTAACTGCAATTCACTACCTTCTCTATATTGTCTCTATCTCTATCTTTTATTGTGCACATTATCCTTTTATCTTCAAGTTTTATATATATAGAAACACTCACAATGAAATGCTTAACTACAGTTCACTACCTTCTCTATATTATCTATATCTCTATCTTTTATTGTGCACATTATCCTCTTATATTGAAGTTCCTAGTTTTCACTACATATCCATCTAACTGTTGAGATATCGAGCTCCACTCGTGATACGCCAGGGTGACCGTTGTGTATTTATGTCACCGACTTGTCAGTTGCAGACACAGTTGGTACACCGCCCATGAATAATAGCTACATGACAATTGTCCTTATCTACTCTAGTTCGTGGCTAAGTTAGTATACCACCTTAGTTAGTTGAGTTTGGTTTGAGACCCATACATAGGGTTCTTCTATTTATTTGTACTTGAGTTCTTTTGGCTTACACAACTAAGAAGAGGAAAACTTTTTCAGCCTCCACCCTTGTGTGTATTCCCCCATTGTGCAAGCAAGAAAGCTTCAAGTGAGACTCCTTCCTTCTCTCCCACAATCTTGACATGGTATCAGAGCCTTGTTCATGGTAAGGAGCTCAAGAAAGCAAGCCAAGCTCGCGGTGTTCTCGTAAGAGGAGCAGTGTTGCTTTCATTTTCTATTTTGGAAGCAGATCTCTGCAGCAGGTAGCACAACCGAAAAGTGCAGGAGTGCATTGTCTCAGGTTGAGACGCCCTTCGCGGTGAAGCAAGAGGGCAATATATGCTGCAGGAAAGGCCTTTAGCCCTTGGCGACCTTGTTTTTTTTATTTGAGGCCATTTCGGGGCCTGTTTTGGAGGCGGAAGTTTTCTGCATCCACTCAGGAAAAGGCCCACTTTTATGCTGTGCGACCACTGTTCTACAGGTCTGTGAAAAGTTACTGTAGAAATTGCATTGTATGCTTGTGCGCAGAGACATTGGGAGTTAAAAGAATCATCCCTATTGCCTGTTGATGCAAAATCGTCACTAGGAAGTGACTATGTGGTCAAATACCACTTTCGTCAATTTTGCAGATTTGCCTTTGTGAGGCTGAAGCTGTGTTCTTTGCAGTGACAGAATTTTTTGCAGTGTTCTGTAATGGCGTCTGATTCTCTCTCACAGATTGTCACTGAAAAGCTTGACAAGAACAACTTCCAAGCATGGAAGTTTAGAATGACGAATTTCCTTATGGAAAAAGGATATTGGGAATTTGTTGCAGGAAATGAAGAAGAACCAGTTCTTCCTGATGTTCCCAATCAACAGCAAATGCAGGCATTTAAAGCATGGCATGAGAGAGCCAGGAAAGTTATGTACTGGCTATCTATCAGCATTTCAGACTCTATGATTCTGCATATTCAAGATGCAAGTACGCCAAAGGAGGCATGGGATACTTTGTCAAAAATGTATAGCACAAATACGCAATCCAGGAAAATGCAGCTCAAGCAAGAGTTGCATAATGTGCAAAGAGAAAATATCAGCATCAATGACTACCACATGAAGGTGAAGAAGATAACAGATGCACTTGCTTCCATTGGGTCGCCAGTGGAAGATGATGATTCAGTCTCAGTGACCTTGAATGATCTAGGAAAGGATTATGCACAGTTTCAAACGTCTATTTCCGTCCGTGAAAGATTTCCTGATTTTGAGGAGTTGATTGCTCTTCTAATTTCTGAGGAGCAGAGAAATGGTGGTGCATCTTCTTCAGGAGGAACTTCAAAAGAAGCTGTCTTCTACTCAAATGCTGGAAGAGGTAGAGGCAGAGGTAGAGGAGGCCGATTTGGAGGCCATGGCAGAAATCAGAATATGCAGCAAACTCAAGAAAACCAGTCCTATGGAGGAGGACGTGGTAACTCTAGAGGCAGGGGGAGCCAAAGAGGTCGTGGTGGATGGCAAAGAGGCCAAAATGCAAACAGTAATGTTGAATGCTACTACTGTGGTAAAATGGGTCATATGGCTAAAGACTGCTATAAAAAGCAGAATGACATCATGAATGGAAAACTACAACAAGGGAATTATGCATCTTCTAGTAGACAGGGTGATGACAGAAATGAGCATTTGTTTATGGTGCAGCACATGAACAATTCTGTGACAAGTGTAGAAGAAAGCAATGATGTATGGTATGTTGACTCAGGTGCATCAAACCACATGACAGGTCATACAGAATGGATGGAGGATGCAAGGAAAATGAAAAAACCAGGATTTGTGGAGACTGGTGATGATACTGCACATCCTATTGTGCAGATTGGAAAAATTCCTTTGTCTGTGCAGGATGGGAAAAAGAAATACCTGTCCGATGTATTTCATGTCTCGAATATCACCAAGAATCTGGTTTCTGTTGGTCAAATGGTTGAGTAGGGCTTGCAGGTCAGATTTAATCCTCATGGATGCTTTGTTGAGGATATGAAAAATAAAGGTCGCTTGATAGCAAAAGGAAAGAAGAAGTCCAGAATGTTTACGTTGGATGCAGACATGCCTAAATTGAGTGCAGCAATGTTTGCACATGGGACCGGTGTAGTTGCAGATATTGATATCTGGCATAAACGCATTGATCATGTTAATGTACAGCGGCTTAAATCAATGCAGGCCCAAAATATTGTTGCAGGATTGCCCAAATTCAAGGTTGCAGAAATGCATAAGGTATGTGAAGCTTGTCAGTTTGGAAAACAGGCAAGGAAACCATTTCCTAGACATGTTCAAGAGAGTGAGAAGCCATTGGAATTAATCCACTTTGATGTGTGGACTACTAAAGCTGCATCTCTTAGAGGCTGTCATTATTTTGTCACTTTTATTGATGACTATAGCAGAAAAGTTTGGGTGTATTTTATGAAAAAGAAAAGTGAAGTTTTTGGGCACTTCAAAACTCTTAAAGCTATGGTTGAAAAAGAAACAGGCATGCAGATAAAATGCCTAAGGTCAGATGGAGGGGGAGAGTACCTCTCAAATGAGTTTTCAAGGTTCCTGCAGCAGCACGGCATAAAGCAGCAATATTCATGCAGTCATACCCCACAACAAAATGGAATTGCAGAAAGGAAAAATAGGCATATTGGAGAGGTATCTCGTGCCATGCTCAATGAAAAAGACTTGCCAGATTTTTTTGGGCTGAAGCAGTTGCTACAACAGTCTACATAATGAACAAGACTCCCACTGAGTCCGGACTGGGAAATGGCCAAGAAGTTGGGCAAGATGCGAAGAGGTGGACATTAGAGTGGCCAAAGTGGGCATGACTTTTGGGAGCCCAAGAAATTTAAATGTCACATGAAAGTTTGATGCAAGAAGAAGCATGAAATCGTGGAGAGAGGAGGCGCCAGGATGCGCCCGAAAAATGTGCCTCCTCCTCCTTCATCATGGCATGGAGGTTGTATACAACCTATCAAGCAGATCATTGGCCCTCATTCCCCTCTCTATGCTGGTCATTTCGCCGCCCTTCGCTCCTCAATTGATGGCCTGAATGCTGAGATAGAAATCTAGTCTTTCTCTCTCCTCCCTCTCTCTCCTCTAAGAGGGAGTTCATGTGGGAAGAAGAAGGAAGAAGAAAGACTGGTGGAGGCTTGTCCGGCATGGATCGGATTGCTCCACCGGCTAGAAATGGTGATTTGTGATCGTGCTGGGCATGAAGTGCTGTTGATTTTCAGATTTGCAGCCATGGACATGAAACCCGAAACACGCAAATAAGTGGTAATTCAATTTTTTCAAAGGAAATTTGAGATTTCATAGCTTTTGATTGATGAAATGTTGTTCATGTGGGTTAAAAATTGTTTATGTTGCTATTTTCCATGAGTACTTGTTGATCATAATCAGAAAATCAGAAAAATATGCATCTTGTGGCTCAAAATAATACACTAAAACACATAAAATATGGAAAATCAAGGGAAAATGATGTTTTTGGGCATAAAAATGGGAAAATGAATAGGAACACCAACTAAATTTTCATTTTTGCTGCAAGAAGGAACTAAGGGCCACGGCCCATAATCTATTCTGAATTTTCAGTAATTAAATAATGCAAAAAATAAGGGAAAATACAAGAAAAATAGAGGAAAATCACTGAAAATAGGGGAAAAATGCATTTTGGGTGCGGAAAATTCATGAAATTTAAGAACAATGTTTGTGAATGTTTGTGGGGACTGAAGCATGAGTATTTTCCTCAGTTCAACCCCACCTTTTTGTTCTAGTGTGTTTTTTCTGCTTTTTACACATAAAATGATGGCAAAATACCCTATAAATCCATACCACAATGCAACATTTGATCAATGGGAGGGTAGAGTGGTTAGAATGTGTCTAAATGTGAAGTAAGATTATGAAAAGATTGCTGTTTTTTTTTGCATGCCATATAGGTCGGTGAATAATTATAAAATAGGGGCCTAATAGCACGAGGGTTTCCTCAGTGCTAGGTTCGTGCAACGCCGCATAAGAACGATAGTTGAAAATCATTGAAAGGATGTTTTCCACATGTGCACAATATTGATTTTATAATTTTTTGAGCACTTGGCATCCATAATATTCATAAATCATGGAAATATTTAAAGGTATCAGAAATCCTAGATGCACAGCAATTGTTTTCATTAGGACCTTGACCCACGTGGAGTGAGAGACAAGACACCCTAAGCCATAGGCTAGTTGTGGGGTCTAGGGAAAAGAGAAGTAAGGACAATGGTACATTCCTGTATACGATTAAATGGTACCTTGAGTGGAGTTTGTACGAAATGTTTATATGTTGAGCGACGCATCGAGGGGCCAATCCCCAAGGTGTAGGAGAGTCGCAGAGAGGTGGCAGCATTCAGCCGTTGGAGGACCCCCTATGTCTGTGCTTTATGCCATTAGGCAATGTGTAAGGGACTCCCTCTGAGGAGTAGTGGGTGAGAGAAGAGTGGACTACAAACAATGTAATACAAATGCAAGATGTCTAGGAAGGCAATGTATGTGTCATCGGCGCTCCTGGCCGCGAGGCCGTGGGGTTGTTGAGTGCGTGAGATAGAGGTCCGGCTAGTGCACGAGCCAGTACCGGCCCGTTCTAGGTTCCATCAGTGGTGCATCTTCTGGGAGCCACTTAAAAGTGGCGGTCCTCGAATCCTGGTTGTCTAGGGACCAACTAGCAGTTTATGCCAAAGGATAGTGTGATTGATCCGTTATTTAGCGATAAGCATCGTCTAGCAAAAATCCAAAAGCAAGAGAGAGACAAAAGAGCTAGGCGACGTGCTGAAATTTTTAGGAGATATTCCCCTAAGCGTAGCGGTGCTGAACCCTTACGAGGGAGTGGATCTAGTGGTCTTAGTGCCACAAGCAGTAAGTTAGGAGAAGGTGGAAGCTCTAGTGCTCCCCTTCCTTCCATAATCCAGTCTACATCAAGTGCGGGAGGTGCAAGCCCACCGTCCCCTATTCGTAGTGCAAATCCAATTTTCGTTATGGCGCAGCCTATTGCAATTCTAGCAGGAACAATGGATTTGCCGGCTCTAGGTTACCCGCTACCCATTTTTAATGGGCTAGTTGAGGAAGATGCGGAACTCCACATTAGGGAGTTTCAAAAGATGATGTTTAACTGTCGCATTCAAGAAGAAGGACATTGAATGATGTTTTTCAATATGACTCTCAAAGGAAGAGCTGCTATATGGTATCATGGTTTAGAAGCCAGAACCATATTGAATATTGATTCATTTTATGGAGCTTTTCGAAGGGAGTTTGCCCCTAAAAGGAGTGGGCAATATTGGTTGCGTGTACTTAACGTGACCCGCCAAGAACCACACGAGGATATTCGTGCTTATGCGAAGAAGATAAAAGAGGTTTTCCGTAAATTGGACACCTCTATTCCTATCCCCGCAGCTACCCAATTGCAATATTCCCTTCATGGTTTGGACTTTAATATCCAATTGCAGTTGAGTAGTGTCCCCTTGGGGATATAGATACTGCCATTACACGAGCACAAGAGGTGGAATCCCGACTACAAGCAGCCTATGATTCTCGAGGCAATTCGAATATGGGTTTAGTATTGGGAAACAATGTGGCGATGGCCATTGGCAGTAGTGGCCAAGGGATAGCGATGGCTAACCCTAATGGGAGAGGGAACATGATACAGAATGTGCCTTTATTACCATCTCCCCCTAGCATGTCGATGCCTACAGGCAGTCAAATGGCTCCAAATGGTGGAGGCCAAGCGGTCAATTCTAATACCGTGCCTGTGGCTCAACAAACTGTGCCTAATCGAATTGTTAGGCCAATGGAACGACATGGTAATGACTAAGGCTATGAGTCGAGTGCTTCCAATGTTCTTGGCGAGGTTAAGGACATGATGAAGCATTATACCGACATGATTACGGAGCAGTATCGGCAAATACCCGTTGATGTCAACTTCCTTAAAAAACAACAAAATTTAATAGGAAGTAGATACCCAGATGAGGGTGCACCTTCGAGGTTTAGTTGCAAATGGTATAGCGGGCAGCACTATCCAAGAAATTGCCCAAATGTTAAGTGCGACATTTGTGGAAAATTCAGCCATTTAGCAGCTACTTGCTGGAGTAAGATCAGTTCCCTCCAGCGAGGTAGTCGACAACCAGGGCCTGTTAATCATCGTGCACAAGGAAATGATTCCCAGCGAGAAGACAGGCCTAAACAAATACTTCAACGACCAAAGACTACAGTGGGGGAGCTACCTAGTGGTAGTGGGGTTAGTTTGATTGAGGCTGTACGTGTTAATGATGCTGAAACCTCTAATCTGCGAGCTATTCTTACAAGAGGTCAAAAGGGTAGAGAAGCCGACAAGGATAAGCCTGCCGACAAAAACCCTAAAAAAGGCGACAAAGGAACGCAAGTTTTGGATCCTGCCATGGAAGGGGGACCTTTGAAGCCCGTGGAAAGTAAAGCTGATAAGGAACCACCAAAGAAGAAGGTGAAAGTTAAGAAAGAGGCAATAAAGCCGGTTCAGCGACCTAAAGAGCGGATGGTTTGGCTTGAAAAGCGAGCTCTATCAAACTATCATGAATTCGATTTGGCGAGCTCTCTCTGCGAAGTCAAGCTGGATGTGAATCTTTTACAGCTTATTAAGCTTTCCCCAAGAGTACGCAAGGAATTTAGAAAGATCCTGCGTACCCGGTATATCGTGGAACCTTTGGGTATTGCGCGAGTTGGTGATGATTGGTTCAAGCATGCTGAGAAGCATTGCCCAAGGGTTGTAGCCTATGTCGATAGGATATTAGTAGATTATGCCATTGTCGACAGGGGATCATCTGTTAACATTATGAGTTCTGAACTAATGGAAAGGTTGGGTCTTGCGATCTAGAAGGATACCTCCATAATCCTCAGAATAGTAGATGATAGTTTGAGACAGTCAGAAGGCTGCATTACTAAGGTCCATGTCACTGTTGCAAATGTAGAATGCCTGTTGGACTTTAGGGTGATTCGTTTTGTAGGCTGTCCAAGTTACCAAGTATTACTCGAACGACCTTGGATCTTGCAAGCGGACTGCCAAGTAGATATACCCGCCGGTCGACTAATATTCGGCAGAGGTGCCCAGCGCGTGGTGGTTGATGCTTATCCTGAGTCCCCGCAGAGTGAGAGGGCTCCTCTATCTTCTACAGAATTGGAGACATTAGAAGATTTATCTGCCAGTGAGACATCATCGAGTGATGAGTCCAAAGAGGGATCCACCACGGAAGACATCTATCATATTACTTTGAACGAGCCGATAGAGGGCCAAGATCGTATAAGAGATGCAAATGTTATCGAGCTAGACCTTGGTACGCCTGAGGATTCGCGGCCAATCAAATTAGGTTCTATGCTCAGCACAGCAGAAAGGGAGGACTATGTGGCCTTGATCCAGGAATTCCGTGATATCTTTGCCTGGAGTTATGATGAGTTGAGAGGTATTCCTCCTAGTCTTGATGTTCATAAAATTCTGTTGAAAGAGGGCAGTCGTCCTGTACGACAGAAAGTAAGGCGTATGCCTTTTGAACTGAGAGACGGGCTATTTGAAGAGTTATAGAAGCTTCGAAAAGCGGGTTTGATTTTTCCTGTGCAACACACGAAATGGTGTTCGCTGGTTGTGATCAAAAAGAATAATAATAATAATATTCGATTATGTGTAGACTTTAGGGAGCTGAATAAGCAGACAGTTAAGGACTACTACTTGTTCCCATTTATTGACCAGATTTTGGATCAATTAGCGGATAGGGAGATATATTCGTTCATGGATTGCTTTGCAGGATATAACCAGATGGCAATAGCAGAAGAGGACAAGTTGAAAACAACTTTTATTACTGTATTTGGTACTTTTGCATACCATGTGATGGCCTTTGGTTTATGCAATGCGCTTGGTTCGTGGCAACGAACAGCAGATAAGACATTCGGTGACATATCCTCTGAAGAGTTGAAGGTGTTTATTAATGACTTAGGGGCCGCCACCATGAGAGGAAGGCAGCTGATCATTTTAAGAAAATTCTTTGAGCGCTGTAGATAATTTTGTATCGCTCTAAACTCACGGAAGTGTGTTTTTGGAGTACCTTATGGGCTATTGCTGGGTCATGTGGTCAGTTCGGTAGGAATTGCGAGCGACAGACCCCGAGAAGGTCAAAGTTATAGTTGCCATGGGTCCACCACGCACTCCGAAAGAAGTTCATAGCTTTCTGTCTTCAGTTGGTTATTACCGTAGATTCATAAACGCGTTGGCAGAAAGAACGTTGATGCTTACAAATTTATTGTCCTTTAGTTGTTCGTTTGTATGGGGTGACCCTTGTAAAGTAGCATTCGAGGATGTGAAACAGGAGCTAGCAAGAGCTCCCATTTTAAAAGCACCTAAAAGAGGTGAGGTGTTCTATATATTCTCAGTAGCCACCATGTATAGTATCAGCTGCTGCTGTTTAGCCCAAATTTGGGAAGAGAAGTGGTACCACCCAATTACTTTTGCTAGCCGGAAGCTGGGGGTATCCGAAATCAATTATACATACATGGAGAAGTTGTGTCTAGCGATGATCTTTGGGACCAAGAAATTCAGGCATTATATTCTCTATGAGAAAGTCGTGCTTTATACGAAGGCGGAGGGACTTCAATTATTGATGAATAAGCTACAGCCGCCTGATCGTCTAGCAAAGTGGTTGATCACTTTGCAGGAATTTGATTATGAAATCCGTAGTAAGCCACCAAGGTTGCAAGGCATCGTGGAATGCCTTGTGGACTTTGGGGAGCCGAAAGAATCTATGGCTGAAGGTAGTGACATGGAGTTGTTATTTAAAATAGATACGGCATCTATTCCCTCCTGGTACGCTACAATAACGCATTATTTATCGATGGGAGAGTCGAGATCCGAATTATCTAAAGCTGAGAGAAGGAAAATTAAGCATCAAGCGTTAAAGTTTGCCTTGATCGCAGGTACATTATATCGGCAAGGGGTTGATGACATCTATCACCAGTGTGTGATGCCTGACGAGGTGCCATTCATTTTGGAAGAGTGCCATGATTCTGCTTGCGGTGGCCATTTTGCTGGACGGCTTACAGCACAAAAGGCTTTAAGAGCAGGTTATTGGTGGCCTGCCATCTTCCAGGATGCGTTTGCATATGTCAAGAGATGCGATATTTGCCAACGACAATAGTCGAGAGAATAGGAAACGACCACTCACCCCTATTATGGCGATACTTCCATTTGAGAAGTGGGGAATAGACTTTGTGGGTCCTATTACTCCGTCGTCGACTACGCAAAAGAGGTACATCATTGTAGCAACTGACTACTTCACAAAGTGGTCAGAAGCACATGCAACAAGGAAAGATGACGCTAAAGAAACTGCTAGTTTCCTTTTAGAGCAGATAATATGCCGTTTTGGTCTGCCGAAAGAATTAATGTCGGACCGTGGAACCCATTTCCTAAATAAGGTGATCAAAGGTTTGACAAAGATGTGGCAAATCAAGCATAACAAGACAACCCCATGTAATCCACAAGCCAATGGGCAAGTTGAAAGCACCAACAAGCAGCTTGTGGGCATCCTGTCCAAAATTGTATCAGAAAAGAAACGGGATTGGGATAAAAAGTTATACGTGGCAGTGTGGGCCTATAATACGACTTTCAAACGAGCCACTGGCCATACCCCGTTCAAGTTAATATATGGGAAGGAGTGTGTCTTGCCTTTAGAAATTGAGTTGCCAACTATTCGGTTTGCCATCAATCATTCTTTGAGTGATGAAGATGCACTTTTTGAGCGCTTGACGACACTGGCACATTTAGATGAGCTTAAGCTGCATAGCTTATTGCACCAAGAAGTGGCGAAGCGCTGAATGAAGCAGCTACATGACCTTAAAGACAAAAAGTACACCTTCAAGAAAGGACAACTTGTTCTGTATTATGACGCACGATGTGAATTATTTCCAGGCAAGCTAGAGCCCAAATGGGATGGGCCCTATAGGATCGTTAGAATAGGAAAGAATAAATCCACAGTCTTGTTAGCTGACCTTGAGGGGATAGAATTTAAAAATAAGGTTAATCTTAATAAGATTAAGCCTTATTATTTCTGATTGCACTAATGCTATGACTGCCTTGCAAGTCTAGGAGAGATCGATCAAATATCTGCAAGGAAATCGTGGTAGAGGTTGATGGGTCGTCTGATCCCTTATTTAGAACACCCGTATTTAGAACAGAGGTATCATCAGGGAAAGCTCATTTGGTGGAGCAAAGGATACAAGATGATTGAGCAAGAAGGCGGGACATTTATTTGGGAGATCAAGGTCTTCTGCCATCACTGCCTACAAATTTTGACGAGCATCCCTGTTGAATTCAATGATGATGGAGGGATGGAGCCTACAGTCCACCCGTTGAATATGCTGAATTTCGATTACCATAATTACGAGTAGAGTTCCCGATGGCGGGATATGTAAACCCTTTATGGACATACACCTTGTACTTTGATGGGGCGTCCAGAGGTGCATGCAAAAAAGGAAGTGTAGGAGTTGTCATCCGAGACCCCCATTGTCATGAAGTTAGCTGCTTATCTCGGGGTGAATTTTACCAATAATATGGCCGAATACAAAGCCCTGATTATGGGTTTGAACATTGCCAAGAAGGGTGGTATCCGCCAGTTATTGGTGAAAGGGGACTCTCAGTTGGTTTTAAATCAACTCAATGGGACGTATATGGTACGGAACCCCATCCTTTGCATGTACCATCATACTGCCATAGCCCTGCTAGACGAATTTGATAGAGTGTCTTTTCAGCTGGTTCCACGAAATTGGAATCAGTTTGTCGATTCATTGACTAATCTTGCTTATGAAGAAGACCTCTTCTTTAATCGTGGTCCTTGTCCCGATATATTTATTGATGGTGAGACAGGACCTGGTCGGTTGTGGGGTATGCTTTCTGAACATGCCCTCTTTGGCAGACGATGGTTGATCTGGGTGATGCAGAGGGTAAGTGAGACTCATCTACCTTTATTATCTTGGACCCATAGACTGATTAGACGACATGTGATGCGAACACCTCTTGCGATATACGCAGGAGGGATGGGTCATAATCTAATGCACCTAGTTTAGGGCTACGAGCCACTGTTCCCCTGGGAATGGTATGCTTTGATGTCTATCATAGTTGTTTCCAGGAGGATGCTATGCATAGTAGTGTTTTATTTCATTAGGCCAAGAGGGCCAATCTATTGGCAAAGTCCTGATTGATTTTATTAGGCCAAGAGGGCCATTTCCCTATCTAGTGCGGGTGCATTTAATCGGGTTTTTTGTTTTAAGTGTTGTGATGGACAGGTTTCGTGTTCGTGAATGTGGGAGGAGCTTGGAGGAGCCTTTGCTGCGATGGAAGCTTCTTGTGGTCAATCTAGGCGATACCTCTCCTTTACGAGTACTTTTCTTTCCTGTTATATGTGTATTTGTACTTGTCGAGGGGATATATTTTGTTGTGGACCAGCAACCAAGACATGCAGTCCCAGGTTCAGGCTAAGTATGTTTGAGGGAGGTCGCAGTAGTCATTGCCTCCTGTAACGACATTGTCAGGCATCGAAAGACCTGTTTTAGAAGGAAGTCCAGTGGCCCTGTTCTGCTCGCCTGCCAGGCAGCCATTCTAGGAGTTCTTGTTAGTAGTGAGGCAGTTAGAGAAGCCTGCCATAAGATAATAATGATGATGCCAAGAAACCCTAAACATCCTACAAGATGAATATAAATACGAAGGTGTGTAAAAAGGGGTTCTAACCCCTATCCCAAGAAAAGAAAAGAAATGGAAATGTATAGGCAGCTGATCATTGCCTTGCGAAGGCCTGGTAGGTTCCTGGGGACAAATCAGACCCGGGGCCGATACCTTGTCTTCCTAGGGGTGGCTTCTTGCTGAAAAATGAATGACAAAACAAGGAAGGTTGGAGCGAAAATAAAAGTGAGCGTTAGAAAAGGATTAAGTGTCGCCTTGTGAGGGCTTGGTAGGTTCTTGGGTGCCAAGACAGGTCCTGAGACCGATGCCCTGTTCTCCTTGGGTCACTACGCTCAGCTCCCTCCTTTTTACATGCCCAAGTATGTTCATCCAATACAAACCCTAAAAGAAGACATGTACTGAAAGAAAATTCTCCTTGATCAGGCGATAGGAGTCCTCGCCTTGTAGGAGCTCCTAGTTGTATTGTCTTTAGTTGGTAAGTAGTTCAGACTACCATCTAGGGCAACCGCTTTGATAGGTTTTTTAGTTTGGCTGTGTTGGAGCAGTTGGTTACTGACTCGCTTCGGATCTTCTATCAGATGATGCTAGGCCTACTCCTTGTGGATGTCATGCCTTGGTTCTACCCAGGGGTAGGGGCAGCATTGTGCTGAGTTTTATTATATATTTGTTTTGTATCAGTTTTATGCTTCTTTGGTTGTTTATGTGTAGATATGTTCGTGGATTCGACAGGCTGAGTCGCCCTATCCCGTGGTCGCCAATGACAGCGGCATTTAGGTGTCGGGAAGTGCTTAAAAAGAGCTAAAAATTATGAATATCAAGGGAAAAATATTCAATGTCAAAGGCGGCGGCTCGATCTAGGACAATTTTAAGCACCAAAGTGCTTTAAAGGTGCCCGAGCGACACTTGTTGATTTTTCATAATTTTTCAAATAGTCATGCGGGTTGACACGAACTACTGGCCAATGCGGGATGCTAAGCCGGACGCCCAGGATTTTTCAGAGCTCAATTCCGAGTCCGGACGGGGAAATGGCTAAGAAGTTGGGCAAGATGCGAAGAGGTGGACATTAGAGTGGCCAAAGTGGGCATGACTTTTGGGAGCCCAAGAAATTTAAATGTCACATGAAAGTTTGATGCAAGAAGAAGCATGAAATCGTGGAGAGAGGAGGCGCCAGGATGCGCCCGAAAAATGTGCCTCCTCCTCCTTCATCATGGCATGGAGGTTGTATACAACCTATCAAGCAGATCATTGGCCCTCATTCCCCTCTCTATGCTGGTCATTTCGCCGCCCTTCGCTCCTCAATTGATGGCCTGAATGCTGAGATAGAAATCTAGTCTTTCTCTCTCCTCCCTCTCTCTCCTCTAAGAGGGAGTTCATGTGGGAAGAAGAAGGAAGAAGAAAGACTGGTGGAGGCTTGTCCGGCATGGATCGGATTGCTCCACAGGCTAGAAATGGTGATTTGTGATCGTGCTGGGCATGAAGTGCTGCTGATTTTCAGATTTGCAGCCATGGACATGAAACCCGAAACACGCAAATAAGTGGTAATTCAATTTTTTCAAAGGAAATTTGAGATTTCATAGCTTTTGATTGATGAAATGTTGTTCATGTGGGTTAAAAATTGTTTATGTTGCTATTTTCCATGAGTACTTGTTGATCATAATCAGAAAATCAGAAAAATATGCATCTTGTGGCTCAAAATAATACACTAAAACACGTAAAATATGGAAAATCAAGGGAAAATGATGTTTTTGGGCATAAAAATGGGAAAATGAATAGGAACACCAACTAAATTTTCATTTTTGCTGCAAGAAGGAACTAAGGGCCATAGCCCATAATCTATTCTGAATTTTTAGTAATTAAATAATGCAAAAAATAAGGGAAAATACAAGGAAAATAGAGGAAAATCACTGAAAATAGGGGAAAAATGCATTTTGGGTGCGAAAAATTAATGAAAATTAAGGACAATGTTTGTGAATGTTTGTGGGGACTGAAGCATGAGGATTTACCTCAGTTCAACCTCACCTTCTTGTTCTAGTGTGTTTTTCCCGCTTTTTACACATAAAATGATGGCAAAAAACCCTATAAATCCATACAACAATGCAACATTAGATCAATGGGAGGGTAGAGTGGTTAGAATGTGTCTAAATGCGAAGTAAGATGATGAAAAGATTGTTTTTTTTTTTTTGCATGCCATATAGGTCGGTAAATAGTTATAAAATAAGGGCCTAGTAGCACGAGGGTTTCCTCGGTGCTAGGCTCGTGCAACGCCGCATAAGAACGGTAGTTGAAAATCATTGAAAGGATGTTTTCCACATGTGCACAATATTGATTTTATAATTTTTTTAGCACTTGGCATCCACAATATACATAAATCATGGAAATATTTAAAGGTATCAAAAATCCTGGATGCACAGCAATTGTTTTCATTAGGACCTTGACCCAAGTGGAGTGAGAGATAGGATACCCTAAGCCATAGGCTAGTCGTGGGGTCTAGGAAAAATAGAAGTAAGGACAATGGTACATTCCTGTATACAATTAAATGGTACCTTGAGTGGAGTTTGTACGAAATGTTTATATGTTGAGCGACGCATCGAGGGGCCAATCCCCAAGGTGTAGGAGAGTCGTAGAGGGGTGGCGGCATTCAGCCGTTGGAGGACCCCCTATGTCTGTGCTTCGTGCCATTAGGCAATGTGTAAGGGACTCCCTCTGAGGAGTAGTGGGTGAGAGAAGAGTGGACTACAAACGACGTAATACAAACGCAAGATGTCTAGAAAGGTAATGTATGTGTCATTAGCGCTCCTAGCCGCGAGGCCGTGGGGTTGTTGAGCGCGTGAGATAGAGGTCCGGCTAGTGCACGAGCCAGTGCCGGCCCGTTCTAGGTTCCATCATCATCCTTGGATTTACTATAGATTAAGATATCATCAAAGAAAACAAGAACTATTTTGAACAAGAATGGCTGTAATATTTTATTCATGAGGGCTTGAAAAGTAGTAGGTATATTGGATAGTCCAAATGGCATAACCAAGAAGTGGTATAACCCTCTTTCAGTTCTAAAGGCTATTTTGAACTCATCTCCTTCCTTCATTCAAATTTGATGATAACCTGATCGAATATCTATTTTGGTGAAGACTTTTGCATCTTTAAGCTCATCCAAAAGATCATCAATTCGAGGAATATGATACCTATTCTTGACTGTTGACTTTTTCAAATCCCGATAATCAATACACATGTGAAGTGATCCATCCTTCTTTTTTACTAAGAGCATGGGAGAGGCAAACGGTGATTGACTTTGCTTAATTAAACCCATTTGTAGCAATTCCTTGACTTGATGCTCCACTTCTTCCCTTTCAAACTTGGACAAGCGATAGGGAGATTTGTTTATGGGTTTTGTATTGGGCAACAAGTCAATAGGATGGTCAACCTCTCACTTTGGCTGAAATAAATCCTTGTAATCCTCCAATAGCCCTTCTAATCTTGGATCCCTTTCCTTTGAAGAAGAATATGGATGATTTGTTGATTGTCCTTCATCTACTTTTGCAAGCAAAAGAGTGAAGATGCATGCTTTTGCATTGATTTATTTTCACAATTTCTTCATGGAGATGAGTTCTATTTGTTTGTGGTCTATTCCTTTCAACTCTATGTGTTGTCCTTGCCAATTAAATTCCATTAGCATTTGCTCCAAGTCCAAGGTAAATTTGCCAAGTGTTTTCAGCCAATTACAACCAATGACAATGTCATATTCAAAGTGATCAAATCCACTTTTATTGTGCAAGAGGGCGATAACTCAATTGAGGTACACGGACACACTTCTTTACTAGACTCATATGCATCGTTGGCAACTTGTATCCACAAGGAAGAATCCATATCAATGGGTAGCAACTTTAGCCCATTCTAAGATTTGGTGTTGATGAAGCTATGAGTGCTGCCCATATCTACTAGAATATGTGCAACCTTGCCATTAATGAAACCTTTGAGTCTAAGTGTATTTTCCCCTTTGCAACTGGTCTATGCATCATGTGAGATGGTATACAAGGAAACATGAGAATCATGATTACCACCTGGATCAAATGGAAATCCATCCATGAGATCATAGAATTCCTTGTTGATGGCATGCTCTTCTTCATGAATCTCTTCAACCATTGGGTATGCATCAACATGCCGTAAATTTCCCTCTTGATCTTCTTCTTCTTCAACTTCCACTTCCTGAGTGATCACCATGTTGATTTTTGAGTTCTTAGCTTTACACTTTAGCTTATGATATTGTGACCACTTCTCCCCACACTTGAAGCATAATCCTTTTGCATGCATTTCTTGAAGTTTGTCATGAGGAAGGAAGTTGAGGTTAGAACTATTTTGGGGTAGTTTAGGAGCATTTTTAGCTCTTGAAAATGTACTTCTTAGCTCAGTCGCATTTCTGAAAGTTTGCCCCTTTTTGGTACAAAATTTTCACACTATTTAGAGGCATAAATAGTGGGAAATGTTGGCACTTTGCTGTTATAATTGTTTGGACTATTATAACCTCTATTTTCTTGTCTAAAAGAGTCTCTCGATTGGCTGAAAACTTGCCTATACTTTGTAGGTTGATTGGAAACATTATTACCCATACTTCTTTGCTGAAAAGTTTCTACATCCCTTTTGTACTTCAAAGAGTATCTTTTAGCCAATTATATGGCCTCATGTAATGTTTTGGTTGTTGAGCTCCTACCTCCAATGATAGGGCAAGATCAAGACCAAAAATGTATTTATTCAGCTTAGCAAAATCTAAAATACCTTCAACATACATGGAAAGATTCAAGTAGGCATTGGAATAGTCTCTAACAGACATTCCCCTTTGTGTGCATGCATACCATTTTCTTTGAAGCCTTTCTTTTTCCAAAGGAGACACAAAGACATCAATCATCGCTTCCTTGAACTCCTCCCAAGAGTCAAAACTTTGCCCAATCTTTTGCCTGTAATGCCACCAAGTATGGGCATAACCTTCAAGATGAAGAGCCACGAAATAAATTTTGGCCTCTTCACTTTTAAGGTAAAGGGTGAAGTACGATTCAAGCTTATTGATCCACTCCTCCCAATCTGAAGGTGATGCATTATCTCCTTTGAAATTAGTGATATTGATCTTCTCTTTATATTCTTTTTCTTTGTAAGATGGCTGCCCATGAGATTGTTGTCTCCATGAATTTTGTTTAAAAGTAGGTGGTCCAAAACCATGAGATGAGGGTTGTCCATTTGAAACATGCTCTTGGCTAGGAATGTCATGGGCTGATCTTTGCTCATCATGCCTTCCACCTTCATGAACTTGATTGTTGATTGCAATTCCTTTTTTGTGCATTTGAGGACTGATGATAAAAATTCTTGTAGAAGGGGTCACATCCATGATAATCATTGTCCCATCAAGTGTTGTCATGTTTCCCTTCATGTCTATGATTATCCTTTGGACTACTAAATTGAGGCCTTAGGGTATGAATACCATGAATTTGTGAAGGGTGATGGTTGCCCCCGACTCTAGATGGCTCTCCCCTTTCAAAGGTGTGCATTACTGGTTGAGATTTTTCTTTGTTTGGATGGGAAGAATTACCAACAAAGGGAATCTCATGGGAGTCTTCAATATTTTGAGGTTCACTTTGTGGTTTGCTTACGATTTTCTTTATGGCTGAGATAAGCTCTTGAAATAAAAATTTATTGCTTTGCTGCAATTCAGAGATTCCTTGGTTTACCTGTGCCATTCCTTGCAACAAACCTTGATTCATATGGGTTAAATCTTCATTCAAAGCCTTCAAATCCTTAGAAAGCCTTCACTGACATGTCCCAACTCTTTTGACAGTAGGAGATAATCATTCCATGCATGCTCTTCATGTATGTCATGTTGTCCTTAATGCGTGTTATGAGCAATCCCAATGCTTATTTCTTCATCTACTTGATCAACATTATGGGCTTCAGTTGTGTAATTTTGAACATCTTGGAAATCTCTGACACCATCATTCAATGCCTCAGTAATAGGGTCTTTCTTCTTATTCCTGGCCATTAGGAAACAGTGTTGTAGTAGTAGACAGTTTGTCACTTAAACTTTTTGATTCAAATTGGAGCTTAGGATCCCCTCTTCGAATCAAGCTATTAATATCCCAAATTAGATCACAACAGAATTTTCTATAATAGGAACTGTGTACCTATCTAGAGAATTCATGTAACCTGTTAACACCCTGTGGATAACCTTTTTGACCCTGTAGGAATACTCTGAGTGAAGGAAACCCTTGTAAGCCACTGTAGCAACTAGGAGAGGGTTATGGGACACCTATAGGGCTCAATAATAACCTATAGATGGGTATATACCTACTGTTTTGTCTATCAAACACTTGTAGGTGTCCTGAAAATAGAAGATGATCTGCCCCTCTTCCAATGGTTCATCAACCACTTATGAAACCCTGATTATTGTTGATCAATGCTATACTTGGGCCATAGTCTGATGATGGAAATGTACATGCACCTAAATTTGAAAATAGCATGGGCTTCGAGACAAGAGGGGTGTGCAAAGTTTCACCTCAAGCCGAGTTGTGCACCCCTTCAGGGTCTTAATCGAGAAGGGAGGGTTACCTCTCTTTTGTCTTCCCGACTCGCCTGGCATCCGCTTTTCCTTGCATGAACCTACATGGCAAGTACATTCTAATGGCTAATCAAACAAGGATACTATGAATTGACTGAAAAAGCCTTTGAACTTTTAATGAAATGCAAGTGGGTATTGGGAAATGACTAAATTGAAAAGGCTATGGATAGGGCATTACCCTTTTGCAGTGACTCACTACTTTTACAATGTTTCCACTTACCATTTTCATCATTATTTCAATCCTATAGCATCAATGCTCAACCGTCCAACAAAAATCCAAGTCAAGTAGGCAGTGAATAGCATTTATACAATCAATTGAGCTTCAACATTTGAATAGGTAGAAAAGAACTCATCAAACAATCATAATCAGTCCTGGGTTGAATTCTACATGCCTTCAATAGGAATTAAGGGGTTCTACTACACTTAATCTCTCTTATGAACAATAGGTCTGGTTCAACAATTGAATAAACGAGAGATTAGGCTGAAAGTACTAGAATCACCTCTTTAATGCTTATGAGAAGTAGTGGATGAATCCAATCAATCAACCTTCAGCATAAGACTCCATCAATAGACCAAGATTTAAATCAATAAGACTAATATTCAAGAAGAATTTGTCCAATATGATTGCTCCCAAGTAATCTTCATGGCCCGATCAATAAGATTGCTCCAATGCAATCAAAATAAGTCAATGACTTGATAGGAATACACAATAGCTTGTTGGAGAAGATCCTTTGCACTTTAATGAGTGTAAATTCTCATTAGAATCATAGATTCCATTAATTTTCAGACATGGACATGTTCAGGAGACTGAAAATGCTTTCAAACTTGAAGAAATTCTTCAATGCAAGCCATATCTTTGAGTGATACCTTCAATTGAACCTTCCCGAGGTTGTAAACAACAAAAGCCCCATGAATTGAAGCCTTATTGAAGCAAAATTTGATGAAGATTGATGGTTGCCCTGTTTTTTCCAATTCTGAGATGAAGAAATTGCTTCAATGTTGTCAATGGATTAAAGCCACGTGCATAAGAAAGCTGCATGAGTGAATTGCCACCAAGGCTCCCTTCATTTTCTTCAAGAAATCAGAGATTCTCTGTTGCTGTCCAAAATTGTCAATAATAGGGTTCCATGGGAGAGAAGAAAGTCCATAATAGAGAGAAATCTTGCCAAAGCTTGAAGGAGACCAATAGTCAAGTGCTTTTAGAGCATTATTCATGGTTAAGTGGAGCACCATAGCTCATTTTATGGAGGAAATATGTAGGAATATGCAACATGTGCAATATACGTTGCTGCCTACTGCTGTATTCCTGGTCCAAAATGAAGCATAGTGTGACATTCCACTATTCCCTAGAAAGCTCGAGAGATGGAGAACAAGGCTATGAAGTCCTTTGGCAAGATAGAGATCACACGCAAGAGATTTGATCAGCCTTTGGCCATGGATTCTTGAGAGAAGCTTGAAAGGAAAGGGAAAAACTCCTGTTCCTGAAAAAGTAACTCAAGTTTAAACCAAACTAAGTCACGTAACCCTCATTTTGTCCAACTCTCTTCATTTTTGGACCAAAATTGAGCCTCGACCTACTAAAATTGATTGGAACCCGCCATTATCCACTGGTTCATGCCAAGAACCTCCATTTTAGTCACGGTTTGTGACAGATCTCCATGTCAGACCACGGTTATGGAAGAACTAACTCCTGTAAAAACTGAATTTTAACTGTGGTTTTCACTTCCTAGTCATTGCAACTAGGTCTAATACATGAAAATGACTTCTGACAGGATCTAAACTAATGCTTTGATACTAATGTAATAAAGCTGAATTCCACAGTAAGCTTTTAAACTAAGAATACAAGAAATAGACATAAAATGTCAAGTAGACATAGCCAAGGTGGCTTGGCAAGAAATTATATTACCAATGTTGGTTGAGAATCAAATGATGAGAGGCTGCAACAAGGTATGCACCCCAAGCTATGGTGGCCAAGAGTATTCACCCTCTTAGATGGTGGGAGGTTGAAACCTCAAACAAGTAATGTTTGTAAAATGGCAAAAAGATGCTACACATATTACACCTCCACCTTTTATACTTACCCTAGACTAAGGCATTTATGCTAGGCATTTATGCTTATTATAGAGTCTCGCCTCAAAAGTCACTGCACCTTAGTGAGTAGAGTGTTTTGTTGAACTACTCCCAACCATCATAGTCACTGCACCATTGGCCTTGCTCCATCTTTTAGATTAATGTGATGTTGTACTACTATCACACCTATGGTGTGTTCATAATCAAAAATAAAAAGTGCTGAGTTTTTTATCACCACTTCCATGTAGGCTGCCTTCTCCTTAGCTGATAGATCCTTAGCTAATATTTTTTCTAACCCCTCCTTCTCGCCCTTTGGAAGCCGCTACAGAATTTCACTACTAGAAGGCCCTTTCAATGTAATCCCCATCACTTCTAGAGAGCTTTCTTCCTCCTCATTAGGAGACTCGCCCTCTGTTGTAGATTGCCAATCCTCACTAGAACTCCATTCATCAGCGGTGGTCTCTAACACAAGATCCTCCTGTCAACCCTCCTTCATGTTGTAGATAGTGTGCTTTCATTTTTTATGCAACCCCTTCTATGGCCTTAGCTCTAAAGCCCCTATCTCCCAATCTTGTCTGGCTTTCATTCCCACTAGCCATGGTCACCCGAGAATGAGTGGATAGTCGTCCCCCTTCAGTGGCATCACATACATGTCAAGCTCCAATTGCACTCCACACACCTTTATCATGACTTTCTTTATAACTCCCAAACAATTTACTACTACATTGTTAGCCATTTTGGCCCCAAATTCAATAGTTTCATTTACCTCTAATCCCAAACGATGCATCAACTTTTCCATCATGACATAAATTTCTGCATCTCCATCCACATATGTCTTTGATACTCTCTGTCCATTGATTTCGGCTTCCACTAGAGGCACAATATCTTTCGTCTTTCTAGCCTTGATTGCATTCACGTGTCTATTCTTCATGGGTCTAATGCTTACCATCTTTGACCATTGTTGCCGCATTGTTGGAGATAGATGCAATAATTGTGGCCATGAAAATTTTGGCCCTTGATACCTCACATCAGCAAGAAAATCATAAGCTCTTCTACCTTTACCCAGGGAAAAATCATATGGCTCAATGCGTCAACGTGAGCGAGCCCTCCTCTTTTTACTGTCGCGTGTCTTTGCAGCCTTTGAAGACTGTGCCTCTTCTTCCTTATTTTCAACCTCCTCTGGTGGTGTAGGCTCCATCCTCTCAATTCTATGGGCTTTCTTCACCGGCGTTGCTTCAAACTCTACTACTTTGGCCTCCCCTTTAACATCACTCTCATCCAAACTAATCATCCTGACGTCACAATCCTTTGGCGGCTGGACAGGCAAGGGCAGCACCTCTGCAAGTGGTCGAGGATGCTAGAGAACTTGAACCAGCGGTGGAGGCCCTAGATTCGGTGGAACAAGCCTCTCCCTAGGTGGTGTCACTTGTTGTCCCCTCCTTCTTGGTTGGAATCCATTTCCTGGCAGATGCCTGGGATGAGGGCAAAAGTACATACCATGGCCAATATCCCCACAATTATAGCAAACATACTCTCTTTCTTGTCTCCTTGGACCTCGATTGCCTTCATTTGCAAGGGGAGAGGGCCATACTCCTTGCATTAAATTCAACGAAAGGCTTTCAAGTTGATTAGTAATGCGTTGTAGGAGCTCTTGCTGTGGCATCTCTGGTTCGAGTGGGGCCTCTACTATTTCTCTAGGCCTTGGCATGGTTGGTAAAACCTGCATGGGCTCAACTCCCCCCTTCAACTAGGCTTGATACTTCAGTTTTCTATCTTTCTCCCTATCATAAGTGACTGATTCTTCATAGGATGTGGGAAACTTGCCTTTGACCTTCTCCCTTAGTAGAGGGTGGAGTCCGACTAGAAAACAATCTTTCTTAAGGCAATCAGGTACTCTCTCTCCCTCGGCTAAGTGACTGGCCAAAGACCAAGCCACTTTTAACCAGGTTGTCAAGCCAACTCCTAGGAGTTGTTGCACTGAATAGGTGATATTGATAACTAATATCTATGATTTATCCTAGCCTTCCTCAATATTTTTGACACTCGTTTGTAGTAGTCCAACTAATTTAATATCGAAAACTCAGTAAGTCTGCTTAATCTTGCTCTTCATCTCTATTTTTATAATGGACACTTAAATACTAACCCTAGGATTTTAATCCCTTCAGGAATTAACTTCAAAGCATAAATCATATAGTTCTTTCTAATTCCTTTTATTATCAAATCAAATAACATCCCTCAATCCCATAAACTCTAATTTTATTTTTAAAAATATTTCTTTTTTCAATGTTGGTATAACTTAATACCTCGTCAACACTTTTAATTTGCATAAAGTTAGACACATCATATTTTATTTTAATAATGTTCAAACAGATAACATCAAATTAATTTTCTTTTTCTCTAACGCTAAGAACTTTTCATAAAAAAATCAAAACTATATTCTTAGGTTTTCTATAGAAGATCCTAATTTTTGGTTGAATTAAAAACATGATTTTTATCAAAAAATAATGTAATGCTCATCAAAAATAACTATTTTTTATTTTTAATATACAGTAAAAATTTTCCAAAAATTCTAGAAAATTTTCAAAATACTTTCAACAGTACATAATTCATTATAAAAATATCACATGTCATAATTTTATAACCAAATATTTTATAAAAATTTATCTATATCATTTTTAGGCCATTTTTAAAAAAATTAATAGTCTTTATTTTTAAAATAAAAATAAGACCTAAATAAATTCTAAAAACTACCCAAAGTTGAAATTGAGGTTCAAATACATTTTACAAAATTTTCAAACTAAAAATATATTTATGAAATTTTAATTTTTTAATGTTAAACAAGTTAAGACACTTACGTAAAGTACGAGATTCATAATTACGTTTTTGGGAGCCGTGTCCTTTGTAGTCCAGCCAAGGAGAGTCTATCCAATCATTCCTAATGTGAGCTCATCATTTTTCCTATTCCAAGAGATCAATTAGCCAATTGCATTGTTGCCATGGAAATAGCCACTTGTAACTCTTTACTAAGTCTTAATTAAGTCCAAGCTTACGAGCTTAGCTTCCATGGTTTTATGTAGATGACTAAGAGAGAAGAGAAGATAAAAGCTCCAAAATGAAGGTAGAAGGAGAAGACATTGTAATGGCTATGGGATAGGCATGGGCTTCAATTCTCTCTTCTTGCTCTCTCCAACTTCAATTGTTTCTTCAAATCCTCTTGCTTGGATGGCTTGAATTGATGGCACTTCCTTCAGGATGATAGTGTCCCCTTCTTGATGATGGCACCCTCCTCCTCTTTAGTTTTCTCTCTCTCTCCCTCTTTATAGGATGGTACCCCCTCCTCTCTCTCTCTCATGACTCTTCAACTTCCACTAACTCCTCCCCTTCCTCTTCTCCAATTGGCTTTTGGACTTCCTCTCCCTTTCCTCTTCCTCTTCCACTTAGTCTTTTCCCCTTCTCCCTCTCTTTATCCCCCACTATGATGTACCCCCTAGGATGAGGGTGCCCTCTCCTTGGTCATAACCTCTTCAAGTCAACATGACATCATGGAACAATTTTTATTTTAATTATGGTTTTTTTCAAAAACTCATTTCCTAACCATTAGAACCATAACACATAAAATAACACCCCCCCTTCTCTTTCAACTAGCATCCTCTCTTACATAATATTTTTTTGTTAAGCTAAAATGTTAGCTACTTTTCCACCTTCATTATACGACTACCCTCTCTTGCATTTTTTCCTATGAGGCTGCCATTATCAAAATGTTTCGCCTTCTTTGCTCATATTAACTCAAATACTCATGGTTCCACTAATCGAAAATAATCCCTTTTGATTAGATAAAACTATCGAATTCTACTTGGTATTTTCCTAAGTCCGCCCTCTAGCACCAAACTCCTTCGAACTAGGATTTTCCACTTGCCGGACTACAAAGACACGTCCTCCAAAGACAAAATTATGATCGCATATGCATTAAATTAGTGTGAAAAGTTGATAACAATGTGTCAATTGTATACAATGTTGCTAAAAAGTTTTGCAATGTTAGGCATTGTTTCTAGGTGTTGTCATTTCTCCCCCACTTAATTGCGAAGTGTCCTCATGGGCACATTTTCATCATGAACATCCAGCATCACGAACACAGCTACCATGAGCACTGTGATGCCACCTCAAAAGAAAAATATACTCTCCCTCTCTTAATTGCGAAGTGTCCTCGCCAGCATAGCTACAAGAACTGCCAAAAACCACACAAAGAAAACTAGCAGACACTGAAAAGATAGGAAAATATTTACTGGTGTCATATTATAAATCCAGCAAAGTGAATATTCAATTAAGTTATGTAAAAACTTGTGCATACTAACATTCCCTTACTCACTCTCCCCACTTAAGTGCATAACTTAGCTTCATCCAGTGCATAAAATATACCAACTAGGAAGCTTTCTAGAGCCGCTACACAATAATAATCTCTCTAGGCTAGAAAATGCCACACTACTATCCTACTAGGAATATTGCTTCCGAAATAGCATCATGGATAAGATCCATGCCTAACAAAGAACCCAAACAAAGCAAGCTAACATTATGACACCAAATAGGACTCCTATGGTTTAGTTGCTAACCCTCCATGTTCTACTAGAACAACTAGTCAATGGTCCCTAACTTCCAACTGTCCATGGTTTTTTTTTTTTTTAATGGTAGTGGCTTTTGTTCAATGCCAAAAGATTATATACATGGATTCTCCGTCCCAAAAGGTCCCACCCCAAAGAGATACAAGACATCGGATGCAAGGCACCCGTCAAGGAAATCCCTACAGCCTACCAGGACCTCAGAGAGAGGTGATGGTTATCTTCTTTTGGTTTTTTTTTGCTTCTTCTTCCTTTAACCCTACAGTCTCAAGACTTTTTTTTTCTATTCTTTTCTTTTCTTTTTTCTTTATCTTTCTTCCTTTCTTTCTATCTTACCGAATAATAAATATATAGACTCTTCTGAACTTTTATTATTTGGATTGGAATTTAGATTTTGTTTTTATAAAGGATCAACTAGAAGACTAAGAATGCATCATCTAATTGAACAATCAAACATTTCAGCTCAAAAACTTCGCACGAGGAATCTAATCTAGCACATAAGACTAGTCACTCTGGTTGGGCAAATAATAAGCAAAGGTACTCATCAGTTCAACATCTCTCATCCACGCTACTCCTAGTCAAAATTTCGTGGAGAGAACCTTGTTATTCAGCTACCCCCACATATCACTAGAAAAACGACAAAAATATAGGGGGGAAAAAAACTCTATTGGATTCCTAATCAGACTTCCATACAATGAAATTCACTATGTCATGCACACACATCACCCCCTTTCAATCACTTTCTGGTGCGAAAGTCCCATCCCGTGTGGATGGACCCTCATTCATATAGACGGAATTGGTTATATATTTCTTGAGGTGTATTTGTGTTTAAAAATTGAGGTTTGTGTTTCTTCTGTAGGTATTTAGGTTTGAAAAAACTCTAAATGATTTCAATCAAGTTATATTTTTAACTTGCCCTTGTTTCAAACGAATATAAAGAGATAAATTAGATATGAAACAACCTATTATGTACATGGATATTGCAACTCCAAGATAATTGCAAAGACAATCACGTAGTGATTCGCAAATCAAACATGCACAGAACTCAGCCACTAACCACTAACCCATTAATATGTTAGATCAATAAAGAGTGAAACTCCTTTGAAAATTGGCCATCTAGTCAAACTGCCTTGTAATGAGCTCCTAGCACTGAAGGAGTATCCCAACCATGCATGCAACTATCTTTCTAACCATGTGAAGACTAACTAAACTAAAGTGTGCTAAAACCTAAAATGTAAAGGTATCAACTAAATCAAAAGTGTTTGTTTTTTCCTCGAGTTTTTGGTTCAAAGATATAAGACTTATCTTTTTTCCAAAACCAATTAGTATTTTCATATTCGTCCCACTGGTTCTTATCTATAGGTAAGGCTTATTTCATCTATAACTCCCCTCTGTAACTCCCAACTACTAAATTTCAACCTCCGTTCCTCTAAACACAACTCTAGAAGTGAAATGTCATCTAGATATCGCATTTCTCTAAATTGGAATTCTACCTTTTCCTTTTGTAACTCAATAATTTTCTTCATTGCTTCATTTACAGCAATCACTGCTACCTCACGTTCTACTTCCAAAGCCTCGTTTAATTCTCTAATAATCCTATCATAATTACCATTATGTTCACAAGATGGTTGTGCAAACCTATGCAGGCCCGAAGCTGAGTCATCCTCATCATCATGCAATATTGGTCTTTGTAACAGTTTGCACCTATTCCTACTCCTCCTTTCTCTTTCCTTTCTTTCTAACTGGTGACAATAGGTTCTTTTAGCTATATCTGGCAATTGTTTAAATCCAAAGGGTAGAGCATTTTCCTTATAAGGGAAAACAATAAAAACCCTACTCTCAGGCATGCCATTATTATTCTCAGTAACATCAAATTCATCTATATTCTCCAAAGAGGTTGTTGAGATGTCATCTATATTAGATGTCACTAACTCAGGTATCTCTTCCTCTTATAATTCATCCATAGAAATCGCTTTTGCCTTTCTATATGTAAAAAATGCATCTTCTTGATCATTTTCCTCTTGATCCATGGATAATCGAGAATATGTTTCAAGCGAATGATCAAAGTATTCCGCTTTCCCAGTAGAGAGCATTAAGCAATCTAGGGTTGTATCTTCAGACATAGACAACCAGTGAGTGATCTCACTATCCGAATCATTGTCTGATGAAAATGTTACAGCATATTCACCAATACCCATCTGTTCTACCTTATGAGGTTGATGTACTGTACTTACCTCCACTTTTTCTGCTTTTGCTGGGAATTGTGTTCTAAATAACCAGGCATAAGGCCCTTCATTATCAGTCCTATCCATTTTTGAATCATAAAACTCACTATTAGATTTCTCATCCCTTTCACTAACCATCTCATCTCCTGACTCTTTCAAAAATCCTTTCGAAATAACTTGTATTTTAACTCGATCATTTCGAGGACCAATCACAATTGAACCTTTATACCAATCCTGAGTGCACTTTGCTTGGTATAACCAAGGTCGACCCAACAACACAAAATATGAAGAGATATTTGACAATGAGTGAACTACTAAGTAATTCACATGAAATTCTAAGCCAGTAATTACATATTTCACATTTCGAAGTAACCCCAAAGGAATCACTTTCTTTTGATCAGCCACACGTAAAACGATATTGGTAGGTTCTAGATTCTTCAACCCTAATTCGTGCATTGTTTGTTCTGTCATCAAATTGATTGCTGGGCCACCATCTAACTGCACTTCATTCAACAAGTGGCCATTAATAGTAGTATTTATAACTGGAGTTCCTGGATCCACAAACGAATCTACTATTTTCACGTCCTTAATTGCTTTTCTTTTGGAAGAATTTACGGTTACTTTAGGAATGTTAATTTCAATCTTCTTCCTTCGACACCAAATTAATTTATGATAAAGCTGCTTATGACATGTAGGCACTATTTCTAGCAATTGTCGAAGGTTAATGGTCAAAGATACTTGTTCTAATGCAGCCCAAAGATCATAAGTCTTATTTATTGCTTCTGCCTGCTCTTTATTTCCTTCCTTAGGAGGTATCAATCTTTCGAGAAAAGGAGCTACCCCCACTTGAATTTTAGGATTTTCTAAAGGCACAAGTAATAATGAATAGTCAGACGAATGTTGTGGAGAATCTGACTCAAGTAGCTCTACATTAGGATCTATGTCCTTAGATTTATCCTTCGATGCTTCCTTTAATTGTAAACTTTCTTCCTCCAGACCTTGCTCCTCTCATTGCTGCTTTTGTGCTCTAGTCACCACATTAAACATAGGGTCAGCCTTAAAGGTCAACCTACAGGGTATAAATTTAGACCTAACTTCATTCTCTTGCCTTATTGTTTCTACTTCAACTAAATTTGCGGATGAGGTTGAGGGTTCGTTAAAAAATTTTCTTACCTTTATCATTAGGTTGTTTATCTTCTCGCTTAGGGCAATCCTCTTCGTGATGTCCTTCGCCACTGCACCTCTTGCATAAAGGAGTATAGTACTGATTTTTATGCGCATTTGGACAATATGTAGCTATATGACCTTCCTATTGGCATCAATAACAAATTACCAGTCCCCTAGGCCTTTGTGGTCCCCCTTGTCCCATTGGATTACAAAAAGGACCGTTATTTCTCCTAAAAGGAGAATCTCTTCCTCTGTTTCCATCATTATTGTAATTATTTCGAGGTACTGGGGGTCTACCTTGGGTTGGCAATCCTCTCAGCCTAAAGGGTTGATTAGGTGGTCCAATCACATAAGTTGTATTATTACTATCCATGTAATTGTAATTTGTTTGCATTGAATGAGCTTGTTGTTGCTCTTGACCTATCTTGTGCCAATAATTTGTATCTAGATGTCCTGTCTTAAGGCAAAAGGTACAAAATGGTGGATGGTCAGGCATTAGTCTTGAAGGTGTCGGACACTCTGTAGCCACATGGCCATACCCATGACACTTACCACACCAGATATTGGATCGTGGTGGGTTTGGATTTGAGCTACTCGAGGATTGTTGTGCACTAGAAAACTGTGTTGTTATCGAATAAATTTCTTTCAAAGGTGCTTGTACTACACTCATAATCTCCTCTTTCAACTTTCCTAGTGATTTTGCAATAATATCAACTACTTTCACTTCATCAAGAGGAGACTGATTTTGCGACATAGAAGGCATTCCTGTTTGCATCATATAGGCTGGAATAGAAGTATATGGATTTAAGGGTACACTCAATACATTTGGATTTGCCATTACCAATGGATTTAAAGGAAGAATCACATAAGACACGTTCTTAGATATCTCGCTTGAAGTGCTTGGATATTCCATCCCAGGTTCTTTAAATAAGTCCCTCTGTCGTTGTTGGCTGAGTTGCAATTCTTTCCACCACCTAGCATGTATTTTAGCATCTACCAACATAGCTGGCCGTTGTAGGCTAACATGTGATGAACTTTAGGGTTAAGTCCATCAATAAATTTACGCTTTTGCGTAGGCTCATCAGGAGCTGGATTCATCTTCCGAATAATTGTCTCCATACGTTCTATGTAATGTTCAACACTTTCGATTGTTCCTTGAGACAAATAATCCAATTGAAGGGCTAGTCTATCTTGGAAACCTTGTCGTCGAAATTTTTCTAGGAACGCTCTTGATAAGGCCACATAAGTCACTTTATGTTGGGCATCTAGGTTCCCATACCACCTTGCTGCCTCATCTTTTAATGTTGTAGGGAAGATATGAAGCTTTTGGTCATCGTCTACTATCTCATTGGCGACAGGCCACCTCAAATCTTTGCAAATGTGCATCTAGATCCTCGTTCCACAATCCCCCAAATTATGTGAAATCAGTTAATCTGACTGGATTACGAGCCATTGTTTCTCTAAATAATATCTCTAACCGTAAATCTTGAGTAATATCCAACCACGTAGGTTCCTTAGGCTCCTTAAATAGTTTGCGTAATCCAAAATTTGACTCTAAATCCCAATCAAAGGGTGGTTCAATACTCCCTACTTTAGCATTAGCTTCAGTCTCTCTATTTTCGCTAATTTGTCTACTCTTTTCCCCACTGACACTACTGGTGCCTGAGGCCACTCGATCCCAGTGATATGAGTCTACTTCACTTCCCTTTGATATGGGGTTCTATCGAATGATATACTAGGCCTAAAAGGTTCTACGTTTGAGTTAGACACAGTACCTATCCCCAGATTCAATAATGCATTCACCCTCTCAAGCTTTTCTAATAACCAAGCCTCCTGTCACGCTATGCGTTCTCTAGCTTGTTGATCTCGAGCTTCATTTTGTTGTCTCCGTCTCTCCTCTGAATTCATCCACTATTAATGAAATAGCTATTATTGTCATATTCCAAAATTTCACACGTTTTGTTTGAAGCTAAAGTTAAATTTGTGCTTACATGCATGCTTAGAAGGTTTAGAATGGTTGGTAACTCTGGGTCTATTTCTCCATAAAGTAACTTTTCTTCTTGCTCAGGAATTAGGCCTAAAATTTCAGCAATCTCTCTAACGTCTTTTGTGTCAAAAGTAACTTGTAAACACAACATTCCATACCACTCTTCTAAAAGTTCAATAAGCGTTACAATAATACCAATCAAAGTGGTACGATACACTAGTTGTATTTATTTCCACTGCATCTATTGGCCCAAAGTGCACTGCTAATAAAACTACGGTTTGCGTGCAATCATTATAACCCCAACTCCAAGAAGATAACTGTTCTACATCTATAGTTAATTTTGGGCCAAAATATTTACCCCCCTCTACTAAGTTTGTGTCTCTTACCAAATTCAATATTCTCCTTTGGCAATTTGGGGGCAAATTCGGAAAATAGTCCCTTAGAAAAGAGACCTCGTATTCACTCATCAATACATAGGACTTTAATATCCTAGGGAGATCGATCACCCGTTCGAGTGCACTTGGCTCCCGACAGATGCACCAAAAAATGACAGGCCAAAGACCAAGCCACTTTTAACCAGGTTGTCAAACCAACTCCTAGGAGTTGTTGCACTGAATAGGTGATATTGATAACTAATATCTATGATTTATCCTAGCCTTCCTCAATATGTACGACACTCATTTGTAGTAGTCCAACTAATTTAATATCAAAAACTCGGTAAGTTTGCTCAATCTTACTCTTCATCTCTATTTCTATACTGGATACTTAAATACTAACCCTGGGATTTTAATCCCTTCGGGAATTAACTTCAAAGCATAAACCCTATAGTTCTTTCTAATTCCTTTTATTATAAAATCAAATAACATCCCTCAGTCTCATAAACTCTAATTTTATTTTATTTTTTTAAAAAAATCCAATGTTGGTATAACTTAATACCTCTGCTAAAAAGTTTTGCAATGTTAGGCATTGTTTCTAGGTGTTGTCACTAAGGAGGGTGTCCATTTATCCTACAATATTATAAACATGCCATCATATGCTTGGTACTCCCCTGGTAAGGTTTGGCAAAGATCTAGGAGTTGTCTCCAAATATCTTGAGGAGGCTCTATATCTTGGTACTCGTGCAAGAATGCGGTCTTGAGATCCTTCCAATTACCCCTTGTAGCCTCCGAGAGAACTTGATACCACACTCGAGCATCACCATTTAGAACTAAAGAGAAGGCCCGTACTTTGGTTGCTTCATCATCCTGGCCTGTGACTAGGAAGGCCATTTCTAAGTCATCCAAAAATTCTAGAGCTTTCTTCCCTTTGTGCCCAAAAATCTTGGAAAAGCCATGATAGGAAGATGTCGATTTAGCTCAATAAAAAATAAAGATGAACACGTCTAGGCCCAAGTAATATCTTATTAAGGGTAGAATAAATGGATTCACAAATGCATTAATTTCAATAAGACAACAAGGGCCCAATAAGCCCCTTGTGATATTTTGGAACCAAAGCTTTGTGCTAAATATTATGTGCACAATTTGCCTAGCAAGAGGACGGGTAGGTCCTTACAAATCCCTATATTTCATGGGATGCACTTAGAGTAGAATGAATATGTGCACATTAAAGGAGATCTTATTATCCAAAATAGAGAATATTATGGGATAAAGGGACAATAAGATCTCTCTCAACCTCTCAGCTCCAAAATAGAAGACTAACCTTTGCTGAAAATGTATCTTTCTAATAATGCACACATCCACCCTAATGTTTTGAATCAATTGAAAGTTGTAAAAAGTAGGAGTATTTATTTATGAATTAATTACAAATTTCCACTACAAAATTTCATGAAGCGTATTGTTGAAGCTCTGGCCTCTTAGATCCCACCATTCGAGAAATGTGAAGGATTTGCTCACCAGTGATTAGCCTAGCTTTGGTGTGACCATCATCAGTCTTGTAAAGTTCATAGGCTTCGACAGCTACTTTCTTAGTTACTTTGAGCCTTCTTGCTAGTAGTAGTTGAAGCTCATCACCATATGTAGCCTCTCACCAATATCGCACACCATTGATGTGTAACTTCCCCTCCAAAAACTTATTAATCCCCAAATTTGAAAGTGCCTTCACCACCGCATATGTGCCGTTTGCCAATGAAGATTCTTCTTCTCTTGAGCTTCTTTTGGAGATCATAGTGGTGCTCTTAAGCAATGAATCCCTTGAATAGGGTTTGATGAAGATTCCTCCTTAGTGATTCCTTAATAAACACTCATTGAAGAAGAGGACAGCTCCTTAGATCTTTCTTCCTTCATAGAAATTGTAGAGCATAGCTTGAGAACTCCTCAACGGGGCACCAAAAATAAGGACTGAAAAGATGAGTGGGTTTTCTCTTGCCCACCCAATCTCCAATCCTCACTAAGAGAGCTAAATAGGGGCACCACCTAGCCAAAGGGAGGATGGACTAGGATATCCCTTTCCTCAAAGAGAATGGAAAGAACCAAAAATACAACTTCACGAGAGAGAATTTGTAGCCCATCTTAATGGAAATGAAGATGATGGAAGGTTAAAAGAGGTGATAGCTCCTACATTCTCCCATGAACATATATATAACACGAGGAAATAAGGATTCCCCACCAATAGAGCATATGACAAGTCTTACTTAATAAGTTTAAGTATGAATATAGAGGGAGAATTAGAAGAGAGTACATATGATTTAAACAATATATTAAAATATGAAAGAGAGAGAGAGAGAGAGAGAGAGAGAGAGAGAGAGGGAGACAAGAGGAGAAGAGGTATAGGAAGCTTGCTATTATGTATTCATGGAATGAGAAGAGGAGACAAGAGGAGAAGAGGTAGAGGAGCTTGCCATTATGCTACATAATAAAAGAGACTCACTCATAGCTTACCTCAAAGAGATGGACTAGCATGAGGGTATTCTAGAGTGCTCTCATGTGCTTATCATTGTGTTTTTTGCCTTTACATCTCCATGGGCTCCTTTAGCCTCCATGAGAGATTAGATTAAGCTAATCTTTTTTATTAACATAATCCTAGATTATGTATGGCATCTTTGAAAATATGGAGAATAGTAGATGGGACAAGTCCCCACCTTAGTCATCATGCAAGAAGCCAAGGGTAGTGGTAGACAAGCTAGAAAAAGGGAGTTAGATTACAAGAGGTGGGTGGCCAAAGTACATTATTATAATATATTTACAAGAATGATAAAACGGAAAGCTAATGTGGTGAAAGAGAGAAGAAAATTGCATGTAGCCAACAGTCTGCACCTTCGTAACTTCAAATCGGTGAAAAATTTGACAAAATTTTCTTCTGCAACTTTGTAGACTTCCAAAACAGCTTTCAAAAGCTGCTTTGACTTTCGTTCCTCGTATATATATAAATACATATAAGCATGTGTTAGAGGGGGTCCATGCTTATAAGCTTTTGTGTAAGATCCAAATGACACCATGATGTGGATATTGACTTGTGTACAAGGGTGAGGTGTCCTCTAATGATGGTGATAGATTCCAAATCTTGGTGATGCAGGAGGAACCCACGTGTAGTTGGAGGCTAATCCTTTGAAAAATTCTATGCACTCACTCAACCCCTAAGTGTAATCCATTTCCATCTTCATTAAGATAACCCATCCCTTTTACCCTTTACATTGACATCCCTCCTAAGAACTTGTTCCCCCACTTACTAGAGTTATCATAACCGAGAAGCAATAATACAACATACCTAGTGCTTGAAGAGTAAATCCAAAGTGATATGGTAAGGCTCTTGATAGGAGTTTTGGCCAAATTTTGTGATAGAAATCTGGTTTATAAAAAACCTGGATCACTACTATACATTTGATAAACACATCCCCATGTACTCCTATTGGTTTTCAGATTGCAAAGGAGGTATGGCCTAGAAAACCTCCCTCATATGCACATTTTAGCGTCTTTGGATGTGAGGCTTTCTACCATGTAGCAAAGGACAAATGTAATAAGTTGAATCCTAAGTCAATGAAATGCATCTTTCTTGGTTATGTGGATGCAAGTAAGATAAGCTATCACTTATAGAATCTGTAGGCTCAAAAGGTCTTCCATAGCCATGATCTTGTTTTCCATGAGGAGAAGATGCATAAATATCTTAAGCAAGCGATTGAGGAATGGAGGGTGATCTTTCAGGAGGAGCCTCCTACTACAGGACCGCTACCTACACAATGTGTAGCTCATGTTTCAACGAGGTTTCAACAACCCATGATCATGAGATTGGATAGGATGTACAAGTCCCGTAGCCTATTTTAAGATAATCTACTAGAGATAGACATTCCCCCACTCAAGTTGAGCTCTCTATGGACTATGTTATGGTGATAGATTCCAATGAGTTTCTTAGTTATGATGATTAGGAGACCATGCGCAAATGTGATAGGAGAGAGACATGTAGTTTGAGTTTGATTTTCTTGAGAAAAACCATACATGGGATCTGGTTCCTTTGCCTAGTGGAAAACATGCATTGCTATGCAAGTGGATATACAAGAAAAAGAATATGCCTAATTCCCCAAGCCAACACATGAGGCCATATTGGTTGCCAATGACTTTAAGTAGGAGCATGGGATTGACTTTGATGAAGCCTTTTCTCTAGTAGTCAAGATGAGTACCCTATGGTAGGTATTGGTCTTGGTTGTGCAATTATATCTAGACCTTTATCAAATGGATGTGAAAATGGCTTTTCTACATGGGGACTTGCATGGGGATATCTATATGCAGCAACCAAGGGGCTTTATGGAAAAGAGTAACGAACACCTAGTGTGCAAGTTGAGAAATAGCCTTCGTGACCTTAAGCAAGTACTTAGCGAATGGTATCATAAGTTTGATGCTTTCATGCATTCATAGGGATATACTCACAGTGAAAGGGATCTATATATTTACACGAGGAAGACTTGTGAAATAATATACAACAAATTACTCACCCAAAAAGTTCTACTTTATTAAGCAAATACTTTAATGATTCATGATCAATATTGAAAATAAATTTATTCCTCAATAAATAATTGTGAAATATCTCCATCACAAATACCATTTGCAAGAATTCTTTCTCAGTAGTGGTGTAATTCCATTTTGCATTAGTTAGATTTTGACTTGCATAATAATATCGTTGATATATTGATTGGTGAGAGAGCTCATAATGAGTTGGATGCTTTGAAGACTTAGCTCAAGAAGAGCTTTGAGATGAAGGACATGGGGTAGGCACCACACATTCTTGGTATGCACATCACACATGATTGCTCTTAGGGGCTTCTTTACCTCATAGCAAGCATTCATACAGAAGGTGCTTGAGCGATTCCATACGCAAGATGTCAAACCTATTGGTTGTCCTTGACCTTCCAATGTGAAGGTCACTTAGACCGATTGTCCCCATCCAAATGAGTAGAACCTGAACAATTTTTTTATGCATCCGCAATGGATAGTTTGATGTATGCCATGATAGCCACTTGTCATGACATAGCATTTATAGTGTGATCTAGGTATGCTTTGATACCAGCATAAAGAAAATTGATGGAAGACATAGCCAAAACTATATTTATCTATGAAAAAGAAAGTGAAATAAGAAATGATTCTAACATAACAAAGTTGGATGATTAAAATGACATAAGACCCCTAAAATAGTACCTTGTGCCCTATTGATAGTTCTTCCCTAAGGCTAGTTGTGTAGGATGTTTACAAGGCTTAAGGTTCAAATTTTCCTCCATTACAAAGGAAGTCTTTTCAATAGTATCAGGAGTGGTTGACCCTTTTCTCGTAAGTGAAGCCTGAAGGCTTGTGCTTGCTTGGCATTGCCAAAAAGAGTATTAGCCTCATAGACTTGCTCAAATTTCTTGATAAAGTTGTAAGGGTTATCTTGACACATTACTTATCTAGTCGTTTCACCACTAAGGGACTTTTTGCTTGGTCTCTAGCATTCAATGTATTTCACATTCTAGTTAGAATGGTTTATGTGACATGGATCCCTACTTGTGTCATATTTGAGCGATTGAATAGGCATCATTGTGCACAAGATCCGATAGAGAATCCTATGACAAGCCTATTACTCCTACACTTAGTGGCATTCTACAGATGCCTTCCATCCTTAGCTTGTATGGTTGTAAGCTAGTGTCTAGTGTCATTAGCTATTAAAGTCCAACAATTGGTTGAGAGTGTTTGTCATGTGGCCTTGTAACTCTTGAACTTTCCTTTCCATAGCCTCAAGGGTCAAAGAAGAGACATCAAAATCAATAGCTTGTTGGAAACTATCAACTAAAGCCTAGAATTCATCTGAAGCATCTCTTGAGCCTTTATCTTTCTCCATTGTGTTTGGGGTTGTCCCTATGGTTTCTTTCTCTTCTCTATGGACTAACTAGACGACTTGATCAATTAGATCATGAATAGGGGTGCTTTTGAGGTCCATGGTTCTACTAGGACTCAAGTTTCTTCTTGATGTGGGCATTAGGAGATCTCATCCACTATGCAAGTGCATGCACCCACAACATGGATTACTACAAGCATAGTTTATCATGATGTGGCTAGTGTGTGTGAATTATACACAAACATGATTTCTTCTTTCCGAACAATTCATAATTTCAAAGAATAACAACTTTATAGTGTTTATTGGATAATCAATATTGAGTAGTCATTCTATCTTTTCCTTGTTTTCACATGATTTGGTTTTCTAAAGCATTCTTGCCTTCCTAGGTTTACCTATGCTAGTCATGTGGGTAGGGGCTTATGTGTGCATGATGCATACGTGCAATGTCCTAAGGAATGTGTGTCATGATTAAGCACAATGTGAATGCATGAGATGGACTAGGGTGTGTGTACAAACTTGCATGGATGAATTTAGCATATGGTGGTGCACTTGGAACAGAGTAGGCATGCATGGGTTTATGATGAGATGTGGGTAAACTAATGTAGCCTAAGTCTCATGTTACACATGGGTTGGGTGAAATTAGGAGGCTTAGACCACAAGACTCCTATGCCCATGTGTAAGTTCATGTGTGCTGTGAATGCACAAGTATAGTTGCCAAATGTTTACATGCACTTATGTACGTGTGCATGTGGTATGCACTAAGATCACTACGTGGCTCCTAGGGAAGAATAAGGAGGATGCACTGGAATGCTAATAAGTGTGGTGGTAAGTGATTTTTGTGAATTCTAGGATGGAGGGAATGAGAGATGGCCTTAGCACATGCACATGCTAAGGTGGGGTGCTCGTATGCAATGCGCGTGGGTGCATGAGGGTAGAGTGTTAAATGTGCTTGGCAAGTCCCACTTCGCCCTTAGCACCCAAGGAACTTCTTCCTTCCACTAGGATAAGAGTTCATGGACTTAAGAGAATAAGAATTTTTGTGGCTATGCATTACAAAAGTTTATTTATGTCTATGTGATCTAGTTAGTGCATGAGAAGTACATGCACAAGGGGTCTTAGTGTGAACTCTAGTGTATAAGCACACTCCGGTGTTGCACCCATTGCTATGTGCACTATATGCTCTTGTACCAAGTGCACGAGTCCACGTATGCACTAATGAGTTCACCAACATGCTAGTGTATACTAGGGTTGAGTGGTTGTAAATGGGTGCCTTGTGTATATACTACACTACATGTGTGCCTAGCTACCATAATATGGATGCTATCATGTGCCAAGTGCACCTATGGTGGGTGTGTGCTAAGCTTATGTGTGAAGTGATGCACAAGTTGTAAAAAGGGCCTCAAGTGCCTATGTGAATGTGTTTGGTGCTTGTTGCAATGAGGGTACTAATGTCTCAAGTGGGCATTGAGTTGCAGTGTACTAATGCAATGTGCTTAGTGTGCTATTGTGGTTAAGTGCACGTGCTACTTGTGTGAAGGATTCTACAAATTGGTGTAGAGATGGGGCTTCTATGTAGTGAGTGCACTAGTGCATGTGTATGCACTACTATAGGATGTGGGTGATGCAGTGTCCTAGTGCGAAGGGGTCCATAGTCCTTAAGTGCATATGTGTGCACTTGGTGCATTAGTGCACATGTGTCAATAGGTTGGTGCAAGTGTCCTATAAGGAGGGTTATGCCCTATCATTGGACTATTTTGGTGGATGGAATGATGCAATAGGTAAGTATGATGTGTGTATGTAGGGTGTATGTTGTTGGGGGTAAAGGCGCCTCTACCTAGCTGCCCATGTATTACTACACTGACAGTCACCACCATTGCACACTACAGGTGGTGGGTGCCCATCACCGTCAATTTATTCTTTATTCTTTTAGTGATAGTTTGAATAAAGGAAGGCTCGGTCACACATTGTGACTGTTGGAGTTCCCATTTCTTATCTCTCTCTTTCTTGCTCTTGCTCTCCCGCCATAGCTCTCGAGTGTAAGCTTCAATCCTCTCACCTTTCAACTGGTATGAGAGCTCGGCTTCCCGACTCTTGAGCTTGGCTCGTGGCATTCTCAGCTTCCCATCGACTCCTCACTCGCATTGGGTCTCCTTCCCGGTAGCCATAGCTCATTCTCTTGAGCTCCCATCACTCCCCGACTTCCCAAGCTTCTTCCCGTCCTATTGAGGCACCATCAGGGCATTGACATTGAGGTATTGCTTCATTATTTTAGAGATTTATTTTAGTCCATAGGTCTAGGTAAATAGGGCAGCCACCATTGAAGCTTCCAACCTTCATATCTCTTTGCCACTGGTTGTGGGCTGCTAGAGGCTTGTTCCAAGGCCTCTTTGGCTCATGTTTGAGCCCTCCAAACTCTCTAGACTGACCATGTGGATCACCATGAGTAGCAACATCATCATGCAAATTTGCGCTTGATTCTAGACAGCCACCATTCAGCCACTTCAACTCCAGCTCCAGCTTGGCATTAAGCACTTGTTTGGGCTCCATTTCGGGCTTCTTGCACATGTATTGATACTTGGCATTGATCCTTTGAGATTAGGCATTGGTTTGGTGGCTGAAAATAGTGTTTTAGGACTGTTATAAACAATCCACACACATTTGACGCTAATGCTACATTCACAGTTTATGCCTATGCTTGTTTGGGCATGACTACATAACTGATTTGATACCTATTGCATCCCGATTGATTGGGGGATTGAAGCTACATGTCATGATATGATTTTGGCCTGATTGTGGGGCTAGAAATACATAGTTTATAACATAAATGCATGCTGAATACTCTTGGGCTGAAGTTATCTTTCATGCTTTGACATATGACTATTGGTTCCGGGTGTATGTCTTGGGTTATGCTATGATGTATTGATCATCGAGGGATGACTTCAAGCTTGTCATTGGATCCGGATGCTTTTGGAAGCTTGAACTTATTTCAGCCTGCACTTATTGACATCGGTCTATTCTTGACAGTGGTCAGTGCTTTGACAGTTATATGCTCTTTAGGTACATGCTTACCCGATGCCTACAGCTTGATACATTTGTCTTGGCACAGTGTACCATGTACTTGTTGAGCTTTAGTGCTCTCTGAAGACTTGGCTTGGATTCTCATTTACTATTTCGGAATTTTGTATTGGATGTCATTTTGGTTGTCATATATATTTATTGGGATCTATGTCTTGCTCATGGATACTACCTACAGTTGCTTTGTAGCCATCATGCTCTTGGGATGCTATTGAGACATTGTCTTGGTTACCTGTCTTTGGTACTTTGACTTGGTTTGATTGAGTTGTTGAGCTTGTTTATCTGCCTTTTGTGCCAGTGGGAGCATCTTGTATGCTTGACCGACATTGAGTAGGAGGTTTATGCTATTTGAGAATTTTGCATATACTTGAGACTTTGGGATCTCTTACACTTAAATGTTGCATGGTTCATGCACTGATATCTTGGAGTTGCTTTTGACCTAAGCTTGGGCTTTGCACTCTTGTGAGCATCCACCTACTGGTGTCAGGTCTTGCCAGTGTTATGTATACTTTGCCCTACTATCGAGAGGGTATGCCTACTCACTGAGGGATACTTTGGTGACATGTTTGGGTGTTTTCTCAAGGTCTTGATGAATGTTCAATGCTGATTTATGCCCGTTTATGGCTAGTCATGTCTTGGCTGTCATTTATTGACTTGGTGCAGTGATTTGGTCAGCAATTGACTCTCACAATACCTTGCTATCGTTTATTACAGCAAGCATATAACTCCAGAAGACTGACATGGATTTTTCATGCCAAAATATTCTGAAATGATGTACTTTCACTAGTACTTGGTAGGCAGCAGCTTTGGTTACACTTTTCTCGTCATTTTCTCTAGATTTTGGTGATTTTTTTGTCATTTTCTACAGTAAATAGCAAGCAGTTTTGAACTGTCTGTAGTCTTCCAACCTACATTATGGCAAGTTCGTCCACTGATCATGCTATTTTCAACATCACTAAGCTTGATGGTACGAATTACTATTATTGGAAAAGACAGATTTGGTAGATGTTGGTGTAGAAATCGCATATCAAACCATTGAGGTTGAGCGGGCATCCACCTGCAACTATGTCAGATGAGGAATGGCTTGAGCTTGATGAGTTATGCAAGTCCACTACTGTATTATCTTTCACAAAATAGGTTCATTACAATGTATTTGAGGAAAAATAGAGTGCATGGCAGTTGTGGGATAAAATCAAGAATCTCTATGACAAGAAAAGTCCAGCGAGTTAGATGTATTGGCTGAAGCAACTTATGGATCTGCACATGAAGGAGAATGTGACTATGTCTGCTCACTTGAGCCAGTTCCATGCTATACTCAAGAACTTGACTTCGCAGGACATCACTTTTGCAGAGGATGTCACTCCTATTTTCTTGCTTGGTACTCTTAATGAGTCGTGGGATGTATTTTGCACTGCATTATGTGCCTATACTACTACCTTGAAATTATCTGATGTTGAGAATGCTCTTCTGCAGGAAAAGGTTAACTGTAAGAATTTGGATGCCTCTCATCGTGTGTCACATGCTATGATAGTTAGAGGAAGGAATGATGGATATGGAAAGCATGACAGTGGCAGTGGCAGTGGATGGGATTCTCAGAAATCTCGGTCCAAGTCTCGTGGGAAGTCACCTAGCAAATCCCATGGCAGGAATCCAAATGTTACTTGTCACCATTGTGGGAAAAAGGGCCATATTAGGCCACAATGCCATGAACTGTGAAATGAAAGGCGCAAAGATAAGGGGAAAGACAAGGTGTAGGATAAGTCTTCTGATCGCAACATAGTGCCTGCAAAGTTGAGTGTTAAAATTGAAGAGATCAATGTTATGCAGCCTGAGGATGTTGATGATGATTGTATCCTTGCAGCTTCTTCTAGTGCTCCGCAGATGACAAATATACACTCTATGTATGCACAGTGTTGGCTCTTGGACTTAGGTGTGTCCTTTCATGTGACACCTTACCAAGAGTGGTTTCATTCATACTGTACTATTTCGGGTTCTGTGCACTTGGGTGATGACAGCTCTCTTGATATTGTGGGCATTGGTGATGTTAGGTTGCATTTTCCTTCTGGCAGCAATTTTGTTATGTAGGATGTACGTCATGTACCTGCTTTGACACGCAATCTCATGTCAGCTGAATAGCTTGATGATGCAGGTTATCATGTCTCATTTGGAGACTCTGCATGGAAGATCACTCGTGGCAAACTTGTGATTGCGAGAGGAGGTGCCAAGGCTGGCAGCCTCTATCCCTTGATTATATCCGCTTCTTCCCTTGATCATGTTTTGTCTGTGGGTTCTATCCCACATGTATCTCTTTGGCATGCCCATATGAGCGAGTCCTTTTGGCATTGGTACATTCGGATGTCTATGGACCCATGCCTTGTCAATCTATGGGTGGTGCAAAGTATTTTGTTACTTTCATAGATGATTTTTCACGGAAATTTTGGGCTTATCCCATTAAGCTGAAATCTGATGTCTTGGCTGTGTTTCAGAGATGGCTTGCATTGGTTGAGAACTAGTCTAGGTATAGGCTAAAATGCCTAAGGATGGATAATGCGGGTGAGTATGTCTCACATGCTTTTGAGTAGTTATGTGATGAGAGGGGTATTAAGCATTAGTTGACCACCCCCTACACCCTCCCAGAATGGTTTGGTTGAGCGGATGAATAGAATCATCCAAGAGCGTGTACGCAGTATGCTTAGCCATGCAGGCCTGCCATAGAGCTTTTGGGCCGAGGCAGTTAGTACAGCTGTGCATATCATAAACAGATCACCTTCTAGTGGTTTGTATTTCCAGGTTGTAGAGGAGGTATGGAGTGGAAAACCTCCCTCTTATGTGCATCTCCACATCTTTGGATGTGAGACATTTTGCCATGTGCCTAGGGACAAGAGAAGTAAGTTGGATCCTAAGTGTGTCAAATGCATTTTCCTTGGTTATGGGGATGCAGGCAAGATGGGTTACCGTCACTGGGATCCGCAGGTGCGGAAAGTCATCCATAGTCATGATGTAGTCTTCCATGAAGACAAGATGCATAAGCAGCCTGAGAGAGTTGTTGAGATCTGCAGGGTTATATTTCAGGAGGAGCCAAGGGCTCCCTCGCATAGCCAATTGGACAGCCTACAGCTGCATCAGATGCTCCTGGTCAGGGTGTTGGATAGGCAGCTGGGCAAGAAACAAAGAGCCTGCTTTGAGACGGTCTACTAGAGATAGACGTCCACCTAATAGATTTCAGCCCTCGATGCATTATGTATTGGTTACAGATGCAGGAGAGCCTTTCACTTATGATGAGGCTATGCGCAGGGGTGACAGTTATTCTTGGGAGAGGGCTATGCAATCTGAGATAGACTCCTTGCATAAGAATGAGACTTGGGATTTGGTTTCCTTGCCTAAGGGCAAGAAGGCTTTGCCATGCAAGTGGGTGTACAAGCTGAAAAGTACCCCTAGACACCCCAAGCCACCATACAAGGCTAGATTGGTAGCAAAGGGTTTTAAGCAGGAGCATGGTGTGGACTTTGATGAGGTCTTTTCTCCTATGGTTAAGATGACCAACCTGCGCTTAGTCTTGGCTTTGGTTGCTTAGCTTGACTTGGATTTATACCAAATGGATGTCAAGATGGCTTTCTTACATGGGGACTTGCATGATGAGATTTATATGGGGCAGTCTAAGGGCTTTGCAGAACCTGGTAGGGAGCACCTAGTGTGCAAATTGAAGAAAAGTCTTCATGGCTTGAAACAGGCACCTAGGGAGTGATATCATAAGTTTGATGCCTTTATGCAGTCACAGGGCTACAGCAGGAGTGCTATGGATCCATGTCTTTACACGAAGAAAGCCCGTGATGGTTCTTTATTGATTTTGGTACTCTATGTGGATGATATGTTGATAGCAGGGAAAGCTCATGATGAGCTAGATGCTCTTAAGGCTCAGCTCAAGAAGAGCCTTGAGATGAAAGATCTGGGACAGGCCTCTCACATACTTGGTATGCGCATTAGATGCGACAGGCATCAGGGACTCCTCTACTTATCACAGAGGGGGTACATTCATAAAGTCCTTAAGTGCTTCCGCATGCAGGATGCAAAGCCTATTGGCTATCCATTGCCTTCTTATGTGAAGGTATCACAGGCTGATTGTCCGCAGACAGATGAGCAGAGGGCCAAGATGGCCAAGATTCCCTATGCATCCGCAGTGTGGGCAGTCTTATGTATGCCATGATAGCCACTCATCAAGATATTGCCTTTGCAGTTGGTGTTGTGGCATGCTATATGGCTACACCTGGCAGCATTGGGATGCCGTGAAGGGTATCATGAGGTACCTGAAGGACAATGCAGATATGTGCATATGCTATGGTAGCCAGTATACATGAGTCATGGGGTACACTAACTATGATTATGCAGGATATGCAGATAGTAGGAAGTCCACTTCTGGCTATGTATTCACCTATGCTGGAGGTGCTGTTTCCTGGATGTCTAGGGTGCAAAAATGCACGGCCCTTTCTACTACAGAGGCCGAGTATGTTGCAGCCACTAAGGCTTGCAAGGAGGCCATTTGGTTGGATCGTTGTAGATGATGATGATGATGATGATGACGACGACGACGATGATGATGATGATGATGATGATGAAGCTATGGTAGCATGTGCTTGCAATATTCAAGAAGAAGATTATGAAGAAGATGAGGGTGATGATGAGAAGCAAGGCAAGCTATGGCTCAAAGGCTAGCACTCGATTGGAGAGGAAGGAGATCCAAAAAAAGAAGGTGGAGAAGGTGGCACATGTGTTGCTCCTTCTATTTTCACTTTTATTTTTTGCTTTTTTTACCTTTCCTTCTATTTTCACTTTTATTTTTTGCCTTTTTTACTTTTTCTTAAAGCCTAAGGCTTAAAAATCAAGCCTACCCCTTTGTTCATGTGTGGCAAGATCTCTCTTTTCCCCTTCATCATTGCCAAATTTTCCAACGATGAACTTCACAATTGATTCACTTCATCTCTCTTGCACAAATCAAGTGTATCTTTCTAAGATTTACTTCGACAAATTGTGTGTATTGATGAAAGTTTGTTTCCTTAAAGTTGCGCTATTCTTGCACCTCCTTAAACTTACTTCTTAACTAAAATAAATATTGTGTGATTTTATCCATTGTGAATCAAGACTTTTTCTATGAAATTATGCAATGATAGTCCTAACTATTGCATGCATGTTTCGAAGTTGGTGGTCACACACCTCTCCTATTCCACATTCCATAATGCATGAATGACTTCATGAGATCAATGTACCCTTTGTTCCGCAATGGAACCAAAATTTTGGACCTCATGTGCTCAATAATGAGATATTGGTTATAATCCTATTATTTTAGCAACTTCGATCACAAAGCATGATGACTTCTCATATGGCATAGTTGCTACTATCCCTTTGTAGTGAGTATGCATGACCTTCCTTTGAGCATGAAAGTCTCATGTTGTAAGCTCTAGAATTGACAATGCATTCCCTTGGTTCTTGAACCCTCTATGGCCTTTGCATGCAAGAGATGAGCATGGCATATACATGAAAGAGCACTAGAAAGAAGAAAGGAGGCATCACCACTTGGTCTCTCACCCTCACATTCTCACTCTCTTGCTCTCAAACTCAGACTCACATACACACACACTCTCTCTCTATCAATTAAGAAATGCAAGAAGGCAAGAATGAGAAGCCTACCCATACATGAATAGCTTGTTCTATTCAAACTCATCCTTTAAATACATTTCTTTAGGATTAGGGTTTCCCCATTCCGCTTGGGCATCCAATCTCCATTTTGGACCTTTTGACTAGCCATTTCTCTTGTATGCACTTAGACTAGTCAATGATAAACAATGTTGTACATGCTTGGTCCTTTCATGTCTTTTGCAATTTATGCCATTAACAAAGAGAATTCCCCAATTGAGAGACCCGTATTGAAGGTTAAGGGCATCAAAGATGCAAATTTGTATAAAGACCTGACAAGAAATTAGAGCTTGTAGAGAGATCTATTGGCAAGTGTATTCAATGATGCCATATGAATTCATGACTTACTAAAGGAAAGGAATAATAATACAATATAACTAGTACGCATTATCATGATTCACAACAAAAGCTCAACTATCCTAGCAAAAAAAAAACCACACATAAAAGGGAAAAGTATGATATTTTACAAGAAACATTGAATCTCAAACTTGAGATGGTCAAGATCCAGGAAGCTTTGAGGAGACCTACCAATCCAAACATTTTGTGTGTGCACTATGGTAACCATATGCTATAGCAAATGCCCTAAATGCGACTAGATCTTGCATGAATTATGGGAGGTATGGGTATAAAGCTATTATTGTAGATTTATGTGAACATGATCTTACCCTCAGCCTATCATGAATTGAATGGTGGGGGGACTTGCTTGAGTTATTGTGCCAAACACACACCATATACACAAGAGGAAGCTCACTCAAGAAGACAAGAAGAGAGATGGAGACAAAAACATTTTCTTGCTAGTTTCTTCTTCTTTTTTTACATAAATACAATGTATACAAAGTATAGATAAGATGCAACATAAAGGAAAGTGGCTTACTAAGTGAAACAATGCATAATTGACTATACTAATATACTAGCACTATAATTATCTAGTTGTAGGTAGGTGCAACAAACCAAATATAATAAGACATAAAGTCAGTAGTATCAATGTGAGGATCATAATGGCCACCGCCGATATGCTAAGTGTAGACATGTAAACCCATCTAACCAAGCAGCTTATCATCAATGTTCGCAAGCACTGACCTTGACATCTCAACACTCCCCCTCAAGCTCAATTGTACCTATGCAACTCCAAGGAAGCTTCAAAAATTTTGAAGCTTCTCTACACTCAATGCCTTTATGAAAATCTCAGTTATTTGATCATTTGTGTTGGCATATACCAAGTCAATCTCTATTGCAAGGACTTTGCAATTTGTAAATGTAGACAAGTGGTGGAAAGGAAGCTAGGAAGATAGAAGGACAATGGGAAAAAGGGGCCTAGGCTACGGCCAACCATGTAAAAAGGGGATAAGGGGATGACCGCCCAAAAGGGATTTAGGGTTTTGTATATAAAGTTGAAAAGTGAATGAGAAGCTCATTCTTGTGTGTGGCCAAAAGTAGCTCTCCTCTTCTTCTTCTTCTTCTTCTTCTTCTTCTTCTTCTTCTTCTTGCTTGCTTGCTTGAGCTTGTGCTTGAGAGAGGGAGTGTGAGAGTGTGAGGGAGTGAGTGTGTGAGGGTGAGGGACCGGGGAGGAGAAGCTCTCCATCTTCTCCTCTCTTCTTCTCTTCTCTTCTCTTCTCTTCTCTTCTCTTGCTCGCGGCAATGGAGCTTGAGGATGGAGCTTGCTTGAAGCTTGCACTTGGATCGTGGAGCTACCGGAGTGCGCGGGAGAGGAGATAACTCGATCAGCATGGAGGTAAGCTCATTACACCCATAGATATGGATGGCGCATCAGTTATGTGAGAGGTAGCCATTAGTGCTTGGCTTGGAACGCTTGAAACAATAAGCAGTTCGTGGGTCTTGGCGGTTGAGTGAAAGCTCCCACAATGGAAAAGTCCTCTCTTCGTGTTGTCCCTCCTCCCCCTTCTCTCTCTCTCTCTCTCTCTCTCTCTCTCTCTCTCTCTCTCTCTCTCTCTCTCTCTCTCTCTCTCTCTCTCTCTCTCTCTATATATATATATATATATATATATATATATATATGCCCCCGTGCATTTACCATAAGAGGGAGGTCTAATGCAAGGGGGAAATCTCACAAACAAGCAAGTCTAGGAGTAAGTCTCACACATGGAAGGATATTGAGTGTTTCCACTATGGTAAGAAGGGTTGCGCCAAGAAAGATCGCTTTAAATGGAAAAATAAATATAAGTGAAAGCATAAAGCTAATTATGGTGGCAAAAAGGAGGAGAAATCTAAGACAAAGATAGAGTAGGTGAATATAATTTATAGTAATAATGATGAGTGATGATGACAATGTCTTGTATGTCTCTATACTTGGTGATGCATTTCTAGTTGCCACTAATAATGACATGTCACATGATTGGATCGTTGACTCAAGTGCATATATATATATATATATATATATATATATATATATATATATATATATATATATATATATATATATATATATATATATATATATATATATAGAGAGAGAGAGAGAGAGAGAGAGAGAGAATCCTTTGTGCCCTCTCTACACCTCATGGAATTTTTATATTTCTTCATTTTGTACAATAGCATATTATTTAAAAAAACTATAGTTAACATTTGTTACAAGGAGGTACAATGAGTTGGAAGCTCAATAAGGATTTGGATAATCAAAGTTCACCTTGAAAAAGAAAAAGGTCAATGATCTCTCATATAAGTGTTTCAAAATAATAAGTTCTTCTTCATGACTTCATTGCTTGCAATGTCACATAGTGAAATGCTAATATGACAATGTGATATTATCTATCATGGATACTAGAAAATGCTATATATTATCCTATTCAACCATGTTTTCACAATTAACCATCTAAGAAAAGCACATGTCTTAAGTATCCCGTCTAAAATTTAGTCATGTTTCAACAAAAACTAAATTACATGAAATATAGGCATTTATGCTCAATAATATACATGCATGATTTTATAGGTGAAGTTGAATATCTTTCATCAGGTAAAGAGGCTTGCAAAAAGGATCCCTTTAATGAAGTGAGTGCTCACAATTCGGAGTGCAACCCTTCACAATTATTTGGAGCTTCAGTATTCTATCCTAGATGCTACCATGCCATTAGCATTCCAAGATTTCAAGCAAAAGCTTCAAAGCTTGAAAAGAAGAGTTATTAAACAAGTTGCTAGCATAAGGTATGGGGGATACCATCCTTTTTTTAAAGCAAAGGAATGTTTGTTCTAATGATTAATCATGTGCCCAAACAAAAAACTATTTAATAAGAAATATGTGAAATGACCACCCCTAAGTTTTGCAAGGATCTTTATACACAACAAATAAAGCGCTCTTGTGATATTCAAAATCAAGCTAACCACTAAATGTAATTAATGGATTGAAATATCTTTCTACAATATGGAGACAATTTGTAAACCACTATTTGTAATTGAGGGATTGAAATATATTTCTACAAGATAGAAACAATTTGTAATCCTTCTTCATCATTGTTGTACCCACTAATTGCCCATGGGAACATGTACTTAAAAGTGATAAGTTGAGTACTCAAAATATTTTACTTTCCAAAGAAGATAAGGAAATTGTAGAATAAATAACAAAAGAAAGTTACATTCATCCTAACAAGCTTTACAAAATAGTTGATACCCTATTTAGATTTAAGTATATGCCAAAAAACTCTTTAATAGGAAATATGTGAAATGAGCATTTGTGATACCACCAAATGCAATAAAGGGATTGAAGCATCTTTCTACAAGATAGAGATAGTTTGTAACCCTTCTTCATCTTTCTTGTACCCATTAACCTCCCATGAAAACATGTACTTAGAAGTGATAAATTGAGTACGCACATCACTTTGCTTTCCAAAGAAGGGAACATAAGGAACTTGTAAATTAAGTGATATATGGAAGTTGCACTAATCCTAAGAAGCTTTACAACATAGTTGATATCTTATTTATATTCAGTTATATGCAAAACAAATAACTATTTATTAGGAAATATGTGAAACGATCACTCATATGTTTTGTGAGGATTTAAATCTTTATACAATAGAGACAATTTGTAGCCCTTCTTCATCATTCTTTTACCCAAAAATATCCCATGAAAACATGTACTTCGAAGTGACAAATTGAGTAGCCACATCATTCTTCTTTCCAAAAGAAGGAAAGATTAGGAGCCTATGAATTGAATGATAAAAGGAAGTTACATTCATCATAAGAGGTTTTATCAAATAGTTGATATCTTAAGAAACAATAATCTCTCAATGTAGTATTTATATGAGAGAACTTGTTGATAGCAAAATGCTTTTAATACATTGAAAATGTCAAGCATGCATGTTCATATACCATGTATGTTTTTTCTATAATATTGTGAGGCATACTCAAATTCCTTTTTTTTAAAAGCGTGTACATGTATCACAAGACTTGAAGTTGATATTTCACTCCCATGGAGCAAAAGACAAAAGCAAATGTCCTTTCATCTTTAGAAGAGAAAAAGGTTCTGTAAAGTGAAAATGACAATGCCTATGAAAGCTGTATCAAGTTCATGTAGTTTCTACAACAAGGCTTGCAAAGGGTGAATTTATGAACTACCATAGTGAAAGCTCAACAAAACAGCTCTTGGAAAGTTTCTTTGGAAGGCTCTAGAACAACCTTGACAAAAGATGCACCGGTTACTGGATGTCTCCTTCGGAGATTCATACTGAGGATCTACCACAACTCCAACTTTTCTAGTATATGTTACAATTTGTGGATTTAACCTTTCATTCTTATATACCTCTTAAACTATGCATGATTGAAGTGACCTGATAAGAGAAATGATAAAGTATAAAAGGCTATCTCTCTTTAAGGGCGAAACTTTTTGAGAGCCTTAATGATTTCATTGCTTATTAGAGTGCTTACCACACCATTTGGCATCTTCTCTTTTAGCCTATTCCATAGAGATGGAGATAATATCTCCCCCCCCATTCCATCTTATTAGCATCTACAACATTTAACCTAGTTGGGACAACTCAAAGTGGTTGAAAGGATTTTAACTCAAAGAAATAAGAGTTCAAGTTCTTATGATCTCTAATAAGGCTTCAAGTGGTCATCAACGTTTAACATGTGTTTTGTGAAGATTTGAAGAAAAATAAAAGTTTAATTTGATCAAAATTGTTCACTTCACCAGATTTTCATATATTAGGTCATCATTATGATATCGTGACAAAAATTACCCCTTTTTAACACAATTTTCTTTATCGATACTCATTTTTCACATGATTTTCTTCTAGGATTGTCATTAAATATTTTTTAAATGCAAACACCATTCATCATGTATTTACAACACTCATTAGGTTTAAAACTTTGTGAAACTTTTGCATGCCACCTTGTAGGCCTAGTCAGTTCCACCTAAAACCCTACACAAAGCTTTAGTTCAGATAAACATTTTCTATAAGCATTGTCTATATCATCAACACAAAAATCTAGGTGGCTTGTGAACTCTCTTGTTTCTATTGGCCCAAAATTTCTTGATCATAACAACTCTAATGATATCACACATTTTCAACATGGTGTCAAGCAGTTGTCAGGGCACCAAAGAGTACTTTTTTGCACATAATTGAAGCATGAAATCCAGCCTAAAACATCAACTTTTCAAATTTCCTCCATATAGCTTTGACATGAGGGTAACTCTAGAATAAATGCTAAATGTCCTCAGTCTTCTTGCACAAAACACACATAGGCTTGCACTTTGCTAAACTTCTACATGATGCTCTTAGTTGGGAGTTTTTGAAATAGTATCCTCCACAACAACAAATTTAACCATCCTAATGGCATGGCTTTCTAGACATTCAAGCTCTTGTGCTTCCATGTCTTCAAAGAGTCATTGGGAAGAAGCTTTCCCCAAGACTCTTACAACTTGGGAGCCCATTTATTGTCATTTTTCTTGAAACCTCCTATGTTTGACTTGGATTAAGGTATGATTCCCCCAAAAAGCCAAGTTAGTGAGTGGATTACCCATCCTAGAAAAATGAGACATGGGCCAATTATCTTTTTTATTTTCAAATATCACATGTAACCACTCAACTTCCTTAACAAAGAGATTGAATGCCCTTTGTGTTTGAGACCATAGTTTCCACATAAGGGAATTATAGTCCCAAATGTCAACCTCACGTTGAATTCCTTTAGCAACCATCTTTGAGGAATTGCATATCACCCCTACTATTATCAATCCAACTAGCCTAGTCCACCCTCACACCACGAAAGGGCCAATGCATGCACCACATTTGGTTGGGCATTGGAGATTTGAAGCTTGGTGCATAGCAATACATCAAACCACTAGAGAGAAATATTAGTTGTCCTCCCAATTTTCACAAGTCCTAGGAAGTATTGTACAATTTGGGTCCATGGTTGATCCATCTGTAATTTTTTTGAGCAATTGAAATAAAAACCTTTTAGTTGTCACCTTAGGCTCTTCCAAGCCAAAACCACCTTCATATTTACTAGTTTTCAATTGCTCCTAGCTAATTGCCACCTATTGCTTCTTCCCTTCATAGCTCCAAAGGTATTTCTTAAATAGTGACTCAACTTTGACCAATGAAGCCTTAGTAAAAGGGAAAATGCATCTAACAAAGAGTATCTATGAAGCTAAGAACTTTTGCAGCACCATGATTTTCAATTTGAAATATAGCCATCCAAAAGGTTGAGCAAGAGACATGCCAACTCCAACTAGACACCCAAGTTACCTCACTACTATAGTTGGCTTAATTGTTTTGAAGCTCTTGCTCAACAACCAGTCAAGTGGGTCATCCCATTAGAGAAACATCATCTTTGTCTTATAACTAGAGAGCCTAGTATAGTTGAATGGTCATCATACACCTTTAGTAGTTCCTCCAATGAAGTCTTTCCCTCTTCTATCAAGTTAGCCTTATCATCCATGAACATCTGCATGACAAAACAATTATAGTTTGTTGGTAGCCTAATACCTAAGATCAGCCATTCTTCCATTTCACCATATGGTGGCCTCAATAGAGGTTGCAAGTGCAAAAAGAAGAGGAGTGAGGAGGTAACCTATCTCACAATCATTGGAGAGAGAAACCTTTGGAGAGGACCCTTTTAATATCTTCTTTGTAGATGCATTTGTAAAAATAATGTAGACTTTATCACAAAACCCTACTCCAAATCTTAGAGCTTGCAATAGCTCAAGCACAAAGGTCTAAGAAATATGATCATATGTGTTATCAAAATCCATATTCATAAGGATACGGTTCTTACCAATATGCATGGCAACATACAACACGGTCACCATAATTAAGATTTGGATCATGTATTCTTCTTTTGCAACAAAGCCATGCTACTATGGATAAAGAAGTTTAGGTGGCAAAAACTTGATCTACCATGCTAATGCTTTGACCATGTTGAGCACAATGAGACGACACTAGTCTCTCATTCTCAATATTTGATTGGATTTAGGAATGAGTTTTATCAAACATTCATTCATTGCTGGAGAAATAAAAGACTTGCATCTGAACAAATTCAACATCTTGCACATGTCAATAGCAATGACATCCAAAAATACTTGCTAAAACTCTTCAAGCATATCATCAAGGCCTAAAGCCCTTTTATTTTTTATTTTGAATGTGACATACTACACCTTAGATATTATAAAGGTCATGTCTAGTAGATTAGTTCTTCTCCACAAAAACACTTGTGGAGACATACTTGAGTAACTCTTGAGCAACACCTCAAGCACAAAGGTCTAAGAAATATGACCATATGTGTTATCAAAATCCATATTCATAAGGACATGATTCTTACCAATATGCATGGCAACATACAACATGGTCACCATATTTAAGATTGCATCATGTATTCTTCTTTTGCAGCAAAGTCATGCTACTATGGATAGATAAGGTTAGGTGGCAAAAACTTGATCTACCATGCTAATGCTTTGACCATGTTGAGCACAATGAGAGGACACCAGTCTCTCATTCTCAATATTTGAATGGATTTAGGAATGAGTTTTATTAAACATTCATTCACTGCTAGAGAAATAAAAGAGTTGCATTTGAGCAAATTCAGCATATTGCACATGTCATTAGCAATGACATCCAAAAATACTTGCTAGAACTCTTCAAGCATACCATCAAGGCCTAGAGCCCTTTTCTTTTTCATTTTGAATGTGACATACTGCACCTTAGCTATTATAAAGGTATTGTCTAGTAGATTAGATTCTTCTCCACAAAAACACTCGTGGAGACATACTTGAGTAAATCTTGAGCAACACCTCAAGCACAAAGGTCTAAGAAATATGATCATATGTTTTATCAAAATCCATATTCATAAGGATATGATTCTTACAAATATGCATGGCAACATACAACATGGTCACCGTATTTAAGATTGGATCATGTATTCTTCTTTTTTGCAACAAAGCCATATGCTTTGATCATGTTGAGCACAATGAGAGAACACTAGTTTGTCATTCTCGATATTTGAATGGATTTAGGACGACTGGATTTAGGAATGAGTTTTATCCAAACATTCATTCATTGCTAGAGAAATAAAAGACTTGCATCTGAACAAATTCAGCATCTTGCACGTCATTAGCAATGACATCCCAAAATTCTTGCTATAACTCTTCAAGCATACCATCAAGGCCTAAAGCCCTTTTCTTTTTCATTTTGAATGTGACATACTACACCTTAGCTATTATAAAGGTCCTATCTAGTAGATTAGGTTCTTCTCCACAAAAACACTCATGGAGACATACTTGAGTAACTCTTGAGTTTTTTACCTTCAATGGTCATCTAAAACCAGAGTTGACCCACCAATTTGTGAGAGGTGAGCATCAAATGTTGTAGCCATTTTCATTTCATTAGTTGGAAGACAACTTTTGCTATCTAAAATGCTAACCATACTATCACCTTTTTGCTTGTGCTTGAGTAGAATAAGTATCTTAGTTGGTTTGGTGACATCAATTAACCATTTAGTACCAAGAAGGACCTTACTCTCTTGTGCTCTTGCAACAACCTATATTCTTCAATAGCTCAAAGCAACCTTGCTAGAATTGCATCACCAAGATGGTAGACAAGGATGCATAAAATTTTATCTTTAACGTAGAGTACCGATTCCATGCCTTCCATTCTCCTTTTGGCCTTGTTGCAACCATAGCCCTTGGAAGCATTTATTACCTCTGTGATACATTGCCTCCATCTGAGATGATGATGTGTTCCATGTTTTGAGTATGAGAGAGAATTGATAATGTAATGAGGGGTTTGAGTAAATTGTATCAATTGTGCTATCTATTCTTTCTTTTTATTTTTCTCTTTGAATAATCCTAAATATACATTCCCTTTACATGATGGAGAGTAACTCGCACCTTCCATTTTGACACTATTGTTACCTATTAGTAGCTCTCTAGACGACCATGATGAGCTAGTATGTAGGTGATGAAGAAAATGTTGTTGATGCTTAGTTCCATGCTAGCTGGTCATGTATGTAGAGAAATTCTCCCCTGATGAGAACTTGATCTCACTCTCAAGTTTTTTGTGCTTTGAAACTAGATTCTTATCTCATAGTTGCTAAAAATGGTGGTGTCTATATTGATGCCTCTATACCTATTCACCATTTTGTGCTGATAGTAGGATGAAATGCTATCATTTCTTCCCTCGACTCCCCCACATCCCCAAAGCCATCCCAAGATATGGAAGATCCATTTTAGTAACATCTTAGTGGTACCTTCCCCTTTTAAGTGGTCTCTCACTTTGAAAATTCTAGCAATACACTACCAAAAGTTATACGAGAAGGATTCTAAGGATGTAATGTCCAAGTTACCTTATTTTCTAATGCTTATGCCATCAACAATCCTCATTCCTTGGATGTTGGGCTATGCATTCCTTAATATGTTGCATAAGAAGGTCATTGCTTGGCTCTCTCGATGGGGTCCTATATAATTTTTTTAATTATGATGCTCTTGAGAGAGCATTCCTAATTGAGTATAGAGGGAGAGGCTAATCTCAATCTACTAGAGAATGGAAGAATTTTGGATAAAAAGACATGTGACAGTGGAGATTATCTTGCAAAATTTTAAAAGCTAAAGAATTGACTTAGGTAGACACAGCATCTGAATAATGAACCTTGAATGCTTATTTTGTTATCATCTTATGAAAGGTTTCACGAAGTGCAGTAGAAATAATCTCTTAATGCTACTCATTTTTATGGTTTGGTGAACAACACAATTTGTATCAAGAAATTTTTGACCAAGGATTTGAAGAAATCTATGTCCAAGTTGAGGTCTTGGAAGTCCAACAAGGGAAAGCCCATCGCTTTCCTTGAATGAGGAAAGTTTAAGTTCAAGTGAGTTGGAGTCATTGGAGCATACTAGCAACAATAAGGGGCTAGACGTCGAGGATGTGTAGAAGTTCAATCAACAAGAAGGAGAAAAGCAAGACGGTTGAGAAAAGAATAAGAAGGAGACCAAAGCCCCAACTCTAGTGCAAGTAGGCTCAAGTGTAGTATCCTAACTTGGCAACTAGTGCACAAAGTGCCAAATCCCATTTCACTCAAAAGCAGAGTGTGCCTTGAGTACAAATTTGGTTTGATCTATGCTAGAGAAGCATCCATAAGACAAAAAAAATTTTGAGAAGAGAAGGTGCTAGCAAATTCCAATAAGAGTCGTGCAAGAGTATCCAATTACACCAGTCAAAGTTGAGTCGATAATAACTTATTTACAAGTGGATATTCATATAACAAGATCCTCCTTAGCACTCTTTTGGTAGAAGAATTTGTGGTGAAGGCCACGGATTTAATAGGGATTGTAGAGGAAGAGATCCAAATTTGCCAAAATGAGTTTTTTAAATCATGAAACCCTTGGACATTGGAAGGTGGAGTGCCTATTGTTTCTGAAACACAAGGCAAAGTAGAAAGGAGTAAAAACAAGTCAATCCAGTTCTCTCATTTTGTTAATATGTTTCAATTGATCCCCTTAGATAAAGGTCCTTTAGAGTTGGCATTATTGGAAATTGTTGTTGTGATTGGAATAAAAAAAAAGCTAAGTTGTTGGCTATTTTGGAAGTCCCAAAGGAGAAATTTGAGAAAAAGTGTGCATGCCAATAAAAGTTTTGAAGTAGGTTCTAGTAGGACCAAGAAGGAATCTAGTCCACTCTATGAAAAATTTACTTAATTTGTCCCTATCATGATTGTGCTTGAGGTGGCCAATTCCTCATGTTCATCATTATATTCCTACCACATGGAGTACTAGGGTAGATTCCATCCTATGGCACTCTCATCATAAAGCAAGTATTGGCCTTAGAGCCTAATGATTCCTTAAATCTTAGATAAATCTAAAAACCTTGAAATTGGACATTATAGTGGGAAAATTGCTATTGTTGGTCCCCCATCTCAGGACAATAGTTACTTTCCTCTCTTGAGAAATAGGTTACTTGGACAATGTAGGATGATAGGGTAGATTTAGAAGTGCCTACCACTCTAGAACCACATATCTCCAAAGTGGATCCTATGTCAGTTGCTATGCTTGTTGATTCCATAATCCCTTGTTGGAGCAATCAACTATAAGGTTGATTATATACAAATGTCATAGTAGATGGTAGGTCTAGGTTTAATATAATCTTGGAGAAAACTTGTGAATAATTGCATTTGACAAATTGATTGTCAAATTAGTAGCCAATGATAAGTTCTTCCACTCATTGTTCTCCTATATATGATGTTAGAAATTGGACAACATTCTTGCCCTATCATCCTAAATAGACTCTAGCCCCAACACACTCTATGTGTGCACAATTTGGTTGAAGATAACCTTATGATCCATTGGTGTAATAAGAAGTTTCATATTTCAATCACTATTAAGAAGAGTGTAGTCCAAGGTGTTTGACTTTTGCATGTAGAGGCAATCAATGGTTTCAATGGCTAGAATCAAATTTAGATGCACCCAAATTAGTAAGATACGACAATTTTTGTAACCCAATGAGGAGTTTCCATGTGCATAATGATGTGCTACACCCTAAAGAATGCCTCATTTACATTTCAACATATGGTGTAGGGCATTTTCAACCCCTACTTAAGATAGTTCATGAGGGTTTCCATGGACAACTTTAGTGTCTATTATTTGCGCCAATTTGAGATTATCACTTGTTGAGTCCAACTATTGTGACATAGTGGGAGGGTGTGGGCATGATTTTTTGAACAAAGAAATTCGACAACTATTTGTTATGAAATAATGCCATTTTTCATGTAGATCACTTAGGTCTTCTGCACTTGGTCAATAAGCCCAACTTAACAAGTAGGTTGGCTCGATTGATCTTGCTGCAAGATTTTGACTTTGAGTTGATTCAATATCTAAGCTTTGAGGATGCTACCACTTGTTACTTATTCTAGTTTGAGATTTGTGAGACATGCAAAGGGGTTGCAAATGATGTTTCAAATAGTTAACTATTCTCTACAACCACAAAGACTAATTTAGTGTTCTAGGTTCCATGGCCATGGTATGATGAATGCTACGTTTTAGTTAACTAAGCTTATTTGTGCTCATTTTTCTAGGGATTAGTGGAAGCGATTGGCTATGTGGAGTTAACATTTCAAGAATTCGATGGAAAACTCTACAATGATCACTAGACAACATACTTTGGTATTAGGTCCCTCACCACAAAGCAAACTACGATCCTAGTTGAGGCCCTTTATGGCTTTAGCAATGGCTATTTTTTGAGAGACACAATGGCCTAGAAGGCTTTTGGAAGCTACCATGTGGTGGTTGATTGTGTCCAATGATGCTTGAAATAATGTAATGGTAATGTGTGCCAGAGATTAGGCCATCAAAACTAGAAGGACCAAATGCCTCATCGATCAATATTTCCTTTGGAGCCATGGTTTCTTTTTACCTACAATCTGAATCTTTAACATTTCCAAGTAGGTTGTAAGTTTGTCTATTAATACTAATGAGAAGTGGGATAACCTAAACTCATTGTTTCTTGTGTCTTCAAGTTGAGGTCAATAGGCCAAGTTCAAGACAACTCATTATTTATTGTGTGTTTACAAGCCAATGTTAATAGGGTTGCCTCTTAGACTTCCAAGTTCAAGACAAAGATTAAACAACACTTGCCACTAATGTTCCCTATGGAGGAGGTCATGGAGAGGACGAAATAACCTCACACAAATCAAGATGTTGAGTTGAGTCTTGTAGATCATGCTACAAACTCTCTACTAGCGGTTGGCTCTATTGACCCTTTGAATCCAATTGTAGTTCCATGTCCTATGCACATGAGGTGACCCCATGATTGTTGCCTCCTTGACTCCTAGTTTGGCATAACACCCTTAGGCTCTTGACCCCCCCTCTCCATGCCAAACTATTGATCCCATTTAAGTTCCATCTAATTTAAACCCATAGTTTGAATAGAGGTGGGCACTCCAATGGCCAGTTTTGAATGAAATATTGGATCTCTTATCACATTTTCCTATTGCATATTAAGTGAGAAGAGATGGCAAGAACTAGTTAATAAGATCATGCTCCAGAGGCTTGGGAGGCCCTAGCTTCCCTTTAGTGATGAGGAGAAAGCTAAATACAACTTGAACACAGAGATATGGAAGCACCACAACCTGCACTTTGCAAGTTTGTTGCTAAAGACCCAAAGGTGAGAGAGCTGGTGGAATAGTGGATCACCTCAATTGTACAGAGTTACTAACAAATTATACTATTTCAAGTCCAACTCTTGCAACCTTGGTCTTCTATTCCTTCTATCATTTGGGCAAGATGCGCTTCAAGTCTAGATTGGTGAAGCTAAAGTAAGAAAGTCATGCCTAGAAGCAACTTTGTCTTGACCCTATAGTGTTGGATTTGAGAGATTCAACTACATGTCCTGTTTTTAAAGCCTTGAGTGGTCCCTCCCATTTTGGAGTAATAGTGGTTCGTGTCCAATCAGTGGATTTAGCTAACCTCGTCATCTTTATTCCATGGATCATAAGGCTCTTGATGAAGATGTGGGTGATGTGGAGAATCGAATAACTTTTTCTTGACTTCTTGTAAGATATTGTTCCATTCTCATATGGGCAACACTAGAACAAATGTCAATCCTCCACACGGTCAATTGTAGGAGGAGCTCAACAGTTAGCAGGATGGCTCAATTCTTTTGGAATTTCCTAGCAATTTCCTTGTTCTCTCAACTTCTCTAGTTTCTAGAAAAGTTTGTCTAGCCTTTGAGGGCTATTAGGCATTCATGTTTAGAGGTGTTTTAGACCTTGGTACTACACCCAAGTTCTTTGGACCATTCTCTAGATTAGTCTTGAACTTGGGATGGGCTCCAACCTTAGGACCTAATAGTTTTCACTGTGGTTGGATAATCCTAAAGTGGGTTCTCTGGTTGCTAGTTTGTTCATTCTCATTGGCTATGCTAGGTCTTAGTTGTTAGATAGCTTTGAAGGTAGTGTTTGAACACACAATTCATTGTTTGTGTCATTTTGGATCTAGAATCCTAAAGTCTATGAATTGAAATCATGTTGGCTTTTATGTGGATAACAAACGATTGTCCTTTGTATTCACTGTTTGATATGAGATGATAATGTATTTTGTATTTTGTTTATGTGAAAGAGAACTGACAATGCACTTGGTATTTTGAGTACATTGTACCATTTGTGCTACCTTATCATTTTTGTTCTATCTTTCACACTTGCTACACTTAAGGGCTGTCACTACGCCCCAAAGATCTCTCTTGACTTGAGAATATCGCCGTTGCCATTCATTGAGGACCTTTGCTCCAAACCGAATGGCATACCTATTTCCATCAGCATAATCTTGACCTACTTCCCAACCAATGCCAATTGGACTTGTATCCACTCGGTGAGAATGATAGGCTGCCCATTCTCATAATTTGCTCTCTTCAGTGTTGGAGCTAAAATCAAGAAGCTCTTTAACTTCAGAATTGCCTTTGTATGCTGTTTACCCCACAAAAGCTTTTGCCCTTTTCTCAAGAGCTGATATAAACTTTCAGCCACATGAGCAAAATGCGGAATTTATAAAAAGTAAAAGACACATGCACCCAAAAATCTTCTCATCTCCAATACATTCGAATATGTCTCCCGCATCTTGCTTATGGCATCAATCTTTACTGGTGAGGGTTTTCTTTTGTATGGTCCACACATGTGCCGAACAACCAATACTTCCTCTACTCCAAAAATCGAATTTTCTCCTGACAGAGTCAAATGCACTTCTTCAAGATGGCTCAAATTCTTGTCACAATCAACATTATGATCAGCCACAAATCTTCTACATCCTTGCTCATTTAGCTCTTCATTTTTGTCATGGAGATCGCATCCTTTGATCGGCATATCATGAAGAAAAGGTAAAGCCAACTGAAAAATATACTCCCTCAAAACTTTATACATAGCATTCATCATATGCGCCACTGAATTGGTTTAGTGGCTTGTGGCTATTAATACTAACATGGAATTAAGGATGTTCCTTGCCGTAGCCCACAAAGCGAAATTGGAGTGTTCATAACATGGGAACAAGCTCCTTAAGAATATTCCTTACTAGGAAAAGGGGGCAGTAAAAACGAAACGGCGTTTTTTGACCATGGTTAGGAGGGGGTCTGTCTGGTTAAGGGGTGCATCTTCGCGGGAGGAATCATGGAGTGTCGATGCAGCTCTTTTTTGATTTTGTTTTGTTTTCCTTGGGAAGTGTACCCCGCAAAAAGGAAAAAAAACCCACACGCTCATTCTTCCTCTTTCTGCTTCTTCGTGTTCTTGATCCTCACCACCATCATCCCCATCTCTCAAAATTCACAGCAAAGACCTCCTTTCTGCTTCATGATTTCCTGCCTCTTTGCGCCCACAAAGAGAGAGAGAGAGAGAGAGGGTCGGAAAAAAGGACGTGGGCGCCCCAGTATTATTAGGTATATGGATGTCTAGAAGAGAGAGCAGAACAGAATCAGAGACTAAGAGACAGAGACAGAGAGGCAGAGACAGGAGATTTATGGATATCTAGAAGGGAGAGCAGAAGGGAGTCAGAGAGACTGAGAGACAGAGAGGCAGGGGAAGGAGCTATGTGGGCTCTATCCTTTCCTTGAGATTGATTGATTACAATACCCTGCAGCACCCACCACAGGAAGGGGGGTTGTGGCACAGACAGGGCAGGGCCATGGCCTTGGACCCCCACCACCATCAGGACAGCAGCCTCGCACAGGAGCTCGAGGCCCTTGGCATCGGCATCAGCGCCAAGGCCAAGCAGGCCCTGCAGGATGTCATCTGGGCCCTCCTCTATGCCCCCCCTGATGCCAAGCTCAGGGCTGCCCAGGATATCAGGAGGCTCACCAAGAGCTCATCCAGGAATAGGGCTTACCTGGTAGCTGCTGGAGCCATTGGCCCACTTGTCTCCATGCTTGATTGCACCAGCGCCGAATTGCAGGATGCAGCTTTGCAGGCGCTGCTCAATATCGCCTTCAGGAATGAGTGGTATCCAAATGAAGTCCTTCTTTAGTTGTTGTTGGTAGGAGTAATTGCCAGTGACTGCCCGTTTTTTAAACCCCTTGAGGGAGTGGCTTTCATTTGCATAGATTATGAGGTACAGATCTTAGTTTTGCATTTCCCCCCCCTAGACATTGTCTGCATGAAGCAGCAGGTATATTTTCTGCAGTTTGAATATGTTCCTGTTTTCTTTCCATGCCTGATTTTTGTGGTCTGCTTTAGTTCATTTGATCTAGCAGTAAATTGAACCAATTTGAATTTTCAGCCGAGCATTTTTAGCCCTCTGATCTTAGCAGTATGTTGAACCTATTTGGATTTTCAGCTGAGTAGGTTTGGTCCCTTTACTTCTTGATCAGAGAAGTTTTGGCCCCTTTTCTTTACCTGCATGAATGAATGACAATAAGGATGAGCATGTTGTCTGTTGCAGGAACAAGATACAGATCGTGAAGAGTGGAGCACTTTCCCCTTTGGTCGAGCTCTTGCAATCTGAAAATGCTACCGTGAGAGAGTCAGCAGCAGTTGTTATTTTGACTCTTTCTGCATCAGATGCAAACAAGCCTATTATCGGGAACTCAGGGGCAACCCCTCTTTTAGTTGACATGCTTGTGTGGGGAAGCCTCCAAGGCAAGGTTGATGCTGTCATGGCTCTCTACAACCTGTCGACATATCAAGAAAATCTACCAGCAATTCTTTCGGGTGGGGCGGTACCTCCTTTAGTCGCACTGTTAAAAGATTGCAAGAAAGCATCTAAAGTGGCTGAAAGAACAACAGCACTGCTGCAGTCTCTTTCAGTTTTTGAGGAAGGCAGATCTAGCATTGCTAACATTGAGGGGGGCATTCTGGCATTGGTGGAGGTATTGGAGGAGGGTTCTTTGCAAGGCAGGGAACATGCAGTGAGTGCTTTGCTTACTATGTGTCAAAGCAGCAGGTGCAAATACGGACAGGCAATATTGCAGGAAGGAGCAATCCCAGGCTTATTGGAGCTCACTGTCCAGGGATCAGCAATGGCGAAGCAGAAGGCTCAAAATCTCCTGCAATTATTGCGAGAGCCCCCTCGATCACCGAGGTCAGCTACTGACTCAATGATGCTAGAGAACATAGTTTACGACATAGCCTCACATGTAGATAATGGGGAGCCTGGTCCGGGCACCGCCAAGAGAATGCTTACAGAGATGGTGCAGCGGAGCATGGAGCAGACCATGCATCACCTGCAACAAAGATCAGTGGTTTGTGTTCCTTCAGAGCTAACTCAATCCAAATGTTTGGCAGATGTCTCAACAAAATAGATGCACCCAGGGCTGGAGTTGTGGCTATTGACATTTTGGTTCCATCTTTTATACCCATGTAGCATGAATGGTCTAACAAGCATGCTCATGCAAGAAGTGGCTTGAAGGAGGTGCATTTAGCTAAGTTATTTGTACATTATACCTCATGGGGCATGTGGTGAACAGAAATCAGTGGCCCTTCTCATAGTTTTAGTGGTGGATGAGATATTGCCAACATCTAATGTTTACTTGTCCTTCAGTGGCTTATCCCTCTTATGGCTGGCTATTAATGCATATGTGTAGTTAATGACTTGTCAAATCTCTGTAGTTACATGATCTTCTGGAGTCATTTGATTTTACTCTAGACAGCATGAGCCTAATATGCATAATAGTTCCACAAGCATCACCTTCTATTAAAGATCACGATACAGTAATGGCTTGCCATAGGATGAAGAGCTATAAGCTGGCTGAGTTCCTTTCAGGCATATGTGAGGATTTTTAAGAATCTTTGGGGCTATTGCATGGCAAGGATAGCACGGCTTCAAGGAACACAAACAAAAACACGTAAATGAGTTGTATTGTTTTTGAGTGTAGTGTTGGAGTTTTTTTTCCAACTCAGTCCTGCAATGGTGAAGTTTTGTTCTGGAATTTCTTTTCCCATCTGGTCTGAAATAAACAGATATGTAATTGTCTGAAAATAACAGCTGTGCCTGAATAGCACCTAAGTTCATCTTTGATGGGGAACTGTTGGATAGGCGCTTATTTGCCCAGTATGTGTGATGCAAAAAAGTGCCCTTGTTTGGGATTAATGTGCTAGAATGCACAGAATAAATCTCATAAGGATAGTGTGGAAGTGTACCTTGTTATTGCAGGTGTAATAAGCTTAAGGTAGTGTGTTTTAGAGCAGTTTAGGGATTATGGGCATGAGGGATTTTGTGATCATGCATGAGACTAGGATACTATGAGACCTGTGTTGGACCTATTTTAGGCATTTGTGGGTGTGAGTGGAGTAGTGATTGCTTGACTATGGAAAGCCATATCACCAATCTTTTGAATGGATGCAATATTTAATCAGTCTTTTCTTTGGCAAAGTCAGGGTTTGTTATATTCTATACTGTAACTATAATTCAGTAACAGCCACAAGAAGTCGATCTTGTAGTCTCTCTTGAGGAGATAAATGTCTGCTAATCAGGAGTTGTGTGCCACTTTGGAGGGAGAGGGGTTTCACCTACCTGGGAGAAAACAATCTAAGCAATGTATACAACACCTCTGCTGATTTTGGGAAAAGCATGATGGGAGGGCTTTTCCCCTCCGATCTTAATGGAACCTTTGCACCAGGGAACTTTTGCTGTATGGAAAATATATGAAGATGTATCTAGGATTGGAGACTCTTAGGAGGGCTCCATTTGAGTACTTTTTGTATGGCTATGGTGCCATGACTTGTGTGGGGCATGGCTTACACCTTGCATGACTTACCAGCCACTTGGTGAGTTGCCTTCTAGTGCTCTTTTTGTAGCTAGCTGTGATAACATTAGAGTGTTAAGCCATTGCAAGTCCAAGTCTTGGAGTTTTGAGGATGTGGAATTTTGGTTCTAGGAAGTCAAGTGGGTGTTCAAGTGGCGAGTTCAAGTTTCTAGATTTTGGCTTTTGGGCAATCAATGGGGGGTTTTTAATGGTGTTTTCCACAGGGTTTCATCTAAAGTTGGTGAGACATTGTTATCGCTACACTTCTTTTTCCTCCTAAGCTCTTCCTTTTTGATAGAGGAACTTTTCAACACTACTTGTATGATTTTCCATGACGGAGGCGAGTATTGATTATCCCTAAACTCTTCTTTTTCCTAGAGAGACGTGTCTTGATACTACTTTCTATTTGGGAGCATAAATGATAGAGTCGTCTCTAGCTTTGCTCTTGTTTAAGCTTACTAGCCTATTCCTCTCTTCCAAGCTTGGAATATAGCTAATTAGCTTTGCTCTTCTTTAAGCTCACTAGCCTATTCCTCTCTTCCAAGCTTGGAATATAGCTAATTAGTTTTGGGAACATCTGTAGAGGGTATCCTCTTTCTCCCCCATTTGCTTATTAAAGCCTCAAATTTGTTAATGGCACTTGAAGATATTTCCCCAATTTCCCTTCACCCTTGGTTGATTAGGAAATCCTTGGAATGAAGTGCTCGTTCTTAAATATGCCAAATAATCAAAGTTCAAATGTTATACTTGGTTGTTTGATGTTTTGTAGATATAACCGTGCTACGAATCTCGTTTTGGTGCTTGCATAAGAAATCAAAGGTGTAAAGAGGTTAATTCCCACAACAAATTAAAATATTAAAAATACAAGAAGTACAAAACAATGCCAAGAAAGCCATAGCCAAGGTAGTTATGTTGCCATGAATCATGTTACCAATTTGATACAAAGATTGAGAATCATTTTTAAGAGGCTACAACATGATATCTTCCTTATGCTATAGAGGGGGATGATATACACCCCAATGCCATGGTGGCCAAAGAGTATGTACCTCAATGGATGGTAGGAGGTGGAAACCTCAAACATGAATTGTTTAAAATTGACAAAAGAACTTAGCCTTGTATATCTAATCCTAGACCTAAGTCTAAATATTGATTAATGTATTATTTTACTTTATTACAAGAAATCCTGGTGTAAAACAGCTTTGTTCTCAAAGTTGAAATTGGACAAGACACAATGAAAATAATAAGGATAGCTTGAAACATATGGATCCATGTTGAAATGAAACTTTCAGTTGAACAAGATCATATAAGTCGATGAAGGCGAAGTATATATGCTAAAGAAATTGTTGTAGATTGTCCAAAATAGACCGTAGTATAATTTTGGCCATAACTTGAAGTAGAAGTGTTTGATTTTCATGTGTGAGCTATAGAAATGTAGAGGACAATATGTAATATTTAGCAATGTTGTCAAAATCCAAATTTGATGAAAATGAAGCAATTAATTTTATCATAGATATTTAATATAAGGTATTTATTACTCAATGAGTGAAGCATCCTCTTGAAGAAGCCATGGAAATTGTTTCAAATATGAAGCATGTTGCCAAGAAGACTCTTCCATAGGAAAAACCTTTCACTTAATGAGATACTTCACAAGAATTCGGTTCCTTAGAATATTCTCTTGCTTGCCAACAATCTGTTTGGGTTCGTAAATGATCAAATCATCTTCATCAAGGGGAGGTAGTTCTTCAAGAATTTGAATTTTTGGGCCAACATACGTCTTTAGTTGAGATACAATGAAAGTCATTGTGGATATGAGTAGTTAAAGGCAAATCAGGTTGATAGGCAAGATCCCCAACTTGCTTGATGATTTCGTATGGACCATAAAATTGATGGTCAAGTTTATTATACCCTCCTTTAAGAGAAGCATAATGGGATTTTGGAACCTTCAAGAAAAACCATTCACCTTTGTTAAATTCCACATGCCTTCGTTTCTCATATGCATAGGATTTCATTGTCTCTTGCCTTCGTCTTCTCCAACTCTTCATAAGTATGAGGATTCACATAATCATGAAACAACGCAAAAGGTACTTGAACTTTGTATTCATACAATGCTCCGAAAGGAGACATGCCAATACTCATGTGATGAATACTATTATAGCAAAACTCCACAAGGTGAAGCCAATGATCCCATGTATTTTGTGTATCATGGCAAAAGTGTCACCTCTAGCTATTTATTGATCTTTTCGGTTTGTTCATTCGTTTGTGGACGATAAGCCATGCTAGGAGTCAAAATAGTCTCCATAGAAAATAACAAACTCTTCCAAATGTTGCTCATAAATTTAGTGTCATGATTGGACACAATTTTCATTGGCATCCCATGAAGTTTGAAGCCACTTTTCATAAACTGATCAATCACTTGCTTTGCTGTAAATTGAACCTTTATTGGGATAAAATGGATTGAATTAGTTAACCGTTCTAGAATCACATAAATACTATTCCACCCATGCTTTGTTGTAGGCAATCTTGTAATAAAATCCATGCTAGTGTTGGTTCACTTCCCATGAGGAATAGGTAGTGGCTGAAGTAATCCGTTAGGTAGAAGTGTGAAATCCTTGTTTTGTTGACACGAAAGACATCTCATGATGTAATCTTTAACATCCCTCCAAATTTCTTTCCAATAAAAGCTCTTATGGATATTATCAAATGTCTTGAAAAATAAAGTCTTTGAAAGATGAATGAGAAGTTAAATGGACTCGTCCATGATACCAATGAAGACCATTGTGCCACTTATAATTTGGATACTCTTCTCCTTTGCCTTGCTGAAATTCCTTCATCATTTTGGATGCTTGCTCATTAAGTAAGTATTTTTGTTGAATGTCATGGATCCAATCTTTATGCACAGTGGAAATGGTAGAAATGGAACACACCCACATTCTTGATAAGGCATCTGCTACCACATTATCTTTTTCAACCATATATCATATCTCAAAGTCATAATCCTTGAAGAGTGGACAGCCATCTTTGTTGCTTGGAAGACAAAATTGGTTGCGAAAGAAAGTATTTTAGCACATGATGATCGCTTTTGACTTTGAAATGGCTACCATAGATATAGTGATGCCACTTTTTAATAGCATGCAATATTGCTAACATCTCTTGTTCATAGACATGTAGTTGACACTCATTGTCATCAAGCTTTTGGCTCTCATAAGCTATGATTCCATGATCTTGATATAAAATTGCCCCTACTCCTCTTCCACAAGTATCCACACATATGATAAACTCCTTAGAGAAATCCGAGCATGCAAGGATATGTGTTAAAATTAAAAGAGATTTCAGCTCATTAAAGCTTTTATCGGCTATGGAGCCCCAAAAGAAGACTTCTTTTTTAAGCCTATCCATCAATGGAGCTGCCACATGAGCATAATTCTTGATGAATCTCCTATAAAAAGAAGATAATCCAAGGAACCCTTTCAAAGATATCAAATTTGTAGAGGGGTAGGCCATTCTTTGACACATTTCACCTTGTTTGGATCCACTCTAATTCCTTGCTCTTCCACAATATGACCTAAGCATTTCACTTTATCTTCCATGAAAGAACACTTCGTTATCTTGGTAAAGAGTGCGTGTCTTCTTAGGGTGTCAAAGACCTCAATGTGTACATGCCTCAAATGCTCTTCCTTGGACTTGCTATAGATAAGGATATCATCAAAGAATACAATGATTGTTTTGAACAAGAAAGGCTGCAATATTTTGTTCATAATGGCTTGAAAAGTAGTGGGTGCATTGGAAAGCCCAAATGGCCTAACTAAGAAGTGATATAATCCCCTTTCAGTTCGAAAGGTTGTTTTGAACTCATCCCCTTCCTTCATTTGAATTTGATGGGTGGTAACCCAACAAAGATCTATTTTGGTGAAGATCTTTGCATTCTTAAGTTCATCCAAGAGATCATCAATGAGGAAAATATGATACCTATTCTTAAATGTTGACTTGTTCAAATCCCTATAATCAATGCAACATGCAAAATGATCAATCCTTCTTCTTTACCAAGAGCACGGGAGAGACAAATGGTGATTGACTTGACTGAATTAAGTCCATTTGCAACAACTCCTTGACTTATCACTCCACCTCTTTCCTCACAAACTTAGATAAAAGATAAGGTGGTTTAGTAATGGGCTTTGTGTTGGGTAATAAATCAATAGGATGGTCAATCTCTCGTTTTGGAGGCAAGGATGATGGTGGTTGAAATAAATCCTTATATTTCTCTAATAGTTATTCCAATCTTGGGTCCTTTTTCTTCAGAGAAGATGATGACTGATTTGGTAGCTGACCTTCATCTACTTTTGCAAGAAAAAGAGTGTGTTTTGGCCTTTTGACACACCATAACAGCCACAAACATCATTCTGTCTGAATACACAACAGTACTGAAAAGAAACTCCTTGAATAGATTTCTAGCCTTCATCTCCACATAGTATTCAAGAAACACATTCAAATACAGAGCGAACATCATGCTCAGCAACACAAAATTCCTGATCGTTGAACATAACACTGTTTTCGTTCACCATAATCGTCATTGATTGAGTAACATGGAAGAGAATAACATTAACATTCAAGGCACAATAAGAAAATGATAAGATCAAAACAACAGCAGCCAGCCCTGAGCGCTGCACACAGTCATATTCCATTCACGATCAAGAATCCACACACGAATACAACTGCCTAATGGTTTTTAACCTGCGCCTTGACATTCAGGCGACACATCATATGAAATATAAAGACTGCTTTACATATGCTGACCCAAAATACTACATGCATACAAGTACTAATATATGAAATAGTACTAAATAAACGGTGAAATCCGAGCCCTAACACCTGGCACAGCCCGGTGGATGACTGGGCCAGTCATGACTCGAACCCACAAGCATATAGCTTAAGTGAACATGTAAAGACTAGATATGATGAAGAACTTACTCAAAGAACACAATTATGCCTTACCAGAGGCCTTGCACCCCTTGACAAGCCGCACTGAGCTATCATGAGTAGAGCCCCTCTAGGATACTCATAATCCTCTTATGCAGTTGCATAATTGATTCTAAGAGTCAGTGAGATGATCACAATATATCATGAATAAAACAAAACTACATCCAAAGTAACAATTAGTAAGATCTAGGAGTATAGGGAATGATATCCGTGCATGAAAACTTCTGACATGAGACAATACCATCATCATGATCAATAGCAGAAAAATCTTGATGAAGTGTATGAACCACTTCCTGAATCAGAGAATCATGATCATCAGACCGAAAGTCTCTATGCTGCAACAAAGTAGCTACATGCTCTTCACTTGCTCTTTTTGCATCCACAGCCTTCTCCAATTTTGTAGTGACATCCATACATTTTGCCTCCAATTCTTGGACTTTCAATTTCAAAGCATCTCTCTCATGCATAACATCCTGATAATCTGCAGACACAAAGGCATTCTGAAGCATATGATAAGGCCGAGAAATCATGCCCTCAAACTGATCGGCAACCATTTGCCATGCAAGTTTGACATCATTCACCAATGTATTTCGAATATCTTCAAAATCAGATTTCAATATCACTAAAGCATCTACTTCAACCTCAACATTACTCAAGATCTGCTTCTCAACTTCTTTCAATGGCTGATATATTTCCAACAACATGATAATCAACCTGGAGTTGAACATGTTTCCCCATAAAAGATTGCATTTCTACACTAGTCCATTTTTCAAAAAGTGTAGTAGACATTTTATTTTTATTCAACAACTGCTGCAGATGCATAATTTTACCATTAAGATCCAATTCCAATGCATCATACTCAGATTGCTTGTGTTGCACCTGCTGAGTCAAGTCCTCAATTACCTTCTTCTTGGCAGCCAATTGAACCTGCATATCAGTAATCCGAACAGCAGTCCAGGCATTGCGCTTATCAACATCCTGAAAATACACCATAAGTTTCTACATAACTCCAACAACATCAGAAAAACTACCAAAGTGATCATCATGCATCCCAGAACCAGTTGAAACAGAAGGTATTTTGGCTGAATCTTCAGCCACCTGCTGAATACCAATATCATTACAAAGCAGATTTCGAGCATCAAAACTAGCATCTTGCTTCTTCTCCACTGATGTAGACCGACTCCTCCACCATATCTTCCCAATTTTCTGCCTTTTCTTTGTATAAAGATTTCCATCCACTTTAAAAGCATCATTCCCATCATTTTGTTTACCAACATGAAGTACATCATTATCACCTACATCCTTAGGAGCCCCTTTAACAAATTCAGAAGCAATCTGCTTAGCATATGCCTCATCATATCCAACCTGCTTCAAGTCACTATAAATAGCCTGTTTTGTAGCATCACCATCAAACATATCATGAACATCACTGACATTTTTAATCTCCTGAGAAACATCAATTTTATGATCAACTTCCACTGCATCTTCAGCCAAAGAAGCAATATCCATTTTTAGCAAATACTCAGCTGTAAGCTCGGGGTACAAGACCCGTGCATGCTCATACAAACCTGCAAGAAAACAACCCATCCGAAACTTTTGAAAAATCTTATTGGTTTTGGAAATCTTGATTTCAGCCTTGAGCCTATCAAACATAAGGCCTACCCAATTCGGCATCCCCAAATGCTCTGCATAATAAAGAATGCCATAAGTATCACGAGCAATACTATCGGTCTTGATAAACATCATAAAATGCTCCATAAACCACTGCAATTGCAATTTCTTGACGCCATCAATGCGCTTTAGGACATAAACATTCCGAGGTCCAGTTGGTTCACCAAAAACATACTGCATCTGATCTTCAGTACATCGATATACAATCGGATTATCATTCATAGGAAGAGCAAACACTTCACTGATCATAGCAGGAGTTAACTCAAGACGACCTACTACTTTACAATTTGAGTGCCGCAAAATATCCATCTGGATTGAAGCATGCACATTCGATGTCCAGCGATCCCAAGGCAAACGGGCATAATCATACAATCCGATTTTTTTAAACCATAATCGGTGAACATCCACCTCAACATTCAAATACAAGTTGGAGTCCACGAAGGGAGTACCAACAGCACTAGGACTGGAAAGAGCTGAAGCATTTGACGGCATTACCTCTTCGTGTCCCTGCTGCGCCGGTTTGTCATCATCACTGGGCACATAAGACTCATCATCGTCATCCTCCTGGCGGCTGTGCTTGGTCAGAGACAGCTTCTGGGCTGAAGAGCGACGGGTATGCGTCATGGCAGTGAGAGTTGCAGGCCGAAAATGAAGCGGAAGTGGAGAAGGGAAAAAATCCTCAAAAGAAAACATGCCCTTTTCCATTTGCATGCGAAAGTCCAAGTCCTCGCTTAGTCCACCCTGTTTTGTGCGAAGTGTCACTTCGTCATCATGAGATTTAAACCATTCACGCATGTAACTACCAATAACTGATTCTTTTGTCCCAGTTTGAATGATGACATGAACATTGGAATAATAAGGTTGTACCAATCTCTTAAGCCCAAATCCATTCACTATAGGTTGTAAAACCTTCCCTTGCAAGTCCTGCAACAAAAAGGTACCCTGACCCATGTCTTTGAAAATGACAAAGGGACCTACATACCTGAGCTTTAACTTACCAGGAAGCTTGCCAAGGCGAGAGTTATACACTACAACCCAATCTCCCTCCTGAAAATTTTTCTTCTTAACATGTCTATTAACCCATGCCTATCTCCTTTGTTGTGTAACTCCAGTAAGATAAGCTGCTAATATCCGGTCCTCTTCTAGTTTCAGAAGTTGCTCTAATCGATGCTGCACTGATTCTTCAGGATCCATCTTGCTTAAAACAACAACTCTTAGACTTGGAACTACAAATTCCATAGGAACAACTGCTTCCACGCCATAAACCAGCCTGAAAGGTGTAAGTTCGGTTGCAACTTTATATGCTGTCCTGAAAGCCCACAATGCTGAATCAAGCTTAATATCCCAATCTTTCCGATTGTCTTCAACAATTTTCTTCAAAATACGAAGCAAAATCTTGTTGGAACTTTCAGCTTGACCATTAGCCTGAGGATGATAAGGAGTAGACTTTTTGTGGAGAATCATATGCCTGATAGTCAGTTCTCTGATCACTTGATTCAGGAAATGCTTCCCCCGATCACTGATCAACTCAATAGGACAGCCAAATTTGGTCATAACATTAGAATACAAAAACTTTGCCACACTTGCTGCCTTATTATCCTTTAATGCCTGAGCTTCAACCCACTTAGTAGCATAATCAGTACAAACTAAAATGTATCTGTTACCTGTCCTTTTTGCAGCTGGTTTAATGGGACCAACAAAGTCAATCCCCCACTTTTGAAATGGCTCAAGTAGCAACACAGGATGATCTTGCATCCTGTCCCTGTCAAGTGGTTGACCTTCCTTGAGACACTGCAAACATTCTTTGGCATACTGATGAGCATCTTTCAACACAGTAGGCCACCATAACCCTGCTTGTAATATTTTCCTATCTGTAATCTCTCCAGAGAAATGACCTCTTGACAGTCCGGCATGAGCTTCATGTAACACTGCTGGTTGTTCAAACTTAGGAACACACCATCTTAAAATATTATCAACTCCCCTCCTGTACAATGTATTCATAATAACCTGAAACATTCTGCTATTTAGTGCCAACCTCCTCCTATGATTTGTCGAAAGGTGTGCAGGCATAATGCCCGACTTTAGAAAATGCAGCATCTGATCATAATATGAATCAGAATCAAGAATCTGAACTTTAAAAAGTTCAGCATCAGGTAACTGATCAGAAACTCCAATTTCAAAATCATCATTTTCCAATCGACTTAAATAATCAGCTATAGCGTGCTCTTTCCCAGGAGTATGAACAATTTTGAAATCAAACTCTTGTAACAACAACATCCATCTTGCTAATCTACCTGTCAATTGAGGCTTATTTACCAAAAACAAGAGTGCTTGATGGTCAACATGAAAGATGATTGGGTTACCCAGTAAATAATGTCTGAATTTCTGTACTAAAAAAACCATTCCAAGTGCTTCTCTTTCAGTTTACTGAATAGTTCTTTTTAGCCATAATCTCTTGCTTGCATAATAAATTGGTCTGTACCAACCAGATACTTTATCCTGCATTAGAATAGCTCCCACAGCCAAATCAGATGCATCAACAAAAATATGGAAATGTAAATCCCATGCTGGAGGTTGCAAGATTGGAGCCACCACCAACATTTTCTTAAGAATACTGAAGGCTCTCTCCTGATCCTCCCTCCAAACAAACTGCATCCCTTTCCTAGTGAGAGTTGTAAGAGGAGAACAAATATGTGATAAGTATCTTAAATACCTACTATGCCACTTAACTTGGCCCACAAACCTCATGACTTCTTACACATTACTTGGAGCTTTAGCTTTCTGAACATTTGCAATCTTTCTGGGATCAATACTCGTGCCTTCTTCTGACAAGATATGACCCAACAACACACCTCTTTTAGCTGTAAAGACTGACTTGAAAGGATTTAATGACATACCAAATATTCTGCATCTCTGAAAACATAACCTAAGGTGTTTGAGATGCTCTCTCCTGCTACCAAACACACAAAAATCATCAATAAAGACTCTGATAAAAGTTGTTAAATAAGGCTAAAATGTCTTATGAGCAGCTCCTTGAAACTCATGTGGTCCATTTTTCAACCCAAAATTCATAACTGTGCTAACATAAACTCCCCACTTTGTGATGAAAGCTGTCTTATCCATGTCCTTCAGATGCATCCTGATTTGATTATATCCGAAAAACCCATCTAGAAAACTATCTATCTCATGACCTGCCACATCGTCTAAGAGAGAATCAGTAAAAGGAAGCGGAAAAGGATCAGTAATAGTAGCTGCATTTAACTTCCTATAGTCAACACAAACTCTAATCTTCCCATTCTTCTTTGGCACCACAACAATAGGAGATAACCAAGTAACCTCATTGACTGGTTTGATGAACCCAACTCTCAGGAGCTTGTCAATTTCTTCCTTGACCTGTTTGGCATAATTAGGATTCATTCTATACCTCTTCTGAACAATGGGCTTAGCATCTTTCTTCAAATTTATCCTGTGTTGACACACAGCCGGGTCAAATCCTTTCATATCTGTATAATCCCAAGCGAAGATATCTCGAAACTCTCTGCACAACTGAAATAGATCCCGCTTGAAATTATCCTCAACAAAAATACTAACCTTGATAGATTTAGGCTCACCTTCAATATTCAAGTCAAGCTCTTGAACCTCATCTTCAACAACTCTTGCAGATCTTCTCATTGTATGCTCATACCTTAATTCAGCCTGCACAATAGCTTTCTGCCCCTCTTCATCCAATACACCTAAACTGTCCATGAAACTGTCCATACCAACTTGCTGTTTTTCAGGTCCTTCTTGCTGGAAAACTACAGGATAAACAATGCCTTGATCCTGAATTAATTTATCCTGCTCATCCCCTGACCTGTCCTAAAATTTAAGATACTCCGGACCTTCAGAAAGACCTTCTGCTTGATGTCCAGACTGATTTTAACCTGTAGTTTCAACAGGTTGATGCTCCAAAAGAACCTTTCCAACCACATGAGGCTGCTCCTCATTCCCTTGTATAATGCCATCAACATCTATCTCAAAAACTGGAACCACAGAAGGATTTGCCTGAAGAAATAATTCCTCCTCCTCATCTTCTACTTCATCTGCAAGGTTAATGGTCTGAGCCACCATAGGTCTAGCTGAACTTTTCAAGAGAACCTTATTAACTGTAGATAACCTAATTTCCTTAAGTCCTCTTGGAATACAAACATAATCATTTTCCCAATCCTGCTTGAGTTTAGCCAATCTAAACCACGGTCTCCCCAAAAGCATTTCATAAGAATCTTCAATTTCTGACATTCTCAGCACAACAAAGCTCACCCTAAACTTGAGACCAGCCACTAAAATTTGTTGATTCATTAAAATACCCAAAGGCTGTAACCTCCTTTGATCTGCCATCCGGACCTGAAATGGGGCTGGTAAAAGCTCCTCTCATTGAGTTGCCGAATATTTATGTTCAAGAAGTATATTAACTCCTGAACCTCCATCCAACATGACATCATCATGTTTTCTTCTTACATACTCAACTTGAATAGTAGATACTTGGTAATCCACAACCTCCTGTTGAGTTGGTATGACTGCCTTACAATCAGGAAGTGCTTGTTCTGGATCCATTGTACCTTGAAGAACTTCCTGCTGTTTCTATCTGATCTTCACGAATAACTTCTCTTTAAACCCTGGTATCAAATCCAAAACTTGCTCCAAATTCAACTATAGAGAACACTTAGCCAAAGTTTGAAACAACTCTTTCGAACCTCCTTGATGTAATTTGTTAGCATTTCTACTATCAGGAAACTGTTCCTGATGATCAAGAACCTGATCCTATTGTTCAAAAAGTTGGTCCTGTAGTTCAGGAAGTTGTATCCCTGAAGTCCCTACATCTCCAACTTGATCAAATTCAACTCCTTTAGCAAGTTTTTGCAATTTTCTAACTTGTTTGGTTGCCTTTTTTATTGTCTTTTCTTATTTCTACCAATCAAGCTTCTTACCGGCTTGGCTTCTAGTGACCGCTAAAACCATTGGTTCATCCTGACATTCCTCTACTTCAATACAATTAGAACAATCACAATGAACATGCATACTTACAGCATTAGTGTTACCCAAGAACTCTATTGCTGCTTCTTGAACCTTTTCTTGGTAAATTTCCTGACAGTAAGCAATTCCTGTAGCTGCAGGAGTTTGCCTACTCTTATCTTGATCAGGTAACTCTATAAGGACTGCTGCAACTGGGGCAAGTGGATGCTGTTGATGAGATGCTCCTGCAGGTCTTCTGTCATTGTGGGACCTTGCTACTGGCATTCCTCTCTCAGTCCTATGCCTTGCCCAAAGCTCATAGTTTGGTCCAAAAAAGTGTCCTTGACTTCCACAATTGCTCCCATTTGGGTAGTTTGCTGTTGTGCCTGAAAATTTCCCCAAGGCTGTCTAGCTTTCATTCTTCTAGGTCCTCTGAAGGGTCTTTGTGGTATAGTGTCAAGAATAATCTGATTCACTGCAGCTGGTTGAATAGGTCTCGGTCTTGCTTGCATCACTGGCATCTGCTGTGCCATACTAATATTAGGATTATACCAGCAAGCCCTAGTTTCATGGCCCTTTCTCTAGCATATCTCACAATGCTTTTCCTTTTTCTTATTGTCAGAAATACCCAAATCCTTCAGCTTCTGTTTTAGCATTTTATCCAACTTACTGTCCACTGACTTCTTCCTATCTTTTCCCTTTGCTTTCTTCTTTTTGGTCTTGGCTGATCCTGATTTCTTCTTCTTCCTCTTCCTCCTGCTAAAATTATCTTCATCAGAGTCACTAGAATCATCATCAGAATCTGAGCTGTAATCGCTGCCCTCATCTTCACTTTCAGTATCAGAATCTGATCCTGAATCTGCCTCAGAATCTGAATCTGAAGAGTCTTCATCTCCACTGTTCTTAGACCTAGAGGTACTAAGTCTCTTTTCCACTCTCATAGCTGTCCTAATCATTGTATCCAATGTATCATTTTGGCCCATCTCAACATTGGCAATGGGGTTCCCGAATCTTACCTCTCAAACCCTTCATAAAGTAGGTAATCTGCATTTCAACTGAAGGTGTATCATTAGCATGCAGCCTGTTTAGCAGATTTCAAAACTTCTGAGCATAATCCTCCACCAACATAGCCTTTTGATTGATTTGCTTAACCTTCCTAAGAATGTCTCTCGGAGTTTTATCTTTATGGAACCTGCCCAAAAATGCTGTTTTTAAGGCATCATATGAGTTAAAGGCTGCCATACCAAAACTGGCAAACTGGTCCTTAGCTTTCCCCTGAAAGGTGGCAGCAAACTGTTGCATTTTAACTTGATCCCCATACATTTGATTGAATCCATTGGCTGTCCACCTGGTCTCAAATTGTGCCACATGGAAATCAGGGTCCTCTTTCTTCTTGCTTGAAAATTTGGATGCTTGAACCTTTGGATTAACCAACTGATTGGGATTCATTTTCGGTCTCTTCTTGGGCTTCCTTGGAGGTAGTACTGGGTTAAAATTCAAAACCTTCTGAGGTGGAATTCTAGCACTTCTTAACAAAAATGTTCTTCCAAGCACTGCATGCTGTAACGTCTCAAATGCTTGTCTAGGAGGAGTATCCTGTTGGTCAAGAGGTAATATGCCCTCATCATCTAACAAAGTTGGAGATTCTAATGAAGTGGCAGGAGAATGATAAATTGTTGAGGTACCCGCAGAGGCACCCCCTTCCAAAGAAGGTTGCCCAACATCAATAAACTGCTCCTCATCTAGCCTGGACAAACCCCCTATTCCTCCCCTATCATCCAGCCCTGCAACCTGTTGCTGCTGTCTTGCCAAAGCTGCCCTGATTTTCTGGGATTTGCTTCTGGTAAGAATAGGCTGGGATAGATAAGGGTACTTGTCTGACATAAAGATTGCCCATAAAAGGCACCTTACCCAATCCCAGTGCCATCAGCATCCCTATCACCTGAATCTCCTAGAACCTGATTCTAGATCTGCACCTGAATCAAGAGATCATATTCCTGAACCTGGCAGAGATCGCCAAAGTGTTTTGGCCTTTTGACACACCATAACAGCCACGAAACATCATTTTGCCTGAATACACAACAATACTGCAAAGAAACTCCTTGAATAGATTTCTAGCCTTCATCTCCACATAATATTCAAGAAATACATTCAAATACAGAGCGAACATCATGCTCAACAACACAAAATTGCTGATCATTGAACACAATACTGTTTTCGTTCACCATAATCGCCATTGATTGAGTAACATGGAAGAGAATAACATCAACATTCAAGGCACAATAAGAAAATGATAAGATCAAAACATTAGCAACTAGCCATGAGCGCTGCACACAATCATATTCCATTCACGATCAAGAATCCACACACGAATACAACTGCCTGACGGTTTTTAACCTGTGCCCTGACTTTCAGGCGACACATCATATGAAATATAAAGACTGCTTTACATATGCTGACCCAAAATACTACATGCATACAAGTACTAATATATGAAATAGTACTAAATAAACAGTGAAATCCGAGCCCTAACAGAGTGAAGATGCATGACTTGCATTGATTTCCTTCTGTAATTTCTTCATGGAGATGAGCTCTATGTGTTTATGATCAATGTTCTTCAATTCTATATGTTGTTCTTTCAATCAAATTTCATTTTCATTGGTTCCAAATCCAAAGTAATTTCCTAAGAGTTTTCAACCCCACATGTGATAACAATATCAATTGGCCTCATATGCAAGGTGATCAAATCCACTTGTATTGTGCAAGTAGGTAACAATTTAATAGAAGTACATGGACACACTTCTTTACTAGACTCATAGGCACCATTTGGAACTTGTATTCGTAAGGATGATTCCATGTCAATGGGTAGCAACTTCAACATGCTCAAAGATTTGGTATTGATGAAGCTATGAGTGCTGCTTGTATCCACAAGAATATGTGCAACCTTACCATTAATGATACCTTTGAGTCTAAGTATATTTTCTCTCTTGTAGCCCATCCATGCATCATGTGAAATAGTACATAAGGAAGAATGAGAATCATTGATGCCACGTGGATCAAATGGAAACCCGTCCATAGGATCATAAAATTTCTCATTGGTGACATCCTCTGCTTCATGCATTTCTTCCACCATCACATAAGCATCAAGATGTAGTAAATTACCCTCTTTTTTCTCTTCTTTTTCAACTTCCACATCTTGAGTAATCACCATGTTGACTTTGGAGTTTTTAGCCTTGCACTTCAGCTTGTGATCTCGGGACCACTTCTCCCCACATTTAAAGTATAATCCTTTGGTGTGCATTTCCCTAACCTTATTACAAGGAAGGAAGTTGCTATTGGAACTGTTTTGGGTAAGCTTTGGAGTACTTTCAGCCCTTGAAAAATTCCATTTTGTCTCAGTCATATTTTTGAAAATTTGTCCTTGTTTTGGAGCATAATTCCCACCCTATTTTGAAGCATAAACAATTGAAAAAGTTGGCACTTTGCTGTAATTACTGTTATGACTGCTAAAACCTTTATTTTCTTACTTGAAGCCCTCTCTCAGTTGGCTAAAAACTTCTTCATATCTTGTAGGTTGATTGGAAAATTTACTCCCCAAGCTTCTTCGTTGAAAATTCCCTACATCTCTCTTGTATTTCTAAGAATACCTTTTAGCCAATTGAATTGCTTCATGTAAAGTTTTTGGTTGTTGAGCTCCCACCTTTGATGACAAGGCGGGATCAAGGGCATATATATACTTGTTTAGCTTTGAAAAATTTGAAATGCCCTCAACATACATAGAGAGATTTGGATAGGTATTTGAATAATCTCTAATGGACATCCCTCTTTGGGCCCATGCATACCATCTTCTTTGAAGTCTTTCTTTTTCCAAAGGGAAAACACAAACATCAAGCATGGCTTGTTTAAACTCTTTCCATGTGAAAAAGGTTGGCCAACCTTGTACATATATCACCATCAATGTGAGCCTAGCTTCAAGGTGAAGAGCCGCAAAATAAATTTTCACTTTATCACTTCGAGGATAGAGAATGAAATACATCTCAAGTTTGCTTATCCACTCCTCCCATTCTGAAGGTGAAAAAAATTTCCCTTAAATTTGCTGATATTGATATTTTCTTTGTACTCCTCATTGTAAGATGATTGCAAATTGTTATTTGGCTATCCATGAGAGTGTTGTCTCTCTGAATCATTATTCCAAGAATGTTGCGTAAGGGAGGGTTGTCCAAAACCAAGTGACATGGGTGACTATTTGGGATGTGCTCCTTACTTGAATGATCCTGATCTTCTTCCATTATTCCTCCCATCAACATGAGCTTAGTTATTGATTGCATTCCCTTTAGGCACACTAGTGGGTTGATGGTAGAAAGACTTATAAAAGAGGTCACATCCATGATAATCTTCATCCAACCTAATGTCATCTTATTCATGTATATGTCTATGATCATCTTTAGGACTGCTGAAGAACTGAGGTCTTGAAGTATGAAAGCATGATTGTCCATAAGCTTGTGATGAAAAGAAGTTACTCCTCACTTTTTATGGTTCACCTCTTTCAAAGTGGGCATAATAGGCCGAGTACTTTCCTTGTTAATATGGGCTATATTGGCATCACGAGAGACCCTATGAGGGTCACCAGTAGGTTGGGATTCTTTGTGTGATTTGCTGCCCATGTTTCTTATTGCTGAAATAGTCTCTTCAAATAAAGATTTATTGCTTTTCTATAGTTTAAAAATCCCCTTATTCATTTGTACCACTCCTTACATCAACCCTTCATTCATTTGTGTCAAACCATGACTGCATGTGGTTCATGAGTATCTTCAATCCTTTGATGCATGTTGTAGGTAACTCCTACACTAATGTCTTCATCTCCTTGCTCATGATTTTGAGCCTCATTAGTGTAATTTTATCCCTTGTGAAACTCTCTAACATCATTATTTGTTGCTTCTAAATAAGGTCGTTCTTCTTGTTCTTGGCCATTGAAAGAAAAGTGTTGTAATAGTGGTCTGCTTGTCAATAAATCCTTTGTTTCTCCCCAAACATAGCTCCAATACAAGTGTTCTATAGCTCTATAAGAATCTTATGAGGTGAGGATATACCAGATTTAAAGAGGTTTCAACTTGAAATGTAGGTTTAGGAGAAATAATGACAAACAATGTTACCCTCTTATACTGTTTAGGTGATGTCCAACTATACCCCTTGTTAGTAAAACTAAAATATCTTGATATTCCAATAGAAGATTGATGAGATTTTTGATTCAAAATGGAGCTTGGTATCCCCTATACATATTAAGCTATCAAGCTCTAATTATGGATCAATAGAGATTTTTTTGTAATAAGATCTTTACTAATATATAGAAGTTCCCTATACCCTATCTACTACTTGTAAATGCCCTGTTTAGACCTATAGGAGTTTCTTGTGTACAACAAACCTTGCAACACCTATAGGGACTTGAAAAGGTTTATTGGATATATGTGGGGCTCAAGGTAGACCTATAAATTTGTGAGTACCTGCTGTGAAAACATGTAAGACTTGTAGCAGCCTGTAGGTATCAAGTGCCAAGTCCCTCCTCAAGTTAATTGGTGCACCCCTTCACAATCATCATTAGGAAGGGAGGGTCACCTCTCTATTAACTTCCTTACTCGTATGGCATTCAATTTTTCCTCATGGGAATGAACATGGCAAGTACATGCTACTTGGCCAAGAAAATAGGGATACTATGCATTGATTGAAAAAATCTTTGAATCCTTTAATGAAATACAAGTGAAAAATAGGAATTGATTGAATTCAAATGAGCTAAGGATAGGGTATTGCCCTTTGTAGTGACTCATTGCATTACATATACCCTATTTACCATTTTGACTAATAATTTCAGTCATGTATCAATGATCAACCAACAAATCAAATTCCATGTTAGGTACAAAACGTAGGGCAATGAATCAAAATTTTGCACAAATCATGAATGGATAGGATAGGGAAATATGAAATAGTCACAATCAACTCTATGTTCGGCTCTATATGCTCTTCACTATCAAGTTTGATCGATTACTCCTAATGTTCCTTTCACAATAATATGATTAGCTCAACAATAGGTTAATAAGAGAGGTTAAAAGCATTACGGGATAATAATACCTCTTGTTGTGCTGATGAAGAGTAATGAATGGGCTTCAAATCGATCAATCCTCCACATAATCTATTCCCAAATTGATTAAGATTGAGCGCCATAGATTTAGCTTGAAGCAAAAATTGGTCCCATAATGCTTGCTCCAATGTAGCTTCAACTTCTAGCAATGAAGAATGCTCCAATGGATTATGAGAGCTCCATGCTTGAGTAAAATCCTTCAATCACCATTGGGGAAGAGCCTATGAGCAATGAAAAAGTACTAATTCTTAATAGAGACCAAGAATTTATGAGATACCATACATTCGAGTGTCCGAGAGGGTGAAATTTCCACCAATCTTGATGATATGCCTCAATGTTGACCAAATCTTGGTGTGGTGGCTTTACTCCTACCTTCCTTGAGCTATAAACATCATAACCCCATGGTTTGAGCCTCATTCAAGAAAAAATTTAAAGAAATTTATGCTACCCTATTTTTCTTCAAATTAGAATGAAAAAATTGCTTCAAATCATGCCAAGAATCTCCAATGTCAACTCAATGATGAATGTAGATGCTTGTCTTCTACTTTTTGAGGCCAAGGAGTGTAGTGAAAACCAAGAATTTAAAGATAAGATGATAATGTGCACAATAAGAAAAAGGGATAGAGACAATATAGAAAAAGGAGTGAATTGCAGTTAAACATTTCATTGCTAGTAGTTGTATATATACATGGTACATTAAATGAGGTAGGTGAACTATATCTCTAAATATTTGAGATATTTACAAAGTGGATATCTATGAGATCCTTTTGTCCACATACTGACTTGTCCTTATATAATCCAAGATTTTATCCTTATCCACAACTTTATCTTAACATCCCCCCTCAAAAGGATTCCATAGGTATTTGTAGAGAAATAAAAGATTACATTCAATTCATCAATTCAACTAGAATGTTTTCCCCTCCCGATTAGATCATGCAAAGGATTTGCATGGCAATTTTGTGCTTCAAATGAGGAACTGATTTGGTGAGGAAATCATCAACATTATCACATGATGGTACATGTTGAAGGATGATATGGGAATTCAACTAATTCACGTACAAAATGATATTTCATATCAATATGGCAGAGTTTAATACTTAATTTTGGGCCTTGAATGGTAGAGATTGATGCTTTATTGTCAGTGAAGATTGGAATTTGCTGAGGCTCATACCCAAAATTGATATTTTCCAAGAGTTTCTTCAGGTAAATTATTTCATGAGCGGCCATGCTACATGCCACATATTTGCGACTTCAATAGTAGAGAGTGCTATGGATTGTTGCTATTCGGTTGTAAGGTGCACGACCATTGGCTATCTAGGCACGCTTTTAGCAGTCTATCAATAAATGAATCTAAGCGTTGCTGCTCGGCACTCCCATGGAATGTTCCGAGTTTTGTCGCCTAGGGTTTCCCGAATCCGCCTCGCAACGGAACGTTCACGACCGAACCCACTAGGATCGAAATCGACCTGAATTTTGGGCTCTTAGTGGCACAGGTCTCCTAACAACATTCTAGCATCGGTTCATGGACATCCTACTTTACGCAGGGATATCCAAGCCGAAGCGGACCTATGCAACACATAGTTCAAAGAGAATGGAAAACGAGAGGGATGTGCTGCTCAACCTCTCTGCCCGTAGGGCATAGTCCCATTATGGTCCCCTAAAATGGCATGAATTAGGTTCTAACCTAACAATACCTAAAGGTCAAACAACGGTAACATCTTGTGAGAAGCCTCCTAATCGACGGACCCGCCGTCGAGGGTTCCACCCACCCGCTTTCCTTAATAGCTTTAGTTTTCTAATTAGGTCCTACCACATTTATGTGTGACACTTAAAGTCAGCTTCATTAATTAAGCCTTTTAGGGAACATGGTTCGTTCGCATAACTTATAGCATAGACACAAAAACAGAGCAAGTAATCTATTGACAAACAAGTTCAAACAAGTTTCTTAACTTATCTTCAAGTTAATCTTTGTCTCCCGCCCATACATGAGAAATTATGTATCCCTTCTGTCCAACAGAAGTATCTCTTCTGCCCTGTAGAAGTAACTGGTCCAAATCACATGGCATCACAAATTCAATCCTTTATCTAGAATAGGATCTCCCAACATGCCTAGACGTTGGGGGCCATGGAGGTCTTTAACTTCATTCTAGACCTAGCAAGGGGTGTCCAGAGCTTCATCTAACCCACAAGCTGTCTAGGAGCGAAACATCATTCCCATGGTTGGCCTTTTGACCACTCAACCTTCGACCCATGAATCGAGCAGTGCTCTCTTTGGGTTAATCCACAGTGCAATCATGGAGGTGATCCACCCGTGCAATATATCCTTCCTTAATTAAATCCTTTAGGAATCTAGTACAACAAGGCATTCAACCCTAATATCATTTTTTAGGAAAACATTCTTTTATCCCCATGGAAACTTATCATCACAAATCCTTGCCATGCATTTAGCATAAATCACAAGTATTTGGAACAATCATCCAAACAACAGACTAATAACCAGTTGAATGTAAAAGCATTTAGGATGTTGTTAGATCAACCAACAAAAAACCAATTGTATTCTTGCCAAACAATGCAAGAATAGTCGCGATAACATTACCATTGCATATATGTTCTTCCCCTTGGGATCAAAGAACAATTCTATGTAAAATTTACTTAACACTTGTATGCATAATTTTTAATGTCATGATTATGCCATTCATAACCCTTGACTGATTCCTCCCTGTAATTGCTCTATCAACAAACGAGCCATATGCAACTAGGTGCAATTAACTTTCCTTAATACGTGCACTTTGCATGCTTGATCTTTTGAATACGTAAGATAAAATTTATCCCTTCTGATGACCTATACTCGTGCATCATAGTATGGGGCCTAACGTGTCTCATACGAGAATCAAAACAAGCACCTATCAATTTGGAAATACATTACTTACGACCGGAACCGCAATTGGATTGACAGTGATGCCTTTACCCAAAGCTTCGTTTCTGGTTGTGGGATTGCCATCTGCACGTGACATTCTTCTCTTGGGGGCCATCGTCCACAAGTAGACTCAAGAGATTAAGAAGGCATAATAGATTCGAGATGGGAGAGTGCAAGAGAAGATGGTTAAGTCGAGGATCGAAATAGAGAGAATTGTGCAGCCTCTCGGGGTAACTCTTCTCTCTCTCTCTCTCAAGCTCTCTCTCACAATCTCTTGGAGGGGTATCCTTCTCTCTACCTCCCTCTCGCAGCCTCTCGGTGTCTCCTATGCTTCTTGTGCCTCCCCATGTCTCATATGTATAGTGAATTAGAGAAGAGGGCTTGTGGCTGAGAAGTGGAGCTCTTTGTGGAGGGGGATCTTGGAGAAATCAGTGTTCTGATAGTCAGATCATAAATCTGATGGTTCCATTGGCTTCAAAAGAGGGGTAAAACCCCAAAACACTTAATTAGAAAGCTCTTAGTTCACTCCTTCTTTTCTCTGTTCGAAGTGCTATTTTCTGTCTGTAGACTGCGATCGCGGCGCGTGCGATTTCGCAAATCCCTCTCTTTATTTTTTTCTTTTTATAAAATCTCCAAAACTAACTAAAATATCACTTGTCTTTTCTTTTAAATCACATCCAGTTCTAGAAATCTCCATATCTTTTTTAAAGGATAATATCTAAAATATCTAAAATATACTAGTTTTGTCCAAAATCTAATATTTTTGGACCATCCAAACTATACACATTAATACTAGTGATTAATATAGCTCATAAGTCTCGATCATGTTGTAACTTACGCGAAGGGTGGCTATGGTCCTTTTCAATTCGAGAAAAATATCAGATTTATGACTCAAAAATTTTAACATATATTTTTAATTAAATAAAAATCCTTAATTATTAAGGTTAGTTAGTTTTTACCTTAGTTAGTCTTTAGTTAGTAACCTTTCTAACTTATTAATTGACTAACTAACTTTCAAACCAACCAACTAACTTTTATTGTGTGGAAATATTACATTGGTGCTCCAAGAGATGGGACCTCCTGCTAGAGTAATGATAAAACCAGTGAGATCTTCGGGTAGCAAGGTCACCACCCAATCTACATCGGAATAGGCTTGTAAGAGAAAATCATTGCTGTCTTTTGTGAAACAAATTCCCACATTTGATGTTATTTTTAGATATCGTAAGACTCATTTGAGCTACTTCCAATGTTCATAGGTGGGTTGATGCATGACTTTGGAGAGAATGTGTCTTGCATAAGATAAATTTGGATGGGTACAAGTAATTAGATATCGAAGATATCCAAGTGCTTCCATATAAGGAATAGTCTTCATTTCACGAGCTGGTCAGTTGAAAGAGAATGGGATGAGGATGGATTCAATTGGAGATTTTGGGCAAGTGGAGTGACCATAGGATTACATTTTAGTATGGAATAATGGGAGAGAATAGACATAATGTAGGTATGTTGATGCATTTTGATGGATGTGGGTGACTGTTCAATTTCAATGCCAAGACAGTAATGCATAGGACCATGGTCTGTTATAGAAAACTGTGAAGATATGATAGATTTGGCTTTGGACATTGCGTGAGGAGTGTTGGCAAGAATAGGAATGTCATCAACATAGAGACCTAAGATAATGACGATGTTTCCTTGAAGAAGAGTATACATGTTGTGGTTTATTTCTAGCCTCCGAAAGCCATGGTGTAGTAAGTGAGAATAAATACAAGTGTACCACTGCCTTAGTGTCTGTTTTAAGCCATAAATAGCTTTATGTAGTAGACAAACATGTGTAGGAAATTTTGGATCAACAAAGTTTGGTGGTTGAGACATATAGATTTTTTCTTCTAAGTGACCGTGCAAGAAGGCACTTTTGACATCAATATGGTGAAGAATCAATTTAAAATGAGATGCCATGGAGAGTAATACTTGAAAGGAGGATAAAGAAGGTATAGGAGAGAATGTACTTCCGTAATGGAGGCCTTCAATTTCTTTGAAACCACAAGCTACAAGTTGAGATTTGTACTTGTCAATAGAGCCATTTGGTTTGAGCTTTTTGCAAAGTACCCATTTGCAACTTATGGCAAATTCTCTAAGAGGAAGAGGTACCAATTTCTAGTGTTATTGTGAAGAAGAGCTTTATATTCATCAAGGACTTTGAAGTGCTTGAGTGACAAAAGGGAAAATTGGGGGTTTGAGAATAGTGATTGGAGGTGAATCTCGAGCTTGGCCAAGGGCAATGTTAGCTTGAAGATGAAGCTCATGTAAGTTTTTGAAGCAAGGATTGGATTGTGATTGTACCTCTTCACAGTGTCAGGGTTGGAAGTATTGAATAGAGTAATCAGCATTGATGGAGAAGCTGGAGATGGAGGCCGTAGAGTCGTAACAATGAGAGCGGTGGGTTAAGTATTGCTTGATGTTGAAGACATCGCTGCTATGTGAACAAACCTTTGAGGTTTGTGCCCTTTAGGGGAAGAGAATGGAGCTAATTGTGGAGTAGAGGCATAGAGAGGATTCAGATTCTCTTGATGAAATGGAGCTTGTGGAATTGAAGGATAGGAAACTTGATCTTTAAATAGATTTTTTGTAGTATGTTGGGAACTTCCAAATTGTGGAAGAGTGAGAGAATGGGGTTGAAGTGGAGTGTGAGATTTGATTTTGGCAATGATGGTAGCTTGTTGGCTTGCAGAGGGATTATTGGAGCTATCATATTGCACTGAATGCTGCCGTTTGGGAAGTAATGTAGTCCACTGCTGCCTGTTGTTGTGTGGAGGAGTTGGTGTCCTGAGATTGTTCAAGGATTCCATTTGCTATGTGTCATCTAGTGAAGGCGACAATGACTACTATGTGGTGATGGGGGATGCAGGTTGCTTCCTAGCACGATTATTCAGTGCCATTTGTATTGATATGGAGATGTCAGGCGTGATTGGCACTGTTTGACGAGCTGGATCTTCAATTGCTTTCGAAAGTTTTCATTAAGGGAGTTTTGAGGTCTCAAAAATGAACTGTAAGAGATCCAAGAGAGAGAAAACAATTTAAGAAATAAAATCATTTTATAGAAATTTTAAAAGGTTTATATTTTGGTAAGTTAAAATATCAAAATTCGTTAATAAGTCATTGTCGTGATATTCTCATGGTCACATCAAACCTAGAAATCTAGGTCGCCATAAAGTTGGCAAGGTTGTCATAACGAAGATCTTACCTCTCCTCATTAAAGTGAAAAGTAATATTCAATTTGAATTTTGGTGGATACTCGATTGCCTCCCTCCATCATTTCTCTCTTCTTTTTTTCTCCTCCTTAGTAGTCTCTTCTTTGTTTTTGTTCTTACTTCTGATCATATCCTTAGCTATGGATCAATCACCCAATGATCTCTGTAACTCAGCTATGGATCAATCATCCAATGATCTATGTAGCTCTCATAAAAAACCTCTATATCATCTTCATATTGAGTTGGATAGTGAGTATGAACCAATAATAAAGAGAACAAAATCTATCGCAGTTACAGAGTCTATGAAACATATAATGAGGTTTGAAGGAAAGAAGAATATTGATCTTTGGTTAGATGGAAAGCTATATCCCAAAGATCCTAGCAGAAATAGCACTCCTCCTTTCTATAATAGCTCATAATTAATGAGGTTTATTGGTGATGGCTATAATGGATTTTTAGGTTATACACAACCTTGTTGCAGAAAAAGATATCCTTGGACTAAAGAATCATCTTTTGATGAAACACAATATAGAGTTGTTGCAGAAGCTAGAGGATTGTCAACAAAAAATTCATTCATTAGAAAAGCGTATCAAAGCTTATCCACGAAAGCAAACTTTATTAGGCCTTTGAAATCGACAAAGAGCTCTTAAAAAGATTGAGAATCTCAAACGAGGAGGAGGAGGCTATGGTAAAAGAATCCAAGCAGCAAGGTATATTTTTTTTCACTTGAAAAATCTTAAATATGGCTTTATTTAAATTACTTGCATTGATTTGTGATGTTAATTTTGCTTAGATCTCTGCTACAAACAAATACAAGTGAAAGTGATTCTTTAAAAGCAGCTCAGTTTTATTATCATCTTCTTCCTTCAGTAGTTTCAAATGATATTTTGGAGAAGAAGAAATTTAAAAAGGCAAAGAAACAATGCTTGGAGTCATTTGTAAAGGATCATTCTTTGGATTCTGAGTTAGTACAGAAGACACTGGATAGTATTGGTATCAGTTGAATTGCATACTTCTGAAGCCATTTGTGGTTAGGACTATCAGACAGAGAGTTAATAACAAAGTGATGGGGATTCTAGGTGAGCCTTTTCATATCAAGGCTAGCTTCAAGGGCAAGAAAAAGGAGGTTAAATTCAATGAATTTAACAATATTTTCCTTGACTTGCCCACCCTACAATGCTTAATGATCAAATTTTATGACTTGTCAGTAGCAGAGGCACAGGGAGTGGCTAGATTTGTGATTAATCTTGATGAAAGTGAGATTCTGAAATGTAAAAAATTGGAGAGAATCTCTATCACCTTGATGAATAGAGCACTTTCGTCAGGTCATTGCAATCACTCGACATCATTTAGTGTTCAATTTGAATATAACATCTGGTGGCTAAGAGCATTTGAGGTAGATACTGAGAATTTTGATATATTATATTGGGTTTTTCATCAAACATCAATACCTAATGTTATTCAAAGGCAACAAGCAGGAGAAAAGCTATTTGTTGAAGGATTTGGGAACTACAGGATTGAGTGGCACATAGCTGGTGACCTAAAGACACTCAAATGTATGTATAATGTATCAAAGGGAGCCAACTCAAGATCTCCTTGCTTATACTGCATGTCACCAGCTGTGCAGAGTTAAACTCAAGCAATTGGAATAGAGCTCCCTCTAGGCACAATAGGTATCCACAGTTTAAACCAGTCTTGGACATTTCTTTAGTGAATGCCCATATTTGTACACTTCATGTGCTTTGTAGGATAATTGAAAAGCTTGTTCATCTCTATATAGGATTTGCATGGAAGCTGAAGCCATTATCAACTAGAACAGATGCTATAACAAAGGTTGAAAAAGTTCTCTCTGCAATTGATTTGCATGGTGGCAATGTAGTTATTGAACCAGATCTTCAGAAGTCTAAGGATGGTAATTGTGTCCCAAAAAAACCATCTATTGGTGGAGTGAAGGCTAGAAGGTTTCTAGGCTTTCATGGGAGACTTGGTAAGATAAACTCGAGAAATGGTGGCTCAACTATTAAATTTAATCAGTGGAAATCCCTACATAATGCAGTTAAGGATCACACTGATAATGGACAAGCTCGGAATAGAAAAGCTAAAGTTTGGGAAACACTAGACAAAGTGTTTTTTTATTGTGATAAGACTGAATGGAACGATGATGATCTCAAAGACTTTAAAAACCAATTGAACATTTTCAAAAAGGCAATGACAGAAGCTTGGGGTGATCAACACTTTACTCACTATATGGTAAGAAGTTTGTATATGTTTGTTTCTTCATTGTCGAACTCATATAATATTTTTTAATAACTTTCTTTATTTGTTGACTATGCAGCATATTCTATGCAACCATGCTCCATACTTTATTAAACAATATGGATCTCTATCTATCTGGTCAACCCAAGGTATGGAAAAATCACATTATCAAGCAAGAACAAAATATTTTAGACACACAAGACATGGAGGTGGAATACACAAAGCCAACAGTTTATTAGAGGTCTTTCAATGGTTCTATCGACAAATCTGGCATAAATTTAAGCTTAAAGATACAACCACATCAAGCAATACATCATCTTTAGCAAGGACTATACAAATTTTTACCCAAAGAAGAAAAGATAGATATTTAAATTCTTGCGCAAAGCAAAGATTTACAGAATAGTTACAAACCAAACAAAGAGTTGGGAAAAGATGGGTTTCAAGAAACCCTTAATCTTTGGCATCTTCTAGTCTGATTGTGTTGCAAAAGAGTCCTTAGTTTCAGGCACCTCGACAGGGCCTCTAGAGGAGTCCTTAGTTTCAGGCACCTCAACAAGGCCTTCAGAGGAGTCCTTGGTTTCAGGTAGCTCGACAGGGCCTCTAGAGGAATCTTTTGTTTCATCCCACTCAATAAGACCTCTGTATTTCAAAAACTCCTGTTTCCGATAGCCTGGAAGAAGCTTCAAATTCTTACTATCTCCTACATAAGAGAGCAAATAGGAGCCAAGAACTCCAAAATATCCAGCTCTAGATCCACTGTATCCAGGCATGAAGCCAAAAACTCTTATGGCTTCTTCCTTCTCCACTAAAATGATCTTGTCCAAACCTCTGCTGAAAAATTGAGATCCAATTACCTTTGAGATAGCTCTCAAAGCCATCATTGGTAGACTTGGAGAGCTTGACAATCTACTATGATATATTACAATTGTTTGATTGTTTAAGTTTGCAATATAATGGCCAAGATTTTGATTTTTTCCAAGCTTCATTGGCCTAGAGCCCTTGGCCCTTCCAAGAAAGTTATCTAGATATTTAATCTCAATCTAGACAACAAACCACAACAGTATAAGACATAAGATATTTATCTATAATGCATAATAAAGTCTAACATAAACTCAATGGGTAACTTTGAATTATATTTCATACCTTAGGATGTTCGTCTTCTTCGACAAGACTATCATCATAAAGATTTATTGAACTCTTGGGTTTCTCATCTGATGGAGACTTCAATCTCTCTTCATACCCTCCATCATCAATATGAAGTTTCTTCTGGACTTGCAAGAACTCTTCTTCTGTAGGTAGCCCCCCCTTTTCGTATTCTACAATCTGATTAATACATGTATGTAAGGCTATAGAGCTGTCTTGGAAATTCTCTCCCTCAACATCAAGACTTGCTAGTGGTTCTTATTCATAATCTATAAAATTCATGTCATTTTTACCTCAACCTGCAAGGATTGCTAAGCAATAATATTCTCTAAGATAAAAAAGATGTTGAATATCATTTAGCAACACATATCTCTTCTTGTTGATAAGATAAGTGGGAAATGTTGGAACACATGCAAGATGACCTTCTTCATCAACCTGTGCACTTGGCTCGATCTCCTTTTCTTCCACCGTTGTGATATTGTCACTCTTGAACAAACCTACATCAAAACCTTAGACAAGTTGATTCTCAATATCTTCTTGGAACATCTCCTCCTTCTCTTCGATCTCCTTATCCATACTTGCAATATCCTCTAGCTTTCCCTGTTGGTCTATATCTGGAGAAGAATTTTCCATGTACTGAAGATACACAATAAATCCAACGTCCTTGTGGATCAGAAGGCATTGGTGTTGACACCTGTGGAAAGGGCAACATGTTTCTCTCTTTCTGAATTCCTCATCAATGAGGTTGAACTTGCCTAGAAAAGTTGACCTGGATGTTCTGGTGGCTCCCATGACATCACTATAATGAACAAATCCATTGACTTCCAAACCTTGAACATGTCTATCATAAAAACATCTGTACTCCTTAAGTTTATCTTCAAGATCCTCTAATAACTCCTTCAAATCAAAAGGAACATTGAAGATTTCCCTGATATAGCTAAACTTGGAAGAATTTCCAGTGGTGTGTAAGATCAAAGAGCCTATCATCAGAAGTCTCCATTAGCTCCTCCTCATCAGTTCCTTCCAGAAATAGTTTTCTCTTTGTCATCTTGACCAACAAAAGATTTATCCCTGAAAACAAAGCACAATGGTAACAATGTCTAATAAAACAGATGGAACCATGGAAAGAGGCCCCAAAATTGCATTTTTTAAGACAAAAAATTAAAAAAGGAGAAAATTTTTTAATTGACTGGTGAAACGCGAAAACAAGGTGTTCAAGTCAAATACCGGTGAAGGAATCGCGTTTCACCGGATACTACTTAAAGACGAAAGTTATTTGAATATCTCACCAGTGAAACATGATAGTTAGCAAAATATCACTAATCAGAGACATTATTTTGCGTTTCACTGGTCAAAAGATGCAAAACAAGAAGAGAAACATGAACTATGAATTGATTCTATTAAAACATAGAAATTTATGATAAGATCCTTTCTGGAAGTGCTATGCTCCTTTTAAAAGATACAAAGCACATAACATCTGTAAATTTTCAAGTGTTATTAAAAATTCTTTCTATATTAATCAAATTGATTTTGTTCAAATACTTGTAATAACAAAATTTTGTTACCTATCAGAAATTGTTGAACTGCTTTTCAAACAGGAAGCAAAGACCTTGAAGGGAAGTCGAAATAAAATTTCAGGAGAAAGGAAGACAATATCGGAGAGAATGGCTTCGAAAAGCTTTTATATTGATCGTCAAACGTGTGTTGATAGTTCCAACGAAAAAGTTTGCGTAATGATGAAAAATAAATGCGATCGCAAACTTGGACAAAATTTCCAATATTTTTGCATGCACGAAATACCTCAGAATACGTGCACACGTGTCTCACTTAACACACCGTATTAAATTTCTCAGAAGACGTGCACACTCCCTTTTTTCAAGAATACGTCGCACGTGTTTTACTTAACACTTCACCAAGTAATGCATGTACCATCAAAATCCCCCAATAAAGGGAAGCAATGGCTAAATTTATTTCATATTTTTATGGTCATGGAGCACATTTTCATGGTCATTCAGTAGGGCCTTCGAGCACATTTTCGTGGTCATGCTATGGTTGTGAAGAACGTATTTGCGTTTCATCAGAATTATTGACAAAATTGGTTCTAAATGGATTTTTCCCAGCAAAGCGCGAAAGAAGGTATGGTTTTCTGTATCCTCCTTCTCTTCTGCATCCTCCTTCTCAATGGCTAGGCGTCCATTCATTGCATTTTTTGGATACTTTTTCTTAAATTTTTCTATTATTATGAGCTTATGAGCACTATAAATGAATTCCTTCCATAGTGTGAGCATTCCTTAATGTTGTGGAGATTTAAGGCAATCCTTCAAACTTTTTCCTTAATTCTGTGGATATTTTAGGTAATTTTAATAGCATTCCTTAGATCAAAGCTTTGTTTTTCTTTGTTTTGTTGATTACTTTGCTATTTATGAGTTGTCCAGTGAAATGGGAAAACAACATGCTGCAAGGAGGCCTCTCTCTGAAACTCGCGTTTCACTGGACACACTGGACAAGAATCCGGTGAAACGCGAAAACAACATGCTGCAAGGAGGCGCCTTGTCTGAAACTCGCGTTTCTTAGGACACATTGGATAAGAAGTCCAGTGAAACACGAAAACAACATGCTGCAAGGAGGTGCCTTGTCTGAAACTCGCGTTTCACTGAACACACTGGACAAGAAGTCCACTGAAACGTGAAAACAACATGCTGCATGGAGGCCTGTTGTCTGAAACTTGCATTTCACTGGACACACTAGACATGAAGTAACATCTCTTTTTTTTGGCAGATGGCTAGGACTAAAGCAACAGCAAGGAAGGGGAAGATTGATCCTAGGGGTTTAACATCAAAGATTCATGAATCTTCAAAGCCTCCAAAGCTCTCTAGAAAGTTAAAGCCAAGGAGAAAGTTTTCTCAGAATGTCAGGTGCCTAAGGGAGATTAGGAAGGCAATAAAGGCTCTTGACAATGCAATTCCAAAGTTGCCTTTTCAGAGGCTTGTCAGGGAGATTTGTGACAAATATAGTTTGGATAGTTTTAGATGGACAAGAACAGCCCTTAATTGTATACAAGAAGCCATAGAGGATTTTTTAATTGAGTTTTTTCAAGATGCCTATATTTGTGCGGCTCATGCTCATAGGCTCACACTCATGGAAAGGACATGGTAATTCTTAGGAGGCTAAGATATAGATTTTCAAAGGTTCTTGAGTTCATTCCCCTCACTGATGAGAAGACATTTAATATCCTTAATGTGCCCCCAACTAGGAGAAAGAAAGATGATTCTGGTCCCAAGGTTGAGGATGTCACCCATGAGAGGGATACAAGGCAACATGAAAAAGAGGAGAAAGCTAAAGAGGAACATGCAGATAAATGGAGAGAGTATAGGAGGCAAAGGGCTGAAGAAATGGAAGCAGAGCAACTAGAGTCCTTTGAAAATGAGCTGGCCACCCTTCTTGAAGCAGCTAATCCAAAAGGATTCAATGTGTTTTGTTTCTTACCTGGTGACTTAGGCAAAAGAACTGAGATTATCTCCTTTGATGCTGCATGTGTTCAGATTCTTAAGGATAAAAGAAGAGAAATAAATGACAGTATTATTCTTGTTGGCCTAAGTTATATCCACCCATAATTACTTTTACTTTTTGATATTTTTTTAACAATAAGATTTTTCTTTTTATACTCACTATTTCTATGCCTTTTTTAGGTGTGTAATGTATGAGTTTCCTTTGGATATGCAAAAAAAAATTGAGGTTCTTGATCCATCTATCTCATTATTTATGAGGAACGAGCTTGATACAAGTTTTGTTGAGTAGTGGTTCAATTTGATTGACTTCGATACTTTGGAGCTCCTTATAATTCCATATAATGAAAAGTAAGTGATTCAATATTCTATTAGAGTTTTTGAGATTTTATCCTACTAATTTGTTAAGATATGATTGCTTTCAGTTCTCATTGGAGCTTGATTGCAATAGACTGTGTGGATAAGTAATGTTTTTTAATCAACTCTATGAAAGGAAGCCATGGAAATGCTAAATTGTATGCTATATTATCCAAGGGCTCCTTGATATTTCAATTCTTTTTTTTTGTAAGTACTCTAAATTTCAATATATTTTATATATAGAGGTGCAAAAAGATTAATTGAAGAGCTAGAGAAAAGACCCCATATGCCGTCTGATTTGCTTGCAACAATGTAATATAGACAAGTTGCGGTAAGTTATTGATTAAAATAATTGAAACATAAGTTTATTCTATGAACTACCATCTGTCCTCTTTATAGTTTTACTTTGTGTTGGTGGTTGCAATGTCCTCATTAGGACGATAGCCATTCTTGTGGTGGTGGCTGGAGGGTGATTGCAAATGCTAGAAGAATGGTTAACTTTGTTTATCTTAATGATGATAAACATGTAAAGGTAATATGAAAGATACTAAACTTTAAGATAGATATTCATTGCAAATAGTCCATTGATGTGGCAAAAATATAGTCTATTGTAAGAACAATAATGAACTAAAACTCTTTTTTCTATAAATGTGTGACAGTTTTCGAAGGATTGCTATGCATCTAAGCATGTTTGGTATGTCAGAGCAAAGCTCTTGAAGTATATAATGGTCAATTGTATACAACCAACAACAGAGATTGGTGGGGATTTGCACCATGAACGAGATGCAGTGCCTGTAACCACGGAAGGTGAAGCCACAACTTCAACACCTTTACCCACACCTTCTATACCCAAGACATCAGAGAAAGACAAAAGGACTCCTAGAAAGGATAGTTCTCCAAAAAAGAAATAGCTTTGCCATATCGCCTTGTAAGCCTTCATATATAGAAATTTGCCCTTCAGCCCTTGTATATCTCATAGAGATGGCAGATAGACATCTACTACAAAATTTGTACATATATTTTATATTGATAGTAAAGATATCTTTTCTTGAATGTCCTTGCAGTGTATATTATTTTCTCTCCTTTTCAATATCTGCAAAAAATAAATTACAAATTTTTGTTAGTTAGGAAGTGAGATCTTGATATACATCTAAGTAGATATAATATGATGTGAAAACTTACTCGTTTCTTGTCAAGTTGGAATACAAAGAAGCATGGTAGTTCAATGTCTTCATTTTGTAAATCCATCCTCACTTGATGTAGTGTACATGATTTTCTGATCTTTAAGATTGCAATAATATCCTCATTGAACCAAATATCAAGATCCACTATAGGATCTTTGCTGAAATCATTAAGATTCTGGTCTAAAGCAACTAGAGTACTACCAACAAAATGCCATCGACTATAGTAAAAGCTAAGGATAAAATTTTGAGTAGCAATCATATATTTACAAGCTATAGAGTCTTGATCTATCTTACATATAATTTTTCCTTCTGTCCTTGTATCCCATCCTTCATCAACAAATTGTATGATATGATCATATGCTAGTCTCTTTACTGAAAGCATGGTTTTTGTTATTCTTATCTCCATATTAGAGAAGAAATCAATAAATATATTAATAGGCATAAACAAAGTAACTTTGCTTAGCCTACTTGAGATATTAGATTTTAGTGCTTTTTGGATCTCAGAAAATATCTTACATCTATAGCCCTCACTAGTTGGACTTGGCAAAGGCCACTCAAAGCTTGAAAAATCTGGTAAAGGAAGGAGGTTTATTGATCCCCATTGGCAACACTGCATAGGAATAACATAAGAATGGTCATAAAAGAATATTCCATTCTCTGCAAGCTCTGTCTTCTTTCTGCCTCTATACATTTCTTCTCCAATTGAACCATGTATAACATCAATAACATCAATAATAGACTCCACTGGTTGCCATTCCTCAAGATTAGAGGGATAGACATCTACAAGACAAACAAATATTATAACGGAAAAACCTAAACCATGTTTAAGAAAGGAAAAACTTTAAGAATCAAATTTTTACAATTTGGTCTATGCATTGGAAGCTTTGAAGATCTAGGTTTCAAACACAGCTCTCTATGCATGAACACATGTTGCACTACTACCTCTTCGATGCTATTCTTATTTGCTCCAAGCTTAAAATCTCAGATTCTGCCCTTCCAAGCAGAGATAAACGAGCTCTCATGTATTTGCCTTTTTCCACGTTTTGCTTGTTGCATGGTGATCCAACTACCTTTGCTAATGATAGTAGGAATCCATCTTCCATCAGTTTGGAATGAGTTAAACACTGATATGGATGTGATTTGGGAGCTTGGACACCTTGTTGAAGGTCGAATTTCTGTATCCATGGTAGAAGAGAGAGAGACATGCACAAAGAGAGAGAGAGAGAGAGAGAGAGAGAGAGAGAGAGAGAGAGAGAGAGAGAGAGAGAGAGAGAGAGAGAGAGAGAGAGAGAGAGAGAGAGAGAGAGAGAGAGAGAGAGAGAGAGAGAGAGAGAGAGGACAAGGCTACCATAACAGAGGGAAAAACAATAGAAGAATAAAAGAAAGGAGGGAAAAAACTGAGCGCCATGCTTTTCAATAATTTGAATTTCGATTACATTAGTCATTATAATTAATCTAGAAACATCATTAAATAAAAGTAGCCGAGACTCTATGCCATTAATGCAAGATGTCATAATCACGAATATAAGAGATTAAAAATAGATAATAAAAATACAAATTCATAACATTATTATATTTATATATTTTTGTAAAATTATTTTTTAAAAATTTTTAAATAGAAGTTCTGTTATGGAGGCTTTGCTCTTATTGGTCTAGAGCACTCTCTCTCCACATCCTAAAAGGCATTTTCGAGACCTCAAGACTCCCCTAATGATTAGGGTTGGATTTGCTTCATTATGAATTGAAGATTTTGGAGGTGAGGGTTGTTCAGATGAACCAACCAACTTTGAACCTCTAAAATGAGATAAGTATGATGATAATGGTGAAGAGCCTTTGTGGATAGAACTAGAAGGAGTGGATTCTGTTGAAGATATGGTGGGCCTTGTATGAGGCATGTTTAATATTGGAGATTCGTTGATGGGATAAAGTGTGAGAGATGGACATTATGTTGTGTTGATGGAAGAAGATTAACTTTATGAAAGATCGCACTTCGACCATAAATAAAGACCTTGTCAGTTGGATCATAGAACCAATAGGCCTTGTGACCATGTGGCTCACCATATATTGTAAAAATTAGTTGTGTGGCTCTGGGAGAAAACTTGGATTTGTGATCTTGATTGACAAGAAAGGCAGTGCATCCAAAGAATTTTAGATGTGATAAAATAGGAGGGTGACCAAACCACAATCCGTAAGGAGTATTATTTTGTAGAGAGTTTGAGTACAACCTGTTTTGAAGATATGTTGTTGTAGCAATTGCTTCCTCCCAATAGTCTTTTCCCAGACAAGCTAGTGATAGCATAGCTCTTGCAGCAACATTGAGTAGTGTACGATTCTTTCTTTTGGAAACTCCATTTTTTGTGGATGATGTGGTATGGTAAGCTCATGTTGAATGCCAAAGGCCTTGCAATAATCTTTGAATTCATTTGAAGTATATTCTCCTCTATTGTCTATACAAAGAGCTTTGAGTTGTAACTCGTGCTTATTTTCAACTGCTTCCTTATATTCTTGGAACTTGGAGAAGACTTGTGACTTCCTCGTGATAAAATATACAACACTATATCTTGAATAATCATCAATAAGCACCATAAAGTATTTTTCTCTAGTGAGAGATACAAGATTTATTGGATCACAAATGTTGAAGTGTACTAATTGAAGTGGTTGAGTCGTAATGGAGTAAGATTTGGGATAATGAAGATTTGTAGCTTTACTGAGAGCACAAGCTTGATAGAATGGAAGTTGAGAGAGAGAAGGTGGAATGCCGTGGAAAAGCTTCTTGTGAATAAGTTGTTGGAGAACATTTTGAGAGGCATGACCAAGCCTAGAGTGCCATAGGAATGCGTTCTACAGTAAACTTGTGAGTGAAGTGGAGTTAGCTGAATCATTTGAAGAAGGTTGTAGTAGTGAATACCCAAGTGTATAAAGCCAACCTACTTTGGGGCAGGTAAGTTTGAGAGAAGGTGTGTGGGAGCTTTCGCTCAACCGCCAAGACCCACGGACCGCTTATTGTTTCAAGCGTTCCAAGCCGAGCACTAATGGCTACCTCTCACATAGCCGACGTGCCATCCATATCTACGGGTGTAGTGAGCTTACCTCCATGCCGTTCGAGTTACCTCCTCTCCCATGCACTTCGGTAGCTCCACGATCCAAGTGCAAGCTTCAAGCAAGCTCCATCCTCAAGCTCCACGCTTCAAGCTCCATCACCACGAACAAGAGAAGAGAAGAGAAGAAGAGAGGAGAAGATGGAGAGCTTCTCCACCCCACGGTCCCTCACCCCCACACACTCACTTCCTCACACTCTCACACTCCCTCTCTCAAGCACAAGCTCAAGCAAGCAAGAACAAGAAGAAGAAGAGGAAGAGGAGAGCTACTTTTGGCCACACACAAGAATGAGCTTCTCATTCACTTTTCAAATTTATATACAAAACCCTAAATCCCTTTTGGGCGGTCATCCCCTTTTCCCTTTTTTACATGGCCAGCCCTTTTTCCCTTTTTTACATGGCCGGCCGTAGCCTGGCCCTTTTTCCCATTGTCCTTCTATCTTCCTAGCTTCCTTTCCACCGCCCATCTACATTTACAAATTGCATGGGTGAGAGCCCGGCGCTCCTTGAATTAAACTATGATGCGCTTGCGCTCTTTTACAAAAGTTTTGACTTGCACTTTTCCTTGTGCGCCTTTGTCTTCCGTTTCTCTTTGCCTTGGCCTTTGTCTTTGTCTTCTGTTTTAGCTTTCTGGATTTTCCACTGCCTGGCACTCTTTTACAAGATTTCAGGGTGCGCCTTTGTATTTTAAAACGCACCTTTCTCGTTTTGCATTTGCCTTGGAATTTTTAAGGTTGCCCTTGCGCTTTTGGCCTTTCCTCCTCTTCTTTTTTCAGTCGCGGGCTAAGTTTTTTCCGCCTTTGCCCTGTGTCTTTTTTATTCCCTTTTGCTTTCTTTGTGTTGGGATTATTATTACCCCCCTCCTAGACGAGTGCCAGTCCCATGGCACTCTTCATTGAAGGTAGCATGTGGAGCTTGCACCGAAGACGTGGGTGGAAGGGACTGTTGTGGTTTTCCTTGGGGGAATTCTGATGTTGGTGCGGATGAAGGTCGTTGGTGGCACTATGCTGTTCTGATTGGTTGGTGATATGATGGTTGTAGGTGGCGATAGGGCTACCCTTTGTTGGGAATGGTCACTCATAGCTGGCAGGGGTGTTGGTGTTCTTGGGGTGCTCATGTTGGATTCTGCTCATGATGATTATTTGGTGGTCTTGCATGATGAAGAAAAGGGAAAGAGGTCAGAGTTGAGTGTTGATGTAGAGCTGACAGCGCGTTCGTTGGAGTCTTTAATACCTGTGATTGGAAAATCTCTCATGTGGTCTCTCCCTAAGGGGTGGTGCTAGTCCTCTATCGTACACAAGACAGATTTTGATTAGTTTGGGAGACAGGTCGAACTCGAAGCAAGCCTAGAGTATTGTCCTGCACTTGAGGACCCAAACTGTGTATACTTTGGTGCAGATATTATGTGAGTGCCCGTGCATACCTAAATATTATGTAGGTAGAAGACCGCGGGCTAGTTTTGCCTAATGACGTGTGGATTAAGCAAAGTCGTCCCGGATGGAAAGAAGTATACCTGGAGACGTATGCGACATCTTGTACATTGTGATTGCAGGACCTAACATAATAGAACACAGGGGTATTGCCCTATTAGTAGCTTGTGGACATTGGGCTTGTGTGATGAGGACGGTGGACTTTTCATGGCCAGTCGTGCAGGGATTACCACAATTGATTGCAATGGTATTAAGGCAGAGTGCAAGGGGGGATTGTGTGAGTGGGTCAGGGTGACAGGTCTAACCATAGGCGAGATAGGCTCCCTAGGTATGTCCTGCCCTTGAGGTGCCCTGAACTATTGTGGGGGGTGCTAGGGGGCTAGGGGACTAGGGGTGGAGCCAGCCGACCAAGGCACTGGACGCACCGAATTTGAGGGCCCCTAGGCGCGGTGCTGTGATCGTGGGTGCTTTTTATTTTTTCATTCTTTTGTTTTCTTCGCTTTTCTTTTCTTTCCATCGTGGGTGCTTTTTATTTTTTCGTTCTTTTGTTTCTTTTGTTTTTTTTTGCCATAGTACAACCATTGCAATATGCGGAGGCTATGAGCCTTTCAATAGGTCGGGGCATGTCAAGCCTCGAAGCTCAGGAAATGGATATGACCGTGATGATTTTGCCCTAGCCTCATTGTGAGGGAGCCGTTGTTGCAATATTGGTGCGATTGCAGTGACACCCATCATGAGCTCACTATAGAGCTTGGCCCAAGAAGAGAGTGTAGCCCATGACTATGATTTGGTTCGTGCAATATGGGCACTCGCAAGGGTGATTTTTTGCATGCGACAGCGTGGCTTTATTGCGATCCTTTGTGCGGTTGGTGGTCTTGCGGTGGCCTAGCCACTGTTGAACGCATTTGCATGAAGACCTGTCTCATCCTGCATTTACTTGTCACTTCGTGAGAGTGTATGCTTGCTTGCATTAAGTACGTCGAACAAATGCAATCATGTTAAGACACAATTTTTCAGAATGCTATGATGTCTATTGGGATGCCTATTTCATTGCTTGTTAAGAACGCATACATTAACGAGGGGTAAAGGAGGTGTGTACAAGTGGGGGTCTTGCCCCTTTACTCATCAAGAGACAAAAAGTTATGGCATGATGACTTGTCAAGCTACTTGTACATCATAGGGGCTTAGTCGATTTGTACTAGGCAGGGTGAGTCTGGTTGGTTAGGCGACTGGGGCGGTGCTGGTGCAGGACTTCCGTGAGGCTGGGTAGGGAACATGTCGGCTGGGACATGAATGGTGTAGTCCCAGGCCGCCACCGTTTCCAAAATGCCTTTAAACAATTCATCAAATTCTTCCCTGTCCCGAGCCGCCCTTTCCTTCCGTGAGCACTTGGTGCCCGAGCGTACGTTGGGGGTCTGTGCAATTGACGTTGCCACATGCTGCACCTTTCTTTGAGTCTCGACTCTCTTGGCCCGGGGATTTTTCGGCCTTCGTTCGGGACAGTGTCGCTTAGGGCCTCGCTTCTTTGCATACCTTTTGAGGGTGGGCAGGTAGCGCACCGCGGAGAGCGTATTTGCAAGCCAGCTGCCCTAAGTTTTCCATGTTTTTCTTGTAGGGGATTTGCAATATGCAAACCAAGGGTTAGGCCTTGATACAGAATAAGACTGTTCACATGGGCTGAATTATAGTGTGGGTTATCAAACGCATATGACTAGAAGAGGCGGAGTGGGACGTGCTGTGCTCATTGTAGCGGGGTGGCCACTGTGATGGTGTTGACTTAGCCTCCCGCCATTAGCAGACCTTGGATCATGCCGAGTCACATCGGCTGGTGGTCATGGATTTGGGGCATGGCTCATCCTCAGAATGATGGACCGGAAAGGGAAAGGTGTATAGAAAGGGATTGCACCCTGCTTACATCATCAAAGATGTTGGTCAGGGCTTTCCACGGTGGCAATGTGGGATGTATGCCCTTCGCCCGGAGGTGGAAATGGTCATGTGAGAGGGGGACCGGACGAGCCTAGCCTGTTGGCCCCAACTCTTCTATCTGCGCTTAACTATTATTGCTTGTGTGTGTGTTGATAGTGTCTATACAGGGTGACAAAAAAATCAGTGTTCATATATATACTTATTTATGAATCCATGTCACTTCACGAGGATAGAAACCAACTGTAGAACTCGGGATTGTACTGGAGCGTGGAACACGCATCTAGTACACGTGGCAGCTTACTCAATACCAATAGATATTTTGCCACATTGAGTAGCATGGAACCTTGCCTGAGTCTACTGGCAACATGTAACTCCTCCTCAGTGAGGAGAACCTTATCAAACAGAGAGTTCTCTTGGCTAGGTTCAGCCAAGTCTATACCCCGAATGGCAGCCAGAACTCGAAGGGAGGTTGGTGCCACATAGGTTGGGTCTCTTTGAGACCGCCATTTGGCCAATCACTCCTCAGAGACTGTCATGATCTGAGCTCCTAGTTCGGCCATTGCAACACGGGTTTCACACCAATGTTGTTCAAATTGACTTCCGCTCTCTGACAGTCGCTTTAGTTGCTCTATCTCTAAGAGATTTGGTTGGCAGAGTGCATCATTGAATGTGACAGTTAAGCGCAGTTCGTCGGCTTCCTCGCCCGAGATGAGTCACATGCATTCATATAGGAGCCTGTTATAGTGCTCGTCAAGATGTTCTTGCTCTTCCCAAGACAAGGGAAATGGCAAGTACTCTCCGAGCTACTCTTTAGGGAATGCGTGCATGTCTGCCAGGACATAGACACGTGCGAATGCTTTGAGCTTAGCATCCAACTCAGTTAAGCATTTTGTGACACTTCTATGTTCAATGAGGGCTTGCTTGGTTGCTATCTCATACAAGGTTCTAGGAGTTTGCTTGGGTTTTAGCGTAGTTGGGGGCTCATGCCTAGATGAGCAAGATTGGTCAACGCTAGGATGTCTGACGCTCTTGGGGTTTTCGTGTTTCTCCTGAGGCTTCATTATTGCGTCATGGTTTTCCTTGGATGTGACTGGTATAGGTTTGTCACCTTGTTGTGACAATGTTATATCCACTCTTGACTGGTCAATGCAAGTTCTATTGTCGGTGGATTGAGTAATGCAAGCAGCCATTGATGATAATGACTACTTTGATTTTTCAGAGCACACGGATGTGTCTGAGGGTTCATCGCTATTAGGGGAGGAGTCAATGGGTTCATTGGTGGATGGACTTGATGCTTTATTCATCAGCTCTCCAGCGCTCTTTGTCTCAATGTTCTTGGGGTCCACAACCACCTGCAACTATTGCTGTTTCCGCTATTTTCTCCTCTTTTTCCTGGTCAGTGAAGGTGCATCTCTCAACATCTCAGGACCCTGGACTAGGTCAACCGTTGTTGTGATTGGTTGGGCCTTAGCGTTTCCTGTCTCTAGGGTGTCCACATGGGTCGTAGCTGTGGCTTGCTGACTAGCCTCTCCAGGTTGTGAGGGTGCGACTGTCTCCCTTTTGGGAGAGCCTAGCTCTTTAGCCAATTCCCATGTGTCTAACTCCTCTAGCCTAGGCTTTAGGCTCTTTGGAAGTGCTGGAGTTGTTAATGAATTTGGTTGTGATACCTCCTCCACAGGTAAACTACTAAGGATACGTTCCGCAAGGGGCATTATCACAGCCAAGGGCTGTGTGACTGCTGTGATCCCTGATTTGAAGTACTAACAGCTAGTTCGGTGGACTTGCTACCATTGGTGGATTGCGGTGTCCGGTCCTTAGGGCGATTGGAAGTGGTCGCTTCTTTTGTTGCCCTTTGAGCATTCATCTATGTAGATCAAGCATGAGTTGATCTGATCACATTGGGTTGCACAGACATATCCTTGGGCCGAGAGCTACGGCTAGTGTCATGTCCCCCCTCTTGGATATTTGGAAGCTTTGATGGAGATAGAGATTGGGAGTGAGCAGCCGCCATTGATGACCGCTGTTTGTGCTTCCTGTGTCCGTTTGGAAAAAGAGGATGTAGGAGATCTAGGACTCTTAGGTGGACTTGGCACTGGCTGAATGGGTTGCTCGTGATTGTTAGACGATTCTGTCATTAGCTTTGTTGAGCAATCAGCCTTATCATGAGCGATGTTGTGCATGTCATGGTCATTATCCTCTTGGGAAGTCAAAGGCTCCTTGGCCACTAGTGGACCTCATGCACACTCGACAGTTACCTCTGATATCTGCTTGCTAAGCACGGTAGGCTGAGGATCTAATTTTTGATAGGTCCTATTCGGTTTCTTGATCTCATTCGTGTGGGGCTCAATCGCTCCAATATTTTTGGTTCGAGACTTGGATTTGCGTTTAGGTTTTCTCCTAAGCCTCTTTTCTTTTGATATAATTTGGGCTTCTGGCAGAGGTGGTTTAGCAAGGGGTTTTGGTACCCAAATCCATCGGTTACCTACGTAATACCCTTGAGCACATAGCAACGCTTTGGATATCCATCGCGGCGTTGTGTTGGCCCTCCATTGATGCCTTTGCCTATAAGGCTTGGGCTTCCTTTGGGGTCTTCTACGATATTTGTAAGTCCCAAGCCCGTCCTTGGCATTGTCTCTTGACCTTCTTGTTACAAGCATGGCCTCACTCACTGGTTCTCGTTGTTCGCCCTGTGCTTGTATAAACTCTTCCAACAAGTCCTTGCTCTCGTTAGTAGGCTTGACTGTTACGTCAACACCTTCCTTGCCTTTCCCTTGAGGTTTGATGAGGTCACCCTTGCTAAAGGTTGTGACTATCCTCACACCCGGTAGTGTCAGGTGTATCCTCTGAGCTACGTAGTTAGCCTCACATTTGGTCGCCCTTTTGAAGGGTGTTCCCAAGAGGGTTTCCTTACCATTTTTAGCACCATTCGGAGGAACATGAAATGGGATAGGCAAGCTCTCAGTTTCAATTATTGCAAGGATATTTCACTTCCCCATGAGTGCTTGTGGAGGTCCCCCATAAGGGCTAAGAGTTGCATTAGTTGGTGTTAGCTCTGGTTGGCCTAGTAGGGTCCATGCCTCATAGGTCAAGACATTAAAATCTGCTCCTTCATTCAGAGCATCGATAGTATGCTCTCTTTTTGCGGTGAGTTTGACCCTAAGATAAGCAGGTGGTACTATGTCTTCATCCTCCGGGTCTTGGCTTGTAAATTTAAGTCTTCTGATACATGCCCTTGAGTCCCCAACTGCACGACCAGATGTGGATTCTCCACTGATGTCTTGGTTCATTAGTGCAGTGCTATTCAAGGAGCATCTATTGTCAGGACTGTTGTATCTAGTCATTCTCGCTATTGTGGCTTGATGTTGTTGCTCTCCGCTTTGACTAGATGCAGTCCGAATGCAACACGTATGTGTTTCTGCATTGTGGCCTTTTTGCCCTTGTTGGCTAGATTGTCCCATTGAGGTTCTAGGGTCTCTGTTTCTCTCAGTCTGGGCATGGGCTTTTGGTTGCTCTTTCGTCAGTGAGAATCCATGTTCATGTAGAGCCATTACTACGCTAGGGTCAAATTTGGAGGACCTGTCACAACGTGCGTTTCCTCTCCAACCTACTTGGGGGAGGTGCGGAGGGGGCAGAGCTCCCTCCGCAGGGGTCCTCTCCTATTGGTAGGGTCCTTGAGAGGTTTATCTGAGTGAGTTCCTTCAATTATTGAATGCAACCCTCACTTTATGGTCACTTAGTATGCGTGTTGCTCCTCGTGCACTTGTGCTCAGTCAGGCTTTCAATTTCTTTAAGCGCATTCAAGTGCGAAAATTCACAGAGAGTGCAACAAGCTACTTGAAGCATCTTATGCACTCCCACTTTGTTCGGGCCTGATAGGCTTGCTGGTTACTTTTCTGGCCGCCTTGATGGGGTTCAGCACCTTTCCAATATGTTGCCGCGTTTGTTTTTGGCCAATCAGGTTTTAACTGCTCAGTGCTTTGCGTCTACGTCTCTGGGTCTTGCTGCTGACTACTTCAAGCTGCTAAGCGGCTGCGCCCTACAATTTTGCCTATTCCATTGCCAGAGTCAAGTTCTGAGGTCCTAAGGGCTTTCGACAGTTTGCGTTGTTGAGTTCTAGCTGGGTCGGGTCAAATTTATGAGAATTTGATCAAATTTTTTTACTCGGCTCAGCTGGTCCAAATTGCAGGGGCCGAGTGCCCGATTCGGCCATTTGAGAGCCGAGTAGAAGGGGCCGTATGTAACTGTCCGAATGCCAAATTCGGCCAGTCCGAACCTAGATGTCCGGGGGTCGAGTGGGCCGAGGTCGAGTCAGGAGGGCCGAGGGCCGAATTCCAAGGTAGTCCGAGTGCTCAATTCGGACGGGCCGAGCGGTGGGTTTCCAAGTGGTAGTGGCCGAATGGTCAGAGGACCAAGTGGCCGAGGGCCGAGTCGAGTGGTCAAGAGGGCCGAGTTGGATGGTCTGAGGGCCGATTTTGGGACTTGGCCCAGAATCGCCGTCACTCGGACATGCCCAGCGCAGCGCATTTTTTCACCGGACCTCACGAAATTTGCCGCGCCGAGCATTGGAGGCCTTCCCCCTAGTCAAGCAGCTCCAGATCCATCCTACTCATGTAGGGGAAGGTGTAGAATTACCTGGGTTGGAAAAATATCTCTCGGATGACAAGATCGAAGCGGATCCACTCACGAAGCTTTCCTCTTCTCTCCTGCTTTCCTGAAACCCTGTAATGCACAATGTGGCCTTTCTTGCCACTCTTGGCCCTTATACCCCTTCTTGGGTATGTTATTGATGCCCCCAATCACTCACTTGCCGATCTTAGGCATCACAAGAGAGATTTTTACCATTTTTTGCATGATTTTTGCTATGTTTTGCAACAGTAAACCCTAATGCTTATTTTCTTTGTTTTGCTTTGTTTTCACCTATTCTAATGCATCCAAATCACAAAGTAAATACCTACACTACTCCATCTCACAACATAAATCTCAAAAAAGCAAAAAACCTACTTGCCAAGGAGATCGAATACCCTCTTCAACCCCCTCACTTCCTACCTATCTCAAGCATCGGTTCGGGGAAAACCCTACTTCAATGCTTGATTCGAAGCGCACAAGCGCTCAAGACTTGAATCTGTTGGTCCCGGCAAAACGGAACCAAAATGTGGGAGCTTTTGCTCAACCGCCAAGACCCATGGACCACTTATTGTTTCAAGCGTTCCAAGCCAAGCACTAATGGCTACCTCTCACATAGTCGACGCGCCATCCATATCTACGGGTGTAGTGAGCTTACCTCCATGCCATTCGAGTTACCTCCTCTCCCATGCACTCCGGTAGCTCCACGATCCAAGTGCAAGCTTCAAGCAAGCTCCATCCTCAAGCTCCACGCTCCAAGCTCCATCACAGCGAACAAGAGAAGAGAAGAGAAGAGAAGAGAAGAGAAGAGAAGAGAAGAGAAGAAGAGAGGAGAAGATGGAGAGCTTCTCCACCCCACGGTCCCTCACCCCCACACACTCACTCCCTCACACTCTCACACTCCCTCTCTCAAGCACAAGCTCAAGCAAGCAAGAACAAGAAGAAGAAGAGGAAGAGGAGAGCTACTTTTGGCCACACACAAGAATGAGCTTCTCATTCACTTTTCAAATTTATATACAAAACCCTAAATCCCTTTTGGGCGGTCATCCCCTTTTCCCTTTTTTATATGGCCGGCCATTTTTCCCTTTTTTACATGGCCGGCCGTAGCCTGGCCCTTTTTCCCATTGTCCTTCTATCTTCTTAGCTTCCTTTCCACCACCCATCTACATTTACAAATTGTACGGGTGAGAGCATGACGCTCCTTGAATTAAACCATGATGCACTTGCAATCTTTTACAAAAGTTTTGACTTGCACTTTTCCTCGTGCACCTTTGTCTTCCGTTTCTCTTTGCCTTGGCCTTTGTCTTTGTCTTCTGTTTTAGCTTTCTGGATTTTCCACTACTTGGCACTCTTTTACAAGATTTCAGGGTGCACCTTTGTATTTTAAAATGCACCTTTCCCCTTTTGCATTTTCCTTGGAAATTTTAAGGTTGCCCTTGCACTTTTGGCCTTTTCTCATCTTCTTTCTTCAGTCGGGCTACGTTTTTTCCGCCTTTGCCCTGCATCTTTTTTATTCCCTTTTGCTTTCTTCATGTTGGGGTTAAGAAGGTGAGAGTAGCTATAAGATATAGTGGTCTTTGTAGAAGTGAGCATTAAGAGAGGATTGAGAAGTGAGCTCACTAATACTTAAATAGATTTTTCTTGAGACTGGGAACATAATAGACTCTATGTACCTTGATTATGTGATTGGAGGGAAGCTCCACTTGAATTGTGCCATAGCCTTGAGCTTGTTGAATGCTGTTATTCCCCATGGAAACACTGAGTGGAGTGGAGATCTCTTTGAAGTCGACTAACAATTCCTTGTGAAAAGTCATATGATGAGTAGCTCTAGAATCTAGAAACCATGTATATTCTTCTTTGAGGTTTGATGAAGGTTCCCAAACACTTGTGGCTAGGCTGATGATTGTTTTTGGTTGCTCTTTGATGTCATAATTGCCGATGCTAACAAAGTGAGCTTGACCTTTTGATTGATATTTGTTGAATCTATTTTTTTGATGACAATCCTATTCAATATGACCTTGTCTTTTGCAAGCATTACATATGAGATAATAATGAGGATTTCTTGTTAAGGATAGGGATTGAGAAGACTGGGCTTATGTTGAGGATTAACAACTTGAACAATCCCTTTGAAGTTAGACTGAGAAGAAAAATTGGGCTTTTGATGAAGGTGTTGAGTTCTTTTGTGAAGATGTCTTGGGTTGTAAGCAGTTACAGCTAGAGCCTTGGATTCTTGATTTGAAGAAGTAGAAAGAGTATCTCTCATGACTTGCTCTTGTTTAATTCTATTAATCAGTGGTTGAAGCTTGAGTTTATTAGTGGAGGTTTGAGTAGTAATAAAGGCTCTCCAAGATAGAGGCAGGGAAGAGAGTAGAAACATGGCTTGCAATTCTTCTGAGATGACTAAACCAGATATTATGGTTTCATCTAGTGAAGATTGCCAATGTTCTAAGAACTTAGTGGCAAACTAATCTTCATGCATAGTGGCAGTAGATAGTTTTCTAAACATGGTCATTTAGTAAACAATATCTCTATGTTCATATGTATTGTTGAAGAATTCCCAAATACCTTTTGCAGTGGGTATTGTTCTTACTAGTTGTGCTTGTCGATCTCCACAATGAACAAGTATTTCCATTCTTGCAGCTACATCTCTTTGCATCCAATCTTCCTTGTCTGCTCCTTCTTGTTCAGGGAGTCTTCCTTGCCATTGATAATATTCCATAGGTTTTCTTGAGATATGTAAAGTTCCATCCTTAGTTTCCACACTTGATAGTTACTTCCATTGAGTTTGTTGATCTTGATGTGTTGGTTGTAGGAGGTAGTGGCATTGACAAGAGCCCTTGGAAGAATGAGAGTAAAGGAGGATGAGTAGTTTGTGAATTTGAGGAGAATATGATAAGCTAGAAAGATAGGACATGTTGCTCTGATACCATGTAGTGAGAACTAGGAACTTAAAGATAAGAGGATAATGCGCACAATAAGAGAAGGAGATAGAGACAATATAGAAAAAGGAGTGAACTGCAGTTAAACATTTCATTGCTAGTAGTTGTATATATACACGATACATTAAATGAGGTAGGTGAGCTATATCTCTAAATATCTGAGATATTTACAAAGTGGATATCTATGAGATCCTTTTGTCCACATACTGACTTGTCCTTATCTTATCCAAGCTTTTATCCTTATCCACAACTTTATCTTAACAAGGAGCAGAAAGACCCTATCAAATCTTCAAGAAATTGTCAAAATATCCTTGCTGTCTTGAATTTGCCATAGCTAGGGTTTCCATAAAGATTCAAAGACTCAAGAGAAGAGAAGGAGCTGGAATATAACAATCAAGAGCTCTTTATTGGAGAGTATAGAGCTTGATTGCAACAACACAAATGAAGCTAGATGTGACATGTCTTGCTGAGGATTCAGATGTGGCCATGTTGAAATTCAATGCAATTCACATTGATGCATCATGATGTCCACGTGGTCTTCAAGCTTTGCTTCCATAGCAAAATGATATTGTATGGATAGTAATCATGGTAAGAAAGAAGCCCATGCCATCCTTGAAGCTCAGAATGGAAGGAAAAGAGAGATTGAAGTAGTAATCTCCATGGAAGCTTGTGAGAAAGCTTGAGAGAAAGAGAGATAACTCTTGATTAGAAAAATATAAACTTGTTTAAGCCCACCCTAATCTTCATTAACCCTAGTTTCACTAAGAACCTCCAAAATGGGCATCTTCTTGAACATGAATTGCTAAAATGTCCAAGAACTTGCCATTTCTTCTTTAGACCTTCTCCAAGAGCTCTAAAATTGGTCGACTAATTGTAAGAAACCCCAACTAGTCACAGTTTGAATTGTACCAAGTCTAATTACCAAATCTTGAATCCTAGTTTCCTTGGATGGTACTCGTAACAAGATCTAGACTTGAAAATGACATTGCCAAGAATCAATTTCGAGACTTTGATACCATTGTAAAGAAGCTAATTCCCATAGCAAACTAAAATACCAAAAATACAAGAAATACACAATAATGCCAAGAAAGCCATAGACAAGGTAGCTAGGCTGCCATGAATCTTGTTATCGATTTGATACAAAGGCTGAGAATCATTTATGAGTTGCTGCAACATGATATCCTCCTCATACTATGGAGGAGCAGGGCATCCACCCAATACCATGGTGGCTAAAGAGTATGCACCCTCAATGGATGGTGGGAGGTGGAAACCTCAAACATGAAATGTTTAGAATTGGCAAAAGATGCTTGGCAAGTTACAACTTAGCATGTTGTATCTAACCCTAGACCTAAGGCTAAATATTGGCTTTGGTATTATTTTTCTTTATTACAAAAGGCATCTATGAGGAATTCAAGGTTGTGTAATGAAATAGGCACCTTGTGACATATACACTTCTTTTTGAGTCACTTCTAGGCAACATGGACAAGGCCTTATAGTCCCACTTGCCAACACTCCACTTGTCTAGACGAAGACCAAATTTCAAATTGTTGATGGGAATAACTTAAGGGTTGATAATTTTACATCAATTTTGGAACATAAGATGATTCCTTTATTGCTTAGTAAGGGTTTGTCATCATAAGAAATTTATGACTTTGTTTTTAAGAAAAGTAAGTGTTTTTATATGTTAAATATGTGTAGTAGTATCTCTATTCAAACCTTGTTTAGACCAAAAATAGTGTATTTGTATGTTCAACACATAAGATTGACCTATTTGGAGGATGGAATGTGTTTTTGAGTATCGAGTACATATGTACTTTTAAATTGATGAGATCATTATTTGAATCTATCCCAATATGTAGTTTGACTATAAAAAATGATCGATGAGCGAGTGTCTTGTCACAATAACTAATAAATCTATAGTCCTACTTGTTAATGTTTTGGTGCATGCTTATGGTTTCATGTTGCTCAATCAAACTATGAGGTGGCCATGTGGTGTTAAAGAAGTTGACCACCCCTTCAGTGCACTGCTTATCACTTTTACATTAGTGCATTGCCTTGGGATCCCTATTTCTAGTGTTAAATGCATGCAACGCGTGGAGCTATTGCACAGTTCATCTATTTTTGTTTATCAACCATTTTGGAAAAACTGGACTCAAGAAGGGCACAGTAAGAAATTGATTAGAAATCCTTAATCTTGGATTAGTCCCTCTTCTATGGTCATCATTGCATGCCTTTTTGTCCTTTGGCTCCCTAACATTCATAGACTCCACTCTACTTTTTCTAGTAGATCCCACTTAGAAAGGAGAGGGACTCCCCTACTTTTCACCTAGGTAACTACCCCTTTTCATCCTCCAAGATGGGATCCACCACATTTCAAAAAGTGTCACATATGCATATTAGGTTTATTTTTTCACCCCCAAAAGTGTTTTTAAAACAGTTTTCATAGAAAAGAGATTTCTTTTTCTCAAAAGATGTCCAATCATATTACAAGTTAAAATATGTATTTTAACAAATTATTATTATTAAATTTCATCCAAATCACTTTATTTTTAAAAATACCCACATGTGTGATTCTTGAGACTTTGCATAGGTAGCTATATATCCATTTTATGCTCCAGTATTTCTCTTAAGTGCCACATTAGTAGCGGGGGCCAATTTTGATCTCAAAAAGTGAGATTTTTTTCTCCCCTCCTAAAAAATGGCATTCTCCATATCTAATGGTGTCTAACCATATTATATATTCATTTAAGTATTTTTCATGCTCAAATTTTCCCTCTAATCCTTCTAAATCAATATTGGATTGAAAAACTCAATCTACACAATTTCCTCTCCTACCTTACATTTCATAATGTAATCGCTTAGGGACATAAGCAACTATTATAAGAGGAAAGTGCATTTGCATGTTTGTGTGAATAAAGGGTGCTATTACAACGACCCCATATAGCAAGAGTGGCCTAAATTCAACAACTACTTTCTAATATTGTTTAGAGGGAAAGAAAAATATTGATATTTGGATAGACGGTTCCTTATATCTAAACGATCCTAGCACTAGGCTAAATCCACCCTTTATTCCATTTCCTCCTTACTCAATTTTGTTGGAAATGGTGAATAAGGTCTATTAGGTTATTACAAATGCTGAGGTGAAAATATTCGTATGCATCAATATTATCAATCAATATTATATAACACTCATAAATCATTGTTACAATCCCAGGTCCTTTAATTGTGCTACAAAAAGCCTTGCAAGTTTAGAAAAATGAAGTGTAGAAACTTGAAGAAGAATTGAAGTAGATCAAAGACAAGGAACAAGAGAAGGTATAAGTCATGTAAACAAATTTGATCTTGGAGGAGGAGAATGCTTCATTGAAATCACTTTTGAAGAAAATGGAGAAGGATAAGAACATTGCATAAATGGAGTTGGAAAGGTGCAAGCAAACTTCCATGGGTTATAAGGAAAGAAAACATCATTTGCCAAGAATGCTATCATCACTATCCTTGAATCATGAAGCACAAAAAAGACATGTGCAAGAATTGAGGTTCATAATCCCACATTGAAAGATAATCTAAAATTACTACATCATCTGAGAATGTCTCTTGCTTAAGAAACTTTTTCGATGATACCAAAGGCCAAGATGAGGGTCAATAGTTGAAGCTTATAAAGGCATTCTTAAAAGGCAAGCATCTAGTTTGAATTTTGAGAGACCCTTGACATTGAGCACTTCATCTTGTTGCTTCAAATGGGGTTCTGATGGATGTTCTTAATAGTTTAATAGTGGAAAAAGTACAAATGGCTTCTTATTTGATTGGGGTTCATCGACAAGGTTACGAGAGATCTATGTGACAAACATGAAATGCATCAATTGGAGAGCCAATAGGACAAATTTTTTCATCAAGAAATATATATAAGTAAAATGAAGCAAACCTTGGAAAGCTATTTCCTATGAATATGATGAGTTCAACAATATTCTTGTTGACCTAATTATATTACAGTGCACAATGGCTCGTTTCTACAAGGTGTAATGTGTGTAAGGTATTGACTTGTTGTAACATAACATTGATAATACGATACAATTCACTTATATTGTAGTATATTTATGATTTAGTATGTTTATCAAGTACTAGTTTAACTTTGGAGTTTGTTGGAGCTCAATGAATGCCAAATGATAAAATGAGAATGTAGACTAGAAAGAGTAATCTTATACTAATGAATTATGCAATGGCCTTTGCCAAAGACAAAACACTCCTCCATTTAGTATACAATTGAAAAAGGAGATTAAGTAGCTAGCAGTACTTGAGGTGCCTAAGGAGTTGCATAATGTGTTATCATGGATCTTTCAATAAACCCACTATCTCAACATAATTGTGAAACAATAAAATGGTAAGAAGCTCTTTGTGAAAACTAGCACTTAGGTGGTGATCTCAAAACACTCAAGTATATGTTGAATCATGACACGAAGGCATTGGCGTTGCGACCTTGTCCATATTGTATGAAAATAAATAATTTTGTCAAGTCCTTGGAACATGCCATGTGGAATGAAAGCACTGGAGCTCTCTAAAGAACACCAAAGAAATGGGGCAAATACTGAAAGAAAATCTATCTTGTCATACCAACAAGCTTTTTCTTCATGCTTCAAGAAACCACATGAAGAAAAAGAACACTATGAACATGAATTTTCTATGCAACATCATAGAATGAATCTCCCATAGATTTAACATAACAAATCTTCATATCCACCAACCACAAATAAAATTAACACAAATGAACACTTAATGTTGAATGAAAAATGATCACATAAGCTTCATTATTCATGATTCATAGTCTTCTTCTTTCAATATCTCACACAATATCTCACAGATATAATGTTTTGCATAGAAAATTGGCCATCTTTGGCTGAATCTCTATCTCACACATGCTCTCAATCACTCATACATCATAATCCTCATCTAATAAAATATAATAATACTCAGTAACCCTCTATTGGTCGTGGATACACCTCTAAAGGGGCATGCTTGATCCGAAGAGACACCAAAGATACTACAGTGACCTTTCAAAGCTCACTACTAGCACTATACTTGAGACTTTATTTTGAGTCTTTAATAGTTACATCTTTACTTCTTTGAAATCTTTTGAGCTTGTATTCTTTCCTTTCCAAGATTAGAAAACTTCACCAAGCTAAACATTCATTCCATAGAACACTTACAAGAGCAAACAAAAGACAAACAGAAGATATACAAAAGCTCAATAGACCACTATAGAATATCAATAGAAAGCATACAAACTATATAGCTCAAACCAAATCCAATCTAAACCATAAAAAACCAATTAACACATATTCAACCACACTCAAACCTAAAAATTCACAATCTTACCTCTCAAACAAAAGGAAAATAGACCAAATAGAGGTAAACGTAGGCATATCAGAACCAAATAAACATACCACAAAACCTAAAATAATATCACAACTCAACTAAAAATCAATAGAAGCTTCTCAAACACATTCAATCCATCCTAAAACACTTCAAAAACTATTCAAACAATCAATTTCATCATACAATTAATTATGCAACACCCAAAAAACAACCAAATATTCAATCATTTCAATCCTTTACATATCCCTAGACTTAATCAGGAAGCATCCTTATGACCTTGAAAAAAGAATAATAAAAGCTCAAAAAAACCAATCACTCTAATCATCATCTAAAAACCATTAGCTCTAACTCCATCCAAGCAGCAAAACAACTTTGGTCTAAACAAATATATGAAAGGAAAATCATAAATCAGTATTAATTAATCCTTGACTTAGCAAAACAGAATAAAAAAACTATTAAAGGATATAATAACTTTTTTTTCTCATCCACACAAAATCCATGGCTTTATCTTCAATCAACATCCAACTTTGATCCACTTCAACTCCAACTTTGCCTCCTCGACAATGATAACTCACATACACATAATATCCACAAAACATTGAACTCGCTTTCACAAGATAATGTAGTCTGAATGGCACAATCCCTCAAAAATTTGGAGAGCAAAAGGAAGGTTTTTTGTTTTAAAAAAAGATACATGAGAAAGCCAATCCTCTTGCTTATTATGATGAAGACAATTCTTTTTGATTTGCATACTAAGCTTCAATCTCTCCAATGATTTGCTCTCATCTACAAGATAGATAGGAACATTGTGAAGAAACTGGAGAAATCACATCGTTTCTATCAGGATAACAAACCTAATAGGAAAATCTTGAGCAAAGTAGTACATCACATCCATCTTAGTTGTTGACACATCCTCATAAGGATTGATAGGAAGGGGAGATATAGGTTTCCTTGTGCTCACATGCAAACGTTGATCCATAAAAGCCAAGTATCAACAAAAGTGAGTAGCCAACCTCACAAAAACATTTTCTGATTGTTTGAGAAAACTAAAGGTAGAAAGTTGAACATGTAGACAAAGTCTCCCATGATTCCAAAATAATAGGCCAATTAAAAATTGGTCATGCTAAAGAATCCTACCATGTACACTATTGATGACGAAGTATATCACTATCAAACCCATTGGTATCCACAACTAATGATGGATGAAGGTTTATATAATCAATAGGTTTAGGTAAGTGAATCACAATTGAACTATGGAGAGGAGGATATGATAAATCATAAAAAGTGAAAATAGTAAGTGATAGGCATGTTGAAAAAGGAGGGAAAGAAAACAAGAAAATCTAAAGAGATTTTACACAAGAAGTGGATGGAACATGATAAACAATAGGAGGATTAGGAGAAATAGACATAACAGTAGGTTCAATGATATGAGCAATGGATAATACAAGGATATGAGGAGACAATGTAGGGTAAAAGGTAAGCATAGGGATCGAATCAAGATTAGTATTAAGAAGGGAGATATAAACAGAAAGACATTGAGAGATCTTCTAATAAAGAAAGGAGATCGACAAGATTAGTTGATAAACATAAGATTGATAGTTAAAGGCTTGAAAGAAGAAATCAATAAATAGAGGATTTTTTGCAATGTAAGAAAGGATTTGTGTTGTGAGTGCAAGGACTGGATATCGGATTTAAAGAATGTACTCCAACGTCAACAGTGAACCATCAATATCTTTCTCTAAAGGTGGATGCAAAGCATGACCTTTACATCACAAAGTCTTCTAGACATATGTCTACAAACTATCTAAAAGGCTAAGCTCCACATAGTGAACAAAAATGGCTTCATTTGGGATCTACAAGTCTCTTGCAATATACATACATGACAATTATTGTGCCTCATGGAAAATTAGATCATCGATAGGATGATTAGAAACCAATTTAAGTAAAACGTCATATCAAAGATTATTCCATCCATGTTCTGATGCTTCCAAGTCAATAGTACTAAGAGAAAAATATAGGGAAAACTTCTACTTTTGGTATTTAATCCAAAAGATAGAGAGATGCGACACAAGATTAGCAAAGTGAAAAAAGTTTTCATGCAAATAATAAATATGCTATTTATGATGATCCACCTTAGCAAAAAGAGCATCACTTTTCATGGATTTTTTGTCATCACAGAAGTTGAGGAGTCATGTCCCTATCACCGTTTCACCATCAAACCTTGCATGTGCCTCACACACTGCCATGTTCTATTGTATTTCCTTCTTCATATGCACCCTAAGACACAATTAAATTGCTAATAAAATCAACTCAACATTGCACCACCTAATGAACACAATGCACCCCATAAAATTACAATTAAAATAAATCCAACCATTAATTTATAAAAGAAACTCTCGCCATTGCACAAGCACATTGCACTCTAAACCCACTTAATTTTTAAAATTAAAAATGAACCCCACTATCACATGTGCATGCATACACACACTATAGGCACATTAAATTGTAATAAAATAAAACCATGTCATCACACATGCATATGCACTACACTAAATATCATCTAATTGTAAAAATAAATGGTATTTTTAGAGACCCTTGTCAAGTTCGAGTATAAGTGGGCTATGAATTATGATTCAGTGCATTAATAGGCTAAATTAAAAGTAACTACTATCTAAGTTCTCAACTCACAAAAGGGATTTGGTTAGCAATCACCCACTCACTATATAGCACCATAGGCTGATGCGATGCACTCACAAGGATGGGGTTATTGATTAAAGTTGGTCATATCAGTCGTTGTCTAATTTGTTTGTTAGTCTATGGTTTTATTGCGAGTCTACTGTCATTTGTATTTAGTTTCTTGTCAATGTTAGGGTTTGTGGTATGCTTAATCTTTTATTTTATTTTGTGTGTTTGATTATGGGGTTCCAGGGTGCTTGTGTGTTTGCTCAATTGCACGTGTGCATAGGTCATGTTGAGTTTTTAACATAGGTTGTGGATTGTTTGGGGTTGGTCTCTAGCCTATTGGTCTGGGTTTTTTCCTGATTTTCTCTCAGTGGTGGTTTCTAGGTTGTTTTTTCTAGAATTCCCTTTTTTATCTTCCCAATTTTTATCCTATGTAGTCTAAATGGCACCCCCATTGATAGTGGTTCAACATGTCCTACTACTAGTTTATGACTATTCCTTATTGCTAAAAGCTGATTGTATTCGTTGAGCCAATCTACATCATTTTGTTGCCCTCACATTCCCACCAGTGGATGCTAAAATCTATTATTCCTTTCTAGAATCTTATAAAAAGCATTCAAGCTTGGTGTATGGTTGTAGCTTATGTTTATCTTATACCAACATCAATGAGGCCCTCTTTTTACCCCTTGCTACTTCTCCTATGCCTAGTGGCAACCATTTGTATCAAGCGAGAATATTGTTACTCTTCTTCAAAAGGGCACTTCTACCCCATTGGTGCCCAATAGTCATTACTAGTTTAGGGTATTAATGGCTAGTATATATTCTCCTGTATGGAAAATAGTTATGCCAATCCTTACATGATTGCTCTATGTTTGGCAAGCTTGCGCCAAACTGCTTGTCCAAGGAGTTTTTTATTGCTTCTACCAAGATCCTTGAGGTTGTCAAGTTTAATTGGGCATAGATCCTTTTGACAAATATGGATTAACATTTTCAACAACTTCAAAAAGGCCAACTTAGCAATGTTTCTTATGGGGCTTTCTTCCAGAAGGTGATTATCCTTAAGTGTAGTGGGAGCTCATACTCATCCGCCAAGACCCATGGAGGACCGTTTATTGCTTCATCAAGCCTTTTAAGCGAGCACAAATGGCTATCTCTCACCTAGCCAATGTGCCTTTGATCCTACGGGGGTGTAATGAGCTTACCTTGATGCCCGAATGAGTAGCCTCCTCCCATAAGCAAACCGGTAGCTCCAACCTCAAGCCTCCACCTCCAAGCTCCATCCTCCATAGCTGTGTGTGAGAGAAGAGAAGAGAAGAGAAGAGAAGAAGAAGGGAGGAAATAATGAAGAGCTTCTTCTCTATGATCCCTCACCCTCAAACACTCACACACTCACTCCCTCTCACACTCTCACACTTCCTCTCTTAAGCGCACACAAGCAAACAAGAAGGAGAGAAAAAGAGAAAAATAAGAGACCACTTTGGCCACACACCAAAGAATGAGCTCCTCCTTCATCTTTTGGGTTTATATACAAGCCCTAAATCCCTTGGGAACCCATCCCCTTTTTTACATGACTGGGCAACTTGCCAAGGTCCTCTTTGCCTATTCCCTTCTAGTTGCCTTATGCCTTCACCTATGTTTGTTTAGACTTTGCAACTTGCATAGGAGGGAGCTTGGCACTCTTATAAAATGAATTACATTGCACATTGCACTTTCCTTATTAGAGACTCCGGAGCACCTTGCTAGAATATTTGGTGCTTTCCCAAATTCTTTCTAAGCACCTTGCTAGAATATTTAGTGCTCTCCTTCATTCCTCTGAGCACCTTGCTAGAATCTTTGGTGCTCTCCCATGTTCCTTCTGAGCTTGCCTTCTCCTCTAATTTTCTTGGGAAGAATGAGCTTCTCCATTCACTTTTTGACTTGGGACTCCTTGGTCTTCCTCTGCTTCTTTTTGGCTACATGGTCCATGTTAGTGATATGTCTGTAACATTACCCCCCTCCTAGATAAGTGCCAGTCCCATGACACTTCGGTGTTGTCCCACACTTGAGGATCTAGTTCTTGCCTAAGGGGGTGCAGTGAGTGTGGCTTAGGGAGGAAGGTCTAACCATAGGCAAGGGTGACCTCCCTATGAAAAAACATGGATCTAGAGCATAGCACTGACTATGGAGGACGAAAGTTGATAACAAGACTCATAGTGACATAGACAAGAAGACAAACTATTGTTCTCAAGTGAATTAGGTTCCAAGATGTAGGTTTGGACTCATAAACACAATCTTGAACTGACAATGTCACATAAACAGAATGAAGTACAAAGTACAAAATAGCATTGCCTTGAAAAGTGAACTAAGTACATGTCTTTATAGCTTTTCGGTTTCTCCACTCTAGTCACTGTGAATATGGGATTTAGGACATCTTTTTTTGGAGCATACACCATTTGTTATTTCTCAACACCTCCCCTCAAAGGATGAGTCCCTAAACTTGCTAGCTTTTGCCCCCCCTACATGATAACATGGCTCGGGAGACTAGCTCTTAGGCAGCCTAGTCAAGTTAAAGCTTGAGACTTTACATCTTTGGCAAGGGTTTTTACAAAGAAAATATGCTATGGGAACAAATTCCTTAGAACAATCTGTTAGAGTTTTTGATGGTAGAGGAAGCATCTTCTTCTTCTTCTTCTTCTTCTTCATTCATGAATTGACTTTGGTGGTGGTCATTTTGCATCTGCTATGCTCTTTTCTTGTGGAAACATTCACTGGCAATATGGCCAATTTACCACAATAAAGACATGTAATCTGACTTTTATTTTCGGTGTTGAATCCTTGACCTCTTCCTTTGGGTCCAATAGCTCCTTTGGTGTATAAGAGATTTTCCCTTGAGTTGGTCTCTTTTACATCTTTACTTTTAAATTTTCTTTCTCCATTAAGCAGTGAGTGCTCAATGTCTTTGAGTGGGAGTTGGGAACATTACTTAGTGTTGAAACAAGGTTCTCATACAGTTCATGATTAACATTGGCAAGTAGCACTGCTATTGTCTCATCCTCATCAATGTTCTTTTTAAGAGTTTCTACTTGAGTTTTAAGGTTCTTAAACTTATTGATGTGTACAGTCATAAATGAACTATCTTTTACATCCAACTTATAAAACTGCATAAGTAATTTTACATTTGTCAAGTTCTTTGCTTGTGTACCAAAAATTTTGTTAAGTTCTTCCCATTCCTTCTTTGCATCCTTGATGCTAGAGATGTGGTGTAATGCATCATCAGAAAGTCCCCAGACAATAATACCTAGAGCTTTGTTGTTCATCTTCTTCCATGCCTTTGTTTTAGGCTGGTCTTATGCAACATCTTCCTCTTTAGCATATTCTACATCATCTTCTTCAAGGAGATCCCAGATGTCTTTCCTCATGAGATGATACATGGTTTTCTCTTTCTAGGCGTGAAATTTGTCACCATTAAACTTTGCTATCTACTCCAGTTTAGTCATCTTAGAAGGAGGTCCTACCACAAGAACACTCGAGCAGTGTCTATCCTTTTACACAAAAATTGAGACTTACAAATGGATTTGATCAATAGGGCTTTAAATCACTACACGTGCTGAGAATAGGCTTTTGAGTAGCTGAGGTAAAGTCATTGAATGGCTTGTTCATGAGTGAGCTAAATAAACAAGTGCCAAGAGACACTGATTGAGTATCAAGAGATACTATTGATGTTGAGTCTCCTTGTTGAGCTAGATGTTGTTGACTTGATTCTTTCAAATCTTCAAAGATTCTCAAGGACTTTTCCTCCTTGTTGATTAATCAGTGGCATTGAGTAGATGAGAGTTACAAGGGGTCCCTTGAGTCTTCCAACTAGCAAGGATAAGAAAATAAGGTGAGAAATGAAGCTTGATCACTTTTTGGCTATGGTGGATTGTGATTAGGGTTTTTAGTCCTCGACTAGTTTTTCATTTGTAGCAACATGTACACGTAGTCAAATGACAAAATATTTGATGGAGAGTTGGCCCATATAGTAAGCTTCAATTTCCCTATACTTGTAGGGAGAATCGCGACCTGTGTGCGCAACACTAGCGGTAGGAACAGAGGTCGGCGCAGTAGCAGTGGTCAACGGTACGAACAATGGTCGGTGCAGTCTAGACAGATCGGACGAATTTTCATAATGCTGGAGGTATAGTGCACCAATGCCATCAAATTGAGGTGCTAGAGAGAAGTTTTAGGAGTAGGGGAAGAAGTTTGCAGAAGAGATCTCAGTTGTTGAGAAATATGCAATCACACCCATGTGACAGCCTCTTTGTATGGAGCAACAGGGTAAGACACAAGCAGTTTGCTAGAAAGGATACTTGTATGAAAGATGTCTAAATCCCATAAGAGAAAAACGGAACCATCATGAGCCTATAAAGTGACGTACCTTCTTATCATTCAAGGATGGAATACAACTATACTTTTTCCTTTCAGTCATAGTTAGTGTCATACTCAAGATTGTGTTTATGAGTCCAAGCTTCCATCTTGGAACCTAATTCACTTGAGTAATAGTTGGTCTCTTTAGTCTATGTTATCATGAATATTGTCTTTGTGTTTCATCCACCATAGCCATGCTCTAGATGAGTTTAAATTTAAGCCGAGCATGCATGATCTGAGCAGAGATAGAAACTGAGTATGCAAAGACCGAGCAAAGCAATAAAAAAGAGCAACACGAAGAGAAGTGATAGAATTTAACCACTATAGAGCCAAAATCACACATCTTATCTACTCTAATTGTTTATTGAAAACTCTCAAACCTTACTTACAACACCATGACTTGAAGAGAAAAAAAAAACTCCATGCATGCTCAAATTTGATAATCAAACCATATGATAGAGATTACAAGACTTGAGGTTATCAAAATTTTCAAACCAACTCATTCAATACTCATAGTCTTAGCACAATAGTCATTGTCTTAACACAACACCAAGAGCTCAATACACTCCACACCCTCTCTTCTTCACACTCATCATCTACAAAATAACATCCCACTCTTCTCCCTTTGTTGGTTTTTTTCTTGATTGTATCATAGAAGGCATCCTTGCTCATCTTCCTTGCAACTTCCTCCGCATAACATGGTAGTACACTACAATAAGAATTTTATAAACCACATTTCATTAACATTTCAAAGAACATGGCAAAAACTCACATACAAAAGCATATCAGCCTAGAGTGCATATAATGTCCTAAGTAAGTCAATAGTAATTTCCTTGACAAACCATGACAAAACACAAGTCAATAGTAGTAACCATACTAATCAAAAGGGTAGCCATATGCATCATCCACTGGCTCACTCTCTGAAATCTCCTCGTCTGAGTTGGATTGATCTCTACTACTTACAAAAGGTCCCTCTACCAAAGGTTTTAGAATGTGACAAAAAATGTTAGGGTCACTATCAAAAGAATAACAGGGGCGGCCAGATGTGATGCATGCATGCATCAAAGGGGCTGTGCCACTACCCATCTCCAAAGTCAATCCTCCAGGAGGACAAAGAGCCTCTAGAAAGCATCACACAAATCCGACACTCTACTACACACATGATCTCAAATGTGCCTCCTCTCCAGCCTCCAATACCCTTGCAGTATCTGGAAAATAGTGACAAATGACATGCCGTGAGAACTGCACACCATGATCATGTCATAATGTGGCACTCTCTTGAAGACGTAAAGAGGCCATGTAGCCTCGACGTCGTAGCATGTAAAAGTAGAAGGCATCCATCTATCGCACAATAATGACAAAAAATAGAGACATGTCACAAACTAATCAAGAACAACAAAGCACCAAGAAAACTAAGTGTACAATAACCATGTCAAATACCTCTATGGCAATACCCTCAATCGTAACCTCATCCATGAAGGCTAAGTCCCCAACTATGAATCTGCGCATAATCTCCAGCTCACACCGTGGGGCATATTTCTCCACCCACGAGGGAGAGTCCCCTAACAGAAAGAAATATATTTTAAACATTGACAATTACCCAATAATCTTATTCACAAGTACCTAACAATCCTATTTACATATTTTTGACTCAAAGAATCACCTGAAATGGAGGCAAGACAAACAACCCATCCTAAGTTTTCCAAACAAGCTACTACCACTCCAAGTCCATGCCGAATATGATCCTCCGACACCTTGTTCCACAATGGAACACCATCTCGTCCATGCATAGAGTCCATGGGAAGATCCAAGAGCACAAAGTCAATAGCCCATATCATCGTCTTTTTCTTTTTCTTATACTCCACCCCCAATTTATTGATTTCAGAAAAAAGTGTATGGATTTTTGCATAATCCTCATTTCTAATAGAGGATGCAAAATCCTTACCCATAGAAATATAATCTCCACATCCAAATGAAAAGATAGAGCGATCCAAAGAAGCCCCCCTTGTATGGACAAGAGTGGAACATATTCTTTTTGGGATGGTGGTCTAGGACATGAGGATGGACCAAAATAATCACGGCAAGTATAATGAATGAACAACAAGCATAACATACAAGACAATCGACTTGCGTATATCCATAAAAAGAAGCATACCACTATGAAAGCTACCATGCATACCAACATCGAGTGGTGGTGAATTGTCATCAACAAAAATTTCACAATCTAAAACAAAACAAACAAAGAAACAAAAATCTTTATTTTACAAGGAAGGTATATAAAGTATCCAACATAGAAAGCTAGCCTTCTCTAAGTTGCATGAGACATGAATATGCAAAGTGAAATAAGTAAAAGTCACATGTACTTTGTGTCTCACTAATTTGAGCTTGCTTGTGCTTTTGAGCTTGCTTGCCTCTTTGAGCATGCTCACCCCTTTGTGCTTCCTTGCCCCTTATTTGACCACCTTCAAAACCACTTCTTTGTTAGAAAAGTAAAGCTTAAGGAAAGAGAGGAGACAGTTGTGGAAGCTAGTTTACCTTGACTCAGACAGTCACCACTTGCACCCTTTCCCTTTGATTTTTTCCATTCCTCAAACTTAGCTTTCTCACTTGGCAATACATGGGGCGAGGGCATGCCAATCCACCAAGGGCATGTCTCAATCTCAAATGGTGAGAGAGAAATCATATTCTCCCCATACATAGTGGACTCTTTGTTAGTGATATCCGCCCATGTTTTACAAACCTTGGGAAAATAAACAAGCAGCTTGAGGTCTCTCAAGTGAAAAAAATATGGAATATTCAAAGATAATTTATCCAAGCCAACATAAACTACACACTACAATGTCAAACAAAAGGCATTAAAATAGAAAACCAACCAATAGAGCAATCGACAAGTAGCCGCATCAAGATGGGAATGAATAGATTGATCCTCTTTTTTTTGGATTTTTCTTTAGTACCAACTTTCTTAATTTTGCCAAAAATATGTTTTCTGCCCTCTATCATATGGATGCGAAGTAAACACGAAGAGATGGCGCATCGGGAAAATTAATTGGATACTTTGTGGTAGCTGCTATTTTTATCTCTTGCTCCAAAAAACAAAGTGCATTCTTTTCTATCATGTCTAGCAACAGTTCCTTAGACAACCACCTACAATGATAGAAATAATGAAAGGCACGAAAACATGCAAAGCGAAGACAAATTTTTCCATGAACCATAGAGATAAAGCAAGAAAAGTGAAAAATTCTTACGCTCTAAACTCTGTGTTTATTGATGGCATACCATGGGTATTGCGAACAGATCTTGAACTCTCGAGCAATCTCAACCAAGTTATCTTTTTCTCTGCATTGACGGAAGAGATTGCTATCAAATTCAACTTTTCAATACCCACAATGGTGTCCGCTCCATCAAACAGAAGAGAAAAAAAAGCTTCTCTCCATTCCAAGGGATGGATTAATAATATTCAAAACCTAATAAATATACCAAAACCATTTCATATTAGTAAGAGACAAACACAACAATAATAATTTTAAACAAATCAAACATTGCAATAATTTTTGCATACGATTAGTGTACTTTCGTCGCAACTCAGGGGAGATCTGCTTTTCTTTTAAAGCCCTATCCTCTGCACTTAGACCTTTTGTCACTTTAGATACTTTGGTCCTTACTTCCTTTCGAAACTCAACCTACAAAATTTTGGGGAAATCATTGCATACTATACTTTTTAATCCTCTCATAACAAGAAAGAGCCCAAATATATATCTACCTCATAAACAAGCTAGGCCAAATCCTCTCTAGCGAGCGGATACCATGGGGGTGAAGTCTTTGATTCAAGCTTCTTTTTGGCTTCCAAGGTTTTAGCCACATTAGCAGGTTGCTCTCGCAAATAGGATTTAATGTCACACTCACAAATATTTGCAGCATTGACCAATGTATCCTTTAGATTTTTGACTATGACTGCATGCTCATTCAAGCTTGCAAAAAAAAAAACAAAAACATATGTATTTAATGAGAAGGATCACATGCGCATTGTGTTTTGAGAGGAACTTACTCATTCATGCGAAGAAAGCCAGCAAGCAAGGAGACTTTACTGAGTCTAGTTGGATCAAAAACAGTGCTAAAGACTCTCAAATGCCATTCTTTATCATCTTAATATTTCTTTGTAATGAGCTCCATCCAAGCCACTGTGTGATGGTTACCCTCCCACACATAGAACATTTTATTGGAAAGAAAAGACAACCCCTTCTTGGTTCTCAACTCATTGTCAAACTCTTTATCTATAGCCTACCAGTGGGCATCCCATGAAGCCGTCATCTCACTTGTCATCGAAATTGCAACACCCAAAGAAGAGACAGCAGAGACAATGAAAATACCCTTCTCTGGACAGTAAGTTTAACCCTCTAAGGCTATTTTGAGTAGCGAAGTGTCATTTCTCAAACCTTGAACCCTAGGATATGGAAACATCCTACAAAGGGGAATGGGTGGGAACCTTGAAACATCTAAAACCCTGCATTTAGCCAATACATCTCCACCTTTCATAATTTCCACCACCTCATTTTCCCCTTGCTCTTTTTTCTCACTACACATGGACTGCATAGTGCTGCTACTAGTGGGTTGAGACAATACTTGTTCTTTTTGTCTTCTTTTAGAAACCTAGGAAGACATTAATCAAACACAAAACAAACAACATTTGAAACATAGAACTTAGAAACTCGCAAAATCAATATAAGCAACATAAAATATTCCCTAGAAAAAGCATACAAACAAGAACCTGGATAGGAGAGAAATCATCGCCACCACTCTCATCTGTTGTAGGACTAGATGCACACACTCCTTTCTCCTTGCTCATTGACTGAATTATAAATCTTTAGTTCACACATAAATATTAAGAAATCAAAGCTGCAACAATTGAATGTAAAACCTTACTGTAAGAGACCCAAATGACCTATGTTTTTTTTGCTTGTTGTCTCTTTCGTGGAGGCATGATTATTCCCTAACATTTCACATAAGATTATATTGGTGTCAGAAAATTAAGATCATGGCCCTCTACACTCATGCGACTTACACACCCTGCACTCCCTATAAATGCTACACTCACTCTAACTCACACACCTGCACTCTCTTACACACACCTTGAGCCTCACATCACTCTTCTCTTACTGCACTTTCTCTCTCTCTCTCTCTCATCACCATACACATACACACACGCTTGGCCTCTTACACACTCACACAATTCCTACACGCATGATGCCTCTTAGCTTAGCAGCTCACACATGCACATGCCTCTCTTGCTCACGCTACTCATTGTCACACCCTCACACTGTTGTGCCATGGTTTGCCCATGCCTGCCTGCTCGCTCTGCTGACCAACACATGCCTGTCACTTGCTCTCTGCTGACACACACACACACACACACACACACACACACACACACACACACACACACACACACACACACACACACACACACACACACACACACACGGTAATGAGACCTTATCCCCTTGCCACCAAGGGCAAGAAATCCCATACGTTGGCGTATGGGCTTTCTTGCCCTTGGTGGCAAGGGGATAAGGGCAAGAAAGCCCATACGTTGGCGTATGGGCTTTCTTGCCCTTGGTGGCAAGGAGCTAAGGGGAGTGCATAACATAGAGAAGAAGGGGATGCAGCTCACCTAGCGTGTGGCGATAGTGTAGAAGGGGTTTGCAAAAGAGGAAGGCGGGGCGTACCAGGGTCTTGAGTAGGGCACGGGGAGCACAAGGCACCTGCAGCAACAACCGGGGTGCAAAGACAAAGGAAGAGGGAAACAATTAGGCCCTGCAGCAGCTGAGAAAAGATCAAGCATAGGCTTGGCCAAGGCGAAAGAAGAAGAGCAGAGCGAAGAGCTGTATGTAATGCCTCCATAGTAGGAGCTCACCATGTTGAAGTTATCAGTTTTCTGGTACTAATACACATATGTGTACACCCTTGAGAGAAAACCTTGTTGATACATGTCACCAACACCCACATGCTACATTCTCCATTGTCCTCGTCTCTACCTTCGAAGTTCAGGTCTAATTTAGGATTGTTGAGGGCATGGGCGAGGGTGTGGAAAATGTAAAGGAGGGAGACCATGTCATCCTTGTGTTTGTAGGCCAGTGCCAAGAATGTAGATAGTGCCGGTCTCAGAAGACAAACCTGTGTGCAAAAGTCTAGATGCTACTCCCTAGAGGCACCATGATGCACGATGGGAAGACCTGCTTCTTAGTGCAAGGACAACCAATTTACCACTCCATGAACTTCTCCAGCTTCAATTATACAGAGTCATGGATTCTTGACCTTTTATTTTGATTTGTAAAACACAGGAGCTTCTTGCCACCAAGGGCAAGAAAGCCCATTCACTGATATATTTTCAAATGTTTGCCAATAGCTACATCTCGTAGAGGATAATGTGTGCAAAGGATAATCTCACAGAGGATAATCTTCAGGACGTATGGGCTTCTTTGGATATATGATTTTGGCTTGCTTGATATATTTTCAGACGTTTGTCAGTAGCTACATCTCACAAGCAGAATGGTGCACACCATTGATATTCTTTGCTTTGGCTCTTTGAAAATTTTATCCGTCCGTTTTGATATATTTTCAACCATTTGTCAATAGCTGCATCTCGCAAGCAGAATGGTCCACATCATTGATATTCTTTGCTTTGGCTCTTTGAAAATTTTATTTGTCCGTTTTGATTCAGAAGATGTTATTTTGACAGAGAGAGAGCTTCAAGAGTACTTCTCCTTAGGTAATAATAACTTATTAATGGAGAATCAAAGCAGTGTAGTGCCTAGGATAAAGCTAGCTGATGGTGTTTATGAATTTAAACTTACTGCAAAAATGCTAAGGGAATGCAATGTGTCTAATTTATCTCTACATTCCAAGGATGTTGTACATGGTAGAGATGATGGTGGGCATATATTCTCATCAGTAAAAAAATCCCTCTTTTTCATGTTTGGAAACTCCATCAATCCTTGAACCCTATCTATCTAGTTTAGAGACACCCATAGAAAATAAAGTTCTCAGTATCTTGTCTCTGATTAGACGATTTCCTGTTAATGACACTCTTCTCAATGCTTTAATGAATGCATCTGAGAAGTTAGGAAAGTTGATGAACTTCCATCACAGTATGATGGGGATATTGTTTTTGAGCTCCCTATTGCGCCACAAGGTAAGCCAATGGCTGGGATGGAGCAAAGATATGATGGTCATGTGTGGGTGGAGTATAACACATGTACAAAGGAATGCTTTGATGGTGTTGTTAGGCATAGTTATTGTGGGGGGCATCTAAGATGTTGTAATGTGGAGTGCCTATATTATGAGCGGACGAAGGGAAGTAATCAATCTCAATGGAAGGGAAAACTTAAATAGGTGCCCATAATTGGGTTTTTAAGTTCTAAAACCGGCACTTTAGTTTGTCAACATTGCTCTACTTTATCGAAATTATTGGATATGTGTGAGTCTTCTATTTATTATTTCTACCCTACAGATAGAACTACTACAACAAGATGTGTCATACATCAAGGTAGTCACAGGCATCTAGTGGCAGTTTAGGGTGTCGAAAACTTTTGTGCATACTTTGGTGCAAGATAGAGCTTCCCATGACCTTTATGCAAAGTGTAAAAAGGTTGAGACAGGTGTAGCTCAAGATATAATTATGGACAGGCTCTTTGATGACACTGATATCACTCCTGATATGGGAGATTTGGGGGTCGAGCAGCTTCTGGAAAGAGTTACACCTCTTGTACAAAGATAAAGGTTAGGTCTAAACTTTGTTTACATTTTTTTGAAACTCACATGTTGCAATGGTTGACTTTTGGTATTTGATTAGGATTCAGAGATCCATGGATATTGCGCGTCAAAATGTGAAGGGATTGGTTCTTGAGCTCGAAGCATTATTGGATCTTAAGGAGAAAACAAATAGGCGATACCCTTTCTTTCATAGTCTCTTATTTTCAAACTAGCTTGCAAGCAATGTGGAGCCTCATGTATTTAAGATGTCCTCTATGGGTCCTGGAAGTGAGATTGACTTGGTTAATCAAATGAGGCTGGGTGGACCATTAGAGAAACAATTTGTCCACTTTGATCATGTGCACATGATAAGTGGCTGGACCACAATGAGTGCAGATGTTTATCACCCTTTTGTCAGAGAATTGCTTACAATTGTAGTAGCTGAGTTCAAGGTGGAGAATACCAATGTACACATTTTATTTTTGACTTTGATGAATGAAAGGTTGCAGTAATGTGGATTTGAGAGTGCAGAGTTTGCAAGTTTCATGGTTGATGAGGCACAAGAAAAATTGGCTCGTAGTGCATACTATTTTCAATAAAGGTAAAAGGAATGTGATGATGTTCAAGGAATGTTCATGTTCTTTTCACTGGGAAAAGAGTATGCTAGAACATACATGAGTTTGTATCAAACCACAATTTCAAGAAGAGCATAAGGATTTGCATCGACGGTGGAGAGATGCACCAAGTGAAGCATCAACCACATTAGCAAAGGACAAACTTGTTACATTTTGGATTTTGAGACATGCGCATGAGATAGAGCTACATTAATTAGAGACATGGTTATCTTGGTGGGAGAGGTGCAGGGATTTCAGTAGGCAAAATGGGTATTGACAAAAGGGGCTAGAGTTCCATTTATTCGTATAGTTAATCTCTCAGAGTCTAAGCATGCATCCATGCGAGCAACTTTGGGATACACTCAACAAGTTAGCTTGTTCTCTGCTTCAGTTTGCAGACCTTGCCATTTTAGTCTTGCAAAGTGCCCATTATAAGGCCTACTTGACAGGAAGACATGAGGGGTCTGGGCCAAGTTTAAATCAAATTAAGAAAAGATTTATGTCCAAAGATGAAGGGGTCCGAGCAAAAAAAAATCTTGTGGACCTTGCATCAACAGTGTTGGAGGAACAAGATATTGTTGCTCTAGATGTCCAGAGGATAGTCTTGAAAAGTGTGATGCGCAATAGAAGAAATATGGATGCAAAAATTATACTTGATACATATAGTCATCGGCCAGAATATGAGAATGTTACTATTCATGTTCCAAGACCAAAAGGGGGTGCTTCATGCATTCATGGGACCCCAAAAGAGAGTGAGGTTGATGTGAAAGAATGGGCTATCCAGAGAACACCACCCAAATGCCAATCTACATGCTGGGGCATTTTGGAAGGGAGAGCCAAACGATGTGGAGCTTTCGTTATTGACAAGAAGGAAGGGCCATTGAAGGGTATTCCTGCATCTTGCTTCAAAGGACGTCGACATTATAAGGATAATGAGAGTTGGCAGATGTTCTACTTTTGTCCATCAAGTGTAATTCATTCAGCTAGAGTGGATGAGAAGATTGAGAAGTCTTGTGGGCTAGCTCCTCTTCTTTGGAAGGTTGCTAGAGGCACATGTTTGTATGTGGAAGAGACAACCAAACTCATCAACGCGGGTTTTATTTTGGAGGGTTTAAAACACAATGTTTTCGCTATTCAGACAACACCATGCAATGTTCGTCCAATGAGCAGAGGTGATGGCCGCATTGTAAGATGGAAGGAGAAGATAAGCAAGGCAAGCCAAGATTGCATTAACAGAGAACTTATAATGGAAGGAGAGCTAGTGCGTGAGATAGTTGTCAATCAAGAAGAGTCACACATTTTTTGGATTTCAAAAATTGATTCAAAGAAATCTAGAATCTCCTTTGCGGTTAATGTATGCAAATTTCCAAGGTGCTCTTGTCCAGAGTTTGCTTTGAGGGATCTGAAAAAAGAGTTGTACATGCCATGTGAGCATATATATTTTGTGTTCATTAGGGTGTTTGGTTTGCAACCTGCAATACACAAATTTATACACCAAGTTGCAATTACAAAGCTAGAGCTTAGTCAAGCCTCAAGACACTGCAATATTCCTTCTACTAGTGTTATATAGAAGGAATGTATAAGGGATGTTTGGCATTTGGTTGGATTTTTTGATCCATTGTGGAATGCAGAAATTGCAGGGAAGCAAGAAATTAGGTTTGCACCATAGATAAGTCAGTAACTTTTGGGACATATGTAACTTCTTCTAGTGTCTTATAGATGATTATATGTTATCATTCCTTTTTTGGTTCATTAAAACAAAGTCACATTTTGAATTATGTTTGCACTTTCTTGATTGAGATAATATAAGTTTCTTTTGCTAATGTCAATAAATTGTTGTCGTCTTGTAAGTTGTTGCTATGTTGTTCTTGTGAGGGAGAATTCCATTACTAGGCTTGTGGATGCACTTTCTTTGAGAATCTAAAACTTTAAGATATGACTATGAGTTCTAAATGACACTGTCAAAATAGCTTGCACGGTCTCTTACCGCTCGGTTTGGGTGCTCGCTTGGTTTTTTCGTGCTCGGTTTTTGGTAATCTTCCTCTAGATCCGACATTTTAAACATGGTATCAGAGCCCGGGAAGCATGGGGCATCAATAAGCGGTGGATTTTTCTTGGGAAACATGCTCAAAATTTGCGAAAAAATATAGATTTCAAGGGAAAAATAGTCTTCATAGAAGGCGACATAGACACTTGAGTCGATTTTAAGCAGCAAGTAGTCAACGGGTTCCAAAAGTGCTTTAAAGACCCATTGAGCAAAGGTTGGGGAATTTTCATAATTTCTCATGATGTCGGATGAGACCTCCAAAAGAGCCAAGTAGTGTAGAACCTCGAGACGGATGCCCAAAATTTTTTAGAATTTGATTCCGAGGCCGGACGCAGGAGGAGTGCCAGAAAATGGCCAACCATTTGAGAGTTGAAGGGGTGCCACCCTTTGAGGGCCTTGGGCTGCCCAAAAAATTCATGGGGGGGGGGGGGGGTGTTTTTCGTAATGGCGTGGAGAAAAAAAAATGGCACATACTGCAGCGATGACGATTTGAGGGAGAGGAGGGCTATAGGCCATTTGGAGTCTCAATGTACTGCATGAAACCGATGTTATCAGCCTGATGCTTGATGGCTACACCTTCCATCACCACTCTCTGCTTGGTTGCCTGGTTGTTGAGATCAGAAACTAGTCTTTCTCTCTCCTCCCTCTCTCTCCCTCTCTCTCCCTTCTATGGGCTGTTCATGCGCATGATCTTGAAGGAAGAATCAGGAAGGAGATTGAAGCAAACGATGATGGAGATTAATGGAGATGCTGAAGCTTGATGTGCAGCATGGAATTGGGAGAAATTGAGGCTCCGTCCGCTGGTCACGCAGTCATTCAATGCGTCTCGGGTTTTGTAGAAACACGGTATGACTATTTTTTATGAAGGAAATGAAGATTTTTTGACATTTTATGATGGAAATGATGTTCTTATGTGATGAAAAATTGTTTGAGTGCTGGTTGCATTATGTTTAATTGCTATCTATTAGAAAATTTTGATTTCATAATGATTTACATGAGCTATTTAAATCTCGCAAAACTTGAAATGCGATAAAGGGTAAAATGATGGTTTTGTCGTTTCGGGTGGGTAAAATGTGTTTCTATAGGGAAAAATTGAAAATAAAATTAAATTTTAGTATTATAAAATTATTAGTATAAAGAAAATAAAAAAAGTGATTATTATCAAATAAATACCAAAAATAGAAAAAATAGAAAAAAATAGAAATACACTTCATAAAAATAAGGAAAAATATAATGAGTGTTTGTGAATGCATGGTAGTGGTGAAGCATGAGGTTTAGCCTCAATTTGCCCTATCTCTTTGTCAAAGTTCATGATTTATCAGTTTTCATACATTAAAGTAAGACAAAATGAACCCCTACACCTATGCAATGGAAGCACTACCTAAAAGTAGGGGTTGGGATGTTTGAATGATGCAATTTGGGTGTTATTTATTGCTGATTTTGTTGATGTCTATCATGATATAGGGTTCATAGTATTTTAATTAAGAGGATAGTACCATGAGGGTTGTCTCGATGCTATCCTTACATCATCGTAATGAGTTAGTAAATGAGCAGTGGAAAGCCTGGTTGTGCACGTCACGTTTTTGATTGAAAATTATGTTTGAGAACATTAGGATCATCCACTTTTGCATGTACATATCAACCATGGTATCAGAATATAAAGAACTGGATGCATAGCTCCTATTTTTCGTTATGATGACCTACGCTTGAGTATGTGAGACAACCTAATCTATAGGCTAGTCGATCGTTTTTGGGAATTGTTTGGTAAGGACACATGGTATGAAAGCTGGATTTTAGGCCCCGGAACGTGCTAAAAATTAGCAGAAAAATATGGAATTGCGGGGAAAAATACTCAACCACGAAAGCGGCGGCTCGACCTAGGACGATTTTAAGCGTCAAGAGCTCTAAAGATGCCCGTGCGACACTTGCAGATTTTTAGTAATTTTTCCATATGCCTCTGTGAGTCAGAGAAGCTGCCGGCCAGTCCAGGATGCCGAGGTAGATGCCCAGGATTTTTCGGAACACGATTCGGACATCGTATGCGAGAAAGGCCGAGAAAAGGGCCAGAATTGAAAGGGTGGCCAAGGAGGGGGCCAAAGGGGGTGCCTCTTGGAACCCCCTACCCCCAAATCTCACAAAAAAGGAGGGCGGCATGTCGTCAACCAGATCGACGCGATCAGAAAACGGCGCCCCCCCCCCCCCCCCCACCAAAAAATTGATTTCATTGCTGTAAGTAAGCCATGGCAATGATAAGGCAGGGCTGATCCACTACTTCTTCGCTCCGTATCGCCGTCATTCACGCGCAAAATGGTGGACTATAGAGAGAGAACAGAAATCAATCTTTCTCTCTCCTCCCTCTCTCTCCTCTAAGGGCAGATTCGTGCGGTGAAGAAGAAGAAGAATAATAAGAACGGATGATGGATGCTTGTCCAATGAAGACCGGATTGCTCCGTGGTTCAAGAGGAATGAAGATTGTTGATTGTGGGTTGTCATGAGCATTAATGGCGGCTAGAAATCAGTCCCGCAATGAGGCACAAAAACTCGCAACCCGAAAATACAATTGGTAATGCGTTTTTATGAGAAAATTTGATTCTTTATGCTATTTGATACATGAGACATCGTTCATATGGGCTATAAATTGATAATAATGTTGTTTGCAATGTCTTCCAACTGTTTGAAATTAGAAAACCAGAAAATCATGAGCCGTATGGCCGAAAACAATAAAATAAAACATGTAAAACATGCAAAATAGGGGAAAATTGGGTGTTTTTGATATATAAATGGAAAATATAATGAGACATACCAACTAAATTTGTATTTTTGCTGCAAATGAACCTAAGGGCCACAGCCCACAACTCATTTTGCATTTTCAGTTATTTAATATTGTTAAAAAATACAAGAAAAATAGGAAAAATGGGTAAAAATAAGGAAAAAATAGGATTTGAGTGTGCGAAAAATACTAAAAAATAAGATTCATGTTTGTGTATGTATGGGGGGTTTGAAGTATAAGTTTTAGCCTCAGTTCAGCCCTACCTTTATGTTTTAGTGAGTTTTTATTGCTTTTCATACAATAAAAAAATGGAAAAATATTACCCTAAACCTATGTATCATGCACAATCTAAACGGCGAGGGGGTAGAGAGAATGAGGGTGGTGTTTAAGTGCTGAGAGAAAGAAAAGGATGATTGTTTTCATCTATGCATATCATATAGATCGATCGTTAATTTAAAATAAGGATCTAGTAGTACGAGGTCTCCTCGGTGCTAAGTTCGTGCAACGTAGCAAATACGCATCAGAGAAATTCATTGAAAGAATGCTTTTGCACTAAGCACAATGCTGATTTTTCTTTGTTTGAGCACATGGACATTCACAATTTGCATGAAGCATAAAATGATAAAAGGTATCAGACAATACCTCCTGGATGCATAGCACATGTATTCTCTAGATCGTCACCAACGTTGAGTGAGTAAAGTTGTTCCAAGCTGTAGGCTAGGCGTTGGGTCTAAGGGGAAAGTAAAGTGAGGCATGGTACATCCTGGAACGAAATAATTTGTACCTTGAGAGGACTATGTGCGAAGTGTTATATATGTTTAGCGATGCATCGAGGAGCCAATCCCCAAGATGTAGGAGAGTCGCAGTGAGGTAGCGGCAGTCAGCAGTGGGAGGACCTCCTTTGTTTGTACTTCGTGCCATTTGGCAATGTGCTGGGACTCCCTCTGAGGAGTGTTAATTGGGTTAGATTTGGACTACGAGACGTGATAAAAATGCAAGATGTTTAGGAAGGCAATGTATGTGTCATCAACGCTCTTGGCCGCGAGGCCGTGGGGTTGTTGAGCGCATGATAGAGGTTCGGCTAGTGTACGAGCCAGTGCCGGCCCGTTTTAGGTCCCATCATGGTATCTCTTGGAATATGTTCAAAATGAAAGAGCGGAGCTTGTATCATATGTACTTCATGTTGGAGCGATGCATCTTGGGACCAATCCCCGAGGTGTAGGAGAGTCATAATGGAGCTATGGTAATCAGCCCCAAGAGGTGCTTCCCTATGTTTGTGCTACGAGGTATCATGTCTATATGTTATGGGATCTCCCTTTGAGGAGAAGGGATGGTAAATGTTGGACTATGACCTAATACAAATGTAGAATCAACATTAGCATTTAGTGTAGCGTGAGTCTTAGATGCTCTTGGCCCGCGAGGCCATGTGGTGGGGGTGTCTATTGTGTGCATGAGGTCCGGCTAGTGCCATATCTAGTGCTGGCCCATTTTAGGTTCCATCAGTGGTGCATTTGCTGGGAGCCGCCAATAAGTGGTGGTTTCGAATCTAGGGTTTCTAGGGACCAAATAGTCGGTTTATGTCCTTTGACAAGAATTGTCAAGTCGAAATACAAAAAAGAGGAACATGCTGAGAGGGCTAGACGATGGTTGTGGAGATTCTAAGGCACTATTCTCCTCAAAGGAGCATCTCACTATGCATAAATGGCAGTGGTTCTAATAACCTAAGTGTCATAAGCAGCCCTTTGAGTGCAAGAGGAAGTCTTAGTACTTCCCTTCTTCCAGTCAATCAACCCACTTCAAGTGGGGGTGTAGTTTTACCTACACAAACTCTTATTGTCAATCTGGTTATAGCCATGGCACAACCCATCGCAATTCCAATAGGGACACCGAATTTACCGGCATTAGGAGCACCATTGCCCATCTTCCATGGGTTAGAAGAAGAAGATGGAGAACTCCATACTAAGGAGTTTCAAACGCTCATGTTCAACTATCAAATCCAAGACGAAGGACACTTAATGATGTTCTTCAATATGTCATTAAAAGGAAGGGCAACAATATGGTATCATGGTCTAGAGTCCATAACCATAACTAGCATTGACCAATTCTTCACGGCCTTCCTAGAGAGTTTGCTCCTGAGAGGGGAGGACAGTATTAGTTGTGTGTCTTGAATGTAACATGCCAAGAGCCAAATGAGAATTTCCAGGCCTATGCCAAGAAACTAAAACAAGTTATTCACAAACTTAATACTTATATCCCCATTCCATTGGCTACACATTTGCAATATTTCCTACATGGATTAGATTTCAACATCCAAGTGTAGCTGAGTAGTGTCACTTTGGCCGACATTGACATTGCTATTACCCAAGCAGAAGGAGTAGAGTCGTGCTTGCAAGTGGCTTATGTAGCAAGGATAAATTGGAATGGTAATAATTTGACACAGACCAATGCGAGTCAAGGGGATCCCATGTTAAATGCGAATGGAAGAGGGAGTATCATGCCAAATTTGCCTATGTTATCAGCTCCTCCTAGTCTAACTAAGCCTATGGCTATTTAGATGGGCCAACTAAATGGTGGAGGCCAAACAATGAATCCTAATGTTGTCCCAGTAACTTAGCGGCCCAATTCCTAATCAAGTGGTTAGACCTATGGGACGACAGATAGATGATCGTGGCAATGAGTCGAGTGCCTCTAATCTCCTTGGCAAAGTTAAGAATATGATGAAGCACTACATCGATATGATTTCTGAGCAATATAGACAAATAGTTGTGGACATCGATTTCCTTAAGAAGCAGCAGAATTTGATAGGGAGTTAATGCCATGAAGAGGGTGCCTCCTGAAGATTCAGCTGTAAGTGGTATGGTGGCCAAAATTTCCCTAGGAATTGTCAGAATGTCAAATGTGATATTTGTGGAAAGTCTGGCCACTTAGCTGCTACTTGTTGGACCATTTCTCTCCAATAAGGAAGTAAACAGGCAGGTCCAGTTAATCATCGTGCACAAGGAAATAATCTCCAGCAAGATGATGAACCACGATAAATACTGCAAAGGGGAAAGGCTATTATAGAGAAGTTGCCTCATGGCAGTGGAGTCAGTCTTATTGAGGCTGTACGTGTCCATGACACTGAAACTTCTAATCTATGAGCTATAACAAGAGGTCAGAAGACCAGAGAGGGTGACAAAGGAAATGTAAAACGTGTCAAGGGAAACCCTAAGCAAGATGCAAGGGGAAAGAAAGTCTTGAATCCTGATATAGAAGATGGACCTCTCAGACCTGTTGATAGTAAAGTTGATCTTGAGAAGGATAAAGGATTTCCATGAAAGAAGGAAAAAGTTAAAAAAGAGGCACCAAAGCCGATCCAAAGACCAAAGGAGAGATTGGTTTGGTGAGAGAAGAGAACTTTGGCTAACTATCACGACTTTGATCTAGCAAGTTCTCTTTGCGAAGTTAAACCAGACGTGAATCTCTAGGAGTAGGCAAGGAATTCAAGAAAATCCTCTGTATTGGGTATATTGTAGAACCTTTGGGCATAGCATGAGTGGGAGAAGATTTGTTCGATCATACTGAAAAGCATTGTCCCAGGGTTCTAGCGTACGTAGATGGAATATTAGTCGAGCACATGATCGTGGACACTAGATCCTCCGTCAATATCATGAGTTTAGACTTGATGGAGAGGCTAGGTTTAGAAATCCAAAAAGACGGCTCCACACTTCTTAGGATGGTTGATGATAGTCTAAAGCAACCAAAAGGTTGCATCACTAAAGTCCACATTACCATTGCAAGCGTGGAATGCTATTTGGACTTTAGGGTGATAAGGTTTGCAAGAGGTCCTAGCTATTGAGTTTTGCTAGGCAGGCCATGCATTTTACAAACAGACAGTCAAGTTGATATACCCGCTACTCGAGTGATTCTAGGTAGAGGTGCTAATCGTGTAATAGTGGATGCTTACCTTGAGTCTCCTCAGAGTGAGAGAGCTCCTTTATCCTCTACTAAACTAGAAACAATAGATGATCCATCTGACAGTGAGACCTCATCAAATGATGGATCTAAATAAGGGTCCACTATAGAGGACATTTATCAGATCACTTTGAATGAGCCGATTGAGCCTTAAGATAGGATAAGAGACACAGATGTTATTGAGTTGGACCTTGGTGTGCTAAACAATTCGCGGCCAATCAAATCAGGTTCCATGCTTAGTGCGGAAGAAAGAGAGGACTATGTGTCCTTAATTCAAGAGTTCCGTGACATCTTTGCTTAGATCTATGATGAACTTAGAGGTATTCATCCCAGGTGGCTGTGCATACTATTCTTGTAAAGGAAGGTACCCGTCCTGTATGTCAGAAAGTAAGGCACATGCCTTTTGAACTAAGGGATGGGCTGTTTGAGGAGCTACAAAAGTTGCAGAAAGCGGGTTTGATCTTCCCTATTTAATATGTTGAATGGTGTTCACCTGTTGTGATCAGAAAGAAGAAGAATAATCAAATCTGGCTTTGCATAGACTTTAGAGAGCTGAATAAGTAGACTGTTATAAAGACTACTACCCGTTGCCATTTATTGACCAAATTTTGGATCAATTAGCAGATAGGGAAATATATTTGTTCATGGATTGCTTTGTAGGGTATAACCAAATGGCAATTACTGAGCAAGACAAGCTGAAAACAACATTTATTACTATCTTTGGTACCTTTTCATACCATGTGATGGCATTTGGTTTATGTAATGCACCCGGTTCATGGAAAAGAACATCCAACAAGACCTTTGGTGACAATCTCCCCAGAGGAGTTGAAAGTATTCATTGATGATTTGGGAGTAGACACCATAAGAAAAAGGCAGTTGATTGTTTTGTTGAAGTGTTTTGAGCATTGCAGACAATTTTGCATATCTTTTAACCCATGGAGGTGCATCTTTCGGATGCATTATGGGCTATTGTTAGGTCATGTGGTCAGTTCAGTAGGGATCACAACTGACCTTGAAAAGATCAAGGTCATAGATGCCAGTCCGCCACATACTCCAAAGGAGGTGCATAGCTTTCCATCATCGATAGGGTATTATGGGAGGTTTATCAATGCCCTGGCAGAAAGAACTTTTCTACTGACGAACCTATTGTCCTTTAATTGTTAGTTTGCATGGAGTGATGCTTGCAAAGTATCTTTTGATGAAGTGAAGCAAGAGCCTGCCAAAGCACCTATTTTAAAAGCACCTAAAAGGGGCAAAATGTTTTATATATTTTCAACAGCAACCATGTATAGCATCAACTTGTTGTTTGGCCCGAATTTGGGAGGGAAAGTGGTACCATTTGATAGCTTTTGGCAATTGAAAGTTGGGCATATTGGAAATTAACTACACATATATGGAGAAGTTATGCCTTGAAATGGTATTTGCGATCAAAAAGTTTAGGCACTACATTCTCTATGAGAAGGAGGTTTTTTATACGAAGGCGGAATGACTTCGATTGTTGCTGAACAAGTTACAGCTGCCTAATCGTTTAGCAAAGTGATTAATCACTTTGCAGGAGTTTGATTATGGGATCAAGATCAAGCCACTGAAGCTATAGGGCATTGTAGAATGTCTTGCGGATTTCAGAGAGCCAAAAGGGGTCTTGGATGAAGGAAGTGACATGGAATCATTGTTTAAGATTGATACGATGTCTCTTCCCTCCTAATATGCTACTATAACATAGAATATATCTACAGGAGAGACTGGATAATTGGACTATGAGACGTGATAAAAACGCAAGATGTTTAGGAAGGCAATGTATGTGTCATCAACGCTCCTGGCCACGAGGCTGTGGGGTTGTTGAGCGCATGATAGAGGTCTCGGCTAGTGCATGAGCTAGTGCTCGCCCGTTTTAGGTCCCATCAGTGGTGCGTTTGCCAGGAGCCACTTATAAGTGGTGGTTTTTGGATTTAGGGTTTCTAGGGACCAAAATGAAGTTGGTTTATGTCCTCTAACAAGGACCATCAAGCCGAAATTCAAAAATCCGAACATGCCGAGAGGGATAGACGGCGGTTAGAGATCGTAAGCCGTTATTCTCCTCAAAGGAGTAGTCCAGTATGTATACGAAGCAGTGGTCTTAGTCATTTAACTACTCCACCTATTCCATTAGGTGCAGGAGGAAGCGTAAGTTCTTCCTCTTCTCCACCAAGTCTACCCACTTCAAGTGGGGGTGTGAATCTGTCATTTCAAGCTCCTATTGCTAATCCGATTGTCACCATGGCATAGCCTATTGCGATTCCTACAGGGACGCTGAGTTTACCAGCCTTAGGAGTTCCCTTGCCCATTTTTAATGGGTTAGCGGAAGAGGATGTAGAATTTCACATCTGTGAATTTCAAAGATTGATGTTCAATTATCGCATCCAAGACGAGGGACATCTCATGATGTTCTTTAATATGACGTTAAAAGGAAGGGCTGCGGTATGGTATCACAACATAGAGTCTGGGACCATAACCACCATTGATAAATTCTATGCAGTTTTTTGAGCGGAACATGCCCCTGAAAGAGGTCGCCAATATTGGTTGCGGGTCTTGAATGTAACGCGCCAAGTGTTGAGATATCGAGCTCCACTCGTGATATGCCAGGGTGACTGTTGTGTATTTATGTCACCGACTTGTCAGTTGCAGACGCGGTTGGTACACCGCCCATGAATAATAGCTACATGATAGCTATCCTTATCTACTCTCGTTCATGGCTCAGTTAGTATGCCACCTTAGTTAGTTGAGTTTGGTTTGAGACCCATATATAGGGTTCTTCTATTTCTTTGTACTAGAGTTCTTTTTGGCTTACACAACTAAGAAGAGGAAAAATGTTTTCAACCTCCACCCTTGTGTGTATTCCCCCATTGTGCAAGAAAGAAAGCTTCAAGTGAGACTCCTTCCTTCTCTCCCACAATCTTGACACCAAGATCCTTACGAGAATGTGAAAGCATATGCTAAGAAGTTGAAGGAATTATTCCGTAAGTTGCAAACTTACATTCCCATTCCACCAGCTGTCCAATTGCAATACTTTTTGCATGGGTTGGATTTTAATATCCAAGTACAATTGAGCAGTGTGGCCTTAGCAGATATAGATACCGCTATTATGCGGGCAAAGGGAGTAGAAGCACGATTACAAACGGCCTACTCCTCTCAAATGAATGTTAATGGGGGTTTAGTACCTGGTTGCAATCCATCATTGATGAATGGAAATCAAGGGATGCCTCTGACTAACCCTATTGGGAGAGGGAGTGTGGTTTCAAACGTACCTTTATTGCCAGCTCCTCCCAGTGTGACTATGCCTATGGCAAGTCAATTGGCTCCACCAAATGTTGGAGGCCAAGTTTCAAATTCGAATGTTGTTCCCGTGGGTCAACAGCCAATGCCAAATCAGATTGGTAGGCCAATGGAACGACGAGTTGACGATCGAGGCTACGAGTTGAGTGCATCTAATGTCCTTGGCGAAGTCAAGGACATGATGAAGCATTATACCGATATGATTTCCGAACAATATCGACAAATAGTTGTCGAAGTTAATTTCTTAAAGAAGCAACAAAATTTGATAGGGAGTTGACGCCCTGAAGAGGGTGGACCCTCTAGATTCAGTTGTAAATGGTGTGGTGGATAGCACTTCCCTAGAAACTATCTAAATGTGAAATGTGACATTTGTGGGAAGTCGGGTCATTTAGCTGCTACCTGTTGGAGTAAGATTAGTTCTCTCCAACAAGGGAGTAAACAACCAGGCCCAGTGAATCATAGAGCGCAAGGAAATAACTTGCAGCATAATGATGCACCAAGACAAATATTGCAGAGGGGAAAAACAAATATAGAAGAGTTGCCACAAGGCAACAGAGTCAGCCTTATTGAGGTTGTACGAGTCCATGATGCTGAAACCTCTAACTTAAGAGCCGTGACAAGAGGCCAAAAGGCTAAAGAGGTTGACAAAGATAATGCAAAACTGGTTGAGGCAAACCCTAAACAAGGGGATAAGGGGACGCAAGTCCAGAATTCTAGCATAAAAGGGGGACTACTAAGGCCGGTTGACAAGAAAGTTGACCCTAAAAAGGATGGGAAAGTGCCAAGAAAGAAGGCAAGAGCTAAGAAAGAAGCACTAAAACCGGTCCAAAGGCCAAAAGAGAGGATGGTTTGGCGAGAAAAGAGAGCTTTGGCTACTTATCATGACTTTGATTTAGCAAGTTCTCTTTGCGAAGTCAAACCAGATGTGAACCTCTTCCAATTGATCAAATTATCTCCAGGAGTACGCAAGGAATTTAAGAAGATCCTGCGTATTGGGTATATTGTAGAACCCTTGGGCATAGCACGAGTAGGGGAAGATTGGTTTGACCATGCTGAAAAGAACTGCCCTAGGGTTCCAGCTTATGTGGATGGAATATTAGTGGAACATGCCATTGTAGACACTAGATCCTCCGTCAATATCATGAGTTCAAAGTTGATGGAGAGGTTGGGTCTAGGCATCCAAAAAGACAGCTCTACCCTTCTGAGAATGACTGATGATAGTTTAAGGCAACCAGAAGGTTGTGTTTGTCAAGAATCGCGTGGTGGGGGGAGTTGCTCAAGATGTTGCGCCGAACAGACAGAATGCACAAGGAGAAGCTCACTCAAGAGACAAGAAGAGAGATGGAGGCCAAAACGTTTTCTTGCTGATTTCTTCTTCTTCTTCCACACTCTTTACAATGTACACAAAGTATAGATAAGATACAACATAAAATAAAAGTGGCCTACCAAGTCAAACAATGCATAACCGACTACACTAGTCGACTGGTGCTATAACTATGCCAGCTATAAATAGGTGTAACAACTTGAATATAATAAGTAATGAGTCAGTGGCCATGTGAGAGTCATAATGACCACCGACGTGCTAAGTGTAGACGTGTGGACCCATCTAACCAGGCGGTCCATCATCAATGTCTGCATGTGTTGAGCTTGTCATCTCAACACTCCCCCTCAAGCTCAACTGCATCTCTGCAACTCCAAGTAAGCTTCGAAACTTTTGAAGCTTCTCTGTACCCAATGCCTTTGTGAAGATGTTAGCTATCTGATCCTGTGTGCTGACATACACCAAGTCAATCTCACTTGCTAGTACATTCTCTCTCACAAAGTGGTAGTGTACCTCAATATGTTTTGTCCTGGCATGGAACATAGGGTCCCTAGCCAACTGTATACCGCTCATGTTGTCACGATAAATGACAACTGGACCTTCCACCTGCACATCCAATCAACCAATAGTTTTTGTAGCCATACTACCTCACATGCTGCAATAGCAGCACCTCTATACTCAGCCTCTGTACTCGACAAAGCAATTGTAGATTGCTTTTTGCTGCTCCATGCAACTGCTGCACTACCAAGAGAGAACATGTATCCACTGGTAGATCTTCTATCAGACATACTACCAGCCCAATCTGCATCTGTGTATCCAAACACCTGTACATCTGTACCTGCCTCATAGAAAAGTCCATAATGTAATTTGGACTTCACATATCTCAATATGCGTCTGACTGCATCCAAGTGTGGCTTTCTAGGTACTTGCATAAACTGACTCACAAGACCAACAGTGTAGCTCAAGTCTGGCCTTGTAATGGTCATGTAGATCAAACTCCCCACTATCCTCCTGAACATAGTAGGGTCTTCTATCTCATCCCCAACATCAACACTCAATTTTACATTCTGCTCCAAATGGAACTGAAAGTGTTTTGCATGCTATCATACCATACTTGGACAACATATCCAAGCCATACTGTCTTTGGGACAGCCATATACCATCATCACATCTGATCACCTCAATGTCAAGGAAGTACCTTAGCTCACCTAGATCCTTCATCTCAAACTTCATCTTCATCCCTTGACTTCAGCAATCCCACTATCACTACCACCTGTAATAATCAAGTCATCCACATAGATGACTATGATGACCAAACCTGCATCTCCCTTTCTCACATAAAGTGAGTGATCAGCATCAAAAACATAAAAACCAATATTGACAAGATACTCTCTAATCTTGTCAGACCATGCTCTAGGTGCTTGCTTGAGCCCATAGAGTGCCTTCTTCAACCTGCACACATACGTGGGATGCTCTAAATCTTCATAACCTACTGGCTGATCCATATACACTTCTTCCTGCAAATCACCATGCAAGAAGACATTCTGTACATCCATTTGCTGCAACCTCCAACCTTTGGCTACTGCCAAAGCAATCACACATCTGACAGTTGCCATCCTAGCAACTGGACTGAAGGTTTCATCATAATCTATGCCATATGTTTGGGCATAGCCTTTTGCAACCAGCCTAGCTTTGTACCTGCTAATAGAACCATCTGCATTGTGCTTAATCTTATAAACCCATTTACATCCAATAGCTTTCTTTCCCTTGCTGCATCCCAATGAGCATGACCAACGGCCTCCTCAAAACATGTGGGCTCAACATCCTCAACTAGTTTCACCATATACGCATAATGGTGAGCTGCATAACCTTCAAAACCAAATCTTTTAACAGGGTATCTCACCCTGCTAGACCTGCGTACCATTGGATCACTCAATGGAGTCTTTGCGTTAACGCGTGCTCTCTACACACCTGGAGTCCTCACTGAAGGAATGCCAAGCTCATCATCCAAGCTCTCTGAGCCACTGGAGTCTCCATCAAGAACTGCAGCAATGCCTTCTGACACTTTATTCTTTCCTTTGTCTTTACCTGTAGTGCTACTAGATGCACTTGAAGATGCAGAGGTACTCCTTAGTCTTCCAGACCAAGGACTACTAGATGATGTCTCTGGTCCACTAAGAGTCCGTGATTCTTGCTTTTCAGCATGCACATGAGTATCATGATCATCATCAACATCCAATGCATCACCACTAGATGCATACCAACTGCTCATTTCATCAAAGATGACATCCCTGCTCACTCTGAACTTACATGTGGCAGTGTTGTAACAGCGATACCCTTTCTGCTCTAAAGAGTATCCAATAAAGATACACTTTTCAGCCTTTGGATCCAGTTTCCTCCGCAACTCATCTGGCACATGAACATACGCAATGCAGCCAAACACTTTCAAGTGTGAAACATCAGGCTTCTTACTTGTAAAACATTCTTCGGGGGTCATACCATGAACTGTAGCTGTGGGAGTTCTGTTCATAATATAAACAGCAGTATGAACAGCCTCAGACAAAAAATGCTTAGGCATATTCTTTTCAGCCATCAAGGCGCGTGCAACTTCTGCAATATGCCTATTTTTCCTTTTTGCAACCCCATTTTGCTGTGGGGTATACCTACATGTGAACTATCTCTTTATCCCATGAGACCTCAGAAAATCACTGAACTCATTTGAGAGGTACTCTCCCCCTCCATCTGACCTCAAGCACTTTACTTTCAAGCCTGTTTCTCTTTCAACTGTAGCCTTGAAAGTTCTAAAGTGCTCAAACGTTTCACTCTTTTCCTTCATAAAATATACCCACAGCTTTCTAGAACAATCATCAATGAATGTGTCAAAGTATGAACTGCCTCCAAGAGATACATTTTGTGTAGGCCCCCAAATGTCTGTATACACAACATCAAGGATATTTCTGCTTACATCTCTATCATGTGAAAAAGGTTGTCTTGCCTGCTTACCAAACTGACATGCTTCACATACCTTCTGAAATTCTGCAACTCTAAATGTAGGCAAACCTGTAACCAACCCTTTGGATTGCATTAATTTCAGCCTTTGTACATTTGCATGTCCAATGCATTTGTGCCAAATTTCAATGTCTGCAACAACACCTTTTCCTTTGGCATACATAGCAGCATTCATAGTAGGAATTCCGGCGTCTAGAGTAAATATACGTCCAACTCTACTTCCCTTTGCTACCAACCTGCACTTGTCATTGAAATCTTCTACAAAGCAGCCCTTTGCATTAAATCTGACTTGCAGCCCTTGCTCCAACTGACACCAAGTTCTTTGTAATAGATGGCACATGTAATACATCTGAAAGACTCTTTGTCTTACCATCATGCAAGGACAAGGGAACTTTTCCAATGTGTGAAATTGGGTGGCATGAGTCATCACCCGTCTGGACATAACCTGCATTCTGCAAATTCTGCATCTCTCCAAACCATTCTGCATGGCTGGTCATATGATTGGATGCACATGAATCAACATACCAAACATCATCATGTGCTCCCTTTCCTGTAACAGCATTTAGCATATGCTGCATAACAAACAGACGTTCATTTTTGTCTTCATTCTGTCGTGAAGACAATGCATAGTTTCCTTGCTGCAACTTACCACTACGGATATCATCTTTCTTAGCATAACATTGGGCTGTAATATGACCTGTTTTGCCACAGTAGTGGCACACAATACTAGAGTTGTTAGAACCTCTATTCTGCCATCCACCTCTTCCTCTAAAGCTCCCCCTGCCTCTAAAGTTACCATGACCTCCTGAAACCTGCATATCGCCAAATTGCTGATTCAATCTATTTTGCTGGTTGTCACTACCACGTCCTGTACCATGGCCTATTGAAGAGAACCTGCCACGTCCCCTTCCTGAACTGGAGTAGAAAGCTTGGACTTATTCACCGCTTCTTTCAGATGTCTCACTCTGCATGTTGATCTCTTCAGTGATCATAAGGGAGACCAACTCATCGAAATCTAGAAATGGCTTTCTGACATATACGAAAGTTACAAAAGACTTCCAAGCTTTTTCATTGTTAAGTCCACCCAAGGTAGACGACACCAAATCATCATCATCAGGCATTGCATCAATCGCTGCCAATGCATCTGCAATGCTCCTTACCTTCAATGCATACTCATTGATAGACATCTTCCCTTTCTTCAATGTATTCAACTCTTGCTTGAGTTGAATCTTTCGTGCCTTTATATTTACAGAAAACATACTTTCAAGTATAGTCCAAGCTGCATATGCATTCTCTGCATTTCTAATGTGTCCCAACATATTATTGTCAATTACTGCAGACAACCAATACATGACCTTCTTGTCTTTTACATTCCATTCCTTTCGTGCCTTTGTCTCTTCTGCAGTTGGAGGATCACTCACCTCCGGCTCCTTTTCTTCACTTGAAACGAACTCGTAGAGGCCTTTTCCAATAAGAAAGTTTGTGACACGGAACTTCCATGAAGGGTAGTTGTTCTTGTCGAGCTTCTCAATGATGGGGCTTCCACTATTCTTTGCCATTATCACAAGAATAATACCAAACAACAAGCAAATCTTCTGCAACCCTCGACCTGTAGTGCACAGCAATACACCAGACAGCCTTTTTCACTGTCTGCTCAACAATACATGCAATCTGCAACCAATTTGCAGATAAACCTTATGTTTACTCACTCGTAAACATCTTTGATCTTACAGATCTGAAATCTGTAACCTGCACACCCATTTTGAGTCGATACAGCCAAAGTCACAGCGTACCCTGAAACTGCTGTCCGCAATCTTGCGGCTCTAAAACGGACCCTGAAACGGCCTCAAATGCCCAAAATAACTGCAGAATATACAACACTCTTCACGCACACCAAATCTCACTGCAATCTGAGATTTTTGCTCTGCCCTGCTTCCGGTGCCTCCACAGGCACTATCCAAGAGAAAGAGTGGAAGGATGGGAGAGCTTCTTACCCGTGGCTTGCTTGCTCGAACCTTGCTTCTTCTCCTTTGCTTCAACTTTCAAAATCAGCCTCTCTCAGTGGTGCGACTCTGATACCATGTCAAGAATCGTGTGGTGGGGGGAGTTGCTCAAGATGCTGCACCGAACACACACAGAATGCACAAGGAGAAGCTCACTCAAGAGACAAAAAGAGAGATGGAGGCCAAAACGTTTTCTTGCTGATTTCTTCTTCTTCTTCCACACTCTTTACAATGTACACAAAGTATAGATAAGATACAACATAAAATGAAAGTGGCCTACTAAGTCAAACAATGCATAACCGACTACACTAGTCGACTGACGCTATAACTATGCCAGCTGTAAATAGGTGTAACAACCTGAATATAATAAGTAATGAGTCAGTGGCCATGTGAGAGTCATAATGACCACCGACGTGCTAAGTGTAGACGTGTGGACCTATCTAACCAGGCGGTCCATCATCAATGTCTGCATGTGTTGAGCTTGTCATCTCAACAGTGTTACTAAGGTCCATGTTACAGTTCCAAGTGTAGAATGCTTCTTGGACTTTAGGGTGATAAGATTTGCAGGACGTCCTAGCTATCGGGTTTTGCTAGGTAGGCCTTGGATCTTACGAACAGACTGTCAAGTCGATATACCTGCTGGTCGAGTGGTTCTAGGTATAGGTGCTAATCGAGTAATAGTCGATGCTTATCCTGAGTCCCCTCAAAGTGAGAGAGCTCCTTTATCTTCTACTGAATTAGAGATAGCAGATGATCCATTTGGTAGTGAGACATCATCCAGTGATGAATCTAAAGCGGGGTGCACTACAGAGGATATCTATCAGATAACTCTAAATGAGCTGATAGAGCCGCAAAAGAGGATAAGGGACATGAATGTAATTGAGTTGGACCTTGGCACGTCGAATGATTCGCGGCCAATTAAATTAGGATCCATGCTCAGTTCAGTAGGGAGGACTATGTGTCCTTGATCCAAGAATTCCGCGGTATCTTTGCTTGGAGTTATGATGAGCTGAGAGGCATTCCTCCCAGCCTGGCTGTTCGTACTATTCTTGTAAAAGATGGCAGTCGTCTTGTGCGTCAGAAGGTAAGGCGTATGCCTTTTGAATTGAGGGACGGGCTGTTTGAGGAGTTGCAGAAGTCAAGGAAAGCTGGGTTAATCTTCCCTGTACAATATACAGAATGGTGTTCACCCGTTGTTATCAAGAAGAAGAAAAATAACCAGATCCGATTATGTGTAGATTTTAGAGAGCTAAATAAGCAGACAGTTAAAGATTACTACCCGCTGCCATTCATTGACCAGATTTTGGATCAATTAGTGGGTAGGGAGATATATTCATTCATGGATTGCTTTGCGGGATACAACCAGATGGCAATTGCAAAAGAGGACAAGTTGAAAACAACTTTTATTATGGTCTTTGGTACTTTTGTGTACCATGTGATGGCCTTTTGTTTATGCAATGCACCTGGATCGTGGCAACGAACAACAGACAAGACCTTTGGTGACATCTCCCCAGATGAGTTGAAAGTATTTATTGATGACCTGGGGGCAGCCACTGTAAGGAAAAGGATGTTGGTTACTTTAAGAAAATGCTTTGAGCGTTGCAGAAAATTTTGCATCGCTCTTAACCCACGGAAGTGTGTCTTTGGAGTACCTTATGGGCTATTGCTGGGCCATGTGGTCAGTTCAGTAGGGATAGCAATTGACCCTAAAAAGATCAAGGTCATAGTTCCTATGAGTCCACCACGCACTCCAAAAGAGGTTCATAGCTTTCTGTCATCGATAGGGTACTATCGAAGATTTATAAATGCCTTGGCAGAAAGAACGTTGCCATTAACGAATTTATTATCTTTTAGCTGTTCATTTGAATGGAGCGACCCTTGTAAGGTAGCTTTTGAGGATGTGAAACAGGAGCTACTAAAAGCACCCGTTCTAAAAGCACCTAAAAGAGGTGAGGTGTTCTACATATTTTCAGCAGCCACCATGCATAGTATAAGCTGCTGTTTAGCCCAAATTTGGGAGGACAAATGGTATCACTCGATAGCTTTTGCTAGTCGAAAATTGGGCATTTCAGAGATCAATTATACCTACATGGAGAAGTTGTGTCTTGCGATGGTCTTTGGGACTAAGAAATTCAGGCACTGCATCCTCTATGAAAAGGTAGTGTTTTATACGAAGGTGGAAGGACTTAGATTGCTTATGAACAGGTTGCAGCTGCCTGATCATTTGGCAAAGTGATTAATCACTTTGCAGGAGTTCGATTATGAGATTAAGAGTAAGCCACCGAGGTTGCAGGGTATTGTGGAATGCCTTGTGGATTTCGGGGAGCTGAAAGAGATCTTAGTTGAGGGAAGTGATATTGAGGAAATGTTTAAAATTGATACAGCTTCTATCCCATCTTGGTATGCTGTTATTACACATTATTTATCAACAGGAGAGACGAGAACTAGTTTGTCAAAATCTGAGAAGAGAAAAATCAAACAACAGGCTTTGAAGTTTTCATTGATCACTGGGACGCTATATCGGTAGGGTGTTGATGATATCTATCGCTGATTTGTGATGCCTGATGAGGTTCCTTTTATCTTAGAAGAGAGTCATGACTCTGAATCATGTGGAAGGCACTTCGCGGGACGGTTGACGGTGCAGAAAGCTTTAAGAGCTGGATATTGGTGGCCGTCCATCTTCCAAGATTCTTTTGAGTATGTAAAGAGATGTGATACCTGTCAAAGACATGACAGTAGAGAGAATAGGAAACGTCCACTTACGCCTATTATGGCTATCCTTCCATTTGAGAAGTGGGGCATTGATTTTGTGGGTCCTATTACCCCATCGTCTACTACCCAGAAGAGGTGTATTATAGTCGCCACTGATTATTTTACAAAATGGATAGAAGCATGGGCGATGAGGCAGGACAATGCAAAAGAGACTGCAAGTTTCCTTTTAGAGCAGATTATCTGCCGTTTCGGTCCACCGAAAGAATTAGTGTTGGACCGTGGAACCCATTTTTTGAATAAAGTGATCAAAAGCCTTACAGAAGCTTGGCAAATCAAGCATAATAAAACGACTCCTTATAATCCGCAAGCAAATGGGCAAGTTGAAAGTACTAATAAACAGCTTGTGGGTATCTTGTCTAAAATAGTCTCCGAGAAGAAACGAGACCGGGACAAGAAGTTGTATGTGGCAGTATGGGCGTATAATACCACGTTCAAGCGAGCTACTGGCCATACTCCATTCAAATTGGTTTATGGGGAAGAGTGTGTGTTACCCCTTGAAATCAAATTGCCGACCATACAGTTTGCAATTAACCATTCTTTGGGAGATAAGGATTCCCTTTTTGAACGTTTCACAACTATAGCCCACTTGGATGAGCTAAAGTTGCAGAGCTTATTACACCAGGAGGTAGTCAAGCGTCCGATGAAGCAGTTGCATGACCTTAGAGCGAAGAGATATACCTTTAAAAAAGGGCAATTAGTCCTCTATTACGATGCGCATAGGGAGCTGTTTCCAGCGAAGCTGGAACCTAAATGGGATGGCCCCTACAAGATTGTCAGGCTCGGGAAAAATAGGTCTACGGCTCTATTAGTTGATCTACAGGGAGTAGAGTTTAAAAATAAGGTTAATCTTAATAAGATTAAACCTTATTATTTCTAAGTATGTTAATATAGAGAAATACATTGCAGGTCCATGCTGGGGATGATTTGAGACCTGCGAAAGAGCTTAAAGTCAGTTGATGGGTAGGTTAATCCCTTATTTGGAGCACCCATATCTGGAGCAGAGATACCATCAGGGGAAACTTATCTGGTGGAGCAAAGGATACAAAGTGATTGAGCAAGAAGATGGAACCTTTGTGTGGGAGATCAAAGTCTTCTGCCATCACTGCTTACGACTGTTGACAAGTATCCCTGTTGAGTTCAATGAAGAAGGTGGGATGGAGCCGTTAGTTCATCCTCTCAACATGCTAAACTTTGATTACCATACTTACGAATAGAGGAGTTCGTGATGGCCAGCTGTGTAAACCCATTGTGGACATACACATTGTATTTTGACGGAGCGTCCAGGGGCCCTAATAAAAAAGGAAGTGTTGGAGTAGTAATCTGAGATCCCCGACGTAGAGTTACAATGAAGTTAGCTACTTATCTCGGGGTAGGATTCACTAACAATATGGCGGAGTATTAAGCCTTGATTATGGGACTGCATATTGCCAAACAAGGTGGTATTTGTCGATTGTTAGTAAAAGGGGATTCCCAGTTGATCTTGAATCAGCTAGATGGGATGTACACAGTGTGGAATCCCATTCTTTGTATGTATCATCGGACCGTGATGACCCTACTTGAAGAGTTTGAGAGAGTGTCTTTTCAGCTGATTCCACGTTACTAGAATCAGTTTGCGGATTCATTAGCAAATCTTGCTTATGAGGAAGACCTCTTCTTTAATTGTGGTCCTAGTCTGGATATTGTTATCAATGATGAAACATGACCTGGTCGCTTGTGGAGAATGTTATCAGAGCATGTAATATATGGCAGAGAATGGTTGATATGGGTGATGCAAAGAGTAGCCGAGACCAATATACCGTTATTATCCTGGACCATAGGTTGATTAGACAACATGTTATGCGTACGCCTCTTGCTATATATGCAGGAGGGATGGGTCATAACCTTATGCATTTAGTTTAGGGCTATGAGCCTGTTTTTCCTCCTTGGAAAGGAGCTTATTATTGTATATCGGTACAATTTTAGGGAGGGATGTGTAGGTGATATTCTGTTTTATTTCATTAGGCCAAGAGGGCCAATTGTCTATTTAGTGCAAGTGCGGTTAATGGTTTCTTGTTTGAGTTTTGTGCTAGACAGGTTCGGAAGAAGAGCTTGGAAGGAGCCTTTTGTTGCGTGGACGCTTCTTGTGGCCCTATCTAAGTGCTATCTTTCCTTTATGAGTATTGTGGTTTTATGCTATATGTGTTTGTGTACTTGTAAGGGGGTCTTTCTTTCTTGTTGGGGACCGGCGTCCAAGGCATGAGGTCCCAGGTTTAGGTTCAGTATGTCTGAGGGAGGTTTGAGTAGTCGTTGCCTCCTGTAAAGACATTGTCAAGCATCAAAAGACCTGTTTTAGACGGGAGTCCTAATAGTCCTGTTCTGCTAGCCTGCTAGGCGGCTATTCTAGGAGTTCTTGTTAGTTGTGAGGCAGTTAGGGAAGCCTGGAAAAGAAAAATGATAATGATAAGAAGAAGGAAAACCCTGAATACCTAAAGAGAAAATATAAATACAGAGGTGTGTAAAAAGGGGTTCTAACCCCTATAAACATAAAAGAAAAGGAAAAAACCTAGAAGCAGTTGATCATCGCCTTGCGAAGGCCTGGTTCTAGGTGCCAGAAAGAAGAAATTAAGGAAGGTTGAAGTCAAGTTGATATACCCGCTAGTCGAGTGATTCTAGGTAGAGGTGCTAATCGTGTAATAGTGGATGCTTACCTTGAGTCTTCTCAGAGTGCGAGAGCTCCTTTATCCTCTACTAAACTAGAAACAGTAGATGATCCATTTGACAGTGAGACCTCATCGAGTGATGGATCTAAAGAAGGGTCCACTATAGAGGACATTTATCAGATCACTTTGAATGAGCCGATAGAGCCTTAAGATAGGATAAGAGACACAGATGTTATTGAGTTGGACCTTGGTGTGTTAAACGATTCACGGCCAATCAAATCAGGTTCCATGCTTAGTGCGGAAGAAAGAGAGGACTATGTGTCCTTAATTCAAGAGTTCCCTGACATCTTTGCTTGGAGCTATGATGAACTTAGAGGTATTCATCCAAGCTGGCTGTGCATACTATTCTTGTAAAGGAAGGTACCCGTCCTGTATGTCAAAAAGTAAGGCACATGCCTTTTGAACTAAGGGATGGGCTGTTTGAGGAGCTACAAAAGTTGCAGAAAGCGGGTTTGATCTTCCCTGTTTAATATACTGAATGGTGTTCACCTGTTGTGATCAGAAAGAAGAAGAATAATCAAATCTGGCTTTGCATAGACTTTAGAGAGCTGAATAAGTAGACTATTATAAAGACTACTACCCATTGCCATTTATTGACCAAATTTTGGATCAATTAGCAGATAGGGAAATATATTTGTTCATGGATTGCTTTGTAGGGTATAACCAAATGGCAATTATTGAGCAAGACAAGCTGAAAACAACATTTATTACTATCTTTGGTACCTTTTCATACCATGTGATGGCATTTAGTTTATGTAATGCACCTGGTTCATGGCAAAGAACATCCAACAAGACCTTTGGTGACATCTCCTGAGAGGAGTTGAAAGTATTCATTGATGATTTGGGAGTAGACACCATAAGAAAAAGGCAGCTGATTGTTTTGTTGAAGTGTTTTGAGCGTTGCAGACAATTTTGCATATCTCTTAACCCATGGAGGTGCATCTTTGGGATGCATTATGGGCTATTAATAGGTCATGTGGTCAGTTCAGTAGGGATCACGACTGACCTTGAAAAGATCAAGGTCATAGACGCCAGTCCGCCACGTACTCCAAAGGAGGTGCATAGCTTTCTATTATCGGTAGGGTATTATGGGAGGTTTATCAATGCCCTGGCAGAAAGAACTTTTCCATTGACGAACCTATTGTACTTTAATTGTTAGTTTGCATGGAGTGATGCTTGCAAAGTATCTTTTGATGAAGTGAAGCAAGAGCCTACCAAAGCACCTGTTTTAAAAGCACCTAAAAGAGGCAAAATGTTTTATATATTTTCAACAGCAACCATGTATAGCATCAGCCTGTTGTTTGGCCCGAATTTGGGAGGGAAAGTAATACCATCTGATAGCTTTTGGTAGCCGGAAGTTGGGCATATTGGAAATTAACTACACATATATGGAGAAGTTGTGCCTTGAAATGGTATTTGCGATCACAAAGTTTAGGCACTACATTCTCTATGAGAAGGAGGTTTTTTATACGAAGGCGGAATGACTTCGATTGTTGCTGAACAAGTTACAGCCGCCTGTTCGTTTAGCAATGTGATTAATCACTTTGCAGGAGTGAGATTACGGGATCAAGATCAAGCCACTGAAGCTACAGGGCATTGTAGAATGTCTTGCGGATTTCAGAGAGCCAAAAGGGGTCTTGGATGAAGGAAGTGACATGGAAACATTGTTTAAGATTGATACGATGTCTCTTCCCTCCTAATATGCTACTATAACACAGAATATATCTATAGGAGAGACTGGAGATACTCTATCAAAATATGAGAAGAGGAAAATTAAATAGTAGGCATTGAAAATTTCATTGATTGCAGGAACACAATATATTGATTGGGGGGGACACTTTGCTAGGCGGTTGACGGCCTAAGAGGCCTTAAGAGCTAGATATTGGTGGCCGTCCATATTCCAAGATTCATTTGAGTATGTTAAGAGATGCGATACATGTCAAAGATATGACAATAGAGAGAATAGGAAGCACCCACTTACTCCGATTATGGCTACCCTTCCATTTGAGAAGTGGGCCATCAACTTTGTGGGTCCTATTACCCCGTCGTCTACTACTCAGAAGAGATACATTATAGTAGCCATTGACTACTTTACAAAGTGGTCAAAAGCACGAGGGATGAGGCAAGACAATGCAAAAGAGACTGCCAGTTTCCTACTTGAGCAGATCATCTACCGTTTCGGTCCACCAAAGGAAATAGTATCGGACCGCGGAACTCACTTCCTAAACAAGGTGAGACTAAAGCTTGGAAAATCAAGCATAACAAGATGACCCCCTATAATTCGCAAGCAAATGGACAAGTTGAAAGCACCAATAAGCAGCTTGTGGATATCCTGTCCAAGATAGTCTCCGAAAAGAAATGGGATTGGGATACAAAATTATATGTGGCAGTGTGGGTGTATAACACGATATTTAAACGAGCCACTGGCCACACCCCATTCAAATTAGTTTATGGGGAGGAGTATTTCTTGCCCTTAAAAATTGATTTTCCAACCATAAGATTCACAATCAATCATTATTTGGGTGAGAAAGATGCCATATTTGAGCGTTTTACGAACTATAGTCCGCTTGGATGAGCTCAAATTGTAGAGTTTCTTGCACCAAGAAGTAGCTAAGAGTTGGATGAAGTGGTTGCATGATCTAAAAGCAAAGAAATATACCTTTTAAAAAGGACAATTAGTTCTACACTATGATGCACGTAAGGAGCTATTTCTAGGGAAGATGGAACCTAGATGGGATGGCCCTTACAAGGTTAGGATAGGTAAAAATAAGTGCATGGCTTTACTACAAGGAGTGGAATTTAAAAATAAGGTTAATATTAATAATATTAAACCTTATTATTTTTGAGTATGCTAATGCACTAAATGCATTGCAGGTCCATGCTGGGGTTGATTTGAGACTTACAGGAGAGCTTAAATTGGTTGATGGGATGGTTAATCCCTTATTTGGAGCACCCATATCTAGAGCAAAGATATCATCACGGGAAGCTTATCTGGTGGAGCAAAGGGTACAAAGTGATTGAGCAAGAAGACAATACCTTTGTGTGGGAGATCAAAATTTTCTGCCATCACTGTTTACAAATTTTGACCAACATCCCTGTTGAGTTTAACGAAGAAGGTAGGATGGAGCCGTCAGTTCATCCTCTAAATATGATGAATTTTGACTATCATAATTACGAATAGGGGAGTTCTTGATGGCTGGCTGTGTAAACCCATCGTGGATGTACACATTATACTTTGATGGAGCCTCCAGGGGCCTAATAAAAATTGGAGTGTTGGAGTAGTTATCTGAGATCCCCGATGTAGAGTCACAATGAAACTAGCAGTTTATCTCGGGGTAGGATTCATAACAACATGGCACAGTATAAAGCCTTGATTATGGGACTGAACATTGCCATTAAAGGTGGTATTCGATGATTGTTAGTAAGAGGGGATTCCCAGCTGATCTTAAATCAACTAAATGGGACATACACAGTTCGGAATCCTATCCTTCGCGTGTATCATCAAACTATTATGACCCTACTTGATGACTTTGAGTGCACCTCTCTTCAGTTGATTCCATGTTCTTGGAATCAGTTTGCGGATTTCTTAGCCATTTTTGCTTATGAAGAGGACCTATTCTTCAATTGTGGTCCTAGTCCGGATTTTGCTATTGATAATGAGACAAGACCTGGTCATTTGTGGGGAATTTTATTAGACCACATGTTACATGGCAGGCAATGGTTGGTGTGGGTAATGCAAAGAGTGGCCGAGACCCATCTACCACTATTATCTTGGACCCATAGGTTAATTAGACGACATGGTATGCGTATCCCTCTTGCTATATATGCAGGAGGGATGGGTCACAACTTGACGCATTTAGTTTAGGGCTGAGAGCCCTATTTTTCCCCTGATTGGAGCGTATTTTTGTATATCTTCCTTATTCCAAGGAGGGATGCGTAGGTGCTATTTTGTTTGATCTCATTAGGCCAAGAGGGCTAGTTGCTTTAAGGTTTTAATGTTTGATTTTATTAGGCCAAGAGGGTCATATGCATGTTTGGTGCAGGTACGTTTAATGGTTTTTGTTTTAGTGATTGCATCATATAGGTTGACTAAGTCACTGGAGGGAGTCTCTACTGTAGAGTCTCTGTTGTAGAGGAGCTTCTTCTGGCCATTTTAGGAGGTTTTGTCCCTTTCCCAAGTATTTTCCCTTAAGCAAACAATGATGTATGTGTATGTAAGGGTTTCTCTCTTTTTGTTTGTTGGGGACCGGCAATCAAGGCATGCAGTCCTAGGTTTAGGTTAGGCATGTCTGGGGGAGGTCTGAGTAGTCATTGCCTCCTCTGCAAAGGCATTGTCAAGCACTAAAAGACCTATTTTAGATGGGAGTTCTAGTGACCCTGTTTTGCTGACCTACTAGGCGACCGTGCTAGGAGTTTTTGTTAGTTGTGAGGCAGTTAGAAAAGCCTGCCAGACAAAATGATGACACAATGGGAAAAGACCTAAATATCTAAAAGGAAGCATATGAATGTACAGAGGTGTGTAAAAAGGGGTTCTAACCCCTATAAAAATAGAAAAATGAAAGAAAGAAAAATCCTTGAGCAGTTGTTTATTGCCTTGCGAAGACCTGGTAGGTTCTTGGGGGCAGGACAAGACCCGGGGCTGATGGCTTGTCTTCCTAGGGATGGCATCTAGCTGAAAAGCAAAGAAAATAAGGAAGGTTGGAGTGAAAATAAAAGTGAGCACTAATCACCTCAATGCCCAAGAAATAACGCAGCTCTCCCAAATCCTTCATCTCAAACTTCTGCTTCAATAGCATTTTCACATGAAGGATATCTTCATCATTGTCACCTGTCATAATCAAATCATCAACATAAATGACAAGTAGCATAATACCTTTCTCTGTTTTTCTCACATAAAGTGAGAAATCTGCCTTGGAAATCTGAAAGCCAATAGTGACAAGATACTGTCCTATCTTGTCAGACCATGCTCTAGGTGCTTGCTTCAAGCCATACAAGGCTTTCTTCAACCTGCAAACAAACTCAAGATGAACAGCATGCACATAACCTAGTGGCTGTTCCATATAGACCTCTTCTTGCAAATCACCATGCAAGAAGGCATTCTTTACATCCATCTGATGTAAAGACCATCCCTTTGTTGCAGCCATAGCAATGACTGCTCTTACAGTTGCCATCCTTGCAACTGGACTGAATGTTTCTTCATAGTCAATGCCATATGTTTGTGCATACCCCTTGACTACTAATCTTGCCTTGTATCTGTTCACAGAACCATCTGCATTGTGCTTCACCTTATAAACCCACTTACAGCCAATTGCATTCTTACCTTTAGGCAAAGGTACTAACTCCCATGTAGCATTTGCTTCCAAGGCATCCATTTCTTCATCCATGGCTTTCTCCCATTTTTCTTTTCCCATGGCTTGCTCAAAAGATGTGGGTTCTGGTTCCTGTATCACTTTGACCATATATGCATAGTGAATGGCTGTAAATCCATCATATTTCAGCCTATCCACAGGATACCTAGCTCTCGTAGACCTGCGCAAAGTAGGTTCACTCCCAGGTGCTCTCAAAACATCCCTGGTCTTCCTTACTCCAGTGTAACAATAGAAGGAATACCCAACTCATCATCAATGCTCTATTCTGAGCCACTGGATTCACCATCCACATAAGAGTGACCTGCATTCACATCAAACATGGATTGATCAACCTTCTCTTTTCCTTTTCGTGATACCTGCATACCACTATCTGCATTACTTTGAGAAGATTCTCCTAATCTCAATCTGGCTGTCCATGGTGAAGAATGTGAACCACTACTAGAGGATGCTCCAGGTCCACTAATATTTTGTGCCTGCTGCTGTGAATTTTGTGCAGCATTACCATTTTGTGCATCTACATCATCAATCACATTTACTGGTTTATACCAGCTACTCATCTTATCAAAAACAACATCTCTGCTCACTGTAAACTTACGAGTAGAAGGGTTATAGCATCTATACCCTTTTTGCTGCAGAGAGTAACCAATAAAGATGCACTTCTCAGCTTTTGGATCTAACTTGGATCTCAACTCATCTGGCACATGTACATAGGCAATGTAACCAAAAAATTTCAAATGAGAAATATCTGGTTTCCTACCAGTATACCTCTCCTCTGGAGTCATTCCATGTATTGCTGCAGTGGGAGTCCTGTTCATTATGTAGACTGTTGTAGCAACTGCTTCAGCCCAATAAAAATCTGGCAAGTTTTTTTCATTGAGCAGGGCACGAGATACCTCTCCAATATGCCTGTTTTTCCTTTCTGCAATTCCATTTTGTTGTGGGTATAACTGCATGAATATTGCTGCTTTATGCCATGCTCCTACAAGAACTTTGCAAACTCATTTGAGAGGTACTCTCCCCCTCCATCTAACCTTAGGCATTTTATTTGCAGACATGTTTCTTTTTCAGCCATAGCGTTAAGGGTTTTGAAATGTCCAAAAACTTCACTTTTCTTTTTCATAAAATACACCCAAACTTTTCTGCTATAGTCATCAATAAAAGTGACAAAATAATGACAGCCTCCAAGAGATGCAGCTTTAGTAGTCCACACATCAGAGTGGATTAATTCCAATGGCTTCTCACTCTCTTGAACATGTCTAGGAAATGGTTTCCTTGCCTGTTTTCCAAACTGACAGGCTTCACATACCTTATGCATTTCTGCAACCTTGAATTTTGGCAATCCTGCAACAATATTTTGGGCCTGCATTGATTTAAGTCGCTGTACATTAACATGACCAATGTGTTTATGCCAGATATCAATATCTGCAACTACACCGGTCCCATGTGCAAACATTGCTGCACTCAATTCAGACATGTCTGCATCCAATGTAAACATTCTGCCCTTCTTGTTTCCTTTTGCTATCAAGCGACCTTTATTTTTCATATCCTCAACAAAGCATCCATGAGGATTAAATCTGACCTGCAAGCCCTGCTCAACCATTTGACCAACAGAAACCAGATTCTTGGTGATATTCGGGACATGAAATACATCGGACAAGTATTTCTTTTTCCCATCCTGCATAGACAAGGGAATTTTTCCAATCTGCACAATAGGATGTGCAGTATCATCACCAGTCTCCACAAATCCTGGTTTTTCCATTTTCCTTGCATCCTCCATCCATTCTGCATGACCTGTCATGTGGTTTGATACACCTGAGTCAACATACCATACATCGTTGCTTTCTTCTGCACTTGTCACAGAATTGTTCATGTGCTGCACCATAAACAGATGCTCATTTCTGTCATCACCCTGTCTACTAGAGGATGCATAATTTCCTTGTTGCAGTTTTCCATTCATGATGTCATTCTGCTTTTTATAGCAGTCTTTAGCCATATGACCCATTTTACCACAATAGTAGCATTCAACATTACTGTTTGCATTTCGGCCTCTTTGCCATCCACCACGACCTCTTTGGCTTCCCCTGCCTCTAGAGTTACCACGTCCTCCTCCATAGGACTGGTTTTCTTGAGTTTGCTGCATATTCTGATTTCTGCCATGGCCTGCAAATCGGCCTCCTCTACCTCTGCCTCTACCTCTTCTAGCATTTGAGTAGAAGACAACTTCTTTTGAAGTTCCTCCTGAAGAAGATGCACCACCATTTCTCTGTTCCTCAGAAATTAGAAGAGCAATCAACTCCTCAAAATCAGGAAATCTTTCACGAACTGAAATGGATGTCCGAAACTGTGCATAATCCTTTCCTAGACCATTCAAGGTCACAAAAACTAAATCATCATCTTCCACTGGTGACCCAATGGAAGCAAGTGCATCTGCAATCTTCTTCACCTTCATGTGGTAGTCGTTGATGCTCATATTTTCTCTTTGCACATTGTGCAACTCTTGCTTGAGCTGCATTTTCCTGGCTTGCGTATTTGTGCTATACATTTTTGACAAAGTATCCCATGCCTCCTTTGGCGTACTTGCATCCTGAATATGCACAATCATAGAGTCTGAAATGCTGATAGACAACCAATACATAACTTTCCTGGCTCTCTCATGCCATGCTTTAAATGCCTGCATTTGCTGTTGATTGGGAACATCAGGAAGAACTGGTTCTTCTTCATTTCCTGCAACAAATTCCCAATATCCTTTTCCCATAAAGAAATTCGTCATTCTAAACTTCCATGCTTGGAAGTTGTTCTTGTCAAGCTTTTCAGTGACAATCTGTGAAAGAGAATCAGATGCCATTACAGAAGACTGCAAAAAATTCTGTCACTGCAAAAACCACAGCTTCACCCTCACAAGGGAAAATCTGCAAAACTGGCGAAAGTGGTATTTGACCACACAGTCACTTCCTAGTGACAATTTTGCATCAACAGGCAACACGGATGATTCTGTAACTCCCAATGTCTCTGCGCACAAGCTTACAATGCAATTTTTACAGTAACTATTCACCGACCTGTAGAACAGTGGCTGCACAGCATAAAATTGGGCCTTTTCCTGAGTGCGTGCAGAAAACTTCCGCCTCCAAAACAGGCCCCGAAATGGCCTCAAATCAAAAAAACAAGGTCACCTAGGGCTAAAGCCCTGTCCCGCAGCATATACTGTCCTTTTGCTTCACCGCGAAGGGCGTCTCAACCTGAGACAATGCACTCCTGCACTTCCTGCACTTTCCGGCTGTGCTACCTGCAGAGATCTGCTCCCGAAACAGAAAATGAAAGCAACACTGCTCCTCTTACCAGAACACCGCGAGCTTGGCTTGCTTTCTTGAGCTCCTTACCACGAACAAGGCTCTGATACCATGTCAAGATTGTGGGAGAGAAGGAAGGAGTCTCGCTTGAAGCTTTCTTGCTTGCACAATGGGGGAAGACACACAAGGATGGAGGCTGAAAAATAGTTTTCCTCTTCTTAGTTGTGTAAGCCAAAAGAACTCAAGTACAAAGAAATAGAAGAACCCTATATATGGGTCTCAAACCAAACTCAACTAACTAAGGTGGCATACTAACTGAGCCACGAACTAGAGTAGATAAGGATAGCTATCATCTAGCTATTATTCATGGGCGGTGTACCAACCACGTCTGCAACTGACAAGTCAGTGACATAAATACACAACGGTCACCCTGGCGTATCACGAGTGGAGCTCGATATCTCAACACTGGTCTCCTTGGGTCACTACACTCAGCTCCCTCCTTTTTACACGTTCGAGTTTGGAAAAATAAAAGCCTAATAGGACAAAATGTGCTCAAACAACATTTCTCGATTAGGCTATAGGATTCCTCGCCTACATAGGAGGAACTCCTTGTTGAGTTGTCCTTAGTTAGATAGGTAGTTCAGACCACCACTTAGGATGACCTCTTTGATAGTTCTTGTTAGCTTGGCTGTGTTGGAACAATTGGTTAGTGACTGGCTTTAGAATCTTTGTCAAATTATGCTCAGACTACTCCTCGTGGACCTAATGCCTTGGTTTTGGCAGGGGATAGGGTGAGAATTGTGATGTGTTTTGTTGAATATTTTCTGTAATAGCTTGATGCTCTTTGTGGTTGTATTTATGTGCAGATCTATTCCTAGGATTTGACGGGCTGAGTTGCCCTATCCCATGGTCGCCAATGAGCGGTGGATTTTGCTTGGAAAGCATGCTAAAAATTTGCCACAAAATTTGCATTTCAAGGGAAAAATAGACTTCGTCGAAGGTGGCATAGGCACTCGAGTTGATTTTAAGCAACAAGAAGCCGACAAGTTCCAAAAGTGGTTTAAAGAACTACCGAGCGATGGTTGGGAAATTTTCATAATTTCCCATGATATCGGATGAGACCCCAAAAAGAGCCAGGCAGTGCGGGACCTTGAGACGGACACCCAAAATTTTTCAGAAGTTGATTCGGAGGCTGGACGCGGGAGAGTGTCAGAAAATGGCCAGCCACTTAAGAGTTGAAGGGGTGCCACCCTTTTGGGGCCTTGGGCCCCAAAAAAATTCATGAGAGAGGGGGGGGGGGTTTGTGTGAGGTGTCCGCTAGTCCCAATCCACGATACACCTTTTAGTAGTCCATCAGTAGGTTTTTCCATAAATGATGCCGCCCGCTGCTCCCTTGGAACATCACGGGATTGTCACTTAGGCCCTACCGAGTCTACTTTGCAACGGGAGAGTTCTGGCCGAACCCACTAGGATCGACCTGAAGACTTGGGTTCCTAAAATCAGATGGGTCTCCTAGCAGCCAGCTAGCGTCAGTAATTTCGAGTTCCACTTTTTAGAGGATTACTCAATCTGAAGCGGACTTGCCATTGCACTTGGTTCAATGAGAATGGGAGACGGAGGGGAGTGTGGTACGTCAACCCTCCTGCCCATAAGGCAAAATCCCATTCCGGTCCCCTAAAACAATGCAAGTCGGTTCTACCTAATGACTACTTGGTCAATTTATCGTCTTCCTATTTCTATATTCGATGTAGAAAAGCTCCCAGCTAACCGGGACCACCCTACCATTGGACGGACCCGTCGGGGGTTACGCCCACCCGCTTTCCTCTGATGATGGGTCATCTTTAGTTTTTTAATTACCTACAACACATTTATTGGAACATATACAACCAGCTTCCTTAATTAGTCCATTTAGTCACATGTTCCTTCACATAATTTATCTCACTAACATGCATACCATTCGAATAGTAAATCAAACTTCTTTATTATATTGGAAGTCTATTACAATTTCCATCATTCCGTCCTAGCGGAAGATACACAGAATTCCATAAGGACATTCTGTCCACCAAGATTCCACCCTCATAACTAGTATTTAGGGTTCCAGGATCCCATCCTGGGTCACGAAGGGGCTCGTCAGATTCTTGGAACAATGCAGGATTTACAGCCAGAGCCCCCTCTGGCACCTACAATTCCTACTACCCGAGACTATCCCTACTGACAGACCTTTCGCCTACGGAGCCGGTCCAAGCCTCTCGTATCGATAATCATGACCCCCTTGGAGTAGGGTCTCGCTGCTAGCTTGGGGGTAGCCTAGCGCGATCCTTCCTTTTATTCTGTTGGCAATAATTTCAATCAAAATCTAGATTCTAGCAAACACAAACAGTCCTTTCAAATATGTATCAAATAGTGCAATGACAATCATCCCAACATGTAAATCACAGTTTCACATAGCCAAGGTAGACCTTATCCTAAGGTAACCTTTCATTCTAATGAGGATTCTTCTTCCCATAAAGAAGTGTTGAGTACACCTCTTAAAACATGTTAAGCAGGGCATGAGTTTTGTGTTTGGATTCACTTATCTAACATAAGCAAAATCCCTTAAGAAAATATATTGTGTCAATAAACTCAACGAGATGGTCTTTAGGATTCCTAAATAGATAACCAGTTTTTATAACCTTCACTAATCAATTCTTAACCTTGTCGCATTTGATCATAACTATATTGAATTCGCATAAAGACATATGTATAATAACCTTTGGCAATTAATTCTATTATGATTCAATGCCTTAGTATCCCAACTATTCTAGCTAGAAATCATAGTGATTAATCGTTTTATGCTTGAATTAATATGTCTTTCTAGATGAGTTATGTGTAAGCGAAGAATATGAAAGCTAATATCCTATGTAATTTATCTTATATTGTAAAATTGATAATCTAGTAATGAATAACCTGGTTTGGCGGCATGACGACATTAGGAACTTCATCTTTACTCGCGCTCGCATTAGCCACACCCGATGTTCCAATTGTGGTGGCAATTCCCGCAACCTTGGGCACTCACGTATCATTGGCAATACCCGTTGCTTGACCGGTTGCGTTGATTTCCATGGTTTTTCCACTTTGTCGCTTTGGAGCCATCGTCCATGAGGAGTTTGAGAGATAGGGAAGGTGGGATAGATTTTAGATGAGAGAGGATAGAGAATATGGCTTAGTTAAAGATCGAGACAAGGGATTTGAGCTAGCCCTCTTCCTCTTTCTCTTTCTCTCTCTCTCTCTCTCTCTCTCTCTCTCTCTCTCTCTCTCTCTCTCTCTCTCTCTCTCTAGCTTCTCGCAGCCTCTTGAAGAAGTATTCTTCCCTCTCTCTTCTTCTTTCTTACAGCCTCTCGGGGTCTCCTTATGTCCCTTATGCCTCTCCCATGCCTCGTATTTATAGTGAATTGGGGAAGAGGGCTTGTGGTTGAGAAGTGGAGCTCTTTGTGGAGGGGGATCTTGGAAAGATCAGTGATATGATGCTCAGATCATAAATCTGATGGTTCCATTGGCTCCGAAAGGGGGGTAAAACCCCAAGACACTTGATTACAAAGCTCTCAGTTCACTCTTTCTTCTTTTCTCTGTTCGAAGTGCTGTCTACTGCCTGTAAACTGCGATCGCGGCGCGCGCGGTTTCGCCAATCACTTTTCTTTATTTTTCTTTTTATAAAATCTTCAAACTAACTAACACATCACTTGTTTTTTTCTTTTAAATGACATCTAGTTCTAGAAATCTCCATATCTCTTTTTTAAAAAAATTAAGATAATCTCTAAAATATCTAAAATATTCTAGTCTTGTCCAAAGGTCTAATATTTTTAGACCATCCAAACTATACACATTATTCTAGTGATTAATATAACTCATAAGTTTTGTTCACGTTGTAATTTACGTGAAGGGTGGCCACGGTCCTTGCCAATTTGAAAAAAATATCAAATTTACGACTCTTGATTTTTCTAAATAAAATATTTTAAATTAAATAAAAATTATTAATAATTAATGTTAGTTAGTTTTTACCTTAGTTAGTCTTTAGTTAGTAATCTTACTAACTTATTAATTAACTAACTAACTTTTGAACTAACCAACTAACTTTTATTGTGTGGAAATATTACATCCTTCTCCCCTTAGAGAAATCGAGATGTCCTCATCTCGAGAGAAACTGTGGGTATTGTTGATGAAGAGCATCCTCATCTATCCATGAAGCATCTTCTTCAGGGTAATCCTTCCATTGGACAAGGTATTCTCTAAGGGTTCTACTCCTCAATTTTCTCTCCCTTACATCAATTACTCTGTTAGGTTGTAGCTCAAGGACTCCTTGGCTAGGTATTACAACTTGTTCATCATCAAGGATATGGTTAGGGTTAGCTACGTATGCTTTCAATAAGCTAACATGAAATACATTGTGGATTTTTATATTCTCAGGGAGTTGTATCTTGTAAGCGCTTGGTCCTAGGCACTTGAGAATCTTATAGGGTCCACAATATCTTGGACTTAGCTTCTTAAACTCACCTAAAGACAAAGAACTCTTCTTTGGATGGACACGGATGAAGACCATGTCTCCCTCTTTGAAGATTCGTTCTTGCCTTTTTAGATCAGCATACGCCTTTTGTCGATCCTTGGCAGCTTGAATATCCTGTCTGATGATCTTGATTTGATCATCCATTTCTTCTAACATTTTTCTCGAGGCTTCTACCCTTAGAGTAGGATCGGAAAAATTAAGTGGCATACGACAATCTTGACCATACAGTGCCTGAAATGGAATCATCTGAATACTTCGATGATAGGAGGCATTATAGGCAAATTCCACTAAGGATAGATACTGAATCCACCTTTTAGGTTCCTTGCTGCAATATGCACGTAGAATATCCTCAATTACTTGATTAACTCGTTCTGTCTGCCCATCAGTTTGTGGATGATAAGCAGTACTGAAACAAAGTTGGGTTCCAATGGCTTCAAATAAACTCTTCCAGAAGTGTGATGTGAAAAGAGAGTCACGATCACTGATGATCCTTTTAGGTAACCCATGTAACCTAAAAATCTCTTTTACAAAAATTCTAGCAATATCTGAAGCCTTGTAATTGGTTTTTGTTGGTAGAAGATGAGCGACCTTTGTTAGCATGTCTACTATTACCATTATTGAGTTATATCCTCCTTGTACAGAAGGTAACCCAACTACAAAGTCCATGCTAATAAATTCCCATTTCATCTGGGGAATGTCAAGTGGCTGGAGTTTTCCTGGTAACTTGACACGTTCAGATTTTACCCTTTGGCAATTTAGACATTCAGTGACATACTTAAGTACATCACCCTTGAGTTTTTGCCAGTAATAACTTTTCCTGACAACATTAAGAGTTTTTGCATATCCTGGGTGTCCTGAAAAAGGAGAATCATGTGCTTCCCAAAGTATCCTTCTCTTGAGAGTTTGACTTGAAGGAATGCATAGTCTCATTCTGAAATAAACAAGTCCTTCAACTTCATCTATAGAGAATTCCTGATACTTAGTCTTGAGTTTGGGATCTTGCTCCTTATTCTGAACTTCCCAAAACAATTGTTGATAGTCTGGGTCCTTATTTGCTTCATCCTTGGTCAACTCGATGATAGGATTAGTCGGCATCGATACCATTGTAGCTAGAGTTTCTGACCTAGATGGTTCTTCAGTGATAAGAGCATTAAGGAAGGCTTTACAGCTAAGGGCATCTGCTATTACATTTTCTTTATCGGGTCTGAACTTAATTTCAAAGTCATATTCTTGTAGAACCTCGATCCAACGTCGTTGCCTCATATTAAGATCAGGCTGAGTAAAAATCCACTTAAGACTTTTATGATCTGTGACTAAAGAAAACTTATTTCCAAGCAAGTAATGTCTCCATAATTTGAGAGCATGAATCACAGCTAATAACTCCAGGTCATGAGTAGCATATTTTTGCTCATGGATTTTCAACTTTCTTGAAGAGTAAGCTATAGGATGTCCTTCCTGCATTAGTACGCATCCCAATGCAAGAGAGCTGGCATCTGTGACAACTTCAAATTCCTTGCTTAAGTCAGGTAGCCTTAAGATAGGAGCAGTTACCAGACTATGCTTTAGTTGCTCAAAGCTAGATTGTTCGATTGGCGTCCAATTAATGGCAACTTGCTTCTTAAGTAAATTTGTAAGAGGTGCTGCAATTTGAGCATAGTTTCTGATGAATACCCTATACCATCCTGTTAGGCCAAGGAAACTTCTCACTTCCTTGATAGTGGTTGGGGATGGCCAATCTTGAACATCCTTGACCTTGGCAGGATCTACGGATATACCCTCAATAGACACTATGAATCCCAAGTATTCAATCTTTCTTTTGAAGAATGCACACTTCTTCTTCTTGGCATACAACTTGTGTGTTCTCATTGTCTCTAGGACAATGCGAAGATGTGGTTCATGATCCTCTTCCTCCTTAGAATAAGTTAGGACGTCATCGAAGAATACAAGGACAAAGTCATCAAGGTGGGGTCTAAAAATGTCCTGCATTAACCTGTTGAAGGTAGCTGGAGCATTTGTCAATCCAAATGACATCACAATGAATTCGAAATGGCTGTATCTTGTGTTGAAGGCGGTCTTTGGAATATCTTCATTCCTGACTCTAATCTGGTAATATCCTGACCGAAGATCAATCTTAGAAAAGATCTTTGCTCCTTGTAGACGATCAAGAAGCTCATCAATCCTCGGGATTGGGTACTTATTCTTTACTGTTACCTGGTTTAGCCCTCGGTAGTCGATACAAAGACGGAGAGTTCCATCTTTCTTCTTTTGGAATAATACTGGGGCTCCCCATGGTGAACTACTTGGCCGGATATACCCTTGTTCTAGCAGTTGCTTGAGTTGCTCTTTTAGTTCAATGGCTTCAGGAATAGACATTTTGTAAGGTCTTTTTGCCACTGGAGCGGCTCCTGGAACAAGTTTGATCTCATGATCAACTTCTCTTTCCGGAGGTAACTCAGTTAGCTCTTCAGGAAATATGTCAGCATACTCTTCTAACCAGGATGGTTCTTCTTCTGCATGATCATCTTGATTTACCTTGTTAAGCTTGATCAAGTAAACATGTAATCCTTTCTTCAAGCCTTTCACAATTCGAGAAGCTTTTGCCAATTGAACTTTAGGTTTCCCTGTTTCACCTTGTGTAGTTGCTATTTCACCGTTCAAATCCTGAAATGTGACTTGACCTTTTCCACAATGGATATGAGCATCATTGGGAATCAGCCAATCCATTCCTAGTAAACATTCATAGGCTCCTAGGTTCATTACCTTGAACCTCATACTTGAAAGGTTTTCCCCTAGGTTAAACTCTACCTTGGCAGTTTGCTGTGTAGAAAGTACTTCCTTTCCATTTGCTAATTCCACAAGCAGCTTTGATGCATTTACAGTATCTATACCTATCTTCTTAGCACACTTGGGTGAAATAAATGAGTGTGTACTTCCACAGTCAATCAAAACTTTAAATGATTTACCTTGGTGACTAGCCGGTGTCTGTATTACCGAATATTGACGATTTGGTCCTTTCTTGTGGAATGCAGCATGAACAGTTGCTCTTTCAATATCTTCTTCCATAGTAGGGTCTTCCTCCTTATTAGTCTCTTTTAGGGTAATATTTGACGTTCTTCCTCTTGCCATAGCTACATGACCACGACCTTGGGCAGCTCTGCCTTGACCTCGAAATTGGCCTTGGTGATGGTTTCTACCAAGCTTTGGACAATCTCTCCTGAAATGTCCTGTCTCATTACAGTGGAAGCACCTAAGACCATCCCTGTTTCCTTGGGTAGGAATAAAATTTCCAACTGCATTGGATTTTGCCTTCTTCTTTTGTCCTTGGAAAAATTGTCCTTGGGTTCTTTTTGCTTGACCTTTGAATCCTCCTTTGTTCTGGTTATTGTAGCTCTAGAACTTATTGTTATTAGGCTTTGATTGTACTTTCCGCACAATAGGAGCAGCTCGAATCAAAGCATCCTGGAGGTCTGTGGGACGCATTGATTCTAAACGAGTGTTCAGAGGATAATTTAGCCCATTGCAAAAATTGGACACTTGTTGAACAGTATCCATGGGGGGTGCATATTTAAGAAGAGAAACAAACTTGGAGTAGTATGCTTCCAAGGTCAGTCCCATTTGCTTCAAATTGAAGAACTCGTTCATCTTTTGGGTGCGATAAGCTGGAGGTAAATACCTTCCTCTTACAGCTTCTTTCAGCAAGTCCCAAGTAATGGTATTTTCAGGGACACCTTGATCTCGGCACCACTGCTTCCACCAAAGTCGAGCTTCGCCAATTAATTTTAGCTTAGCTATCATGGCTTGGTTGGCTGGGATAGTTCCAGCAGCAGTAAAATAATCTTCCATCGATTCGATCCAAATTTCTGCATCAGCTTCCACATTTTCGCCTTTCCCATTAAACTCTGGAGGTTTGACTTGCTTCAATAAATTCCTTTTCTCTTGAGCTTCGTTGGGAATTATTGTGGGTGCGAGATTCTAGGAAATTTTTAGCAATTCGTAAGTTAAATTTTACAACTCTATGTAGCGTCAATAATAGAGTTCAGTACTCAAAATATCTCTCGCTTAGTTTACTGAAACAACTCTCAAATCAACTTTCTTTCCATAAAATTAAATTGCAATTTCAGAGGTTTCAAGACAAAAATAATAAAATAGGATTGCATTATTTCTTTGACTGATGAAGTATCAATCAATCTTTTATTACAACGGATATACAAGGTAATCAGATGGAAGGAAATACATTATTCAGATGGCTCACAGGCTCATCTTATTTTCTCTCAGGAAAGGATTCGCTACCACAATCTACGTATGACACTCTGATACATCCTTTATGAAGTAACTTGGATTCGGAGAGTGAATATCTAGGAATCTATATTTTTGAGGGAGTTCAGGAAATCCCTCTTTTTTGTAGTTGCGGCGGCTAGAGCGACCTATGACTTTTATTCTGTCAGCCGGAAGGATCTTCGTAACTTCCCCATAGATATATTGGTTTAGTTTGATCTTCTTGCCTCTAGTATACAGGGTTGAGTTTACAGTGGCCTCATGAAATAGATAGATCTTAACAATTTTAAGATCTTCCATCCATTTTACCCTTTTCAGATTATTTTGAAGATAAGCTAGACGGCTTGCATCAATATAGCAATATCCTCCACTAATCATCCACCGTCTTTCACGATATAGAGGCGATGGGTTGTACAACTGATCTAGTACTCGCATCATCTGAATTCTCCAGGAAAAACTGGATGAATGCATAGCTAACATAAACATTACTTGAAAGATCAAGAATCGCTTCCAAGATTCATTACTCTGCCATAATTCAAAAAACATACGTTAATAAAGGGAAGAAAACATGTCCTAGGCTATGCTTAGAAAAAAAATAATATTTTCCTTAAGCTTACGTTGTAATCTATACTAACGTGCGCTCTGATACCAACTGTGAGGTGTCCGCTAGTCCCAATCCACGATACACCTTTTAGTAGTCCATCAGTAGGTTTTTCCATAAATGATGCTGCCCGCTGCTCCCTTGGAACATCACGGGATTGTCACTTAGGCCCTACCGAGTCTACTTTGCAACGGGAGAGTTCTGGCCGAACCCACTAGGATCGACCTGAAGACTTGGGTTCCTAAAATCGGATGGGTCTCCTAGCAGCCAGCTAGCGTCAGTAATTTCGAGTTCCACTTTTTAGAGGATTACTCAATCTGAAGCGGACTTGCCATTGCACTTGGTTCAATGAGAATGGGAGATGGAGGGGAGTGTGGTACGTCAACCCTCCTGCCCATAAGGCAAAATCCCATTCCGGTCCCCTAAAACAATGCAAGTCGGTTCTACCTAATGACTACTTGGTCAATTTATCGTCTTCCTATTTCTATATTCGATGTAGAAAAGCTCCCAGCTAACCGGGACCACCCTACCATTGGACGGACCCGTCGGGGGTTACGCCCACCCGCTTTCCTCTGATGATGGGTCATCTTTAGTTTTTTAATTACCTACAACACATTTATTGGAACATATACAACCAGCTTCCTTAATTAGTCCATTTAGTCACACGTTCCTTCACATAATTTATCTCACTAACATGCATACCATTCGAATAGTAAAGCAAACTTCTTTATTATATTGGAAGTCTATTACAATTTCCATCATTCTGTCCTAGCGGAAGATACACAGAATTCCATAAGGACATTCTGTCCACCAAGATTCCACCCTCATAACTAGTATTTAGGGTTCCAGGATCCCATCCTGGGTCACGAAGGGGCTCGTCAGATTCTTGGAACAATGCAGGATTTACAGCCAGAGCCCCCTCTGGCACCTACAATTCCTACTGCCCGAGACTATCCCTACTGACAGACCTTTCGCCTACGGAGCCGGTCCAAGCCTCTCGTATCGATAATCATGACCCCCTTGGAGTAGGGTCTCGCTGCTAGCTTGGGGGTAGCCTAGCGCGATCCTTCCTTTTATTCTGTTGGCAATAATTTCAATCAAAATCTAGATTCTAGCAAACACAAACAGTCCTTTCAAATATGTATCAAATAGTGCAATGACAATCATCCCAACATGTAAATCACAGTTTCACATAGCCAAGGTAGACCTTATCCTAAGGTAACCTTTCATTCTAATGAGGATTCTTCTTCCCATAAAGAAGTGTTGAGTACACCTCTTAAAACATGTTAAGCAGGGCATGAGTTTTCCGTTTGGATTCACTTATCTAACATAAGCAAAATCCCTTAAGAAAATATATTGTGTCAATAAACTCAACGAGATGGTCTTTAGGATTCCTAAATAGATAACCAGTTTTTATAACCTTCACTAATCAATTCTTAACCTTGTCGCATTTGATCATAACTATATTGAATTCGCATAAAGACATATGTATAATAACCTTTGGCAATTAATTCTATCATGATTCAATGCCTTAGTATCCCAACTATTCTAGCTAGAAATCATAGTGATTAATCGTTTTATGCTTGAATTAATATGTCTTTCTAGATGAGTTATGTGTAAGCGAAGAATATGAAAGCTAATATCCTATGTAATTTATCTTATATTGTAAAATTGATAATCTAGTAATGAATAACCTGGTTTGGCGGCATGACGACATTAGGAACTTCATCTTTACTCGTGCTCGCATTAGCCACACCCGATGTTCCAATTGTGGTGGCAATTCCCGCAACCTTGGGCACTCCCGTATCATTGGCAATACCCGTTGCTTGACCGGTTGCGTTGATTTCCATGGTTTTTCCACTTTGTCACTTTGGAGCCATCGTCCACGAGGAGTTTGAGAGATAGGGAAGGTGGGATAGATTTTAGATGAGAGAGGATAGAGAATATGGCTTAGTTAAAGATCGAGACAAGGGATTTGAGCTAGCCGTCTTCCTCTTTCTCTCTCTCTCTCTCTCTCTCTCTCTCTCTCTCTAGCTTCTCGCAGCCTCTTGAAGAAGTATTCTTCCTTCTCTCTTCTTCTTTCTTGCAGCCTCTCGGGGTCTCCTTATGTCCCTTATGCCTCTCCCATGCCTCGTATTTATAGTGAATTGGGGAAGAGGGCTTGTGGTTGAGAAGTGGAGCTCTTTGTGGAGGGGGATCTTGGAAAGATCAGTGATATGATGCTCAGATCATAAATCTGATGGTTCCATTGGCTCCGAAAGGGGGGTAAAACTCCAAGACACTTGGTTAGAAAGCTCTCAGTTCACTCTTTCTTCTTTTCTCTGTTCGAAGTGCTGTCTACTGCCTGTAAACTGCGATCGCGGCGCGCGCGATTTCGCCAGTCACTTTTCTTTATTTTTCTTTTTATAAAATCTTCAAACTAACTAACACATCACTTGTTTTTTTCTTTTAAATGACATCTAGTTCTAGAAATCTCCATATCTCTTTTTTTTAAAAATTAAGATAATCTCTAAAATATCTAAAATATTCTAGTCTTGTCCAAAGGTCTAATATTTTTAGACCATCCAAACTATACACATTATCCTAGTGATTAATATAACTCATAAGTTTTGTTCACGTTGTAATTTACGTGAAGGATGGCCACGGTCCTTGCCAATTTGAAAAAAATATCGAAGTTACGACTCTTGATTTTTCTAAATAAAATATTTTAAATTAAATAAAAATTATTAATTATTAATGTTAGTTAGTTTTTAACTTAGTTAGTCTTTAGTTAGTAATCTTACTAACTTATCAATTAACTAACTAACTTTTGAACTAACCAACTAACTTTTATTGTGTGGAAATATTACATTTTGTGATGGCATGGAGAAAAAAAAATGGCACCTGCTGCAACGACGACGATTTGAGGGAGAGGAGGGGTATAGGACATTTGGAGCCTCAATGTACTACATGAAACTGATGTTATCAGCCTGATGCTTGATGCCTACACCTTCCATCGTCACTCTCCACCTGTCCAATGGTTGCCCGGTTGCTAAGACCAGAAACTAGTCTTTCTCTCTCCTCCCTCTCTCTCCCTTTTATGGGATATTTGTGCACATTATCTTGAAGGAAGATTCAGAAAGGAGATTGAAGCAAATGATGATGGAGATTAATGGAGATGCTGAAGCTTGATGTGCAACATGGAATTGAGAGCAATGGAGGCTCCGTCCGCTAGTCACATAGTCATTCAATGTGTCTCAAGTTTTGTAGAAACACAATATGACTATTTTTTATGAAGGAAATGAAGCTTTTTTGACATTTTATAATGGAAATGATATTCTTATGTGATGAAAAATTGTTTGTGTTGTTTGCATTATGTTTAATTTTTGTCTATCAAAAAATTCTGATTTCATAATGATTTATATGAGCTATTTAAACCTTGCAAAACTCGAAATGCATTTTTAAAGGGTAAAATGATGGTTTTGTTGTTTCGAGTGGGTGAAATGTGTTCCTATGGGGAAAAATGACAAATTAAATTAAATTTTAGTATGCTAAAATTATTAATATAGGAAAAATAAAAAAATAATAGTGATTATTATCAAATAAATGATTAAAAACAAGGGAAAAATAAAAATATGCTTCATAAAAATAAGGAAAAATATAATGAGTGTTTGTGAATGTATGTAGTGGTGGAGCATGAGGTTTAGCTTAATTTTGCCCTATCTCTTTGTCAAAGTTCATGATTTATCACTTTTCATACATCGAAACATGACAAAATGAACCCCTACACTTATGCAACAAAAGCACTACCTAAAAGTTGGGGGTGGGGTGTTTGAATGATACAATCTGGATGTTGTTTATTGCTGATTTTGTTGATTTCTATCATGATATAGGGTTCATAGTATTTTAATTAAAAGGATAGTAGCATGAGCATTGTCTCGGTGCTATCCTTACATCGCCGCAACGAGTTAATAAATGAGCAGTGGAAAGCTTAGTTGTGCACGATACGTTTCTAATTGAAAATTATGTTTGAGCACATTAGGATCATCCACTTTTGCATGTGCATATTAACCACGGTATTGGAATATGAAGAACGGGATGCATAGCACGTGTTTTTCGTTATGATGACCTACACTTGAGTGTGTGAGACAACCTAATATGTAGGCTAGTCAATCATTTTTGGGGATTGTTTGGTAAGGACACATGGTATCTCCTGGAATATGTTCAAAATGAAAGAGTAGAGCTTGTATCGTGGGTATTTTATGTTAAAACAATGCATCTTGGGGCCAATCCCCGAGGTGTAGGAGAGTCCCAGTGGAGCCGCGGCAATCAGTCGAGAGGTGCTTCCCTGTGTTTATGCTACGAGGTATCATGCCTATTGTTGGGGATAAAGGCACCTCCGCCTAGCCGCCCATGTATTACTATACTGATAGTCACCGCCATCACACACTGCAGGTGGTGGACGCCTGTCACCGTCACTTTATTCTTTATTCTTTTTGTGACAGTTTGAATAAAGGAAGGCCCGGTCACACATTGTGACTGTTGGAGTTCCCATTTCTTGTCTCTCTCTTTCTTGCTCTTGCTCTCCCACCATAGCTCTTGAGTGCAAGCTTTGATCCTTTTGACCTTTCAACTGGTATCAGAGCATGGCTTCCTGAGTCTTGAGCTTGGCTCGTGGCATTCTCAGCTTCCCATTGACTCCCCACTCGCATTGGGTCTCCTTCCTGGTAGCCATAGCTCATTCTCTTGAGCTCCCGTCACTCCCCGGCTTCCCGTGCTTCTTCCCGGCCTATTGAGGCACCATTAGGGCATTGGCATTGAGGTATTGCTTTATTATTTCGGAGATTTATCTTGGTCCACAAGTCCAGGTAAACATGGTTTTCACAGCTTGTGGGCAGCCATAGCTCACACCTGCTTCATTCACCTAGATCTTGCTTCTAGCCTATCAAGGCTTGTTGAGGCATGGTATAGGCCTTCTTTGGCCCCCATTTGTGCCCCCTTTGGGCCCCATTGTTGACATGTGGGACAGCAGACCCCCCCAGTCGGCTCACTTTTTTTTCGCGCATGTTTCAAAATCTGGCCCAAAAATCACTCTTTTTGTCATATCTCGGGCATTCGAAACCCGATTCAGGCAAGGTAAGAGTCTAAGTTGGGGTTTTGGCATGCTATGGACGCGATGGTGATGTTAGATTTATCAAATTTTGATGATATAATATTCTACAATAGATTTCAGGTCTGAGACAGCATGTATTTGTATGCCTATGGCTTATGTGATGCTTCTACTGATGTCTATTGATACTGGATCACTTGTGGATGTTATGCCTTTTATGTGAGATGCATTTACAGTTCATTTAGCTTAGCCATTGACTGTTTTGAACAATCCTAGATCTTTCCAAAACAGGGCAGCCACCTGTTACTTCAATTTTATGCTTATAGGTCTTGGCATTTGATGCCCGATCACATACGGGAATGTATGCCTATGGTTTGCCTATGGATTTGAGCTTGGATTGAGTACTAATTTGCTCAATTTATAGAGGTTATATGCTACTAGAAACTTCAGGGCTCTATTTATGCTAGAGTTGGGTTATGCCGATTGGTCACGAGGTGCTCGCAGTTACTCGGTATGATGTCATGATGTATTTGGACTATGCCATATGTCTCGTTTATGCTCCAGAATGCTTTTGAGCTAAGATTAGAGCTCGATTTGGCTTTGACTGTCACTTCTTTGCAGCTGGCATTTCATCTATGACATGGTTTATGCCTAGGCTACCTAGTACGGGTTATGATGTCTTGGTGAATGCTTTATGCTTTGGCTATGGATGGCAGTTGTTTGAGCTCGTCTCGACATTCATTTGAGTATTCCCTTGAGCAGTTAGACATTGACTTGGATTTTTCCATTACGACTTGGCTTTTTCCATTACGACCTTGGATGCTATTGAGGCATTGTCTTGGTTACCTGTCTTTGGTAATTTGACTTGGTTTGCTTGTGCTGCTGAGCTCGTTTATCCGCCTTTTGAGCTAGTGGGAGCATCTTGTATGCTTGACCGACATTGAGCAGGAGGTTTATGCTATTTTGAGCATTTTGCACATATTTGAGACTTTGGGATCACTTATACTTAAATGTTGCATGGTTCATGCACTGATATCTTGGAGTTGCTTTTGACATGAGATTGGGCTTTGCACTCTTGTAAGCATACACCTACTGTTGTTAGGTCTTGCCAGTGTTATGTATACTTTGCCCTATTGTCCAAGGGGTATGCCTACTCAACTGACGAATGTTTTGGTGACATGTTTGGGTGTTTGCTCAAGGTCTTTATGATTGTTTGGTGCTAATTTATGCCCGTTTATGACTAATCATGTCTTGGCCATCATTTCTTGACTTGATGCAGTGATTTGGTCAACAATTGCCTCTCACAGTACCTTGCTGTCATTTTACAAAAGCATATAACTCCGGACTAACATGGATTTTTCATGCTGAAATATTATGAAATGATGTACTTTCACTAGTACTTGGTGGGCAACAGCTTTAGATATACTTTTCTTGCCATTTTCTCTCAATTTTTGGTGATTTTTTTGTCATTTTCTGCAGTAAACAACAAGCAGTTTTGAATTGACTACAGTCTTCCAGCCTGCATTATGGCGAGTTCGTCCACTAATCATGCTATTTTCAACATCACTAAGATTGATGGTACGAATTACTCTTATTGGAAGAGCCAGATTTTGCAGATGTTGGTGTAGAAATCACAGATCAAACCATTGAGGTTGAGTGGTCATCCGCCTGCAACTATGCCAGATGAGAAATGGCTTGAGTTTGATGAGTTATGCAAGTCCATTATTGTATTATTGGTGCGCAGATCGGACGCAGGTAGCTCACGTAGTGAATTCCCAAAGGTCCCCAAGAACAAAGTACTCTACTTTTTAGCACAAAAACCAATGTAAAAGCAAGCACGACATGAGACAAGAGACAAATTGGGTTGAATCTCCCCCATGCCTTATGTGAGCGCTTCACAAAGCATGTATTTAATGTATATTTCCAATCTTTATGCTCAAAAATAGCCCAATTACAAAAATATGACAAGCTTTTAGCTTTTGAGTTTGCTTTCTACCAAAAATAAGAAAATAAAGCTAATGGACGGTGCCCATAGTGTCTGGCACGCCCAATCTCAATGTCCAAATAAAAATAACATATCCAGGCGCATAAGCGCATACAAAATAATAATAAATAATCGATGTCTCTATAGACATAATCAAAATATAGGCGTGACGCCTATCAAAATATAGTCGAAAGGTCGAAAACCCGCTAGACTCCAATGCTTTCCTCCGCCACTGCTGCTATCTCTACACATCAACTGAAGCATTCACAATCGTTAGTAAAATAACACAATTAAACCGACAAAAGTGAATACCTAGCAGTCTTCAGCTACATAAATAAATCAACTGGTTAGAAATAAATCCTAACCTTAATTTATTACGAGTGCGCACTCTAAACTCATAAACGTTTATTAATTTAATATGCATTTTGCGGAATCACCCGCTATGGAATCACCCATGTACACACTAAATTAATGAAACGCCCGAAAAGGACAGGCGTCCCCATCAACTTCTCGCACAAAGAATCCTCTTTGCGTATGAGCCCCGGTCATCTAAGTTTACGGAATCCACCGTAAAACCTCACGGAATCCACCGTGGAATATGCCTCCTGGCATCATAACCCCGGGGTGGGATAGCAATTGACCTCAATTGCTATTAGCTCAATGTGGAGCTAACAGAGTGGGGAAAGCATTTAGGTCTCTAGCGTGCATCCATTGTGCTTCTTCTACAGGATGGTTCTTAAATTTCACGAGATATCTAGAGTACCTTTGGCCAGTTCTAGTGGTCATGTAATCAGTGTCTATGATGGCTTCTGGTTCAAGGATTTCAGTCTCTTCTTCTAGTAAAGGTGGGTTTTCATAGACAGGGTGGATAGGTAATTGTCCTCTAAATGGTCTCAATAAACTAATATGAAATGTATTATGAATTTTCCAATGGGATGGCAATTCTAACTTGAATGCATTGTCATTAATCTTATGAATGATTCTAAATGGTCCGTAGAATCTAGGGGCTAATTTGACAACTGGATGTCTATCTACACTTTGCAGTCTACGCTTTTCTATTCTAAGCCAAACATAATCATCAACTTTGAAATTCATGGCTTGTCTTTTCTTGTTGGCTTGTTTGGTATATGATTGTTGGGCTTTAGCAATCATATCCTTGACCTCATCAAAAATAGTGTTATGCATAACAGCAATATCATCGGCACTTTGTATTCTATTAGACAAAGATGCAACACGTGTAGATAATCTATGTCCATAAATAACTTCAAAAGGTGCTTTCTTTGTAGATGTGTGCGGTGTATTATTGTAAGCAAACTGTAATAAATGTAAGTGAGTATCCCATGTCTGAGGTTTAGAGATAGTGTATGCACGTAAAAGATCTAAAATAGTGCTATTTGTGGCTTCTGTTTGTCCATTTGTTTCTGGATGAAATGCAGATGAGAAATCAATCTTTGTGCCTAGATTTGAAAACAGTGTAATCCAGAAATTATTACAAAATCTAGAATCTCTATCTGAAATAATCACTTTCGGCAATCCATGGTTAGTAAAAACAGTTTTCAAAAATAATTGTGCTGCTTGTGATGCTGTTAAAGTTTTCTTACATGCAATGAAATATGCTTGCTTACTAAATCTATCTACAATTGTCCAAATCATGTCATGGTTAGATTTAGTATTTGGTAAGCCAGTAATGAAATCCATAGATATATGTTCCCAAGGTTTAGATGGAATAGATAAAGGCATTAATAACCCATACTGTTTACCATGATGCCTTTTTATTCTTTGACAAATCAGACATTCAGAAACAAAATTAGATACATCTGCATCCATATGCGGCCAATAAAAATCTTCAGTTAACATGCGTAATGTAGAAATGATACCTCTATGACCTTGATATGGGGGACAATGAATTTCATTCAAAACAAAAGATCGGAATGGAATAGTAACACACAGTCTCTTTTCAAAGAACATGAATCCATCATTATATGACAATGAATCAACAGGAATGAAATTATTTTGAACTAATTTTTGCCAATCAGAATGAAAAGTAATATCCTGGTGATATGTGTCTTTCATAGCAATCAAAGAATCAAAAGATATGATAGAAATGTTATGAATTGCAGGTCTTCTACTCAATGCATCAGCAACTACATTTTCTTTTCCAGGTTGGTATTGAATGATAGGATGGAAACTTTGAATGAATGAAGCCCATTTGATATGACGGTCAGAAATTTGGGGTTGGCTAAGTAGATGTCTAATGCTTTGCTGGTCAGTCTTTATCATGAATTCTGAACCCATTAAATAATGCTTCCATTGTTTCAATGCTTGTACAACTGCTAAGAGTTCCTTGTCATAAGTGGAATATTTAAGCTCAGAGGGTTTCAGCTTAGAACTAGAATATGCTATTGGATGGTTATCTTGCATTAGCACGGCTCCTATTCCTGATCCGCTAGCATCGGTCACAACTAAAAAGAATGGTCTGTTAAAGTCAGGCAATTGTAGAACAGGGGCATTGGTCAATGCACGTTTGAGTAAATCAAAGGATTTCTGCTGGTTTTCAGTCCATTGATAAACAATGCCTTTCTTAAGAAGTTTGGTCAGTGGTAAAGCAAGTAATGAGAAATTACATACAAACTTCCTATAGAAACTAGCAAGACCAAGGAATGAGCGTAATTCATGTACATTTTTAGGAATAGGCCAATGCAATATTGCGTCAATTTTCTTAGGATCAACTTTTATTCCTTCTTTTGATACAATATGACCTAGATATTCTATTTCTGTCTTAAAGAATTCACTCTTGTCAGGATTTGCAAACAATTGATTTTCTTTCAGTAATTGAAAAACTAATGATAAATGCTCATAATGCTCTTTTTCACTTTGACTGAACACTAAAATATCATCAAAGAAAACAATCACACAATACTGATATTTTAGAAAAATATGATTCATCATTCTACTGAAAGTAGCAGGTGCATTAGTTAATCCGAATGGCATAACTAAGAATTCGTAATGGCCAAACTGTGTCCTGAATGCAGTCTTAAATATGTCGGATCTATCTAACCTCACCTGATGATATCCAGATTTAAGGTCAATTTTACTAAATATAGAAGATCCTTGCAGTTTGTCCATAAGGTCATCAACTCTAGGTATAGGATACCTATTCTTTACAGTGATCTTGTTTAATGCTCGGTAGTCAATACACATCCGATAAGTATTATTCTTTTTCTTGACTAGGAGCACAGGTGCACCGAATGGAGAACTGCTAGGTCGAATTAAGCCTCTATTTAGTAATTCTTCTACTTGAGTCTGGATTTCTTTTTGCTCTATTTGATTGTGCCTATATGGGGCTTTGCAAGGTGGTTGTGTGCCAGGTATTAGGTCAATCTTATGGTCTTCTGGACGTGATGGAGGTAAACCTGGTGGTAGGTCTTCTGCAAAACAGTCCTTAAAATATGCAAGAAATTCCTTATGTCTAGGGTGCATATGAGTTTCCTTTGCGTGTAATTCATTCACCCAAATGAGATATGATTTAGTATTCTTGCGTAGTGCACGTTTTGCTTGAGTATGCGAAAGCAGTGGAAACATATGAGATGCATGCATACCAAATAATGTAATAGATTTTCCTTGAAAATTAATATTCATTGTGTGTGTGGAATAATCTATATTAGGATTATGTTGGTGTCTCCATGGCATTCCTAGGATAATGTCGCTAGACTATAATGGGACAACTAAGAAATTTCTTCTTTCAATATATGGACCAATTTGAATTTCTAAATTTTGAACTTCTTGTGTGCCATTGTACCTAGTGCCTAAAAATGCAGCTTTTATGCGATAGTGCGTAGGTACAGTATGCAATTTCAATTCCTTTACCAATTTTGCTGAAATAAAGTCATGCGTACTACCGTCATCATGCAAGATAGTTCTTTCTTTTCCATGCACCATGCATTTCATAGTCAACAATGAATGTAAAGTAGGCATACCTGGTAAAGTGTCGGAAGTAGTAGTAGGATCATCTTCTTCTTCAGTGAAATCCGGCATATCCTCATGTTCGTCCTCGTCCATAGCTCCAAGGTAGTTGATATGTGCTGATGGCTTCTTTGAATGACAATTTGCTGCGAGATGGCCTGGCTGGTGACACTTGTAACATACGATGGGCTTGGCTTTGGTCACATTATTTGCAATGGCTGGGAGTCTGGGTATATTTGGATTTGCTTATTGGATAGGCTTAGGATTTGGATTGACAGTGGATGGTAATGCGGGTGGTTTAGGCCAATTCTTGCGGAAAGATGGTGATGAAAAACGACCTGGATTAAACCTTCTGAAATTTGAATTGAATTGTTTAGATCCATAATTACCGTTTGCTTGGAATGACTGTGGTCGTCGATCTCTTCCACGTAACTTATCTTCGGTGTCGTGAGCTAAGGAGATGGCATCTTCAAGGGTAGCAGGCTTGAACATATTCACCTCAGCGTAGTAATGTCCAAGAAGTCCAGACATGTACTTCCGCTTATGGGTCGTCTCTGGTACGTCTTCAAGCATGCGTAGCTGTAAGAGTGCATTCCAAAAACGCTCTGTATACTGTGGAATAGGCTCACGGTCGCGTTGTTGAAGTAAATCCCATTGCTTGATAGCCTTCTCATGAAATTGCGGTGGAAGGAAATTTTGCATGAACTTCTTCTTGAAATCTTCCCATGTAGCAGGACATTCTATGCTCTTGCGGACGACAGTCCACCAAAGTGATGCTCTATCTATCAGATGATTAGTAACACACTTGATTTTATCTTTCTCAGGATAAGTTTCCTCATGAAAATAGTCATCAAACTGGCTAATGAATGATAAAACAGTCTTTCCTTCTCTTATGCCATTGAAAGTGCGAAACTTGAAACTTCGTTTACTTATCTTGGATTCCTTGCGAATGGTTTGTGCTTCAAGAGTGGCGTCGATGGTACGGCGTATCAAATCTTCAGCTTGAGGTTCTTCTTTATCAGTGGTCGCTCCTTGTAGCTTTGTCAATTGCGCTTGCAAGGCTTGCCTAGCTCTTCGCTCTTCGTCCAATTGAAGCATGATAAGATCCAGCTTTTGTTCCATGGTAGGCTCGGGTAGGTCGTCTTCAGCCATAGGATCATCCATATGTGGGGTAGTCATCCTGTAAAACTCAACAAACCTTACTCACTCAAAATCAGTTAGCGGGATGAGCGTAGCTCAAATTTGGGGTTACAAGGCTATGTATTTTTGGGTATTTTCTTCTTCAATTTTCAGAAATTCTGAAATATTTCTGTCTCTGTTTGCTGAAAGTACTTCAACGAACTTGTAGATAGGTAAAACAGCTTGCTGCGAACAACTTTCCAGTTCTGAGTTTTTGCAAACGAATAAGTCTTCTAGGAGTTTCAAGTGTTAGTCAGTTCTGATTTAGTCTGACTTGCAGAGTTGCAGACTTAACAGACTTGCAGGGTTGTGAACTTGCTGAACTTAGCTGACTTGCAGAACTTGCAGGACTTGATTCCAAGTGACTTGCTGAACTTGACTTCTGTAGTGCGAGACCCGGAGTATTTTGACTTGTCAGATCTGTGTGACTTGCAGAGATTTGTATGATTTGGCTTAATTAGGCTTGGTGATTAAGCTTAAGAGCTTAATTGGTGGACTAGCAGGCCGCCGTTTTTGAATCGTCGGGGGGGGGGGGGGGGGGGGCGTTTTTGATTCCGCGATTTTCGGGGCTGATCTTCTTGCCAACGATTTGTTGATTAGAAGCTTGTTAAGCTTCTCAAGCTTTGTATTAAGCTTTTACACTAAGCTTTTTGAAAATAGAGATATGGCTCTTACTGGTTTATCACGACTTGTTCATGAAGATGAGGGAGTGGTCCTCCGCCGACAGAGAGTGGTCCTTCGCGATCTGAGAGTGGAAATAGGGGTTCTTGATCGCCAGAAGTCTGCCTGTATCGACGGTTCGCGACGAGATTGACTGTAGAGGCCGTTTGTTCCTGGAGCTCCGCCTTCGCCCGAGATTGGTAGCGATTGGAAGCCCTTGATCTCTGCTCCGCTCTGATACCACTGGTGCGCAGATCGGACGCAGGTAGCTCACGTAGTGAATTCCCAAAGGTCCCCAAGAACAAAGTACTCTACTTTTTAGCACAAAAACCAATGTAAAAGCAAGCACGACATGAGACAAGAGACAAATTGGGTTGAATCTCCCCCATGCCTTGTGTGAGCGCTTCACAAAGCATGTATTTAATGTATATTTCCAATCTTTATGCTCAAAAATAGCCCAATTACAAAAATATGACAAGCTTTTAGCTTTTGAGTTTGCTTTCTACCAAAAATAAGAAAATAAAGCTAATGGACGGTGCCCATAGTGTCTGGCACGCCCAATCTCAATGTCCAAATAAAAATAACATATCCAGGCGCATAAGCGCATACAAAATAATAATAAATAATCGATGTCTCTATAGACATAATCAAAATATAGGCGTGACGCCTATCAAAATATAGTCGAAAGGTCGAAAACCCGCTAGACTCCAATGCTTTCCTCCGCCACTGCTGCTATCTCTACACATCAACTGAAGCATTCACAATCGTTAGTAAAATAACACAATTAAACCGACAAAAGTGAATACCTAGTAGTCTTCAGCTACATAAATAAATCAACTGGTTAGAAATAAATCCTAACCTTAATTTATTACGAGTGCGCACTCTAAACTCATAAACGTTTATTAATTTAATATGCATTTTGCGGAATCACCCGCTATGGAATCACCCATGTACACACTAAATTAATGAAACGCCCGAAAAGGACAGGCGTCCCCATCAACTTCTCGCACAAAGAATACTCTTTGCGTATGAGCCCCGGTCATCTAAGTTTACGGAATCCACCGTAAAACCTCACGGAATCCACCGTGGAATATACCTCCTGGCATCAATTATCTCTCACAGAACAGGTTCATTACAATGTATTTGAGGAAGAACAGAGTGCATGGCACTTGTGGGATAAAATCAAGAATGTGACCATGAAGGAGAATGTGACCATGTCTGCTCACTTGAGCCAGTTCCATGCTATACTCAAGAACATGACTTCGCAAGACATCACTTTTACAGAGGATGTCACTCCTCTTTTCTTGCTTGGTACTCTTAATGAGTCATGGGGTGTATTCCACACTACATTATGTGCCTCTATTGCTACATTGAAATTATATGATGTTGAGAGTGCTCTTCTGCAGGAAAAGGTTAACCGTAAGAATTTGGATGCCTCTCGTGTGTCGCATGCTATGATAGTTAGAGGCAGGAATGATGGATATGGAAAGCATGGAAGTGGCAGTGGCCGTGGATAGGATTCTCAGAATTCTCGATCCAAGTCTCGTGGGAAGTCACGCAGCAAATCCCGTGGCAAGAATGCAGATGTTACTTGTCACCATTGTGGGAAAAATGACCATATTAGGCCACAATGCCATGAAGTGTGTAATGAAAGGCGCAAAGATAAAGGGAAAGACAAAGTGCAGGATAATTCTTCTGATCGCAGCATAGTGCCTGCAAAGTCCAGTGTTAAAATTGAAGAGATCAATGTTATGAAGCCTGAGGATGTTGATGATGATGATTATATCCTTGCAGCTTCTTCTAGTGCTTCGCAGATGACAAAGATACACTCTATGTATGCACAGTGTTGGCTCTTGGACTCAGGTGCGTCCTTTCATGTGACACCTTGCCAAGAGTGGTTTCATTCATACCATACTGTTTCGGGTTCTGTGCACTTGGGTGATGACATCTCTCTTGATATTGTGGGCATTGGTGATGTTAGGCTACATATTCCTTCTGGCAGCAATTTTGTTATGCAGGATGTATGTCATGTACCTGCTTTGACACGTAGTCTCCTGTCAGATGGATAGCTTGATGACGTAGGTTATCATGTATCTTGTGGAGACTCTGCATGGAAGATTACTCATGGCAGACTTATGATTGCGAGAGGTGCCAAGGCTAGCAGCCTCTATCCCTTGATCATATCCGCTTCTTCCCTTGATCATGTTTTGTCTGTGGGTTCTATCCCACATGTATCTCTTTGGCATGCCCGTTTGGGCCATATGTCTTTGAAGGGAATGAAAATGCTTTCTGGTTTGCAGTACTTACTGCCCCTTGATTATGCATGTTTTGATTCATGTGAGCATTGTCTTTATGGCAGGCAGACTAGGTCTACGCATTAGAAGTCTGGTAGGCCATGCATGAGTGAGTCCTTGGCATTGGTACATTCGGATGTCTGTGGGCCCATGCCTTGTAAATCTATGGGTGGTGCAAAGTATTTTGTTACGTTCATAGATGATTTTTCATGAAAAATTTGGGCTTATCCCATTAAGCTGAAATCCGATGTCTTGGCTGTGTTTCAGAGATGGCTTGCATTGGTTGAGAACCAGTCTTGGTATAGGCTAAAATGCCTAAGGATAGATAATGGAGGTGAGTATGTCTCACGTGCTTTTGAGCAGTTATGTGACGAGAGGGGTATTAAGCATCAGTTGACCGCCCCTTATACTTGCCCCCCCAGAATGGTTTGGCTGAGCGGATGAATAGAACCATCCAGGAGCATGTACATAGTATGCTTAGCCATGCAGGCCTACCACAGAGCTTTTGGGCTGAGGCAGTTAGTACAACTGTGCATATCATAAACAAATCACCTTCTAGTGGTTTGGATTTTCAGGTTGCCAAGGAGGTATGGACTGGAAAACCTCCCTCTTATGCGCACCTTCATATCTTTAGATGTGAGGATTTTGCCATGTACCCAAGGACAAGAGAGGTAAGCTGGATCCTAAGAGTGTAAAATGCATTTTCCTTAGTTATGGGGATGCAGGCAAGATGGGTTATCATCTCTGGGATCCACAGGCGCGCAGAAAGTCATCCCAGTCATGATGTAGTCTTCCATGAAGACAAGATGCATCGGTAGCCTGAGAGAGTTGTTGAGATCCGCAAGGTCATATTTCAGGAGGAGCCGAGAGCTCCCACACAGCCAGTTGGAAAGCCTACAACTACAGTAGATGCTCATGGTCAGGGTGTTGGATGCTTGGCAAGTAGCAAAGAGTGCCGTGAGATGGTCTACTAGAGATAGACGTCCACATGATAGATTTCAGTCCTCAATGCATTATGTCTTGGTTACATATGCAGGAGAGCCTTTTACTTATGATGAGGCTATGCACAGGGGTGACAGTCACTCCTGGGAGAGGGCTATGCAGTTTGAGATAAACTCCTTGCATAAGAATGACACTTGGGATTTGGTTTCCTTGCCTACGGGCAAGAAGGCTTTGCCATGCAAGTGGGTGTACAAGTTGAAAAGTGCCCCTCGATACCCCAAGCCGTCATACAAGGCTAGACTAGTAGCAAAGGGTTTTAAGTAGGAGCATGGTGTGGACTTTGATGAGGTCTTTTCTCCTGTGGTTAAGATGACCACCCTATGCTTAGTGTTGGCTTTGGTTGCTCAGCTTGACTTGGATTTATACCAGAAGGATGTCAAGATGGCTTTCTTACATGGAGACTTGCATGATGATATTTATATGGAGTAGCCTAAGGGCTTTGCAAACAGAACCTGACAGGGAGCACCTAGTGTGCAAATTGAAATAAAATCTTTATGGCTTGAAGTAGGTACCTAGGGAGTGGTATCATAAGTCTTTATAGGCTGAGTGTGTTGCAGCCACTGAGGCTTGTAAGGAGGCCATTTGGTTGGGTCATTTGGTTATTGATCTTGGTATTGATGCTATCCCTACACTGCATTCAGATTCTATGAGTGCTATGTAGTTAGCCAAGAATCCAATCTTCCATGCGAAGACGCAACACATTGAGGTGAGGTATCACTTCATACGTGGGGTCGTTGAGGACAAGTTTGTTGATCTTGTCAAGATCTCGACTGACCAAAATCCTGCAGATTTGCTCACGAAAAGCCTCTCTACAGAGCACTTTGCCTTAGGAGGTTGATGGGCGTGGGATGAGATGACGTCTTTCCTCATCCTGTTGTACATGTGTACATGTACTGTCTTTTTCTTTTTCTTTTCACTCCTCACTAGGGTAGATTCACCTTTAAGTGGATGGTTTTTGGGGGTAAAGGCGCCTCCGCCTAGCCGCTTGTGTATTACTACATTGACAATCACCACCACTGCACACTGTAGGTGGTGGGCGCCTATCACCGTCACTTTATTCTTTATTCTTTTAGTGATAGTTTCAATAAAGGAAGGCCCGGTCACACATTGTGACTGTTGGAGTTCCCAATTCTTGTCTCTCTCTTTCTTGCTCTTGCTCTCCTACCATAGCTCTCGAATGCAAGCTTCGATCCTTCTCACCTTTCACCTATATGTTATGGGATCTCCTTCTGAGGAGAAGGGATGGTAAACATTGGACTATGACCTAATACAAATGCAAAATCGACATTAGCATTTAGTGTATAGTGAGTCTTAGATACTCCTAGCCCGCAAGGCCGTGTGGTGGGGGTGTCATTTGTGTGCATAGTGCCATAGCCAGTGCCAGACCATTTTAGATTCCATCAGTCAACCTTGCCTCGGCAGTGTCAGGCTTCTACAATCAGACAACACTCAATTTTAATGTGGCACCAAATGAAATGGTTTAGGCAATACAAGGTGAAACTAGGTGGCGCTGTGGGTAGTAGCAGCAAGGTGGTGAAGTCTATATTGGCGAATGCACTATATGTGGTGAGCACAGGCTCAAATGATTATGTCAACAATTAGTACCTCAATCCCTTCAAACTACCATTTGATTCCATTGTGTCCTCAGCTCTCTCTCTCTCTGTCTCTCTCTCTCTCTCTCTCTCTCTCTCTCTCTCTCTCTCTCTCTCTCTCTCTCTCTCTCTCTCTCTCTCTCTCTCTCTCTCTCTCTCTCTCTCAATAATTGCCACTATTGTGTTTTCCTTCACACACAACCCCTCAGAATTGCTCCTTCCTCTGCCATCGCCAGCACCGCAACCATGGGCCAGCCTTCCCTCGAGGTCCCCTTTGCTACCAATCTTCAGCTGGTCGTCGATCATGAAAGACACCTTTATAGTACTGTCCACGCTTCCGCCTCTTCTTCCAGCAACTCTCTGCATTGCTCAAAAAGAGCTTTCTCTTGTCCTTGTGGAGCAAGTGTGCCACCACACTCCAACTTGTCTCCTCCCTCTTCTTTGTATTTCACATCTTTTTGCAGTTGATCAGGCCATCATCGCTCGTAACAGGAGGACCACAAGCTTTAAGAACCTGTTCAAGCCTGAGCCTTCCTTTGTCCATCCCATCCTTGCATGCAAGACCGGCTACTACATCTAAACTCCTTGTCATGGCTTCTTATGGAGTGGCAAATCTATTCCCAAGGCACAAATTATTGTCAATAACATCATGAAAAACAACCCAAACCGGCCCATAGATGAAAACAAGGGTTTAGCATTTGAAACACTAAGCGAAGTGAATGCCTCGCTCTTAAACAACCCTATGCAAGCACATGAGCTCTACATTTCCAAGAGAGAAGATCAACAGTGATTGCTTACAGAATCCAAACCAATTCAACTGTAAAGCAACAGCGTGGAATTTATGAGGATCCTACTTTCACCTATGAAATTCCTCTTCAATTAAGAAAGGGAAATTACTCGGTTGCTCACTGAAGGGAAAAATGGGATTGTGAGCATTCAAGTCCCATCCATGTTTCCATTTGAAGAACTTGAAGACATGCATGCTACCTTGGAGATAGTGCAAGAGTTTGAAGTCATTTTTGCTACCTAAAAGATAATAATACCTTTGCTTGAGGGGGACATGAAGATTAATGCAAGCAAAGCCAATGAAGACCAAAAAGAAAAAGACCAAGGAAAAGAAGACCATGAAGACAAAAAGAGCATCAAATAAAGCAAAATGGACTACATCAAAGAAGCGGACAAAGAAAAGAAGATCTACTATGCATACCATGACATATCAAATGAAGAAAATCACAAGGGCTTGTTAGTCCTTGTCTCTACTTTTCACTAGAACTTTGTATTGAATGTACTTGCCATTAATAATTCTGACATATGCCTTGTAAAACTCCTCATGTAAGCCTATGCATAATAGCCTCTACACACTTAGTGAGGCCTTGTAATAGCCCCTAGATGTTAGCCATGTTTTTTGGTACCCACACTTAGCCTTTTCTACGACAACCTCTGGTGTTTACCATGTTTGTGGCATACCCATACTTAGCAAGGCTCTACTCATGACAGCCTCTGTACACTTAGTGCCTTGTTCACAGTTGTGATTGAGGAGGGGTGTTGAGAAATACGCAATCACACCCATGTGATAGCCTCTTTGTATGGAGAAATATGAAAAGACACAAGCAGTTTGCTAGAAAGGATACTTGAAATGCAGGATGTCTAAATCCCATAAGCACAGTGGAGAAAAAGGGAACCATCATGAGCCTATAAAGTGATATACCTTCTTATCATTCAAGGATAGAATACAATTGTACTTTGTCCTTTCAGTCATAGTCAGTGTCATACTCAAGATTGTGTTTATGAGTCCAAGTTTCCATCTTGGAACCTAATTCACTTGAGTAACAGTTGGTCTCTTCAGTCTATGTCATCATGAACATTGTCTTTGTGTTTCATCCGCCATAGCCATGCTCTAGATTTGAAAATTTAAACATTAGTGAGATATTTCCTGTATTGGGAGATCCGAGGGCTCTAAGGTGAGTGGGTATAGGTTGGCTATGGTGGCCAAGAAGAGATGTGTGAGAATGAAGTAGGAGATGAACTCATACACTTGTCCTGAGCTGGAGTTGAGCTGTGAGAAGTTGGTGGAGCAGGGAGAAGAGTAAAAATAGAAGCTAAGCCATGCTCGACTGGCTCTGATACCATGTGACAAAACATGGATCTAGAGCATAGCACTGGCTATGGAGGACAAAAGTTGATAACAAGACTCATAGTGACATAGACAAGAAGACAAACTATTGCTCAAACTATTGCTCAAGTGAATTAGGTTTCAAGACATAGGCTTGGATTCATAAACACAATCTTGAGTTAACCATGTTAGAGACACAAAATGAAGTAAAATGTACAAAATAGCATTGCCTTGAAAAGTGAACCAAGTACATGTCTTTATAGCTTTTCAGGTTCTCCACTCTCCTCAATGTGCATATGAAATTTAGGACATCTCTTTCTGGAGCATACATCATTTGTTATTTCTCAACACTCCTTGGGTATGTCATGCCCTTGATGTGACCTAAGCGTGATGTGGGGAAATGGGCTAGGGGGTTAGGTATGGAGTCAACCGATCAAAGCCACTAGACACTCCTAACTTGAGGACCCCTAGGTGCAGTGATTGTGGCCTACATCTAATGAGATGACTCGGTTGCTTTCCCCTGTGATTTCCTTCTAGTGATCTCTTATTCTTTCTCTTTTCTTTCCTCTTTTCTTTGTCTTTTCTCTTCTTTCTTTTTGTTCTCTCTTTCTTTCCCTTTTTTTTAAAATAAACAAAAATCTAGCCTTCGTCATTAGAGTCATGAGAGGGAGGAGTTGGGGGCTTAAGAGTTTTGTTAAGGAATCTCTAGCTTTGCATGTATCCTTTGAGGTTCATTTGTGCCGGTAGAGGAGTAGTGGAAAGAAAAGTATGATTACAGTGAGTGAAATGGCTATCATTCATATCTTCCGAGAGAGTTAAGAAAAAAGAGGGGAGGAGGGTAGCCCGCATCATTAACCTAGTCATAGCGCAACTATCTATGCCATTTGGATCAAAAAAGAGTGGTGGTAGTGGTACTCTTGTGATGTAGTCTCTAGCTTTAATAGTATCCTAAGTAATCTAAGATAATTACATGTAGTTAGGAAGGCTAGGTCTGGGCATGAAGTGAATTCATTGAGGAAGTGGGCTATGGATTCGTATAGATCTTGCAGCGTGAAAGTGAGGGCTTCCTCAGGCTTGGTGGTGTTGACATTATATACTCTGGGGAAGTCATATCGACCGTGGATGTTGGGATTGTAATCCACTCCTACCCTTCTTGGATATGGCATGAAAGTGAGGTTATTTCTTTTTAAGGGTAGGGCATTGCAAAATGACATCCATGTGTCATCGTTACCTTCCTAGATGCATCTCCTCCACTTTGGTTGGCACTCATAGCCCTTCGCTATTGACACTTCATAGTCTTTGTTCTCCCAGTAGTCTGGATACTTTGTTCCCCATTTGGGTAGTATTTCTCTCTCTCATAGGTCCACCTATCGCCTAGCCTCCTTCCAACATCGATCAACTCTTCCACCACCTTCGTTGATAATACCCTGCTCAATGTGGTGGGGAATAAGAAATTGAAGTCTAATGGCTCGCGGATTATTCTTTCTCTCCTCCCAAAATATGAGTTCAGCATTATAGTTTATTGGGAAGAAGTCTTCTCTCAGCGGGATGGGTGTTGCTAGTATTACTGCTGGTTGATTGCAAAATGACATCCATGTGTCATCGCTACCTTCCTAGATGTGTCTCCTCCACTTTGCTTGGCACTCATAGCCATTCACTATTGGCACTTCATAGTCTTTGTTCTCCCAGTAGTCTGGAGACTTTGTTCCCCATTTGGGTAGTATTTCTTTCTCTCAGAGGTCCACCTATCTTCTGGCCTCCTTTCAACATCGATCAACTCTTCCACCACCTTTGTTGATAATACCCTGCTCAATGTGGTGGGGAATAAGAAATTGAAGTCGAATGGCTCGCAGATTATTCTTTCTCTCCTCCCAGAATATGAGTTCAGCATTATAGTTTATTGGGAAGCAATCTTCTCTCACCCGGATGGGCATTACTGGTATTATGTTGGTTGAGCATTCAGCCTTCTTCGAGCTTGCTCTAGCATTTGCTTCCTCTTCTTTTTGAGCTCAACTTTTCTAGTAGTAGGGGTGTCCACCTACTATTGCTCTTCAGGTTGTGGGGAAGGAGGTTGTGGGATTAGCTCCTCATCTTCTTGTCCCATTTCCAAGCTTGGCCCTGTCTCTTCAACTGGCCTTTGCATATCCTCTCTTCTTGTGGCCTTGCTTCCTTGGGCCCTGCTACCTGTGCTTGGATGTGCAGTTCGTGTCTCAGGGCCCTGCCAACAGTTTTTTTTTAGTTTTTCACTTAATGATTCAACGGTCTCCTCCTCTTCAGATTGTGTGGCATCTAAGAGAGTATTGAGGAAGGCACATTGTTGGGCTTCCAAACTTATTTTTTGGCTACTACCTTGCTTTCTACTAATACCTTGTCACCTTTTGCAAGGGCCAACTGACGCACCAAGTCTCTCACCATTCCTTCACTCCTATCCACCCATTCATCCACTCTTCTCTTCATTTACTCCAAGCTCTTATTATGCCTTTGGGCTAATGCCCTTAGCCTCGTCTCCTGTTCCTCATTTTCTCTTTCCAAGTGTTTATGCTCTTTTAGCTCTAAGGCCACCCTCTTTTTCAAATCTTCTATGTACTTTTGGTGGCTTCGACTTCTCTCTTCTTCTGCTCTGCTGCTAGCTGCTATGCAGCATCCTAGATCTTTTCATTCTCCTTTTGCAGGTCTTCATACAACACTACTAGCTCATCATAATGGCATTGTAGGATCATGAGGTTTTGTGTCTCTATAGTGAGCTGTGCTTGCCACCTTTCTTCTTCTCCTCCCTTGGCCTTGAGCTCCTCCTTTAGCTTGTTTATTTTTCTTTGACACACGGACACTTGGCAGGTTTTCTCTAATTAAAAGGTTGCCATAGCCTCCTTTTCAGTCTCTAACTCAATAATAGCTATTTTCTTTTATTCTTTTTCTCTCTTTAGCTATGACACAAGTTCCTTGACATAATCATCATAGTTTGTAGATGTTGGTAGTGTTGTAGGAGTAGTCATTGTGGATGCTTCTATCTTCTACCTTTTGGGGTCATGTTTGGACTTTGCATCCACAGTCATTGGTCTTTTTACTTTAGTCACTGGGGTCCCTCCACTTCCACCTTGAACTATTTATTTATTAACTAGAAATTGCACCCAAACCACAAGGCATCCACTGTGGTAGAAGAGCCTTGGGTGGGTATAGAGACTGGGGAGGTGGGCACTAGGATAGGTGGGATGGGATTAAGTAGACCCTTGCCATGGCCCTCTGCTACTGGGGGTGGCATGCTTTTGGGTGCTTGGGAGCTTGTTCTTGGGCACTCTTCTTTATGAGGGCTCATGGCAGCGAACTCTTCTTCCCTTGAGGACTGCTCCACTGATAGGCAGATGGCCAAGGCTATGTCTTCTTCTTCTTCTTTTTGCCTTAACTCCTCGACTTCTTGCTCTGCTTTCCTCCTCCTCTTCTCTTCATATTTCTTGGATTCCTCTTTTATTATTTTTTCCTTCTCCTTCTCTTTTCTTTTGCTTCTGTCATCGGTGCTTTTGGACTCTCTTTGGGCTCTTTGTAGGTCTGTTCTCTCTTTCTTATTGCTCTCTTGCTCATCACTCTCTGTCTTCTTGCTGGATTGCTCCTGTTCTTGGTGAGGAGGGGACATGCTTGGTGTCGTAACATGAGGATCATAACTCGATATTATTTTCGGATTGACAAGGACTGTAGCCACCCATCACAAAAGTTACAATGTGAACGAGAGTTATGAGTCATATTAATCATTAATGTCAATGTGTATAGTATGGATAGTCCAAAAATATTAGATTTTTGGATAAAACTAGCATATTTTGGATATTATTTATTTGAATATCCTAAATAGCTATGGAAACTTCTAGAACAAGGTGTCATGTAAAAAAAGTAAGTGGATTTTTCAGCTAGTTTTGGAGATTTAATACAAAAAGAAGGATTGGAAAAAATGTGTGCATCACGATCACAGTTTATAGGCAGCAAACAACACTCTGAAGAACAGGGAGAAGAAGGAGTGATCAAGAATATTTCTGACCAAGGGTCTTGGTGTTTTACCCCCATTTCGGAGTCAATGGAACCATAATATTTGTGATTTGAGCATCAGATTGCATATTAGAAGTTTTAGATTTTGCTGATTTTGCCAAGATTCCCTCCATAAAGAGCTCTTCTTCTGAGCCAGAACCCTTCCTCTCTAATTCAACTAAATAAGAGGCATGGGGAGTAGAGGCATAAGGAGATCTCAAGAGGCTACAAGAGGGGGGTAGAGAGAGGGAGGTAGAAGGATACCCCTCCAAGAGATTGCAAGACGGAGCTAGAGAGAGAGAGAGAGAGAGAGAGAGAGGCTACTTAGAGAGGCTGCAAGGGAGAGAGTTAGCTCAATCCCCCCTGTCTCAGTCTTCGACTAAGACATCTTCTCTTATGCTCTCCCATCTCAAATTCATTCCTCCTTCTTTATCTCTTGAATCCACTTGTGGACGATGGCTCCAAAGCGACGAGGTGGAAAGACCATGGGAACCATCGCAACTGATCAAGAAATGGGTATTGCTAGAGATACAGGAGTGCCTAAGGTTGACGGAGTTGCCACTACCAACAGAACATTGGGTGTAGCAAATGCGAGTGTAAGCAAGGACGAAATTCCCAATGTCGTGCCAAACTGGGTTATTATTTTTCCACATAAAATAGTAAGGTTTATGTCAAATTTTTACATAAAGTATTACCTTTCATATTTTTTACTTACACGAATTGACAATTTTATCTGGAGAGCATATTAATACATGAATAAATGGTTAACTATTACCTATGATTTGTAGTTAGATTAATCAAGATTATAATTCGTAAGATAATGATGGAAATATTTACAAGGAGATATTGCACAAAATTAGTAAAAGACTATATGCACACTTGAGATTAATAAAATAACTCATTATATTGTCAACACGACAAGATTAATGTTGATTAATACTTGTTAAGAAAAGTGAATGTCTATTTAAGGGTCTTTTGTCACAACATTTTTTTAAAGGAAATTTGCTTATGTTGGGTAAGTTAGCTCCAAACGGAAAATTCATGTCTTGCTTAACATGTTGTAAGAGATGTACCCAACACTTCTTTATGGGGAGGAGAATCCTCATTAGAATGTAAGGTCACCTTAGGATAAGGTCTACCTTGGCTATGGAAGTTGTGAATTGCATGATGGTGTAATTGTCATTGCATCATTTGATATACGTTTGAAAGGACCGTTTGTGTTTATTAGAATCTAGTGTCAAGAATCGAGTGATAGGGGGATGTGCTTGAGCTGTTGCCCCACAAATACACACTGTATACACAAGAGGAAGCTCACTCAAGAACACAAGAAGAGAGATGGAGGCCAAAACATTTTCTTGCTGGTTTCTTCTTCTTCTTCCATACACTATACAATGTACACAAAGTATAGATAAGATACAACATAAAGGAAAGTGGCCTTCTAAGTCAAACAATGCATAACCGACTACACTAAACGACTGGCGCTACATCTTTGCTAGCTGTAGGTAGGTGTAACAAACTAAATATAATAAGTGATAAGTCAGTGGCCATGTGAGTATCATAATGACCACCAACGTGCTAAGTGTAGATGTGTAGACTCATCTAGCAAGGCGGTCCATCATCAATATCCGCACATGTTGAGCTTGCCATCTCAACACTCCCCCTCAAGCTCAACTCTATCTCTGCAACTCCAAGTAAGCTTCGAAACTTTCGAAGCTTCTTTGCACCCAATTCCTTTGTGAAAATGTCAGCTATCTGATCCTATGTGCTGACATATACCAAGTCAATCTCTCTTGCAAGTACCTTCTCTCTCACAAAGTGGTAGTGCACCTCAATGTGTTTTGTCCTAGCATGGAACACTAGATTCCTAGCTAATTGTATGCTGCTCATGTTTTCACAATGAATGAAAACTGGACCATCTCCCTGCACATCTAAATCACCTAATAACTTTTACAACCATACCACCTCACATGCTGCCATAGTAGCACCTCTGTACTCAGCCTCTGTACTCGATAAAGCAAGTGTAGGTTGCTTTTTGCTGCTCCATGTAACTGCTACACTACCAAGGGAAAACATGAATCCACTTGTAAATCTTATGTCTGACATGCTACCAATCCAATCTGCATATGTGTATCCAAAGACCTGTGCATCCTTACTTGCCTCATGAAAAGTCCATAATGTAAAGTGGACTTCACATACCTCAATATACGTCTAACTACATCCAAATGAGGCTTTCTAGGCATCTGCATAAACTAATTGACAAGGCCAACAACATAGCTCAAGTCTGGCCTTGTGATAGTCATGTAAATCAAACTCCCTACTATCCTCCTGAACATGGTAGGGTCTTCTATCTCATCCCCAACATCAACACTCAGCTTCACATTTTGCTCCAATGGTACTGAAAGAGGCTTACATGCTGTCATACCATACTTGGATAACATATCCAAGCCATATTGCCTTTGGGATAGCCAAATACCATCATTACATCTGATCACCTCAATACCAAGAAAGTATCTCAGCTCATCCAAATCTTTCATCTCAAACTTCTTCTTCAAGAAGTCCTTAACTTCAGCAATCCCATTGTCACTGTCTCCTGTAATAATCAAGTCATCCACATAGATGACTATGATGACCAACCCTGCATCTCCCTTTCTCACATAAAGTGAGTGATCAACATCAGAAATACAAAATCCAATATTGATAAGATACTCTCCAATCTTGTCAGACCATGCTTTAGGTGCTTGCTTCAGCCCATAGAGCACCTTCTTTAACCTGCACACATATGTGGGATGCTCTAAATCCTCATAACCTGCTGGCTACTCCATATACACTTCTTCTTGTAATTCACCATGCAAGAAGGCATTCTTAACATCCATTTGCTGCAAACTCCAACTTTTGGCTACTGCTCCAAGGCAATCACACACCTAACAGTTGCCATCCTAGCAACTGGACTGAATGTCTCTTCATAATCTATGCCATATGTTTGAGCATAGCCTTTTGCAACCTACCTAGCCTTATACCTGCTAAGTGAACCGTTTGCATTATGCTCAACTTTGTAAACCCACTTACAGCCAATAGCTTTCTTACCCTTAGGTAAGGGTATCAAATCCCAAGTCTTATGGGCTTCTAATGCAGCCATCTCCTCATCCATTGCTGCATCCCAATGAGCATGACCAACAACATCCTCAAAATAGTTGGGCTCAATATCCTCAACTAGTTTCACCATATAAGCATAATGGTGAGTTGCATAACCTTCAAAACCAAATCTTTTAACAGGGTATCTGACCTTGCTAGATCTGCGTACCACCGGATCACTCAATGGATCCTTCACATTACTATGAGCTCTCTGTACACCTTGTGTCCTGACTGAAGGAATGCAAAGCTCATCATCCAAATTCTCCAAACCACTAGAATCTCCATCAAATCCCAAATGACTGGTAGATGCATCATTACCATCCAACACTTTCTTCTTTCCTTTTTCCTTCCCTGCAATACTTATAGATCCACCTGAAGATGTGGGACTACTCCTTAGTCTCCCAGACCAAGGGCTCACTATAGGTATAGTACCAGATGATGTTTTTGGTCCATTAAGACTCTGTGATTCTTGTTTTTCTTTTTCCACATAGCTGTCTTGATCATTATCATCATCTAATACATCACCAGTAGGTGCATACCAGCTGCCCATCTCATCAAAGATAACATCCCTGCTCACTTTGAACTCACGTGTGACAGAGTTATAACAACGATACCCTTTCTAATCTAAAGAGTACCCAATAAAAATACATTTTTCAACCTTTGGATCAAGCTTCTTTCGTAGCTCATCTGGCACATAAACATATGCAATACATCCAAATACTTTCAAGTGCGATACATCGAGCTTCTTGCCAGTAAAGCACTCTTGAGGAGTCATCCCATGAACTGCAGTTGTGAGAGTTCTGTTCATAATGTAGACAGCAGTATGGACAGCCTCAGACCAAAAATGTTTGGGCATATTCTTTTCAGCCATTAATGCCCGTGCAACTTCTGCAATATGCCTATTTTTCTTTTTGCAACACCATTTTGCTGTGGGGTATACCTGCAAGTAAATTGCCTCTTTATCCCATGAGTCCTCAAGAAGCCACTGAACTCATTAGAGAGGTACTCTCCCCCTCCATCTGATCTCAAGCACTTCACTTTAAAGCATGTTTCTGTTACAACAGTTGCCTTAAAAGATTTGAAGTGCGCAAACACATCACTCTTTTCCTTCACGAAGTATACCCATAGCTTCCTTGAACAATCATCAATAAATGTGACAAAGTATTTGCTACCACCAAGCGACACATTCTGTGTAGGCCCCCGAACATCTGTATGTACTACATCAAGTATATTTCTGCTCACTTCTCTATCATGCGAGAAGGGTTGTCTTGCCTGCTTACCAAACTGGCATGCTTCACAGACTTTATGCAATTCTGCAACTCTAAAAGAAGGCAACCCTGTAATCAATCCTCTGGACTGCATTAATTTCAGCCTTTGCATTTGCATGTCCAATACGTTTATGCCACATTTCAATATCTGCAACTACTCCTTTTCCTTTAGCATACATAGCAGCATCCATTGCAGAAATTCCAGCATCCAAAGTAAACATTTGGCCAACTCTACTTTTGCGACCAACCTGCACTTATCATTAAAGTTTTCTACAAAACAACCTTTTGCATTGAATTGAACCTACAATCCATGCTCTACCATTTGGCCAACAGACACTAGATTCTTTGTAATTGATGGCACATGTAATACATCTGTCAGACTCTTTGTCTGACCATCATACAAGGACAAGGGAACCTTTCCAATGTGTGAAATTGGGTGGCATGAATCATCACCCGTCTGCACATAACTTAGGTTTTTTAAGTCCTGCATCTCTCCAAACCATTCAATATGACTGGTCATATGATTAGGTGTACCTGAATCGACATACCATACATCATCATGTGTCCCCTTTCCTGTAACTGCATTCACCATATGCTACATAACAAATAGATGCTCATTTTTTTCTTCATTTTGTCGTGAATATGATGCATAGTTTCCTTGTTGCAGTTTAGCACTACGCGAATATCATCCTTCTTAGCATAAAAATTGGCTGCAATATGTCTTGTTTTTCTACAATAATGGCAAACAATAGCAGAATTTCCAGAGCCTCTGTTCTGCCATCCACCTCTTCCTCTAGAGCTCCCCCTGCCTCCTCTGCCTCCAGAAACTTGCATTTCACCAAACTGTTGATTGAACCTATTTTGCTGGTTATCGCCAGCACGTCCCATACCACAGCCTCTCGAAGAGGATCTACCACGTCCCCTTCCTAAACTCGAGTAAAATTCTTGGACTAGTTCACCATTTCTTTCAGATGGATCACCCTGCATATTGATCTCTTCAGTAATCATGAGAGAGATCATCTCATTGAAATCTGGAAATGGCTTCTGTACATATACTGAGACGTAACAAATGATTTCCATGCCTTCTCATTGTTAAGGTCGCTTAGAGTGGATGAAACCAAATCATCATCATTCGGTATATATCAATTGCTGCTAAAGAATTTGCAATGCTTCTCACCTTCAACACATACTCATTGACAGACATTTTTCCTTTCTTCAAGGCATTCAACTCTTGCTTGAGTTGAATCTTTCATGCCTTTGTATTTACTGAAAACATGATCTCAAAAATTGTCCAAGCTGCATGTGAAGTTTCTGCATTCCTGATATGTCCCAACATAGTATTATCAATGACTACAGATAGCCAGTACATCACCTTTTTGCCTTTCGCATTCCCCTCTTTCCATGCTTTTAACTCATCTGCAGTGAGCTCTGGTCATTTTCTTCACCTGAGACAAACTCATAAAGGCCCTTTCCAATGAGGAAGTTCGTCACACAGAACTTCCATGAAGGGTAGTTGTTCTTGTCGAGCTTCTCAATAATGGGATTTCCACTGCTCTCTACCATTATCACAAACAAGGATGCAACACAACAAGCTAGTTTTCTGCAATCTTTCACAACACATGCACAGCAATACACCAAGCAACCTTTTTCACTGATTGCTTGATAGTACATGTAATCTGCAACCTGTTTGCAAATAAACCTTATGTTTGCTTCTTGCAAACACCTCAAAAATTATAGATTCGCAATCTGTAACATGTGCACCCACTTTTGGTCAATATATCCGAAATCACTGTGTACCTTGAAACTGTTATCCGTGACCTTTTGGCTCTAAAAGAGGGCCTGAAACGGCCTCAGACGCCCAAAATACAGTGATCTTCTTGCACACCAAATCTCACAACAATCTGAGATTTTTGCTCAATCTTGCTTCTGGTGCCTCCATAGGCACTATCCAAGAGAGAGAGAGTGGAAGAATGGGAAAACTTCTTACCCATTGCTTGCTTGCTCGAACCTTTCTTCTTCTCCTTCACTTCAGCCTTCGAAGGGGGGATGTCTTGAGTTGCTGCACCAACAAACACACACTGTATACACAAGAGGAAGCTCACTCAAGAATGCAAGAAGAGAGATGGAAGCCAAAACATTTTCTTGCTGGTTTTTTCTTCTTCTTCTTCTATACACTATACAATGTGCATAGAGTATAGATAAGATACAACATAAAGGAAAGTGGCCTTCTAAGTCAAACAGTGCATAACCGACTACACTAAACGACTGGCGCTACATCTTTGCCAGCTGTAGGTAGGTGTAACAAACTAAATATATGATAAGCCAGTGGCCATGTGAGTATCATAATGACCACTAACGTGCTAAGTGTAGATGTGTAGACTCATCTAGCCAGGCAGTCCATCATCAATATCCGCATGTGTTGAGCTTGCCATCTCAACATCTAGATCTCTGTATAAAAACATTGACAAATAGGATAAAGAAAAAGGTCATGCTAGGCTACCCCCAAGCTAGATGTGAGACCCTACTCCAAGGGGGTCATGGTTATTTCTTTGAGAGGCTTAGACCGTCTCCGAATATCTATTTACAGGGATAGTCCTCGGGTAGTAGAAAATGTGGGTGCTAGGGGGGGTTCTGGCCATAAGTTCTGCATTACTTCTAGAATATAGCGAGCCCCTTCGTGACCTAAGATGGGATCATAGAACCCTAAATACTGGTTACAAGGGTGGAATCTTGGTGGGAAAAATACCCTTGTGGAATTTTGTATATCTTCCGTAGGGTCAAAAACATGGAAATTATAATAAAATTCCAATATAATAAAGAAATTTATTTTATTCAAGGATTGTTTGAATTGTATGTGTGTCCATGAGATAAATTACGTGAAGGAACTTGTGATTTAACAGACTAATTAAGGAAGCTGGTTGTATATGTTCCAATAAGTGTGTTGTAGGTAATTAAAAGATAAAGATGATTCCACCATTAAAGGAAAGCGGGTGGGCGTAACCCCTGATCCGTCCAATAGTAGGGTTATCTCGGTTAGCTGGGAGATTTTCTAAATCAGTGATAGAAAAAGGTGATAGTAAATTGACCACCTAATCATTAGGTAGAACCAATTTGCATTGTTTTAGGGGGCTAGAATGGGATGTTGCCTTATGGATAGGAGGGTTGACGTACCTCACTCCCCTTCGTCTCCCATTCTCTTTGAACCAAGTGCAATGGCAAGTCTGTTTCAGTTTGAGTAATCCTATAGAAGTGGGAACTTGAAATTACTAACACTAGCTAGCTGTTAGGAGACACTTTGATTTTAGAAACCCAAAAATTCAGGTCGAGATCCTAGTGGGTTTGGGTGGAACTCTTCCATTGTGATGTAGACTCAAGAGGTTCTAAGTGACAAACCCATGCCATATTCCAAGGGAGCGCTAGGCGGCGTCATTTGGAAAACCTATTGATGGACTATATAAATGTGTGCCTTGGAATGTGGAGTCCCAAGACGAACACCAAGGAAAAGGGAATTCTCTTGTAAGAAAATCTATCTTGTAACATCAATAAGATTTTATTTCATTCTTTTGATCATCAAAACAAAGAAAACAGCAATTCTTCACGCAACATCATAGTAGATATCTCCCACGGATTTGATAGAATCAACCATGATCTTCAACATCTTTATAAAATTCTTCAATATAATAAAGAACATAGAAGAATACACCATCTTTTGAATGGAAATCAATCACATATTATTCATCTTCAATGTCTTCATAGTTCTCTCTCTCAATCTCTCATATACAATTACACTGTTTTGATAGAATTGACTATCTCTGGCTCTATACATATATATATATATATATAGTACATCATCTCCTCACTACAATACTCTCATAATAACTCTCAATAATCCTTCTTAGGTCGTGGATGCACCTCCAAAGAGGTATGTCTGATATGAAGAGTCACTAGAGCCACTATAGTGTCTTTTCACAGCTCACTACTACCAGTATCACTTAGTCTTCTCTTCAGTCTTCAGCGGCTGCTTCGTCCATTTGTTTTAGCTCTTTTAAACTTAGTCATACTTTCCAAAAGTTAGAAAACTTTTCCAAAGTCACACATACATTCTACAGAACACTTACAGAAGGTCTACAGAACAGTTACAGTACAGTACTAGAGCAGCTACAGTACAATTACAGTACAGAGACAGAGCAGAGACAGAGGCTCTACAGAAGGTTTACAAAGGGTTACCAGAACCTCATAACTCATACTCAAACCATTCCATACTATCAAAAACTGTTCAATAGGCTTTCAAAAGATCTCAATCTTCATCAATCATCAATCCATGCTTCATACCGAAGAAAATCAGAACATAACAGAAGCTATACATATGGTATACAGAACCAATCAGAACCTCATAGAGCTTCATATCTCCACTGAGAATCATCATGAACTTCTAAAACATAATCAATATCATCCAAAACACTCTCAAACACTTCCATTAACAACTATTCATCACTCTTAATCCATCAAAAATCAATCATTCAATCCTCAAAAACAACAAAAATTCAGTCTTTTTCCACTCTCAACATATCCCCACACTTAGAAAGGAAGCGTCCTCGCGACCTAATGAAAAGAAGAATATAAGTTCATTAAAGAGCTAAATGTTGTCTTTTGTAGGATCCTCAATAATCTTTTCAAACCACGACCCCAACTTATCACCTGTATCTGATAGAAAAATACTGGTAGGGGTGTGTATACAATGGATTGAAGGCGCACGGAGTAGTCCCCCAAAAGCAATGAATCCAATCAAACAAAAACAAAGACCCACTGAAAAAAAATAAAGCACCTTAATGTTTTTGTTTTATTTGGATTTGATTTTTATTTATTTTTTATTTAAATTTTATTTATTGATGGTTTCTTTTTTCATTTTATTTTAGGTGTATTTATTTTGTGTATATCGATTGGTTTGGTTAATTTGTTTTGTTATTTTATTTTTATTTTTTTTGTTGTGTTTTTTTAAATTAATAAATCAAGATGTATGACACATGAATATGTTATAAAGTGTAAGAATGAATTTTCAGCCATCTAGCAAGTGTCCACAATGTGTTTTAATTCATCCATAATTTTCCAACTGACTTTTAGGATTTAAAATGAATTTTTATGAAGTATAGTATTAAAATTAGGATTTTTAGCTTCAAATAATATTTTTTCCTTTTTTGGAAACATTTTTAATTGAGAAATTATCGAAAAAAGAGATAGGGGATTTGTGGAATTTTTTGGAAAAATTTTGGATTTATTTATGTATTTTTACTAATTTTTAATGAATTTGACTCATTTTTCATGTAATTTTGAAGGAATTTTCAGATTTTAAATTTTCTACAATTTATTTATTTGAATTTCCACCTTAAAAATATTTTAATAATTTCAGTAATATTGGTAATTTTTTTATTTTTAAATGAAATTTTGTAATTTTTATGTGTTTTCTGTTTATTTTTATGTATTTTTATATATTTGCGGGTTGGAAAATAAAAGGCGGTACCCCGGCTGCATGTGAACAACGAAGGATGACTGCGTGTGAATAGCGGACTACAATACTTTAGCGCACGGGCAAGTCGAAAGTGTAAGAGAGGGGGATTTAATAACGTGGAAATACTAGCTACACTGGCTGGTATATAAGGTGAGAGAGACTTAATTTTTCATTATTTGATAAATATACAAGTCTTCTTTCTCCTTCACCTTGCTCTCCAAGCTTCCATGTCTTCCTTCCCTCTCTTCTAGTCTTTCTTTCTCTATTTCTAGTCTTTCTCTCTCCTCGTAACTATATTTCTCTCTCTTCTGCTCTTCTTCTTCTTCTTCCCTGCAGTCTTCTCTCTCCTCTTTCTCTCTCCCAGTTCCTCCAAGTTCCTCTCTTTGACAATTGGCATCAGAGCCTAGATTCTTAGTCCTAGTTAGTCTCTCATTTTACCCAGTTACAATTTTCTAGTCACATGAAATTTTGAGTCACAGGTACACAGTACAAGGAGCAGTAGCGGAGTTTCAAAAGATTTCTGGACCACAAAGAATGCAGGCAGGAGCATTAATGGCGGTTTGGACCAAGTTTGGAGGGAGGAAGACCGACTTTGGCAGCTCGTGGGTAATTTTTGGCCCATTTTGAAGGTAAACTCTTAGTAACAGTGGTCACAGGAATTAGAAGAAAGTCTAGCTGGGGTTACTTTTCAGGGAGGGTTTTCTCTCTCCTCCTTCCTCAAGCTTCTTGCAAGCACCCATGGAGGAAACCATGCCCAAATCTTGCTCTCCCCCTTCTTCCATGAAGCATCAGCCCTTCCCCTTCCATTTCTGAAGCTCAAGAGCCACAAATCAAGTAGGGCTGAGCAGTGGTGGTCATCTCCAACCCTCCAGGAGCAGCCCCGTAATTTGCGGCGCAAAAAGCAGGCTGCTTCCTAGCCTGTTGGACAGCACCCCAGCCCTCCTCTCCTCCCTGGATTCACTCCCAGCTCTTGGTAAGTCCCTTGGTCAAGATTGAAGGCTTCCTTCTTAGCTTCTTGGACTCCTCTTCCACTTCAAGAAACCCTGATCTTGTACAGTTCATGGCAACCATGGAAGCTTGGCATCAAGCTCAAAAATCTTGAAGATTTTGATCTTTTCTTGGTCCTAGGAGTCCCTCTTCAAGCCTAGCTCAAGATTTCAGCCATCAAGAAGCACATGAAGAAGATTAGAAGCAAGATTTGAAGACATGCACTTGTGGGCAGCCATGGCTATGGAAGTAGAGCTTCAATTTCAGTAAGAGCTCTTCATGGGAAGGTCCTGAGCCATCCTACCCCCAAGCTACAGCCACATTGGAGCTCATTCTCAAGATTTGAAGGCTTCTTGGAAGCAAGAAGGCATTATGGAGTGCTCATTTGGAAGGAATCACCCCCTTGATCAGTCTATGCAAGCAATACCCTTTTCCCATGGAAGAATCCTTCTTCCTCAAGCTTGACTTCATCCTTTCTTGACGGAGCATAACCATTTTGGAGCTATGGAGCATGCGGGATCAAATTGGAGCTCTCATGAAGGACTGAAGTGGCATTAGTGGTTGCCTTCTTCTTCAAACGACTCAAGGTAACCGATTCTTGGCTCGCATTCTCTCCCATTAAGCCTCTTGTTGAATCCTATCCACTTGTTTGAGAGAATGTATGAGTCCAAGTAGGTAATAGGAGTCCCATACATTGTATGCATGCTGAATATTAATCTCAGTCATTCCCATTTGATCTTATGGCATTGGAATGGATTTTACTCATGCTGAAGCTTCATTGAGATTATATTTTTGCTTACCCATAACCCGTTTGGCTTCTTGTGAATTGGCTAAGCCGAGAATTGATTAAGAAATCCATTGTATAAGGGTGAGTAGGCAATGAGTCACTGCCGATAAGCTCTCTATCCCTATTCCCCATTCCAATTCCATGCACTTCATGAAAAGCCCAAAATTTCGATTCCTAAAACGCATCTCATGTTGGGTGTTTAATTAATAAATGTCTGCCATGTATATTCTGGGTGAGGAATGTTGAGATATCGAGCTCCACTCGTGATATACCAAGGTGACCGTTGTGCATTTATGTCACCGACTTGTTAGCTGCAGATGCGGTTAGTACACCACCCATGAATAATAGCTAGATGACAGGTATCCTTATCTACTCTAGTTCGTGGCTCAGTTAGTATGCCACCTTAGTTAGTTGAGTTTGGTTTTGAGACCCATATATAGGGTTCTTCTATTTCTTTGTACTAGAGTTCTTTTGGCTTATACAAACTAAGAAGAGGAAAACTGTTTTCAGCCTCCACCTTTGTGTGTATTCCCCCATTGTGCAAGCAAGAAAGCTACAAGTGAGACTCCTTCCTTCTCTCCCACAATCTTGACATGGTATCAGAGCCTTGTTCGTGGTAAGGAGCTCAAGAAAGTAAACCAAGTTCGCGGTGTTCTGGTAAGAGGACCAATGTTGCTTTCATTTTTCTGTTTTGGGAGCAAGTCTCTGCAGGTAGCACAGCTGGGAAGTGCAAGAGTGCATTGTCTCAAATTGAGACGCTCTTCATGGTGTAGCAAGAGGGCAGTATATGCAGCGGGAAAGGGCTTTAGCCCTTGGTTGCCCTGTTTTTTTAATTTAATGCCATTTCGGTGCGTGTTTTGGAGGCAGAAATTTTCTGCACGCACTCAAGAAAAGGCCCTGTTTTTTGCTGTGCGACCACTGTTCTACAGGTCGGTGAAAAGTTACTATAGAAATTGCATCGTATGCCTGTGCGCAAAGACATTGGGAGTTACAGAATCATCATTGTTGCCTGTTGATGCAAAATCGTCACTAGGAAGTGACTGTGGTCAAATACCACTTTCGTCAGTTTTGCAGATTTGCCCTTGTGAGGCTGAAGCTGTGTTCTTTGCAGTGACAAAATTTTTTGCAATGTTCTGTAATGGCATCTGATTCTCTTTCACAGATTGTCACTGAAAAGCTTGACAAGAACAACTTCCAAGCATGGAGGTTCAGAATGACGAATTTCCTTATGGGAAAAGGATATTGGGAATTCGTTGCAGGAAATGAAGAAGAACCAGTTCTTCCTGATGTTCCCAATCAACAGCAAATGCATGCATTTAAAGCATGGCATGAGAGAGCCAGAAAAGTTATGTACTGGCTGTCTATTAGCATTTCAGACTCTATGATTGTGCATATTCAGGATGCAAGTATGCCAAGGAGGCATGGGATACTCTATCAAAAATGTATAGCACAAATACGCAAGCCAGGAAAAATGCAGCTCAAGTGAGAGCGAAATTTAGGTGCCAAGAAGTGCTTAAAAATAGCTAAAAATTACGAATATCAAGGGAAAAATATTCACCGTCAAAGGCGGCGGCTCAATCTAGGACGATTTTAAGCATCAAGCAGTCGACAGGTGCCCAAGTGACACGTCCGGATTTTTAGTATTTTCTCTGTCAGTCAAGACAGGATCCGGGAGCTGCATGCCTGTCCGGGATGCCGAGACGGACGCCCAAAAATTTACAGCACGTCAATCGGAGCTCGTATGAGGAAGTTGGCCCAAAACCGGCCGGGGTGCCCAAAAAGGGGCCAAAGTTGAAATCTCAAAGGGTGTGGCTAATGGGGGGTGCCCTTTGGCTCCCCAACCCCCTAATTTTTTTCATCGTGCCCAAGGTAGTGCCGTGAGCAGATCCGCGCGGAAAAAACGCCCCCCTCCCCCCTCAAATCGAGATGCAGGCTGTAGAACAAGCCATGGATTCAATCATAGCAGGCAACAAGATTCAATCTTCGCTCCGCATCGCTCCAATTCACGCAAGGAATGGCAGCCTGTAGAAGGAGAGAGAAAATCAGTCTTTCTCTCTCCTCCCTCTCTCTTCTCTAAGAGGGAGTTCATGTGGGAAGAAGAAGGAAGAAGAAAGAGTGATGGAGGCTTGTCCGACATGGATCGGATTGCTCCATGGGCTGGAAATGGTGATTTGTGATCGTCATGAGTATGAACTACTACTGATTTTCAGATTTGCAGCCATGGACATGAAACCCGAAACACGCAAATAAGCAGTAATTCAATTTTTTCAAAGGAAATTTGAGATTTTATGGCTTTTGATTGATAAAATGTTGTTCATGTGGACTAAAAATTGTTTATATTGCTATTTTCCATGAGTACTTGCTGATCATAATCAGAAAATCAGAAAAATATGCATCTTGTGGCTCAAAATAATACACTAAAACACGTAAAATATGGAAAATCAAGGGAAAATGATGTTTTTTGGGCATAAAAATGGGAAAATGAATAGGAACACCAACTAAATTTTCATTTTGCTGCAAGAAGGAACTAAGGGCCATAGCCCATAACCTATTTTGAATTTTCAGTAATAAAGTAATGCAAAAAATAAGGGAAAATACAAGGAAAATAGAGGAAAATCACTAAAAATAGGGGAAAAATGCATTTTGGGTGCGGAAAATTAATGAAAATTGAGAACAATGTTTGTGAATGTTTGTGGGGACTGAAGCATGAGGATTTGTCTCAGTTCAACCCCACTTTCTTGTTCTAGTGTGTTTTTCCTGCTTGTTACACATAAAATGATGGCAAAATGCCTCATAAATCTATGCAACGATGCAATATTTAAACGGGGAAGGGTAGGGAAGTTGAAATATGTCTAAATGCCGTGTGAGATGATGGAAAAGTTACTGATTGCTATGCATAGCATTTAGGACGGAAAATAATTATAAAATAAGAGCTTAGTAGCACGAGGATCACCTCGGTGCTAGGCCCATGCAACGAAGCACGAACGGTAGTTGGAAATCATTAAAATAATGTTTTTACACTTGTGCACGATACTGTTTTGCTAAATGTTTGAGCACTTGGCATCCACAATATGCATAAATCATGGAAATATTTAAAAGTATCAGAAATCCTGGATGCATTGCAATTGTTTTATTAGGACATGACCTACGTTGAGAGACAGTGAGGTACCCATGCTGTAGGTAGATGCGGGTCCCAAAGGGGAAAGCAAGTGAGGAGAAAATGGTACACTTCTGGACACGCTTATTTGGTACCTTCAACGACTTATGTGCGATGTGTATATTTGTTGAGCGACGCATCGAGGGGCCAATCTCCAAGGTGTAGGAGAGTCGCAGAGGGTTGACGGCATTCAGCCGTAGGAGAAACCCCATGTGTATGTGATTCGAGCATTTGGGCTATGTGAGAGGGACTCCCTCTGAGGAGTAGTGGGTGAGAGAAAAGTGGACTATAGACAACGTAATACAAACGCAATGTTTAGGAGGGCAGAGATTTTGATAAACGCTCCTGGCCGCAAGGCCGAGGGGTTGTCTTGTGCGTAGTGACGAGGCCCGGCTAGTGCATGAGCCAGTGCCGGCCCGGTTTTAGGTCCATCAGTGGTGCATCTGCCGGGAGCCGCTTAAAAGTGGCGGTCCTCGAATCCTGGTTGTCTAGGGACCAACTAGCAGTTTATGCCAAAGGATACTGAGATTGATCCGTTATTTATTGATAAGCATCGTCTAGCAGAAATCCAGAAGCAAGAGAGAGACAAAAGAGCTAGGTGACATGCTGAAATTTTTAGGAGATATTCCCCTAAGCGTAGCGATGCTGAACCCTTACGAGGGAGTGGATCTAGCGGTCTTGGGGCCACACGCAGTAAGTTAGGAGAAGGTGGAAGCTCTAGTGCTCCCCTTTCTTCCATAAGCTAGTCTATATCAAGTGCGGGAGGTGTAACCCCCCATCCCCTATTCCTAGTGCAAATCCAATCCTCGTCATGGCACAGCCTATTGCAATTCCGGCAAGAACGACAGATTTGCCGGCTCTAGGTTACCCGCTACCCATTTTTAATGGCCTAGTTGAGGAAGATGCGGAACTCCACATTAGGGAGTTTCAAAAGCTAATGTTTAACTGTCGCATTCAAGAAGAAGGACATTTAATGATGTTCTTCAACATGACTCTCAAAGGAAGACCCGCTATATGGTATCATGGTTTAGAAGCCGGAACCATATTGAATATTGATTCATTTTATGGAGCTTTTCGAAGGGATTTTGCCCCTGAAAGGGGTGGGCAATATTGGTTGCGTGTACTCAACGTGACCCGCCAAGAACCACACGAGGATATTCGTGCTTATGTGAAGAAAATAAAAGAGGTTTTCCGTAAGTTGGACACCTCTATTCCTATCCCCGCAGCTGCCCAATTGCAATATTTCCTACATGGTTTGGACTTTAATATCCAATTGCAGTTGAGTAGTGTCCCCTTGAGGGATATAGATACTACCATTACACGAGCACAAGAGGTGGAATCCCGACTACAAGCAACCTATGCTTCTCGAGGCAATTCGAATATGGGTTTAGTATTGGGAAACAATATGGCAATAGTGGCCAAGGGATAGCGATGGCTAACCCTAATGGGAGAGGGAACATGATACAGAATGTGTCTTTATTACCAGCTCCCCCTAGCATATCGATGCCTACGAGCAGTCAAATGGCTCCAAATGGTGGAGGCCAGGCAGTTAATTCTAATACCATGCCTATGGTTCAACAACCAGTTCTTAATCAAATTGTTAGGCCGATGGAATGACAGGGTAATGATCAAGGCTACGAGTCGAGCGCTTCCAATGTTCTTGGCGAGGTCAAGGACATGATGAAGCATTATACCGACATGATTACGAAGCAATATCGGCAAATAGCCGTTGATGTCAACTTCCTTAAAAAACAACAAAATTTGATAGGAAGTAGATACCCAGATGAGGGTGCACCTTCGAGGTTTAGTTGCAAATGGTGTGGTGGGCAGCACTATCCAAGAAATTGCCCAAATGTTAAGTGCGACATTTGTGGAAAATCCAGCCATTTAGCAGCTACTTGCTGGAGTAAGATCAGTTCCCTCCAGCGAGGTAGTCGGCAACCAGGGCCTGTTAATCATCGTGCCCAAGGAAATGATTCCCAGCGAGAAGATGGGCCTAAACAAATACTTCAACGACCAAAGACTACAGTGGAGGAGCTACCTAGTGGTAGTGGGGTTAGTTTGATTGAGGCTGTACGCGTTAATGATGCTAAAACCTCTAATTTGCGAGCTGTCCTTACAAGAGGTCAAAAGGGTAGAGAGGCCGACAAGGATAAGCCTGTCGACGGAAACCCTAAACAAGGCGACAAAGGAACGCAAGTTTTGAATCCTGCCATGGAAGGGGGACCTTTGAATTAAAAAAGAGGCAATAAAGCCGGTTCAGCGACCTAAAGAGCGGATGGTTTGGCGTGAAAAGCGAGCTCTATCAAACTATCATGAATTCGATTTGGCGAGCTCTCTTTGCGAAGTCAAGCCGGATGTGAATCTTTTACAGCTTATTAAGCTTTCCCCAGGAGTACGCAAGGAATTTAGAAAGATCCTACGTACCGGGTATATCGTAGAACCTTTGGGTATTGCGCGAGTTGGTGATGACTGGTTCGAGCATGCGGAGAAGCATTGCCCAAGGGTTGTAGCCTATGTCGATGGGATATTAGTAGATTATGCCATTGTCGACACGGGATCATCTGTTAACATTATGAGTTCTGAACTGATGGAAAGGTTGGGTCTTGCGATCTAGAAAGATACCTCCACAATTCTCAGAATGGCAGATGATAGTTTGAGACAGCCGGAAGGCTGTATTGCTAAGGTACATGTCATTGTTGCAAATGTAGAATGCCTGTTGGACTTTAGGGTGATTCGTTTTGCAGGCCGTCCAAGTTACCAAGTATTACTCGGACGCCCTTGGATCTTGCAAGTGGACTGCCAAGTGGATATACCTGCCGATCGACTAATATTCGGCAGAGGTGCCCAGCGTGTGGTGGTTGATGCTTATCCTGAGTCCCGCAGAGTGAGAGAGCTCCTCTATCTTCTACAGAATTGGAGACATTAGGAGATTTATCTGCCAGTGAGACATCATCAAGTGATGAGTCCAAAGAGGGATCCACCACGGAAGACATCTATCAGATCACTTTGAACGAGCTGATAGAGGGCCAAGATCATATAAGAGATGCAGATGTTATCGAGCTAGACCTTGGTATGCCTGATGATTCACGGCCAATCAAATTAGGTCCTATGCTCAGCACAGCAGAAAGGGAGGACTATGTGGCCTTGATCTAAGAATTCCGTGATATCTTTGCCTGGAGTTATGATGTGTTGAGGGGTATTCCTCCTAGTCTTGCTGTTCATACAATTCTGTTGAAAGAGGGCAGTCGTCCTGTATGACAGAAAGTAAGGCGTATGCCTTTCGAATTGAGGGACGGGCTATTTGAAGAGTTAAAGAAGCTTTGAAAAGCGGGTTTGATTTTTCCTGTGCAACACACGGAATGGTGTTCGCCGGTTGTGATAAGAAAGAAGAAGAATAATCAAATCCGATTATGTGTAGACTTTAGGGAGCTGAATAAGCAGACAGTTAAGGACTACTACCCGTTGCCATTTATTGACCAGATTTTGGATCAATTAGCGGGTAGGGAGATATATTCGTTCATGGATTGCTTTGCAGGATACAATCAAATGGCAATTGCAGAAGAGGACAAGTTGAAAATAACTTTTATCACTATATTTGGTACTTTTGCGTACCATGTGATGGCCTTTGGTTTATGCAATGCGCCTGGTTCGTGGCAACAAACAGCAGATAAGACATTCGGTGACATATCCCCTGAAGAGTTGAAGGTGTTTATTGATGACTTAGGGGCTGCCACCGTGAGAGGAAGGCAGTTGATCATTTTAAGAAAATGCTTCGAGCGCTGTAGACAATTTTGCATCGCCCTAAACCCACGGAAGTGTGTTTTTGGAGTACCTTATGGGCTATTGCTGGGTCATGTGGTCAGTTCGGTAGGAATTGCGACAGACCCCGAGAAGGTTAAAGTTATAGTTGCCATGGGTCCACCACGCACTCCGAAAGAAGTTCATAGCTTTCTGTCTTCGGTTGGTTACTACCGTAGATTCATCAACGCCTTAGCAGAAAGAACGTTGCCACTTACAAATTTATTGTCCTTTAGCTGTTCGTTTGTATGGGGTGACCCTTGTAAGATAGCATTTGAGGATGTGAAACAAGAGCTAGCAAGAGCACCCGTTTTAAAAGCACCTAAAAGAGGTGAGGTGTTCTATATATTTTCGGCAGCCACCATGTATAGTATCAGCTGCTGTTTAGCCCAAATTTGGGAAGAGAAGTGGTACCACCCGATTGCTTTTGCTAGCCGGAAGCTGGGGGTATCCGAAATCAACTATACCTACATGGAGAAGTTGTGTCTAGCGATGGTCTTTGGGACCAAGAAATTCAGGCATTATATTCTCTATGAGAAAGTCGTGCTTTATACGAAGGCGGAGGGACTTCGATTATTGATGAATAAGCTACAGCCGCCTGATCGTCTAGCAAAGTGGTTGATCACTTTGCAGGAATTTGATTATGAAATCAGGAGTAAGCCACCAAGGTTGCAAGGCATCGTGGAATGTCTAGTAGACTTTGGGGAGCCGAAAGAATCTGTGGCTGAAGGTAGTGACATGGAGTTGTTATTTAAAATAGATACGGCATCTATTCCCTCCTGGTACGCTGCAATAACGCATTATTTATCAACAGGAGAGGCAGGATCCGAATTATCTAAAGCTGAGAGAAGGAAAATTAAGCAGCAAGCGTTAAAGTTTGCTTTGATCGCAGGTACATTATATCGGCAAGGGGTTGATGACATCTATCGCCGATGTGTGATGCCTGACGAGGTGCCATTCATTTTGGAAGAGTGCCATGATTCTGCTTGCGGTGGCCATTTTGCTGGACGGCTTACAGCACAAAAGGCTCTAAGAGCAGGTTATTGGTGGCCGGCCATCTTCCAGGATGCGTTTGCGTATGTTAAGAGATGCGATATTTGTCAACAACATGATAGTCGAGAGAATAGGAAACGACCGCTCAACCCTATTATGGCGATACTTCCATTTGAGAAGTGGGGAATAGACTTTGTGGGTCCTATTACTCTGTCGTCGACTACGCAAAAGAGGTATATCATTGTAGCAACTGACTACTTCACAAAGTGGTCAGAAGCACGTGCAACAAGGAAAGATGATGCTAAAGAAACTGCTAGTTTCCTTTTAGAGCAGATTATATGCTGTTTTGGTCCACCGAAAGAATTAGTATCGGACCGCGAAACCCATTTCCTGAATAAGGTGATCAAAGGTTTGACAGAGATGTGGCAAATCAAGCATAACAAGACAACCCCATATAATCCGCAAGCCAATGGGCAAGTTGAGAGCACCAACAAGCAGCTTGTTGGCATCCTGTCCAAAGTTGTATCGGAAGAGAAACGGGATTGGGATAAAAAGTTATACATGGCAGTGTGGGCCTACAATACGACTTTCAAACGAGCCACTGGCCATACCCCGTTCAAGTTAGTATATGGGGAGGAGTGTGTCTTGCCTTTAGAGATTGAGCTGCCGACTATTCGGTTTGCAATCAATCATTCTTTGAGCGATGAAGACGCACTTTTTGAGCACTTGACGACACTGACACATTTAGATGAGCTTAAGCTGCAGAGCTTATTGCACCAAGAAGTGGCGAAGCACCGAATGAAGCAGCTACACAACCTCAAAGCCAAGAAATACACCTTCAAGAAAGGACAGCTTGTTCTGTATTATGATGCACGACGTGAATTATTTCCAGGCAAGCTAGAGCCCAAATGGGACTAGCCCTATAGGATCGTTAGAATAGGAAAGAATAAATCCACAGTCTTGTTAGCTGACCTTGAGGGGATAGAATTTAAAAATAAGGTTAATCTTAACAATATTAAACCTTATTATTTCTGATTGCACTAATGCTATGACTGCCTTGCAAGTCTAGGCGAGATCGATTAAACATCTGCAAGGAAATCGTGATAGAGGTTGATGGGTCGTCTGATCCCTTATTTAGAACACCCATATTTAGAACAAAGGTATCATCAGGGAAAGCTCATTTGGTGGAGCAAAGGATACAAGGTGATTGAGCAAGAAGGCGGGACATTTATTTGGGAGATCAAGGTCTTCTGCCATCACTGCCTACAAATTTTGACGAGCATCCATGTTAAATTCAATGATGATGGAGGGATGGATCCTACCATCCACCCGTTGAATATGCTGAATTTCGATTACCATAATTAAGAGTAGAGTTCCGAATGGCGGGATATGTAAACCCTTTATGGACGTACACCTTGTACTTTGATGGGGCGTCCAGGGGTGCATGCAAACAAGTGTAGGAGTTGTCATCCGAGACCCCCAACGACACATTGTCATGAAGTTAGCCACTTATCTCGGGGTGAATTTCACCAATAATATGGCAGAATACAAAGCCCTGATTATGGGTTTGAATATTGCAAAGAAGGGTGGTATCTGCCAGTTATTGTTGAAAGGGGACTCTCAATTGGTTTTAAATCAACTCAATGGGACGTACATGGTACGAAACCCCATCCTTTACATGTACCATCATACTGCCATAGCCCTGCTATACGAATTTGATAGAGTGTCTTTTCAGCTGATTCCACAGAATTGGAATCAGTTTGTCGATTCATTGGCTAATTTCGCATATGAAGAAGACCTCTTCTTTAATTGTGGCCCTTGTCCCGATATATCCATTGATGGTGAGATAGGACCTAGTCGTTTGTGGGGTATGCTTTCTGAACATGCCCTCTTTGGCAGACGATGGTTGATCTGGGTGATGCAAAGGGTAAGTGAGACTCATCTCCCTTTATTATCTTGGACCCATAGACTGATTCGACGACATGTGATGCGAACACCTCTTGCGATATACGTAGGAGGGATGGGTCATAATTTAATGCACCTAGTTTAGGGCTACGAGCCTCTGTCCCCCTGGGAATGGTATGCTTCGATGTCTATCATGGTTGTTTCCAGGTGGATGTTATGCGTAGTATTGTTTGACTTCATTAGGCTAAGAGGGCCGATTCAGTTTGGTCGCAAAATCAAGTTTCATTTTATTAGGCCAAGAGGGCCATTTCCCTGTCTAGTGCGGGTGCGTTTAATCGGGTTTTTGTTTTACGTGTTGTGCTGGACAGGTTTCGTGTTCGTGGAATTTGGTGGAGCCTGGAGGAGCCTTTGCTGCGATGGAAGCTTCTTGTGGCCAATCCAGGTGATACCTCTCCTTTACAAGTACCTTTCTTTCTTGTTATATGTGTATTTGTACTTGTCGAGGGGATACATTTTTGTTGGGGACCGGCAACCAAGGCATGAAGTCCCCGGTTTAGGCTATGTATGTTTGAGGGAGGTCGGAGTAGTCATTGCCTCCTGTAAAGACATTGTCAGGCATCGAAAGACCTGTTTTGGAAGGAAGTCCTAGTGGTCCTGTTTTGCTAAGCCTACTAGACAACCGTTCTAGGAGTTCTTGTTAGTTGTGAGGCAGTTAGAGAAGCCTGCCAGAAGATAATAATGATGATGCCAAGAAACCCTGGACATCCTAAAAGATGAATATAAATACGACGGTGTGTAAAAAGGGGTTCTAACCCCTATCCCAAGAAAAGAAAAGAAATGGAAAAGTATAGGCAGTTGCTCATTGCCTTGCGAAGGCCTGGTAGGTTCCTAGGGACGAGTCAGACCTGGGGCCGATACCTTGTCTTCCTAGGGGTGGCTTCTTGCTGGAAAAAAAAAAACCAAAACAAGGAAGGTTGGAGCAAAAATAAAAGTGAGCGTTAGAAAAGGATTAAGTGTCTCCTTGCGAGGACTTGGTAGGTTCTTGGGTGCCGAGATAGGTCCTGAGGCCGATGCCATGTTCTCCTTGGGTCACTACGCTCAGCTCCCTTCTTTTTACATGCCCAAGTATGTTCATCCAATACAAACCCTAAAAGAAGACATGTACTGAAAGAAAATACTCCTTGATCCGGCTATAGGAGTCCTCGCCTTGTCGGAGCTCCTAGTTGTGTTGTCTTTAGTTGGTAAGTAGTTCAGACTAACACTTCAGGCAACCTCTTTGGTAGGTTTTTTATTTTGGCTGTGTTGGAGCAGTTGGTTAGCGACTCACTTTGGATCTTCTCTTAGATGATGCTAGGCCTACTCCTTGTGGATGTCATGCCTTGGTTTTGTCCAGGGGTAGGGGAAAAATTGTGCTGAGTTTTATTATATATTTGTTTTGTATCAGTTTGATGCTTCTTTGGTTGTTTATGTGCAGATATGTTCGTGGATTCGACGGCCTGAGTCACCCTATTCCATGGTCGCCAATGAGAGCGGAATTTAGGTGCCGAGAAGTGCTTAAAAATAGCTAAAAATTACGAATATCAAGGGAAAAATATTCACCGTCAAAGGCGGCAGCTCGATCTGGGACAATTTTAATTGTCAAGCAGTCGACGGGTGCCCAAGTGACACATCCGGATTTTTTGTATTTTTTCTATCAGTCAAGACAGGGTGCGGAAGCTGCAGGCCTGTCCGGGATGCCGAGACGGACGCCCAAAAATTTACAGCACGTCAATCGGAGCTCGTATGAGGAAGTTGGCCCAAAACCGGCCGGGGTGCCCAAAAAGGGGCCAAAGTTGAAATCTCAAAGGGTGTGGCTAGTGGGGGGTGCCCTTTGGCTCCCCACCCCCCTAATTTTTTTCATCGTGCCCAAGATAGTGCCATGAGCAGACCCGCGCGAAAAAAACGCCCCCCCCCCCTCAAATCGAGATGCAAGCTGTAGAACAAGCCATGGATTCAATCATAGCAGGCAACAAGATTCAATCTTCGCTCCGCATCGCTCCAATTCACGCGATGAATGGCAGCCTGTAGAGGGAGAGAGAAAATCAGTCTTTCTCTCTCCTCCCTCTCTCTCCTCTAAGAGGGAGTTCATGTGGGAAGAAGAAGGAAGAAGAAAGAGTGATGGAGGCTTGTCCGCCATGGATCGGATTGCTCCATGGGCTGGAAATGGTGATTTGTGATCGTCATGAGTATGAAGTGCTGCTGATTTTCAGATTTGCAGCCATGGACATGAAACCCGAAACACGCAAATAAGCGGTAATTCAATTTTTTCAAAGGAAATTTGAGATTTTATGGCTTTTGATTGATAAAATGTTGTTCATGTGGGCTAAAAATTGTTTATATTGCTGTTTTCCATGAGTACTTGCTAATCATAATCAGAAAATCAGAAAAATATGCATCTTGTGGCTCAAAATAATACACTAAAACACGTAAAATATGGAAAATCAAGGGAAAATGATGTTTTTTGGGCATAAAAATGGGAAAATGAATAGGAACACCAACTAAATTTTCATTTTGCTGCAAGAAGGAACTAAGGGCCACAACCCATAACCTATTTTGAATTTTCAGTAATAAAGTAATGCAGAAAATAAGGGAAAATACAAGGAAAATAGAGGAAAATCACTAAAAATAGGGGAAAAATGCATTTTGGGTGCGGAAAATTAATGAAAATTGAGAACAATGTTTGTGAATGTTTGTGGGGACTGAAGCATGAGGATTTGCCTCAGTTCAATCCCACTTTCTTGTTCTAGTGTGTTTTTCCTGCTTGTTACACATAAAATGATGGCAAAATGCCTCATAAATCTATGCAACGATGCAATATTTAAACGGGGAAGGGTAGGAAAGTTGAAATATGTCTAAATGCCGTGTGAGATGATGGAAAAGTTGCTGATTGCTATGCATAGCATTTAGGACGGAAAATAATTATAAAATAAGAGCTTAGTAGCACGAGGATCACCTCGGTGCTAGGCCCATGCAATGAAGCACGAACGGTAGTTGAAAATCATTAAAAGAATGTTTTTACACTTGTGCACGATACTGTTTTGCTAAATGTTTGAGCACTTGGCATCCACAATATGCATAAATCATGGAAATATTTAAAAGTATCAGAAATCCTGGATGCATTGCAATTGTTTTATTAGGACATGACCTACGTTGAGAGGCAATGAGGTACCCATGCTGTAGGTAGATGCGGGTCCCAAAGGGGAAAGCAAGTGAGAAGAAAATGGTACACTCCTGGACAAGCTTATTTGGTACCTTGAGCGACTTATGTGCGATGTATATTTGTTGAGCGACGCATCGAGGGGCCAATCCCCAAGGTGTAGGAGAGCCGCAGAGGGTTGACGGCATTCAGTCGTAGGAGGAACCCCATGTGTATGTGATTCGAGCCTTTGGGCTATGTGAGAGGGACTCCCTCTGAGGAGTAGTGGGTGAGAGAAAAGTGGACTACAAACAACGTAATACAAACGCAATGTTTAGGAGGGCAGAGATTTTGATAGATGCTCCTGGCCGCGAGGCCGAGGGGTTGTCTTGTGCGTAGTGATGAGGCCCGGCTAGTGCATGAGCCAGTGCAGGCCCGGTTTTAGGTCCATCATCAAGCAAGAGTTGCACAATGTGCAAAGAGAAAGTATGAGCATCAATGACTACCACATGAAGGTGAAGAAGATTGCAGATACACTTGCTTCCATTGGGTCGCCAGTGGAAGATGATGATTTAGTTTCTGTGACCTTGAATGGTCTAGGAAAGGATTATGCACAGTTCCGAACATCCATTTCCGTCCGTGAAAGATTTCTTGATTTTGAGGAGTTGATTGCTCTTCTAATTTCTGAGGAGCAGAGAAATGGTGGTGCATCTTCTTCAGGAGGAACTTCAAAAGAAGTTGTCTTCTACTCAAATGCTAGAAGAGGTAGAGGCACAGGTAAAGGAGGCCGATCTGGAGGCCATGGTAGAAATCAGAATATGCAGCAAACTCAAGAAAACCAGTCCTATGGAGGAGGATGTGGTAACTCTAGAGGCAGGGGGAGCCAAAGGGGTCGTGGTGGATGGCAAAGAGGCCAAAATGCAAACATCAATGTTGAATGCTACTACTGTGGTAAAATGGGTCATATGGCTAAAGACTGCTATAAAAAGCAGAATGACATCATGAATGGAAAATTGCAACAAGGGAATTATGCATCTTCTAGTAGACAAGGTGATGACAGAAATGAGCATTTGTTTATGGTGCAGCATATGACCAATTCTGTGACAAGTGCAGAAAAAAGCAACGATGTGTGGTATGTTGACTCAGGTGCATCAAACCACATGACAGGTCATGCAGAATGGATGCAAGATGCAAGGAAAATGGAAAAACCAAGATTTGTGGAGACTGGTGATGATACTGCACATCCTATTATGCAGATTGGAAAATTTCCTTTGTCTATGCAGGATGGGAAAAAGAAATACCTGTCGGATGTATTTCATGTCCCGAATATCACCAAGAACCTAGTTTCTGTTGGTCAAATGGTTGAGCAGGGCTTGCAGGTCAGATTTAATTCTCGTGGATGCTTTGTTGAGGATATGAAAAATAAAGGTCGCTTGATAGCAAAAGGAAAGAAGAAGGGCAGAATGTTTACGTTGGATGCAGACATGCCTGAATTGAGTGCAACAATGTTTGCACATGGGACCGATGTAGTTGCAGATATTGATATCTGGCATAAACGCATTGGTCATGTTAATGTACAACGACTTAAATCAATGCAAGCCCAAAATATTGTTGCAGGATTGCCTAAATTCAAGGTTGCAGAAATGCATAAGGTATGTGAAGCCTGTCAATTTGGAAAACAGGCAAGGAAACCATTTCCTAGACATGTTCAAGAGAGTAAGAAGCCATTGGAATTAATCCACTCTGATGTGTGTGTCAAGATTGTGGAAGAGAAGGAAGGAGTCTCGCTTGAAGCTTTCTTGATTGCACAATGGGGGAAGACACACAAGGGTGGAGGCTGAAAACAGTTTTCCTCTTCTTAGTTGTGTAAGCCAAAAGAACTCTAGTACAAAGAAATAGAAGAACCCTATATATGGGTCTCAAACCAAACTCAACTAACTAAGGTGGCATACTAACTGAGCCACGAACTAGAGTAGATAAGGATAGCTATCATGTAGCTATTATTCATGGGCGGTGTACCAACCGCGTCTGCAACTGACAAGTCGGTGACATAAATATACAACGGTCACCCTGGCGTATCACGAGTGGAGCTCGATATCTCAACACTCCCCCTCGAGCTCAATCCCAATTCCTGCACACCAAGCAGGTCTCTGAACTTGCGCAGCTTCTCTGCGCCCAATGCCTTCGTGAATATATCAGCTACCTGATCCTCTGTGCTGACATAAACTAGATCAATAAGACCTAGTAAAACCCTCTCTCGCACATAGTGATAATGCACCTCAATGTGCTTTGTTCTAGCATGATAGACTGGGTTATTTGCCAAGTGTATACTACTCATGTTGTCACAATAAATGACAACTGGCCCATCTGTAGACTGATGCATATCATAAAGTAGCTTATGCAACCAAGCTACCTCACATGCAGCCATTGCTGCACCCCTGTACTCAGCCTCTGTGCTCGACAAGGCAACTGTAGGCTGTTTCTTGCTGCTCCAAGTGACTGCAGCACTCCCAAAAGAGAATACATATCCACTGGTAGATCGTCTATCAGAAATACTACCAGCCCAATCAGCATCAGTGTATCCATGCAACTGTATCTGAACCCCAGTCTCATAAAATAGTCCATACTGCAATGTGGACTTCACATACCTAAGTATGCGTCTAGCCGCATCCAAATGTGGTTTCCTTGGAGCCTGCATAAACTGACTTACCAATCCAACAGCATAGCTCAAATCTGGCCTGGTAATAGTCATATAAATCAAACTTCCTACTATGCGTCTGTACATAGTAGGGTCTTCTAGAAGCTCACCTGCATCTGTGCTCAGCTTCACATTTTGCTCCAAAGGAACTGAAATAGGCTTACAGCCTGTCATCCCATATTTGGACAGCATGTCCAATCCATACTGCCTCTGCAAGAGCTGTATCCCACTTGGTGATCTAATCACCTCAATGCCCAAGAAATAACGCAGCTCTCCCAAATCCTTCATCTCAAACTTCTGCTTCAATAGCATTTTCACATGAAGGATATCTTCATCACTGTCACCTGTCATAATCAAATCATCAACATAAATGACAAGCAGCATAATACCTTTCTCTGTTTTTCTCACATAAAGTGAGAAATCTGCCTTGGAAATCTGAAAGCCAATAGTGACAAGATACTGTCCTATCTTGTCAGACCATGCTCTAGGTGCTTGCTTCAAGCCATACAAGGCTTTCTTCAACCTGCAAACAAACTCAGGATGAACAGCATGCACATAACCTGGTGGCTGCTCCATATAGACCTCTTCTTGCAAATCACCATGCAAGAAGGCATTCTTTACATCCATCTGATGTAAAGACCATCCCTTTGATGCAGCCATAGTAATGACTGCTCTTACGGTTGCCATCCTTGCAACCGGACTAAATGTTTCTTCATAGTCAATGCCATATGTTTGTGCATACCCCTTGACTACTAATCTTGCCTTGTATCTGTTCACAGAACCATCAGCATTGTGCTTCTTCTTATAAACCCACTTACAGCCAATTGCATTCTTACCTTTAGGCAAAGGTACTAACTCCCATGTAGCATTTGCTTCCAAGGCATCCATTTCTTCATCCATGGCTTTCTCCCATTTTTCTTTTCCCATGGCTTGCTCAAAAGATGTGGGTTCTGGTTCCTGTATCACTTTGACCATATATGCATAGTGAATGGCTGTAAATCCATCATATTTCAGCCTATCCACAGGATACCTAGCTCTTGTAGACCTGCGCAAAGTAGGTTCACTCCCAGGTGCTCTCAAAACATCCCTGGTCTTCCTTACTCCAGGTGTAACAATAGAAGGAATACCCAACTCATCATCAATGCTCTGTTCTGAGCCACTGGATTCACCATCCACATAAGAGTGACCTGCATTCACATCAATCATGGGCTGATCAACCTTCTCTTTTCCTTTTCGTGATACCTGCATACCACTATCTACATTGCTTTGAGAAGATTCTCCTGATCTCAATCTGCCTGTCCATGGCGAAGAATGTGAACCACTGCTAGAGGACGCTCCAGGTCCACTAATATTTTGTGACTGCTGCTGTGAATTCTGTGTAGCATTACCATTTTGTGCATCTTCATCATCAACCACATTTACTGGTTTATACCAGCTACTCATCTCATCAAAAACAACATCTCTGCTCACTGTAAACTTACGAGTAGAAGGGTTATAGCATCTATACCCTTTTTGCTGCAGAGAGTAACCAATAAAGATGCACTTCTCAGCTTTTGGATCCAACTTGGATCTCAGCTCATCTGGCACATGTACATAGGCAATGCAACCAAAAATTTTCAAATGAGAAATATCTGGTTTCCTACCAGTATACCTCTCCTCTGGAGTCATTCCATGTATTGCTGCAGTGGGAGTCCTGTTCATTATGTAGACTGCTGTAGCAACTGCTTCAGCCCAATAAAAATCTGGCAAGTCTTTTTCATTGAGCATGGCACGAGATACCTCTCCAATATGCCTGTTTTTTCTTTCTGCAATTCCATTTTGTTGTGGGGTATAACTGCATGAATATTGCTGCTTTATGCCATGCTCCTGCAAGAACTTTGCAAACTCATTTGAGAGGTACTCTCCCCCTCCATCTGACCTTAGGCATTTTATCTGCAAACCTGTTTCTTTTTCAACCATAGCTTTAAGAGTTTTGAAATGCCCAAAAACTTCACTTTTCTTTTTCATAAAATACACCCAAACTTTTCTGCTATAGTCATCAATAAAACTGACAAAATAATGACAGCCTCCAAGAGATGCAGCTTTAGTTGTCCACACATCAGAGTGAATTAATTCCAATGGCTTCTCACTCTCTTGAACATGTCTAGGAAATGGTTTCCTTGCCTGTTTTCCAAACTGACAGGCTTCACATACCTTATGCATTTCTGCAACCTTGAATTTGGGCAATCCTGCAACAATATTTTGGGCCTGCATTGATTTAAGTCGCTGTACATTAACATGACCAATGCGTTTATGCCAGATATCAATATCTGCAACTACACCGGTCCCATGTGCAAACATTGCTGCACTCAATTCAGACATGTCTGCATCCAATGTAAACATTCTGCCCTTCTTCTTTCCTTTTGCTATCAAGCGACCTTTATTTTTCATATCCTCAACAAAGCATCCATGAGGATTAAATCTGACCTGCAAGCCCTGTTCAACCATTTGACCAACTGAAACCAGATTCTTGGTGATATTCGGGACATGAAATACATCGGACAGGTATTTCTTTTTCCCACCCTGCATAGACAAGGGAATTTTTCCAATCTGCACAATAGGATGTGCAGTATCATCACCAGTCTCCACAAATCCTGGTTTTTCCATTTTCCTTGCATCCTCCATCCATTCTGCATGACCTGTCATGTGGTTTGATGCACCTGAGTCAACATACCATACATCATTGCTTTCTTCTGCACTTGTCATAGAATTGTTCATGTGCTGCACCATGAACAAATGCTCATTTCTGTCATCACCCTGTCTACTAGAAGATGCATAATTCCCTTGTTGCAGTTTTCCATTCATGATGTCATTCTGCTTTTTATAGCAGTCTTTAGCCATATGACCCATTTTACCACAGTAGTAGCATTCAACATTACTGTTTGCATTTTGGCCTCTTTGCCATCCACCACGACCTCTTTGGCTCCCCCTGCCTCTAGAGTTACCACGTCCTCCTCCATAGGACTGGTTTTCTTGAGTTTGCTGCATATTCTGATTTCTGCCACGGCCTCCAAATCGGCCTCCTCTACCTCTGCCTCTACCTCTTCCAGCATTTGAGTAGAAGACAGCTTCTTTTGAAGTTCCTCCTGAAGAAGATGCACCACCATTTCTCTGTTCCTCAGAAATTAGAAGAGCAATCAACTCCTCAAAATCAGGAAATCTTTCACGAACTGAAATGGATGTCCGAAACTGTGCATAATCCTTTCCTAGACCATTCAAGGTCACGGAAACTAAATCATCATCTTCCACTGGCGACCCAATGGAAGCAAGTGCATCTGCAATCTTCTTCACCTTCATGTGGTAGTCGTTGATGCTCATACTTTCTCTTTGCACATTATGCAACTCTTGCTTGAGCTGCATTTTCCTGGCTTGCGTATTTGTGCTATACATTTTTGACAAAGTATCCCATGCCTCCTTTGGCGTACTTGCATCCTGAATATGCACAATCATAGAGTCTGAAATACTGATAGACAGCCAATACATAACTTTCCTGGCTCTCTCATGCCATGTTTTAAATGCCTGCATTTGTTGTTGATTGGGAACATCAGGAAGAACTGGTTCTTCTTCATTTCCTGCAACAAATTCCCAATATCCTTTTCCCATAAGGAAATTCGTCATTCTAAACTTCCATGCCTGGAAGTTGTTCTTGTCAAGCTTTTCAGTGACAATCTGTGAAAGAGAATCAGACGCCATTACAGAATACTCCAAGAAATTCTGTCACTGCAAAAAACACAGCTTCACCCTCACAAGGGCAAATCTGCAAAACTGGCGAAAGTGGTATTTGACCACACAGTCACCTCCTAGTGACGATTTTGCATAAACAGGAACCAAGGATGATTCTGAAACTCCCAATGTCTCTGCGCACAAGCATACGATGCAATTTCTACAGTAACTTTTCACCGACCTGTAGAACAGTGGTCGCACAGCATAAAACTGAGCCTTTTCTTGAGTGCGTGCAGAAAACTTCCGTCTGCAAAACAGGCCCCGAAATGGCCTCAAATCAAAAAAACAAGGTCGCCAAGGGCTAAAGCCCTTTCCCGCAGCATATACTGCCCTCTTGCTTCACCGCGAAGGGCGTCTCAACCTGAGACAATGCACTCCTGCAATTTCCGGCTGTGCTACCTGCAGAGATCTGCTCCCAAAACAGGAAATGAAAGCAACACTGCTCCTCTTACCAGACCACCGCGAGCTTGGCTTGCTTTCTTGAGCTCCTTACCACGAACAAGGCTCTGATACCATGTCAAGATTGTGGAAGAGAAGGAAGGAGTCTCGCTTGAAGCTTTCTTGATTGCACAATGGGGGAAGACACACAAGGGTGGAGGCTGAAAACAGTTTTCCTCTTCTTAGTTGTGTAAGCCAAAAGAACTCTAGTACAAAGAAATAGAAGAACCCTATATATGGGTCTCAAACCAAACTCAACTAACTAAGGTGGCATACTAACTGAGCCACGAACTAGAGTAGATAAGGATAACTATCATGTAGCTATTATTCATGGGCGGTGTACCAACCGCGTCTGCAACTGACAAGTCGGTGACATAAATATACAACGGTCACCCTGGCGTATCACGAGTGGAGCTCGATATCTCAACAGTGTGGACAACTAAAGCTGCATCTATTGGAGGATGTCATTATTTTGTCACTTTTATTGATGACTATAGCAAAAAAGTTTGGGTGTATTTTATGAAAAAGAAAAGTGAAGTGTTTGGGCATTTCAAAACTCTTAAAGCTATGGTTGAAAAAGAAACAGGCCTGCAAATAAAATGCCTAAGGTCAGATGGAGGGGGAGAGTACCTCTCAAATGAGTTTGCAAGGTTCCTACAGGAGCATGGCATAAAGCAACAATATTCATGTAGTCATACCCCACAGCAAAATGGAATTGCAGAAAGAAAAAACAAGCATATTGGAGAGGTATCTCATGCCATGCTCAACGAAAAAGACTTGCCAGATTTTTATTGGGCTGAAGAAGTTACTACAGCAGTCTACATAATGAACAGGACTCCCACTGCAGCAATACATGGGATCACTCTAGAGGAGAGGTATACTGGTAGGAAACCAGATATTTCTCATTTGAAGATTTTTTGTTGCATTGCCTATGTTCATGTGCCAGATGAGTTGAGATCCAAGTTGGATCCAAAAGCTGAGAAGTGCATCTTTATTGGTTACTCTAGCAGAAAGGATATAGATGCTATAACCCTTCTACTCGTAAGTTTACAGTGAGCAGAGATGTTGTTTTTGATGAGATGAGTAGCTGGTATAAACCAGTAAATGTGATTGATAATGTAGATGCACAAAATGGTAATGTTGCACAAAATTCACAGTAGCAATCACAAGATATTAGTGGACCTGGAGCATCCTCTAGCAGTGGTTCACATTCTTCGCCATGGACAGGCAGATTGAGATCAGGAGAATCTTCTCAAACCAATGCAGATAGTGGTATGCAAGTATCACGAAAAGGAAAAGAGAAGGTAGATCAGCCCATGTTGGATGTGAATGCAAGTCACTCTTATGTGGATGGTGAATCCAGTGGCTCAAAACAAAGCATTGATGATGAGTTGGATATTCCTTCTATTGTTACACCTGGAGTAAGGAAGACTAGGGATGTTTTGAGAGCACCTGGGAGTGAACCTACTTTGCGCAGGTCTACTAGAGCTAGGTATCATATGGATAGGCTGAAATATGATGGATTTACAGTCATTCACTATGCATATATAGTCAAAGTGATACAAGAACTAGAACCCACTTCTTTTGAGCAAGCCATGGGAAAAGAAAAATGGGAGAAAGCCATGGATGAAGAAATGGATGCCTTGGAAGCAGATGCTACATGGGAATTGGTACCTTTGCCTAAAGATAAGAATGCAATTGGTTGTAAGTGGGTTTATAAGGTGAAGCACAATGCAGATGGTTCTGTGAACAGATACAAGACAAGATTAGTAGTCAAGGGGTATGCACAAACATATGGCATCAAAGGAATGGTCTTTACATCAGATGGATGTAAAGAATGCCTTCTTGCATGGTGATTTGCAAGAAGAGGTCTATATGGAGCAGCCACCAGGTTATGTGCATGATGTTCATCCTGAGTTTGTTTGCAGGTTGAAGAAAGCCTTGTATCCTTTGGAGCAGAATGTGAAGTTGAGCGCAAATGCAGGTGAGCTTCTCGAAGACCCTACTATGTACAGACGCATAGTAGGAAGTTTGATTTATATGACTATTACCAGGCTAGATTTGAGCTATGCTATTGGATTGGTAAGTCAGTTTATGCAGTCTCCAAGGAAACCACATTTGGATGCGACTAGACGCATACTTAGGTATGTGAAGTCCACATTGCAGTATGGACTATTTTATGAGACTGGGGTTCAGATACAGTTGCATGGATACATTGATGCTGATTGGGCTGGTAGTATTTCTGATAGACGATCTACCAGTGGATATGTGTTCTCTTTTGGGAGTGCTGCAGTCACTTGGAGCAGCAAGAAACAGCCTACAATTGCCTTGTCGAGCACAGAGGCTGAGTACAGGGGTGCAGCAATGGCTGCATGTGAGGTAGCTTGGTTGCATAAGCTACTTTATGATATGCATCAGCCTACAGATGGGCCAGTTGTCATTTATTGTGACAACATGAATAGTATACACTTGGCAAATAACCAGTCTATCATGCTAGAACAAAGCACATTGAGGTGCATTATCACTATGTGCGGGAGAGGGTTTTGCTAGGTCTTATTGATCTAGTTTATGTCAGCACAGAGGATCAGGTAGCTGACATATTTACGAAGTCATTGGGTGCAGAGAAGCTGCACAAGTTCAGAGACCTGCTTGATGTGCAGGAATTGGGATTGAGCTCGAGGGGGAGTGTTGAGATATCGAGCTCCACTCGTGATATGCCAGGGTGACCGTTGTGCATTTATGTCACCGACTTGTTAGCTGCTGCAGATGCAGTTGGTACACCGCTCATGAATAATAACTAGATGACAGCTATCCTTATCTACTCTAGTTCATGGCTCAGTTAGTATGCCACCTTAGTTAATTGAGTTTGGTTTTGAGACCCATATATAGGGTTCTTCTATTTCTTTGTACTAGAGTTCTTTTGGCTTACACAAACTAAGAAGAGGAAAACTATTTTCAGCCTCCACCTTTGTGTGTATTCCCCCATTGTGCAAGCAAGAAAGCTACAAGTGAGACTCCTTCCTTCTCTCCCACAATCTTGACAAGGAAAAGCCTAATGCCAGGCGAGGTGGCAAGACAAAAGAGGGGTGACCCCCCCTTGCTCAAAGACCCTGAAGGGGTGCACAACCCGGCCCGGGGGGGACTTTGCCCACTTCTCGGTGATCCGAAGCCGAAAACTCATTTGCAGGTGCAGATACTTCTTGGAAAAATTGAGAAATGGACTTGGCATGATGGAATTTTGATGACTATGACATGACGCACTCTTGTGTGCATGGGATGTATAGATGTACCTCAGCAAATGTACCTTAGATATGTATGCAGCCATGTATGTAGTGATGTATGGGAATGCATTGCCTTACTTGGGTTGAAGATGGATGTATGTATCATTGGATACACCTATGCAGTCATATATGCAGTAATGGCAGTGATTATGCATGTATGAGAGCCTACCTTGTTGATATGGTCATGGAAATGCTTATTCTCGTGCTCATTAATGCTAAAGTGATGCCAAACCTGCTAAAGGGTGCTCAAGTGATGCATGATACCAAGCAAACAGTGAATCCCACAGTGCAATAGAAGGAAAACCCAATTTCAAACCTCTTGTGACTGTTTTAAAGTGCTGGAGAAATTACTTGCATTTTCAGAGGTGTTGCCACTCCCAAGAATTGAGGTGCTGAACTTGGATAGTACCTTCAGGCCTTTCCAAGAACTCAGTTCAGTTTGGAATACCCACTTGGAGCATACAAAGTACCTTCAGCCCACAACTGGCCTTTTCTAGGTGTGGATAGGGTGCTGGACTGCACAGAACAGTCCCACATTTCTGATTACAAAAATTTCTGTATAAAACGTAAGAACATGTGCATATGCACATCTTGAAGAGGGCATCGCTGCCTCCATTTTAAACAAAAAAAGTAATTCAATCGGAGTTGTCTAGCTCTAGTTATAGCTAAAACAGTGACAGGTGGTCTCACGAGACTGCACTTAGACATGGCATGTAACAGGGGAAAAAACAAAGAAAATGAAGATGTTCAATAACAAATAAGGGATGCATGATCCCCGAGGGATGACACCAACTTTGAGGTTGAAGAGGAAGACCTCTCCCACTCCATGGGAAGTCTTAGTGCACTCAATCATACCCTCAGCTCACACGAGACTAGACATGTAGAGAGGCATAGGGAAATAATGGAAGGTCAAGCTCAAATGGTGACGGAGATACGCCAAATGACCTCCACCATGGAAGCACTTGCAGAAAAGTTCTCAATGTGGATGGAGTCCCAAATGAAAGGCAAGGAAAAAGAGGATAGACCAAGCATGCAAGCTAAAAGAGTGACCATTCCATCCGTAAATGAAGCCTATGCAAGTACCCAAGGTATTTTGGGAAGAATGGGCATTCCCAACATCAGCTTTGAACAAGGAGAGCCCTCACAAAGACATGAAGACCCCACAAACAATGGGATAAGAAGTAATTCTCAGCCATCGACCGCGCCCATGCCACCTATGCATGCTCAGCCATCTTTGGAAAGGAATCACTCAAACAATGGGTCATTTCTTGGCAGCCCAATGGATCAGCCCCATTGTGGGTATATGGGACAGCCCCCCAACCATGGAAGGGAGTTGAGAGACAAGATCATTTTCTCAAAGTTCAATGGCCAGTCATCCTCCCCGGCTGAATTAAAAGAATGGCTCTCGAAGCTTGAAGACTACTTTGACATAATGCTAAGAAATGACGATCAAAAGATACACTTTGCCACGATATACTTAGAGGGCTTTGCCCACATATGGTGGCGGTACATAAAGAGGGAAAATCAGCAGCTTGTTGATACTTGGGATGCATTCAAAGCCCTTATGATTCAATTCTTTGTATCTCTGGTTGAGAAGGAGAATCTTGCAAGGCAATGGTATGGTTTAGAGCAACGTGGGATGACGGTGCGTGACTACACAAACCAATTCCTCAATCTTACAATGTATGTTGAGTCCATTAGTGACGATGCAAAGCTTCACAAATACATTTATGGTTTGGATCCCCAAGTCTCGGCTGATGTTTCATTCCAAAGCCCATCAGATTTGTTCAAAGCTATTGAGTTGACTAAGAGGTACTCTCATAAGTACCACTGAGATACTTCATTTCAGCATGGGCAACAAAGAGGGGCGTCTCAACCACTGTTTGGGCAGCAAAGAGGACCTATGTAGTCACATTTTGGGCAGCAAAGAAGTGCTGTAAGACCCGGGTAGTTTGGAGCATGTTATGGTGGTGGAAATATGCCATTCAGCACCCCGAAGATCCCCACATACCCTACCTTTAATGCCTCTAGAACACTATATTAGGGAATTTGGGAATTTCTATGCACTTTGGGAACCCCCAATACATTTATTATTTGACCACATGGTCAAATCTTTTTGTCTTACTTAAAGGTGGAGTCTATCCTAAATGCTATATAATCTACCTTCTTGAATCCCACTTTCAAATATGGATTAAGATTTAGTCATGTGGTCAAATAATTACCACTTATTTGAAATTGGGACTTGGAAAATTCCCAAATTCTCTAATATGGTGTTCTAGGCAAAACAGTAATTTTAGGACTGCAAACCAAGGAAGAGCTGAAAATAGACAATGGGACAACAAGGGGAAAAATGTCTCAGCTTTTGGTGGTCAACGCTCTATCCTAATGGACCTCTACAAAGAGAGGAAAGAAAAAGGACTTTGCTTTAAATGCGGGGAAAAGTATACAGTCGAGCATGCATCTAAATGTGCTTACAGGAATGCAAAAGCAAGGGTACATAGCATGTTAGTCTTTGATGAATCGGATGAGGATCATGAGGATACTAGTGCCTTTGAAATCACGACTAAAAATGATGAGGTTGAAGAGGAATGTGGGCAAGAAGAATTCTTTGACCTGGCTGACACCTTCCCATTTGACCCTGGCAGTCATGTGGATGTGAATATGGGTTATAAGAATGATTCACATGCTGCTGCCACTGTTTGTACTATCTCCCTGGATGCTTGGACAGGATCTAAGAGCCCCAACACTTTTCGTCTTCAAGGAAAGATTCACGGGAAAGATGTATTTGTCTTGGTAGATAGTGGTAGCACACACAGTTTCATAAATAGAGCAGTCATGGACAGGCTGAAATGTTTTGTCTCTAATTTACAACAACCAATGAGGGTGCAAGTGGCCAATGGGAGTGAGGAAATTAGTACTCATGTATGCCCAACTGTACCTATTAAACTTGCTGAAAATTATGAGCAAAAAGTGGATTTGATTGCACTCAATATGGGGCCGATAGACATTGTGTTGGGCTGCGATTGGCTGAAAACTTTGGGCACCATTTCCATGGATTTTTCATTGCTGCACACGCAGTTTTTTAGGGCTGGACAGCTTGTTCACCTACATGGAATTAAAAACAGTAGTGAATTTCAACTTATTACAACCAAGTAGCTCAAGAAAGAATTAAAGAAATGGTCCCAAATTTTTGTGCTGTAATTAAACAAGGAAAACGCAGATCAGTCTCGCAAAATGCAGGATAATTCAGCCCTTAAGGCTCTACTTGCGGAGTATGGTGACTTGTTTCAGCTACCTATAGTATTACCTCCCAAGAGAGCGGTTGATCATCCCATTGATTTGGAGCCCCATTCCAAGTCGGTCAATAAACCCCCTTACAGGCTGTCCAAATGTGAAAGAGAAGAAGTGGCCAAGCAGGTCAAAGATTTAGTAGATATGGGATTCATTGAGCCTAGTTCATCCCCTTTTGCATCACCTGTCTTGCTGGTCAAAAAGAAAGATGGCACTTTCAGGATGTGCATTGATTACAGAGATCTGAATAAGATCACTATCAAGAATAATAGATACCCTATTCCTAGGGTGGATGACCTGTTAAATGAGTTGAAGGGAGCTAAGTATTTCACAAAGATTGATTTGAGATCCGGCTACCATCATATACGCATGTGTGATGGGGATGAGATAAAGACTGCATTCAAGACCGATCGTGGGCTCTACCACTTCTTAGTCATGCCCTTTGGCTTGACTAATGCACCAGTCATGTTTCAGAGCCTCATGAACAAAATACTTTAGCCTTACTTATTCAAATTTGTATTGGTATTTTTCGATAACATCCTCATTTATAGCCACTCAAAGAAAGCTCACCTTATGCATATGAGGCAGATATTTGATATACTTAGACAGCATTAGACTCTTTGCTAAGGAGACAAAGTGTTCGTTCATGCAGACTGAGGTTGAGTACTTGGGACACATTGTCAGTGAAGTAGGCATTAGAGTTGACCCAAAGAAAGTGCAGTGTGTCAGAGATTGGCCCACACCTGCAAATACTACCTCCTTGAGAGGATTTTTGGGTCTCTCCTAATTTTACCGCAAATTCATTCGGCACTATGCCACTATTGCAGCCCCTCTCATTGATAGGCTAAAGAAAGAAGCATTTTTCTGGGATGCATTGGCAGATAGAAGCTTTAATCAGCTGAAAGATTTGCTTACTTCAGCCCCTATCTTGGTATGCCCTGATTTTTCTAGGGAATTCACCATTTAGTGCGATGCCAGTGGGAGAGGGATTGGTGCAGTTTTGTTGCAAGAACATGGGGTCATAGCATTTGAGAGCCAAAAGCTGGCTGAAAATGAGAGGGTTATGAATGTCTATGATCAGGAAATGCTGACCATCCTTCATGCCATCAAGAAATGGCATCACTATTTGTATGGCAGCCGATTTAGAGTGAAAAGCGACCATAGAGTACTCAAGTACTTCTTGTCTTAGTCGAATCTGACTCCGAAGCAAAGGAGATGGGTAGCCACCTTATAGAACTATGACTTTGACATCACCCACACTCGTGGGAAGGACAATGTAGTGGCTGATTCCCTGTCTAGAATGTGGGCATGCAAAGTCTCTGCTATCATGGAATTACACAGTGATTGGATACATGAGCTTCAGGAGGCTTACCTACTAGATGCTGATTTCAGCAATGCATTTCAGAAATTACAGCAAGGACAATGTGTGGAAAACTCTTCGTATCAGCTGAAAAATGGGCTTTTATGGTATAATGGCCGAATTTCCATCCCTCATACCTCCCCATTCAAGCAGAAAATCATGCAGGAGATGCATTCAACCCCCATAGCTGGTCATTTGGGAGTCTTTAAGACCTATGAAAAAATTGCTAAAAGCTTTTACTGGAAGGGCCTTTGGAAAGATGTGAAAGAATTTGTCTTGGGCTACATGCCTTGTCAGCAAAACAAGGACAGCACCTTAAAACCAGCTGGTTTACTTCAGCCATTGCCTATGCTGCCTGAAGGCAAGTGGACACACATCACTATGGACTTCATCACTGGCCTACCGATGACCAAGAAAGGTTGGGACAGCATCTATGTTATTGTGGACAGACTCACAAAGGTGGCCCATTTCATTCCCATGAAGACTTAGTATAATGCTTCTCAAGTAGCTAGCTAATTCATGGAATATGTTTTCAAATTGCATGGCTTACCACAGGTCATTGTGCATGACCGAGATGCTAAGTTTATGAGTAACTTTTGGCGAGTAGTTTTCAGCTCTATGGGCACTCAGTTAGCACCTTCCACTGCTTACCATCCACAGACAAATGGTCAGACAGAAAGGGTCAACAAATGGCTAAAAACTTACTTGAGGCATTTTTGTCATGATGTGTAGCATGCTTGGGACTCATGGTTGCACTTGGCTGAGTTTGCCTATAATAACTCCACACATGCTAGCATTGGAGTTTCACCTTTCGAGGCCTTGTATGGATACAAGGTGCCCCTTCCTGTGGTGATCTTCAATGATAAAATATATCCACAAAGCAAGGAAGAATTGGAAAGAATGCAGGCCTTACTTCAGCAGTGTAAAGCTAACTTGAAGAGAGCCCAAGATCAAATGAAGCTTTATGCTAATGACAAAAGACGGGATGTGGAGTTCCAAGATCGGGATTTAGTGCTCTTGAAAGTGCCTAAGTCACGATATGCCTCCCTTAAAGATGGGTCTAGCAATAAGTTGGCACACAGGTTCTATGGACCGATTATCAAGAGAGTGGGAGACTTGGCATTACCCCCATCTACAAAGATCCATAATGTCTTCCATGTGAGTCAGTTGAAGCCCTTCATTAGCTTAACCATGGACTATGTTGAGGAACTCCCACCAATAGATGAAGAAGGCATCATTCAATACATACCCGAAAAAGTCATAGGACAAAGGGAAAAGAGGCTTTGCTCTCGCTCGATCATGAATACTTGATTAAGTGGCAAGGTTTACCACTTGAGGAAGCTTCTTGGAGACCAGCTTCAGTTTTGGAAGAGTTCCCATACCTTTTAGAAGCAGATTTGGCTGAAATCTAGCTAACTATGGCCCTATTTTCCCCTGGACAGATTGTAGACAACACTCTGTTTTAAAGTAGTTTTTTTTTTTTTTTGCACTACAGACAGCAATGCACACCATACATGGGATGAAAGTACTTCTCAAGAGCTCCGTTTTGATGTATAGCACACCCTATTCGGATTCTCCCACAGAAAGTTATGACAGATTTACTACAGCAGGGTCCTGTAGTAAACAACATGATGTCCACTGTCTGCAACCCGCATTTACTCCAGATATTTGGGTCAAAAACTCATGTTTATAACTCCCCAATAAGGCCCATGCATCATATATACCCCATGGCCCATCATACACAATAATACTTCTTCATTCATCAGTATACCCTTGTAATAATGCCACATAGTAGTACTCTGATCGGCCCCTCCCAGTTACCACACATTCCCAAATTGTTTTTTAGGGCAAAAACCTTCGAGTGGGGATGGAATGTAAGAGAGGGAGATTTAATAACAGGGAAATACTAGCTACACTGATGGCTGGTATATAAGGTGAGAGAGACTTAATTTTTCATTATTTGATAAATATACAAGTCTTCTTTCTCCTTCACCTTGCTCTCCAAGCTTCCATGTCTTCCTTCCCTCTCTTCTAGTCTTTCTCTCTCTATTTCTAGTCTTTCTCTCTCCTCGTAACTATCTATCTCTCTCTTCTACTCTTCTTCTTCTTCTTCCATGCAGTCTTCTCTCTCCTCTTTCTCTCTCCCAGTTCCTCCCAGTTCCTCTCTTTGACAGGAAGCGGGTTCTCGCCGCACGTGAACACCCGCTAGGACACCCGTACTCAGCGGGAAAAGAACGGAAGAGAAAAGGCAGGAACGGGGCTAACTGAGTAGATTAAGTGAATTAGGTTAGCTTAGTCTGAGAAAGTTGATTAAGTTAATTTAGTTGAGTAAATCAATTAAGTGAGTTAGGTTAGGTTAGTTTGTTAAGTTAGGTCAAGTCAAGCTAGTTAACTAGGTTAAGTCTGGGTAAGTCTGGTTAGGTTCATTAAGGCTAGTTAGGTCTGGTTAGTCTAGTTAGGTTTGTTAGTCTAGTTAGGTCAATCTAATTAGGTTAACTAGGTTAGGGTGGGGACTAACCAGGGTTAGTTGAGGGGGTTAGTTAAGCTAACTAGGATTAGTTGAGCTAGGTTAATTTAACTAACTAGGGCTAGTTGATTAGGAAACTAACTAGGGTTAGGTTAATTATTAACTAGTGTTAGGCTAGAAACTAAGGTTAGGTTAATACTAACTAGAAGGGTGGTGGTGGTGGAGCTAGAGATGGAGGTGGAGGTGGAGGAGGAGGGAGAAGGAGGAGGAGGAGAAGGAGGGAGGAGGGCTGTGGTGGTGGCAAAGGAGGAGTAAGAGGTGGAGGAGGGCTGTGGTGGTGGCAGAGAAGATGCCAACGGCAGCTATCACAGTCGAGGGCGACGAAGGCGGCGGCACCAGACGAGGAGCGGCATTGATCAGAGTGGGGGCGGCGTCGGGGCAGAACGACAACGGTCAAAGTGGGGGTGTCACCGAGCGAGAAGTGGCGTCGATCAGAGTGGGGGCGGTGGACTATAGGCGCTAGCGGCGTCCAACACTGACGGGGGCGGCCACAACAGCAGGGGGGAAGAAAAGAAGGAGGAGGAGGAGGAGGAGAAGAAAGAAGAGAAGGAGGGAGAGGAGGAAAGAAGAGGAAGGAGAAGGGGAGGAGGAAGAAGGAGGGAGGAAGAAGGAAGGAGGAAGGAGGAAGGAGGGGACGCAGCTCGCAACGGGAAATAGGTAGGTTTTTTTTTTTTAACAATTTTTCAATTTTTATCTTTCTTTTTTTCCTCTTCTTGGTTTTGTTCTTTTTCTTTTTCTTTTTTCCTTTGTGTGTTTTTTGCTCTTGTTTTTTCTTTCTTATTTTTCTTTCTATTCTTTTGTGTTTTTTAAAAAAATAAAAATTATATATATATATATATATATATATATCATTGTGTGTCCGTGTTGTTTGTTGTTTTTTTTTTCTTCTTTGTTTTTTTCGAGGTGGATTTTTTTTCTTTTTGTTGTGTTTGTTTTTTTGTTTTTTTATAATAAAATGGAAAATAAATAAATAAATAATGGAGGGGCAAGAAACACACCCCCGGCCCGTGCGCATGTGCGGGCAGGGGTAAAAAAATTTGCAGTGATGGGGTCAAATGGGCACGGATGGTGACGCACAACGCCACAGGGTGTCCCGAGGCGCGTAAAACAAAAAAGAGGCGCGTTCATGAGTGATACGAGAAACACGATCATATGGAAAAAATGAAGAAAAATTAATAAAATCCAAACTGTTTGTTGGATCGAAAAACCGTAAGAAGGAAAAATGTGTTGGGAGATGAGAAAAAAGGATGGAAACATGCAACACTGGGTCCAAGGCAAAATCAGGGTGTTCACATGGGAAAAACACAAAAAACAAACCCAAAAACATATATGGGTATTAATATCAAAAAATTCGCGCATCGGAATGAAGTGCAAAAAAAAGGAAAATTGTGCAGAACACTGTGTCCTACAACCCTATCATGACAAAACACAGTTCCGATTGAGATAGGATGCATTCACATGGAAAAAACCTCAAAAATGAACCTGAAAATGGACTCGAAAATTAATACGAGAAGAACCGCACTCCGGAATAGAGGACAGTAAAAAGAAAAAATGTTCGGAAGAAAGGAATACATAGGGTTGGTGCATCAAAACTCAGTTTGGGGGAAATTAGGAGGGGTTCACATGGAAAAAACACAAAAAATGCATCCGAAAACACTCGGAAAATTTAATAACTAAAAATCCGGCGATCGGAAGAGGAGGAAGGAAAAAGGAAAAAGTGGGAAAAAGGTTGGCAGGACACGATTGTCAAATCAAACTGGAATTCCGATGAAAATAGGGCAAGTTCACATGGAAAAATGTGAAAAATAAGCATGAAAGGTCCTGAAAACCCAAAAAAAATTCATAACGAATCAACCGTACATCGAAAGGACACGGAATAAAAAGGAAAAGTGTCAAGGGGAATGGGTAGGACAGGGATGGTACATCAGATCAGGGTTCCGAAGCAATAAAGATGCACTCACACGGAAAATTGTCCATGTTACAGGAATTGCTTCAAAAATTAATAACTTGAGAACCGTCTGTTGGAACAGGGGTCGGTAAAAAGGAAAAATAGGTAGTTCGAAGGGACGAACAGGGCTGTAAGGTTGGATTGGGATTCTAGTGAACGTAGGGTATATTCACATGGAAAAATCACGAAACAAAGGATAAAGGAAAACAACCAAAAAATAGCTCTGAGGACAGGGGAAAATATAACGGAGGAGTGGGGAAGGGACCCCATCGGGGTAAAATAAAGTCATGGCATAGATGCATGATCAGAACGGGGTATATGCATGGGGGTAGGCAACATAGACGCATAGGGAAGCGCCCCCACACTTAGAACCTTAGCCAGAAGGGTAACCTGAACATCAAGGACTTAGTACCTCACACAAACCAACCACGACGTCCCCACACTTAAGACATAACTATCACTGAGAAATAGAAGGTGTAGGGTTAAGAAAACTTGGCCCATATTGCCAAGGAGGAATGTCAACTATCGAGGTTGCATCTTGTATCTTGTCGGCTGCTACAGGAGGTAACAAGGTGTCTGCACAGCATATGTTCTTCGTCCTTTGTGGTAGGGACCAAGCAGCAGCACCCAAGGAGGTAGCTGGTTGAAGGAATCGCAGGAAATTCATCGATGACGAGGGATATTGCACTCAGCTCACGATCACTCAAATGGATTGAAAGAGCAGTCACTCGCCCCATGACTAACATCACTCGAGGAAATAATGATGAAAACCCAGAGCTCACACCCAGTTTAGAAATTGACAAAGAAATGGTGCAGAGAGAGTATGCCAGGGTGCACAATTGATGGTGCATGAGTGCGTCCAACCCCGTCTGGCATAGGTGCAAGGAGGAAGGCCAGGGAGCCTTGCAGTGTAGTGTACAGAAGAGAATGACGTGTCTTGTGCTTATAATAGAAACCCAGCCTATGGGTGCATAGGGAAACGGCTAACTCCAAGGGTCGTAACGTCCCTCAATCCTCACCTCTCGATAATTGATTGAAGAAACACCAGTCACACTCAGCCCACCCTCTGTCTCACGCTCTGTTGATAGATACAAAGGGCAGTCCATTCCTGAAACCCGTAGATGTAATTCTCACAGTCACTTGTGCAGAGGTTGTATGCCTTGTGTGCAATTGATGGTTCAACTGTGCATCCCATCCTGTGCCGGCATACAGTGCAAGAAGGAAGGCCAGGGAGCCTTATGGTGCAGTGCATAGGAACAGATCGTGCATTGTGCATTGAGAGGCCCATCTCGTGCATGCAACACTCCGTTCACACATCCCACCTCTCATTTGATTTGAAGGGAAAAACTGGTCATCACCCCACCCTCTATCTCACACTCACTGATAGATATAAAGAGCATCCCATACTCACGTCCCCATCTTGTTAGGATGAAAGCTCATGTCACTCAAGGGTTTGGTGATGAAGATCATGTTGGCGGTTGTTGTCATGAGGAACTTGAAGACAAGGCGTACCTAGGGAGGCAGCCAACAAGTCTCGTACTTCAATGATTTGTAAGAAAGGTCGTCTGTTAAGAAGGATAGATGAACTGAGGGTACTGGGACAGTGCATCAAGGGAGGTGGCTTCCATTTACTTTCTGAAAAGGTTCTACTAGTGAGTCAACTATCCTAAACTGCGGGCATTGCCACCTTTTCCACAGTCAGCTTCCCGCCCAAGGGTGTTTCCACCTTTTCTTGGAATGAGGCCTGTTATGACAGGGAATTTCTTCATTTTCTCCCATAACATTTTTGTTTATTTATTTTTCTTTTTGTTTATGTTTTTTCCTTTTCTTTTTTCCTTTTTTTTTGGTGAAAAAGAGAATGGTAGAAATACCATATGTCAGGACCAACCTCGCCACCGTTGTTGGATCAGATGACAAGAGAACAAGGTCAGGTTGAGATGTTTCTGTGAGGGGTTAGTAGAACAAGACCGCCTCATGAGGAGAATTATAAGGGCTATTAGAAGCACAACAAGAAGGACAGTGTGACGCCCAAAAGGGAAAGGATAGGTCGATTGTGATTGTCAAGATCCCTAGGGAGGAAAGTACATCTTTAGGCGATAGCCATTGATGAGGAAGGGATCATCAGAGGCATCAAGGGTCTGCACCTGAACAGAGCCGTTAGGATTGACAGCAAGTACCTTGTAGGGGCCCATCCACCATTGTTGAAGCTTGCCAAATCTCGAATCATAGGCTAGGACAAGATCACCTTCTTTGAACTCCTTGTGCTTGATGAAATTGTCATAATAGGCCTTACATCATGCTTGAGTGGTTTCCATACACTGTAGGGCCATTTGCCGTATCTCATCCAAGCATTCCAAGTGCAGGAGATGGTGTTGAAGTGACGCATCATCTCCCAAGCATTCTTTAACTACCACTCGTAAAGAGGGAACTTCCAGTTCCACAGGAAAGACGGCTTCTGTACCATACACTAGCTGGAAAGGGGTCTGTCCTGTAGCTACCTTATGGGAGGTTCTGTATACCCAGAGGGCCTCTGTAAGTCGATCGTCCCAGTCACGACAATGTGCCGCAATCGTTCTTGTTAGAATCGAGTAGAGGATGCGATTGGTGACTTCAACTTGGCCGTTGGCTTTGGGGTAATAGGGAGTGTACTTGCAATGGCGGATCTTATACAGCTCAGTCACCTCCTCCATGATTTTGTTAAGGAAATGAGTACCTTGGTCGCTTACCAACTCAAGGGAACTGCCAAAACAAGTGATAATATTCTCGTATATGAACAAGGATACACTATTACCATCATTCCGCTTCAAGGCTTTAGCTTCACACCACATTGTGACATAATCCGTACATACTAAGATGTATCTGCTCTGCTTCCGTCTGGTGGATGGATCAATGGGACCCACAAAATCAATCCCCCACTTCTCAAACGGCATTAGGGGAAGAATGGGTTGCAGTGGCATGGCACTTGTTTTGCTGGGCTTTCCCATTCGCTGACAAGCATCACATCTCTTACAGTAATCATATGCATCCTTGTGGAGGGTCATAGATGATCGAATAGGACATGGGAACGGTCAGGCTTAGGGACCACTTCAAAGTCAAACTCTTAGAATAGGAGCAACCATCTCATCAGTCATCCTTCAACATCTGCTTTGTTCATCAAGAAGGACAAGGCTTCATGATCCACATAGAACTTGAAATGCGTTGACAATAAATAGTGTCGAAACTTTTCTAGTGCAAACACCATTGCTAAGCACTCAAGCTCTATCACTGTGTAGTTCTGTTCCCTATCAGTGACCTTTCGCATTGCATAGTAAATTGGTTGATCTAATTTAGAGGGGCCCTTTTGACATAGGACAACACCTAGTCCTTCAAAAATTGATGCATCTGTGTGCATATGAAACTCCTTCGTCCAGTCAAGAGGCTGCAAGATAGGTGCTTGGATAAGGCACTGTTTTAGGGCATTAAAGGCTTCTTCACAGTCATCAATCCAAATGAAATCCACATCTTTCCTTAGAAGCTTGTGTAGAGGGGCTGCCTTGGTTGCAAAATGTGCAATAAATTTTCTGTAGTAGCCCACATGACCAAGAAATCCTCTGAATTGCTTGAGGTTTGTTGGTGCTGTTAAGGCGGCAATCTTTTCAATCTTCGTCAGGTCTGTTGCAATCCCTTGTGCAGAGACAGTATGGCCCAAAAGAACTCCTAAGGAGACGCCAAAGACACATTTGTCGAGGTTGAGAGAAATCCCATACTCTCGTATCTGTCAAAACATTGCTCTAGGTGTCCCCAATGCTCTCGGATCAAACTATAGACACAAAACTCATCAAGATACACCTCAATGAAATCATGCAGATGATTCTGGAAGGCAGCCATCATTACTCGTTGGAAGGTGGCAGGAGCATTATAGAGCCCAAATGGCATTACTCTATAGGCATAGGTCCCCCATTCTGTGGTGAAGGTTGTTTTGGATTGGTCCTCTTCTGCTATTTGGACTTGGTTATATCCGTTGAATCCACCCAAGAGGGAATAAAGGGATAGGGAAATGATCCTTCTTTGTCTTTGAATTGAGCTTCCGAAAGTCGACACATATTCAAAGTTTCTCGTTCTTCTTGGGTACTACCATAATGGGTGAAACCCATTCATTGTTAGCCACGGGATAAATGAACTCTGCTCTAAGAAGTTTCAATAATTTGGCCTTCACTATAACAGAATAATTAGGATTCATGTGCCTTTGTCTTTGCCTTACAGGTTTGGCATCGGGCTCTAGGTCAATGTGATGTTGACACACTATGGGATCAATCCCCTTTAGGTCTTTATATAACATAAATACATCTAAGTTCTTCTTTAATAAGTCTCGCAGGACCACTAATTCTTCTTCTGGAAGATTGAGGCCCACTTTTAGGTGACGTTTAGTACCGTCAGTATCCAAGAACATTACTTGCCTTTCACCTTCCATTTCGCGGATAAATGTCCCATGGATTGCTTCTGGTCTGACTCTTTCAAGAGAGTAGTATCCTCAGCTAATGTTCCACTAGAATCAATGTTCTCCTTCTGAACAGATGACTCATTCGTCTGTTGAGGTTGCTAGAAGGGTATCAGAGCTTTGTTTGCTTCTGTGTGAGTGGTAATTTCTTATGGACTTAGGAATTCATCTTCAGAGGATACGTCTAGGAATGTTACATAGCATGGACCTTCTAGAGGCCGTGGCTCTGAGGGCTTTGGCTTCTATTGACAGGGGGCATCATCATCATCCCTTCTCTAGACTGAACAGTCAGGGCGACAGGAGCCATTGTTGAACTTAATTTTTATGCTTTTAATCCATTGCTTATACAGATTTTGCATACTTTGTGGTCCATTGGTCAATTCAAATGGAACCATGATCATTCCATCCAACACCCTGAGATCTTCGACCTCTGAGGTCTCTATAGGGATTTCAACAAGATCATCCACTATCAGAGGAAATTCTTCATTTGCACTTTCATAACCTGCTTCGTTTTCTTCCTCATCATTTTCATCCTCTTCCTCTGGAGGCTCTGTCTCTGCTTCTGTAGAGGCTATGTAAGAGAAGAACAGATCTACTGCATCTGCAACTGCTTCTGCTTCTGTCACAGCTTCTGACTCTACTTCCACCTCTGGGTTTGGCGCTGTGTCTGCTACTGTCTCTGTGACTATCTTTGTATCCGCTCTGTCTCTGTACTGTCTCTGCTCTGTAATTGTATTGTCTCTGCTCTGTCTCTACTCTATATCTGCTCTGTAACTGTACTATCTCTGTACTGTCTCTGTGACTGTCATGTAACAGGGTGAACAATACATCCATGCTTCTATTTCACTGTCAGAGGTGATTTCAGAAGTTAATTCTAATTAAGGTAGGAGATATTCTCCCATGGATAAGGATTTTACTTCCCTTGGTAGTTGGCTTACAGTGCCCACCGTTAGGGACTATGCCTCTGTTTTCTTAAGAAAGATCTGCTTAACAGCCTCTTCATCTCCTAATGTACCATCTGTTACCTCGTTGGAGGAGTCATTTATGACTTCGATGGATGTGGATCCATTGCCTTTTTGCGATCCATACAACTTTAACACCACTTTGTTGGGTCCTCTGCCTAGGGTTAGGGTTCCTTTGAACCAGTCCGTCCTGGCTCTTGCTTCAAAAAGCCAAGGTCTTTCCAACAACAGAGGGTATGAGGTCCCATAATAATTTGGTTTGACCACCAGATATGTCAACCAATAATCTCGTCCTACAAGGGTTGTTTTTATGTATGGGAGGATGCCTAACGGTTTGACTCTGCTTTGGTCTGCCAATCTGATAAGCCACTATGTAGGTTGAATTCCTTGCAATCCTAAGTCCTTCATTGTCACATCTGTCATTATGTTTATTGATGAGCCTCCATCAATCAATGCATCTGAAATAAAGCATCCTTCTATCCATACACTAATTTTTGGGGTTCCAAGATCTAGGAAGGCATTAGCCACATCTACTTCCTTTACAGGCTCTGGGGCCTTATTAGTCTTGATCGTTGTTGAAGGAGCGATCCTTAGTCCACATCTTCTTGTCAAGATTCTTTTGAATTTCTTTCGATAGCTGGGAGATAGCATCAGCAACTGTCAGAATGTTAAGTTTGGTTTAAAAGTGTCCAGGTCTTTGACCAAGTCATAATCTTTGATAGGATCCACAGGCTTCTCCAGCCAGCTGGGGAATGGGGCTACACCCATTTTCATCTTTCCTTTTTCTTCTAATAATTGTAGCATTGGCACTTCCTCTGTTTTCGGAAGTGCTTCTGTCTCTTCTATCTCCTGGGCCTTTGGTCTTGTCTCTGGGACTATCTTGTGTCCCTTTGTAGCACAACAGTGCTCTGTACTGCATTGTTTTGTTCTGTACTGCTATGTCTCTCTGTTGGCAGGTTGAACTTCACAGTCTTAGCAGGAGAGTTATTTTCATTCTGAATAACTAGTTCCTTCTTCTTGGTGCGTGTAATAGCGGCAACTTCCAACTCTACCAAATTGGAGGCAGGCTCTTGTACCTTCTGTTGGCTATCTCAGTGCCATTGGCCTTTACAAGGGCTGGGCTGAAAGGTGAGAAGGATCGAAGCTTGCACGCGAGCTATGGTGGGAGAGCAAGAGCAAGAAAGAGAGAGACAAGAAATGGGAACTCCAACGGTCACAATGTGTGACCGAGCCTTCCTTTATTCAAACTGTCACTAAAAGAATAAAGAATAAAGTGACGTGACGGGCGCCCGCCACCTGCAGTGTGTAGTGGCGGGTACTGTCAGTGTAGTAATACACAGGGCGGGGCGGCGGAGGCGCCTTTACCCCCAACAACCTCCCACTTAAAGGCAAATCTTCCCTAGTGAGAGAGAAAAGAAAAAAGAAAAGACTGTACAAATGTACATAGGTACAAGGGATGAGGAAAGGCGACATCTCATCCAATGCCCATCAACCTCCTGAGGAAGGCAAAGCGATCAGTAGTGAGGCTCTTTGTGAGTAGATCTGCAGGATTCTCGTCAGTGGAGATCTTGACAAGGTCAACAGACTTGTCCTCCACGACACCACGTATGAAGTGATACCTCACCTCAATGTGTTTTGTCTTCGCATGGAAGACCGAATTCTTAGCCAATTGAATGGCACTCATAGAATCCGAATGCAGTGTAGGTGTAGCATCAATCCCAAGGTCAGCAACTAGACGGCCTAACCATATGGCCTCCTTGCAAGCCTCAGTGGCTGCAACATACTCGGCCTCAGTGGTAGACAAAGCCGTACACTTCTGAACCCTGGACATCCAAGAGACAGCCCCTCCAGCATAGGTGAATACATAGCCAGAAGTGGACTTCCTACTATCTGCATGTCCTGCATAATCGGAGTCAGTGTACCCCACGACCCCTGTATCTTGGCTGCCATAGCAAATACACATATCTGCTGTGCCCTTCAGGTACCTCATGATACCCTTCACGGCATCCCAATGTCTGCTGCCAAGTGTAGCCATATAGCGTGCCACAACACCAACTGTATGCGCAATATCTAGACGAGTGGCTATCATGGCATACATCAAACTGCCCACGGCTGAAGCATAAGGGATCTTGGCCATCTCGGCCCTTTGCTCATCTGTCTGTGGATAATCGGCATGTGATACCTTCACATAAGAAGGTAATGGACAGCCAATAGGCTTTACGTCCTGCATGCGGAAGCGCTCAAGGACTTTATGAATGTACTCCCGCTGTGAGAGTTACAAAAGCCCCTGATGCCTATCGCGCTTAATGCGCATCCCAAGTATATGTGAGGCCTGTCCCAAATCCTTCATCTCAAATCTCTTCTTCAGCTGAGATTTAAGAGCATCTAGCTCATCATGAGCTTTCCCTGCTATTAGCATATCATCAACATAGAGTACCAAGATAAGCAAACTGCCATCACGGGCTTTCTTCGTGTAAAGACACGGATCCATAGCACTCCTGCTGTAGCCCTGTGACTGCATAAAGGCATCAAACTTATGATACCATTCCCTAGGTGCCTGCTTCAAGCCATACAAGCTCTTCTTCAACTTGCACACTAGGTGCTCCCTGCCAGGTTCTGCAAAGCCCTTAGGCTGATCCATATAGATCTCATCATGCAAGTCTCCATGTAGAAAAGCCGTCTTGACATCCATCTGATATAGATCTAAGTCAAGCTGTGCAACCAAAGCCAAGACTAAGCGCAAGGTGGTCATCTTAACCACAGGAGAGAAGACCTCATCAAAGTCCACACCATGTTCCTGCTTAAAACCCTTTGCTACCAATCTAGCCTTGTATGCTGGCTTAGGGTGTCCAGGGGTACTTTTCAACTTGTACACCCACTTGCATGGCAAAGCCTTCTTGCCCTTAGGCAAGGCAACCAAATCCCAAGTCTCATTCTTATGCAGGGAGTCTATCTCAGACTGCATAGCCCTCTCCCAGGAGTGACTGTCACCCCTGCGCATAGCCTCATCATAAGTGAAAGGCTCTCCTGCATCTGTAACCAAAACATAATGCATAGAGGGCTGAAATCTGTCAGGTGGACGTCTGTCTCTAGCAGACCGTCTCACCGCAGGCTCTACTGCCTATCTAACTGCCTGTCCAACACCCTGGCCCTGTGGAGAAACTACTGCAGGCTGTACTACTGGCTGTGCTGGAGCTCTAGGCTCCTCCTGAAAGATCACTCTACGGATCTCAACCACCTTCTCAGGCTGCCTGTGCATCTTGTCTTCATGGAAGACGACATCATGGTTGCGTACTATTTTTCGCGCCTGCGGATCCTATAGGCGATAGCCCATCTCTTCTGACTCACCATAGCCAAGGAATATGCATTTAATGCTCTTTGGATCCAATTTACTCCTCTTGTCCTTGGGCACATGGCAGAATGCCTCACATCCAAAAACACGGAGATGCGCATAAGAGGGTGGCTTACCAGCCCAAACTTCCTCTGCAACCTGGAAATCCAATCCACTGGAAGGCGATCGGTTTATGACATGCACTGCCGTACTAACTACCTCAGCCCAAAAACTCTGGGGTAGGCCTGCATGGCTAAGCATAGAGCGCACATGCTCCTGAATAGTCCTGTTCATGCGCTCAGCCAAACCATTCTGGGGTGGGGTATAAGGGGCGGTCAACTGACGCTTAATACCCCTGTCATCACAAAACTGCTCAAAAGCGCGTGAGACATATTCTCCCCCATTGTCAGTCCTAAGGCATTTCAACCTATACCCAATCTGGTTCTCAACAAGAGCAAGCCATCTCTGAAAAACTGCCAAGACATTGGACTTTTGCTTTATGGGATAAGCCCACACTTTCCTAGAAAAATCATCAATGAAGGAAACGAAGTACTTCGCGCCACCCATAGACATGCAAGGCATAGGCCCACAAACATCGGAATGCACCAATGCTAAGGGCTCACTCATGCGTGGCCTACCCAATTTCTTATGCGTAGACCTATTCTGCTTACCATAAAGACAATGATCACATGAGTCAAAACATGCATAATCCAAAGGCGGAAGATACTGCAAACTAGATAATATTTTCATTCCCTTCAAAGACATGTGCCCTAAATGAGCATGCCAAAGTGATACATGTGGGATAGAACCCACTACCAAAACATGGTCAACAGAAGACCCAGATACAACAAGAGGATAGAGGCTGCCAGCCTTGGCGCCTCTAGCAAGCACAAGTTTGCCTTTGGTAATCTTCCAGGCAGAATCCCCAAAATAGACATGAAACCCTGCATCATCCAACTATCCTGCAGACATAAGACTGCGCGTAAGCGCAAGTACATGACATACATCCCTAAGCAAAAAGGAACTGCCAGTGGAAAACTGCAACAGAATATCTCCACAGCCCACAATATCAAGAGACCTGTCATCTCCAAGTCTGACTGATCCAGATACAGTACGATAAGAGTGAAACCACTCACGGTAAGGCGTCACATGGAAGGACGCACCTGAATCCAATAACCAGCACCGTGCATACATACTAGGTGTCTCAGTCAAGTGTGAAGCATTAGAAGAACTAGCTGCAAGTATAAACTCATCACCACCATCGGACTCCTTAGTCTGCGTGACATTAATTTTCTCAATCTTGACGTTGGACTTTGCAGGTACTATGCTACGATCAGAGGACTTCTCCTGCACTTTATCTTTCCCCTTATCCTTGCGCTTCTCATTGCGCAACTCATGACACTGTGGTCTAATATGGCCCTTTTTCCCACAATGATGACAAGTGACATTTGCATTGCGCCCACGCAACTTACTACGCGACTTGCCCCACGAGATTTAGACCGACCCTTCTGCGAGTCACGACCACGGTTATTACCACGATCATTCCTGTCATTCCTGCCTCTAACTGTCAAAGCATGACTACCACGAGAGGCATCCAAGTTTTTGCGATTCACCTCTTCCTGAAGAAGAGCACTCTCAACATGACTCATTCCCTTCAAAGAGGCACAAAGAGCAGTATGGAAAACATCCCATGACTCATTCAGAGTCCCAAGCAAGAAAAGAGGAGTTACTTCCTCTCCAAAGGTGATATCCTACGAAGTCAGGTTCTTCAGTATAGCATGGAACTGGCTCAAGTGAGCAGACATAGTCGCATTATCCTTCATGCGCAAATCCATAAGCTGCTTCAACCAGTACATCTGACTCGCCGGACTTTTCTTATCATAAAGATTCTTGATCTTATTCCATAGATCCCATGCACTCTGTGCTTCCTCAAATACATTATAATGTACCTATTCAGTGAGAGACAATACAATCGTGGACTTGCATAGCTCATCAAGTTCAAGCCAGTCGTCATTGTCCATAGTTTCAGGCTGCTCCCCACTCAACCGAAGTGGCTTAATCTGAGATTTCTGCACCAAGACCTGCCAAATTTGACTCTTCCAATAAGAGTAGTTGGTACCATCCAACTTTGTAATGTTAAAGATGGCACTATCATGCGAAGATGACGCCATTATGCAGGCTGGAAATGCCCAAACAGTCCAAAACTACTTGCTGTAATAAATTGCAGGTATACAGTCTAGAGAGCAAACTGTCCCAAAATAGGATCCAATGTCAAGCAAACAATGCTAGGTCCAAAGCCGGCATGAAACGGACATAAGCAAGGCCAATGACAATGAAAAGAACATGAGCTCAACACCGAAGCATGTCAAATAACATTTGCCAGTGAAAGGCACACCCCCAGACACTCTAGGCAAAGTGTTCCTATAACTGCCAAAACCTGACACAAATAGGTGTCTGCTCAAAGAGAAAGATCCAAATATGAGACTCAGCTCATAAGCATCTTGTGAACCAAGAGTACATCAATGCATATCCATAAAGATCGAAGTATGATCCCAAAGTCTCAATGCGTATGTAGCTGCTCAAGACATAAACTGCTCCAAATACATATAAGTGCTCCAATAGCATGCAACTGTCAAAGGTCAAGCAAGCATGTAAAATGCTCCCACTGGCACAAAAGGCGTACAAAGCGAGCTCAGAAGCTCAAACAACCCAAGAGAAAGCACCAGTGATAAGTGACTCTGTCAATGCATCAAGCGCATCCAAGAGAGCATGACATACATGAAGCACCGGTCGTATTAACCATGAAGCAATACATAAGCCCAAATAAGCTCTCGGTCAACTCAATGACATCCAAATAGCAACCAAGATCAGTGATCAAGTAAGCCGGGAATGCTCAAATACATCCAAATCCAAGCTCCAAATGTCGGTATGGCATACACGAACCAAATAGCATATGTCACGAACCAAAGCATGTAATGCAAAAGCCTAACTGTCAAGCAGAGACATGAGGCATAGGCGGTCCACGAGCATGCCAAGTCGGTCCAAATGTCAGTGAAGACAGAGCTAATGCAAAGCTCAAAAGCATCCCATAATCTCATACATATGCTCCAAGCCGTCCCCAAATGTCAGAGGCATCATGCCAAAGCTCAAAGCATAAATCCGGTATCGGTAGGTAAGTGCCAAAGCATGTAAAGTACCTTCAGCCCACTGTTATTCCAACATGTATTTACTATTCTAAACAGTAGATTTCAGCCCCGAATTCAAGCCAAAATCATGGTCAAACCAAATGCATACATCCCCAATACATCCGGGTAGGAAGTAGACCGCATAAGGGCATCAAATAAGGTAACCGAAGTAGAGTATAAGCATCAAATGCCAATGCCAAGTGTGGCTGCCATGTTTCCAGCACTATATAACAGTAAATAACAGTCCCAAATCAGCCAATATTTCAAGCCAAAATTATGGCATAATCATGTGCATACATTCCCAAGGCACTAGGCATCATGTAGACCGCATACGGGCATCAAATAGCACAACCGGAATGGAGTATAAGCAACAAATGCTAATGCCAATGGTGCTGCCCTATTTTCAGCTTGTTATGACAGTTTATGACAGTCCCAAATCTAAAGAAATCATCCCTGAATGATCAAGACCAATGCCCAAAGCTTGAATGACATCAAACATGAAGTCTATAGCCCTCTTGATCAAGGTAGAGAGCAAGAAGCAATGGCCAAGTGTGGAGCTGAAGTAGATGAGTGCTCACAGCCTTGAAAAAAATGATGCAATCTGCCCCGTTGGTGCTGAACTTGCTGCTGCTCCACATGGGCTGAAAAGGGGGTAATGGGGGGCTCAAGAAGGGCCTATCAAAGGCCTATGACAAGCCTCTTTGAGCCTTGATAGGTCTAAGGCACAATATGAGGGGAATAAGCTTCAAGGGTTTGAAGCCATGGCTACCCTTGTTGTTTGCAACCTGTAGACTGAAATAAAACCCTAAAAGAATGATCAAATACCTCAGTATCAATGCCTTGAAGGTGCCTCAATAGGCTGGGAAGGTGCTCGGGAAGCCGGGGAGTGACGGGAGCTCGGGGAGATCGGATATGGCTGCTGGGATGGAGACCCAATGCGTGAAGCGAGTCAATGCGAAGGTCGGGAAGCACCGAGTCAAGCTCGAGCAAGAGAATGCCAAGCTCTGATATCAGTTGAAAGGTGAGAAGGATCGAAGCTTGCACGCGAGCTATGGCGGGAGAGCAAGAGCAAGAAAGAGAGAGACAAGAAATGGGAACTCCAACGGTCACAATGTGTAACCGAGCCTTCCTTTATTCAAACTGTCACTAAAAGAATAAAGAATAAAGTGACGTGACGGGCGCTCGCCACCTGCAGTGTGCAGTGGCGGGTACTATCAGTGTAGTAATACACGGGGCGGGGCGGCGGAGGCGCCTTTACCCCCAACATGGGCTTGGACAATCCTTCACAGTGTGGCCTTCACCTTTGCATCGATTGCATAAGGACTTGTAATCCATAGATCGTCTAGGGTTTGGACAATTCTGGGAGATATGACCCTTTTCTCCACACCTATAACATTCCACCTCTGATCTCTGACCACCACCAGACTGTCGGCCTCTGTAACTTTGAGAAGGGAACCTCCTTGGACCAAAATTAGGACCGAATTCTCTAGGCTTTGGTCCAATATCCAGTGTTGTCGTTTTGGATTCCAGCAAGTTGAATCTTGCATTTTCATCCTTTTGTCTTTGTTCATGCATCTCTTTCAGAGAGCAAATATCCTCTATATGGTTCTTCTACAAACAGTAGGAATAGAAGGCTCCAAGAATGGTTGGTTTTTGGGTACATTTAGTGCCCACTGTTAGGGACACTTTCCGCACCATGTATTAGAGCATATCACATCTCTTCCAGCTCCCACAGGAGTAGATATATTGGCAGTATTCACCTTCAGCATATGTAGCTACTCTGTAATCGCATCCAGTAGCTCTTTCTTAATACTTGCAACTGAGTTGGATAAGTAGTCCTTCAGATTTTCACCTCCTGAAGTGCTTGTAGTGGGATTTTGTGAAGCCTCTATAATTATTGCATACACTGGTTGGGTCAATCCAGAAGGTCCTCTGTTCTGGCTCTGCTTCAGAGATCCTGCTGAAACTTGGGGTTGTTGATTCCAGTTGTAGGATTCCATTGTTGTTGAGTTGCCATTGGAGAACCTATTTGAGGCCACTATTGTTGTGGTTGAGCCAACATTTGAGGCACTGTCGTCTGCGGTGACCACAGTGGGTTAGGTGCATTATACTGTGGCATTGTTTACATCTGGGGATAGAGGTAGGGAACTGTCCATGGGACTGCATTTGGTGGGTATACCATTCCAGGCATGGGAGGAGGTAAGACTCCTCTTCCTGGAGTCATTGACAACCTTGCTTCAACTTCGTCATACAATCCTGCACCTTCCACTGCAGCTTGCAGATTGACTGGTCTTCTCAATTCCACAAACTTGCGAACTTCTGGTTGTAGGCCCCTGAGAAACACTCCTTTCTGGATTCCTTCATCCAAATGATGGTTAGTCCATATCTTCAGGATGGATTCCATTCACGAGACATAAGCTTCTACTCTTTCTCCATAGGACTGACTTAGGTACATAAACTCCTCTCGCATCCACTCTTCGAAACCTTCACATCTGAATTTAGTGAGGAAGGCAAACTTCAGGTCGTCCCATGTGCCAAAAGTTCCTACTGCTTGTCTCTCATACCACTAAAATGCCGCGTGCTTGAAAGTGGCAGGGAATATTGTTAACCAATGCTCAGGGGTTCTGGCATTGTTAGCCACACATGCTACCATAAATTCTGCTACATGAAGATTAGGGTCTTCATTGTACTCTCCCTTAAAAACTGGCAATGGGACTACATTTGTTGGCCTGTCATCAATATTTCCATGACGAATCTGACTAGGAAGGGGACCTTGAGTTGCCATGGGGACTTCTATAAAGAGTGCTTTTAGGGCGTCAAAGGAGGCTTCTGCTGCTGCAAGCTTGTTCTCAGCTTTGATTTTTGCCTTCTCTCTTCTCATGTACCTCTAGACTCGTTCTAACGCTTGCCTCTTTATTGCATCATTCGTCAGGGGGTTGGCTCCAACCAGTTGGTCTGTACTCAACAGGATAGTATTAGAGAGGGCTTTAGTCTCTGATGGATTCTTTGGCCAACATCTCTTCTACTTCCTTCTTCCCAACATCTTTGAATTCAGCTTTCAAACCACTAAAGAGGGAAAGATATTCCATTCTTCTTAGGATTGTTGTTGTGTCATTACAATAATGTCAGCTTCTGAGGGTTTCAACAATGTATGTTGTGAAAAAAACTCTGTCTACCAACTTCTAGTGGGTTGCTAATTGGACAAACAGAAGATTGTCAGTGCACCAAGCATCCCATGTATCTTACTGTTGAGCATCCACGAACAAATTCCAACTCTTTTCCTTCTTGTTTTTGTGAACCTCTACAGACAACGACTCCTAAAGCTTCTTCACAATTTCCCACTTGATGATGTCTGGAAACTTCTCAATGAATGCCAAATCTTCCATGGATGGTCATTCTCTCTATTTCTGCTCTTCCGTTTGTTCCCAAACAGTTTGCCACCAAGATACAAGTTTCTGCTGCTTCAACAAGAAGAGGAAACAGTCCATTGCATAGAGCATGCATCATGATGGTAACATGTTTTTGCCATTGTGGGATGAACTTCTTGTAGAAAGTGGCTTTGATAATGAGAATATCCAACTCTTCAGTGGAATAATGATGGGACCTAAAACGGGCCGGCACTGGCTCATGCACTAGCCGAACCTCTATCATGCGCTCAACAACTCCACGGCCTCACGGCCAGGAGCGTGGATGACACATACATCATCTTCCTAAATATCTTGCATTTGTATCACGTCTCGTAGTCCACCTCTAACCCAACTAACACTCCTCAGAGGGAGTCCCAACACATTGCCAAATGGCACGAAGTACAAACATAGGAGGTCCTCCCACGGCTGACTGCCGCTACCTCACTGCGACTCTCCTACACCTTGGGGATTGACCCCTTGATGCATCGCTAAACATATATAGCACATTATCGCACACATTTCCACTCAAGGTACCAATTGATCGTATCCATGAATGTACCATTTTCCTCACTTTCTTTCCCCTAGACCCAACGCCTAGCCTGCAGCTTGGAACAACCTTACTCACTCAACGCGGGTCATGTTCCGCTAGAAAGCAATTGCTATGCATCCAGGAAGTATTGTCTGATATTTTTTAAATTTCATGCTTCATGCAAATTGTGAATGTCCATGTGCTCAAACAATTAAGAAAATCAGCATTTGTGCTTAGTGCAAAAACATTCTTTCAATGAATTTAACTATCGCTCGTATACGGCGTTGCATGAACCTAGCACCGAGAAACCCTCGTGCTACTAGGTTCTTAATTTTTAATTATCGACCAACCTAAATGGTATGCATAAAAACCAGCAACCTTTTCATCATTTCATTCAGCATTTAAACACCTTTTATACACTCTACCCCCTCACCCGTTTAGGTTGTGCATTATTGATCGGTTTAGGGTTCATTTTCCATGTTTTTATTGTATGAAAAGCCATAAAAACTCACTAGAACATAAAGGTAGGGCTGAACTGAGGCTAAACCTCATACTTCAGACCCCCCATACATCCACAAACATGAATCTTATTTTTCCTTAATTTTCGGCACTCAAAATCTATTTTTTCTCTATTTTTTCCTATTTTTTCTATTTTTCTTGTATTTTTGGCAATATTAAATGACTAAAAATACAAATTGAGTTGTGGGCTGTGGCCCTTAGGTTCATTTGCAGCAAAAACACAAATTTAGTTGGTGTGTCTTACTATGATTTCCATTTATATATCAAAAACACCCAATTTCCCCCTATTTCGCGTGTTTTACGGGTTTTACACTATTAATTTCATTTACAACACTTATGATTTTCTGATTTTCTGAGCATAAACTGATCAAAATCATAGCAAACATCAACATGATGCATAATCATCCCATGGGAACAAATACTCATGAAGCAAATTGCATAAAACATCAATTTCCTTTGTAAAAATGAGATTACCGTTCTTTCGGGTTGCGGGTTTTCATTTGTCATATCTCGGGACTGATTTTCAGCCACCATTAATGCTCATGATAGTCCACAATCAGCAATCTTCCTTCCTCTTGAACCACGGAGCAATCCGGTCTTCATTGGACAAGCATTCGTCATCCATTCTTCTTCTTCTTCTTCACCATATAAATCTGCCCTTAGGGGAGAGAGAGGGAGGAGAGAGAAAGACAGAAATCAGAATTCTTCATAGAGACCGCCAATGGAGGAGCGAAGCACGGCGATAAGACCAGCATCCAAGGGGGAAGCAAGGGCAATGATCAATTGGGGGGGTTGCATTCAGCAGGCATGATCCATTGATCAACAAGGGGGCGCATTTTTCGGCGCCTCCCTGATCACGTTTTTCTTCATCTCCTTCATCCCACGATTTGATGCATGCTAAAATTTTGGCATAAAATGCCCCCTAGGCCCCAAAGGTCACCACTTCTTTGGCCAAACTCATATCCACCTTTTCAAATCTTGCCCAATTTGTGGCCATTTTCCCGTCCGGACTCCGAACTGAGCTCTGAAAAATCCTGGGCGTCCGGCTTGGCATCCCACATTGGCCGGTAACTCGTGTCAACCCGCACAACAGTCTGAAAAATTATGAAAAATCAACAAGTGTCGCTCGGGCGCCTTTAAAGCACTTTGGCACTTAAAATCCTCCTAGATCGAGCCGCCGCCTTCGACGTTGAATATTTTTCCCTTGATATTCATAATTTTTAGGTATTTTTAAGCACTTCTCAGCACCAAAATTCCTCTCTCATTGGCGACCACGGGATAGGATGACTCAGTCCGTCAAACCCACGAACATATCTGCACATAAACAACCAAAGGAAGCATCAAACTGATACAAAACAAATATATAATAAAACTCAGCACAATGCTCCCCCTACCCCCTAACAGAACCAAGGCATGACATCCACAAGGAGTAGGCCTAGCATCATCTAATAGAAGATCCGAAGCTAGTCACTAACCAACTGCTCCAACACGGCCAAACTAAAAAGAACTGTCAAAGAGGTTGCCCTAAGTGGTGGTCTGAACTACCTACCTAACTAAGGATAACACAACTAGGAGCTCCTATTAGGCGAGGACTCCTATAGCCTGATCAAGAAGTATTTTCTTTCAGCACATTCCTTCTTTTAGGGTTTTATTTTATTGACATACTCGGGTATGTAAAAAGGAGGGAGCTGAGCGTAGTGATCCAAGGAGAACAAGGCATCAGCCTCGAGACCTGTCTCAGTACCCAAGAATCTACCAAGCCCCCGCAAGGTGACACTTAATCCTTTTTTAACGCCCACTTTTATTTTCACTCCAACCTTCCTTATTTTCTTCTTTTCCAGCAAGATGCCACCCCTAGGAAGACAAGGCATCGACCCCGAGTCTAACTCGTCCCCAGGAATCTACCAGGCCTTCGCAAGGCAATGATCAACTGCATCCACATTTTCATTTCTTTCCTTTTCTTTGCTAGGGGTTAGAATCCCTTTTTACACACCTTTGTATTTATTTATTTGCTTTTAGGATATTCAGGGTTTCTTTTCCTTTATCCTCATTTTTCTTTTTTTGGCAGGCTTCTCTAACTGCCTCACAACTACCAAGAACTCCTAGAACGGCTGCCTAGCAGGCTAGCAGAACAGGGTCACTAGGACTCCCTTCTAGAATAGGTCTTTCAATGCTTGACAATGTCTTTACAGGAGGCAACGACTACTCAAACCTCCCACAAACATACTGAACCTAAACCTCGGGACTTCATGCCTTGGATGCCAGTCCCCAACAAAAACCGAAAAACCCCTTAACAAGTACACAGACACATATAACATAAAAACCACAGTACTCATAAAGGAGGGATATCACCTGGATAGGGCCACGAGAAGCTTCCATGCAACAAAAGGCTCCTTCCAAGCTCTTCTTCGAACATGTCTAGCACAGAACTCAAACCAGAAACCATTAACCGCAGCTGCACTAAACAGACAACTGGCCCTCTTGGCGTAACGAGATCTAGACATAATCTCCAAAGCAGCTAGCCTTCCTAGCTTAAAACTAGATAGGTCATTTTAGTCCACGTAATACTGATGTCCTTGGCATATACATCACACCCTATCAGACTACCCAGGGTGCCAAGGATAGCATATCATAGGTCGACTAACCCCATGCTACTCATGCAAGTTAGCTAAAAGCTTGATCTTGTATTTTTTGATCTTAGGTTTTCTTTTGTTTGTAGAGCTACAAGTCCAAGCCTTTCCACAAATACCCCATCAATAAGGTTGATCCCTTCTTGGGCACTATGAGCTGAATGAACGGCCTCCATGGGCTCGCATGTCCTACATTTATTGTCATCCAAATAAACTAGTCATTCAAGCAGCTGAGTGGCTCCTTTGGGAGAAATAATCATAGCTTTGTACTCATTCGAACCTCCTCTATTTGGGTTTTCACATAAATCAGTGCTGCAACCCAAACTAGGTAGAACTTCAAGCCTAAGCACATCACATGGGTGTATCCCAAGGCAGTGTATATTGTCAAATATATATCCAGTCTTATCCTCTTGGGAGTTCAATAGAATATATCCAGATGGAATCCTTGGCCTTGCATCCGACACTCCTGCCACACTTTTGGAGATTTTGGGTCTCCAAACCCATCTCACATTTCCCTTAATATTCTTGCACTCCCTCAATTTGTTGCACTGGTCTAACGAACTCAATGCAAACTTCTCCCTATGACCAAATGGCCTCACATCCTTATTAACTTTGTGAAGCACAGGTGGACTTTTAGCATTTTGCATCCTCTTTACAAAAGATGTCTTTACTTGTTTACGTCCATACTGCAAATTTTCTTCCATAAGAACCATGCTTTCACTGGAGGGAACAACATCCACCCGGAAGCATGATTCGAACACCAAAGGTCTCTCAAGAGCCTTACTAGCAACAAAATTAGAACCACACACAGAATTCTTATCGACACTCATAGGCCCATTGGTGCGATCCATATTTCCATCACAACTATCTCTCGTGGAAGTGTTGCAGGCCCTAATGGGACTTACATGGCTTGGAACCTGTTCACTGAGAGGCATGTCATTACTACTCATAGGATGGCCATTTTCTGTTTTGAGATTTTGGCCATCAAGGTTCCCCTCATAGGCTGGCTTGGTATCAACAAGTGAGCTGTCTCCTTGCAGAAATGATTGGAAGTTGGGATGCACCTGTACTGAGCGGGGGAAACTCCAAAAGTTTTCCCAACATTTCTGAATATGACCCTCATAATCGATGGCATGCATTTTTGCTTCTCTTAACGACTTAGGATTCCGCAGTCCCACTTGGATTTGCGTACTGATCTCTAAGCCATTCAGAAAGAGCTCACATAGCACATCATTTGCTAATGCAATGGCTCTTCTTGGCCAAAGCCTAAGAGTACTATCAAAGGCTCTAGCATACTCTTTAACAGAAAGATAAGACTCCTGTCTAAACTGCATAAGCTGCCCTAAGACCTGAATCATAGGGAGTTGTTTCTCATACTCATCTAGAAATCTATCACAAGACTCCTCAAATGATCTGATCGATCCTCTTGGGAGGCTCCAGTACCATTTCCTTGCCTCTCCCTTTAGGGTACTTGGGAATACAAGCATCCGATGTATATCGTCGAACCCACTTGCAATGCAAGTTAGGTCATATTCTCTTAAATGAATCATCGGATCCTCATCTGGCAACCCATAAAACATTGGGAGATCCCTATAAAGAGGAGGACATTTAGTCATCCCTTTTGAGATCAACACCGGGTCATTAAAATCTTCATATTCATCATGATCTGGGTCCAGCCCCTTAGGATCTTTAACCTCTTCTGTCCCCACCCTTTCCGGTGTAGGGGGGTTAATATCCTCATTGACATCCCTTTCTGCCAACTCACTGAGTGGTCTAGGGAGTCCTATAAGTTTCAACGTGTCATTTTGATCCCCTCTTAGAGGGTCTTCCATACCTTTCCCTTTAAAAGGAAAGTCCATAACGGTTTTATATAAGAGCTTTTCGTCCTTATCTAAAGCAGATTTATCATTACCACTTCTTAAAACTTCGAAATCGTGCCTTTTAAGCAATGGTTTTCCCTTGACAACTAGGGCTTCTAACATCCTTGTGATGCCTACTATGTTGTCATGGTGGCCCATTACACAGGATGCCTTAACCACAAGCATATTACATCGTATATTAGCACTTTCCCATGGCATCATGACTTTAGCATGATGACCTGCTGATGCCATAACTGCCCTAGTTTCCAACATGCTTGTTTCATGCCCTCTAGGTTGATGGATGGTTAAACATGGTTTCTCTTGGGTAGAGACCACACCAAGGCGAACCTCGGCCCATGCCATCATATTAGAGGATGGGTAAACCACTAATGGCCTACTCTTTTCATCACATAAATTATCTTTTGCATAGGACTCATGCTCTACATAACTAACGAAGTCCATTAGTAAGTTTTGTATGGGGAAAGCCAAGTTTTTCCATCCTTGAACAAACCCCATTTTATGGATAGTTTAGGGTCCCTTGAAACCCTAGATTCAAAAACCGCCACTTATAGGCAGCCTCCCGGCAGACGCACCACTGATGGGACCTAAAACGGGCCGGCACTGGCTCATGCACTAGCCGGAGCTCTATCATGCTCTCAACAATTCCACAGCCTCGCAGCCAGGAGCGTGGATGACACATACATCATCTTCCCAAACATCTTGCGTTTGTATCACGTCTCGTAGTCCAACTCTAACCCAATTAACACTCCTCAGAGGGAGTCCCAACACATTGCCAAATGGCACGAAGTACAAACATACGAGGTCCTCCCACGGCTGACTGCCGCTACCTCACTGCGACTCTCCTACACCTTGGGGATTGGCCCCTCGATGCATCGCTAAACATATATAGCACATTATCGCACACATTTCCACTCAAGGTACCAATTGATCGTATCCAGGAATGTACCATTTTTCTCACTTTCTTTCCCCTAGAACCAACACCTAGCCTGCAGCTTGGGACAACCTTACTCACTCAACGCAGGTCATGTCCGCTAGAAAGCAATTGCTATGCATCCAGGAGGTATTGTCTGATATTTTTTAAAATTCATGCTTTATGCAAATTGTGAATGTCCATGTGCTCAAACAATTAAGAAAATCAGCATTTGTGCTTAGTGCAAAAGCATTCTTTCAATGAATTTAACTATCGCTCGTATACGGCGTTGCATGAACCTAGCACCAAGAAACCCTCGTGCTACTAGGTTCTTAATTTTTAATTATCGACCAACCTAAATGGTATGCATAAAAACCAGCAACCTTTTCATCATTTCATTCAGCATTTAAACACCTTTTATACACTCTACCCCCTCACCCGTTTAGGTTGTGCATTATTGATCGGTTTAGGGTTCATTTTCCATGTTTTTATTGTATGAAAAGCCATAAAAACTCACTAGAACATAAAGGTAGGGCTGAACTGAGGCTAAACCTCATACTTCAAACCCCCCGCACATCCACAAACATGAATCTTATTTTTTCTTAATTTTCGGCACTCAAAATCCATTTTTTCCAAAATTTTCCCTATTTTTTCTATTTTTCTTGTATCTTTGGCAATATTAAAAGACTGAAAATACAAAGTGAGTTGTGGGCTGTGGCCCTTAGGTTCATTTGCAGCAAAAACATAAATTTAGTTGCTGTGTCTTACTATGATTTCCATTTATATATCAAAAACACCCAATTTCCCCTTATTTCGCATGTTTTACGGGTTTTACACTATTAATTTCATTCATAACACTTATGATTTTCTGATTTTCTGAGCATAAACTGATCAAACTCATAGCAAACATCAACATGATGCATAATCATCCCATGGGAACAAATACTCATGAAGCAAATTGCATAAAACATCAATTTCCTTTGTAAAAATGAGATTACCGTTCTTTCGGGTTGCGAGTTTTTATTTGTCATATCTCGGGACTGATTTCCAGCCACCATTAATGCTCATGACAGTCCACAATCAGCAATCTTCCTTCCTCTTGAACCACGGAGCAATCCGGTCTTCATTGGACAAGCATCCGTCATCCATTCTTCTTCTTCTTCTTCACCACATGAATCTGCCCTTAGGAGAGAGAGACGGAGGAGAGAGAAAGACTGAAATCAGAATTCTTCATAGAGACCGCCAATGGAGGAGCGAAGCATGGCGATAAGACCATCCAAGGGGAAAGCAAGGGCAATGATCAATTGGGAGGGTTGCATTCAGCAGGCATGATCCATTGATAAGCACGGCAATAAGACCAACATCCAGGGGGAAAGCAAGGGCAATGATCAATTGGGGGGGTTGCATTCAGCAGGCATGATCCATTGATCAACAAGGGGGCGCATTTTTTGGCGCCTCCCTGATCACGTTTTTCTTCATCTCCTTCATCCCACGATTTGATGCATGCTAAAAGTTTGGCATAAAATGCCCCCTAGGCCCCAAAGGTCACCACTCCTTTGGCCAAACTCATGTCCACCTTTTCAAATCTTGCCCACTTTGTGGCCATTTTCACATCCGGACTCCAAATTGAGCTTTGAAAAATCCTAGGTGTCCGGCTTGGCATCCCGCATTGGCCAGTAACTCGTGTCAACCCACACGATAGTCTGAAAAATTATGAAAAATCAACAAGTGTCGCTCGGGCGCCCTTAAAGCACTTTGGCGCTTAAAATCGTCCTAGATCGAGCCGCTGCCTTCGACGTTGAATATTTTTCCCTTGATATTCATAATTTTTAGCTATTTTTAAGCACTTCTTGGCACCGAAATTCCACTCTCGGATAGCCATAATAGGCATAAGTGGACGCTTCCTATTCTCTCGACTGTCATGTCTTTTACATGTATCACATCTCTTAACATAGTCAAATGAATCCTGGAAGATGGACGGCCACCATTAACTAGCTCGTAAAGTCTTCTATGCCCTCAACCACCCAGCAAAGTGCCCTCCACAAGCGGAGTCATGGCACTCTTCCAAAATAAAGGGAACCTCATTAGGCATCACACATCGGCGATAGATATCATCTATACCTTACCAATATAATGTCCCTACAATCAAGGAAAATTTCAATGATGTTGTTTAATCTTCCTCTTCTTGGGTTTTTGTAGAGTAGCTCCAGTCTCTCCCATAGAAAGATAATGTGTTATAGCAACATACCAGGAGGGAATAGACATTGTATCAATCTTAAACAATGTTTCCATGTCACTTCCTTCAGCCACGACCTCTTTTGGCTCTTCGAAATCCACAAGACACTCGACAATGCCCTAAAGCTTCGGCGGCTTTCTCTTAATCTCGTAATCAAACTCCTGTAAAGTGATTAACCACTTTGCTAAACAATCAGGCGGCTGTAACTTATTCAACAACAATCGAAGCCCTTCTACCTTCGTATAAAAAACCACCCTCTCATAAAGAATATAGTGCCCAAACTTCTTGGTCACAAATACCATCATAAGTCACAACTTCTCCATATAGGTGTAGTTAATTTTCAATATGCCCAACTTCCGACTAGCAAAAGCTATCGGATGATACCACTTTTCCTCACAAATTTGGGCCAAATAGCAATTGATACTATACATAGTTGCTACTGAAAATATATAGAACATTTCACCCCTTTTAGGTGCTTTTAAAACAGGTGCTTTGGCAAGCTCCTACTTTACACTGTCAAAAGATACTTTGCAAGCATCACTCCATGAAAACTGACAATTAAAGGACAATAGATTCGTTAGTGGCAACGTTCTTTCTGCCAAGGCATTGATAAACCTCCGATAATACCCTACCAATGACAGAAAGCTATGCACTTCCTTTGGAGTATGCAGTGGAATCATGGCGACTATGGCCTTGATCTTTTTAGGATCAGTCACAATCCCTATAAAACTGGCCACTCCGAAGACGCACTTACGTGGGTTGAGAGCTATGTAGAATTGTCTACAATGCTCAAAACACTTCCATAAGATAATTAACTTTCTATCCCTTGCGGTGGCTACCCCCAGATCATCAATGAATACTTTCAATCGGGGGAAATATCACCAAAGATCTTGTCGGATGTTCTCTGCCACGAACCTGGTGCATTACATAACCCAAATGCCATCACATGGTACACAAAGGTACCGAAGACAGTAATAAACATTGTTTTAGCTTGTCTTGCTCAGCAATCGCCATTTGGTTATACCTTGCAAAGCAGTCCATAAATGAATAGATTTCCCTACCCGTTAGTTGATCCAAAATTTGGTCAATAAAGGGAAATTGGTAGTAATCTTTAACAGTTTGCTTATTCAACTCTCTAAAATCTACGCAAAACTGGTTCTGATTATTCTTCTTCTTCCTGATCACAACTGGTGAGCACCATTCAGTATGCTGAATAGGGAAGATCAAACCCGCTTTTTGAAACTTATATAGTTCCTCGAACAACCCGTCCCTTAATTCAAAAGGCATACGCCTTACTTTTTGACGTACAGGGTGGGTACCTTCCTTTACAGGAATAGTATGCACAGCTAGACTGGGAGGAATACCCCTAAGTTTGTCATAGCTCCAAGCAAAGATGTCGTGGAACTCCTAAATCAGGGACACATAGTCCTCTTTCTCTTCCGAACTAAGCATAGAACCCAATTTGATTGGCCGTGAATCATTAGGCATACCAAGGTCCAGCTCAATAACATCCACATCTCTTATTCGATCATGAGGCTCTATCAGCTCATTCAAGGTTATCTGATAAATATCCTTTGTATTGGACCCTTCCTTAGATCCATCACTCAATGACGTCTCACTATTAGATGGATCATCTACTGTTTCTAGTTCAGTGGGGGATAAAGGAGCTCTCTCACTCTGAGGAGACTCAAGGTAAGCATCCACTATTACACGATGGGCACCTCGACCTAGTATTGTTGAGAATCAGCAATCACACTCAAACAGCCTCTTTGTATGGAGTCTCAGGGTCAAGGACATGCAGGCTAACTTATCCCATATGCACAATGGTGCCTACTGCAGTTTCCTACTTTCCTATAAAGCATTGTACTTGCTTCCTTTCTTAAAGCAATGATAGTACTCTTTTCATTTCAGTAAAGTGTCAATGTCATTGTCCACATACACAAGATTGTGTTTATGAGTCCAAGTCTCAATCTTGGAACCTAATTCACTTGTGTAACAAACAGTGTCCATTCCATCATGAGTCTACACTTCTCCTTCCATCCTCCATAGCTTCCGGTTATGTCATGCTCTAGATCCCGCATTTCTAACATGGTATCAGAGCCCAGTTGGGCATGGCATTGCTTCTCCAGCCTCTCTTGATTCTTCTGAACCTCCATCCAGCTCAGTGTCAATGTATGACTTCTTTTCTCAACTCTACTCTCACTGAAGCTTCCATGGCAGCCATAGCCAGCAGCACCCTGTCAGATTGAACTGCTTATATCTCACTCCACAGGTCAAATCTCTTGGAGCTTCCTTCTGGAAAAGTATTCCCCAACTCATAAAGCTTCCCTGTATCACATCAATCTAGGACATTGGACCATCTGGAGCTCAGCATTGTGAAAATCCCCAATCTCTGTTCTGTGTCTGCCATAGCCAGACAGGACCTAACTTGCTTGGAGCTTCCATAACTCTTCAACCAGGCCATTTCAGCCCACGATTTCTTCTGGAGATTGTTCCTCTGCTCAAGGCGCTTCATCTTGGCACAATAATCAATGACATTGATGCTCCCTGGCTCCAGCATTGCAGAAATTTGACCTCGCTGTCCAGATCTGCGCCGATTCTGTTCGCGGCACCTGTGCGCTGCATACTGACCACGATCTGCACAATCTCCATGGGGCTTTGGTAGCCCATGACATAAGCTTCCTAGATATGTAAAAAGTTTTGAAAATGATGCACTGTAGCTCCTGCAATAAGCAAAAAACCAGGCCCCTGTCTCAGAAACCCTAATTCCACCATAGCCAAAAGCTTCAAAATCTTGACATTTTTCACTGTTTCTCTCACTGAAGTTATCAACAGTGATTTTAATCACTGAGAAATACTCTCTGAAGTTCGTTAAAGTACTGTCACTCAGATCTGAAGACATCAGCATCAAATCAAGAAGGGGAAGATTGCTTGGAGTAAAAAAATTTTGAAGATTTGGTATTCATTGACACTCAGTTAGTGCTTTTTAGCACTTGTGTCTCTCAATCAATTCTTCTGTTGCTCAAATCTAATAAAGTCTGAAGTTGATTTGCTACTGTTCCCGTAAATCTAACATGGGCAAAGACTCGCCAAATGCTTGATTCAAAGGAGTCGGATTCCACACTTGGCAAACCCGCATCAAGCTCATCCTGATGAAGAAGGGTCTCTGGGCCATCACAAATGGCAAAGAGAAGAAACCGCGGGACGCGGACCTTGCAACTACTTGGCAAAAGAATGATGACAGAGCCCAGGCCATTATCAAATTGGAGCTAGATGACAGTTATATCCATCACGTGGATAACTGTGAGACCTCACAGGATACATGGAAAAGACTTGACACCCTGTTCGGTGCACAATCTAAATCATCAAAGTATGGTCTCCTAATTGAATTCTTCAGGCTTGAAATGAAGTCCAGCACATCACTTGCCACACATCTTAATTACATGGAAGGACTCCTAACCCAACTTGCAGGAATCAACATTAAAATGGATGAAGATGTTTGCATTGGTGTTCTACTTAAGAGCTTGCCTCCTGAATATAATAACGTATCAACAACTTTAATCAACATGCCAAATCCTGAACTTGTTGATATCCAGGCATCACTGTTAGAAGAAGAAAAGAAGCTAAAAACTAAAGAAGAACCAAGTACCTCTAGAGATGAGCATGCATTATATGTTGGCAACAGGTACAAAGGCAAGAAAGATCAGCTCTTTTGTGACTTCTGCAAAAGGACCGGACACACCGAGAAGTTCTGCCACGCAAGAAAGAGATCCCAAAAGGCCTATCTAGTCGCAGTCAAAGAAGAAGAAGAAAATGAAGCAAAGGAAGAAGAAGATGAAGATCACCAGGATCGGAAGGACAAGACTCATCAGTCCTTGTACTCTCATAATTCTGATAGATTGTTTTAATAGCCTTGTATTTTTCCTTGCCCTAATGCTTCCTGCCATAAGCTATGTAAACTCCTTATGTAACTTGGCATTACAGTCCCTGTACACTTTGTGAGGCCCCTGTTACAGCCTCTGGATGTCCACCATGTTTATGGTACCCACACTTAGTTTTTTCTGCGACAGCCTCTGGTGTTTTGCCATGTCTGTGGTATACCCACACTTTGCAGGTGGTTCTCATTACAGCCTCTACACACTTTGTGCCTTTCCTAGTTGTGATTGAGGAGGGGTGTTGAGAATCAGCAATCACACTCAAACAGCCTCTTTGTATGGAGTCTCAGGGTCAAGGACATGCAGGCTAACTTATCCCATATGCACAATGGTGCCTACTGCAGTTTCCTACTTTCCTATAAAGCATTGTACTTGCTTCCTTTCTTAAAGCAATGATAGTACTCTTTTCATTTCAGTAAAGTGTCAATGTCATTGTCCACATACACAAGATTGTGTTTATGAGTCCAAGTCTCAATCTTGGAACCTAATTCACTTGTGTAACAAACAGTGTCCATTCCATCATGAGTCTACACTTATCCTTCCATCCTCCATAGCTTCCGGTTATGTCATGCTCTAGATCCCGCATTTCTAACAAGTATCACTCGACCAGCAAGTATATCGACTTGACAGTTTGCTTGTAAAATCCAGGGCCTTCCTAGCAAAACTCGATAGCTAGGACGTCGTGAAAACCTTATCACCTTAAAGTCCAGCTAGCATTCCACTCTTGCAACAGTAACGTGGACTTTAGTGATGCAACCTTCTAGTTGTCTTAGACTATCATCCACCATCCTAAGAAGTGTGGAGCCATCTTTTTGAATTTCGAGACCTAGCCACTCCATCAAGTCTAAACTTATGATATTGACGGAGGATCCAGTGTCCACGATAGCGTGCTCTACTAATATTCCATCCACATACATTGGAACCCTAGGGCAATGCTTTTCAGCATGATCGAACCAATCTTCTCCCACTCTAGCTATGCCCAAAGGTCCTACTATATACCCAATATGCAGGATTTTCTTAAATTCCTTGCGTACTCTTGGAGAAAGTTTAATCAATTGCAGGAGATTCACATCTGGTTTGACTTCACAAAGAGAACTTGCTAGGTCAAAGTCATGGTAGTTAGCCAAAGTTCTCTTCTCACACCAAACCATTCTTTCCTTTGGTCATTGGACCACCAACTTTAGTGCCTCTTCTTTTACTTTTGTCTTTTGTCTTGGCACCACTCTATCCTTCTTGGGATCCACTTTACCGTCAACAGACCTTAGAGGTCCACCTTCCATATCTAGATTCAGGACTTGCTTCTCCCTAGCATCCTGCTTAGGGTTTCCCTTGACAGGTTTTACAGTTCCTTTATCACCCTCTTTATCGTTACGGCTCCTAGATTAGAAGTTTCAGCATCATTGACACATACAGTCTCAATAAGGCTGACTCCACTGCCATGAGGCAACTCCTCTACAACAGCCTTTCCTCATTGCAGTATTTGTCTTGGTCCCTCATCTTACTGGAGATTATTCCCTTGTGCGCGATGATTAACTGGACCAGGTTGTTTACTTCCTTGTTGGAGAGAACTGATCTTACTCCAACAGGTAGCAGCTAAGTGGCCAGACTTTCCACAAATATCACATTTGATATTTGGGCAATTCCTAGGGAAATGTTGGCCACCACACCACTTACAGCTGAATCTTGAGGGGCCACCCTCTTTAGGGGGTCAACTCCCTATCAAATTCTATTGCTTCTTAAGGAAATTGACATCCATAGCTATTTGTTGATACTGTTTAGAGATCATATCGGTGCAATGCTTCATCATGTCCTTAACTTCACCAAGGACATTAGAGGCACTCGACTCGTAGCCGTGATTGTCATTGGCCCTTGACCTATTGGGACAACATTAGGATTCATTGTTTGGCCCCCACCATTTAGTGAGGCCGCCTGACTAGCCATGCGCATAGTCATGCTAGGAGAAGTTGGTAACATAGGCAAATTCGGCATGATACCTCCTCTCCCATTCGCGTTTGACATGGGATCCCCTTGACTCCCATTGGTCAAGGCCAAGTTATTACCATTCCAATTTATCCTTGTTGTATAAGCCACTTGCAAGTGTGACTCTACTCCTTCTGCTTGGGTAATAGCAGAGTCAATGTCGACCAAAGCAACACTACTCAACTGCACCTGGATATTAAAATCCAATCCGTTTAGGAAATATTGTAATTGGGCAGTTGCTGGGAATGGGGATATAAGTATTTAGTTTATGAAGAACTTGCTTTAATTTCTTAGCATAGGCCTGGACATTCTCATTTGGCTCTTGGCGTATTACATTCAAGACATGCAACCAATATTGATCACCCTTCTCAGGGACAAACTCTCTACGAAAAGTCGTAAAGAATTGGGCACTACTAGTTATGGTTCCGGCTTCGAGACTGTGGTACCATACTATCGCTCTTCCTTTTAATGTCATGTTGAAGATCATCATTAGGTGTCCTTCTTCTTGGATTTGTTAATTGAATATGAGTGTTTGAAACTCCTTAATGTGGAGGTCTCCATCTTCTTCTGCTAACCCATGGAAAATGGGCAATGATGCTCCTAATGCCGGCAAATCTGGTGTCCCTGCTGGAATTGCGATAGGTTGTGCCATGGCTACAATCGAATTGACAACAGAAGTTTGTGTAGGTAAAACTACACCCCCATTTGTTATGGGTTGATTAACTGCAAGTAGGGAAGTACTAAGACTTCCACTTGCACTCGAAGAGCTACTTGTAACACTTAGGTTACTAGAACCACTACCACTTATGTGCGACGGGCTGCTTCTTTGAGGAGAATAATGACTTACAATCTCCAATCGCCGTCTATCCCTCTCAGCACGTTCTACTTTTTGTATTTTGACTTGACGGTCCTTGTCAGAGGACATAAACCAACTATTTGGTCCCTAGAAACCCTAGATTCAAGAACCACCACTTGTTGGCGACTCCCAACAGATGCACCACTGATGGCACCTAAAATGGTCTGGCACTAGCTAAGGCACTAGCTAGACCTCATGCATTCAACAGACAACCCCACCACATGGCCTCGCGGGCCAGGATCATCTGTCGAGGGATACACTATCCTAAACACTAATCACTGCGCATTTATTATAGTCTGTAATCAAATGAATGTTTCCTTTTCCATCTCCTTGGAGGGAGATTATACACATATCAGCAATAAATTCCACATATCACAGACGCAGGGGGCACCCCATCGGCTGATTGCCGTGACCCTATTGTAGCTCTCCTACATCTTGGGGATTAGCCCCTCAATGCGCTGCTTCCACATATAGACACATTCGAAACAAACTCCCCTCTTGGTGTCAATATATTTATCATTCCAGGAATGCACTGATCCTCACTTATCTGTCCCCTTGGACCCACCGTCTAGACCTACAAACCGGATGGCTCACTCTCTTTACATGGGTCAAGTCCTAAAGAAACCAAGTGCTATGCATCCAGGAGCTTGTAATTGATATCATTTAATGATGTTTGATGCCAATGTGTATATGATTAAGTGCTCAAACCAATTGAAAAAATAGCCTCGTGCATTGTGCAAATCCATTCTTTTCATGTTTCCATACACTAACGTGTAATTGCTGGGATGAGAGAAGACACCGAGCCTTACACTCGTGCTATACTTCCCTTTATTTGTCCTATATGAATAATGCAGCAAATGTATCAAATTTTATATTATGTTTTGGTACTCAAACTTCCCTCCTCCCCTACCGTTTAAGGTTTTGCCACGTTGCATAAGTAAAGGGGTGATTTCATGTGTATCTCGCATGAAATAAGCAGTAAATACTCACAAAAACATATAAATGAGGATAACCTGAGGCAAACCCTCATGCTTTATCCTCATTATACACTCACACACACATCCTTAATTTTCCTCGTCTGTTCTCTATTTTTCCCCCTTTTAAAAAGCATTTATCCCCATTTTTCCCTTTTTTTCCTTATTAATTATCAATAAAAATGGAAAAAATTTAGCATTATTTTAGAGTTGTACTCTTGATTCTTTGAATAGCAAACATGTGGATTTTATTGGTGTTTTGTTTCATACTTTTCCGATTTTAAGCCCAAAAAATCCCATTTTTCCTCAAAAAACCATGCTTTTTGGGTTTTTTTCATATATTTTCCACACTTTAAGTGTATATTTTCTAAGTTTTTTTATTATACAAATAGGAAACCAATAGTAAACAACATTTCCATCAATTTTGAGCCCATAAGAACATTGTTAACCCCATCAAATGTGGAAAAAGAGCCATTTCCTTTGTAAAAATGCAATTATCGTGTTTTTTTTAAATTTCAGGAACTTGTTGGGGGTCCGCAAACCGGGCCCCGTTTGATGCTCAACCTACCTCCACATTGCCATCTTCAGCCCACCTTCAGTTTAGAAGTGATCCGATACCGCGCCGGATGTGCATTCACCAACCCGGCTTCATTCTTCTTCACACGCACAAACTACCCCTTGCAGGAGAGAGAGAGGGAGAAGAGAGAAATACTGAAATCTGATCTCCACAATCGAGCAGCCATTTGATGCGCGGTTTGGAGCGATGGGGAGTGAAGACAGAGCGTAGACTGGGCATGTAATCAGTTGGGGGGCCTGTTTGTAACCTCCATAACCTCCCTCAATGATTGGGATGATGGCGCCTTCTCTCTGATCGTCTCGAAAAAAACAGTGCCCCCCCCCCAACAAATTTGTTTTTTTTGTTGTTGGGACTCCCAAAAGGAGCCCCCAAGGGTCATAACTTTTGAGACTTCTTAAGTCCATTCCCACTTGCCTTTGGTTCTTGGCCTCCCGGACATCCTCTCTCTCGTGTCCAGTACCCAATTCGCAGTCCAAAAAATCTTGGGCGTCCATCTTGAAGTCCTCCACTACGAGGCATCTCCCATGGTCTCGTCTGACACGCCAAAAAATTATGAAAAATCATCAACTGTGGTCAAGTGGGTCTTTTAAGCCTTTTCGAGCATTGCCGCTTAAAATTGTACTAATTGCCACCGCCGCCTTCGACGAAGTCTATTTTTTCCTTAAAATTCAGAATTTTTGGCTATTTTTAAGCACTTCTTGGCATCAAAAATCATATGTCACCAATAAAACCTTCATTTTTACACTAAAAGTGCACTTTTTGGGCTTTAATTTAATTATTGCGACTACTTATTATTATGAATCTGCATATGCACAACCCTCAATCATAATGAAAACAAGATCCAAACAAATTTTTGTTCCATCCAAATTCCATTTCAACCATCAAACATCAACAAGAAGCAAATTTCCTTTGTAAAAATGAGGCATACCATTTATTTGCGTGTTGCGGGTTTTGTAATTAATTTTTTCGGGTTGCCAATGGACCGACTAGCAGCAAATCTTCAATATTTGTGAGGTGCCCGCCCATCGGCTTTCTAGGCGCTCTTTTAGCAGTCTATCGAGAAACGAATCTAAGCGTCGCTGCCCGGCACTCCCAAGGAATGTTCCGAGTTTTGTCACCTAGGGTTTCCCGAATCTGCCTCGCAGCGGAACGTTCACGACCGAACCCACTAGGATCGACCTGAAATTTGGGTTCCTAGTTGTCAAGGTCTCCTGTTAGCATTCTAGCGTCGGGTATTGGACATCCTACTTTACGCAGAGATACCCAACCCGAAGCAGATCTATACCGCACTTGGTTTAAAGAGAATGGGAAACGAGAGGGATGCATTGCTCAACCTCTCTGCCCATAGGGCATAGTCCCATTCCGGTCCCCTAAAACGGCATGAATCGGGTTCTAACCTATCAATACCTAAAGGTTGAATGACAATAAAAACTTGTGAGAAGCCTCCCAATTCTCTGGGACCACCCTGCCATAGGACAGACCTGTCGTGGATTCCGCCCACCCGCTTCCCTTAATAGCTTTAGTTTTCTAATTAGGTCCTACCACATTTATGTGTGACACTCAAAATCAGCTTCATTAATTAAGCCTTTTAGGGAACAAGGTTCGTTCGTGTAAATTATAGCACAGACACGAAAACTGAGCAAAGCAATCTATTGACAAACAAGATCAAACAAGTTCCTTAACTTATCTTCAAGTTAATCTTTGTCTCCCGCCCATACAGGAGAAATTATGTTTCGCTTCTGTCCAACAGAAGTATCCCTTCTGCCCTGTAGAAGTAACTAGTCCAATTCACATGGCACCAAAACTCAATTCTTTATCTAGAATAGGATCTCCCAACATGCCCAGATGTTGGGGGCCACGGAGGTCTTCAACTCCATTCTTGACCTAGCAAGGGGTGTCCAGAGCTCCAACTGACCCATAAGGTGTCTAGGAGTGAAACATCATTCCCGTGGTTGGCCTTTTCACCACTCGACCTTCGGCCCATGAATCGAGCAGTGCCCTCTCGGGTTACTACGTGGTGCGACCATGGAGGTGATCCACCCGTACAATATATCCTTCCTTAATTAAATCCTTTAAGAATCAAGCACAAACAAGGCATTCAGCCTAATATCATTTTCCAAGAAAACATTCCTTTATTTCCATGGCGTCTTGTCATCACAGACCCTTGCCATGCATTTACCATAAATCACAAGCACTTGGAATAATCATCCAAACAATAACTAACAACCAGTTGAATGTAAAAGCATTTAGGATATTGTTTGATCAATCAACAAAACCAATTGCATTCTTTCCAAACAATGCAAGAATAGACGATATAACATTTCCATCGTATATTTGCTCTCTCCCTTGGGATCTAAGAGCAATATCATGCAAACATGTTCTTAATACTTCCTTCCTTCGGCTAGGGCATATATTAAGGGTTCAAACACTATTCATGATGTAAGTTCTATAGGTCACTTACCTTAATTGATAACCCAACCCTGAATTTGGATTGGCAAAAGTCATCCTTATCCAACGGATCTCAAGACATCCTAGTTTTAACCCTTATGATCAATTTCTTGTACTAGCTCTTAGTCAAGTCATGAGGCAAATAGAAATTTATCCTCATATATCAAACATGTTATAGGCATAACATATAAATACTTGATAAGATAAGTGTGAGATGATCTCAAGTAATTAGACTCCAATAGGCCTCGCATTGACCTAGAATCTAGTTTTTCTTAATATTTGGACTGTTAGACTAAGTACTTTTGAAGTATCTAAACTTTAAACTAGTACTTCTCTATTCATGATTCTTAATGTCATTCTCTCTTAGCAATCATGCTAGTTATAACCCTTGACTATACTTTAATCTAGCGCTTGTATGCCCAATCTTTTAATGTCGTTCTTTTGACGACTATGCCATTCATAACGCTTGACTGATTCTTCATTGTAATTGCTTTACTAGCAAATACGTCATATGTAACTGGATGCAATTATCTATCCTTGTTATATGCACTTTGCAAACTCCATCTTCCGAATAGGTGAGATGAAATTTATCCTTTTCCATTACCTATACTCGTGCAATAGTATGGGGCCTAACGTATCTCATACGAGAATCAAAGCAAACATCAATCAATTTGAAAATACATTACTTACGACCGGAACCGCAGTTGGATTGACGGTGATGCCTTTGCCCGAAGCCTTGTTGTTGGTTGCAGGATTGTCATCCACACGCGACATTCTTTGCTTGGAGGCCATCGTCCGCAAATAGACTCAAGAGATTAAGAAGGTAGAATAGATTCAAGATGGAAGAGAGTAAGAGAAGATGGTTAAGTCGAGGATCGAGATAGAGGAAATTGAGCTAATTCTCTTCCTTGCAGCCTCTCGAGGTGACTCTTCTCTCTCTCTCTCTCTCTCTCTCTCTCTCTCTCTCTCTCTCTCTCTCTCTCTCTCTCTCTCTCTCTCTCTCTCCCTCAAGCTCTCTTTCAAGCTCTTCCTCACAATCTCTTGGAGGAGTATCCTCCTCTCTACCTCTCTCTCGCAGCCTCTCGGGGTCTCCTTATGCTTTCTATGCCTCTCCCATGCCCCGTATTTATAGTGAATCAGAGAAGAGGGCTTGTGGTTGAGAAGTGGAGCTCTTTGTGGAGGGGGATCTTGGAAAGATCAGTGATCTGATGCTCAGATCATAAATCTGATGGTTCCATTGGCTCCGAAAGGGGGGTAAAACTCCAAGACACTTGATTAGAAAGCTCTTAGTTCACTCCTTCTTCTTTTCTCTGTTCGAAGTGCTGTTTACTGCCTGTAAACTGCGATCGCGGCGCGCACGATTTCGCCAGTCACTTTTTTTTATTTTTCTTTTTATAAAATCTTCAAACTAACTAAAATATCACTTGTCTTTTCTTTTAAATGACATCCAATTCTAAAAATCTCCATATCTTTTTTCAGGATAATATCTAAAATATCTAAAATATACTAGCTTTGCCCAAAATCTAATATTTTTGGACCATCTAAACTATACACATCAACCTAGTGATTAATATAACTCATAAGTCTCATTCACGTTGCAATTTATGTGAAGGGTAGCTACAGTCTTTGCCAATTCGAGAAAAACATCGAATTTACGACTCTTGATTTTTCTAAATAAAATATTTTAAATTAAATAAATTATCAATAATTAATGTTAGTTAGTTTTTACCTTAGTTAGTCTTTAGTTAGTAATCTTACTAACTTATTAATTGACTAACTAACTTACGAACCAACCAACTAACTTTTATTGTGCGGAGATATTACAATATTGAACATCTCGCCTTAGCCTTCTCTTGATCTTGGAGCAATCCGTTTCATGCCAGGCAAGCATCCTTCAATCGGTCTTCATTCTTCTTATTGTGCATGAATTGCCCCTTAAGGGGAGAGAGAGGGAGGAGAGAGAAAGACTAAATTTGTATCCCCCTATCCCGGCAGCCTTCTCACGAGCCACAGGTAGCAATGGAGAGTGAAGAGAAGATGTAGATCAGGGATATGATCAGAAGGGGGGTTACATTGAAGTGCTAATTACCTCTCTCTCTCTCTCTCTCTCCCTTCATGAATTCGTCACATGCATCCATGGTGTGTATTTTTTTTCATGCACCGAAAAAAATACCCCCTCCCCCCAAAATCAAATTTTTTAGGGGCCCCAAAGGTCACACCCTTTGGGCCCCTAAAACTCATTTACACTTGGCCTTTTTGGGTCTTGGCCTCCCAGGCACTACCATTCGACTGTCCGGTGTCCGATTTGAGGTCTGGAAATTTCTGGCAGTCCATCTTAAAGTCCTCCACTGTGGGGAATCTCCTAAAGTCTTATCTGACATTATGGGAATCTATGAAAATTCCCCAACCAATGCTTAGTGGGTCTTTAAAGAACTTTTGGGGCTTTCTGCTTAAAATCATACTAATTGCAGCTGCTGCCTTCAACGAAGTCTATTTTTTCCTTGAAATTTGGATTTTTTTGGCTATTTTTAAGTACTTCTCAGCATCAAAAATCATATATTATATCTAGTGGCTAAGAATGCAGCCTTTATCAGTTGGAACAATATGTAAATTTAATTCTTTTACCAACTTTGTAGAAAAAAAATCATGTGTGCTCCCATCATCATGTAAAACAATCTTTTTGTGACCATGCACAAGACATTTTATCGTTAATAATGAATGAGGATTTGGCATACCTAGTAAAGTATTTGAAATAGTACCGATATCATCATCATCTTCTGTGAAATCTGGCATTTCTTCATGGTCTTCATTTTTAGTTGCTCCCAAGTAGTTGATTTGAGCAGTTGGGTTCTTGGATTGATAGTTTACTGCTAAGTGTCTAGGTCGTTGACACTTGTAGCAAACGATAGGCTTGGCTTTGGAAACATTATTGGTAATGGCTAGAGGTTTAGGTATGTTGGGATTCGGCTGAAGAGATGGGTTAAGATTTGAATTTGTGCTTGATGGTAAAGCAGGGGGTCGTGTCCACGATTTACCGAAAGAAGAAGGAACAAAGCGATTTTGATTGAATCTTCGAAAGTTAGAATTGAATTGCTTTGTACCAAAGTTACCGTTAGTTGGAAATTGTTGTGGTCACTTTTCTTGTCCATGAATTTTGTCTTCAGCATCATGGGCTGAAGAAATTGCATCCTCCAGAGTCGTTGGCTCAAATATTCACTTCCGCATAGAAACGACCAAGCAAACCAAACATATACTCGCACTTTTGGATCGTCTCAAGAACATCTTCAAGTATTCAAAGTTGCAACAAGGCATTCCAAAAATGCTCAATGTATTGTGAAATAGGCTCGGGATCTCTTTGTTTTGCAAAAGATCCCATTGTTTGATTGCTTTTTCATGGAATTGAGATGGAAGAAAATTCTGTAAAATTTTCTTTTAAAAGGCCTCCCAAGTAGTAGGACAATCAATACTCTTGCAGACAACAATCCACCATAATGATGCTCTGTCCACTAAATGGTTAGTGACACATTTGAGTTTATCTTTTTCGGCATACTGTTCTTCATGGAAATAATCATCAAACTGACTAATAAAAGTGAGAACAGTTTTTCCATCACGTAGCCCATTAAAAGTATGGAATTTGATATTTCTTTTACTTATCTTGGCTTCTTTCCTAATAGATTGTGCTTTGAGTGTCGCATCGATCGTACATCGTATAACATCTTCTGGGTGCAATCCATCTTGATTGACAGTGGATCATTGAAGAGTAGCTAGTTGAGCTTGCAAAGTTTGATGTGCTCTTCATTCCTCTTGTAGTTTCATCACGATTAGATCCAATTTTTGCTCCATCATTGGTTCTGATAAATCACCTTGAGCCATAAAATCTTTCATAGTTTGTTGGAACATCCTGCAAAATCTCAAACAACCTCACACACTCGAAATCTCGTTAGAGGGATGAGTGTAGCTCAAGTTTGGGTTTACAAGGCTTGCTTTTTTTTCTGTTTTGTAATCTTGCTTCTTTGTGGTTACGGTAATTGATGAAGGCCTTCTTCCAAGTGGAAAATAGACTGCACATGTTAGTTTGCTTGCTGGAAATTGTCTCTGCTAGGGTGCACGTACGAACAGGGGCTTGCTGAAGCTTTCGAGAGTAGTTCAGGGTAAGCTCGATGTGAATGCTCGCTAAGGAGGAGATTTAAGCTTGAAACTTTTAAGCATTAGTAAATCTTAAAAAGCTTAAGCTTTAGATAAAAATCTTAAGGTAATTGTTTTCTGGGCGACAGGATGGCAGCATGTGTTTGACGACATCGACAGCCGTGAGTACATCCTCCTGCCCCCGTCAACGCTGGAATTTGGAGAGCTTTAGTCCTTCTTAAGCTCTTTAAAGCTTAAGACTTCCAAACTAATTGAAATTTCTCCTCTATTTCTTCTGATAATAATCGACTTGCAAAGAAGCTTTTCGAACGGCAGACAGAGAGTGGTCCTTCGCGATCCAACAACATAGCAGGGGTTCTTCACCGCCAAGAACACGCTAGTATTGACAGTTCGTGAACTATAGAGCCCGTCCGTTCCAGGAACTTCGCCTTCGCATGAGATAGTAAGTGATTGGAAGCCCTTGATCTCAGCTTTGCTTTGATACCACTGGTGTGCAAATAGGGGGCTGGATGCGTACGTAGCGAGCGCTAGAAGGTCCCCAAGAACAAAAAAACTCTACTAAAGCTCATAAAACAAGAAGAAAGGTTTGCACGACATGAAGAAAAGAGACCAATTGAGTACAATCTCCCCCCATGCCTTATGTGAGTGCTTCACAAGGCATGTATTTATAAATTTATTCATCTCACAGCTCAAAAATAGTCCAATTTACAATTAGCATGCATTTAGCTTTTGTGTTTGCTTTTATCCAAATAAAGAATAAAGCGGTTGGGCGCCCCAAAAGTCATGAGCTATGCCCAAATACAATGTCCAATAATAAAATATTTAAACTGAGTATCTATGCACATACAAAATAATAAATATTTATCAAGTGATTCAATAAATAAGCGCACCTAAATAAATATTAGCGCCACACCTTTAGTGATAAGGCGCACGCCCATTGAAAATGATAATTTCTTCTAGGTAATATGAATACACACTATCCCCCAGTGCTTCTCAATGCCACCGCCACTTGCTCTACACATTAACTGAAGCATTCATAATTTTTAGAAAATAATAAAATTAAACCAACAAAAGTGAATACCTAGCAATCTTTAGCTACAAAATAAATAAATAGGCTAGAACTCTGTCCTAACCTTGATTTAATACGAGTGCACTCTAAACTCATAAATGTCCATTAATTTAAATATGTATTTTGCAGAATCACCTGCTATGGAATCACCCATGTGCACATTAAATTAACATGACGCCCGAAAAGGACAGGTGTCCACGTCAACTTCTCACACAAGGAATCCACCTTGTGTACGAGCCCCGATAAATAAATATAGTTTTACGAAATCCACTACAACACCTCACGGAATCCACCGTGGTCTCATAGAATCCACCGTGAAATATGCCTTCTGGCATCAGAATTGCCCGCCATAAGTATAAATGCTCATATTATCTTTTAGGGCGGAAATACCAAATTCTTCATAAGGATAAAATAGACTTCAAATTCGTGAAATAACTTGTGGATCTTGAAAAAGAGTTGCAAGTAGAAAATGAAACCCTAAGAATAAGGTGGGACCTTAAAAGAAAAACCCTAGATTTGGATGGGGTTGCTTCCTGTGCTAAAAATGCCTGATGTTGTTTCTTTTTCATTTGTGCATGCATTGATGGTTGCACAACATGAAAGATTGATTGTGCTTGCAGCAGTTAGATCTGATTGTAAATATATAATCATGATAATAAGGGAAAAGATCGCACTATGCCTCCCCCATGGCTAGACGTAGAACCTTGCTCCAAGGGGGATTGTTTTGTATTGCCACGAGGAGCTTTGGACTAGCCCCCCGATGGTGAGAGGTCACTCGGTGAGAAATCCGTTAGGCAAAAGGAGGCGGGAGTGATGGGGAGCTCTAGCTGTAAATCTCTTGATCGCTCCTAGGAATTGCCTAACCCTCACACGAATCAAGATGGGATCCTGGAGTCCCTGATATTAGTGAAGGGACAAATATCTTGGAGGGTTTCTTTTCTTCTGTGTAGAAAAAAGGAATTTTCTAGTGAATGGAGGTTTATATTTTGCATAGGCAGAAGGGAAAAATCATTGTAAATAACTTTGTGAAATATGTTTTGCCAAGAGATTGGTTTCTCTATCTTTGTATTGTGCCCTAAAAATTACGTGAAGGAACCTGTGATAACGGGTTAATTAATGAAGCTACTTTCATATGTCATAACTTAATGTGATAGATAATTAGAAAACTAAAGAAAACCGTTTGTGGGAAGCGGGTGGGCGAGATCCATGATGGATCTGTCCTACGGATGGGTGGTCCCGGTAAGATGGGAGCTTCTCTCAAGAGATTGAACGAAACATTAATTAGGAAAATTTAGGTAGAGCCGAGCATTGACTTACCTAGGGTCAAGTCTTAAAACTTTGGTCGAAAATTATCTTAGGAAAAAAGGTGCGACGGTTGTGCCAGAACTCCGTTAGGTTCCCTAAATCCTAACTAGTACTGGAAAAAAAGTGTTATACTCCATAAATTAAGGGTAACTATGATCACTCCAATCAGACGAGAAGCCTTGTGGGACACCTCCGATGGAGCTAGCTAATGTATCGAGACCTCAATTGTCAAATTAGGACTCCGAACTTGCAGGTTGATCATTGTGGGGACGGTCGGTATCTTTTGTTGGGTGGACTTTGGGAAACCTAGATGATATACCCCATGCATTCTCGCGAGTGATAGGCAAAGCCTTCTAGGATAGTTTCCCCATGGACCACTAAAATGTGCTGCAAGGGAATTGTTAGGTAGGCACATGACACGTGGTATCAAAGCCTAATTGAAATTTAAAATATCTATGGTTTTTAAGACCAATTGTTCTAAGTAATAATCAACCTACTAATTGTTAAGGGATAAACTTTGGCAAAATAATGAAACATGGAACCAGTTCCTTGTTTTTCGAGCAATGTACACATCTGCACACTGAACTCCACGGATGACGAGTGGAGAAGAGAAATAATGAGGATACTCTATTACCTATACAATCCATCCCCTATGAATCATGAAAGAAGATGGTTTTGGGATGAGCATTACTATTACATCAAGTCCAATCAATTCTTCAACATGCAGACTAATTTGAAATGCCTTGAATGGATGGAAAATTTAAAATTAGTTAAGGCCTTTATCTTTTGTCCATCTAGAAGGAATCCAACTATGATTACCAGTGGTTTAGGCAGATAGGTCTAGACCATTATGTCTATGAGAAGATACTAAAGGTAATCCTAGCTGACAAGATTATAATCCAAGGACGTCGTAAGTATCGAGATTACCGTATCCATGGTTTTCCAAATCTACCATTTCCATAGTATAGGTTTTTTGACATAGACAGCAATTGGCCTACTTTCTTTTACATCAATGTAACTAATATCCATCCCTGAAAAAGAAAGATATAATGATATCCTGTTTTGAAAATTGGACATAGCATCCAGCCTATCCTATCGATGCTGATATATCTCTACTTGTAAACATCTACCATTTGTAAATATCCCTTACTTGTAAAAATCATAGCATATGACTAATGATAATAAAAGATAACAACGTCTAGATTTTGTAAAAATATTGTGATCTTTGGCCCGTCATTGTTTTATAAAAATAGTAAGGTATGCTAATGTGAAAACCAAGCTGAAAAGTTTAAGCACTAAACTAAATCATGAAACTTATAATAACCCATGGTAATACATCTATCGCTAGTCCAACTAAAATTCAGGAGAATAAGTATCTCCTTAAGCAAGTTAAGCCACTGAAATTCAATGGTAAGGGCAAAGACGTTGAAGATGAGGTAGACATTTGGATTGAGACCATGAAGGACTACTTTACTGCCATAGGAACTACCCCTGTTAATCAAGCTATGATCACCAATTTGAAATTGACTAGTGAGGCATGCCTATGGTGGAAACTGTGGTGTAAAGACCAGGGACTTACTGAGACAGCTATTACTTGGGAAAAGCTGAATGAAGCTATGCATGGTCGATATTTGCCACCAACTTATCAAACACTAAAAATAAATGAGTTATTTAACTTAAGACAGCTGGGAATGAGCCTGGAGGCATATTACTCAAAGTTTATCTCACTACTTAAATATGTGCCTTCTATCAGGTGCCTAAGTTTTGTCATAGATTGAATGCTCCTCTGAACACATGCCTTCAATCTATGTGCCCAACTGATCTGCAAGATTCTTTGATTTGTGCAGCACCTCTTGTTCAGGAGATTCAGTCAAAGCCAAGGAATAATAAGCTCTAGAATCAGAACAAAGGGACTTCACGGGGCTATGTTAAGCAAGCCCAAGGTCAGCGTCCACTTGGTCAAGGAAAGAGGGCCAAAACAAATGCAATCATACCTACATGAAGTAACTCAAGAGTACCTAGGTGTTTCCATTGTAATGAGCCGTGCCACTTTAAAAGATAGTGCCCAAAGCTTGGCAAAATTCCTTGCCAAGGATAGTACAGAGGTCAAAACCAAGCTTCAGTTGCAAAAGGAAAAGCATTTTTTGTAATAATTCTTAAAGAGCATGAAGAAGAGGGAAACCCAACTATGGAAGCCGATATGGAGAGGGCATCAGTTCACACCACCCTCCATAGGAAAGGCTCAAATTGCCAATTTTCGGTGATTCAAACACCAACAAAATATCAAGTTAAGTCCTTTAAAATTTTGATTGACTGTGGAAGCACACATTCGTTCATGTCACCAAAGTGTGCCAAGAAATTAGATATAGACACAATACCTACATCTAGGTAGCTTGTGGAACTTGCTAATGGAAAAGTAATCCTATCTACTCAGCAAACTTGCAAAGTGACATTTAGCGCAATCTCTCTGAAATGGGATCTAGAATCATGAATTTAGGGGCCTACGAATGTCTATTGGATATGGACTAGCAAATCCCCAATGATGCACATATTCAGTGCAGAAAAGGCCAGGTGACTTTTCAAAACCTAAACGAGGAAAAAGTGATGACCCAAGGTGAGGCAAGAAAACCCCAAGTTCAACTAGCCAAATCATCTCGCATAATAAAAGGGTTAAGAAAAGGATTACTTGTGTATCTCATAAAATTAAATAAGATTCAACAAAATAAACAAGATGAGGGAGAGCTATATTGGTTGAAGGAATATGATGGCATCTTCCTAGAAGGGCTAATTGAATAACCACATCGAAGAGAAGTCAATCATGAGATCAGACTTGAACCAAGAGCCGCTCCAATCGCTAAGAGTCCGTATAAAATGTCTATCCCTTGAGCAATTGAGTTGAAAGAGCAACTCAAGCAGTTACTAGATCAAGGATACATCAGACCCAGTAATTCGCCATAGGGATCCCCAGTATTGTTTCAAAAGAAAAAGGACAGAACTCTCCACCTTTGCATTGATTATCAGGTCTAAACTAGGTAATAATCAAGAATAAGTATCCAATCCCAAGAATAGACAAGCTACTTGATAGGCTGCAAGGGGCAAAAATCTTTTCCAAGATTGATCTCCAAATTTTCTATTACCAAATAAGGATCAACGAAGAAGATATCCCCAAAACTACCTTCAATACCAGATATGGTCATTTTGAATTCCTTGTAATGTCTTTCGGTCTAACTAATGCCCCTACTACATTTAATAGATTAATGCATGGTATTTTTGGCCTTATCTTGATGAGTTTTTCCTAGTCTTTTTTGATGACATCCTAATATACTCCAAGAGAGACGAAGACCATGAGCTACAATTGTGTATCGTGCTAGACACAATGAGGATGCACAAGCTCTATGCAAAGAAAAAGAAGTGTACGTTTTTCAAAAGACATATGAATATCTCAGATTCATAGTATTTGCTAAAGGAATATCTGTAGACCCAGCCAAAGTTAGAGATGTTCAAGAGTGGCAACCTCCAATGACAGTTAAGGAAGTGAGAAGTTTTTAAAGGATGACTAGATAGTATAGAACTTTCATTAAAAAATTACGTCCTAATAGTTGCACCTCTCAATGATTTGTTGAAAAAGTAAACTACCATTGTATGGATGCCCATTGAGCAAGCTAGTTTTGAGCAACTCAACTCAAGAAAATTTTGGTAACAGCACCCATTTTAAAGTTACCTGACCTAAGTTAAGAGTTTGAGGTCAACAAATGCAAGTTCTCTTGCACTAGGTTGTGTGCTTATGCAACAATGCCATCCGATATCCTATTCCTCAAGGAAACTGAAAATCCATAAGAGGAATTACGCCACCCATGATCTCGAGCTATTAGCTATGACCCATGCTCTCAAATTGTGGCGACACTATCTGCTTGGAAGCAAGTTTACTTTAGTCACTTACCACAAAAGTCTCAAATGGATCTTTACTCAACCAGACCTCAACATGAGGTAGCGTCGATGGATTGAAGTCTTGCAAGAATTTGATTTTGAAATTAAGTTCAGACTTGGAAAAGAGAATGTGATTGCTGATTCATTAAGTCATAAAGATTTTCTGAATGCACTTATCATGGAAGAGCTATCTAAAGGAGAGACTTTAGCTACCATGATATTGATGCCTAGCAATCCAGTCATTGAGCTAGCCAAAGAAGAGTTAGACAAGGATCCTAAGTGTCAACTAATGCTTAGAGAAATCCTAATTAAGGACACTGATCCTAAGCTCAAAGTCAAATACCAAAATTTCACTGTGGGGATGATGGACTTGTCTATTTTAGGACAAGGCTCTGCATTTCCCTCAGTCAAGTGCTAAAAAAGAAGATATTATGGGAAGCCCATGACTCCCCATTCTCAAGACATCCTAGCTATGCAAAAACTCTTAATACAGTCAGGAAAAGTTACTACTGGGAAATACTAAAGCATGATGTACTCAGATATGTTACTAAGTGCCTAAGTTTCCAGCGGGTGAAAGCTGAGCGTGTCAAAATGCCAAGCAAGCTCCAATCACTTGATATTCCACAAATGAAATGGGAGTTCATCAGTATGGATTTCATAGTTGGCTTACCTTCTATTCAAGGAGGGTATAATTTAATCATGGTGATTGTGGATATGCTGACAAAGGTCATCATCTTATCCGAGTCAAGAACAACTACAAAGCTTCAAATATTGCACAACTATTTGTGAAAGAAATCTTTAGGCTTCATGGATTGCCTAAATGGATCATTAGTGACCGCAACTCTCTATTTACATCACATTTCTAGAGAAGCTTATTTGAAGCAATTGAAACGTAGCTTTACTTTAGCACAGCTTACCATCCCCAAAATTGATGGTCAAACAGAGTGAGTTAATCATGTCATTGAAGATATACTAAGAGCTCACTATTCCAGAGAACCAACAAGGTGCATACATTATCTGCCCTTAGTAGAATTTTCCTACAATGCATCATATCACCAGAGTCTTCGAATGACTCCATTTCAAGCATTGTATGGGCAAGATTGTTTGATGCCACTAAATTTCTCTGATCCAAGCCTAAAGGTTGAGGCTTCTAAGAAAATGCTAGAAGACATGGATGATCAGGTCAAAATTATTAAACAAGACATCCAAGCTGCCAAAGACCGCCAAAAAGCTTATAGTGATCTAGGACAGCAAGAGCGTTATCTTCCAAGAGGGAGACATGGTTTTCATCTGTGTACACCCAAAGAAGAGTTCTCTGTCATTGGGAAAGTTCAAAAAGTCGAGTCCAAGGTATTGTGGACCATACAAGGTTCTCAAATGCCTAGGAGCTAATGCCTACAAATTGTAACTTCCTAATCATGTGAAAGTCCACAATATATTTCACATTAGTCTTCTTAAAGCTTATGTGGCAAATCAAGATCAAAACATTGGGTTTGCACATGTGTAGTCAAATCTTCTCTCAAGGTTGACCACATGCTCATGCTTCTTCAAACTATCTTTTAGATAGAAGCTTGGTCCTATATAGAAGCACATGGACAAGCTCTACCTTCTTAAAGAGAGCCCACTGATAGAAGAGGTGTTTCATGCTTGAGCACATGGCCAAGCTCTACCTCAAGGAGGAAAGAGAGTCAAACCCTATCTTTGTCTTTGAGACATCTTAGGAAATAGAGCTTCAACACATACTAAATCCCATAATAACCATCTCTTTTTAACACACCTTTGAGGTGTCTCTAGGATAGAGCTTGAACACGTGATCAAGCTTGAATAAACCTCTCTTCCTTTTTTGGGGAGGAGGGAAGAGGGGGGAGGGGGAGAGCTTGGTAAGGGAGCGCTTGGGCACACAACCAAGCTAGTGGTAATCCCCTCCTTTATTATGTGGCTTTAATATGTCCTTGTGCCACAGCTTGTTGACCAGATGCTCAAGCTTTCCCGACCCTTGTGTCAAAATTTGAATCCTAGTTGAAGCTTGTAGAAGAGGGAGGTGACAACTTTAATGTTTGAAAATCAAAAAAGTCTTTGTTAGAGATATACTTCTTTATATTTAAGATGTAAATTTGAAACTCCAAATTTTAAGGTATTTAATAGTATAACCAAGAGAGTTGGAATTGATTAAATCTTAAATGCAATCACTATGAGGTTAAATACTTTACACCATAAAATTAGGATCTTGAAAGCATAGAACATTGGGTTTGCAAATGTGTAGTCAAACCTTCTCTCACGCTTGACCACATGCTCATGCTTCTTCGGCCTATCTTTTAGATAAAATCTTGGTCCTAGATAGAATCACATGGAGAAGCTCTACCTTCTTAAAGAGAGCTCACTGATAGAAGAGTTGTTACAAGCTTGAGCACATGGACAAGCTCTACTTCTTAAAGAGAGCCCACTAATGGAAGAGGTGTTACAAGCTTGCACACATAGCCAAGCTCTACCTCAAGGAGGAAAGGGAGTCAAACCCTATCTTTGCCTTTAAGACATCTTAGGAGATAGAGCTTCAGCACACACTAAAGCCCATAATAACCATCTCTTTTTAACACACCTTTGAGGTGTCTCTAGGATAGAGCTTAAGCACATGATCAAGCTTGAATAAACATCTACAGGGAGAGCTTGGTAAGAGGGAACTTGGGGACATGACCAAGCTAGTGGTAATCCCCTGATTTATTAAGTGCCTTTAAGATGTCCTTGTGCCACAGCTTGTTGACCACATGCTCACCCGGCCCTTGTGTCAAATTTGGAATCCTAGTTGAACCCCGTAGAAAAGGGAGGTGACAACTCTAATGTTCAAAAATCAAAAACTCTTTGTTAGATATATACCTCACAGTACTTAAAATGTAAATTCAAAATTCAAAATTTTGAGGTATTTAAAAGTACAATTAGAATTGATTGAATTTTAAATGTAATCACTATGAGGTTAAATACTTTACACCATAAAATTAGAATCTTGAAAGCATAAAACATTGGGTTTACATATGTGTAGTCAAACCTTCTCTCGAGCTTGACCATGTGCTCATGCTTCATCAAACTATCTTTTAGATAGAAGCTTGGTCCTATATAGAAGCACACGGACAAGCTCTACCTTCTTAAAGAGAGCCCACTAATAGAAGAGGTGCTACAGGCTTGAGCACATAGCCAAGCTCTACCTCAATAAGGAAAGAGAGTCAAACCCTATCTTTGTCTTTGAGACATCTTAGGAGATAGAGCTTGAGCACACACTAAGGCCCATAATAACCATATCTTTTTAACACACCTTTGAGGTGTCTCTAGGATAGAGCTTAAGCACATGATCAAGCTTGGATAAACCTCTCTTCCTTTTGGGGAGGAGGGGAGAGGGGGAGGGGGAGAGCTTGGTAAGAGGGAGCTTGGAGCTAGCGGTAATCCCCTCCTTTATTATGTGTGTTTAAGATGTCCTTGTGCCACAGGTTGTTGACCACATGCTCAAGCTTTCCCGACCCTTGTGTCGAAATTGGAATCCTAGTTGAAGCCCGTAGAAAAGGGAGGTGACAACTCTAATGTTCGAAAATCAAAAAATTCTTTGTTAGAGATATACCTCACAATACTTAAAATGTAAATTCAAAATTCAAAATTTTGAGGTATTTAAAAGTACAATTAGAAGTGATTAAACTTTAAATGCAATCACTGTGAGGTTAAATACTTTACACCATAAAATTAGAATTTTGAAAGTATAGAACATTGGGTTCACACATGTGTAGTCAAACCTTCTCTCGAGCTTTGACCACGTGCTCATGCTTCTTCAAACTATCTTTTAGATAGAGGCTTGGTCGTATATAGAAGCACTTGGACAAGCTCTACCTTCTTAAAGAGAGGCCACTAATAGAAGAGGTGCTACAAGCTTGAGCACATAGCCAAGCTCTACCTCAAGGAGGAAAGAGAGTCAAACCCTATCTTTGTCTTTGAGATGTCTTATGAGATAGAGCTTCAACACACACTAAGGCCCATAATAATCATCTCTTTTTAACACACCTTTGAGGCATCTCTAGGAAGCTTGGATAAACCTCTCTTCCTTTTGGGGAGGGGGAGAGCTTGGTAAGAGAGAGCTTGGGCACCCAAGCTAGTGGTAATCCCCTCCTTTATTATGTGGCTTTAAGATGTCTTTGTGCCAAAGCTTGTTGACCACATGCTCAAGCTTTACTGGCCCTTGTGTCAAAATTTGAATCCTAGTTGAAGCATGTAGAAGAGGGAGGTGACAACTCTAATGCTCAAAAATGAAAAAATAGTTTGTTAGAGATATATCTCTTTATAGTTAAGATGTAAATTCAAAATTCAAATTTTGTGTTATTCAATAATACAACCAGGAGACTTAGAATTGATTGAAGTTCAAATGCAATCACTGTGAGGTAAATACTTTACACCATAAAATTAGAATCTTGAAAGCACAAAACATTGGGTTTTGTCAAACCTTCTATCAAGCTACACCATGTGCTCATACCTCTTCAAACTATCTTTTAGATAGAAGCTTGGTTCTATATAGAAACACATGGATAAGTTCTACCTTCTTAAAGAGAGCCCATTGATAGAATAGGTGCTATAGGCTTGAGCACATAGCCAAGCTCTACCTCAAGGAGGAAAGAGAGTCAAACCCTATCTTTGTCTTTGAGATGACTTAGGAGATAGAGCTTGAGCACACACTAAGACCCATAATAACCAACTTTTTTCAACATACCTTTAAGGTATCTCTAGGATAGAGCTTGAGCACGTGATCAAGCTTGGATAAACCTCTCTTCCTGAGATGTCATTGTGCATTGCCCACATGCTCAAACCCTCTCTTCATAGGGGACATCTCTTTTAGATAGAGCTTGAGCATGTGGTTTATTTCCCTCCATCGAGAGGTTTATGAGACACAATGAGAATAGCAATGTATAAGTAATCCCCCTCCACCGATATGTTTATGAAACACATATTGAGCAACTTGCATCAATACTTTAACTTGGGTGCAAGGAGCTTAGCAAGAAACCGAGACAACAAATCTTGGACACACGCTCAAGATTCTATCAACCATCTCCTTTATTATGTGGCTTTAAGACGTCTTTGGGAGGGAACTTGAGCATGTGCTTAAGCTCATATGAACTCTATCTTTATGGGGAAAGAGGTTGTCAAGATAATCTCCCCCTCTCCCTTTCAAGGCATGGCAAAATAGTTTCTCATCTATCATTGAGATGGTCATCTTCTTACAAACATGTTCCTTATGACTCTCATCCACTTTAATTTTCAAATCCTTGTCACACAAATAATAGTGATTATGAATCATCTCTTTCCTTTTGTGAGAGGTGCTTCATAAGGTAGGTTCCTAGTTTCTCATTTCTAGTTTGGATGTATTTGAGGGAGAGCTTGAGCCTATGATTAAGCCCATGTCAACCTTCTTTGTTTGATATGATTATGAGTTGTAAGTGAGATAGAGAGGAGGGGAACTTTGCAAGATAGTGGGAGAGAGCTTGATCACATACTAAAGCATGTATAGACCCTCTCCATTTTTATTTCATCTTGAGATATCCTTGGGTTAGAGAATGTGCACATCCTCAAGCTTGTATCAACCCTCTCTTTACAAATGAGGAGTGCATAGTTTCTCTTGTCTCTTTCACATGTATTTGAGAGAGAGCTTGAGCATGTGATCAAGCCTATCGCAACCCTCTTATTTGATGTGAGTCTAATGTGTTTTTTTAGGTAGAGGGAGGGCAATCTATAAACACGGTGGGATAGAGCTTGATGATGCATATTTTAAGTAGAGGGGAGGACAACAATAAAGATGGTGGGACAGAGCTTGACCATGTGCTGAAGCCTATATAGACCCTCTACATTTTTTTGACTTTGAGATCTCTTTGGGATAAAGCTTGAGCATGTGCTCGAGCATGCATCAATATGTCTCTGTATGGGGGAGGAGCTTGGTAACATTATTTCCCTTCTTTGTTTGATGTGAGTCTGATATGCCTTAGATAGAGAGGAGGGAAACTTGTAAACATGGTGGGTTAGAGATTGATGATGCATAATTTAGGTAGCGGGAGGGCAATATGTAAAGATCGCTTGACCTTGTGCCCAAGCCTATATAAAGCCTCTCCATTTTTTTGACTTTGAGATCTCTTTGGGATAAAGCTTGAGCATGTGCTCAAGCGTGCATCAATAGTCTCTGTATGGGGGAGGAGCTTGGTAACATTCTTTCCCTTCTTTGTTTGATGTGAGTCTGATATGCCCTAGATAGAGAGGAGGGAAACTTGTAAACATGGTGGGGTAGAGATTGATGATGCATAATTTAGGTAGCGGGAGGGCAATATGTAAAGATCGCTTGACCTTGTGCCCAAGCCTATATAAAGCCTCTCCATTTTTTGGCTTTGACATCTCTTTGGGACCAACATTCTCTCTATGGGGGAGGAGCTTGGTAACATTCTTCCCCTCTATCTTTGAGTGCAGCATGGTAGTTTCCCCTTTCTTATTGAGGTGTTTGAGATAGAGCCTGAGCTCTTACTCAAGCTTGAACAATATCTTTTTTATATGGATTTTTTTAATATCTTTGAGACATAACTTGAGCATGTGCTCAAGCTTGTATCAACCCTTTCTTACCAGGGGAGGAGCCTCAGAAGATAGGTTATTGGTGTCTGCTTTCCACTCCTATCCCCTTTAGATGTATCTAGGGACAGAGCTTGAGCATGTGATCTAGCCTATAATTATCTTCTTTGTTTGCCATGACTACAAGGTGTCTTTGAGACAGAGAGGAGGGAAACTAGGCGTTTTGATATGACACTTTGATATGTCTTTGGGTTGTAGCTTGTGCATCTTCTTAAGATTGTAAAAACCCTCTCCTTAGGGGGGAGGATCCTCTCAAGAGTGTTTACCCTCCCCCTTGGAAGGCATGGAAAAATATTCTCCTCTCTCATTGATATGGCTATGAGACAATGCACATCAATCTTGTATCCAAACCCTATCTATATGATATGACATTTTCATATGCCTCTAGAAAATAGCTTAATAATATGCTCAAGCTTGTATCAACCCTATATGTAAGGGGAAAGGCTTGTATCTATTGATTGCAACATTGTAGTTTCTCCTCTCTCATTAAGATGTCTTTTGCATATGAATTTCTTACATGTCATTGAGAGAGAGCTTCAGTATATGCTCAATCCTTTATTTCTGGGGAGGAGCTTTGCAAGATAGGCTTATAGTCTCTCTTGTCTCTTTAAGATATATTTGAGATCGAATTTGAGCATGTGATCAAGCCTATAGCAACCTTCTTTGTCTGATATGAGTTTGATGTGTATTTTTGGTAGAAGGTAGGGCAACATGTAAAGGCGATGGGACAGAGCTTAAGCATGTGCTCAAGCTTGTATCAACCCCCACTCTATGGGAGTGGATGGTGGTGATATTCTATCCCCTCTATCTCTAAGTGCAACATGGCAGTTTCCCCTCTCTCATTGAGGTGTCCATGAGATAGAGCTTGAGCTCTTGCTCAAGCTTATATCAACACATCTTTTTTATATGACTATCCTAAATATCTTTGAGACATATCTTGATCATGTTCTTATATCAATCCTTCCTTTTCCAAGGGAGACGCTTCATAGGATAGGTTCATGGTATCTCAATTCCCCTCATTTCTCTTGTAGATATATTTGAGAGATAGCTGTCCACTTTTATGTGACCTTGAGGTAATTTTGAAAGAGACCTTGTGAAACGTGTTCTTGAGCATTTATAAACCCTCTCTTTATGGGGGAGGCACTTGGTAATATTGTTTTTCCTCTATTGCTATGTGCAACATGGTAGTTTCTCCTCTATCATGGAGATGTGTATGGGATGCATCTTGAGCACATACCCATGCTCATATCAAGGTTGTCTTTTTTATGTGAATTTCTAGCCAAAGACTAAGCTTGTATTAACCCTTTCTTTAAGGTGAAAGGATCCTCACAATATAGGTTCCTAGTATCTCCTTTCCACTCCTTTCTCTTTTAGGTGCATTTTTTAGAGAGCTCTCCACTTTTGTGTGACCTTGAAGTCATTTTGAGACAAACATTGTGAAGTGTGTTCTCAAGAATGTAAAAAACCTCTCTTTACAGGGGAGATGCTTGGGAATATCGTTTTGCCTCACCTCTAAGTGCAACATGGTAGCTTCACTCTATCATAGAGATGTGTATGAGATGGACATTGAGCACATGCCCATGCTTGTACTCTTTGGGGTAGAGCTTGAGCATGTGCTCAAGCCTTTATTAACCCCCTCTCTATGGGGGTGGGTCTTGGTAACATTCTATCCCCTCTATCTCTAAGTGAAATGTGGTAGTTCCCCCTCACTCATTGAGGTGTCCATGAGAGATAGAAATATCTTTGAGACATAGCTTGAGCATGTGCTCAAGCTTGTATCAATCCTTCATTTTTGAAGGGAGGCGCACCATAGGATAGGTTCATGGTATGGATATTGTGCATATGCTAAGCCTATATATACCCTCTCCACTTTTATGTGACTTTGGGGGTTCTCATTGAGATAGCTATGAGACAACATGCTTGAGCATGTCCTCAAGCTTGTATCCGAAACCTTTCTATTTTATATGACACTTTGATATGTCTTTAGGTTGTAGCTTATACATCTTCTTGAGATTTTAAAAACCCTCTCCTTAGGGCAGAGGAGCTTCTCAAGAGTTTTCACCATGTCAGAGGCAGATGGGAAACAATATTACCAAGCTCCTCCTTGGCGAAGAGGGTTGATACAAGCTTGAGCATGTGCTCAAGCTTCGTCATAAAGAGACCTCAAATTCACATAAAAATACCTCAAACTCCCATTATCTCACCAAGCTACCATCCCTTGTGTGTTACAGACACCTTAAAGTCATATCACACAAAGAATATTTACATCATATAACTTCCCTTTTTATCTTTTAAATTTCCATAGGCAAAGCTTGGTCTAGTGCTTACATAATTGACATTATTTGTGCAAAAAGTATTAGAAAAGTCAAGTGGATGTGAGTTGTAAGGAACATTATTTGTGACTGCAGCATTATAGCTTCTCCTCTCTCATTGAGATGTTCTATGGAGGAGCTTCACAGAAGATGCTCAATCTTGTAACAACCCTACCTTTCCAAGGGAGGAGCTTCCCAAGATACGTTCTCGGTATCTCCTTTACCCTCATTTCTTTTTTAGATGCATTTGAGAGAGAAAAAGAGAGAGCCTATGATCAAGCCAATAATGACCTTCTTTATTTGATATGACTTTTAATGTGACATTGATATAGAGGGGCTAGCTTGTCTACCACCACTCTTGGATTCTTGCATGATGACCAAGGTGGGGACTTGTCCCATCCACTATTCTCCATATTTTCAAAGATGCCATACATCATCTAGGATTATGTTAATCAAAAATATTAGCTTAATATAGTCCCTCATGGAGGCTATATAAGGAGCCCATGGAGATGTAAAGAGCCACAATGACAAGCACATGAGAGAACTCTAGAATACCCTCATGCTGTTCCATCTCTTTGAGGTAAGCTATGAGTGAGTCTCTTTTATTATATAGCATAATGGCAAGCTTCCTCTCTCTCTCTCTCTCTCTCTCTCTCTCTCTCTCTCTCTCTCTCTCTCTCTCTCTCTCTCTCTCTCTCTCTCTCTCTCTCTCTCATATTCTAATATGTTGTCTAAACCATATGTACTCTCTTCTAATTCTCCCTCTACATTCATACTTAAACTTATTGAGTAAGACTTGTCATATGCTCTATTAGTGGGGAATCTTTATTTTCTCATGTTATATATATGTTCATGGGAGAATTTAGAAGTCATCACCTCTCTTAACTTTTTGTCATCTTCATTTCCATTAAGATGGGCTACAAATTCTCTCTTGTGAAGTTGTATTTTTTGTTCTTTCCATTCTCTTTGAGGAAAGGGATGTCCTAACCCATCCTCCCTTTGGCTAGGTTGTGTCCCTCTTTAGCTCTCTTAGTGAGGATTGGAAGCTGGGTGGATAAGAGGCAACCCATTCATCTTTTAATCTCCCATTATTTGTACCCCCACTGAGGAGTTCTCAAGCTACGCTCTACAATTCCTATGAATGAAGAAACATCTAAGAAGTTGTTCTCTTCTTCAATGAGTGTTTGTCAAGGGATCGCTAAGGAAGAATCTTCATCAAACCCTATTGAATGGATTCATTGCTCAAGAGTACCTTTATGGTCTCCAAATGAAGCTCAAGAGAAGAATAATCTTTATCGACAAATGGTACTTATGTGGGTAAAGCAAGTTAATTACACACACCCTTCTTTGCTTCAAGAGAAATCTTGTTCTCATCAAGTCTCTAGGTCAAGGCATTGTGTTGAGTGCTTGGTATCTAGTGTAAAGACACTCCCTGAGGAGATTCGTCTTCAAGTGGTGAAGGTGCTTTCAAATTCGGAGATTAACAAGTTTTTGGAGGGGGAGTTACATATCAATGGTGTGCAGTATTGGCGAGAGACTACATATGGTGATACGCTTCAACTACTACTAGCAAGAAGGCTCAAAGTAATTGAGAAGGTAGCTATCAAAGCCTATGAACTTTACAAGGTTGATGATGGTCACACCAAAGCTAGGCTAATCACTGGTGAGCAAATCTTTCACATCTCCCAAATGGTGGGATCTAAGAGGCTAGAGCTTCAACAACACGCTTCATGAAAGTTTGTAGTGGAAATTTGTAATTAATGCATAAATGAATACTCCTATTTTCTACAACTTTCAATCAGTTCAAAACATTAGGGTAGATGTGTGCATTAGTAGAAATATAAATTTTCATTATCTTCTATTTTGGAGCTAAGAGGTTGAGAGAGATCTTGTTGTCCCCCGATCCCATAATATTCATTATTTTGGATTATAGCATCTCCTTTAATGTGCACATATTCATTCTACTCTAAGTGCATCCCATAAACCATAGGGATTTGTACGGACCTATCCATCCTCTTGCTAGGCAAACCCTGCATATAACAGTTACCACAAAGCTCAGGTTCCAAAATATCATAAGGGGCTTATTGGGCCCTCATCGTCTTGCTGAAATTAATGCATCTGTGAATCCATTTATTCTACCCTTAATAAGATATGACTTGGGCCTAGATGTGTTCATCTTTGTTTTGTATTGAGCTAGATCAACATCTTCCTATCATGGCTTTTTCAATTTTTTTTGGGCACAAAGGGGAGAAAGCTCTAGACTTTTTGGATGACTTAGAAATGGCCTTCCTAGTCACAAGCTGGGATGATGAAGCAACCAAAGTATGGGCCTTCTCTTTAGTTCTAAAATGCGATGCTCGAGTGTGGTATTAAGCTCTCCCGGAGGCTACAAGGGATAGCTGGGAGGATCTCAAGACCACATTCTTGAACAAGTACCAAGATATAGAGCCTCTTGAAGATATTTGGAGACAACTCCTAGATCTTCGCCAAACCTTACCAAGAGAGTACCAAGCATATGAAGGCATGCTTATAAATTTGTGGGATAACTGGACAACCTCCTTAGCCAAGGGAGAGAGAGTACCTGATTGCCTTAAGAAAGATTGTTTTCTAGCCGGACTCCACCCTCTACTAAGAGAGAAGGTCAAAGGCAAGTTTCCCACATCCTATGAAGAATCAGTCACTTATGCTAGGGAGAAAGATAGAAAACCGAAGTATCAAGCCCAATTGAAGCGGCGAGTTAAGCCCATGCAAGTTTTACCAACCATGCCAAGGCCTAGAGAAATAGCAGAGGCCCCACCTGAACCAGAGATGCCACAACAAGAGCTCCTACAATGCACTACTAATCAACTTGAAAGCCTTTCATTGAATTTAGTGCAAGGAGGTCCAAGGAGACAAAAAATAGAGTATGTTTGCTATAATTATGGGGAGACTGGCCATGGTATATACTTCGCTCTCATCCGAGGCGTCTGCCAGGAAATGGGTTCCAACCAAGAAGGAGGGGAAAAAAAGTAACACCACCTAGGGAGAGGCTTGTTCCACCGAATCCAGGGCCTCCACCGCCGGTTCAAGTTCTCCAGCATCTTTGACCACTTGCAGAGGTGTCGCCCTTTCCTGTCCAGTCGACAGAGAATTGTGATGTCAGGATGATCTGTTTGGATGAGAGTGATATCAAAGGGAAGGCCAAAGTAGCAAAGTTTGAAGCAATGCCAGTGAAGAAAGCCCGTAGAATTGAGAGGATGGAGCTTTCACCACTAGAGAAGGTTGAAAATATAGAAGAAGAGCCAGAGTCTTCAAAGGCTGCAAAGACAGACATCAGTAAAAAGAGGAGGGCTCAATCACGCCGACGCATTGAGCCAAATGATTTTTCCCTAGGTAAAGGTACTAGAGCTTATGATTTGCTTGCTGATGTGAGGAATCAAGGGCCAGAAATTTCATGGCCACAATTATTACATCTATCTCCAACAGTGCGGTGACAATGGTCAAAGATGGTAAGCATTAGACCCATGAAGAATAGACACATGAATGCAATCCAGGATAGAAAGATGAAATATAATGTGCCTCTAGTGGAAGCCGAAATCAATGGGCAGAGAGTATCAAAGACATATGTGGATGGAGGTGCAGACATTTGTGTCATGAGGGAAAGGTTGATGCATAGTTTGGGATTAGAGGTAAATGAAACTACTGAATTTGGGGCCAAAATGGCTAACAATGTAGTAGTAAATTGTTTGGGAGTAATAAAGAAAGTCAAGGTAAAGGTATCTAGAGTGCAATTGGAGCTTGACATGTATGTGATGCCAGTGAAGGGGGACGGCTATCCACTCATTCTCGGGTGACCATGGCTAATGGAAATGAAAGCCAAAAAAGATTGGGAGATAAGGGCTTTAGAGCTAAGGCCACAGAAGGGACTATAGAAAAAATGGAAGAGCACTATCTACAACATGAAGGAGGGTCGACAAGAGGATCTTGTGTTAGAGACCATCACTGATGAATGGAGTTCCAACAAGGATTGGTCATCTATGACAGAGGGCGAGTCTTCTAATGAGGAGGAAGACAGCTCTCTAGAACTGATGGGGATTACATTGAAAGGGCTTTCTAGTCGTGAAATTCCGTAGTAGCTTCCAAAGGTCAAGGAGGGGATAGAAAAAATGTTGGCTAAGGATTTATTAGCTTAGGAGAAGGCAGTCTACATGGAAGTGGTGATAAAACACTCTTCACTTTTTATTTCTGATTATGAACACATCACAGGTGTGACAATAGTACAACATCACATTAATCGAAAAGATGGAGCAAGGCCAGTGGTGTAGCGACTATGATGGTTGGGAGTAGTTCAACAAAATGCTCTACTCACTAAGGTGCAGCGACTTTTGAAGGTAGGTTTTATCTATCCAGTAGGGGACTCGGAGTGGGTTTCACCTGTAGTTGTGACACCCAAGAAGAACAAAAAATGGCAGATTTATGTGGACTGCAAGTCGCTAAATGCTGCAACAAAGAGAGATCACTTTCCTCTTCCCTTTCAAGATGAAATACTCAACGAGGTGGCCGTGCATGAGAGATACACTGTTTATGATGAGTATTCAGGTTATTTCCAGATCCGAATAGCTGAGAAGGATCAACAAAAGACCACCTTCATCACGCCTTGGGGGTGTTTTTCTTACAAAGTAATGCCATTTGGATTAACAAATGCCCCAACTACCTTCTAGCAATTCATGAATTATGTCTTCCAACCATATTTTGGGAAGTCCATCAGGATATTTATTGATGATTTTTGTATTTATAGTTCTAAGGCTCTACATCTAGGGAAGGTGGATAAGGTTTCAACCTCCTCGCACAAATGGGGGGTAGCTAAACCATGAGAAGTGTCGTATTGGCGAAAGTAGTGTAACTTTGTTAGGGCATATCGTAAGTGAGAGGGACATTGAAGTAGATCCAAACAAAATTAAGGCCCTATTGGTGGTGCCATCACCATCTTCTGTGAAGCAACTAACCTCTTTCATTCAGAAGGTGCAATATATGGGGCGGTTCATTCATCTCCTCTCCCAATTAGTGTCTCCACTGCAACAGTTGACCCACTCTGAGGAGCTCCTATGGTGTGACGAAAGCAAAAGGTGTTTTCACGAGGTGAAGAAGGCTCTCAACACCCTTTCTATAATTTTATAGCCTTGCTAGGATCAAGAGTTTTTTGTCAACCTGAGTTTTGGGGAAGATGCTCTAGGGGCATCAGTAATACAAAAGGATGCTAAAACTGGCCTGATGAGGCCAATTTACTTTTCTAGCAGAGTAATGACAGCATCAGAATGAGGGTACAAGATGGTGGAGGTGATGGTTTTGTGTCTAATGTTTGTTGTAAGAAAGTTTCATCCTTATCTTCTCCCTAGGCCATTCACAGTGATCACAACAGAAGAGCATTTTCCCTATGTCTTACAGCACATGGATGTTTTAGCCAGAATTGCTAAGTGGCTGATACAACTCCAATAGTTTAACTACACCTTCAAGGTGGAGGACTCTACTCAAGCCTGCCTAGCTGATTTGTTGACCCATAGATGCCATCAAAAGAAGGAAAAAGAGAAGGGAAAAGTAAACGAGGAGACATCTCCTCTTGAGGACCTTCCACATGTGGAGAATGCCCATGCCCTCTACTTTGATGGGGCCTACAAGCGTATTAAAGATAAAGAAGTAGCAGGAATAGTGGTGTTCAGTCCCAAAGGTGACAAACTTTATGAAGAAGGTATCAGTTGTTTTAACAATGAGGCAGAATATCAAGCCTTGCATTTAGGTTTGAGGTGGTGTCTCTCACATGGTGTCACTCGACTTAATGTTTTTGGGGATTCTATGCTAATGTTTAAGCAAATGAAAGGAATCTGGGCTTGTAAAAATGATAACTTAGCCATGAAAATGAGAGAAACTAAAACTCTCATGAGGAAGATACAAAAAGCCCAGATCTATTTTGTGCCAAGGCGCACAAACGGCAATGTAGATGCTCTAGCAATTGAAATTTTGAAAGAGGTAATGGTGGGCATCATTGTAGTAAAGCTCCCCTTATTTCAGGGAAAGGATACAGTGCTTAGAAGGGTGCCAACAACAAAGGAGATTATGAATTTGATTAAGAGCTACCATGAGAGGGTTTGTGGCAGACAATTTGCTCAAGAAATAACCAACAGAAAGATTCTCCAAGCCGGTTTTGTGAGGCCTAGTCTACATCGAGATGTGCAACATTGGTGCCGCACTTGTGATGCTTGCCAAAAGGCCGGACCAAGGAAGCTAGTGCATAAGGAACAAAATCCCATAACTACATATGGCCCATTTGAGAAATGGGGGATTGATGCAATAGGGCCACTCCCACGAACTTAGTCTGGCAAGGAATACATCATAATGGGTGTGGACTACATGACGAGGTGGGCATAGGCTTCAGCACAACTAGTAGGATCACAATCCAAGAAGTGAGAAAATTTGTGTTTGAAAACATTTGTTGCAAGTTTGGCACACCTTTGGAAATCGTCTCTGATCGAGGTCTTGGTTTTAGGGCCAATCTAGTGGGGGAGCTAATGGAAAGACTAAAAATCAAGCACATGCATTCTACTTCCTACTAGCCACAGTGTAATGGTTTGGTCAAAAATGTGAATGGGCTAATTTGTAAGATAATTACCAAGCAAGTACACATGCACCCCAAGCACTGGGATAAAAATTTGAGTGCAGCTCTTTGGGCCTTCAGGACTTCATTTAGAACCTCACTTGGCTATACTCCATTTCACCTCATTTATGGCCAAGAGGCTTTGCTTCCTATAGAGATAGAACTAACCAGCTTATGTTATAGAATCTGAGATACACGCTCTACTTTTTTATATACTTAAAATATATATGGCAAATATTATATTGGCATAGAGGGAGAATAAATGAGAGAAAAGAAAGATGTAGAGAGAGAGGTAGAGAAATTGGCAACACACTAGGGACTGGAAGATGGGCCAATCCCCCCCCCTTGTGGAGTTATTTTATTGACAAGGAGCAAGCTCCTCCGTTACACATAAGCCAATTCTTACTTGTAGATCTTGGAAACAAGATCACAGTTCCTTGCACGGTATACAACCGGCTAGCACTAGCACAACTTGAAAGTTGGCACCTTTTGATCCTTCTTGAGTCTCCTTCTCTCCTACACAATATGTGTAGGGCTCTCCTCTTGGCGTTTGATTTCAGCAGAGCTTCTGCATCACTTGCACCTTCTCTTCTCCTCTTGGAACTTGATTTCGGCAGAGCTTCCGCAACACTTGCACCTTCTCTTCTCCTCTTGGATACATGCAAAGTGATGCTTCCTTTTACCTCTCCCTTACACATAAGAAGAGCCTCCTCTTTTATAGACTTTCAAGAGCTTCTCTTCTTGGAGAGAGAGTTGAGTTGATCTTCATGCAAGATGTGGTTGTTCCACTCTGCAGCACTAATTTCAAGATATCTCTTTGTGCGTTGTTTGGATGAAAAAACTTCCAACACGAAAGTTGTAGATCTTGTTGTTTTCGATAACCCCAGGCCCGTTTTTAGAGATCATTTTTCTATTGCGAGATATTTTAAAAATGGATTTTCCAAAAAATAGCTTTTTAAACTATACTCTTAACTTGTGGTCCATGCAACCAGCTTGAGTCATAGATAAAGAGAGTTCATTAGATTGCCTTGGGCCTCAACCTTAAGATTGAATTCCACACAAAATCTTGTGTCATTTTAGACCTTAGAAAGAGAAAATCACTTCTCTCCTCACTTCTAGAGGATTACGTCTCTCATCTTTCTTAGTGAGAGAATTCCCTCTCATCTTTCTTAATGAAAGAAAAGACCTTAAACCTTGACTTGTAGGGGAGAGGATGACCCCAAATGAATGCAATGCTCATTACACACAAGTAAACATTCCTAGGCGTCTGTGGATGCACACATAAATACATATACACAATGCTAATGCACTTCCTCTTCTTAGAACTCAATCCATCTTCATTTATGTGTAACTCCTTGGTTCTTGTGTATACTCTTACACTTGGCAAACACTTCTTTCCCCCTTTATAACTTATACTACATGTACCAAATATCCCCGTCACAATGCTCTGATCGCCCCATTAAGTGATGCACTAGGAATAGTGGTCTCTAAATGGTCTCATGGCCATGCTAGATCATCATCAACACTTAAAGAAAAGTGAGTCATTAATTTATTGACATAAATTTATTAAATAGAGAATGTGTAATAAGCAATCAATTTAGTGACAGCTTATGTGTTTTAGTAGCCAGTCAAGAGAAGAATCAAGATAAGAAGTTAGAGGAAAGGATCTTGGATCTACAGAGACTGGAGTTAGACAGAGAAGCAGCAGTCCAACACTATTCCATGCAGGCTGAAGAGAGGAGGAAAACATTTAATAAGAAGCTAGCTAGTAAACACATAAGGGAAGGATCACTTGTGCTATGCTATGACAACCGCTTTGATAATAAAAATTATGCTAAACTTGTGTTCAAGTGGGAAGGGCATTCATGGTCATAAGGAGATATCCAAATGGCAGCTATAAGCTAGGTGACATGGATGGGAGAGTTCACAAGACAAGGGTAAATGGATAGCAACTCAAGCCTTATTTTCAAAGAAATAGGGATACTTTGGAGTAGTCATTCAATGAAGAGCCACCAATGAGGGGGTACAATCCTCCCTGTTCTATTGGACCATCATTAGTAAGCTAGCGGCATCAATGCCTCTAGCCTAAGGGGAGGGCTAATGATCCGGGTTTTTAACAAACCGGATTTCTACTACAAAATTTGGCCAAAACCCCTATCAAGAGCATTGCCGTATCACTTTGGGTTTACTCTTCAAGCACTAGGTATGCTACATTATTGCTTCTCAGTTATGATTGTAAAATATTACACGGCGCAGCGAACAGAATCTAAGAAAGAGATAGAGAGTACACAACAGATAAGAGGAGAATCAGTAAATTCTTTAACTCCAAACAACTGATACAAAGATGGCTCTGTCCACCCGTGCGCTTCCACTGTGTGAAGCTTAGATGGCGATCTAGACAGAAGATAGGTGAAGAGCTTAAGGCTAGCTGAAACAACAACTTTGACTGGGTGAAAGATGAGTGATCGATGGTTGTGAAGGGATTTAGCTTTTATAGCCTATGAAGGCCATGAGGTTGGCATGACCGACCTACCATATAAGCCTCCACTAGTCGGCCAGGGAATATTTCAGGGAATATTCCAGCCCCTTTTAACTCCCTTACCCCGCAACTCGATGCAATGAGCCTCGAGTTGCTACCAGCTTAACCACTCCGTCTAACCCAAAGATTAGACCCACAATGGTCACCTTTTTGCCATCCGGTCACATAGACCTCATCTGATATACAAGTCAGGACTCAATCAATGTCCGGGCTCACATTTGGCTTCTCCTCATAATAGGGGCCTTACAACTTTGAGCACCATGGATCATTGGTAGCACCTAATGAGGGTGGAGCATTGATCATATCTAACAATGATAACTCTAGCAAGTGGGGAAATAAGTTCTTAGGAGGGATATCAATGTAAAGGGTAAAAGGGATGGGTTATCTTAGTGAAGATGGAAATGGATTACACCTAGGGGTTGAGTGAGTGCATAGATTTTTCAAAGGACTAGCCTCCAACTACATGTGGATTCTACTTGCATCACCAAGATTTGGAATCTATCACCATCATTAGAGGACACCTCACCCTTGTACACAAGTCAATATCCACATCATGGTATCATTTGGATCTTATACAAGAGCTTACAAGCATGGACCCCCTCTATCACATGCTTACATATATATATATGAGGAACTAAAGTCAAAGCAGATTTTGGAAGTCATTTTTTATCATTTTCATAAACCCCAAAGGAAAGAGAATTTCAAGAAAATTTCCATGTGACCCAATATGTTTTGACTTGGTCTATAAAGTTGCAGAATAAACTTTTTTCAGATTCTTAACCGATTTGAAGTTACAAAGGCGCAGGCTGCTAGCTACATGCAATTTTCTTCTCTCTTTCACCGCATCAGCTTTCCATTTTATCATTCTTGTAAATATATTATAATAATGTGCTTTGGGTACCCACCTCTTGTAATCTAGCTCCCTTTCTCTAGCTTGTCTACCACCACTCTTGGGTTCTTGCATGATGACCAAGGTGGGGACTTGTCCCATCCACTATTCTCCATACTTTCAAAGATGCCATACATCATCTAGGATTATGTTAATCAAAAGTATTAGCTTAATATAATCCCTCATGGAGGCTATATAAGGAGCCCATGGAGATGTAAAGAACCACAATGACAAGCACATGAGAGTACTCTAGAATACCCTCATGCTATTCCATCTCTTTGAGGTAAGCTATGAGTGAGTCTCTTTTATTATGTAGCATAATGGCAAGCTTCCTCTCTCTCTCTCTCTCTCTCTCTCTCTCTCTCTCTCTCTCTCTCTCTCTCTCTCTCTCTCTCTCTCTCTCTCTCTCTCTCTCTCTCTCTCTCTCTCTCATATTCTAATATGTTGTCTAAATCATATGTACTCTCTTCTAATTTTCCCTCTACATTCATACTTAAACTTATTAAGTAAGACTTGCTTGCCATATTCTCTTTTGGTGGGGAATCCTTATTTCCTCATGTTATATATATGTTCATGGGAGAATTTAGGAGCCATCACCTCTCTTCATCTTCATTTCCATTAAGATGGGCTATAAATTCTCTCTCATGAAGTTGTGTTTTTTGTTCTTTCCATTCTCTTTGAGGAAAGGGATATCCTAGCCCATCCTCCCTTTGGTTGGGTGGTGCCTCTCTTTAGCTCTCTTAGTGCGGATTGGAGGCTAGGTGGGTAAGAGGCAACCCATTCATCTTTTCAGCTCTCAATGTCTATGTACATAGTTCAAGACTTGATCATTATGAAAAGCTAGATAAAGTGCTCAAAAGAATAGAGAGTTATGGTTTTCAATTAAATCCAAAAAATGTAGGATAGCTTAACCAAAAGTGAAACTTCTTCGCCATGTGGTTTTCGAAAATGGAATAGAGCCCGATCCTGAAAAGGTTAAAGCTTTGATCACTTTAGTATTTCTTGCAAATATAAAGGAGCTAATGACTTTCATTCATAAGGGGAGATATCTATCAAGATTCATACCTTTGACTTCTCAATTGCTCTATCCATTGCAAATGGTAGCTAAGAAGGTTCCTCTAGAATGGACAATAGAAGCTGAAGAAGTATTTTAATAAGTCAAGGAAACTATAGGCCATGCATCATTTTTCCAAGCACCTGATTGGGAAAGGGAATTTTTTCAGAATCCATCAGTAGGAGAAGATGCTATTGGAGTAGTCTTTATGTAGCAAGGAAATAATTCTCGATACATGACACCTATCTATCTTGTGAGTCAAGTTAAGTTGCAAGTCAAAAGAGCATATACTAGAATTGCATTGGTAATGGCTAGTGTAATCTTTGCTTGCATGAAGTTTAAGAGGTATTTTTTGTGTAAGCCCTTTACAATTTTGACAAGATACACACTATTGCCACAGTTAGTAAATAACTCAAATCTTTTGAGGAGAGTTATAAAATGGATTGTTGAGCTTGAGGAATTTCAGTGTAGATTTCAAGTTGAGGATTCAACTTGAGCTACAATAGCAAATATATTGACTTATAGGGGGAGTTCATTCTTGTTAAAATGAAAAATTGGGGACAAAGAAGAAGTTAAACCAGAAATTGAAATTTCATTTTTGATGTATTTTGGTGGATCATATAGAAAAGCACATCAAGCATCATTAGGAGGAATTGTAGTTTATGATCCACAAGGAAAGAAAGAAAACTATTAAACTTGAGGCAACCAGTAAATAATGAAGTTAAATATGCAACTTTGCAGGTAGCCATCTCACTTTGTCAAAGTATGGGAATTCAAAGATTCAGGATTAGAGGTGATGCTCTACTTATACTAAAGAAAATTTTCAGAGTCTAGCAAATCAAGAATCCTAAACTTAAGAGAATATGTAATAAAATCCAAGAGATTTAAATCACTTTGAAGCCTAGAGTTTGAAATACATAACCAAAGAAGAAAATCAAGAAGCTTATGATGCTGCCCAAGTTGCAATCTATCAAGTGTTTTCTATTAGAGAAATTTTTCCTTTGTATAGAGGGAGAGAAACACTTGAACTAGAAGAAGAAATTCTTTTGATTGGGAAGGTATCATCTGGTATTCCTAAAGAAAAAAGCACATATTTTTGAGAAGGGTTGGAAGGTATAAATTAGTAAATGACATTCTTTATGCTATAGAAGTGGATTTGATTTTAAGATGAATTCCCTGGAAACATGATATATATCATATTCTTGAAAGTAATCATGAGGGAGCATACGGAGGACATTATTCCTACAAAATCACACTTTAAAAAAATTAACTAGGGGATATATGTGGCCAATTTTGGATAAAGATGTAAATTACTAGTGTATATCATATCATGAATGTTAGAGAATGAGTAAGAAGATTTTAAAACCAGAATCAAGAAAAACAATTCTTGCTTATGCTATTTTTGAAAAATGGAGAATCAATGTAATTGGTCCCTTGCCTCATACATAAAGAGGAAAGATTTCTATTTTGACTACATTTGATTACCTTTCTCATTGGGCAAAAGGTAAACTAGTAAAAAAACATTAGAGTCATTGATGTGAGAAATTTTATATATGAGGATATAAGCTACAAGTTTGGAACACCTTTAGAAATTTTGTCTAATAGGAGACCTGGTTTTCAAAGGAGAATTGATCAATTATCTTTGTGAGAAAATGAAAATAATGAACTGATTTAAGTCATGTTATTATCCTCAATATAATGGGTTAAATGAATGATTCAATGATGAACTAATTAGGATGTTGTCAAAGATGACTAAATACCATCCTTAAACATAGGATATTGAGCTTCCAATTGCATTATGGGCTTACCATTCACCCAGAAAAGAGAGTATTGGGTTTTCTCTGTATAATATGGTCTATGGAAGAGAAGTTTTGTTGCCTATAGAAGTGGAAATATCTGCTCTAAGGATACTTGAAAAATTAAGTAAGGATGAGAATAAAGATTATTTCAAAGGAAGATCGATACAATTGCAAGAAGCACTATTAAGCAAACAAGAGGCATGTGACTATTACAAAATAATATTATTACAAAATAAGCCAATGAAAAAATCTTCAAATTTTTAATATTAAAAAACCTAAAAACATAAAAAATGAGACTTGGTTCTAAGTTATAATAGCAAGTTGGATCATACTTTTCAAAAGAAATTCCAAACTAAATTGGAAGGGAATTTGAGAGCAACTGAATTGTACAAAAATGGAACTTATGCTTTAGAAGATTTAGATGGAAATACACATAAACAAAGAGTTAATGGATATAGATTAAAGGAGTATGTTTCAAGATTGATGACAATCAAATTGGAAGAATGGTCAAGATATAAATAAGAAGAACTAAGGAATGAGAAAACTAAATGGATAAAAGATGTACCGTCACTTTATGAGGGCTATTGCTACACGTAGATACTTGCAAACTAGGGGGGGCTAATTATATAATATCAAGTAGGTAGGATTTATTCTGTTTGATTGTTTGCATGACTATTTGACTTGTTAGTTTTTTTTTGTGTTTAGTTAGACTAGGAATTGGCTTTTGTCCTTTTCTTGGTTTTTTTTCTTGTGCTTGAAAAATTGATTATCTTGGTCTTTTTTTTTTTTCGGTAAGTTGGAGTTGGATTCTAATTATTGTTGCTAGACATCCTAAATCATGTATATTTCTTGCTAATATCTTTTCACAACACAAGGATTATGGGCCCACAAGAACTTCACATTGCACTTATTGGGGGATACATTGCACTTGGGGGTCGTCTTCTAAGTTTTTTCAATTACTTCCATGCTATGGGTTGGGTTAATGCACTTCTTACACCATCATTGAGCACTAGCATGGCATGATGCCCGTTGCAGCTATATGCAGTAAATCTTAGAAGCATGCATACTTAAGGGAACACCTTTTATTGATGAGCACACATTGTTCTTTGCACACACAAGAGTTGGGATTTTCATCACTGATTTAGGAATTTGAGGCTGAGTGGGAAAGGTGGTTGGGGGTGTTGAGATATCGAGCTCCACTCGTGATATGCCAGGGTGACCATTGTGCATTTATGTCACCGACTTGTTAGCTGCAGATGCGGTTGGTACACCGCCCATGAATAATAGCTAGATGACAGCTATCCTTATCTACTCTAGTTCGTGGCTCAGTTAGTATGCCACCTTAGTTAGTTGAGTTTGGTTTGAGACCCATATATAGGGTTCTTCTATTTCTTTGTACTAGAGTTCTTTTTGGCTTACGCAACTAAGAAGAGGAAAACTGTTTTCAGCCTCCATCTTTGTGTGTATTCCCCCATTGTCCAAGCAAGAAAGCTACAAGTGAGACTCCTTCCTTCTCTCCCACAATCTTGACATGGTATCAGAGCCTTGTTCGTGGTAAGGAGATCAAGAAAGTAAACCAAGTTCGCGGTGTTCTGGTAAGAGGACCAATGTTGCTTTCATTTTTCTATTTTGGGAGCAAGTCTCTACAGAGGTAGCACAGTCGAAAAGTGCAAGAGTGCATTGTCTCAGATTGAGACACCCTTCGCGGTGTAGCAAGAGGGCAGTATTGTTCAGATTCAAAGAGGCAGAGTGATGAAAGGCAGAGTGAAGCTACGAGCTTCCTCTCTCACACACTATATTCAAACCACACTGAATAGTGAAAGATACAACCTACGGTCATAAGACCATTCACACCAAAGGCACCGACTTATTTAATGTATCTAACTACTATGGCTAGACTAGCTGTGTCCAGCTCATGTCGGTCAACACACACTAAATGAGCTTGATATTCTAACACTCCCCCTCAAGCTCAAGACAGCATATGTACTCCAAGTAGCTGTCTAAAACCACAGAACTTATCTTTACCCAGAGACTTGGTAAAGATATCTGCTACCTGCTCATCAATCCTCACATGCATAAGATCAACCTTTCCTGCAAGGACCATCTCACGAATAAAGTGGTAGTGTACCTCTATGTGTTTTGTCCTGGCATGGTAAACTGGATTCATGGCCATGAGTACACTACTCAGATTATCACATAACAGTTTCACTGGAGCATCAACCTGAATATCCAAGTCAGCCATAAGCTTGAGCAGCCAAGCAATCTCACATGCTGCCAATGCAGCCCCCCTGTACTCTGCCTCAGTACTAGATCAAGCAACCGTAGGCTGCTTCTTGCTGCTCCAACTGATCATGCCGCTACCAAAGCCAAAGGCATAGCCACTCGTAGATCGTCTGTCAGTTGAGCATCTTGCCCAATCTGCATCTGTGTATCCAATCAATATCAAGGGCTTATCTCTGACATAGAACAGCCCATAGTCTACAGTGGACTTAACATACCTCATGATGCGTCTAACTGCATCCAAGTGCGGCTTTCTCGGCTTTTGCATAAACTGGCTTATCAGCCCTACTGCATAGCTCAAGTCAGGCCTAGTGATGGTTAAGTAAATCAGACTGCCGACCATCTGCCTGTACATAGTCACATCTTCTACTTCAGCCCCAGTGTTCATGTCTAGCTTTACATTCTGGTCCAGAGGTGTATCCAGTGGTTTGCATTCAGCCATGCCATACTTCTTAAGCATTTCCATGGCATAGTGCTTCTGCATCAGCCATAAGCCATTTTCAGCTGGTACGACCTCAATACCCAAGAAATACTTCAGATCTCCCAGATCTTTCATGTCAAATTCAGATTTCAGCATCTTCATAGCATGCTGAATTCCCAAGTCATCATTTCCAGTGATTATCAGGTCATCAACATATATGACCAGCACTACCAAGCCACTGTCAGTCTTCTTTGTAAACAAGCTGTGATCAGCCCTGCCAACAACAAATCCAAGACTCTGCAAGTAACTGCTGATCCTAGCATGCCAGGCTCTCGGAGCCTGCTTCAGCCCATACAGTGCCTTTTTCAACCTGCACACATAATGCTGAAAATCAGGGTGCTCATACCCTTCCGGCTGAACCATGTATACATCCTCTATTAAATCACCATTGAGGAATGCATTCTTAACATCCATCTGCTGCAATTTCCAGCCTTTTGCAGCAGCCAAGGCAATAATAGTTCGTATGGTTGCCATTTTTGCAACCGGGCTGAATGTTTCATCATAATCCAAGCCATACTGCTGAGCATATCCTTTAGCGACCAGCCTTGCTTTGTACCTTTCTACACTGCCATCAGACTTACATTTGATTTTATAAACCCATTTGCAGCCAACAGGCTTTTTTCCTTCAGGCAGTGGTACCAAATCCCAAGTCTGATTTTCAGCCAAGGCTTTCATCTCTTCGTCCATAGCCATACACCAGTTTTCATCCTTTGCTGCTTCAGCATAAGTACCTGGTTCTTTGATCTCCATCACTTTTGTCATGTATGCATAATGCTTTGCAGAATAACCAGAGTACGTCAACCTGTCAACAGGGTATCTGACCCTCTGCGATCGTCTAGGCTGTGGTGCACTACTCGATTCACCTCTCTCATGAGGCGGAATGTACCTGTTCTGCCTCGTGCCAGGCGTATAGACAGTCGGAATACCAAGTTCGCTGTCTAAAGTATCACTCGACTCATAGCCCGAAGTCATTCTGCCAGGTGTCATCATACCATCCTCACTAACTTTCTCTTTTCCTTTGCTGTCCAAGACATCACGTCTCCCCCTCACTGACATACCCGTGTCAGTGGACGGTGAGCTCCTCAATCTCCCTGTCCATGGGGATACTGTCTGACTGATAGGTCCTGTCATAGCAGTGCTCTGCTGCATATCAACTGTAGAGACATGAGTGGAAGGCAAATCGGATGGCACTGCAACTGGTGAGACATACCAAGAGCCCAGCTCATCAAAGATGACATCCCTGCTTACCAAAGTCTCCCTGGTAGAGGGATCATAACATTTGTATGCCTTCTTCTCCTACGAGTATCCAATGAACACACTCTTATGCGCTTTGGGATCCAACTTTTTCCTTTTCTCATCTGGAATGTGCACATAAGCAAGACAGCCAAAGACCTTCATGTGTCTTACATCCGGCTTATAGCCATAGAGCCTCTCAAACGGTGTCATGTCATGAATGCCTGCAGTGGGAGTCCTGTTTAGAATATATGCGGCTGTCACAACAGCCTCTACCCAATAGTAAAGCGGCATATGCTTCTCATTCATCATGGCCCTAGCAGCTTCCATCAGAACCCTGTTCTTCCTTTCAGCTACTCCGTTTTGCTGCGGAGTGTAGCTACAGGTTAGCTGCCTACGAATGCCATTTTCAGCCAAAAAATCAGCAAATTCATTGGAGACATACTCCCCACCGCTATCAGATCTCAAGCAAGAGATGTAACACTCAAATTCCTTCTCAACCTGTGCCTTAAACTTCTGAAAAACAGCAAAGACCTCATCTTTTGTTTTCAATATGTGAAGCCAGGTATATCGACTGTAGTCATCAATGAAGGATACATAGTATCTGGAACCCCCCATAGATGCATTATGAGCTGGTCCCCAAACATCAGAGTGCACTAACTGCAGTGGTCGTGTACTCTGTCTTACATGCCTGACAAACGGCAATCATGACTGCTTACCAAACTGGCAAGCCTCGCAGACATGACCAATATCTGAATATTGGAATCTAGGTAGCCATGTTACCAGCTGCTTCTTCTGCATGGTCTGCAGCCTCTGTAAATTGACATGCCCCACTCTCTTGTGCCAAATCTCTAAGTCCCTGATAGTGCCAGAACCCTGAGCAAACATAGCGGAATTCAGCTCTGGCAGTGTAGCATCAAGAGTGAACATTCTTCCATTTCTGTGGCCTTTCGCGATCAACTTGCATCCATTGCCAAACTCTTCAATAAAGCAGCCATGCTTATTGAAGCGAACCTGCAAGTTCTGCTCTGTCATTTGGCCCACAGACAATAGGTTCTTCGTAATCGAAGGAACATGCAAAACATCATGAAGATTCTTCTTCCTGCCATCATGTACAACCAGAGGCACTTTGCCTTTATGCTCAATGCTATGTTGCGTGTCATCACCTGTGCATACATAGCCATGCTTTTCAGCCACCATATCCGTGAACCAATCACCATGAGGGGTCATGTGATTCGACGCCCCCGAGTCAATGTACCACACTACATCATCAGATGATTTTTCAGCAGCCTTATCTTTGACATATTGCATGGCAAACAGTCTATCACCAGAGTCATCTGCCTGACTGGACGTAGCATAATGTCCATGCTGCTTGCCCTTCTGATTTCCCTGCTTCTTCCAGCAATCCTTTGCAATATGCCCATACTTTCCGCAGTAGTGACAATCCTTGTCCTTATTTGGATTGTCTGACTGACGCTGCTGCTGCCATGAGCCTCTGCCACGGGAGTTCGATCTCCCCCTGCCTCGAAAGTTGCCACTACCTCTTGCATTTGATGACTGCTGATTGCTATTACTATAGGATGCATTCTGCTGGCCTCCTCTGCCAGATCCATAGCCTCTACCACGGCTACCACGACCACGCTGATTCGAATAAAAAACTGCATCCTTATTCTTAGAGCTACTTGACCCTGTAGCTAAGCCAAGCTTCACCTCTTCATGAATCAATAATGCAACCAGCTCATTAAAATCAGGCATCTCAGCCCGCACAGATACTGAAGTGTCAAAAGACTTATACTCCGGACCCAAGCCATTTAAGGTCACTGCAACCATATCCTCATCTTCTACCTGTGAGCCAACAGATGCGAGCTGATCTGCTAAGGTTTTAATTTCCGTGACATAGTCCTGTATGGATCTGTTCCTCCTCTCTATGTTGTTGAATTTTTGCTTCAGTTGTATCTTCCTGGCACTCGTAGTTGTGCCATAGTACCTGACCAATATGTTCCATGCATCTGCTGGGGATTTACAGTTCATGATCTGCATCACCATAGCATCCGAGATACATAATGATAGCCAATGTAAAACTCTGCGAGCTCTTTCCGTCCAAGCTCGATGTGCTCGTCTTTGATCAGCTGTAGGATTCCTATCTGGAACTTCAGGTTCAGCCTCAACACCTGTCACTAAGTCCCAGTATCCTTTGCCTATCAGAAAGTTCTCCATGCGGAACTTCCATATTGCATAATTGTTGCTATCAAGCTTTTCTCCCACAATCTGGGTTACATTATCAGTTCTATCAGCATTTGCCATGTTGCAGACCTTGCCTGACTACCTGCAAACCAAGATTTTCTTAACAGTTCAACTTCAGCCCAGAACTGTTTATGACAGTTTTCTGCAATTAATTGCAGGAAAAAAACCAGTAAATTTCAGTCAAATATCAGCCCAAACAACGTCCCAATCGGTTGATCCAACTCATAAAGACAATTGCCAATACATATGTTTGATGTTCGGTTCAGATTTAACTCCTGCAGATCCACTGCCAGGTTCCAAAAGCATGCAGTCCAAACCTGTAAACTGCAATTACAGCAGCCTTTCCAAAGTCAAACTCCACCTGGATACATGTAATGCATGTTCCAAAGCTGCTAAATTGACTCCTGGTACATATGCCACTTCAGACATAAGCATAGAGACATCAGCCAGTGTATTCTTAACAAGTGCCAATGCTAACAGTTTATGTAAAGATTGCAGTCAATAAACCAGCATAACCCGCTTCAACTAGCTCAAAAAAGTCCTTAAATCAGACCATACATTTGTTTCAGTATGTCACCGTCAGTACATGACTATGTAGTGACAATACCCTGTCTATATCTGACAAGCAAGTCAACCAAAAATGTCTGCAATTTATATTCATCCCAAGAAGACAAGATTTCTTTTATTTCAGCTGCAAACTTCTAGTATTCAGTGGCTTTTGATGCTCCTCTCAACCCAAGACAATTCTAACATGCATATGACAGTATATATGTCTTTCAGATGTCTGCATCTGTCACTCTGTGCTTCAGTAGAAAGCAAAATGCTTACTGCCCACAATCCAAGACAGTTTCCAGCCACAAAAGAAGCTTCAGATCTGTGTATTTCAGCCACCAAACTCAGCTTGCAATTGATCAAGACAAGTACATGTAGCCTCCAGCATGTACCTATACTTCACAGGTGCTTCTGGGCATACTCAAGAGCTTCCAATGCTCTTCAAAGTGTTGTAGACTCCATGTATGCTGTGTATACAGCAGTGCAGACAATTTACACAGTTCTGCCCACTCTGTTTCAGCTCATATCAGAGCTCAACCACAAGTATTTACTCCATGTACTTCACAAAGACCTTTTTCAATAGCCATACATGCTTCTCATGACCCATTTATGGTCACCAGTGATTGCAGTAGACAGTGCACGCCTTCAGCCCAAACAGGCGCAATCACGCTGATTGCAGACCTCTGTTTCCAGTTCCTGCTGATGAAGATGATGATGGTGATGTTGATGCCACACCCAAATGCACTCTAACCAGCCTCCTCAGGGCTCTCAAGAAGCCACAAGCTCTGATCTTGACCCTGGAGTGTGTAATGAACAAATGCTTACCTGCAGTCCACAATGGCAGCCTGTCTGCACAAAAGAAAAATGAGTCTTCACTTCCTGGAAGTAGATCTTCACTTTCTCCAACTCTCAGAGATCCACCAAGTCCTGCTCTGATACCATGTTCAGATTCAAAGAGGCAGAGTGATGAAAGGCAGAGTGAAGCTACGAGCTTCCTCTCTCACACACTATATTCAAACCACACTGAATAGTGAAAGATACAACCTACGGTCATAAGACCATTCACACCAAAGGCACCGACTTATTTAATGTATCTAACTACTATGGCTAGACTAGCTGTGTCCAGCTCATGTCGGTCAACACACACTAAATGAGCTTGATATTCTAACAAGTATATGCTACGGGAGAGGCCTTTAGCCCTTGGTTGCTCTGTTTTTTTTATTCGAGGCCATTTCAGGGCCTATTTTGGAGGCGGAAGTTTTTCGCACGCACTCAGAAAAAGGCCCAGTTTTTTAATGTGCGACCACTGTTCTACAAGTCGGTGAAAAGTTACCATAGAAATTTCATCGTATGCCTGTGTGCAGAGACATTGGGAGTTACAGAATCATCCTTGTTGCCTGTTGATGCAAAATCATCACTAGGAAGTGACTGTATGATCAAATACCACTTTTGTCAGTTTTGCAGATTTGCCCTTGTGAGGCTGAAGCTGTGTTTTTTGCAGTGATTGAATTTTTTGCAGTGTTTTGTAATGGCGTCTAATTCTCTTTCACAGATTGTCACTGAAAAGCTTGACAAGAACAACTTCCAAGCATGGAAGTTTAGAAAGACGAATTTCCTTATGGGAAAAGGATATTGGGAATTCGTTGCAAGAAACGAAGAAGAACCAGTTCTTCCTGATGTTCCCAATCAACAACAAATGCAGGCATTTAAAGCATGGCATGAGAGAGCCAGGAAAGTTATGTACTGGCTATCTATCAGCATTTCAGACTCTATGATTGTCCATATTCAAGATGCAAGTACGCCAAAGGAGGCATGGGATACTTTGTCAAAAATGTATAGCACAAATACGCAAGCCAAGAAAATGCAGCTCAAGCAAGAGTTGCACAATGTGCAAAGAGAAAGTATGAGCATCAATGACTATCACATGAAGGTGAAGAAGATTGCAGATGCACTTGCTTCCATTGGGTCGCCAGTGGAAGATGATGATTTAGTTTCTGTGACCTTGAATGGTCTAGGAAAGGATTATGCACAGTTCCGAACATCCATTTTCGTCCGTGAAAGATTTCTTGATTTTGAGGAGTTGATTGCTCTTCTAATTTCTGAGGAGCAGAGAAATGGTGGTGCATCTTCCTCAGGAGGAACTTCAAAAGAAGATGTCTTCTACTCAAATGCTGGAAGAGGTAGAGGCAGAGGTAGAGGAGGCCGATCTGGAGGCCGTGGTAGAAATCAGAATATGCAGCAAACTCAAGAAAACCAGTCCTATGAAGGAGGACGTGGTAACTCTAGAGGCAGGGGGAGCCAAAGAGGTCGTGGTGGATGGCAAAGAGACCAAAATGCAAACAGCAATGTTGAATGCTACTACTGTGGTAAAATGGGTCATATGGCTAAAGACTGCTATAAAAAGTAGAATGGCATCATGAATGGAAAATTGCAACAAGAAAATTATGCATCTTCTAGTAGACAGGGTGATGACAGAAATGAGCATTTGTTTATGGTGCAGCATATGACCAATTCTGTGACAAGTGCAGAAGAAAGTAACGATGTGTGGTATGTTGACTCAGGTGCATCAAACCACATGACAGGTCATGCAAAATGGATGCAAGATGCAAGAAAAATGGAAAACCCAGGATTTGTGGAGACTGGTGATGATACTGCACATCCTATTATGCAGATTGAAAAATTTCCTTTGTCTATGCAGGATGGGAAAAAGAAATACCTGTCGGATGTATTTCATATCCCAAATATCACCAAGAACCTAGTTTCTGTTGGTTAAATGGTTGAGCAGGGCTTGCAAGTCAAATTTAATTCTCATGGATGCTTTGTTGAGGATATGAAAAATAAAGATCGCTTGATAGCAAAAGGAAAGAAGAAGGGCAGAATGTTTACGTTGGATGCACACATGCATGAATTGAGTGCAGCAATGTTTGCACATGGGACTAGTGTAGTTACAAATATTGATATCTGGCATAAACGCGTTGGTCATGTTAATGTACAGCGACTTAAATCAATGCAAGCCCAAAATATTGTTGCAGGATTGCCTAAATTCAAGGTTGCAGAAATGCATAAGGTATGTGAAGCCTGTCAATTTGGAAAACAGGCAAGGAAACCATTTCCTAGACATGTTCAAGAGAGTAAGAAGCCATTGGAATTAATCCACTTTGATGTGTGGACTACTAAAGATGCATCTTTTGGAGGCTGTCATTATTTTGTCACTTTTATTGATGACTATAGCAGAAAAGTTTGGGTGTATTTTATGAAAAAGAAAAGTGAAGTTTTTGGGCATTTCAAAACTCTTAAAGCTATGGTTGAAAGAGAAATAGGCCTGCAAATAAAATGCCTAAGGTCAGATGGAGGGGGGGAGAGTACCTCTCAAATGAGTTTGCAAGGTTCTTGCAGGAGCATGGCATAAAGCAGCAATATTGATGTAGTCATACCCCACAACAAAATGGAATTGCAAAAAGAAAAAACAGGCATATTGGAGAGGTATCTCGTGTCATGCTCAATGAAAAAGACCTCCCATATTTTTACTGGGCTGAGGCAGTTGCTACAGCAGTCTACATAATGAACAGGACTCCCACTACAGCAATGCATGGCATGACTCTAGAGGAGAGGTATACTGGTAGGAAACCAGATATTTCTCATTTGAAATTTTTTGGTTGCATTGCCTATGTTCATGTGCCAGATGAGTTGAGATCCAAGTTGGATCCAAAAGCTGAGAAGTGCATCTTTATTGGTTACTCTCTGCAGCAAAAAGGGTATAGATGCTATAACCCTTCTACTTGTAAGTTTACAGTGAGCAGAGATGTTGTTTTTTATGAGATGAGTAGCTGGTATAAACCAGTAAATGTGATTGATAATGTAGAAGCACAAAATGGTAATGCTACGTAGAATTCACAACAGCAGTCACAAGATATTAGTGACCTGGAGCGTCCTCTAGCAGTGGTTCACATTCTTCGCCATGGACAGGCAGATTGAGATCAGGAGAATCTTCTCAAAGCAATGCAGATAGTGGTATATAGGTATCATGAAAAGGAAAAGAGAAGGTAGATCAGCCCATGTTTGATGTGAATGCAGGTCACTCTTATGTGGATGGTGAATCCAGTGGCTCAGAACAGAGCATTGATGATGAGTTGGGTATTCCTTCTATTGTTACACCTGGAGTAAGGAAGACCAGAGATGTTTTGAGAGCACCTGGGAGTGAACCTACTTCGTGCAGGTCTACCAGAGCTAGGTATCCTGTGGATAGGCTGAAATATGATGGATTTACAGCCATTCACTATGCCTATATGGTCAAAGTGATACAGGAACCAGAACCCACTTCTTTTGAGCAAGCCATGGGAAAAGAAAAATGGGAGAAAGCCATGGATGAAGAAATGGATGCCTTGGAAGCAAATGCTACATGGGAATTGGTACCTTTGCCTAAAGATAAGAATGCAATTGGTTGTAAGTGGGTTTATAAGGTGAAGCACAATGCAGATGGTTCTGTGAACAGATACAAGGCAAGATTAGTAGTCAAGGGGTATGCACAAACATATGGCATTGATTATGAAGAAACATTCAGTTCGGTTGCAAGGATGGCAACCGTAAGAGCAGTCATTGCTATGGCTGCGTCAAAGGAATGGTCTTTACATCAAATGGATGTAAAGAATGCCTTCTTGCATGGTGATTTACAAGAAGAGGTATATATAGAGCAACCACCAGGTTATGTGCATGCTGTTCATCCTGAGTTTGTTTGTAGGTTGAAGAAAGCCTTGTATGGCTTGAAGCAAGCACCTAGAGCATGGTCTGATAAGATAGGACAGTATCTTGTCACTATTGGCTTTCAGATTTCCAAGGCAGATTTCTCACTTTATGGGAGAAAAACAGAGAAAGGTATTATGCTACTTGTCATTTATGTTGATGATTTGATTATGACAGGTGACAGTGATGAAGATATCCTTCATGTGAAAATGCTATTGAAGCAGAAGTTTGAGATGAAGGATTTGGGAGAGCTGCGTTATTTCTTGGGCGTTGAGGTGATTAGATCATCAAGTGGGATACGGCTCTTGCAGAGGCAGTATGGATTGGACATGCTGTCCAAATATGGGATGACAGGCTGTAAGCCTATTTCAGTTCCTTTGGAGCAGAATGTGAAGCTGAGCACAGATGCAGGTGAGCTTCTGGAAGACCCTACTATGTACAGACGCATAGTAGGAAGTTTGATTTATATGACTATTACCAGGCCATATTTGAGCTATGTTTTTGGATTGGTAAGTTAGTTTATGCAGGCTCCAAGGAAACCGCATTTGGATGCGGCTAGACGCATACTCAGGTATGTGAAGTCCACATTGCAATATGGACTACTTTATGAGACTGGGGTTCAGATACAGTTGCATGGATACACTGATGCTGATTGGGCTGGTAGTATTTCTGATAGACGATCTGCCAGTGGATATGTGTTCTCTTTTGGGAGTGCTGCAATCACTTGGAGCAGCAAGAAACAGCCTACATTTGCCTTGTCAAGAACAGAGGCTGAGTACAGGGGCGCAGCAATGGCTGCATGTGAGGTAGCTTGGTTGCATAAGCTACTTTATGATATGCATCAACCTACAGATGGGCCAGTTGTCATTTATTGTGACAACATGAGTAGTATACACTTGGCAAATAACCTAGTCTATCATGCTAGAACAAAGCACATTGAGGTGCATTATCACTATGTGCGGGAGAGAGTTTTGCTAGGTCTTATTTATCTAGTTTATGTCAGCACAGAGGATCATGTAGCTGACATATTTACGAAGTCATTGGGCACAGAGAAGCTACGCAAGTTCAGAGGCCTGCTTGGTGTGTAGGAATTGGGATTGAGCTCGACGGGGAGTGTTGAGATATCGAGCTCCACTCGTGATATGCCAGGGTGACCGTTGTGCATTTATGTCACCGACTTGTTAGCTGCAGATGCGGTTGGTACACCGCCCATGAATAATAGCTAGATGGCAGCTATCCTTATCTACTCTAGTTCGTGGCTCAGTTAGTATGCCACCTTAGTTAGTTGAGTTTGGTTTGAGACCCATATATAGGGTTCTTCTATTTCTTTGTACTAGAGTTCTTTTTGGCTTACACAACTAAGAAGAGGAAAACTGTTTTCAGCCTCCACCTTTGTGTGTATTCCCCCATTGTGCAAGCAAGAAAGCTACAAGTGAGACTCCTTCCTTCTCTTCCACAATCTTGACAGGGGGAGTTTGAGGGTCCTCCAGTTGTGAGAAGGGTTGTTCACCTGGTTAACATTATGACGACCATATTTTTCATGAGAGCTTGTGAGATTTAGGTGGGTTGAGCAGAGTGCAACAATTACTTTTTTCAATAAGAGTTGAGAGGTGAGGTTAAGGACCATAATTTAACCAAGGAACTATTTTTGCATCTTACATGATGCACGGGCACTTGTTGCTAGACTAGGCACTATTCTTTCAATGCATTCATATTTTCATGTATTACATCAATTGTGAATGCATGGCATAGATTCTGATTTACACATTTTCAAAATCATGTGTGACTGAGCATGAAGTTTATCTTTAAAAGCATATTTTTCGCTAGGACACATTGCATGGTGTCAAAGTAGGTAGATATGAAAAAAATAGTTCTCTATAGGAAGAAGGAGACTTAGAAGTTACTATTCTTGTTAATCTTATATATTCAACAATTTCTCATCTAGAGTTGGATGCCTATGGGATCTTAATTCCTATAAAGGATCACATATATAGTGATGATCCATGGATAGCCAAAACTAATAATATTCCCAACATTCTTGCAAATCGTGGGGGGATCAAAGCTTTTAATGTTTGATGTTTTGGAAGTCACAAACAAATCCAAAGCACAAAAGGGTTCTTCTAGTGTTGTATGACAAGCAATTACACCCGTAAACTTCTGTTTTCAAACAAATTGGGTCATTTCCAAGGTCTTGCCACCATGAGAGTTGTTTTGGAAGGAGTAGAGCTTAATTACTTTGTTGTAGAAAGTATTTTTAATAGGAGTTGCATTTAAAGATCAACTCATAGCGGTAGTAATAATGGTGATTTATTTGGAGGAAGAAATGGCAAAGTGCACTCTCACACAAGTGAAAGTAAAGCTTCAAGAGGGAATGATTCACAAGTTACAAATGAGTTGGAATCGTGGCTTCAACCTTCTAGCTTTGACATGGGATAGAGAAGTATAGGAAGTCTCTCAGAATACATCTTACACAGCTATATTTTCTTGGACTCTGGAGGCTTACAAAACATGGTCTGCTTAGGGCTTAAATTTGTGAGCAGGAGGACAAATGTGATGGTTGTAATCAATGTGAAGGCTTGGGATTCAAGGACTAATAGTGTGTTTGAAAATAATGTGTCATTCAAGTCTAGTGCTTTGAAAAGAAAAGAAAGATCACTAGTAATCCTTAATTTGGGGGCGGGGGGGGATGTGTGTGTGGAGTCGATGAAGCAGGAGTGAAGAAGGGGTTGAAGTATGAGGACCCGAATGCATCAATGGTTGCCTAGTGGCAAATAGTTGAAGAATAAAAAACGAGGAAACCCCTTTTGTATTCTTCAACTATTTGAGTCTTAAGTGTTGGAGGTTTCCTCATGCTTGAAAATTTTTTTTGTTGAGTTCCATTCATAAAATAAAGTTTTTCAATTTACAAACACTCATTTTCCTCATGTGTTTTCGGGCTGTGAGACTGAGATTCGTCTCGATCACCACTCGTAAAACAATGTATCGCTTGAAAAACCTATGTACAAAACTACCGGTTGGTAGGGGTAATTATATATTGTTATCGTCATTTGTTATTGAGACCCGAATGCATCAATGGTGGCCTAGTGGCAAATTGTAATCATGAAGAGACTCTCTTGTTAACTTGCAAATTTTTGTGCAAAATCCCAAGTGCACTTCCTATAATATTCTTGCTTATTCATCATGAGATTCGATTTGTTTAGAGCTCCCAAAAGTTTGGAGAAAAAATAACCACATTGAGGCAAAAAGGCAATGAACCGTTCATTACTCTTTGAACAACAAGCATCTTGAGGGCACACAAAATTGGTGTATGAACTTGTGTCATCATATCCACAAGTAACCTTATTCTATTTCTTCTACTAATCCACTAGGAGCCATGATTTGGACACATATTATAGAATTATGCTAAATATAGAATGAATCGTATCCATCATTTTGTGTTAAAGACAAGTCGCGCATCAATCTACGTGTATGGATCAATTTTTCTCATGCCAATATGTCTTCTATTAGCATATATCTAGATCCATGTGATCTATTCATGCCCAAGCATGTCATGTACCAATCCCCATGGCCTACTAGAAGAGTCCTATGGTGGCCTATTTTCTCCTTAAGTCTATGCCATTGCTTTGATCTAATAGCATAAGTATTAGAGGTGTATGCTAAAGAGATCATCACTTCCTCACCAATTCCTCATCCCACTAACAATACTAATTGTCATGAGCTACCATCTTACCCCTTTAACCCTTCTAAAAATATACCTTTATCTCCTTTGTGCCCCTTACCCCCTTGCAAACATCATGGAACACTAGGTATCATTTATTAGCAAAAGTTCCCCGTTCACCCCTCCCACAAATGTCTTCATCAACTTTACCTCTTACAAAGCTATTAGGTTTCCCTTTCTCCTCTTGATAATAGCATATAATAATTCCTTATTTTATCAGATCCAAAACATCACAACCATGCCTTAAGCCAACACTTTGGAATAGCCAATACATGACATGTGCATATGCAAAAGTTTCTAGTGTCGCATGGATAATTGTACCAATTAATAGCATTCAAGCCATTTTCTTAAGTGGAACCCATGGTTTCTCCTTCTCCCTCTTAGCCTTTTGCATTGTCTTTGAGGATCTTCATTCTCCTTGCCTCTTCCCATGTTATTCTTATTGGTGGCGTGCACACTAGTACCATGGATATCAAACACATTATCCTTTCATTTGGTTATTGGAGGTGTCCATTTCTTTGGCTTGATTCCACCCCTACCATTAACATTCCTTGTTTGCATACTCAATGCTCCTAGAATCTTCTTTTCATGTAGTTCCCCATGGACTAAAACATCCTTGACTTCCTTTGACTTGCATGAACCTTGCTTATGGGATAGTTCTTAGTGGAATGGTCACTCTCTTTGCAATCAAGAAATGGGAAAGCCTAACTTCAATGACTAGCTCCATTCCATTTGGGTCAATGTCTTCTAAATATTAGGAGGCTCATTCCTTGTATACTGAAGAAAACAAGACTTTCTTTCAATCTTATGTATTCTAGTGGCCCATGTAGCTAAGGGTGCATGGATGCAAGACTTTTCCCAATGTCTCCACTAGGCTATAAATCTCAATGTATTGCCATATAGGTAGGTTACTGAATGCAATCCATACTGGGCATTTGTGTTGCAATACTTCATTGGGAGAGAAAGAAGAGTACCAAGGCAATGCATACACCAAATTGCCCTTGTAGTCAACAATACTTTTAAGGATCCAATCTTGTTCAACTTGTCAACCTACATTTCCCAAAAGTATTTATCTTCTTCACCTTCTTGAAAAATTAGCTTCCCTTATTGTTCTAGAGCTTGAGAGGATTTTTCTCTACCAAACAACAAGTGAAGTGGGCCACTCACCATCATCATCATCATCATCATCATCACTTAATTTATTTGATAATTGACTTTATCTTCATAGAAGAAGTAAAAATCTCTCCACCTTTGGATGCATAAGAATATGGGGTCAAGGAATCAATGCACAACCCATGCTTCTCAATGTAACCAAATTAAATTGTCTCCTTTCCTTTTGGGTCCTCCTCCCCACCACTAATTAGCATCGTTCAAGTTTTATTTCCATGATTTAACTTATGAATTCGAAATCTTGCACTTAGGAGTGAGAAAAAATGATTTGCCTTCCCAATCCAAGTGCTCCAAGGTCAAAGTTGCTATTTGGGACAAGTTTATGCCACGATAATATTGATGTCAATGTAGTTGCCATAAACTTGTAAGAAACATTATGAATAATGAGAATCCTCTATTTTTCCAAGATTCAACCATCATCCAAGTTTTCATAAAATTATACCATTTGATCATTTGTGTTTTCATAACATTCATGTCATGCTTATGTGCAACAAATGAGACTTTTAACAAACTGTTTTCTTAGAAGAGTTCCCTCCTCAATGTTTGACCCTATGTCTCGCATAGTTGGATCATACTCAAGCTTTGAAATGTATATGCCTCTCCACTAAATCCCCCATGAGTGAAAAAAAGCACAAATGGCTCAAATCTTGTAGTAGATTCACCAACTTTACCTTTCTTCTTGTAGTTTTGCTGTCAAAATGAAGCTCGATGGTCTCACAATTTCAGTGATTCCTTCTCAAGCTCTTGAGTCATTGATTGGTATCCAATCCACTCACTTCCAATGCCATAAGGTGAATAGAATAGAAAAAGAAGAGAATAATCTTCTCGTATATCTCTCTCTCTCTCTCTCTCTCTCTCTCTCTCTCTCTCTCTCTCTCTCTCTCTCTCTCTCTCTCTCTCTCTCTCTCTCTCTCTCTCTCTCTCTCTCTCTCTCTCTCTCTCTCTCTCTCTCTCTCTCTCTCTCTCTCTCTCTCTCTCTCTCTCTCTCTCTCTCTCTCTCTGGTTGAAGCAAGAAGGAAGTAGATGAAAGCAAGAGCTCAAAAGTCTACACACACAAGAATGAGAGATTATGTTCATTTTACACATTAAGTATATAGGGTTTCTTGACCAATTAGCCTCACAACTCTTGGCCGCTCTCAATTTTGGTCCTCATTTACATGTGTGTTGCTCTTGAGATATGACATGATGCATGGGCTTTGCCCAAGAATCTACATGCCTTGCAAGTCTTTGTGTACAGATGAATAGAATTTAAAATACATATGTGACTCTAGGAGATTATACAATTTGTACAGAAAGTGAACCTAGCTCTCAAATGGTAAAGGAGAATTCAAATTTACTTTTTGCTTTGAAATAGTCTTGTAGAAGTCAAGCATGCATGGTTGTTGGTGTCAATGATGTTATGGCTCCATGTTGGCTGGTCCCTAAGCTTCCTTGGGTCTCAATGTAGTTTACAATCCAAGCATTGCTATCCCTACAAGCTCAGATAAAGCCTTCTTTTCAATTTGAGCAAGCCACTGTCCGATTACGAATGTCCCTATATAGAGATGAGCCTATTGACAATGGAGATGAGCAATACTATCTTGAGGTTTTATAGGATGGCAAGGTTGAAGGCTATGGAAACATCAACCTTGTGCTATGACTAGAACTCTTTGGTGGACACATTGATTTTCCCCTACTTTTTTGCTATTGGTATCTCTATTGGAATGTTAATGGATAGTGGATTTGAGTGTCTAAATCATTTTGTTGACTACCTCTAGATTTGATAGTCGTAGTTTTGAATTGGGCTCTTAGCTAGGGTGCTTTTAAAGTTTCTCTTGGGACTTTTCTTCTCAATCCATGTCCCAATGATCATCATAGGCTAACACTAGAGAGGTTATTTGAAGTGGTTATAGTGTCACAAATGGGTCCCCTTGTGGTTCTTGTGATCTAATACTAGAGGTGGAAGGCACTCCTAATATGGTTCAATGTAAAGCCCATGCCTTTGATTTTCCAATTAGTATAGCTAGCATCTCCAGGTGTGTATTAGATCCTCTTTGGAATGCTCCACTTAAGGCTTTAGTAGCACAATGCCAAAGTTATACTAAAGAGTCACTTCATCTATGGTGGCTAGCTTCATCTTCAAGCTCTTGATATCCTCCTCCTTGGCTAGCTTCTACTTTCAAGTACATATCTTGCTGAATAAACATGAAGTGATTAGTAACCGCCTCTTACTCCTTTAGCAAACCTCTCTCCAACTACTTGAGTAGGTTTAGAGATTATATTTTGTGCTATGGTTTTTCTTTTCTCCTATATTTTCTTAGTCTCTACCTCTAAGGCCTTTGTTACGTTAGAGTTTGCCTTTGTACTAGTGTTTTTTTCTTCTCCTACATTTGCCTTGTCTCTACCTCCAAGGTCTCTGTGCTATGAATTAGGGATTCTTTGATAGTAGATTAAGCCAAAAGAGTGAAACATTTGAACATTACTTTTTTGTAGCAAGTACTAGTGCTACAACACCTGCTTTTGCCTGATAGGTGAAGTCCATCTTTGATGGAAACAATGGTGCTATGAGAACATGGTAACCAAAGGTTTCTAGACTTGGGAACATATTAAGGAAGCACTGTGGTTAAGATATGTCTCACCTTATTCTAGATTAATAAAGATGAAGGATTTCTTCAATTGCCACTAGATTGAAACAACAATGGAATATTATTTATCCGTAGTAAGCACTAGTACTACAACATAGCCAACAATTTCCCATTTGTGTTAGATAGGTGAAGTCTATCCTTGGTGGAAGAAATGGTGAAGTCCATCCTTGGTGGAAGAAATGGTGTTGTGACAACATGGTAACCAAAGTTTTCTAGACTTAGGAACATATAAAGGAAGCAATTTGGGGAAGATATCTCTCACCTTATTTTGGATTAATAAAGATGAATGAGTTTAGCTCTTTCAACCATGTTTTTCCCTTATTTTCCTTCCTCTCAATGTTGATTGGTGACCTTTGAAACCTTAATTTCCCAATCCATACTCTATTATTTTTTCCATAGAGATAGAAAAAAACTTTAAATTTTGTATTTATTATGGTTTTTAATGTTTTTTGAGTTTTTTTTGTATCTCCTTCCCCTCAATCCTACCTAATCCAATTCTATAAGATAGCCACACAAACAAAAAAAATCCACAAATCAATATCATATTGACCCACTCCTCCTAATGTAATCATGTACCTTTTGGAGTATAGTCTCCTATTCCATCACATGGAAAGGGAGTGAGGACTTTAATGATCGAATCCACCAATTTTTCCTGGCAATAGAACCAAAATGTCACATCTTACAAGCACAACAATGAGACTTCGGATGGTACCCTTATTATTTCAAGAGCTTCAATCTACCATAGCTTTGCTACCTCTCACATAGCAACTAGCACTCTCTCTCCCATCTACCATGCACTCTCCTCTCAATCCCCAAAAGCAAGAATGCAAGATTAATTATGAGTTGAAGCAAGCTCACCTTCTTTCCTTACATGTGATAGTCGAGTTTGGAAAGATTCTACAATGGCTCCGCAATTCAAGTGGTACCTCTTGAGTTGCATGGCTTGTCCATAGCCCTCCATCACATGAAGAATGGCAAGAGGAAGAAGAAGAAAGAGGTGGAGATGGAGAAGATCTCCTCTTGTTGGTCCTGCCTCTCTCTCTCTCTCTCTCTCTCTCTCTCTCTCTCTCTCTCTCTCTCTCTCTCTCTCTCTCTCTCTCTCTCTCTCTCTCTCTCTCTCTCTCTCTCTCTCTCTCTCTCTCTCTCTCTCTCTCTCTCTCTCTCTCTCTCTCTCTCTCTCTCTCTCTCTCTCTCTCTCTCTCTCTCTCTCTCTCTCTCTCTCTCTCTCTCTCTCTCTCTCTCTCTCTCTCTCTCTCTCTCTCTCTCTCTCTCTCTCTCTCTCTCTCTCTCTCTCTCTCTGTGCGTGCGTGCGTGCGTGCGTGCGTGTGTGTGTGGCTCTTGATGTAGTAACCATCATTTTAGCACCTCAATATTTGCAAGCACAATGTATTATTGTTACCATACAGTACCTCACAAAATGGACTTAGGCTAGGGTGGCACTAGAAAGAATGACCTCCATACTACAATAAAGTTATGATGGGAGCATACAATCTCACAATTAGATTATCTAGTAGAGTTGATGAATGACCAAAAAAGTCATTTCTTGAACAAAGTAACATGTATTTTCAACCTTTGTGGTCATTTATTAGAAATTGCCTTACTATCCTCAGGTGAATGGAGAAGTTGAATCCACACCAAAAAAAAAAAAACCTATCATTGTGCTAGTAGACATGGTCTCCTCCACTTGAGGGGAATAGGACAATAAGCGCATATGGTGGCACTTTAGGCTTATCAAAGTACTTGTAGAACAAGTATTAGGCAAACCCCATGTAGAATGACTTGTGTAATTGATATGATATTGCCCTTGTAATTCATCATCCGAAGCTTAAGAAACACATTTCAAGAAATATGGAATGGAAGGAAGTGAATCAAAAGAGTGGTATAGCTACAGAAATTCATCAAGACTTGATTTCTAGCCACCCATATGTGACAATACAAACAATAAAGAAAATATTGGTACAAGAAGCATGTTGAGTAGAAAAAACTTCAATGAAGAAGACCTTGTGCTTCTATATTCTATTAAAGGATACAAACAAAAGATGAAGTTTGTGGCTCAAGACCTTCTCATGTGCATAGTATCAACATGCTAAGAAACGTAGAGTTGGAAACCTTGGGGATAAAAGGCATATTATTCTTCAATAGTAGTAAAATTAAGAAACAATACCCTCCAAGATGTCAATTGCATGAGCCCCTCATGTTTATAATGCATGAAAGATTTCAAAATTAAAACCATTTTGATCCTTGAGACTATTGACCATAAGACTAACCATTAGTTTCAACATCATATGTTACATTTAGATTCTTAGCAAGAGAAGACTCACCTTTGACACACTCATCAATGAGGGAGATAATTGCAATATCCTCACTTATAAATCCTAGACACAACTAAGACAATCAACTCTTATGCTAATGAATGCTAACATCAACCCATATGGGGGCAACCCATACTTGCTATTAGGGAAATGTGAAGTACTAGTGTCCATCAAAATAGAGATTATGCCCATGATTTTTTACATGCAACATAATTGTGCGAATGTTGGAAAAGGGTACGTTTTAAGATGTAAACAAACTAAAAAATCATTTATGGGACAAAATAAATGCAGTCAACATTACTAGAAGTGAGAATAGTGATGGCATACGCAACCCCAAGTTGGATAGCTAGTAGTAGAAGCCTCAACCCAAAAAACAGTCTAGCAAGGAGGGTGAAGGCTCGGTAAAGAAGCTAGAAGTAACCCTCAAGATAAATACACCAACAATGAGCCAATTTTGAAGTTCAATTGCTAAGAAAAATGCTACACCATGATACTGAAAGAGGAATAATCCACAAAACAACCAAGCTAAGAAGACTACCTCATGGAAGTAAATTTAACAAGAGAAGGTATTTCAATTAGAGATGCATGCCCAAAAGGCTTTTAAAGGCACATGGTACTATAAAGGTAACAAGATCATCGAACTTCCCAAAGCTAGATACTTAATACTCTTGTTAGTGAAATTATGCCATAAGAAACCAAAAAATACAAACATAAAAGTTCCTTCAAAACCAAAGAAGAAAATGGCTCTTCCTAAGGTTTCCCACCCAATATAAGACCAATTTAACACCTCTCACAACAAAATTGTGCCATAGGAAACCAAAACAAGAGACATAAAAGTTGTTCTAAAACTAAACAAGTAGAAGGCCCCTCCCAAGTATTCCCATCCAAAACAAAGTCTAAGGCAAAAAAAAAGTCGATCAAAACCAAAGATTGTATGCATCCCCAAACAAGATTCACTGCAAACAAAAGAAGCCGGCCATAGAAAACCCCAAGAAATGCAAAGAAAGATAACCAACAACTACTACTACTGCGATTCTAAAAACCACACAACATGACAAGCCAACTAGTTCAAAAGTAAAAACTAGATAAGCAAGGTAAGTGCATCTAAACATGACCCTCCTAGTATGAAGCCTAATTATTTTAGACATGCCTTGGAGCAAATTACAATAGAATTATCATAGCAAGCAAAAGACTTGAGATGAACATGTGGCTAAGTTAGAAGGGTTGTATAATGTACTCTGGCTAGAGCTTACAAACTACATGGTATAAAATGTAGTTGATGAGAACACAAACTCATTTACAAGAGACAATCTATTGTTGTAGAAGAATCGGTTGAATATATCACAATGGTTAAAGCTCATCAATGGAAGATGACACCTTACTTATCATATTGGTCTCCATATACCATTGTAGAATGAGAGGAATTATTTTAGGATGAAAGCACAATCGGACAAACCCTTCCTTGAAAAGTTGGACATTAATAGTCAAGATCTCAATCTTGTAGAAAGGTGCATAATCACAATTTCTTAAGAAGCTTATGATAGAAAAGACAATTCTGCATGATCCAGTTAATAGCCCCTATGACTATTCAATTAACACTTAGATCTCATAAGAAAAACTTCCCACAAGATCTATCAGATCACTACCCATTATTAGAAAATATCATCTAAAGAATTTCAACCAAGATTCACTTGAACTAGTTCAAGTTCTTCTATAGGGCTAAAAAAAGGCTAAAACATAGAAGAGGAATATGAGGAAGAAGATTTCACTCTTGATCTACTAGCACAAGGAAAGATGGTGAGTAGTGACTAACATGAGAAGAAGGACAAGGAGAGGAAAACGTGGCAATCCAATTATGATGGGGACAAGGGGGAGATGATACTATGATGGAAACCACATGAACACAAATATAAAGAGAATGAGAAGAAATGAGGGACAAAGTATTTCACCAATGTACTATGCAACCAATCAAGGAATGAGAGAATACATGGATCTCGACATATAAACACATGTGGGATGCAACCTGAAACTAATTGGTCACCAAGATGGGCAGCTCAAGAAATGGCCCAAAGTAGCGAAATTGAAATCCTAGCCCAAGAGATTTGAGACCTTTGTAAGCTCACAAGTGCAAATATGGAACTCTTGTAACTAGTTACCCAACGGTAATGTTATAGGCCATGAGTATGACCACAAATTTACAAGTAGAGATCCTTGTAATCATCATAACATTATAATTACCATAATGTTGCGTTGAGCTTACCAATGGTAATTACAAGGATTCTATATCTCATATATTGATTGTTTGCTCTCACTCATCCCTAAGCTTTCTAGCCAAGTACATGTCCCTTACATAATTTTTACACATGTAGCATGAATTACACCTAGATTGACATCTTGAAAGGGATACAAGGTAAACTTTTGTCACTTTTTGAATGGCATGTAGTATTATACCTTGCATGTGCCAATTTTTTAATCAAATCTAGAGATTCTCCTACACAACAAAGGGTGCTCATCTTCTCAAGAGGTTTCTACTCTTGTGGTACTTGTGGATCTTCATAAGCACTACCTAGTGATAGTTTTCATCCTCCTTAGTCATTGGTGGAAACATGGAATGTTGGAGCCCCATGGTGGATAGGGTTCTTACTATGTTTGTTATGTTGTGGTAACTGATATTGTGGAGCAAAAAGAGATAGGGGTGTCAATGGATGAGAGAATCGATACATGGAGCCTCACCACCCCTTGCCTTGGCCAAACAATCAATTTGGATGGTTAGGGTTGTTTTGGTGGTGGATTACCGTGTCATTTTACATCATGTCCTCATCAGTATCTTCTTAATATTCTTGCCTATCGTCACTCTCTTCATTATCATTGCCTTTGTCTTATTCTTAGGTATTTTTCCTTCTCATCCCTTGAAACCTTTTAGGAATAGCATTTATGGTGTTGTGGTAGTCATCATTGGGAGAGATTCAAGATTTATTTCCCTTTCCATGGGGAGGCTGGGTAATCAATCTCTAGATAAATTTAAGATGTCTTTAACTATTCAAGGTGCTTGTATGGAAGCTTATCTCAAAAGAAAATATCATGAGCCATTTTCTTAGTTCTTGACGGCATATATAAGGACAAAGAAGGTGAGAAATATAGGTAGGCTATTGATTATGTATGCAAGACGATATTGTATTGTTATAGCTAGGGAGAGGTGTTCAAATAGATATGGTAGGAACTTAAGGCTAATTATAAAAAGTTAGGGGTAAACTTGGTTAAAGGTGGATTCACAAGTGTTTCTCATTTATAGCCTTCCCTTTGCCTCATCACTCACCATGACGCATGTGTATTCATAGCATTATTCCACTACCTTTTATTATGCACACTCGTATTTTTTGTCTAATGCAATTTGCTAATGCACGAGCCTTTGCAATCTCTATTGTGTTTGTTTTGCAAACAATGCATCTATAAAACCAATTGAATAATCTATGAGGAGGAAGTTAATGCAACCTCCTCTACAATATATGTTCTTGAATATGCCCACAAACATGGTAGTACAACTCTCCAAAGATCTGTAACCTTATCTAAGAAGCATGAACAAAAGTACATAGAATGTGTTGCAAAAATTTTCCATTTTATTACTACCACAAAAATTATAATTTTTTTAAGAAGAGGAGGCTTGGATCAAGAAGCATCAAGTAATGAATTAGTTTTGTTTCTTCCTATCCTTGAACTACTTGTCTTGTAAAATCATCAAGAATCTTGTAGAACATTGCCCAAGTTGTAGGTTTGTTGATAGTTGGAGCATTACAAACACATGTTTATCAAAAGAATGTAGAGATCTTGCATAAGTATTATTTATTTTTTAGCCTTTATCCAAAACCATGGTGCATTTTCTTGTATTTACAAAGCTCCCACCTTGCATTTTTTGATGGCTTGCCACTCATATTGCCAAGAATCTCTTTACCTTAGCCTTGCTCATAAAAATATTATAAGCAACATCATGAGTTAGCATCGATATCCTTTTGTCCTTTAGAATATATATCATTCCCCATGCACACCTAGAGAATTGTTGGGGGTAAAGGCACCTCCGCCTAGCTGCCCGTGTATTACTACACTGACAGTCACCGGCACTGCACACTGCAAGTGGCAAGCGCCCATCACCGTCACTTTATTCTTTATTCTTTTAGTGACAGTTTGAATAAAGGAAGGCCCAGTCACACACTGTGACTGTTGGAGTTCCCATTTCTTGTGTCTCTCTTTCTTGCTCTTGCTCTCCCGCCATAGCTCTTGAGTGCAAGCTTCGATCCTTCTCACCTTTCAATTGGTATCAGGGCACGGCTTCGTGACTCTTGAGCTTGGCTCGTGGCATTCTCAGCTTCCCATTGACTCCCCACTCGCATTGGGTCTCCTTCCCGGCAACCATAGCTCATTCTCTTGAGCTCCCGTCACTCCCCGGCTTCCCAAGCTTCTTCCTGGCCTATTGAGGCACCATCAGGGCATTGACATTGAGGTATTGCTTCATTATTTCAGAGATTTATCTCAATTCACATGTCTGGGTAAACAGTTTTTTCACAGGTTGTGGGCAGCCATAGCTCACACCTCTTGGAGCTTCCTTCACCTGAATCTTGCTTTCAGCCTATCAAGGCTTGCTGAGGCTTGGTGTAGGCCTTCTTTGGCCCCCATTTATGCCCCCTTTGGGCCCCATTGTTGACACGTGGGACAGCAGACCCCCCCAGCCAGCTCACGTTTTTTTTGCGCCTGTTTCAAAATCTGGCCCAAAAATCACTCTTTTTGTCATATCTCGAGTATTCGGAACCCGATTCAGGCAAGCTAAGAGTCTAAGTTGGGGTTTTGGCACGCTCCGAACGCGATGGTGATGTTGGATTTGCCAAATTCTGATAATAGAATATTTTGCAACAGATTTCAGGTCTGAGACAGCATGTATTTGTATGCCTATGGCTTATGTGATGCTTCTACTGATGTCTATTGATACCGGATCACTTGTGGATGTTATGCCTCTTATGTGAGATGCATTTGGAGCTGATTTAGCTCAGCCATTGATTGTTTTGAACAATCCCAGATCTGTCCAAATCATGGCAACCACCTATTACTTCAATTTTATGCTTACATGTCTTGGCATTTGATGCCCGATTATGCCTGATTGGTGCCTATACATACAGGAATGTATGCTTATGGTTTGCCTATGGATTTGAGCTTGGATTGAGCTCTCATTTGCTCAGTTTACAAAGGTTATATGCTGCTGGAAACTTCAGGGCTGAAGCTATTTATGCTACAGTTGGGTTATGCCTATTGGTCACGGGGTGCTCCCGGCTACTAGGTATGATGTCATGATGTATTTGGACTATGCCACATGTCTTGTTTATGCTCCAGAATGCTTTTGAGCTGAGATTAGAGCTTGATTTGGGTTTGACTGTCACTTCTTTGTAGCTGGCATTTCATCTATGATGACATGGTTTATGCCTAGGCAAAGTATACATAACACTAGCAAGACCTGACACCAGTAGGTGTATGACTGGTGTATATTGTCAATTTGAATCTACAATGGAAATCACATTCATGATATAGCTCTAAGCATATGTGGAGAGGGTAAGATGTCGAGGTTTATGTTTTTATTTGTAAATGCACTGGCTATCATACTATACATTACCTCATACCCTTGTCAACTGATCCCACTAATCTCGAATGTTTATTGGACATCATCCACTAATAAATTTAAAAAGATATTTGCAAGAGTTCATTCAACGCAAGGAGGGTATACAATACCTAGGATCTTTTAAAACACAAATACGTTGCATGCACTTTAAGAGTGCTTTCAAAAGCTTGACTTTTTTACCTCACCTTGGCCACCAGCATCAACAAAAAGTTTCTAACCACATAGAAAAATGGTAGGGGACTAAGCACAAATCAATATAGACTAGGAATAGTGGGAACCAAACCTCAATGCTTACATGCATATTTTTTTAGCTACACCATTAGAGCTAGCCAATGCTTTTTCCTTATGTGCCAAGCAAGTGTAAGTTTACCTTTGTAAGTAGTCCTTCATTATATTTTTGTCTTTTGGCATTTGCTCTGAAGTTGTCCTTGGCATTTCCTTGATCAACATTGCTTTTTGGTTGTGTTGGAGATTATCTTTGCTTTTCTTTAGTTCATCTATTAGCTTGAGTATTCTACTTCACTTTGTTTGTAATTCAGTTGTAAAGCTTGTTGACATGCATTCAAAGAACCTAAATGTGGTATTAATTGCTAAGCACTATATTATAGTGATTAAGTACATCATGTGCATGCAAAATTTTTAGAGACTAATATAGCTTGTTTTATAGAATGGAAAGGATATAAAACCCTCTAATAGATTATTTTGGATATGAGGAGCCATTTGCCCATAGATTGACATTCTTTTCGTCCACTTGATACTAGAAAGTCAACACAGCATCTTAATCACATTTGTTATGGGGGATTGTTATAGTATATCGATTCACAAAAACTTAAAAAATAGCTTTCCTCTTATCCTTGGCTATATTCGAAATAAATCGATTCCATTGAGACAAGAAGTTTGAAGTAGGACGGGCCTCAATATTTTTTTGTATGAGAGACAAACTCTCTTTGGTGCACCCCAAGTTCTCATATGTGTGTCATAATTAGAGTATTACTTTTATTTTGCCTTTGAATTCAATAATTTACTTCATTTATGACAGTTCATAAACTTTAATTGCATTAAACAAGAAAAACTAGCATCATTAGCATGCAATACTATTTGTTTTCTTTTATTAGAAAAATAAGACATGCTTCCCTTAATGGTACAATAGTGCTATAGGTAGTTTGTCTAGGGCTTTAAATAAGCCTATGTGAAGATTGTTGTCAGACTCCCCCTAAGAAAAAATGAAAAAGCATTTGCAAGGCTTGGGATTGCTAGCCTAAGGTGTAGGGAAAACAAGTTTATACAAAATAGTTATTGGAATGGAACTAGGGGACTATTTGGAGGGAATTGTGGCAAACCAAATTGCATTCCATGCTGAGTTAATAAAGAGGGGAGCTAGGCCTATTAGGGCCTCATGTTGGTGCTTAAGTGGCATTATACCTTTCGTAACTTGTGTGTGGGTCCAAGGTGTTGTTTACATGCAAAAGTGGTTTGATCCATGGTCTTTGAAGCATGCATGCAAAAACAGGGAAACTTTTCTCACTATAGCATGATTTTTATTTACTGCTGAGAGATCTTGGAAATGCAATGCCACATTTCTTAATATTCAAGAAAATTATAGTTCAAAGGAGCCAAGTTCAACAATATCAACCTTTGTAATTAGTAGAGTACTTGGCATGAGTATATTTATGTCCAACCCTCAGTTTCGAACACAAAAAAGGTGCTATTACTTGAGCTATGGTTTTGTACATTTGATTGTTCATGTGTCACTCCCACAAAGGCTAATCTTCAAGTACTATGAGACACCTGCACCTCAAGCTTCCTCGGTTGTAAATGAAAAGAGGCTAAGATTCAGCACACGGCGTGTTTAACTTTTCTTTTCTTCATGGACTCCCACATCATGGAACTACAAGGCTCTTCAAGACCAAGGTGGTGGTTAATATCTTTGTGACGAACAAATATGGAGGGTCCTAGCCTCATGCGCATGCATCCTCTAAAGAAGTATCATGTGTTTAGGCACGCTCTTGTGCAAAAATGTGTACTCAGTATGGCCACGTTTCATTGCCTTCCTTTCCAGGCAGTTTACTAATGTTTGCACCATCTTCTGCACATATGAAAACTAATGGTGTCTGTTGCACTGCTTCCTTTTATGCAGTTTTCCACACCCATGTGATTGAAATATGATTACAACAGAATGCATGACATAAAAAGACACTAAAAGTAGATTGCTACCGATTGCAAGCCCTGCTAGTCTCGGGATTTGAACATAAGCCAGAGCTTTGATAACCATCATGAACATATACGCATTTTGATTAACACCTTGCAAATGGCAAGATCATAAAATACCTGATGCTTTCAATTTAAGAAATGGCAAGCTAACTTTTAAATTGTATAACACAGGAAGCTGACAATTTTGATCGTTATAGAACAGTACAGACTCACTGATGAAGAGGTGAAACAGTTTCACTTGAATTAATAATTCAAAGAAACAAGAAAACAACAATCACCTTCTTAAAGAGGTGATCGTTATAGAACAGTACAGACTCACTGATGAAGAGGTGAAACAGTTACACTTGAATTAATGATTTCCAAGGAACAAGAACAACAATCACCTTCTTGAGTCCTACCTAGTGCACAGTCAATCTAGAAATTGTTCATGAGATCAATCCATCTTCCATTGTGCTCTTAAGGAGGCTTTGAAAGAAAGTGGGTGACCGATAGCCCAAACAATGTATCTCTTCAAAAGCATAATTCACAATATCGCCAGTAGCATACCAAGGATCTTTGTGACTGGCATTTAACCTGAAAGAGGTTATGAAGTGACCAAAGGACCAATTTCTAAACTACACCTGCTACATCATGATTTGAAAAAGAGCAGAATTATTCCATTGCACTGGCTACAAGACGAGGGTTTATTTGCAAAAGCTGGTAAATTTTCTTCCCAATTACTCTGCACCAGGGTTTTAGACACGAAAAGATACTACTGTAACATCAACCACATTTCCTTTGTTACATGCCTAAAAGATTGTCTACACATAGTTCTTCACTAATATCCCAGGTTTAAGCTGATACTTCCCTCAGAGATGACACTAGAAAGAATGCCATTCATGCTGTGCCATACTTTGCATCCATTTCAAATTTAGAAGTGGTTATTCGTGGTTCTTCCATACTTACACATTCCTTTCAGATCCCCGATATTTAGGTCAAAACCAGAGGTAATCTTAATCCATCTTTGGCTCAAGGGGCCCAACTTGCTTCAAGGAGACACCATTCAACTCCAACTTGACAGAATGCTGACCTCAGATGTGTTGTCGCTGGTTAAAAGAGAAATTTGCCAGAAAGAACTTGAAAGTAACATAATGCTTATTTCCAATCCCAGAAGTTCATACTGGGATCACTTAAACCCATTTACAAAATTTTACAAAGTCTGCTGCCAATCAATCTTTGGCTTCATCTGCAAGGACCCCAATCAACCCCTTAATCGAAATAATGTTTGATGATAGTCAAGAGGGTTTGATTCTAAGAGTGTCAAATCTTGTCTGTGCCATACAAGTGACTAGTAAAGAGAGACCACCACGGAGTAACATGCTCATTGGCCTTGTAAAAAGGCTGCATTCGGATCTTAAATTTTTCAGGGAACTGATGAAAAGGGGATCAAATACATCTTGGATGCCAGATCACAAAGAACTTACGAGTGAAAGTCGCACACCAAAGACCAGAGCAGGAGAGACACTGAGACACAAACACAGACAAAGACACGGTATGTATTGGATTGAGATTAAATATACAATTGTTACATCGTCATGTGTCTATTCATACTCTCCACTTTGACATCAACCTAATTAGAGCTTCAAAAAAATGGGTATCGACTTAAAAAATTGCATATGACAGTTCATCTGACAGTCGAATAAAATTGTGGTCAGTCGAACAAGGTGTCTCTGCAGTAGCTGTACAAAATCCGCTTCCACATTCAAGGGAATGCTCCAGAGTAGACTTCAGGAGAACTTTAATCATCACTATCTTAAGTGAGTTCATGTGCTGTTCTCAACCATTCTAACCATCTATACACGTCTCTAAGAGCCTGCGGAATAACAAACAGCAAAAAGAAAAAACAACTTACACACAGCACATTTCCAGTGAATGTCTACAAAATGATAAATTCCAATTTTCCACTGCACCCATGTGTGCATGTATGCATGTGCATGCACATGTCTGCACACGTGTGTATGATGTCATACACCACAAGTTAAAAGATTATAAATCCATTTTTGCAGTGATGTACAAAAGAAACAAAATACATCACCCTTTGCACACTCCCCCCATGCATTCATTGAACCAGTCTGTGGGAAAGGTAGGGACTGACTACTCTGGTTGACTGACCTCAAAATACATCGCCCTTTGCCCACTCCCCCCATGCACTCATTGAACCAGTGTGTAGGAAAGATAGGGACTGACTACTCTGGTTGACTGACCTTATCCCTCCCTGGAGTGGAATCCTTAACATCATCCTCCCACTTGAAGTATGCAGACTCTGAAATAACCTGCATTTACACAAATCCAGATGGCTTCTCAAAAGTCGTTTTAAGACATGATAAACAAGTATCTACTTTTCATGAAAACAACTACATCTACTAACAGGAAAAACCATGGACGCTTTATGATAATAAGCTTAAGCATAGACATTGAAATCAACTGTCTGATGTACTGGGATCACATACTAGGAAACGCTTAAACTTACTGAATCCACACTGCCATCATGCAGCTACCTAACCTATTGGATGAGACATCTTTGAGCTGAACCTGATATTGCATACACTAGCAGGGATGTCAATTGTAGAGAGGACTTTCCCTAAGATAATCAGTACATTGCTGTAATTCTGTATGTTAAGGATACAGCAAGCAACAGCAGCCCAGAGATTCACCTTAACATGTAAAACTAATTTTGATGAGTTCAGAATCCTATGCCTATACTACCTTTTTCAAACAACCTGCTATCACAACTCAAATCACATCTCCAAAAAAAAAAGTGTAACATTCAACCTTAGTTAAACTATATTTGACAGCCTTTAGAGCCTTAAAAGTGCTTACATCTGACTTGTACAACGTATCAAATAACATAGTCATCAAGCCCACCGGATGACCTCTCTCGTGAGCAAATAGTTGCATAGCAATGATATCTGAAAAGGGGGAAAACCACAAAAGCTGAAGAGATTTAATGGAAAACAAAAACATAAAGAAAAGATCAGATACAAATGCAATGTGTTCATCACATCCACCCATAAGCTCCAAAGTTCCACGTGCATTGAAAAAATTTGTCACAACCACATTAGTGAAGTGGGCAGACTTTTTCCTTCTGAGATAAGAACCCCCCGCCCCCCAAAAAAATGCCTACTATCAAGGGCATCTCCCCTCCAAATATTAGGCAAATGTCTAAGTTAACTATCACTTACACAATCCTAGAATGCAGCAGAATGATCAGAACAAACTCTCTCATAAGTTTTAAGCTAGCATGAACAGCTTGTGTCTAGCGCCTAGCCAACTTAAAAGAGTTTTGTCTTTACACCAGGCTACGACAATACACACTGGGACCCAAATTTACTGCACAAAAACCACCCATCCTAGCCCTGTTCCCTATGAATTTGAGTAGTTCTTACTGAATTTGTGTGGTTCTTCAACTCTCCAGAGTCTGAGCAACACAAGCATCCAATGTAGCATTGTGCCACCTCTACATTTTAAGCTTTTCCCAGAATAAACTTGGCCATTATTAAGGACCATTAACAAAGGATATTCTATGTTCCTAGCTCTTATCTGTGATAAATCAAAGTTCTACTTATGAACTTCATTATCTCTATTGCAAGCAGAAGAATACATTGCTACGAGTCCATTGGTGTCCCAGGAACTTTGTTTTGGAAGTTTTAGCATCTATACTGTCAGTGTAGATATTCTCATGACTTAGGCACCGATGTTGGATGCAAATTGATTCCACAAAGGGAATTCTTTGCACGCACTAACTCATCACAAACATACTAGCAACCATCGGATCGTGATGAATACATGATTTGGAAGAGTTAGAAGCCCAAGAAACAATTTTCCCTGCTAAATCTACATAGCCATACCTGTTGGGGCCACATCTAAAGCATGAACAATGGTGACAATGAAACAAAGGGCTGCCATGTGCTCTTATGTCTGCCCGAGTCATGTAAAGTTGTCAGAAAGAGGGACATCAGCATAATAACACCCCACGTGCCACTCATTACATGACGGCAAACCCCACTCAAACAGAGATTCTATAACACAACTATTCCTTACCCTCACTGCTAGCTAGTACGTATCATGGATTACATAAGTTACCATCATTCCTTAATTATAACCAGAAACAGCACAGTTGCTGACATCACTACACAGTTGATCACCTGCCAAGAAGCTGCCCTTTCACCTTGAAGAAATTTCACACAATATACTTACACTGCCATTGTTTCTCCTTATCAGGAGCAAATTTTTGCAACAATGTCCCATATTGTGAGAGTCTTTTAACAAGTTCTTTTGACTCCTCTCTCTGCTTGAAAAGTGACATAAAAATGTCAGGTACATATACATTCACATAGACCACAACAAAAAACATAATGTAAAGCTCAACTTAAAGAAAAACAACATCAGCTTTCCTTCTAGTCTACTAAAATAAATCTAGGGGCAAGTCACAATACTCTGAATATGAGAATTTGGGCAACTAATACCAGACTATGTTTCCAACACATGGAGTAATTGCGTCCTTCAAATTTACATGTTGTGATTTATGTTAAACGCCATCAAAAAGCAACCATTTTGCAAGCAACCAACTAAAATCGCTCTTTCATCAGAAAGTTTTATGAAAGAAATTTAGATAATGTTGCACATCAGGTGAGGAAATACTATAAGAAATAATAAGCTCAGAAGCCCACCTCGTAGGTGCTGGATGAATTAGGAATGCAGTGCTTCAGCACTGAAGACATCAGCATCCTTAAAAAAGCAGAGTCTGACTTCAGAGCAGGAGTTAAGTTTGTCTGCAGAATATACATACAAAGAGGCTTTAGGAAGAACTTCAAGGAGTCATATCAAACCGTATACTGGAATGGACCTACCATAGATCCATTACGTTTGGGAGAAACCACATTATTATACATCAGACTTTCAGATAAAAATTCACAGTTCAAAACTTTTGTATTAAAGCAACTATGAACTAGAGATTCTCTCACCCATTGTCCCAAGTTTAACGGTCGCAGTAGTTGTTACCAAACAGAAAACAACACACTATGAAATCACAGCAGCTTTGCACTTCCATACATGAACAACGGGCATAAATTCTACATCCCAGGCCTTTACCAAAATCAAATTTGCTAATTGCTACTGCTAAGTTACATGCACACTTTTTTTTTGTTGCTAAGTTGTACCCCCACTGTGCCCCACAAGCACAGCCACATGTAAAGATGTGCTGAAGAGAGGATAGAAGAGATGATTAATTGAAATGTTGAAAAAGGAATAGGGCCAGAGTGACGGGTTACAATACTGCCTCATCTAGAGTAAGGACATAGATCGTCTTCACCTGATTAATAGAAAGGCCTTACATTTTCTAAATACTCACCTCCAGCCACTTTGATGTCTCTGCAACCGGTTCATTTTCCTTTAAATGATCCATCAGCTGTTCCCCCACAGTTCGAATGAATGATTTGCCAGTATCAACATCCTGCACAAGCATGGTCCAAATGAATGTTGTCTACACAAATAACTTACATCACCACCTTTCTCATAAGTTCCTGCCTTGCCTGATTAAGGAACTGAAGGTTTTTCTTTTGCAGCATTTCGGGTATAGATCTTTTGTGTCTATCACTAGAGGACATGAAATCTTCAAATCGAATCCTAGAGGAGTTGTACTTGTCCAGCACAACTTGCTCTCCTGCATCCTGCTGAAGACCACCCAGGATCATGGTTATCATGTCAAGACCCACACCAATCTCATGTATGGGCTCTATTTTCAGTAGATTTGCAGCTTGATCAAGTGATATCACGTCAGCTAGAATTATTTTCACAAGCATTTCAGCCACATATTCTGGGGCCTTAGGAGTATCCATACGCAAATCTTCAAAAAGCTCCAGAACCATCTGAAAGCTGAAAGAGACCAAACGCACCAAATCATAACCACAAACTTTAAAAAACATAATTTCCAGGTTAGCCTGGAACTTTTAGGTTAATTGCACATAAGACACTGGCAATTTTTGAAGCTGCTTGTCAAGCTTTTAACATATAGCATGTCAACCATAAATGACTTAAAGTTATATCAATCTTACACTGAGATGCAGACTTACACAACAAGAACTAAGACAAACAAACCCAACTATAAATTGAACGCTCTTACCCTTTCAGTATATGTTCTTGCTTAAGTAGAGAAGGATGTAAATTTATTAGCAGCTTCACCAGCAAATCTCTCTCAATGATTTTTTTCTCGAATGAAAGAGCTATCCAATTGCACACCATTGTCGCATGAAATTTTGGCGCCCGCAACTCTTCAATACACAACACAACCTCCTTTTGATCTCGTGCACTGATATAACATATGCATGTCAAAACTCATCAACATGACAGCAAAGATCACAAACAGAAAATGAGAACCTGCATGGGAATTAACCTGAAATATTCAATCAAGGCGCTTTGGCTCTTCTCCTTCAGCTGTTCCTCGTTGAGATGTGCAAATGCAGGGGCAGTCGAAGGCCTATTACTTTGAGCTACAGATGCTGCGGATGTTGAAACAGACCTGTCACTTAAAGTTCGCTCCAGGCTTCGTGAGGTTCTGGCAGAGGATCCAGATATATACCTATCTGCTGTGCCAGGTCTGTCCAACAGTGGCCTTTCAGATGGAGTGACAGGCCTTTCTGACATCATGCCTTTATGTGAAACCTCCTCTCTTGATCCAGCAGCTGCCGCTGGACCATAGGCTGACATAGTTCCTGGTCCAAATCGTCTGCCCTCACCTGAAGCATCTGCCAGTGCACTCCTGCCAGACCCTGATGATGGGCCTCTCATAGTTATACCTCTACCTAGACCGCCTTGAGGACCGAGGGTAATAGGACCTTCATCCACAGGTCGCTGAGACAGAGGCATTGGTGCTGTTCTGCTGTCTAAAAGCAACCTGTCTTCCATGCGAACATCCTGTGCATATGGTCCTCGGATGCCAATCTGAACTCCCCTACCACTTCCTAGAGCAGGAACATTGCCCATTGGTGTGCTTGGAGAGTACACAGGTGAAGCTGGACCACGCATCCCAAAATCCATCGGTGCCCCAAGCCTTCTTCCTGCTGAGGTTCCTATGGTTGACCCACGTGACATGCGACCAGCCTGTGCAACAGTTGCCTGCCTTTCTTGAACAGCATCCCTGTGCACTTCATCAATTTTCTTTGGACCTTCCACCTTTCTCCGCTCCTGCCAACTATTCCTTCGAAGATCAATTACGTCCTTCAACATAAATCTTAACCTTGAAGAAAGTTTTGGGTTGCCAGAAAATACAATCATCCTCTCAAAGTAGGAATCTATGGCGTCCTTTGTTCTTTGATGGTCAATCATCTGTCCAATTGTGCTCATAAGCTTACACAGGGCCTCAACATCTTCTTCTTCTGGATTTGCATTGCTTCCAATAAGCTTTCTTATACACTCATGCATGATCTTTTCTGTCAACATACTCTTTTTGTAAAGTTCACCTATGAAACGAATGTTACCTAGCATACGCCTTTTGGCCGTCAAGCGTTTCTCCTCCCGTTCTTCTTGACTTTGCTGAACATCTTCCTCCGGATTATTTGCCTCATTTTCTTCCCTCTCACCACGGTGGAACTCTTCTTGGCACTTATTTAAAAGCACACGCTTGAATGTAACCTTTACACCATTCTCAAGGAATTCAGGCATCCCCACAGCAAGCTGTACACAGAATTTTGCGTACATCTCACAAAATGTTGGTTCTAGTAATGCCTTATCAAAAATCTGGGAAATAACGCCAGTAAGGGTAACTACAGACTGTATTTTGACATCCTTTACTTGCTCAAACAGTTTATCAAAATTTTGTGGAGTGAGTTTGTTGAGTATCCCTTTCATTTGCCTCTGCTTAAGTTCCTCTTCATCAGAGACCTTGCTAACCTCATACCTCTTCTCAGCCTTGTGGATGTGGGGCACAGGTGTTTGAGGAGACGGAATCAGGCCCTTCTGTCCAGGAGGAGGTAGCCTCTGCCAACGATCTGAATCCGCAGTATTAGTCCTCACCATACCAGGGGTGGCAGGTGTCATTGGAGATGGTAGAGGCTTCCCAGGAATCAAACCAGGGACAAAAGTTGGTACAGAAATACCTGGGCGAATACTGGAAGGCATGCGTGCAATAAGACCCTGGCTGCTACCTGGTCGGAAGCCACCTGGAGGACCCATCTCCATGTGCCCAGACCCATAAGAAGGTCCAAGTGGCCTGTTCCACCTGTCATCTTCAAAGTTATTAGAGGAATTGCCACGTCGAAGCCCCCCACTGAGTTGCCTATCAAGCATTCTCCCTGAACTCCTAAGTATGTCTCGCTCTGCATATTGCAAAACAACAGCTTGAGGATTTTGAAGCAGCTCTGCAATATCAGCTCTCAAGTCAAAATCGAGAGGTAGGTCTGTATTTTGATCTTTGAATGTTAATAGAAAGTCCCTTGTATATTTTTCTGCCCCTTCGGAAGCAGTCACATCCCTTCCAGCAGTGCTGCCTGTTGTAGTACTGGAAACTTTAGGAGAAGGAAGCTCTGCTGCATCCTCCCAATGATCAACTTCTTTAGGCATTGCCTTCTCCTCTACCATGGTCGAAGATTTGGTTGATTCTGTGCTAGCCTCTGCGGCAGCTTTCACAACTTTGGCATCATCAACCTTTTTCACTTCTGGAGGCTTATATGCATTATATAAATCGCCCATATTGCTTGCAGCATCAGCTTTTGCCAATGCATCCTTAAGCTTCTTTTTTTTGCTGCCTTGTCTGACATCTGGTAGAGCTGAAACAGAATCATCACCAGTGTGACTATCCTTATCAGAAGATAAGTCCACATTGACATCACACGTCTCCTGATGGGCATTTGTAGAAACATCCAGTTGAGGCTGAGCACTTTCTTCTGTGCTAGCACCATGAGTGGTCAACAGTTCAACACTTGCAGAAGTGGAACTTCTGGAAGAACCAGCATCTCCTACTTCAAGTCCATTTTCTAGAATTTCCAAACCAGAAGATGCTACATCAAGCAATTCAGACATGCAACCTTCAATTGCATCCCCAACAGGTTCAATTACCGGTACAGGCAAAAGTGGCGCGTTCACACTCTCTTTTACAACATCCCCCTTGTCATCATCATAAAGCTCTTTGTGAGGCTCTTCCAGATTAGGCAATTCCTCTTTCTCTGCGGTATCCTTAGGTGAAAGATTTTCAAGTGTCAGACGACCCATAGAAACATCCAGACTACTTTCAGCTGCTGCCTTTGTTTGAGATTCATCATCCAATACAGTCTCTTGTGTATCTGCAGTGATTGTGGTAGAATCTTTAACCGTGGCAACAGGCTCAATATTGGAGACACTTTCGGAATCCAGCTTGGTGATAGGTGGTGCCGATTCTGGGGCTTTCTCCCCATTACTGCTCAACTCAGACTCTTCTTGCCGTTTAGGTGCCATGGCCCCCGAAACATTCGATTCACTAGTAGGTGCTGTGACTGCTTTTGGAAGCTGTACAGCCTTGACATCAACCTGCTTCTTTCCGTCTACATCCTGCATTTTGTGCCCCTCCCCAGACTTGCTGGTATCTGTCTTCGATACTTCTTTCTTCTTTTTATTCTTACTACTCTGTCTAACCTCTGAAGTACCATGGCCGGAAGAATCCATGCGATTGCTATCTTTAGGTCTAAGATAATCTGTCTGTGCTTCTTTATTTTGATCACGAAGAGATGCAGGGTCTTTTCTAGACACTGAAGAACTCCCTTCCAGTTTCACTTCAGTAGAGGCCTGTACACCTGCTGCAGCTTCCTGCACCGGCTCTGAACCTTGTTTCACATCAGTTACAGGAACTGTGGAGCTTTCTTCTTGCTTTGCAACCTTGACATTTTTCTCACCCACACGAACCTGGCTTGCTTCATCAGACATCAAGCCTGCCTGATTTGAGCTAGTAAGATTCTGCTCTGCAACACCTTCTGGTGTAAAAGGCCCGGAAGTAGAAGATATAGGTTTGGTATTAGTAGTGGTCACAGATGGATTTAAGCTCTGAATGGGTACCCGTTGCCCTTGAGAAGCTTCAGAAAAACTTGGCCTTGGAGCGGTTGTGCCAGTTACTGCCGTGGAGACCACTGGATTAGCAGTGGCAGGTGCCTGGTAATAAGGTTGAGAAGAGCGTGTATATGGTCCATTCTGCTGTAAAGAGTAAACATTCTGTTGGTGATGAGCTCCACTAGCATAACCCAGCGAAGTCCGCACATGAGAAGGCCCATTACCAACTACTCCTGTTGTAGCCCCACTGTCCATGTGTGTATCAGGCTTAGAGAACTTAGAATCAAACTTAAGCTCTTCATGCGTTTCAGGATGAACAATCTTCACAGCCCTATTCGTGCGATGCGGGATGTAAGGGGGCACTGTAAGCCCATATTGACCTGCTGGTAAGCCTGACGATAGCTGATTTGCCAGGCCTCCTGGGAGAGGCCCCAATTGATGAGGCAATTGTGCTATCTGTTGTGCAGACAATTGACCAGGTAAAGAAGCTAATTGAGGAGCCATCATTTGGCCTGGAAGGGGTGCCATAGGCTGAGGGAACTTTAATGTTTGTCCAGGGCCTTGCTGAGGGTGCAAGGTCTGATGAGAGTAGGGAAGTTGTACAATCCCCTGCTGTTGAGCTTGAGCAGTGGTCACAAGCTGGGCCTGCATATGTATGTGAGCCGGTGTACTTACAGCAGCTTGTGACTGAGCATGGGAGTTGGCCTGAGCAAATTGCACCTGAACAGGATGCTGCACTGGACTATGAACAAGGTGTCCCTGAGGTATTCCACCAGCAGCGGATGATGGCTGCATATGGGAGCCTGCAGCTTGCTGGGTTGGTCCTGACATGGCTTTGACTGCTGCAGCATTGGCTGCTTCATACCGTGCCTGATCTTGCTTTTGCTCGTCCAAATTTGGAGGAGCAGAGTTCGTCCTCACTGGTATCTGAAGGTCAATTAACCAAGTAAGAGCACAAGGAGGAATTAATCTTCCTAAATCCAAAAATGAGAAAAATATCATCTTGTACCGGGATACCAGTCCCAGGCATAAAACCTGGTCCTATGCTGCCAAACTGGAAAGTGACTTGAGGATGCACAGTATTCCATGATAAATCTCCAGAGACAGCTGCAGTTCCACAGGAAATAGGATGTGCAAACTCTATCATTTGAGTGTCACTGTTTGCAGACAAAAAATACAGAATTCCAAACAGCTAGGAATCCCAAACCTGGCTTCATAACATTTCCTGCTGCTTCTGTGGCAAATGCACCAGATGGTGTTCCTGGCTTAGTTGACCTGGGAACAGTCGTGCCATTCATACTACTTGGATTAACAGGTGGAGGTTGCTTGGAATGTCTAGTACCTGTTGAAAGAAAGGAGAGATTAAGCCATGAAAATGCCAGACTACTGCTGAAGCATACTGCCAGTGATGCCTACCTGTATTTTGCTGAGGTTGGTGTTGAGACAAGGAATTGTGTTGAGCCCGTGTGCTGTCGGTCGGCTCAAAACCAGAATGTGGGATCCCACGCGGCTGCCCATTAGCTGCATTGGATCGTTTAGCACTGTAATAAACAAAGAAACTTTGTATAAACAGTCGTCTTAATTCAGCAATCAACATCAGAAAGCCACCATGTCTTCACTTCTCAATTTTGGGAACAAAACTTGCACTCTAGCTTGTAATCCTTTCTTAACACTTCTACTATATAAGAAGTTACACTTGTGGCAGACTCTCCCTGAGCAGATCAAGGGTCAAGCTCCATTTTACAATCCATCTAGACACTAAAACTATGTAAAACTCTCCTGCTCCCAAGCTGAGAGACTGGGCACTTGCAAATGTTCTCTACAACCTTCACAAGGGTGCACTCATCAGAAGACTAAATGCTGAACCTTTAAAAAAGACGATACAACCATTGATCGATTGAATATAATAATCACAACCATCTTCAGTAGTGCAAACTCTAAGAAGATGCCTGTGACATCTAAAAACTGTGGGGAAATATGACTGCCTCAATAACCAACTTTTCTCTCTCACAATTCCACTACAAACTAGGTCTAAGCTTGCTGAACAATAAGAAAGTAGTTGTCCTCAAAGCCGATCAAATGACCACCAATTACTAAAACTCTGTTGCAACAGCTTGATGTAACAAGATGAGGTCTGCTCACCGTCTCTACATGCCATTAAAATTCCCAAGTGGAAACTTTGCATAAATGAGACATGAAAGCCACTTCAAAAAACAAAAAATAACTGCTTGCGATGACCATCCATGACCCCCACTGATCGTGATGAGCATCCATGACCCCCATGCTGGTTGCTGCTATCAACTCCAAATCCTTTTTAGGAACATGTCTCTGAGACCTGGCATGCTGCAATGGCATTTCCATTCTCCAAGATCCCCTCAGACAAAATGCCTTTAATGACTGTGAGTGGAAATTGAAACTCTTGGCTTTGCATCAGTGTCAGTCTGTTTCCGCACCATGGCACCTCTAGGATCAATGAAAACTGAACACAACAATGAATACTTTACCTGGGAGGCAGTGCTGCTTGAAGACCGGCAGAAGTGGCTGTTGGGGGAAGTAGGGCGGCACTGGCTGAGGCGCCGTGCCCTCCGCCACCGCCTCCCTTCACGGTCGAAGCTCTCTGGTAATTCAGAGCACCACCACCGGGCCTCCCTCCTCTGCGTTGCTGGGCGTCGCTGCTGCGGTCTGCTTTGGATTGGTGATGGGACATATATAACAATGTGTGCAATTCCGTGGAGTGATGGGACTAGGGAGGGCAAAAATGGCTCAGATCGGGGGAGAGGATGATGCTTCCCCGATCCAGTAAAGGAAGATTGTGATGTGCAATCGGAGCAGAAAAAACCTGCGTTGAAGTTGTGTTTTGGCTTACAATGAGTCTCTTCTTCCGCTGGAGTCCGCAGATAGAAACCCTAGGCTATGGCAGAAAACAAAAAGAACAAAGACGGGCAAGTCGGCGGAAAAAAAAATAAAAACCTGCAATTGGTATTAGGAGGGGGATGAAAAAGTCGGTATATGTCGATGTAGCGCGCCCCGCTCCTGCTGTCGGGCTAGGGTTTTGCACCTGTGTGCCCTGTATTTGTGTGCGCGTGATGAAGAAGAACTACAGTGAGAGAAACCAGAGAGGGGGAGAGAGAGAGAGAGAGAAACGAAAGAGAGAGGGAGAAAAAGAGAGGGGAAAAGAGAAGGGAGGAAGGAAGAAGAGAACGAAGAGGGGGGAAATAAGGAAAATAAGAAATAAGAAAGAGACTAACCAATTATTTATAAAAGGGGGTAATGATAATAATAATTTGCCTGAAAACCACCCACAACTGAGGATTTTTTAATTTCCCCCACCAATGCTGGTTATCAAGGTAGAGAGGATTTCAAGGGTAACTCCCAACATTGGTTATTAGGCTGGGCAGCCAACATGCACCCATGGACTGATGCTCAAGCTCGTCTTGTGACATCTATTGAGTTGCCTCCTTCCTTCCGCCCACAATTCAAAAGGATTGTCTACATGCAAGCTGCCACACGACCTAAGCAAGGCTCTGGCAAAAATTCATGAATGAGAAAAGTTAGGGTTGGAGCTTTTGAGAGGAGATCTAAGCAGAGGGAACATGGGCGACTATGGTACCATCATGGCCTTTAATGCCTTTACTAGGCATTGATAGTATTCATTTCACACTCCCTCGCCAACAACACATGGCAATGCCCATGTAGGGATAATGGAGGTGGCAATAGGGGCCATAACAAAGTGGATGGTGAGAATGCAACAACAAGCAAGCACCTAGAAACAATGAAGAAATGGAACTAGACTTCTTATCGGCCACAAAGCATGGAGAGGTTGACATGGAAAAGGTCAAGAAGGTAGTCTATAGCAACATTAAGAAATGGAACTAGACTTCTTATCGGCCACAAAACATGGAGAGGTTGACATGGAAAAGGTCGAGAAGGTAGTCTATAGCAACATTAAGAGCTTTAGTGATAGCATAAAGTACATTGCCTTTTCTAGCAAGGCAAATGTTCTTAGAGGACCAATGGCCCTCTCACTACAAAGGATTGAGAAACTTTACACCATTTCTATGTTTGTGGCATGTCTTCTATCCTATGGGTTGTGTTCCTCTATGAGCCATCATGTATGAGGAATCTTCGTACAACTTAAGTTCATTGGGAAAGGCTTCTACTAGTTGAGAGTAGCGGATTCTCAACAAGAAAGGGATTGGATATTGGCTTTAGCAATTGACTACAAAGGTAAGTTTGTTTATTCAATGCCTCTATCTCCTCATTTCTCTCCTAAGGATACCCCTTGCACACTACCTTCCCTAGGCTTCCAAAGTAGCTTGATGGCTTGGCAAAAACAATGGGTAAGGTGTTGTACATCCCCAACCTAGAAAAACATCCTACTACATCTAGAGCAAAAAGTGTATATCCTCTAAGATCACACAAAAGAAATGTTTGACTTCATTCAAGCTTGAAATCCATGCTGGACTGAGATGGTTTTGGATGTCAAATTCTCTCCCTTTCTAAACATCTACTACATTTGCAACAAGATGGGTCATTTTGTTAGGGACTACCCTATCAAGATGCAAGAAGGACATAATAAAATTTAGGAACCCCTCACATAAGAGAGAAATGGAGATGTTACAAAAGGCCCGCATAGGGAGCAATTACAGCCAAAACCACCAAGCCAATTGTCAAGGATGCAAAGTAAACACATGATGATGAAAAACAATGGTGTCCAAGAAACCACTCAATGAGGATGTGCAAAGAGACAAAATCAAGGGCTTTGGTTAACCTATCAAGGAGAATAATCCTAGAGAAGAGAATAAGATCGAGGGCTTTGGTTAACCTAATAAGGAGAACAATCCTAGAGAAGGGAACAAATTTGAAGGGAACAAGGGCAAAACTAGTATGTTGCTTAAGAGCTGGCAAGGCTCCCACTTGTGGACTACAATATCTTTACACCACTTTTGTTGATGAATATGATTTCCTTGATTTTGATTCTATTTATAGATAAGGTCTCAAAGAAAACTTCCATTATCTCCTAGAACATCAAGGATATGTGCTTAAATATAAGAAAAGTTGCATGCAAAAGACTTCTATATCAAAGAGAGCCTATTGTATTGGCTTTAAAAAGTAAATCAAGATTAAAGAATATCTCAAAGGTTTTTATTTCCTTGGGTATGTGTGGTTTATGTCTCCGATAGGTAGGGGGAGAGGTAGCACAATGATATTACTCAAATGGGAACTTAGGTCTAGAATCAAGTGGAGAGATTATGGAGCCCATGAGATAATGGCCGCCATCTATATGGGAGATGAGGAGTTCATTGTATACTCAATATATGGCCCACTTTCATCCATGAATAGGTTCAATCTATGGAAGGTACCAAAGGTTCAAATGAAAGATGAATACACAATCTTAACTAGAGATTGGAACATGACTCTAGCTCTAATGGAGAGCAGTTTCATGATTGGCAATGTATAAGAGAGGAGGATTGGCCATAAGAGGATAAGGGTTAAGGGTGCCCAACTAAAAGCAAACCCTATGCATATAACGCAGAAAAGTAAATGGAAACATTCATTATTGGGTTCACAAACTTTTGAGTGCCTCTTCTTCCCTATCTCTGTCTTCTTGCTTGCTTCACCATAGCTCAAGAGTGAGGAAGAGACAATGAGAAAGAGCAAGGGAGTGAGTGAGGGACTCAAAGAGGTGAAGCTACTCATTCTTCTTCCTCTCTTTCTCCTTCATTCATCCCCTTTTTCTTCTTCTTCCTCTCTTTCTCCTTCATTCATCCCCTTTTTCTTCTTCTTCTTCTTCTTCTTCCCATATTGGTGAGAGCACGAGAGCAAGGGATTGAGTGAGGGAGATAGCAAGAGAGATTGTGAGTGAGGGACCAATGGGGAGAAGCTCCATTCTTCATTCCCTCCTCCTTCTCTATTCTCCTCTTAGTAATGGAGTGGTGGCAATAGATAGATTGAGGGACGAACAATTTTAGATTGAGGGGAGCCGCACTTTGATAGTGAGACCACCAACACATTCTCCTCCATTCAAACTACAATAGTGGAGAGATAAGCTGGATGAGTCTGCTAAAGCTTATGAATCTTACTTTTCTTGTTCTTTTCATGGGATTGAGTAGAGAGGGAGCATAGACCATACAGAGCAAGAGTACAAGTCAACTATGTGAGAGGTAGCTTAAGCCATAGGTTGGGTTGAACTCTCAACATAACAATAGCTATATCAATGTCCCATTTTCTTAAAGTGAGATATGGCATATTTGGACTTCAATTAACTCTACACTCAAGCAGTTATGCTCTTTTTCACACATTGTGATGCAACTCAATAATTGATTCTAAATTCTTTTATTGAACCATTAGCAATGATAAGATCAACTCTATAACATTGACATTGATCTATTTTATCTTCATTTTGGGCTCTATTAGCTTGTCTCAATAACCTATGGGTTTGGACTTGACAATGGCAATATCGTCAAGGTGATTGTCCTAGCCTTGTAGAGTCAATGGTTCAATCTTACTCTTGTCCCTTACTTGAAGGGTCTAGCAAGTAGTACTATCTTCCTTGCATCCTCTCAATTGTGAAAAAAGAAGAAGAATTGGATGGGTATATTTTCAATTTCCACCATCACTATGACTTTGCATTTACTTAACAAGAAGTATGCTCTAACTCAAAAAGATTGGATTATGGCATAGTAGTCATAAGATTTGGTTGTCCTAATTTGCTCCAAATCTCATAATGTAGTATGCTACATTATGCACCTTCATTGATTTGTGCATCTATTGTGAACTCCATCTTGGCAACTAACCTAACAAGTGGGCTAGTTGTATTACATGTTCATCATAATCAAAGTTAAGGACATTTAACTAGGAGGGTCACACTTATCTCGGTTACTCTTCTATATTTCTATAGTTGTGACTCCTATTTTCTATCATGGGTTTTTCTTGCTATAGAGGGATATGTCTAGCATTCCTTTGAGATCCAAATCTAAAAGAGGTGGAAGGATTTGTGCTCATTAGCCTTGGAGCACACTCTTAACATCTTAATAGATTTGTCATTATACTCTTAGATTTCTATGACTTGCCCTGGACTTCTATGATAGCCTATATGGGTAGCTTAGAGTGACAAATCTTATTAACCTAAGCAAGTTCTACATTGGAGCTTAGAGGTTTTGTGGATATATCCACTACACCCTATGTTTGTTTGCTATGGTGTCTCCTTTTTTCACTTTTGTTGCTCGCACCTTGGATCTCATTTTTAATTTGCTCTTCATCCCACATGTCATTGAAATTCACGGGAGCTTTGTGCCTTCCATGTCACTCTATGCTTGGATGGTGGTGTAAATAAGGGTAGAACAAGAGCTATTATTGGTCTTCACTCTAAACAAATGTAAGAATACCATTGCTATTAGTGTTTTTTTTAATTAAAGCTATACATTTAGAAAAATCTACAAACATGGGGACTTAGTGTATCATGCCTACAATGGATTTTGGATAATTTGTAGCACCTAGGTTGAAAATTGATTTGGTCACAATCAAGCCATACATTTAGAAAAATCTACAAACATGGGGATTTAGTGAATTGTGTCTACAATGGATTTTGGATAATTCGTAGCACCTAGGTTGAAATTTGATTTGGTCACATGGTGCAATTTTTATTGTGATGTGATTCTAGGTCCATCTTGCCTATGTGACTCAAGTGTTGAAATAGAGAGCAAATTTCTCACTCTCACTATCTTGTGCCCATCATTTCTACACTAGATCATGTCTATCGAGCTTATCTTAAGCTCTAGTGGCAATTCAAAATGAAAATTAAAGGAATAAACAAAGGAAAAAAAGGCTTCTAATTGATTCTACCATTTCTCTTCTTCTTCTACCCTAAACTCTATCTTACAATGACTTTGAGGTTTTGATGTGTAGTGCTTCACCACAAACACAACCTAAACTACTCACCACCATCATCAAGGATACTTACACCACTCTCTTTCCACAAAATCATTGTATAGCTTTAAAAGTAAAAAACTATGGTTTTTGTTGGAAAAGGAAGTGAAACTACTAAAATCTTTATGCACATTTAAGACAACTAAAGTACCTTGGATTTTAAGTGTTATCAGTCCTTCAAAGCATTTTGCATCTTTACAAATTTGATGTGTTTTGTGTTTAATAGTTAATTGGTTTGCATGTATAACAACCAACTATGCATCATCGAAGAGATCAATCTAGTATCTATTTGTTGTTGTTTACAGTGCCTTCATGGCACCAATTGTCCATCTACATGACATGGGGCATCCACAACTCTTGATCAAAATATTCCAACATTGATGAGCTATATGTCCCACATAACCTCTTGCACAACTCATTAAAATAATACAAGACCCAAATGGGAGTGCAAAGAGTCCAAGGCTCTTGCACTCACTATGTTGTTCTCGGATATCATGGCCTCTGGTCTAGGGAACCACTCAATTGAAATGAGAAAGAGGTGGAGCCATGCTTGCCCTCTTGCCACAAAGTAGCTTACTTCCCTTTGAATCCCAATCAAGTAGTCTTACCTCTTGGAACTCACTATGACGCTAAGCTCCGTACCAAGATCCCTTCATGTATCTCCTCACTCCTTAGTTGTTTCATGATGGTCCATGCATTGGAGAAGGAGACGAGGAGATAGGGAATGAGGAGATGGAGGACAAGCTTATTAGATATGCTCAATGCCCTACCCTCGTAAGGTGCCACCAATCATCCATGGTGCTCAAAGTTGTAAGGTCCCCACTATGAGGAGAAGCCATGTGTGAGCTTGGACATTAGTGGATCCTAACTTGTATGTTAGATGAGGTCTATGTGACTGGATGGCCAAAAAGTGACCATTCTAGGTCTAGCCTTTGAGTTAGATAGAGTAGTTAAAGCTAGTAGCAACTTGAGGCATACCACATTGAGTTGCTAGGTAAGGAAGTTATCACAGACCCCTATTTTGGGTTCAAGGGCTGCCAAAATAGTCCCCCTTGACTAGGGGTAGGAAATATTCCCTGGCCAACTAGTGGAGATGCACATGGAAGGTCAACAAACACAAGTGCATATGGAAGGTCATCCATCATGACCCCCTTCACAGGCTATAAAAGGTAGACCCCTTCACATCTTTCATGATCCATCCTTTCACCCAATTAGAGTTATTTCAACTAGCCTTAAGCTCTTCACCTATATTCTATCTAGATCGCCATCTAAGCTTCACATTGGAAGCACATGGGTGGATAGAGCCATTTTTGTACCAACTTGTTCGAAGTCAAAGAAAATTCTTATTCTTCTCTTATCTACAATGTACTCTCTTTCTTGCTTAAACTATATTCGTTGCATCATGTAATTTTTACATGGTACCAAAGCCCAGGGGACTCTAGGGATTAAAGAGTATGTGAGAGGCAAAGGCTTCAATAGCAAGGAGGGAGTGATGTCAACTTTTGCAAGTAATTCTGGCGCATTAAGAAGCAGTTCTAGAGGTGATGCTGCTATATGAGCTATTCAAAATTGAGGATTCATCCACCAACCTTTAGCAAAGGCAAGTTAGATGGTATAAACTACACTTTGTGAAAGTTTAAAATCACTACAATCCTTGATTCTTATGAGCTCTTGGAGACGGTGTTGGGGACCGACGACCTGGAACCAGAAACGACCGTTGGCCCATCAAATTCAAGTGTGATGATTCCTCCAAATGTAGATCTTCTATGAGCTTGGAAATGAAGGAATACAAATCCACTGTGTGCCTTAGTTACAAGTTTGTTTTAATAGTGTTTTAACTCTAATTTAGCATACAACCAAGGCATTAAAAGTATGGACTATACTGAGAAATCAGTATGAAACAAAAAATCAAACAAGGATTCAAAACTTGGAGAATCCACTAGAAGCAATAGTGAAGTTTTTTGAAGGAGAGATGCATGAAGCATTCATCACTCGGATTAAGAATTTGCACGACTAGATGACTGGCGCTGGGATACAAAAGACTAGCCAGGAGCTAGCTTGGAGGTGTCTTCAAATCTGTCCCACCAAAGTTTGATGGATTGGTTCTGCCCTTAATACTTAGGTGAGACCTCAAGCTTTGGCTTTTGAGGAGTTTAGCGCATTATTAATGGAGGAAAAGTTGAGGGTGAAAGCTTGAGAAGGAAGTAGTAGTGGACATGCTGCATTCTCCACCAATGCAAAAGGCAAAGGTGGCTCCTCCACCAAAAATGATGGTGACAAAAAGAAGAAGGGTGGTAAGAAGAAATTTTAAGGAGGGTGTTTCTACTACTAGAAGAAAGGACATGCAATTGTAGATTATCGTGTTAAGAAGGCAGATGAAAAGAATGGTATCCTTAAAAGTAAGGGGAAGGAGACATCTAACACAGCTAAAGCACAACTAGAGTTATTTATGGAAACCATCGAGGAAGTAAGTTCCTTGGCATAAGAAGAATCTATCGCTGATCCATGGGTATTGGATAGTGGTGCATCTAGTCACAACAAGAAAGGTCTATATTGTTCTATGCAGCCTCTACAAGAATCCATCATTGTGACGGTTGAAAACTATGCAAAATGCCCTACTACGAGCACATGCTTTTTATTGTTGCAAATGATGAAGTCAAAAAACTTTCAAATGTATTGTATGTTCCAAAAATTAGGAGAAATATGTTATCAGTTGTTACCATAATTGATCTTGGTCATGAAGTGAGATTCAACAAGACAAGTGTAGAAATTCTTGACTGTGATGGCAAAGTTATTGGCAAAGGAGAAAGGAGGAACAACCTATATGAGCTAGTACTCTTACAACCACTGATGGAGTGGGCATAAGTAAGCTTTCACATGAAAGGTTTGGACACATTGGATTTGCAGTTTTGAAGGAGATGCATAAGCAAGGTATGGTTGCTCACCTACCTGCAATTGCTGAATTGAAGGATCCATGTGAAGCTTGTATAATGGGCAAGTAGCAGAGAAAGGCATTGCTCCTATAGAGTTGGTATATGCTGACTTGTGCAGTAAGATGCCTACACAAGCCTTGGGAGGATCTTCTTATTTCATGTTGATCATCGACAACTACAGTAAGAAGATGTGGGTGTACTTCCTACGTGATAAGGCTCAAGCTTTTCATATATTTAAAGAATGTCCAAAACTTGTTGAGAATGAAACAGGGAAAAGTGTGAAGAAATTTAGAACAGATGATGGTGGTGAGTTCAACTCAAAGGAGCTTGAAGACTTTTTGCAAGAGCAAAGGGATCAAGCATCAATTGACGATGCCTGATAGACCTCAACAAAATGGTATTGTCGAATGCAAGAATCGCACCATTGCGGAGATGGCAAGGTGCATGCTAAAAGACAAGGTATTACCAAACCATTTTTGGGTTGAAGCTGTAAATATTGGAGGCTACATTCTCAATCAAAGCTACACAAAGGCTCTCAAGGGTAAACCACCTCATGAAGCTTACACTAGTAAGAAACCATTGATCTCACATTTCACAACTTTTGGATGTAAATGCTATGCACACGTTCCTAATGAAAACCAAAAAGTAGAAAATGTATATTCTTGTTCAAGAAGCGGTTGCATACAGTGGAGGAGGAGAAGGCACATTCTTCCACTTTATCATCAAGTGAAGAAGTAGTCCACTACTATGAGTCTATCCTAAGAGCTACCCCTATCCTTAAGGAGGAGGAAGAATCATATTTAGATGATGAAGAGAAAGTTCACCAACCTGACATCACATCATCGAAAAAGCCATTGTCGTGATGGGTAAAGTGGCTCTATGACCAATATAATCCTATGCCCTCATTTGAGAAGAAGGCAGATGGACCAAGGAGGTTTCAGAGAATAGAGGAGCAAAGAAGGGCTTCTGCTCACATAGTCAATATGGCCTTGATGGCTAAGATTATGAGAGAAGTAAAGGAGTCAATTGACTTGGAAGAAACACTTGCAAATCTAGCATGGAAGGTAACTATGCAAGCCAAATATGGCAACATCATGAAGAATGGTACATGGGAGCTAGTGGATCGGCCACCAAAGAGAAAGATTATTAGCACCGAGTGGGTGTAGAAGGTCAAGTACAAGGCCAATGGAACCTTAGAAAAGTCAAGTACAAGGCCAATGGTTTTAGAGAATAGAGCAAAGAAGGGCTTCTGCTCACATAGTCAATATGACCTTGATGGCTAAGATCATGAGAGAAGTAAAGGAGTCAACTGACTTGGAAGAAACACTTGCAAATCTAGCATGGAAGGTAACTATGCAAGCCAAATATGGCAACATCATGAAGAATGGTATATGGGAGCTAGTGGATCGGCCACCAAAGAGAAATATTATTAGCACCAAGTGGGTGTAGAAGGTCAAGTACAAGGCCAATGGAACCTTAGAAAAGTATAAAGCCAAACTGGTTGCACATGGATTTTCATAGGTTGAAGGGTTTGATTTTCGAGATTCATTTGCTCCAATTGCCAGAATGACCACTATTCACACAATACTTGTAGTGGTTGGCCATAATAAGTGCCCAATTTACCAAATGGATGTTAAATCAACATTCTTAAATGGTGACCTCAAGGAGGAGATGTACATGGTTCAACCACTAGGGTTTGAGTCCCCCCATTTTGAGAACAAAGTGTGTAAGCTAAAGAAGGCATTGTATGGGCTGAAACAAGCCCCTATAGCATGGTACCAGTGGGTAGATAAGTTCAAAAGATGTGCCTCAAACGTAAACTTGTATGTCTACAAGGATGGTGAAAAGTATGTAGTTATTGTCCTATATGTGGATGACCTCCTTATTACAAGTGACTATCAAGATACGATAAACCAAACTTGAAAGTCTTTGAGCTCTGAGTTTGAAATGACAGACTTGGGCTTGTTGCACTATTGTATGGGGATTGAAGTCTAGCAAGAGCCAAGAAAGATCTTCATCTCTTAGAAGAAGTAAGCATGGGAAATCTTGAAAGCATATGGTATGATTGAGTGCAAGGAGATAGCTGCACCTATGGAAGTCAATGCAAAGTTATTTGATGAGGATACATTAGCACCAACAGACATTGGGAGGTACAAGAGGTTGGTCAGCAGCTTGATCTACTTGTGCAATACTAGGCCATATATTAGTTTTGCTATTAGAGTTTTGAGCAGGTTTTCAAACAAATCCCATGAGAGTCATTGGAAGGCTGGGATGTGAGTGCTTAGTGGAAGGATGGGATGTGAGTGCTTAGATACTTAAAGGGAACTCTTGACTATGGTATCACATACAGTTTTGGTACTTCTCTTGTGAGGTACTATGACTCTGATTGGGCAGGAGATAGTGATTTCAGAAAGTCAATTTCTGGTTATTGTTTTTCTTTTGGTTTAGGAATTTTCTCTTGGATTAGTAAGAAGCAACCAATAGTGGCACTCGAAGCAGAGTACAAGGCAACCTGTTTTGTTGCATGTGTGTGAAGCAATATGGTTAAGGAGGATCTTATGGCATATGGGAGTGTAGGATGAAGACCCGATTGTGCTAAGGTGTGACTATCAAAGCTACATCACCATTGCCAAAGAATCCATTGTTTTATGCACGCACAAAACATATAGAGATCTAGTATCACTATGTGCATGATTTGATCGAGGATGGGATAGTGGAGCTAGTCTATTGTCCAATAGAGGAGAATGGAGAAAATATCTTCACCAAAGCACTCTTGCAAGATCTGCTTTAAGTTCATCTTTAGAGACTCGGCATTGGGCCAAGGAGTTAGTTTACTTACGGGTGGACATTGAGGGTGGATGTTAGATATGCTCAATGCTCTACCCTCGTAAGGTGCCCAATCATCTATGGTGCTCAAAGTTGTAAGGCTCCCATTATGAGGAGAAGCCATGTGTGACCTAGACATTGGTGGGTCTTGACTTGTATGTCAAATGAGGTTTATGTGACTGGATGGCCAAAAGGTAACCGTTATGTATCTAGCCTTTGGGTTAGACACATAGTAGTTAAAGTTGGTAGCAAGTCAAGGCATACCGCATTGAGTTGTGGGGTAAGGAAGTTATTAGCGACCCCTATTTTGGTTTTGAGGGCCATGAAAGTAGCCCTTGACTAGGGTTAGGGAATATTCCTCGACCAACTAGTGGAGGTGCACATGGAAGGTCAATAGACACAGGTGCATATGGAAGTTCATCCATCATGAACCCCTTCACACACTATAAAAGGTAGATCCCTTCACAACTTTCATGATCTTTCCTTTTACCCATTCAAAGTTATTCCAGCTAGCCTTAAACTCTTCACCTATCTTTTGCCTAGATCACCATCTATGCTTCACATTGGAAGTGCATGGGTGGATAGAGCCATTTTTTTATCAGCTTGTTTGGAGTTAAAGATTTTTTTTTGTTCTCCTCATATCTACTATGTACTCTTTTTCTCTATCTCTTGCTCAAACTCTATCCACTACACCATGTGATTTTTACAAAGCTCTCACATCCACACTCACTACCTCACCCTCTCACACACACTCACTTTCGTTTATAAAGAGTATAAGATAGCAAGAAGCCAATATTGCATTAGCAAGTGGCAATGAAAGTTATGGGTAGCATAGGGTCCATGCATTATGGCTAGTGACTATATGGGCAACTCCCACAAGATATTGTACAATGATGGTTGGCTAGAATACACATGCCTTGTATGGAAAGACATTAGTTAGTAGGCAAGGTCCTCTTGATCTTTGCTTGCTCTTCTTGTCACATTCCTTGATGGAGCCATCACGTTTTAGGTAACATGCATATAGACACTATATGTCCAAGTTGACACAATGCCAAGTATAGTATTGTTTCTCTTGGTTGAACCATCCTTGTTCAACATCCTAAGGCCATCATTGGAGTAGTTCTATAGTCCACAATAACTATATTTTCCTCTTCATTATATATGACATATGGATTGGTACAAAATCCTCTTCCAATGGTTCCTCCACATAGTAGGAACATCACTAGGTGGATACACAATCATGGTGGGTCATCTTCAGATTCTTGAAATATTAATGTTGGCCCTAGGTATTGTAGTTATTTGGTCAATTAAATGCAAATAAGGCCAAAGGGGCACTAATTTTGTAAGGAAGTCCCTTATCTACCAAATATAGATTGTTAATGTAAGGATTTGGATGCAATAGTTTTCTTGGTGCTAGATAGATGGTTGCATCATGGCCATATCATCCATAGTTGCTACATAGCCTCTTCCTAGGCTCAAGACATCTTGATAGTGGTAGATGACTACAACCATAGCGGATGCACTAAACACTTGATTTGTATAGCTTAGGCTTAAGTATATTGGCAAGCTTCATTATTTCATATACAAGATTTGCTACCTCTTTTTTTTCTCTCTATTTTAGAAGATCATTGACTCTTATGGCCTCTTGGAAAATTCCACTAAGATTTGACATATCTAAACATGAATTTCCAACTAGGGCTTTGTATAGCTCTTTATTTATGATGCCATTTAAGATCATTGCCACAACCTTCTAATTTGGTTTTTTGGTAGTTGGGATTTGCTTTTAGAGAACTTGGACACTTGTAACAGAGTCTCCAATAGTCTTATTTTATTTCTGGCCCATATTCATTAGCTTGACTATGAGATGAGGACAACTAAGAGATAGCCAATCTCGTATAATATTTTTATGTATAATTCTTTTAGAGTTTAAAAATTAGTTTTTTTTTGTCATATCTAAACTTGTGAGCCAACTGATCCCTTTTCATCTAAGCATATCCCAAAAGCTTATGCTTTCTTATTGGTAGATGTAAGGTTGTTAGCCTCACATACTTGTTTGAACTACTATATCAATTTGTCTCCTTGTACTTCTCAAGTTGCTTTGTAACTACTAAAATTTTAGATTGCTCTTGGTTCTCAAGCATACTCTTGACCACTTAAAAAAGCTTGTTGCAAGCAATGTACTAGTCCGCATAACTATGGAATTATCAAGTAAATTAGATAGCAAGAGGTTTGATACTGAGTCAAATGAAGTTATTGCAAATCTTGTACTACATTAGTCCCTTGATACTTTCTACCTCTTTCTCTCATTTGCTCTTGGCTTCTTATTGCTACTTTAGAGTCCATTTGAAGATTTTAAATATGGATTTTATTCTAGAAAATTTTTCTACATCTACTTGAGTGAGAATTTGTTCTAGAGTCCCACCTTTTGTTAGTATAACAAATGCCTTTGAAGGATTTCTAATTGTGTGCTAAAGGTTCTATGGTAGCTTGGCTACATTACTATTTTCTAGCATGTCTATCTCTTGATTTACTTACAAGGTTTTCTATGTGGTCAAGGAGTAGTAGGATGGGAGTTCCTTTAAGAAAGAGACACCCTAATGAATGACCCCTTGAAGGCTTTATGTATTGGATCTAGATATTTGAAAGTATCCTTGGTCTTTTTTTCTAAAATTTTTTGCTTGTAATTTTGTAAAAACTTATTTACAAGCTTGTGTGTGTGTGTGTGTGCACGTGCACACACGTGCGCGTGCGTGTGTGTTGCATGCCTGTGTGTGTGTATCCTTTCTTTTTCTCTTTTATAGGGAAGGTCATATGATTTATCAATAAATATTTTTGAAGCATGTATCGCTTGCATCTTTCTTTCTTTCTTGTTGTGAGGTTACACATGTTTAGATGGAGCAAGATTTTTGAAGTCTTAGAGAGGTGTGAGGTTAGTGTTGACATTGCAGCATTTTCCACAGACTCATGGGTCGGCTTTTACACTAGAATCCGGGTTACATATGTTCAAATGGAACTAAATTTGAGGTCTTAGAAGCTTAGAGATATAGGTGAAAGGTTGGCATTAACATTGCAACATTTCGCATAGGTTCATGATTAAGTTCTTTCCACCAAAACCCTAATGAGACACTGCCCAAATTGGGGGAGGTAACATGGTATACATGTCACTTCTAGGGTCTATCATTAAAAAACCATTCAAAAGGGCAACTGAAATAGGACTCTCAAAAAGTTATATAAGTTGCCAAGAAATAATTCATTTACAGAGTACAAAATTGATGTATTTTCACTTGTTGCACTCCATATATTGGTTAGTTTGGATGTTTCGCATAAGCATATTATATCAAGGCTCTACATATTGAAAAATGCTACTTCCATAGCGCTTATAGTTTGGTAGTCTATTGTAAAGAAGCCCTATTAGGATATACCAATTTTGAGTATATTGGATAATCTTAATGGCTTGTAGGTGCAGAATGTGCTTTATGAGGTGGTCACTTGGACACTGTCTTTATATAGTGGCCATTTTTTTGTCCATGCCCTATTGGAATTTTGATGCAATGCCAATAATTGTCCCTTAGTGTGGTTAATATTGGATGCATATATATAACCTTGGCATTGAATGGAGCTAGCATGGTAGACATTGCCTAACAGGTTATCATGAGGTCCATAGCTTATCCCCCCCTCCCTTCTACTATGATGTTAGGCGGAGCTATGTCTCTTGGAATCCATAAAAGCTGGCAGCCCCCTTTCATTTATTAGCAATTGTTTTACCTAAGAACATAGCTTTTAGGATAGGGGAGATTGTACCCAATGTTGTGTTGCAATCTCTTGTCTATAGCCCTCTCATTTCCTTATGTTCATTTCAATTTTTTGGACCTATTGGTTAATCTATATGCGAGGCTTTTAACAAAATGAAGCCTTTGTCAAGTGTCATAAATGAAAAGAATATCACTACTTCTTTAGGTATGCACGAGATGCAATGGACAAGTCCAAGGTGTCTCTAATTCTTGAGGGGTAGGTTATAAGTGTTTTTGTGGTTCGAAGCTCAAACAACAAGCCTAATACAAACGGACTAGCCACAATGACAATTTGGAAAATGTTTGCAAGGTCTTTGGCCAAACATGTCTTGATATTTGAAAGTATAAGGATCAAATATTTCCATAAGAATATTATTGGGATCTCAAAGAAATTGCTTGAGGGGTAAGGCATTCACAATACCTAGTGCAAGGTGTAGTCACGACATCTAGCACAAGTGCTAAGAACAATGTCATGGTCTAGTTAAGAGTTTTGACTCCAATGAGATATCTTTTTTACAAATTTTATGCTCATGCAAGCATGATAGTGTTACTTATGTTCTCTTAAGGTATTCTTGGATAATACCTTAAGGAGTACTATCTTATGACCAAGTGTCAAATTTGATGCTTTTTTTTCCTTCCCTAATAGGAAAAAAATGGTACACAAACTTTATCTTCCATGATTTCAAACCAAGGATTTCTTCTATAAGATTGTAATGCAAAATAAACTATTGACACAACAAGGTAAAACCTACATCTCCTAAGAACATCTTAGCCTCATGCATATGTGGAACATTGGGGAGACATTTTTCAAGGTTGTTTAGGCCAATCAAGTAGTAAACACAAGGAGATGACAAATTGAATGAACCAATGTTGTCGAGCAAATAAGTATAGGGAATTCATAAGTGTTGGGGGACAGATGACATTTTATGTGATTTTGCAAGCAAGATGCTCAATGACTCAAGTAATTCAAGCACAACACATTGAAAATAATGCTTGACCTCAATGTATGCTGCAAATACATGATACCCATGCAAGATTTGACTTCAAGAGATGCATGTATGAAAAAAACCATGCCTTGAGGTATTCCTATTGCAAATACCTCAAGAGTGACATAAAAGTGTTGATGATTTGAGCTTTTATGCTCTCAAGTTGACCTAGTCCAAGTTTGTGCAACATGTGTCCATGGTAGTACTAAGAGCTTAAGCGCCTTGGGACAGATAATGGGGGTGAATATGTATCATGTGCTTTTGAGCAGTTATGTGATGAGAGGGGTATTAAGCATCAATTGACCACCCCTTACACCCCTCCCCAAAATGGTATGGTTGAGCGGATGAATAGGACCATCCAGGAGAGGGTTTGCAGTATGCTTAGCCATGCAAGCCTACCTCAGCACTTTTGGGCTGAGGCAGTTATGATTGCTGTGCATATCATTAATAGATCACCTTATAGTGCCATTGATTTTCAGGTTGTAGAGGAGGTATGGATAGGAAAGCCTCCCTCTTACCTAGTGACACCAAATGCTAGATATAGCCATATAGCGTGCCATAACTCCTATTGCAAATGCTATGTCTGGGTGAATGGCTATCATGGCACATATCAAAATGCCCAATGTAGATGCTTAAAGGAACTTGGCCATTTCAGCCTTTTGATCATCTGATTGGGAATAATCAGCTTGACAGACCTTCACATGGGAAGGTAAAGGACAACCCATTAGTGGGCGTAACATCCTACATGTGGAATTGCTCAAGCACATTTTGTATGTACACCTACTGTGACAAGTAAAGGGGCCCCTTAGAGCAATCATGCATGATGCGCATACCAAGAATATGTGAGACCCACCCATGTCCTTTATTTCAAAGCTCTTTTTAAGCTAAATTTTCAAAGCATCTAGCTTATCACAAGCTCTCCTAGTAATCAATATATCATCGACATAAGTTACCAAGATAATAAGACTATCATCACGGACCTTCTTTGTGTAAATACATGGATCCATCATTAATAGGATCTGCAACAACGAAGAAATCTATAAGGCCATTGCACAAGCAACTCAAACATGCAAAGGGATGTGCTTGCCAGAGTTTTTGAGGAGGCCATATGAGTAGATGACTTGCTCATGGAGAGAAGCTCTTGGTCCATGTAGCAGGTAGCAATGCATTTAGGAACGTTGAGAGAGCTACAACAACTAGCGAGCGGGCAGCTCCTAGTGAACAAGAAAAAGAAAAGAGTATTGACCAAACCCAAGCTATAGCCAACCTGAAATCAGAGCTGTCCGGTCTGCAAGAGTGAATACGAAGGCCAGCATGACCTCATGTGTAGTGCATACATTGTGGAGGGAGCCACCTGCCTTTTGAATGTCTCGATCCCAAATCAAGGACTTGTGCCAATTGTGAAAGATTTGGGCATGACACCATGCACTGTCAGTTGCCAAGGAGCGGTTGCCTTACTAGAAACCTTACACTTAGCTATAATGTCCAGGAGTTAGGCAACAATACTTCAGAAGGGGAGTTCCTTTGGCTCTCCTTGCACCTAACGACTCAAAGCCAGTCACTTCGAGAATAGACATAAACCCAATGGGAATCCCCAGAAACCACCTAGGACCTATCGTGACCCATCCATCAAGCAATGCTCTAGTGCACTTTGTGGAGGAACCACTATAGGAAGAGTCTTACCTAAACCCTTATGTCTCTTATAACGAAGAGGGTAATCCCATATTGATGGACTATAGACTTGTGTCAGTCATGGCCTTAAGCAGAGGAAGAGATAGAGGCCTAGGAGGAGCTTAGAACCAAGAACCCATAGCATGTTGGATGCGTGACCACCTAGGGGGACATATGTCATCTCACTGCCCTAAAAAAGAACAAGAAAATAGAGAGAAGGGTGACTTGAGATGCCCCAAACGTGGAGTCACACACCTATTCACTGATTTCCCTAGGTAGAAACCCTCCACTAGCTCAACAATTGTACCATTTGTGCCACTCGGACTCTTTTTTGTTGAGTCACCTGAACATCGATGCCACACCTATTCCCATAAATGTCAACACGAGCTCAAACAAAGTAGGCCGTTATCTCATTACTTGGAACTAGCAACTTGGATGCATCCTCTATAGGGAATAAGAGTCAATAATGAAGGAAAAAGAGAATTGAGACAAAAATAACACTCAAGACTAAGAGCGAGACCACATTAACCAAGGGAAAATAGGCCATTGATGCTGAAGTAGAAGCATTGTTGAGAAATGGATAAAAGAAGCATGGGTTAGTATGCTTAGTCACATAGTCCTACAAGCTTGGGGAAACCCACCGATGGAGACCACACAGTTCATCAATGTCACTTAGGCAAATGGGATGAAGGTTAGACCTTTCAGAGTCTTGAAGGTCTGGCCTCTAAAGATAGCGGAGTCCAATTCTATGTCCTGAACTTCATAGTTATGAAGGGAGTGGATTATGATATCTTGCTAGGTAGGTCTTGGATGAGGATTGCTAGAGTGATAGAGGATTGGAGTAATGGCATGATATTCTTGGGTAATAGATCGGAAGCAATCTAAGTGGAGATAGACACTTGGAAAACCTCACTAGTGGACTTAGATGCCATCTCTACCCTGATAAAGGGTGACTCGAGGCCTAGAAGCAATTATAGATCTCTAACAAGGTACATTCCTTGCTTGAGGATGAGGATGAATATAGGCAAGCTATGGATTTAGCTAGTAAGGCCAACAACGCCATCACTTCTAACCTACCCACAGTGCCCTTGTGCATGATGGCCAGGAGTCCCATCAACCAACCAATGCCAATCACCCTGTCGTGTCCAAACAAACAAATTGAAACTCCAGAAAATCCTCGAGTACCTGCCAAGTTCACTTGCAACTAACCTAGCTGCTACCAATTTAAATCCCCTTAAAGATCTTATGGAAAGCAAATAGTGGCAATGGACTAAGGTGCACGACTTAAACTTGTCATATAACTAGACTCTCATGACAAGTGTGGCAGAGCTCAAAAGGAGGAAACTTGGAAGTGACATGCAGTTCCAGTGTGAGGATTTTGACGATGGGTATGAAGACTGCTATTCCATCAGTGAGAAGAGTGAAGAGGAAGTAGAGACCATAGAATATGATATGGATGGAAGAATGATTGAGAAATTGGAGCGAACACTAAACCCCGAGAGGTCAACACGCTTCGAGTGAGCAAAGGAGTTTCCAAGGTAGATTGCGATCGAGCCTGTGGCTAGAATGCCTTGAGGTATGAGCAAGCTAGATTAGCTCATCCTTGCACCACACCATTATTTGGGGTGGATTCAGCTTCAGAGTTGCGACCACCAAGAGAAACAACCTCTTTTCGTGAGGACGACGAGTACAATTTTGAGTTAGAGGCGAGCTCTAATAGTGACCCCAAAATACCTTGAACACTTGGGACCCAAGACACCAAGGGGGACCTTCTTGTCCACCTAAGGTAGAAAGTTAAAGAAGGAGATAAAGAAGTGGTCAAAGTCTTCAAAAGCTGAATCGCAGAAGAAACCTCTGGACCTGCTTGAACACTTTACAAAGTACAAAAAAAGACAAGCCTCAACCCATATACATAGCAGACAACCTAACGGAGGAGGAAGAGAATGATCTCATAAATCTCTTAAGGGAATTTGATGATGTGTTTGCATGGTCCTTAGATGAGCTGAAGGGAATAGATGTGAGCATAGTGACTCACAACATTTCCATGACCCCCGAAGCAATAGCAATTAAGCAATGACCATATGCTATGAATCCTAAGCATGCACATGCAATAAAGGAGGAGATTGATAAGCTATTGAGGGCAATATTCATTTACAATATAGAGCACATAGATTGGGTGTCACCCATAGTCATAGCCATGAGAAATAATGGAAAGGTTCAAGTGTACATAAGCTATAAGAAGGTAAACATAGCCACCAAGAGAGACAACTACCCGTTACCATACATGGAGTACATGCTAGGGAGAGTGGAAAGAAAGGAGATCTATAGTTTTTTGGATGGCTTCTCAAGCTATAACTAAGTACAAGTCCATCCAGACGATAGGCACAAGATGGCATTTGCCACCGAATGGGGGGTGTTTACCTATATAGTCATGCCATTTGGATTGACTAGTGCCCTTGCTACCTTCCAATGCATCATGTGTGCCATCTTTCAGGACATGCTCAAGAAATGGTTGGAATTCTTTGTTAATGATATGTGCATCCACACCAATAGGGAAGAGCATGAAAAAGTTGCAAATAGTCTTTAAACTGTGTTGGCAATATGATCTCTCACTAAGCCCCTTAAAGCACCAGTTTTGGGTGAAGCACGGTTGTATTTTAGGGCATGTTGTGATGAATGGGATAGTCACATACTTCTCTAAAGTCAAGGTGATTATAGATCTTCCCCCTCCGACCAACTTCAAGGGAGTTCGATGTTTCTCAGGCCATACATGGTACTACTAATAGTTTGTACTAAACTATGTATTGATTGCTAGACCTTTGTACAAGCTATTAATAGTATTTGAGTGGATCGAAGAATGTCAACATGATAATGAAAGACTTAAATAGGCTCTAACTTCAGCTCCTATCTTAAGAGCCCTAGATTGGTCGATTACCTTTTATGTGCACATTAACGCATCAAAATTTGCCATGGGAGCAATGTTGTGCCAACTTGGTGAACATAACTTGGACTATCCAGTGAGCTTTGCTAGGAAATAACTCACCGAGATAGAAATGAACTACTTCACAACAGAGAGGGAAGGGTTAGCCAAGGTATTCACCGTAAATTAGTTTAGACACTATATTTATTTTCTTTGTGGATCATCAAGCATTGTTTATCTTGTGAATAAACCTCGTGCAATGAGACGTATTGCTTGATGGTTACTTCTGCTTTTGGAATTTGACTTCTTTGTGGTCATATGCAAGGGCAAATAACATTATATGGTGGTAGATCATATATCCTGCATACCCACACAGGAGAAGCTGCTAGACAGGGAATCAGTGATGACCTACTAGATGCACATCTTTTTAGAATGTCCAGCGAAGGATATTTATTTAGAGTAGACCTCACACCATATTGGGCGAATGACATAGTTCACATCCTCGAGAACGGATTGTTGGAATAACACATAGAAAAAGCTAGGATAAAAAGACTAATCATGAAGGTCCAACCCTATCAATTGATTTTGCGGGTCAATTGTGTCAGTTAGGACAAGATGGACTCTTAAGGAGATTTGTCTTTGAACACGAAATGCATGATGTGCTCAAAGAAGCACATGGCGGGATCACTTGAGAGCACTTCAGTGGAGACACTACAATGCATGCAAGGTACTCCGATCTCAATTGTGGTGGCCAATGCTATTTCATGATGTAGCTAAGTTTGTGAAGCATTGTGATGAGTGCTAATGGACCAAAGTCCCTACTCTTAAGGCCAAAATGGAGTTGACCCTGATGATAGTGTGCCAACCATTTGAGAAGTGAGGAATCGACTTCATTGGTCCAATCAACCTTGTAGCATAATACTCCCAAGCCAAGTACATCATTGTTGCCACACAAACTACCTCACCAAGTGGGTGAAAGCTTGAGCAACTCGCAAAAATGATGCTAGGACCACGGCCAAGTTTCTATGGGAGCAAGTAATCTCACAGTTTGGTTGCCTCGTAGAGTTGGTTAGTGACCAAGGCACACACTTCATCAATGAAGTAATTGCTCACTTATTATCTACCTTCTTAATAATTCACATAAATTCCTCTCCATATTATCCTCAAGCCAATGGTCAAGCCGAATCCACAACAAGAACTTAGCGAGTGTTCTAACAAAATTAGTCTATGCTTCACACCAGCGATTGGGACAGCAATCTCATGGTAGCTTTATGGGCATATAGGATGGCCTACAAAACAACCATAGGACAGATTCCATTTAGATTGACCTACGGAACCAAAGCTATTATACTAGTGGAGTTCTTTGTTCCAAGCTTGAGAATAGCAACCCAAGAGAGACAAGAGAGCTAAGAAGCATGGATAAACTTGTTGGTAGAACTAGAACATCTATTTGAGATTCGTCTCATTGCAACCCATGCTCTAATCTATGAAAAGGCACACTACAAGAGTTGGTTTGACAAACATGTCAAACAACAAGACTTTGGTCAAGGAGACCTAGTCTCGTTGTACTCTATCATCATAAGTGACATAAGCAGAAAATGAAGTTCAAGGGATTGGGACCTTTCAAGGTTCACAATATCAATAGAATGGGGAGTGTGGAGCTTGAAACCCTAGAAGGAGAGGGCATAGGTTTTTTTCAACGGAATTCACATAAAAAAGTATTGCCCTCCATCACATCCACTTCATGAATCTCCGATGATAGAACCATCGATGAATGCGAGGGTTGCAACCATCACTGAACTTGAGGAGATAGATGAGGAAGTAGTAGCACTAGCCTACCTACAAATAACCATAACTACCCAAAAGGCATACACCCTTTATGCACTAATTGATGAGGGAGTTGACTCAAATATCTTAATTCATGAACATTGGACCAACCCCAATTGCAACCAATGAGTGCGAAACTTAGATTGTTTGGGGGATAGTCCTATCCACTCTTGGGGAAATGCAAATTAATGGTTTCTATCAAGATTGAGAGCTTACCCATTGTCTTTTACATGTTATCTAACAAGAAAAGTGTTGGTAAGAAATAACTACTAGGGTTCATGTTCAAAAAGCAAGTTCATTGTAATGTTGACTATGACTCACAGTGCATCCACCTTGCCATCGATAATGTTAGAATAGTAACGACTTTTAGCAAGGGCACCATGGTTCTCCCAAAGCCTATAGTGCCACCGGTAGCTAAACCTAATGTCAACCCTAAGGTGGGGATAGATAGTACATCACAATGTACTCCTGTAGTACCATTATAGCCACATCAGGGAACCACACCCAAAGCTATAGTCCAAACACTCAAGTGGGCTTCTAAGCATAGACCATAGTCTCACAAACGTCAATAATTAGAAATGCATAGTTTCCATGCCTCATTTTCTAGGCCTAAATGGTGGAGCTAGCTCTCCTATAGTTCACACATGACTGAGCAGCACTGGGTTCCAAAAGCCCTACTACAAGTCCAAGGATACTATGAGGGTAACACCTTGTTGTGCTTGCCTAAACTCTCAAGTGCTATGTATAATCCTCAATCTCATATCCCAAAAACCAAGGTTTAGAAATGTCAATGGAAATAGGGGAGGAGAAAGACCAAATGAAAGAGTGCTCAATCCTAGGGTGCTCAAATGGTCTATCGACCCAAAGCTCAACTAAGAGTCCATGAGCAACTACTCATGAACGAGCTCCTATCTAATGACTCCAAGATGATCACCACTACAAAACACAATTGCACAGTATCAATCAAACTCCAAAACTCTCAGATGATCACCACTGCAAAACACGACGACATAGTATCAATCAAAATCCAAAACTCTCAAACTAAGCTTGCCACGCCCGTTGAGAATCTTCAAGAGGAAGTACCACATGTCAACTTGTCCTATTCAACTAAACCCAAACCACTAGCAGACCTTAGGCCATTGTAGCCATGGCAATCCATTTTTGAAGTGGCTTCCACATGGCCATGGACATAAGGGATGATCTATAACATGCATCCGATGATTGGACTCTACTTTCATGTTGTTTGCTAGAAGTTACGAATGTTTGGACCTAGATCCACTTGACAAGCCCATAGCAAATGAGATATGTTCCTTGCCGTGTTATTGGGAAGAATACAATTTTATTTTTACTAAGGCTTCCATTATTGTAGATGAAATGATTGGCAATGAAATTTCGTGAGAAGAGGCCTTAAGCCAATGCTTAATCACCTCCTACAAGAAGAGCAAAATCCCCATGCCACTATGGAAACTTTCTAAACTCCAATAACTAGTTGAGTCCAAGTCCCAATTTCTTATGCAAGTGGTATACTTTGCACATTTCATGGGCTCGAGAGGTCTGCCAAATCATGACCAATGCAGAGCAATGACAAGCCATCAAAACTTTTGAGTATGACTAGACCTATATGGCCCCAATCTCATTTAGAGTGTTAGCCATAACTAGGAATTGGCCATTAGAAGACAATGTCATGCATCACCCTTACTTTAACAGAGGAGGAACTCCACATTGCAAGTTGGTTCAACTCCAATGACCTCTTGACTAATGTATTAACTTATATCACACAAGTATGCACTAGTGTATAGAATATGGACAGTCATGCGACTCTCCAGTATAACCCCAAGTTCTACAAATGGCTCTTGAGAAAGTGAGGCACACCATGGATGCACTAAATGCCCATACACCTTAACTCTCACAATCCTAAGAAGGTTTTTCATAATTTTCAAGGGGGAAGGGGTAAAAGTGGAAAATGGATGAAAACTCAAAATAGGAATTGAATTTTAAAGGAAAGAATGAATGGGTAAAAATGTGTGACTTGATGGGTGTGAGAATTTTCATTTTGTGGGTTATATCCTTTATCATCGGACACTAATTTTTCTAGTCATTTTACTCTCCATGCAAGGGATGCCCTTTAAAGAGAACTAATTGTAGGCTATTGTGTGGCAATAAGAACCTAAATGGTAGGTCAACATGATAAAACCAACAGACTCCCCTTCTTGGAGGAGGAGCACATAAGATATGGATTAGAAATGGAAATTTGAGTGTTTAATTAATTAAAATACCACAATATCCACAATTTGGAAGGAGTGGTGATATATGAAGAGATAGTGGCAAAGATGATAGAATGATGTAATCTTGCCAAGTACCTGTAAAAGGTGGGGCAAGACATTGACCATAGCAAATGTATTGAATTCTTGAGAATTTTTAATGTCCAAAGGAACAATGGCACGGTAACCATTAGGCAAGGAGAAACCTCTAAAAGGGTGGAAGTTACCCTTAATCCAGAGATTGTGGAGAAGGCCCTGGGATTTATAGAGAAGCCGGAGAAGAGGCCAAAGAGGGATGTATACGAAATGCTGGGGATGGACAAAAAGAAGGTCTACACAAATGATGGGATTAGCTTGGGCTGACATTCCTAACCCCACCATCTAGTAGCAGGCAAAAATGGTCCATATCCTTTTCTCAAGATAGAGATATAATGCTCTCATGAATAGAATAGGTGTACCATTTGTTGGAGAGCCTTGTAGCAGACACCTTAGATGAGGTAAATTGGAATGCCTATGTCTAGAAGACAATCTAGACATCAGCAAAAGTACTAGCTACAGCATCAAGGGCAGCACAGGAGGGGAGTCTTCAGCTACCACAATAGAGTCAAAGAGGAAAATACGTGCTTCCAAGGCTTCAACCATAGGCTTTGGAGGAGTCCTAATGGATATCATTCATGAAGCTCTAGGGGAGGCAGAAAGAGAAGTAGTAGAGGAGACCTCGGAGCCATCGCCTATCCAAGAGGAGCATTGCTTCCCCACCCTAGGAAGCCCGACTATCTCACTTTTAGCAGGAGAATAGGGGGAGTACGAATTTCACAACGAACAGTAGGACAATACAAAAAGAGTTGTTAATGAAAAGAAGACAAATCGAAACTCTCAACAATAAGAAACCTCGAGCGAGAGGATAGTTCAGTGAGCAACAAGGCTCATAGTTATTGAGCCAGGGGGAGGGAAAATGTCACTCTTAAAATCCCCATAAGAAGAACTCGGTCCACCTCTGAAGAAAATAGAGACCTGCAAAGGGTGAAGGAGGAATCAAAAAGGCTGGAAGAAGAGCGCAAGAAGAGACAAGAAGGGAGCAAGTTTGGCCACACACAAGAATGAGCTTCTTTATTCATTTTGTGAATTATATACATGCCCTTGTCCCCTCCTTGGGTGGCCATTCGGGTCCATTTGTTTGTTCCTCTACTCTCCTTTCTTCTCCTTCCTATTAGCATAGGCCTTAACCCCACCTCTCATTCTTTGCAGTTTGCACAAGAGAGAGCCTGACACTCTTTTACAAAATAATTTACAATGTGCCTAACACTTTTCTTGCTAGCATATTATGGTGCGCTTATTAAGGTGTGCTTCCTTTTACATTTGATGCTTTTTCCTGCACTACATGTCTTTAGATTTGTTTTCTAAGTGTGCTTTTCTCTTCCATTTTTCTCGCCCTGGGACTATCTTCCATGTTCAATTTTTTGGCTACAAAAGAAAAGAAAAGAGAAAATAAAATAAAAGAAAATAAAATAAAAAAGAAAAGGACAACAACTAGAAAAAAAGAAATACAACAATGAAATCAACCCATTTGTACTCTACGAGCGTCACAAGCACTACACCTAGGGACCATCCTAGCCCCTCCCCCACATCACAAATTAGGGCACATCAAGGTAGGACATGATTGATAGACCTCTCTTTCTAAGTCACTTAGAACACCTCCATTTATATGAACAGGGTTCTTAAGTGTGAGACAACACCTTAGGCTTGCCTATGGTCGACCTATCTCCTAGTTCTACCATCAACTGCACATCACACTAAACAGTAAAGTAGATGCAACCCCTTATGAAGTGCACTCTTTTTCTTTTCAGGAACATTGTACGACAACGATGAGGCAAACCAACACTTATGGAGGCCTTTGTTGACCACTCATCTATCTTTGCCATCGGCAATCTCTCAAATTCACTTCACAAAGCATGTCCAATGTGTCCCACCTCCTCAACAACCCCACACACCATTCCTCATCAAACCTCTGCAAACTCAGCCTGTACCATTAGGTGCCATGGGACTGGCACTTAGCTATAGGAGGGGGGTAATGTTACACCTTGGGAAGTCAAAGACGAAAAAGTCGAAAAATAAAGAAATGGAAGACAATCCCAAGGCGAGAAAAACAAAAGAGAAAAGCACACTCAGGAAAAAAAAAATGAAGATATGAAGTGCATGAAAAAGCCTCGAAAGACATGAAGTGTAGGAAAAAGCCTCGAATGTAAAAGGAAGCACACAATAATAATCACACCATAATATGCTAGCAAGAAAAGTGTTAGATGCATTGTAAATTATTTTCTAAAAGAATGCTGGGCTCTCTCATGCAAATTGTAAAGAATGAGAGGTGCGGATTGAGGCCTATGCTAATAGGAAGGAGAAGAAAGGAGTGCAGAGGAAGGGACAAAAGGCCGACCAAAAAGGGGGATGACTTCCCAAGGAGGGGATAAGGGCATGTATATAGGTCATGAAATCAATAAAGAAGCTCATTCTTGTGTGTGGCCAAACTTGTTCTCTACTTGTTTCTTGCTCTTGCTTCCTTCTTGTGCATGAGAGAGGAAGAGAGCATGTGTGAGGGACCATGGAGAAGATATTCTTCTCTTCTCTTCATCATCATCTTCTTCTCTTCTCCCTTCTTGCACGCATGGCTATGGAGGTTAAAGCTTAGAGCTTGGAGATAGAGCTTGCATGAAGTCACATCTTGAATTGTGGAGCCATCGATAGATTCATGTGAGGAGGTACTCAATTAGATTCGAAGGTAAGCTCACTACAGTAGTGTGTAGAAGAGCGTGCATGGCTATGTGAGAGGTAGCCATAGCTCTTGGCTTGAAACGCTTGAAGCAATAAGCAGTCTGTGGGTTGCCTGCAAGGGCGATGATGGTGTAATGGTAGACTTCTTATGAGAACTGTAGGTCTGCCTGCCATATAGATAATGGTCACAAGAATCAAAACATTTGTAATCAAGAGATGGAAGATACTGCAAACAAGTAAGAATTTTCATTCCCTTTATGGGCATGTGCCTAAGACGATGATTCCATAACTATATATATGGTATGCTAGCCACATCCAAAACATGGTCAAGGGCCCTAGATACAAATAAAGGATAGAAGCTACTAGGCTTGGTACCTTGAGCAAAGACAAGATTCCCATGGGTAATCTTCCATGCAGAATCACCAAAAGATAGATAGAGGCTACTAGGCTTGGTACCTCGAGCAAATACAAGATTCCCATGGGTAATCTTCCATGTAGAATCACCAAAAGATATATAGTAGTTTACATTATCTAACTGTCCTGAAAGGGAGAGACAGATCAAAGCTTGGACTTGAGAGCTATGGCAGGAGAGCAAGAGCAAGAAAGAGAGAGACAAGAAATGGGAACTCCAACAGTCACAATGTGTGACCAGGCCTTCCTCTATTCAAACTGTCACTAAAAGAATAAAGAATAAAGTGACGGTGACGGGCGTCCACCACCTGCAGTGTGTAGTGGCGGTGACTGTTAGTGTAGTAATACACGGGCGGCTAGGCAGAGGTGCCTTTACCCCCAACAACCTCCCAGTTAAAGGCGAATCTGCCCCAGTGAGGAGTGAAAAGAAAAGGAAAAAGACAGTACAACATGTACACATGTACAACAGGATGAGGAAAGGCATCATCTCATTCCACGCCCATCAACCTCCTGAGGAAGGCAAAGCGCTCTCTAGAGAGGCTTTTCGTGAGCAGATTTGCAGGATTCTTGTCAGTCGAGATCTTGACAAGATCAACAGACTTGTCCTCAATGACCCCATGTATGAAGTGATACCTCACCTCAATGTGTTTCGTCTTCTCATGGAAGACCGGATTCTTGGCTAACTGAATAGCACTCATAGAATCCGAATGCAGTGTAGGGATAGCATCAATACCAAGGTCAGCAACCAAAGGACCCAACCAAATGGCCTCCTTACAAGCCTCAGTGGCTGCAACATACTCGGTCTCTGTAGTAGAAAGGGTCGTGCATTTCTGCACCCTGGACATCCAAGAAACATCACCTCCAGCATAGGTGAATACATAGTCGGAAGTGGACTTCCTACTATCTGCATGTCCTGCATAATCAAAGTCAGTGTACCCCACGACTCTTGTATCCTGGCTACCATAGCATATGCACATATCTGCAGTGCCCTTCAAGTATCTCATGATACCCTTCACGGCATCCCAATACTTCTTGCCAGGTGTAGCCATATAGCGTGCCACAATACCAACTGCAAAGGCAATATCTGGATGAGTGGCTATCATGGCATACATAAGATTGCCCACTACGGATGCATAGGGAATCTTGGCTATCTCGGCCCTCTGCTCATCTATCTGTGGACAATCAGCCTATGATACCTTCACATAAGAAGGCAATGGACAGCCAATAGGCTTTACGTCCTGCATGCGGAAGCGCTCAAGGACTTTATGAATATACTCCCTCTGTGACAAGTAGAGGAGTCCCTGATGCCTGTCACGTCTAATGCACATACCAAGTATGTGAGCGGCATATCCCAGATCTTTCATCTCAAAGCTCTTCTTGAGCTGAGCCTTAAGAGCATCTAGCTCATCATGAGCTTTCCCTGCTATCAGCATATCATCCACATAGAGTACCAAAATCAATAAAGAACCATCACGAGCTTTCTTCGTGTAAAGACACGGATCCATAGTACTCCTGCTGTAGCCCTGTGACTGCATAAAGACATCAAACTTATGATACCACTCCCTAAGTGCCTGTTTCAAGCCATAAAGGCTTTTCTTCAATTTGCACACTAGGTGCTCCCTGCCAGGATTTGCAAAGCCCTTAGGCTGCTCCATATAAATCTCATCATGCAAGTCCCCATGTAAGAAAGCCGTCTTGACATCCATCTGGTATAAATCCAAGTCAAGCTGAGCAACTAAAGCCAAGACTAAGTGCAGGGTGGTCATCTTAACCACAGGAGAAAAGACCTCATCAAAGTCCACACCATGCTCCTACTTAAAACCCTTTCCTACCAATCGAGCCTTGTATGCCGGCTTGGGGTGTCTAGGGGTACTTTTCAGCTTGTACACCCACTTGCATGGCAAAGCCTTCTTGCCCGTAGGCAAGGAAACCAAATCCCAAGTGTCATTCTTATGGAGGGAGCCTATCTCAGGCTGCATAACTCTCTCCCAGGAGTGATTGTCACCCCTACGCATAGCCTCATCATAAGTGAAAGGCTCTCTTGCATCTGTAACCAAGACATAATGCATCAAGGGCTGAAATCTATCAGGTGGATGTCTGTCTCTAGTAGACCGTCTCACGGTAGGCTCTGCTGCCTGCCCAGCTGCCTGTCCAATGCCCTGACCATGAGCATCTGCTGCAGCTATAGGCTATCCAACTGGCTGTGCGGGAGCTCTCGACTCCTCCTGAAATATGACCCTGCGAATCTCAACAACTCACTCAGGCTGCCTATGCATCTTGTCTTCATGGAAGACTACATCATGATTGCGGATGACTTTCCATGCTTGCGGATCCCAAAGACGGTAACCCATCTTGCTTGCATCCCCATAACCAAGGAAAATGCATTTGACACTCTTGGAATCCAACTTACTTCTCTTGTCCCTAGGCACATGGCAAAATGCCTCACATCCAAAGACACGGAGATATGCATAAGAGGGAGGTTTTTCAGTCCATACCTCCTCTGTAATCTAGAAATTCGAACCACTAGAGGGTGATTTGTTTATGACATGAACAGCTGTACTAACTGCCTCAGCCCAAAAGCTCTGTGGTAGGCCTGCATGGCTAAGCATACTACGTACACGCTCCTGGATGGTTCTATTTATCCGCTCAGCCAACCCATTCTGGGGGGGTGTAGGGGGCGGTCAACTGATGCTTAATACCCCTCTCATCACATAACTGCTCAAAAGCACGTGAGACATACTCACCCCCATTATCTGTCCGTAGGCATTTTAGCCTATACCCAGACTGGTTCTCAACCAATGCAAGCCATCTCTGAAACACAGCCAAGACATCGGATTTCAGCTCAATGGGATAAGCACAAACTTTTCGTGAAAAATCATCTATGAACGTAACAAAATACTTTGCACCACCCATAGACTGACAAGGCATGGGCCCACAGACATCCGAATCACATGAATCAAAACATGTATAATCAAGGGGCGGTAAGTACTGCAAACGAGAAAGCATTTTCATTCCCTTCAAAGACATATGGCCCAAACGGGCATGCCAAAGAGATACATGTGGGATAGAACCCACAGACAAACCATGATCAAGGGAAGAAGCTGATACAATCAGGGGATAGAGGCTACCAGCCTTGGCACCTCTCGCAATCACAAGTCTGCCACGAGTGATCTTCCATGCAGAGTCTCCAAAACATACATGATATCTTGCATCATCAAGCTATCTAGCTGACATGAGACTACGTGTCAAAGTAGGTACATGACGTACATCCTGCATGACAAAACTACTGCCAGAAGGAAATTGCAGCCTAACATCACCAATGCCCACAATATCAAGAGAGCTGTCATCACCCAAGCGCACAGAACCTGAAACAGTATGGTATGAATGAAACCACTTTCGGCAAGGTGTCACATGAAAGGATGCACCTGAGTCCAAGAGCCAACATTGTGCATACATAGAGTGTATCTTTGTCATTTGCGAAGTACTAGAAGAAGCTGCTAGGATATAATCATCATCATCAATATCCTCAGGTTGCATAACATTGATCTCTTCAATTTTAATATTGGACTTTGCAAGCACTATGCTGCGATCAGAAGACTTATCCTGCACTTTGTCTTTCCCCTTATCTTTGCGCCTTTCATTGCGCAGTTCATGGCATTGTGGCCTAATATGGCCCTTTTCCCCACAATGGTGACAAGTAACATCTGCACTCCTGCCATGGGATTTGCTACGTGACTTCCCACGAGACTTGGACCGAGATTTCTGAGAATCCCGTCCACGGCCACTACCACTGCCATGATTTTCATATCCATCATTCCTGCCTCTAACTGCCATAGCATGCGACATAGAGAGGCATCCAAATTCTTACGGTTAACCTTTTCCTGCAGAAGAAGAGCACTCTCAACATCAGATAATTTCAAGGTAGTAGTAGAGCCACATAATGCAGTGCGGAATACATCCCATGAATCATTAAGAGTACCAAGCAAGAAAAGAGGAGTGACATCCTCTGCAAAAGTGATGTCCTGTGAAGTCAAGTTCTCGAGTATAGCATGGAACTGGCTCAAGTGAGCAGACTAGTCACATTCTCCTTCATGCGCAGATCCATAAGCTGCTTCAGCCAATACATCTGACTCACTGGGCTTTTCTTTTCATAGAGATTCTTGATCTTATCCCACAATTGCCATGCACTTTGTTATTCCTCAAAGACATTGTAATGAACCTGTTCTGTGAGAGACAACACAATAGTGGACTTGCATAACTCATCAAGCTCAAGCCATTCCTCATCTAGCATAGTTGCAGGCGGATGCCCGCTCAACCTCAAAGGTTTGATCTGCCATTTCTGCACCAACACCTACCAAATCTGGCTCTTCCAATAAGAGTAATTCGTACCATCAAGCTTAGTGATGTTGAAAATAGCATGATTAGTGGATGAACTCGCCATAATGCAGGCTGGAAGATTATAGACAGTTCAAAACTGTTTGCTGTTTACTGCAGAAAATGACCAAAAAATCACCAAAATCGAGGGAAAATGGCAAGAAAGGTGGAACCAAAGATGTTGTCCACCAAGTACTAATGAAAGTACATCATTTCAAAATGTTTCAGCATGAAAAATCCATGTCAGTCCATATAAATATGCTTTCTGTAATAAATTTCAGATTTCTGTAAAAGAGAGCTAACAGTGCCAAAATCGGATCCCAAGGCAATCAGATACTGCCAAGACCAAAGCCGGCATCATGCGGCATAGCATAAGCATATGATGGTCGATAAGCATGAATCCAACACCCAAGTATGTCATATAAACATCTGCTAGTGAGTAGGCACACCCCCAGTCAACGGGGCAAAGTGTTCCTTCCACTACCAAAACTTGACACAAGTAGGTGTCAGTTCACAAAGATACAGATCCAAAACTGAGACTCATCTCATAAGCATACAGTGAACCAAGACACATAATGTATCATCCCAAAGGGTAAGAAATCCCAAGGTCTCAAGTGTCTATAACTACTCAATAGCATGTAACTGCTCAATGCATAAAAGTACCGCCTGCTCAAAGTCTAATAAGCATTCAAGAATGCTCCCACTGGCACAAAGGCCGTATGTACGAGCTCAAGAGCTCAAGCCAAGGCAAGACACAATGCCAATGACATAAGTCCAAGACAATACATCAATAGTACATCCTGAACATGTAGGCGATAGAGCATCCGTATGTAGCATCCATAAGCATGTAAGATATCAAATACATCCCAATCCAAACTCTGACAAGCCAAGTAACATCCAAGAGTACTCTAGATAATCCAAAATGCATCCAAGGTAGAGCTTCAATGAGCACTCAAGCTCAACGTATGCATAGGGTAATCAACCGTGACATGAGCATCAAGCCGTAGGCAACGGGTATGCATAAACTCAAGGAGCATCACTGTCAAAGCATATACCACTGTCAAGCACAAACCATGTCAATGAGTGTGTAATGTCAAAGCTCTTCCAAAAGCATCTGGAATGAAATCCAAGCTCGAAGTCATACCCTGAAGATCAACACTTCATGGCATATATCCAAGACATAGGCTAGAACCAATAGGCATGACCCAAAGCATGTAGAATAGCTTCAGCCCGCTTTTATTACAGCATGAAATGACTGTCAAAAAATTGAGAAATGTCAGCCCTAAATCAGTGCCAAAATGGTTGCCAAACAATAGGCATACATTCCCTTAACATGTAGGCATCATACGGGACCAACTAGGCATCAAATGACAATGCCGGGCAAGCATAAGCATCAAATGTTACTATAGCACTGTTATAAACTATTTGTGGACTGTTATGACAGTCCCAAAACAGTGCTAAATCAGCCCAGAAGCAATGTCAATGCTCAGCCTTCAATATCAAGTATCAAAGCATGTGCAAATGCCTCAAATGAAGCCTGTGGAAGTGCCCAATGGCCTAGAGCTTGAGGAGAACTGGTGTGAAGCAGATGTAAATCAGCCTGGAAACAGGCGCAAACATCGTGTTGCTGTCCTGGGGGGACTTGCAACCCACATGGCACAACTGGAGTGGAGTAGGGGCTCAAGTAGGTGCCCAAGGGGGCACACACCAAGCCTAAAGGGTTCTTGAGCAAGGGCAATGAATATATGAAGCAATGGAGCTTCAATGGTGGTTGCCCCAAATTGTTCACAGCCTGTGTGACTTGAGAACTGAAGTAAACCCTGAAGAAAATAATCAAGTACCTCTGATGTAATGCCCTGAAGGTTCCCAACAATGCCGGGAAGGTGCTCGGGAAGCCGGGGAGCGACGGGAAGAAAACTGCAACTATATATCCCCAATGTCAATAATATCCAATGCCAAGTCATTTTCCAGCCGCACATAATCTATCATGTTGCGATAGGACTGAAACCAATCCCTATATAGGGTAATAGGAAGGAAGTCTCAGAATCAAGTAGCCAACACTAAGAATATGTAGATGAAGTATCAGTCAATAGAGAAGCATCAAGAGAGGAAGTTGGTAAGATGTACTCATCATTTGACTCTACAACACTATATTTAGTTATTCAATTTTTATACTAGACTTACTAGGGACAATATTGTGATCATCAAACTTTTCTTGCACTTTGCCCTTACCTTTCTCAATGTGTTTATCATCATTTATCTTATGGTATTATGATTGAATATGACTCTACTTTCCACAGTAAAGACATGTCAGAGAGGCCTTATGACCATGAGACTTACCATGAGATTGCCTTTGAGACTACAACCTATGCGAGTCTCTATCGTGACGGTCATTATCACTCTTATAGCTTTGAGATGGCGAGGATCTATAGCTCGTTCTTGGATTCATGGAGCGCATGCATGGGAAGTACATGCCACATCTACATTCTTTTCATTTATCTCCTCATTGAGTAAAGCACTCTCAACATCTTAGAGTTTCAAGCCATTCTTAGGTATATTAGTATACATGGCTATATGAAAAGTGTCCCATGACTTGGAAAGTGTCACAAGCAAGAAGAAGGGAGATAGACTATCCTTAAATTCAATGCCCTACAAAATGAACTAGTTGAAAATCAAATGAAATTCATTCAAATGCATAGTTATACTAGCTACTTCCTTCATGCAAAGATCTGTAAGTTGTTTCAGCCAATACATCTATGAAGTATGACTTTGCTTATCATAAAGATTGCATATCTTTTCTCTTAATTACCAAGCATTATCCTTAGGTGCCATAATATTGAAATAAACTTGGTTAGACAATGATAGTTTAAGGGTGGATAGGCACCTTTACCCCACTAGAATAACCATACAGAAGCAAAGAACAAAGTGTCCAAGTTCACCATACTTTCAAAACAAGAGAATGTCAAAACCAATATGATGAGTAACAAACTAGAAGACATACACCATCAATACCATGAGTAGTTAAAGGTGGCTTTCATAGGGCTGCAAGTTACTATTGGGACCTCACTGGCAAATGTTGCAAGAAATGTGGAACATGAAGCACACAAGAATGAGAAGGTAAGATGGAGCTAGTCTACAAGATGGCTATGGATCTAGCAAGTACACTACATAAGAAGGGTTGAATTAGTGAACAAGTTGCAGTCAACAAGTGTGTTTTTGCCATATAATGGGACCCATAATTGAAGGCCATCATCACTATCACAAAGCCATCAAGTGATGAAGTGGAGGACTTATAATCCAAGCTATTTTTTGTGACATTGACTCTTCTGCATGACTTTTTTTGGGAAATAAAGGCACCAAGCATTGGGTAGGCCAGGGAACTGGAGCACCTCACATATTCAATTATGGTAATCAATAATGGAAGGAAATGGGGATTTGGATATCTAGATCTTCAAGAAGGCCCTGCACATCCAAACTTTAACCCATATGGAGAGTGGAATAACCTTTATAAGGACATAGTGAGGAGTCACACTCACATACTAAAGAGGACCAACATGATAAGAAGGGTTTTGTTGAAGCTTACAAGTGTTATAGGGATTGAAAGGCTAGTCTCAACATGAAGCTTAGGAATGCTTGGAAGATGTAGCTAGAGTTGTGCTACACTATCTCAGATATAGATGAGCAAGTCTAGTTTGGATTTTTTACTCCATAGCAAAGGGCTTACATAATCTTTTTCCCATATTCTAGATGGCACAATTTCAATTACAATTTACAAGAGCATAGAAGATTCAACTTTTGAAGAACCCCAACATCAATGCTAAAGAACCAAAGTAGCTATTTCAACTTGGAGATTCGAAGGAGTATGTTGCTACCTTCATTAAGAAATTTAGCAGCTTCACAGATCCCACCTTCACACACCACTTGTAAATACTTGTAGCTACTCATCAAGCTACTAAAAGGAAATCAAATATTATATATATAAGCTTCATGAACTCTTCTTTGATGTCAATACTAATATACAATACATTACATCATGGCTCTAGCTTCATGCATTGTTTCTTGTTGCTTACTATTCAAAGTTGCTCAAATATATAATGGACAGTCAATTTATTCATTATTCCCATCCTTTCTTCTCATAGTCCTCGATATCCTTGTAGGAGGAATACGTCTTGAGTGAGGATTACTTGATCCAAACACTACACCACCCTATCCTTGATAATTAGCATTTTTAAAAAAAGAAAGAAAAGAAAAAAGATAGCAAAATCCCTAATTGTAGAGTAGGTGCACTCACCCCATTGCACTATGGGTTCTCAAGTTAGAGATGCCACGTGGCTTGATTGATTGAATTTCTAACCCCCTAGCCCCCCTTCTCCCATTACATAATATAGGGTAGATCAAGGGCAAGACATACTGGGCTTGTTCAACAAACCCATCACCTTGAATTCCATTGCACCACTCACCCTTACACCAAATGGGTTCTTTTGTGGCATTAGGCACATCTCCCAATTGCATATGACAAAACCATAATCAATGCATAATTAGCTAGATGCGCCCCTAATGAGAGCATGCTTGTCATTATAGATACACTTGGGAGGAGAACCTTGGAACCATCAATAATAGTAGCCCTTCCATTCCTTGTCCTAGTACCGTTTGCATTTCCCTAAGAAAGCAAGCATAGAGCAAAGGCTCCTCTAGAGTTGGTGCATACTAGCTTATGTGATAAAATGCCTACACAAGCCTTGGGTCAAGAGAAGAAGTAGTCCACTATGAATATGTCCCAACAACTATCTCTATCCTCAAGGAGAAGGAAGCATCATCTTTGGATAACGAGAAGAAATTTCACCAACTTGGAATCACACAATTGAAAAAGACCATTGTTGCTACAATGCGTGAAGTAGCTTGAGGCTACTACCCTCTTGAGCGCTACATAAGGCAACCATTACCTTGTGAGATTACCCCAAGTCATACAAAGAGCCACTAGTTGCCATGCCATATAATTATCCTAAGCCACACTATTGTGGACCACACCACTCTAGGGTCCATAAGAGTCACCATCTCGAGTCCAATGTTGTTATTATTTTGAGTCGGCACATCACATTCACTTCACACATTCAAATCACTACCCCAAGTGCACACCATCATTTGCCAAGCACCCTAATTGCACCTATCCCAAGCCACATAGAGTTGATGGCCAGTCCAAGTGGATCACCCTAAGTAACAATGGCTACCATGAGCAAAACCACGTTGGACTATCCCAAGTGGAACTAGCCTTGCAATCACCACGAATGCATAGAGCCATCTGAAGTTGCAATAGACCCATCATGACACACCTAACTACCCAAGTCTCCATTGTGTGTGTGCACTCTTGGTTTCTTCACCTCTCTCTCTCTCTCTCTCTCTCTCTCTCTCTCTCTCTCTCTCTCTCTCTATGTATGTATGTTTATTTACATGGTATTAGAGTAGTCCCATGGCTACAGGGAGCTCAAACCAAGGTTGAGGTGAAGGCGATGGAGTATGAAAGTACGCAAGCGAGCAATGGGTAAGAAGCTCTTCCATTTTATTTGATTTGACTTGGAATATAGCCACCTCCGCTTGCCAATTACATGGAATGCAAATTGAACAACATGAAATATCAAAGTCAAAAACCTTATCACTTTCATTAAAAGAATTCAGCCTCATAGCAGTGATTTATGGTCATCAATGTGATGTGATTGCAACGGTATGTGAAAATAATCTAGATTGTCCAATCACGTCTCTCAATAATTCCTAGTACTGATATGCCACTCCAATCTTAGGCAGATCATAGTATTAAGCAAAGGTTAGGCCCATGAAAGTATTTGTGATGTGTTTGGAGATTAATCCTTATGATCAAAGTTAGATACTTTATAATGTGGGTCTTCTTCATAGAAATAATGGAAAACATGCAAAAGCCTTAGAATATAAACACATGAAAGTATATGCGATGTAGTTAAAGACTAATGCTTATGATCAAAGCTACATACTTTATAATGTGGGGTCCTATTTATACAACTAATGGAAAACATGCAAAAGCCTTCAAAAGCTCTTGAAGTTAGTATGACTATAGTCTTCGATTTTCCCACAATGGTTTTTGCCATTTGAGTTCATTTTGGCTTCCGTTCTAGTCCTGGAAGTTTTTTTTTTTTTGCAAATAAAATGTGGCTGATTATATTACTCAAAGAAACTAATTACAATGGAGTGCTCATGCTCAACAGACTAGTTGGAGCTGATGCAAAAACACAAATATATATAATGTATACAAGCCTCTCAGGGCGGTCTGGGGGGGATGGGGGCAAGAAGCCATGGAGGGGGGGTGTATCACCATTTGGGGCTGCCTGCCTGCATCACAAAAAACAGGTCATGGCCGCCCCAAGTATGCATGAAATGACCACGTAGCTCCTGACGAGCCCTGGACTCACCCTGCACCCGATCCCAATGGCTGCGGAGGGAGTGGATGATGGAGGTCTAGAGGTCTGCTAAGGTCGCCTGTGCTGAAAGTCTCTCTCCAACAAAAGTCTCTTGACACCATGCCTTCCAGATATGCCATCTAGTAAGACTCCCTATGATCTCCCATACCTCAAAGCGATCTGCTGTGGGCTCCAGTACCTGGCGGATGGTTAGAGCCTCCAAACCGACCACTACGCATGACCTTGCCTCAATGATGAATATCATGTCCTGCATCCCGACCTCATACAGAAGGTGACGGTCTTGGCTGACTGCCTGCCAGCAAAAAGCTCCCCATGAGATACATCCAAGGCTGGGTGATGTACGGCGAAGGATGTGTCATGCTCCTCTCTACACGAGCTACGCCTCCTCACATGATCCAAGGCAGTGCTTTGGGGTTTCCAGAGGCTGCTATTTGCAATGCTTACAATCTCCGTCCTTCTGCATTTGGGCAAGTCAACTTTCCACCGCCAAGCCTCCATGTGCCACCAGCCATAAGAAATACGATATCCTCCTTGGCCTCCAGCTATCCCATAGGCGGAACCAGAAGGTGCATCGGAATGGCTCCGTGATGCTATGCTCCGCCCAGTGCTTGCTACGTGATGGCACCCAATCCATATCCTCCTGCATTAGTACGTGTCTGCCAATCTTGGCAGTGTACTCCAAGAACCTCGGTGGCTTCATGGTGACTGCAGTGGTTAGCCATAGCCACTCTCCTGGACCCCACTCCAGCTCATCAAGTGGTCTGGGGGGCTTTGGATTAGGGCCTTATGGAGGCCCTGCTACACACGGAGTAAGTTGCGTAGGAAAGGTGATTTGGGAGGGGTAATCTGAGCTGACGTGAAGATCCATCTCAGTCACGGCCTCCACTCACCGCCAAGCCTCGATCTACAATCTTGAAGACTCTTCTACAATAGGACCTTCCAGGTTTTCCCTCCCAATGCGAGGCCACAGACAACTAGCTTGCCCAAGAGGGTCATACTGTGAAACTTTGGGTCTGTGATCCCAAGCCCTCCCTCTGACCGATGCCGTATGATGGTTGCCCATGCCACCTTGGCATGAGAATCCTTGGAGCCATTTGATCTAGACCAAAGGAAGTTCCGCACTAGGCGGCGAAGGTGCACTATGCAAGATGAGGAGAAACACCAACATGAGGTCCTGGAAGTTAGTCAATAACAATGTAATATTTCGGTGCAATTAAAAGTTAGTTGGTTAGTTCGAAAGTTAGTTAGTCAATTAATAAGTTAGTAAGGTTACTAACTAAAGACTAACTAAAGTAAAAACTAACTAACATTAATAACTAATAATTTTCATCTACTTGTGGGAGAGTCCTTTAAGACTTTCCCACAATGGTTTTTGCTATTTGAGTTCATTTTGGTCTCCGTTCTGGTCCTAGAAGTTAGTCAATAACAATTTCTGGGCATACTATAGATTTGATCGTGTTTCCATTTATAGTTATAGAGGTTATAAATTTTGAATCTATAAGGTTTTAATTGTCTATCAAGTTGCAGATATAGATGGTTTTGGCATATAGCTTGCAGATTGTAGCTATTCTTGTGCAATGAGTGAAAAAGGCTACATGTTATGGTTGTAGTGCACTTGGTATTGACTTGATTGCAAATTGCAAGTTTTGCAAGGTTGCTTGTCTTGTTAAAATTCTTGACTATTTCAACCAAATTTTTAGTGTGAAGCTTGATAAGAATAATTATTTTGTGTGGAAGTTCAAGATGACAAATTTCTTGAAGGGAAAAGGTGTTTAGGACCATGTGGAAGGAGACATGGTAGTGGTGCTTGAAGTTCCTCAGTGAAATGGTACTGCAAAACAAATAAAGACTAAGAAGTATTGGGAGTAAACATAGAGTAGAGTGATATATTTGCTAGTTACAAGTGTCACGGATAGTAGGATGGGCTATTTGTAGGAATTTGGAAGCCTTGCTATTGCTGTAATTGGACCACAATCAATAAGCAAAATGAATACAAGTAAAAAGGAGATGCATGTTGAGATAGAGCTTGGATATGCCCCATTATTTGAAATGACATAGTGTACTACTTTTAAATCTCAAGTTCTATAAAGATATAGGCAAATGGGATTGAAGCACATGGACTTGTGGGTTGATGGGAGAATCTATCCAATTAATCCCCTAACCAACAAACCTTTAGTTTTCTTAAGAATCACAAACTTGTTGAAATATGTGTGTGAGGGTAAAAATGGATTGTTTTACTATAATAGGTAGCTCAATGCTTTCATAGGTGTTGAAAGTATTCATAACTTGCTAAACAATTCTAAAAAACAATCATGATATCATTGCATTGCACGTCAACTTCAAATATAATAGCTAATAGGACAAGTGAAGCAAATGAATGAAATTATAACTCAAAAAAGTAAATAGATTATCATAATGCATGACACTATTCATATCATTAGCATATTGTATGAGGAGACAAATCTACAATTTGGTGGATGACCTAAAAAAGATCACAATGCAAGACACTATTCATGCCGTTAACATCTTGTATGAGGAGACAAATCTACAATTGGATGATTTAAAAAATCAACATCAACTTGACAACACAAATGAAAGAAAACTCCAATTTATGATTTAATTATGAACAATGGCTAGTGAAAATAATGTATCAAGGCATATAAGGTTGCTATTTTGTTGGTTACCACCAGCAAAATCCATATCATCACATCTTGAAGAGAAACTATCATGTCCCCTTTCTAAACTTGAGTAAAATGCTTAGACATGTTCACTAAATGAATCTCTTCAATGATCATGAGAGAGACCAACTCATCAAGATCTAAAAATCACTCCCATACATACACCAAAGTAACAAAATATTTTCAAGGCTTCTTATTATTAAGGCTACCTAAAGTAGATGAAACCAAACAATCATTATCATGAATTGTATCAATAGTTGCTAAGGCATCTACAATGCTCCTCACCTTCAAAACATACTCATTTATAGACATATTCTCTTTCTTTAGAGTATTCAACTCTTGCTTGAGTTGAATCTTTTGTGCCCTCATATTTATTCAAAAATTATTTTCGAAGGTTGTTCAAGTTGCATGTGAATTTTTGGTATTTGAAATTTGTAATCTATGCATCTGAGAATGGCTAACATAGTTGAAATTAGATTATGCCTTGAAACTATTGTCTACAACCTTGTGGAGCTAAAACAAGGCCTAAAACGGCTTCAGGTAGCCAAGAACACAATGGCATGGCCTAAATGGCATATCCATAGAATATACACTGCTCTGTTTTGCACATTAAATCTTGTAGAAATTTGAGATTTTTTCTTTATCTTACTCATGGTACTTCCACAAGCACTATCTAAGGGAAAGAGTGAAAGAATGACAGAGCTTCTTACCGGTTGTTAGCTTACTTGAATCCTTGCTCTTTCTCCTTCACTTACTCCAAAATTAGCTACTCTCAATGGCACTCCTATGATACCAGTTCATGAACCATGTGATAAGGGTTAAAGGTAAAGCACGAGTGGGCACATGGGAGGAAGCAAAAGCAAAGTAAGAGCTATAGAAGATGGAGCAAGAGAGCAAGAGAGAGAGAGATCGTATGTGGGAGCTCTAATAGTTACAATGTGTGATTAGCTTTCCTTTATTCAATAGTCATTGAGAGAATAAAGAATAAAGTGATAATAGTTACAATGTTATAATGTGGATGGTTAGGCGCATGTGCATTTACCCCCAATAACCTCCCACTTAAAGGAAAATGTGCCTTAATAAGAGGAGTAGAAGAGAAAAGAGAAAAGTACAACATACATATAGAGTATAATAGGATAAGGAAAAACATTATCTCATCCTATGTCCATCAGCCTCCTAAGGAAGGCAAAATGTTCTACTGAAAGACTTTTAGTGAGTAGATTTATAGGATTCTCATTAGTCAAGATCTTGAAAAGCTCAGTAGACTTGTCTTCTACCATGTCTCTAATGAAGTGATAGTGTATCTCAATGTGCTTAGTCTTCATATGCAAGACTGGATTATGGGCCACTTGAATGACACTTATAGAATTTGAATGTAGTTTAGGAGTAATAATAATACCAATTAGGTAGCCTAACTGAAGGGCCTCCTTGGAAGCCTCGATGGCTACACTATACTCTACCTCGGTAGTAGATAAGGCCATGCATTTCTACACCTTGGATATCTAAGAGATAGCACCTCCAAAAAAATGAAGACATACCTAGAGATGGACTTCCTACTATTTGCATGCCCTACATAGTTACAATTAGTGTAACCCACAACTATAGTATCATGGCCACCATAGAAAATGCACATATTTTTCATGCCTTTTAGGTATCTTATGATATCTTTCAAGGCATCCCAATGTCATCTGCCCAGTGTAGCCATATAACGTGCCATAGCTCTCACTACATGTGCTATGTCAAGATGAGTGACTAGCGTGACACACATCAAACTACCCACTATGGATGCATATAGAAGCTTGGCCATCTTGGCCGTCTCATTAGTTGATTGTGCACAATCCTTCACATGAGAAGGTAAATCATAGCCAATATTCTTTTCATCCTACATATGAAACTGCTCAAGTACTTTGTGTATCTACTTCTTCTAGGACAAGTAGAGAAGTCCCTTAGGGCCATTGCATGTAATGCACATACCAAGTCTATGTGAGGCTTGTCCCATGTCCTTCATTTCAAAGCTCTTCTTGAGCTAAGTATTTAAAGCATCCAGGTCAGCATGAGTACTCCCAACTATAAGCATATCATTAACATAAAGTACCAAGATAATAAGGTTATAATCACGGGGCTTCTTCATATATAAACACATATCCATATCACCTTAGGAATACCCATGCGAATGTATAAAATCATCAAACTTATGGTACCACTTTGTAGGTGCCTGCTTAAGTCCATAAAGACTCTTCTTCAATTTGAATACGAGGTATTCCTTGTCTTTCTTCACAAGGCTCTTAGATTACTGCATACAAATCTCATCATATAGGTCCCTATGTAAGAAAGCCATCTTAACATCCATTTAATAAGGATCCAGATCCAACTAAGCAACCAAGGCCAAGAGACAAGCATAGGGTAGTCATCTTGACTACAAAAGACTTCATTAAAGTCAACACCATGCTCCTACTTAAAACCTTTTGGCAACCAATCTAGCCTTATATGCTGGCTTAGGGTGACCAAGGATACTCTTTAGCTTGTAGACACACTTGAATGGCAACGAATGTTTTCTATTAGGCAAGGAAACTAAGTCGCATGTATGATTCTTCTGTAGCAAATTAGACTTAGACTACATAGTCCTCTTCCAATAATGAGAATCATCTCAGCACATAGCCTCCTCATAGGTAAATGGTTCAATAGACTCTGTCACCATAACATAATTCATAGAGGGATGATAGTGATTAAGAGGATGTGAAGCTCTAGTAGAGCACCTCAAAGTTGATTGTGGAGCATGTACATCATGTCCTCTCTGTTTGACAGCATGATCTTGCATAATAGGTAGTTCTTCTTGGGCCATGACATCATCAATTACAAGCTATCTAGTAGGCTATACTATAACAAGAGGCTCCTCTTGAAAGACACCATGCATACCTTAAACTACATGCTTAGGTTGCTTATACATCCTCTCTTCATGAAACACAACATCATGGTTGGATAACCTTCTAAGCCTATGAATCCCAAAGGTGATATCCTATCTCACATGCATCACCATATCTAAGAAAGATGCATTTAATAATCTTTGCATCTAGCTTATTGCACTTGTCCTTGGGAACATGGCAGAAAGCCTCTTATTGAAAGTCCCTCAATTAAGCATATGTGCCAAAGGTTGTCTAGACCATACCTCCTATGCAACTTGACAACCAAGATTAGTGCAGAGGCATCTATTAATGAGATGCATGACAATACTAACTACCTCATCCCAAAAGTATCGTGCTAAGCCTACTTGACTAAGCATACTATAAACTTTTTCTCGAATAATCCTATTTATGCAAATCTACAATACAATTCTAGGAGTGGGGTATATGGGGCAGTCAATTGATGTATAATACCTCGTCATTGCAAAATTGGTCAAATGCCTTAGAGACATATTCATCCTCATTGTCAGATCTTAGGCATTTCAGCCTATACCCAGATTGGTTCTTGACAAGAGTAACAAATTGCTAAAACATAGCTAGAATATGATTTCTCTTTAATAGGATAAGCCCAAACCTTATGCAAATAATCATAAAAAAATGACACAAAGTACTTCATGCCACCCAATGACTGGTAGGGTATCAGACCACATACATCAAAACACACGAGAGCCAAAGGCTCATCCATGCATGTAGAGCCAAACTTTTTATGAACGTTACATGTTTGCCTATCTCATAAAGACAATGATCACATGAATCAAAATGTGAGTAACCAAGAGGTGGAAGATACTGCAAATGACTAAGTACTTTCATTCCTTTCAAAGACATGTGCCCAATGCATTGATGCTATAACAATACATGTGGTAAATCAATAACAGCCAATATATGGTCAACAAACCTAGATACAAACAAAGGATAAAGGCTGTCAGTCTTGGTACCTCAAGCAAAAACAAGGTGATCACAAGTAATCTTCTATACAAAATTACTAAAAGAGACATGATATCTTGCATCATCCAACTATCCATAGAGAGTAGGCTTTTGACCAAAGTTGTTACATGACATAGATTATGCAAAACAAAAGAGATACTTGACGTAAACCATAGTCTAATATCCCCAATGCCAATGATATCCAATGCAGTGTCATTTGCCAATCTCACAAAACCTGTAATGCTGCAATAGATATGAAACCAACCCCAATGTGGAGTAATATGGAAAGAAGCCCCTGAATCATGCAACAACACTAAGAGTAAGTAGATGAAGCATTGATCAGCTGAGTAGCATCAAAAGATAAAGTCACCAAGATATAATCATCATCGGACTCAATCTACACTACATTTATCTTCAATCTTCTTGCTAGACTTACTAGGGATAATGCTATGATCATCAGATTTTGCATTATCTTATGCTTTTTTTTTCCCTTTCTCATTATTGTATCTATCATTGCATATTTTGGGGCACTATGGCTTAATATGATCCTGTTGTCCACAATAATGACATATAAAAGAGTACTTACATCCATGTGACTTACTGAGAGATTGCCTATGAGACTGAGACTTGCCCTTGTTGGGTTGTGAGACTCTACCATGGTTATTATTGCCATTACCACCATTTCTACCTCTAATAGTCAATGCACAAGAAGTGTAGGCACCATCAATGTTCTTTTTGTTTACCTCTTCTATCACAGTAGACCACTCTCTACATCATTACATTTGAAACCATTCTTAGGGGGATGAGCACTCATAGTAGTACAAAAGGTGTCCCATGATTAAGGCAGTGTAATGAGCAAGAATAAAGACTTGATATTATCTTCAAATTGAATGCCTTGCAATACAAGTTGACTGAAAATGGAATGAAACTCATTCAAATGAGTAGATATAGATGTACCCTCCTTCATATGAAGGTCCATTAGCTTCTTCAGCTAGTACAATTGAGATGCAATGCTTTACTTGTCATAAAGATCACAAATCTTTTTTCATAATACATAAGCACCACCCTCAGTGTCAATAATATTAAAATACACTTACTTTGATTGCTGTTGAATTTTTCCACTACTTTAATTTTTGACATATTGGGAATGGAGAGGTCTTATTGATGACTCATGTGATAGTGTCTAGCTTTGATTTACAAATAGGAGTGAGGATATTTTCGGAGATTACAAGAGAGTTTGATTAATGAGGAAACTTGCATAGCCCTTTTGTTAGTGAAAGAGGCTTACAATAAACAATCAATTCAAACTATGTGATGTAAATATATCTTAAATTTTAACTAGTATAGGTGTGAATAGGGCTGAAGGCAAATAGGTTTGTTGAGGAAGAAGAGCAATGTGAACAAGGTTGAGGATAAAACTAGTTTGTAGAGAAGGAAATGTGAAAGGGTTTTCTTTTGACCTTAATGATAAAACTTTAAAGAAAGAAAAAAGGAAATCATGAATGATAGCTGTGATTTTGGGTTAAATGCAAATTTGATGGCTTACATGAATGACGATTTGATGGTGACAAGCAACTCGGAAACCTCCTCTTGTACAAAGTGATCGGCTTTAGAGCTTTGAGCTCTTCCTTAGCCACAAAATAGATCTCTGTTTCTTCTTTACTCTATTTGCTCCATAGAAGTAGACCCTGAGCTTGAGGAATAAGTTGCCTCACAGCTTCCTCCACAACCAAACCCCCTTAAGTAGGCCTTTAAGTAGCCCCTTTGTGCAATTGAAGTGGTGGCAAAAGAAACCTCAATCTGATGGGGCTTAAGCTATCCCTTTTAATGGTTGCAACATTCTTCTTATTGACAACTAGAAGCCTTCTAAAGCAATAATGAACAAATGAAGGAGACGTATCTTAATACCTTCCTTGGATCCATACCCTTGCAAGTTTCAATCCCAAGCCTCAACCTTCTTTGAGTAGCATCTCTTTTCTTGAGCTACAAAATTCTTAAACCTCTTCAACCTTGCATAGCTATGGATGCCCCTTTACCTTACAAGCCTTAAGGAAAGAGGCTCTGATACTATGTTACAAAAGATGGTTGAACAAGAATACCAAACTTCATTGAAATGCGATGGCATTTGTGAACTTTACTCTCATCCCATAAGGTGGCACACTAATCCTTCCATGATTGATGAATCCTTAAATCATCTTCTTGGAGTGAGATAGATGACATTGCATCATCTTGATTTGAGATAGGTGACATTGCATCAAGCGGTATAGAGCCATTAGAGGGTGTAGTTTCTCCATACATATGCAATACATCCACATTTTTAGTAACACCACAGTGCTATATTTGTTCACAATCATCAACTAGAGATGATAAAGTTGTAGTATTCTCTTTATCAACTAATAGCCTTACACCCAATATGGGCCATTGAATAGCTCTCCACACAGCATGTTTCAACTCTTTCACATCTAAAGTAGGAAAAGGAACCATGACATTTTTGAAGCGAAGAAGCCAAGATTTATTTCGGGGCTCTTCATCTTGAAGGTTACACCCATACTGGTGGCATTACATCCATAAGTTTGGGCAAAACTTTCTCACTTGGGAGGAGTTCAAGCAAGCAATGATTGATGTTTTCGTTTCCCCTTTGGAAAAAGAAAGGCTCCAAAGAAGATGGTATGCATGTGCTCAAAGAGGAATGTCGATTTAGAGACTCTATTCTAACACCTACTTGAACCTCTCCATGTATGTTGAAGGCATTTTATATTTTACTAAGCTAAATAAATATATTTTTTGTCTTGACCGTGCCCTATCATCGAAGGTAGGAGCTCAAAAACCAAAAACTTTACATGAGGCCATACAATTGGTTGAAAGATATTCCTTGAAGTACAAGAGAGATACATGAAATTTCAAGCAAAGGAGTTTGGGCAATAAATTTTCCAACTAACCTACAAAATATGGGCAAGTTCTCATCCAATCAAGAGACTCTTTAAAGAAAGAAAATAGGGGTTATAACAATCAAAATAGTTATAACAGCAAAGTGCCAAACTTTTCCCATTGTTTATACCTCTAATATGATAAAAATTATGCACAAAAGCATGGGAATTTTTTTAGAAATGTGGCTAAGACAAGAGGCAAATTTTCTAGAGTTGAAAATGCTCATAAAATGTCCCAAAACAATTCTAACATCAACTTCCTCCCTCATGACAAGCTTAAAGAAATGTATGCTAAAGGATTATGTTTCAAATGTGGGGAGAAGTGGCCACAAGATCATAAGCTAAAGTGCAAAGCCAAGAATTCAAAAATCAATATAGTGATAAGCCAAGATGTTGAAGTTGATGAATGGATGCATTTCCATTTAATATGGGTAGCACTCATGATCCTCATGCTTCCTTGTATACTATTTCACATGATGCATGGACCGGATGCAAAGGAAAAAGTACACTTAGACTCAAAGCTATCATTAATGGAAAGGTTGCACATATATTAGTGGATATGGATAGCACTCATAACTTCATCAACACCAAATCTTTGAATGGGCTACAGTTATTACCCATTGATATGGGCTCCTCCTTGTAGATACAAATTTCCAATGGTGCATATGAGTCTAGTAAAGAAGTGCGTCCATGTACTTCAATTGAGATATCACCCTCTTGCACAATACAAGTGGACTTAATCACTTTGGATATGGGGCCTATTGATATTGTTATTGGATGTAATTGGCTGAAGACACTTTGCAATTTTACTCTAGATTTGGAGAAATGCAAATGGAATTTAATTGGCAAGGATAGCACATTGAATTGAAAGGCATAGACCACAAACATATAGAACTTATCTCCACGAAGAAATTGTGAAAAGAAATCAATGCCAAGTCATGCATCTTCACTATTTTTCTCGCAAAAATAGATGAAGAGCAATCATCAAATCAGCCATCTTCTTCTACAAAGAAAAGGGATCCAAGATTGGAAGAGCTATTGGAGGAATACAAGGATTTATTTTAGCCACCGTCATCTTTACCTCCAAAGCATGAGGTTGACCATCTGTAACGTGCCCGCCTATCGACTATCTAGACATGTTTTTAGCAATCCATCGAGAGACGAGAGTCTGAGAGACACCGCTCGGCACTCCCATGGAATGTCATGGGGTTTGTCGCCTAGGGTTTCTCGAGTCCGCCTCGCAACGGAACGTTCGTGGACAAACCCACTAGGATCGACCTGAAACTTGAGTCCCTGGTAGTGGTCAAGGTCTCCTGACAGTATTCTGGCATTGGGTTTGGACATCCTACTTTATGCAGAGATACCCAAGCCAAATCAGACCCATGCCACACTTGGTTCAAAGAGAATGGAAAAGGAGAGAGATACACCGCTCAACCTCTCTGCCCGTAGGGCATAGTCCCATTCTGGTCCCCTAAAATGGTATGAATTGGGTTCTAACCTAACAATATCTAAAGGTCGTATGATTGTAGAACCTTGTGAGAAGCCTCCTAGTTCTCTGGGACCACCATACCGCCGTAGGAGACGAACATGTCGGGGTTCTTTCCCCACCCGCTTCCCTTGATAGCTTTAGTTTTCTAATTAAGTCCTACCACAATTACGTGTGACATTTAAAACCAACTTCCTTAATTAAGCCTTTAGGGAACATAGTTCATTCACGTAATTTATGGCACAGATACAAAAACAGAGCAAGCAATCTTTTTGACAAATGAGTTTCTTAACTTATCTTTGATTCAATCTTTGTCTCCTGTCCATACATGAGAAGTTATATATATTCCCTTCTATTCAACAGAAGTACCCCTTCTGCGCTCCTGCAGAACCAACTGGTTCAAATCACATGGCACCACAATTTCCATCCATTATCTAGAATAGGATCTTCCAATTCCTTAGATGTCGGCAGTTTACAACTCCGTTCCAGACTCAACAATGGGTGTCTAGAGCTCCACCGACCCCAAACAACCTAGGAGTGAGACACACTTTCCGTGGATGGCCTTTTCACACTCGACCTTCGACCTGTGAATCGAGCAGTGCCCTCTTGGGTTGAGGCGTGGTATGACCTGGAGATGATCCACCCACTCAAATATCCTTCCTTAATTAATCCAATTAAGAATCAAGCACAATCAAGGTAGTCAACCCTAATATCATCTTCTAAGAAACATTCCTTTATTTCCCATGGCAACTTGTCATCACAGACCCTTGCCATGCATTTACCATCAAACACAAGCACTTAGAATAATCATCCAAATCACACCCCAACAATAATTTTAATGCAAAAGCATTTATGATGTTATTTGATCAATCAATAAAAACAACGGTATCCTTTTCCAAACATTGTAGGAATAATCGCGATAACCTTTTCATCTCGTATTTACTCTCCCCCTTGGAATCAAGAGTGGTTCCATGTAAAATTTACTTAACACGTTCTTCTTTCAACATATGTTAAGGTTTTGAAACATTGTACAAGACATAAGTCCTAGTAGTCACTTACATTGATCGATAGCATAGCCTTCTACCCAACAAGTACAAAAGCATCGGTCTTTCCTTCGACTTAGGGTTTCCTAATCTTTGAGCTCTTCGCTTGCCCTAAGGTTATTGTTGCTTCTAACCCAACCCCGAATATGATTGATAAACATAGTTGCTATTGGATGGGGATCTCAAGGCATCATAGTTATAATCCTAATTATTGTTGTTTGCACTAGCTATGCATAACTTCAAGAACCCAACTAATAGTTCGTGATATTAGCAAGACTTTAATGCAAGATCAATTTGTGTACCATCGATGTAAGTTTTATATAATCTTTCCCATGCATATTCCGTCTACGTGCATCTCCGAGCCTTAAAAATATTGTCCTAGGTAAAGAATAATCGATGACTTATCGATGCTTAGTACTTTAGAAATATTATAAGCCGGTTATGATATGCATGGATTTGTCGCATAGCAACTAGGGTAATTAACTTCCCTTGATACAAGCACTTCACAAACTTCATCCTCGAGTTTTTGAGACGGACTTTATCCTTTTAGTTAACCTATTCTCCCACGGCATAGTACAGCCTAATGCACCTCGTGTGGGAAATCAAAGCAAGCATCTTTTAATTATTCGGAAATATATTACTTACAACCAGTATCGCATGCAGATTGGCAGTGATGCCCTTGCACAAGGCTTCATTGCTTGTTGAGGGATTGCCATCTGGGTGTGACAATTTCCGCTTGGGTGGCATCCCTGATCTCTTCTCTTTTAGATGTGCATTTTATAGGACTTTCGCATCTTGTACTCAATTAGCAAGGGCCAGCTGGGGAGCGAGATGAGCTTGGGATTGAAGAATAGTCATGTGGGAACGGGGTATGGGCCCGTGGCCAACGGGAGAGAAGGGAAGCATATGGACACCCTCTACGGAGGGGAAAGGAAGGAGAACACCCTCTACAAAGGGGAAAGGAAGGAGAACCCTCAGAGAGTTTCTCTCTCCCTCTTCTTCTTCTTCTTCTTCTTCTCTTATTCTTCTCCTCTCTCTCTCTCTCTCCCTCTCTCCTCTTCTCCCTCTCTCTCTCCGAGATTGTACTGTTGCTTTGTGGATTTCCACAAAGCCTTTGACATGGTTCCGAGAGAGAGGCTTTTCAGACGCCTACTTGATCTGGGGGTGGACGATGACATGATGTGGGATATTTATGCACTATATGAGTGGATTACTGGCAGAGTCAGATGTCCGGGAGGTATATCAGATCCCCTTGTGAGCACCATTGGTGTGAAACAAGGATGCCCACTCTCACCGACTCTATTTGGGCTATACATTGATGAGATAGCAGAGTTTATTCAATAGCGAGCCAGTGGAGGTATAGATCTCAGTGGAGCCACAGTTCATATCTTACTATATGCAGATGACATTGTGTTGGTATCAGACTCAGCTCAGGGATTACAGCAGCATTTATTAGCATTGGATGATTTTTGCATACAGAGAGGCATGACAGTGAACCTTGGTAAAACCAAGGTTCTTATATTCCATACATCAGCTCAGATATGCATACAGAGTATTTTCATGGCAGCAGGAGGGAGTATTGAGGTCACTGGATCATATGTATATTTGGGAGTCACCTTTACAGCAGCTTCAGGGACTTTCTCGATGACACAGGCAGCCCGTGACTGCCTCACTAGAGGATACTCAGCATTGGCTCTTATGGAGCGACAGTGTCATCAGGCACATTTCCAGGAGCCCCGCACCAAGGGGTGGCTCTTTGATACTCTAGTCACTCCAGCACTGATGTGTGGAGCAGCTATATGGGGGCCAGGACTTGCCGATTATGTATGGACATTGATGGAGAGACCTCAGGTGATCATGATATCTAGATTGATTCGCAGCAAGGCCTCAGTCCCACATGACATTGTGCGAGTAGAGCTTGCCACACTGCCCATGCTAGTCGAGGCATTATTTCAGACAATCTGCTTCCTACATAGATTTCAGGATATGGACAGAGATCGCATTGCATACAGAGCATATATGGCATCTCAAGAGATGGCTCAAGCGGGGGATACCACATCATGGTATGCACAGACTAGAGCTTGGTTTGACAGATATGGGTTGGACATTGATAGACTCCCACCTCTTCTATATGATACTCAGGCTCCCACTTACACCCTCTCTCTCTCTCAGAGGAACAGAGTCATCAGACATGAGATATGGCATATTTATATACAGAGGACATGGGTCAGCCCTGCACAGCCACTGCCATTGAAGGTGGCACATTATTATACACAGTTCTTGAGCATATCAGAGCAGGGATTCATAGAGATTCTGAGATATATGCAGATCTATATGCCACATCGATTGAGAGTTCTTATTGGACAGCTCAGGGTATCATCACATCAGCTTATGATTGAGAGTGCCAGAGCCAGTGGCATCCCACGAGAGGAGAGGATATGCCCCCTTTGCAGATCAGAGGTAGAGAGTGAGGAGCATTTTGTTCTTAGATGCCCGACATACTCAGAGTTGAGATCTAGATACACATTGAGCAGCTCACTTCAGGGATGTATGACTGATATGGATCAGAGATCATTTGGCCATTTTCTGGGAGAGGCATGGCACATCAGAGAGCAGAGCACACAGTGGGTCCCAATCAGAGAGGGGCCCACCCAGACGACTATTACACAGTTCTTTCAGACAGACAGAGTGAGAGCTACTGTACCAGCCCCCAGCCAGACCTCCGGGCTCACACTACAGCAGGCTGAGGACCAGGGTACCCGACGCCGCACGAGGATCCGTGGGTTTCGGACCCCACAGCCACACCGACAGGAGATCCGGAGGATTCTTGATCTACATCGACAGCAGAATGAGATCCGACGACACTCGACACATTGGATCTCAGATCTCCAGTTTGCTCTTTCTCCACCACTGATGTACCACATCCTGCATCCAGGAGGGATCACCTGCTATTAGCGACTTCGACGACTGCTACTACATCCCAGGATAGTATATCTCCCTGCATCTGTTACATATACACATCGCACCACTTTATCACAGTCGACAGTTGTTCCCCTATCACAGCCGACATTTGTTCCCCCTTTGTAGCCATTATCTGGAGTACCAGAGCTACATATGCACATACACATACAGGACACTTATCACACTCACAGCACCGTATTTTCAGTTTCCAGTTTTTAGCTTTTCATTCAGCACTTTTATTTTGGATAGCTGGACCTCATCAGTTGTATCACAGTTTGTCTCATAGGCTAGTTTTGGTCTTTAGAAGACGTTAATATAACTTTCTTTCTTTCTTTCTTTCTCCCTCTTCTTCTTCTTTTTCTTCTTCTCCTTCTTCTCTTCTTCTCTCCTCTCCCTCTCCCTCTCCCTCTCCCTCTCCCTCTCCCTCTCCCTCTCCCTCTCCCTCTCTCCCTCTTCTTCTTCTTTTTCTCCTTTTCTTCTTCTTCTCTCTCTCCCTCTTTTCTTCTTCTTCTTCTCCTTTTTCTCTTCTTCTCTCCTCTCTCTCTCCCTCTCTTCTTCTTCTTCTTCTCCTTCTCCTTCTTCTCTTCTTCTCTGCTCTCTCTCTCCCTCTCTTCCTTGCAGCGTCCTCGCCCCTCTTCTTTATTGTGATTGGGGGGGGGGGGGGGGTTTATAAGGGAGGGGGGTTATAATTGGGGGGAAAATGGTGTGATATGGGCACCCTCCCCTCCACGTGGACAGACATGGTGGAGCTGTTGTTTCCTGCATGGCGACTTGCTTGGTGGACTTATCAAGGAGGTTAAGGAGGGGTGGTAGGCCTGTGGACTCCCTCTCCATCGACGTCATTGTCTCCTCTCACCCCACCTCAGCATCATCACATCGTCTCCACTTACTGTTGACATTGCATCATCCCCCACTCATCCATTGATTTCAATTGTCTTTATTGATTAAGGGGGGGTTTTTATGGTCCGCAGGACATTACATCTTCTCCCCCTTAGAGAACTCAAGATGTCCTCATCTTGGAAGAACCGGGGAGAAGACAAGCGTTAATGAGGCTTAGGGCGGCCTGTGGGTTAAGACCCACCATGCATCCATTGTGCTACTTGTAATGACTCCATTTAGAGTAACTCATATTATTGCAATTAACAGTAGGTACAAGAGTAGGATTTATTTCAGATATAAGTTGTATTACATGCCGATAAAATTTCCAATATTTTTAGTCATCCTGAAGAGGTGTAGTAGGTTCTAAGTCTTCTTCTTCATCTGATTCCTCTATATATCTGAAGACTACACTTATGTAGCTTCATTTCCTTGGGGGTTCAATGTCTTCTGGTCAAGGCAATTCGCTTGGATGTGCCCTATCTCTCTACACATGTGGCATCTCTTGTCCTAATCTCGAGAATCATCTTTGTCACAATTCCCCGATTTAAGTTCTTGGATGATTGGCTTTGCTCAAAGTAATGCATCTTGCAAGTTTTTTGGATGCATTGCTTCAAGAGGGTGGTTCAGAGGAGTGTTCAAGCCATGGCAAAACTTGGATACTTGCTGCGCAATATCCATAGGTGGTGCATATTTTAGTAGGGTTACAAACTTTGAGTAGTAGGCTTCCAAGGTTAATCCCAGCTGCTTTAGCTTGAAGAATTCATTCATCCTCAAAGTCTAGTAGGTTGGTGGAAGGTATCGTCTGCATACAACATCTTTTAGCTGATGAGCCCAGGTAACAGTGGCTTTACAAATACCTTGATCTTTGCACCATTGCTTCTACCATAACTGAGACTGGCCAACTACTGGCTATCATTGCTTGATTGGTAGTAGCAGTTTCTAAAGCAAAGAAATAATCATCCATCGACTCAATCCATATCTCCACCTCTGCTGCGACATTTATCCCTTCCCCATGAAACTCAGGTGCCTTAATTTGCTTGAGAAGGAATTTCTTCTCTTGCATATCAGCATTCGTGGGTGACAATCAAGCCATACCACTTAGATTATTTTGTTTAGGATATGTCTATGAACCATACACTAAATAATCGCATACGATTACAAAGTTTCGCTCTAATACCAACTGTAACGTGCTCACCTATCAGTTGTTTAGGCATGTTTTTAGTAGTCCATCGAGAGACAAGAGTGTAAGTGACACCACCTGGCACTCCCATGGAATGTCATGGGGTTGTTGCCTAGGGTTTCTCAAGTCCGCCTTGCAACGAGATGTTTGTGGTCGGAACCCACTAGGATCGACTTGAAACTTGAGTCCCTAATGGTCAAGGTCTCCTGATAGCATTCTAGTGTCGAGTCTTGGACATCCTACTTTATGCAAAGATACCCAAGCCGAAGCAATCCCATGTCGCACTTAGTTCAAAGAGAATGGGAAACAAGAGGGATGCGCCACTCAACCTCTCTGTCGTAGGGCATAGTCCCATTCTGGTCCCCTAAAACAGCATGAATTGGGTTCTAACCTAACAATACCTAAAGGTTGTACGATTGTAGAACCTTGTGAGAAGCTTTCTAGTTCTCTGGGACCACCCTACTGCCATAGGACGGACATGTCGGGGTTCTGCCCCCACCCGCTTCCCTCGATAGCTTTAGTTTTCTAATTAGGTCCTACCACAATTACGTATAACATTTAAAACCAAATTTCCTAATTAAGCCTTTAGGGAACATGGTTCATTTGCATAATTTACAGTACATACACGAAAACAAAGCAAGGAGTCTTTTTGATAAACAAGTTCCTTAACTTATCTTTGAGTTAATCTTTATCTTCTACTCATACATGAGAAATTATATATATTCCCTTATGTCCAACAGAAGTACCCCTTCTGCACTACAGAAGCAACTGGTCCAAATCACATGGCACCACAATTTCCATCCATTATCTAGAATAGGATCTTCCAACACCCTAGATGTTGAGCTTATGGCAGTCTACAACTCCGTTCCAGACTCAGCAAGGGGTATCTAGAGCTCCACTGGCCCTAAGCAACCTAGGAGTGAGATACTTTTCGTGGATGGCCTTTTCACCGCTCGACCTTTAGCCCGTGAATCGAGCAGTGCCCTCTCGGGTTGAGGCACGATGCGACTTGGAGATGATCCACCCGCGCAAATATCCTTCCTCAATTAATCCAATTAAGAATCAAGCACAATCAAGGTAATTAGCCCTAATATCATCTTCTAAGAAACATTCCTTTATTTCCCATGGCAACTTGTCATCACAGACCCCTACCATGCATTTACCATCAAACACAAGCACTTGGAATAATCATCCAAATCACACCCCAACAATAAGTTTAATGTAAAAGCATTTAGGACATTATTTGCTCAATCAACAAAAACAATGGTATCCTTTTCCAAACATTGTAGGAATAGTCGCGATAACCTTTCCATCGCGTATTTACTCTCCCCCTTGGAATGAGGAGTGGCTCCATGTAAAATTTACTTAACACATCTTTCTTTTGGCATATGTTAATGCTTCAAACAATGTGTAAGACATAAGTCCTAGTAGTCACTTACGTTGATCGATAACCTAGCCTTCTACCCAATAAGTACAAAAACATCGGTCTTTCCTTCGACTTAGGGTTTTCTAATATTTGAGCTCTTCACTTGCCCTAAGGTTGTTGTTGCATCTAACCCAACCTCGAATAGGATTGATAAACATAGTCGCTATTGGATGGATCTCAATGCATCATAGTTATAATCCTAATGATTGTTGTTTCCATTAGCTATGTATAACTTCAAGAACCCCATGAACTAATAGTTTGTGATATTAGCAAGACTTTAATGCAAGATCAATTTGTGTACCATCAATGTATGTTTTATATAATCTTTCCCATGCATGTATGGTCTACGTGCATCTACGAGCCTTAATAATATTGTCCTAGGTAAAGAATAATCGAGGACTTATCGATGCTTAGTACTTTAGAAATATTATATGCAGCTTATGATATTCATGGATTTTTTGCATAGCAACTAGGGCAATTAACTTCTCTTGATACAAGCACTTCGCAAAATTCATCGTCGAATTTTTGAGATGGACCTCGTGCGGGAAATCAAAGCAAGCATCTATTAATTTGGAAATATATTACTTACAACAGATATTGCATGTGGATTGGTAGTGATGCCCTCACCCGAGGCTTCGTTGCTTGTTGAGGAACTGCCATCTGGGTGCAACAGTTTCCGCTTGGGTGCCATCCCCGATCTCTTCTCTTTTAGATGTACTTTGTATAAAACTTCTGTGTCTTGTACTCGATTATAGCGAGGGCCAGTTGGGGAGCGAGATGAGATTGGGATCGAAGGATAATGTAATGTAGGAAAATTTTCCATGTATCTAGGATACCATTACAGCCATAAAATGGGCTGGCATATGTAAATTTACCCTATAATTAGAGGATTAGGATTAGCTAGGTTTGACTAGGATTAGCTATAAAAGGTGAGGCTAACCAAATATAGCATTATCTTTGGATCATTTGAAGAATTCATGTTTTGGTAACTTTCTTGTATTTCTTTCCTAGTTTAGCTATGGCTACGAGCCATGATTAATGCAGATTAGTTCCTTCCCTTTCAATTTGTCTAGTTGGTTTCTTGTTGATCATCCATATTTGGTCATGGATTTAGGCCAGTTTAGGCTAAGCTAGGTTAGCTTCATTACATTGGTATGAGAGCATTACTTTAGATCTTTTCAAAAGTCATTTTCATGCATTAGATTTAGTTGCAGTGACTAGGGAGTGAAAACCGCAGTTAAATTCAGTCTCACATGAGTTATTTCTTCCATAACCGTGGTATGACATGGAGATCTGTCACAAACCATGACCAAGATGGAGGTTCTTGGCATGAACCAGTAGACAATGGCGGGCTCGAACCAATTTGGTAACTTGTGACCAAGTTTTGGACCAAAAATTGGGTAAGTTGGACAAAATGAGGGTTACATGACTTAGTTTGGTTCCAACTTGAGTTACTTTTCAAGAACAAGGGTTTCTTCCCTTTCCTTTCAAGCTTCTCTCAAGAATCCATGGCCAAAGGCTGATCAAAATCTCTTGCACGTGATCTCTATCATGCAAAAGGACTTCATAGCCTTGTTCTCCATCTCTCAAGCTTCCCACGGAATGGTGGAATGGCACACTATGCTTCATTTTTTCCCAGGAACACAGCAGTAGGCAACATCAACGTGAATTGCGCCTGTTGCATATTTATGTCTATTTCTTGCCAAAAATGAGCTATGGAGCTCAAATAATTCATGATTAAGGCTCTAAAGCACTTGCCAAGTGCACTCCTTCAAGCTTTCGCAAGATTTCTCTCTATTGTGGTCTCTCCTCTCTCCCATGGAACCCTATTATTGACAGTTTTGGACAACAACAAAGAATCTCAGATTTCTTGAAGCAAATGAAGGGAGTATTGGTGGCAAATCGCTCATGGAGCTTGCTTACACACGTGGCTTCAATCCATTGACAACATTGAAGCATCTTTGGGTTCATTTTGATTTATGGAAGCTTTGGATTGCTTGTATCTTCAATGTCAGTGAAATTCTTGGTTCTCTTGCCAATAATTGGAGTTTTTAGCTTATAATTGGAGTTATTCTCTACCATCTTCCAAGTTCTTCATCAAATAGAAGAAGATTATTCCTTCATCAACCATTCTTGAAGCATGGAGCAACAATTGAGTCCATATGAAGCTCTGAGCTTATGCTACATTGAAGCATGCTGAAATTGGGATTTCTTTGGATCTTTATCAGCTGAAGACAGTCCATCATTGTGTGGGGAATCTACATCAACTACATTCTTCATTTACAAGCATAAAATGTATTTTCAATCATCTTTAATCTCTCCCTTCTGAATCCAAGTGTTGAGCTAATCCAATTGATGAAAGAGGGATTAAAATGATTCAGAATTCCAATCAATTCCTTAAATACACTTCATGATTAATCCATTTAGCATTTCTAGTGATTAACCATTGATTGATCACTTACACTCATTGAAATAATCACTTCCAATGCCTCTAATCTCACCTACTCTTCTCTAACCCTAACATTGAACTGTTTGCTTCTTGTTTCATTGCCATGAATGAAAATTTTTGCCCAATGGTAAGTGAAATAAAGGTTATAAAGTAGTGAATCACTACTGCAGGTATTCCTTATCTAATCCCACTTCATTTTCAGTTCAATTTCTTCCAAGTTCATGCATATCATGAAATGACAATCAAATCCTTTCCAATACATGCATTTCATGATGTCTTCTTAACCTAGCATTGATCTACCATGTCTATACCCACGAGGAAAAGTGGATGCCAAGTGAGTTGGTAAGACAAAAGAGAGGTGACCCTCCGCTACTGACAAAGACCCTAAAGGGGAGCACAAACCAGCTTGAGAGGGAAATTTTCATGCCCCTCAAGTCTCGGTTACACGCATTTAAGTTTAGGTTCAGGTACCACTCAAAGGCACAATAATTCATCCTTTAGCATGGTATATTTGGCATGGGTTACATGATGTAAAGGCAAATGCATGGCAACATAATGCAATGCTATTGGCAATTTGGGATAGAGTTATGCTGAGCAAGATGTATGCTACTTGTGGAATTTGAAACTTGGGTTAGCAATAAAGAGTTGGAGCAGAGATTTCAAGCAAGGTTACATTGACTGGATCCTTATTTTGCAGCCTACAGTGGGATTTTTCAATCTTTTGGGTTACTTGGAGAGGTTATTATCAGTGTGGGCATTATCAAAAATTTCATCCTTCTTGTCTTTCATATTCTTGTACTTGGATGACAGCCCATGGCTACATTGTGCTATGGTAATGGAAGTTGTTCCATGGCATGGCCACGTTGGAATCTCAGTTTAGTTCATTTCTTGTCATTTGTAGCTTAAAGTATTTTTGATTTCCTGTTCATTTCCATTTTTAGATTAGTCCTTCTTTACATGGAGAGGTGACGTAAGAGAAGTCAAGGATTGTGTTCATTTGGCACATCATATGGTGGTGCATACACTGTAGCCCCTTCACAGCTTGTATTCTTTGCAATATCACAGGCTCTGCGAACGATTCCCACTGGTGGCCTTCACGTAGCAGCAGAGTGTGTACATTGCTTCAGCATATTGCTCCTTGCTAGAAGCTCAGGGCTTAGTGCTTTGTCCTCAAATTCTAGCAGACATAATTAAGAAATTGAATGCTCTTTTTGGCACCTTTCAACGAGATTGAACAAGCAAGCGGGTTCCTCTTTTCTTTGCATATATATGGATCACATTTGACCAAGTCATTGAGGGTATACAATGTATAACAGTTAGACTACTGCACAGAGCCAAAATTGGGTGTATTATGGGCTTATTTGCAGAGAATATGCTTGGATTATTAATGTAATTTTACTGATCTGAAGCATTTCCCAACTTCTTATGGGTGGAAGACATTGTTCATGAGGTAAAACAGGGCCAAAGTAGAGAAAAAACATGGTGCATTCCATTGTGGGCAGATCTGAAAATCCTTTTATAGAAATGGGTATTTCTACTCCTAAATTGAAACCAGCACTCTCATTTGACGCTAGACATCATATGCTTCAAATAGAGCTATCATTTGTTCCATTTGGACTTGTATTCATCAAGTTATGGCCAAAACAATGCAATTAGGTACTTGGGATAGGGTGCTGTCTACTGTGGACAGACATAGGTAATCATTTCTAGAATGGGGTATTGTAATATTTTAATATGAACCAATACTTATAATTGGTACTAGACATCATGGGCTGCGAGCAGAGCTATTAACCACCTCATTTGGATCAGTATTTCTGAAGATATGGCCCAAACTATGCAACTAGGTGCCCGTGACAGCTTGTATGCATGTGACAGTTTAGTGAAGGATGTTAGGGAAATGAAGTTAGAAGTTGAAAACCTTGTGTCACTTTTTGATAAAGGTATTGGACTAGCATCTATGAGTTAGCATGCTCATGCTTTTGGATTTAATGCTTATGGCTATGCTTCCTATGATGCTCCAGCTCATTGCCATGACAGTTTTGGATCTCCTACTTCTTCCTTCACTAGTGGGCAATATTTTAGCAATTTTGGGGGATACTATGGTCATGATAATGCGTGCCAAAATGAGCCCTTCTCAAATGGTTCTTTCCATCAGCAAGGTGGTCTCATTCATGATAATCATTTTTATGAGAGTTGTGTTTGCAACATCCCTTATCAAAGCAATGTCTATGAGGAGCAGAGGCATGATGTTTTAGAGCAGCAGCAAAGTCATTATGGTGGATCTTATCCATATGGTGATTATGCTTCATCCATTGAAGAAAGTCAATATTCACATGATGTTGGTCAGCAACATATATGCAATCCAACATACTTGGAAAACGGGCACTCTTATGACATATTTTCTTGTGTACCATCTTCTTTTGAAAATGATCATGGTGGCCATATCTATGATGGATGTGTTAAACAATCACATACGCATTCTTCTTCCTGCCATGAAGTTGGACAATACTCTCATGCTTTTGAGCAACAAAAAGGTTCTTTTGGTCAGCCATATTTGCCTAATGACTATGTTTCTTCTTCAAGACCATACTCAAATGCTTCTGGACAGGATACTTATGATAGTACTTACGAAAATGCCTATAGTTGTGATCAGCATTACACATATTTATGCAGTGGTTATGATTGCTCCAATGGACAGCATCCTAATGGGAATCATGCTACTCTCTCTCAGCCATATGTAGTAGAGAATGGACAACACCATACATCATTTAATGCGGGGATGTGTTCCATACTAATTGATGTTGATCATGCATGTGGAGAAGAGTTGAAAGCTGAAGGAGTGGGCAGCATTGAAGAAAATGAAGAATATGAAGTACATGACAGCTTATGAAATGAAGACGAAGATGAAAAAGAGAACAATGCAACAAATGAGGAACAAGATTATGATCAAGAAGGGGATCAAGGAGAAGAAGATGACACTTTTGTCTTTCAAGAAGGATATGACAGTGACAGTCTTGTAAATCTTGTGGTGCCTCATGTGCATCATGATAATTATCAGCCTATTGATGATGATGATCTCTACTATCACAGTACAAACATTTGATGAGAATGATGCTGATATTGATGACTTTGAGGTATATGGGGCTGATTATGCAGATCATGGATAGGACGCTTCTTATCCTTATGACCCAGGTGGTGATCAATATTGTGTTGACAGTTTTGATGCTGATTTTCCTAATCTAGATGGCTATTATGATGGAATACCTTTTGATCCAAATGAATATTGGGTTCATTGGGCTACTATGGATGATTATTACTTTGGAATCCCATACGATCCGGGTTGATTTTGGGAGAATTTCATGTGGCTGGAGACAAGGGATAGTTTGCTGTATTAATTTTTTGTGAGAAAATTAATCAATATAACTTCATCAAATGGGAAAATTTTGTTATGGGCTAATAGCTTATGTTATGAACTTCATTTATGCCTTGTTGGGGTACTCCTGCTAAAAGTTATGATCATTTTTCTACAGCTACCCTATTCTGCCTTGAGAGCGGAGTTTTGATGCCGAGAAGTGCTTAAAAATAGCCAAAATTTATGAATATCAAGGGAAAAATATTCAACGTCGAAGGCAGCGGCTCCAGCTAGGACCATTTTAAGCACCAAGTGAAATACGACTCTTAAAAGGCGCCCGAGCGACACTTGTTGATTTTTGATAAATTTTCAGACTGCCGTGCGGGTTGTCAAGAGTTGGATGCTAAGAGTTGGATGAAAAGGGGCTGAAACACTGAAAGATAAAGAAAAGATTTGATTTATGCATTGCACTTGGCATATAGGAAACGGTTTGAATAAAGAGGATGGTAGCATGAGCATATGGCTCGGTGCCTCCTTTCAACGCAGCACGCGTTAGTGAAATTCATGGAAAGAATGCTTTATGCACTATGCACGATGCTGGTTTTTCTTTTATCTGAGCACATAACCATACACGATTTGCATTAAGCATAATAATTAAAAGTATCAAAAAAACCTCCTGGATGCATAGCACTTGTTTTCCTTAGGTTGTGACCAACGATGAGCATGAGAGGATGTCCTAAGCTGTAGGTTAGCCGTTGGGTCCTAAGGGGAAAGTGTAGGGAGGAATGGTACATCCTGGAACGTAAAATATTGGTACCTTGAGAGGAGTTTGTGTTCATTTGTGTTATATGTTTAGGAGCGCATCAAAGGGCCAATCCCTGCGATGTAGGAGAGTTGCAGTGGGGCTCCGACTATTAGTCGGTGGAGTGCCTCCTATGTGTGTGTGATCGTGGCATTGCCAATGTATAAGGGTTCTCCCTCTGAGGAGTTTATAAAAGGGAAATGTTGGACTACAAAACGATAAAAACTATAAACGTAGGAATTAAGATTTTGGGCAGTTTGTCCTTTAGCATTAGATTGACGCTCCTGGTCCGCGAGGCCGTGAGGGTGTTTGTGTGTCATGAGCATGAGGTCCGGCTAGTGCTATGGCCAGTGCCGGCCCATTTTAGGTCCCATTAGTGGTGCGTCAGCCGGGAGCTGCCGATAAGTGGCGGTCTCCGAATCTTGGTCTCATAAGGGACCTCTTAGCTTTATTCTATTGGTCGATAGCTGCCTTGAAGCAGTGGATATCAAGTTAGTCTGATAAAAACCTTGGTCATCAGTATGACGATCAATCCAAGAAATCCCCAACACCCAAATGATACTTTGTCTATCTTGAACAGTCTAGTGGGATCTTTGACACGTCGGGTGATTAACTATTTTAGCCTTTGCCCTGAAGGTGATACCATGCTTGAGTTTGGGTCACTATGGGAAAATACCCATGGAGCTACCTCTAAGATTAACAGCCCATGGAGATTAGAGAAAAGGGAAAGTGAAAGTAGTGCTAAGATGACACAGTCATCTATGATCATTCATGATGTTAATGTCATAGAAAAGACTGTGACAACGATGGTTAATATGCACATAGGAGGACATGATGATTATGATCTAAAGATGCATCCGATGCTAGTGCCCGATGCAGTTGGGTATCGTAGTGTGATTGCCAAGATCCATAAAGCATTGGATGATGTCCATGTGTGTGGAAAACCATTGTTAGTAAGGAAGACTTCATTAGGACCTATCCTAAGTTCTAGCAAAGTGGTGGCAGATGAGAATAGGCTTACTAGAACACCACTAGCAGATGATGGGATAGATTCCCTATTGCATAGTGTTGGACTCCCTAAACCACTTTGTGAGTTGGCGGAAAGGGAAGGTCATAGAATTAGTGACTCTTCCACACCAGTAAAGGTGGAAATGGAAGAGATTAAAGACCCTAACACACTGGTATTAGGTCAAGAGGAATACGAAGATTTTGATGACCCAGTCTTGATCCCAAAGGAGAGGACTAAATGTCCTCCCCTTTATAGGGATCTCCCAGTGTTTTATGGGTTGCCAAATGAGGATCCGATGATTCATTTAAGAGAATATGACCTAACTTGTATTGCAAGTGGGTTTGACGATATACATCGGATGCTTGTATTCCCAAGTACCCTAAAGGGAGAGGCAAGGAAATGGTACTAGAGCCTCCCAAGAGGGTCGATCAGATCATTTGAGGAGTCTTGTGATAGATTTCTAGATGAGTATGAAAAGAAGCTCCCTATGATTCAGGTTTTAGGGCAGCTTATGTAGTTTAGACAGGAGTCTTATCTTTCTATTAAAGAGTATGCTAGAGCCTTTGATAGTACTCTTAGGCTTTGGCCAAGAAGAACCAGTGTATTACCAGATGATGTGCTATGTGAGCTCTTTCTGAATGGTTTAGAGATTAATACGCAAATCCAAGTGGAATTGCAGAATTCTAAGTCGTTAAGGGAAGAAAAAATGCGTGCCATTGATTATGAGGGTCATATTCAGAGATGTTGGAAAAACTTTTGGAGTTTCCCCCGCTCAGTACAAGTGCATCCTAGCTTCCAATCATTTCTGCAAGAAGACAGCTCACTTGTTGATACCAAGACAGCCTATGAGGGGAACCTTGGTGGCCAAAATCTCAAAGCAGAAAATGGCCATCCTATGAGTAGTAATGACATGCTTCTCAGTGAACAGGTACCAAGCCATGTAAGTCCCATTAGGGCTTGCAACACTTCCATGAGAGGTAGTTGTGATGGCAACATGGATAGAACCAATGGGCCTATGAGTGTTGATAAGCATTCTGTGTGTGGTTCTAATTTTGTTGCTAGTAAGGCTCTTGAGAAACCTTTGGTGTCGGAATCATGCTTTCGGGTGGATGTTGTTCCCTTCAGTGAAAGCATGGTTCTTATGGGAAAAAATTTACAGTGTGGACGTAAACAAGTAAAGACATCTTTTGTAAAGAGGATGCAAAATGCTAAAAGTCCACCTATGCTTCACAAAGGTCATAAGGATATGAGGCCATTTGGCCATAGGGATAAGTTTGCATTGAGTTCGTTAGACCAGTGCAGCAAATTGAGGGAATGCAAGAATATTAAGGGAAATGTGAGATGGGTTTGGAGACCCAAAATCTCCAAAAGTGTGGCAGGAGTGCCGGATGGAAGGCCAAGGATCCCATCTAGATATATTTTGTCGAACCCCCAAGAGGATAAGACTGGATATACATCTGACAATATACACTGCATTGGGATGCACCCATGTGATGTACCTAGGCTTGAAGCTCTACCTAGTTTGGGTCGCAGCACTGATTTATGTGAAAACCCAAATAGGGGAGGTTCCAATGAGTACAAAGTTATGATTCTTTCTCCCAAAGGAGCCACTTAGCCGCTTGAACGACCAGTTTATTCGGATGACAATAAGTGTGGGACATGCGAGCCCATGGAGGCCGTTCATTCAGCTCATAGTGCCCAAGAAGGGATCGACCTTATTGATGGGGTATTTGTGGAAAGGCTTGGACTTGTAGCTCTACAAAAAAAAAACTAAGATAAAAAAATACAAGATCAAGCTTTTAGCTAACTTGCATGAGTAGCATGGGGCTAGTCGACCTATGATATGCTATCCTCAGCACCCTGGTTAGTCTGGTAGGGTGTGATGTATATGCCAAGGACATCAATATTACGTGGACTAAAATGACCTATTTAGTTTGAAGCTAGGAAGGCTAGCTGATTTGGCTATTATGTCCAAAATTCGTTAGCCCAAGAGGGCCGCTCAGTTTCTATAGAGGAAATGCTTTATTTCGTTAGGCCAAGAGGGCCAGTTGTCTATTTAGTACAGGTGCGGTTAATGGTTTCTTGTTTTAGTCTTGTGCTAGACAGGTTTGAAGAAGAGCTTGGAAGGAGCCTTTGTTGCGTGGAAGCTTCTCGTGGCCCTATCCAGGTGATATCTCTCCTTTACGAGTACTGTGGTTTTATGCTATATGTGTCTGTGTACTTGTGTAGGGGATTTTCTTTTCTTGTTGGGGACCGGCGTCCAAGGCATGAAGTCCCAGGTTTAGGTTCAGTATGTTTGAGAGAGGTCTGAGTAGTCGGTGCCTCCTGTAAAGACATTGTCATGCATCAAAAGATCTGTTTTAGAAGGGAGTCCTAGTGACCCTGTTCTGCTAGCTTGCTAGGCAGCCGTTCTAGGAGTTCTTGTTAGTTGTGAGGCAGTTAGAGAAGCCTGTCGAAGAAGAAAATGATGATGATAAAGGAAGAGAAACCCTGAATATCCCAAAAGACAATAAATATATACAAAGGTGTGTAAAAAGGGGTTCTAACCCCTATCAAAAAATTGAAAAGAAAGGAAAATTTATGAGCAGTTGATCATCGCCTTGTGAAGGCCTGGTAGGTTCCTGGGGACGAGTCAGACCCGGGGCCGATGCCTTGTCTTCCTAGGGGTGGCGTCTTGCTGGAAAAGAAGAAAGTAAGGAAGGTTGGAGCGAAAATAAAAGTGAGCGTCAGAAAAGGATTAAGTGTCACCTCGCGAGGGCTTGGTAGGTTCTTGGGTACCGAGACAGGACCTGAGACCGATGCCCTGTTCTCCTTGGGTCACTACGCTCAGCTCCCTCCTTTTTACATACCCGAGTATGGAAAATAAAACCTAAAGAAGAAATGTGCTGAAAGAAAATATTTCTTGATCAGGCTATAGGAGTCCTCGCCTAGTAGGAGCTCCTAGTTATGTTGTCCTTGGTTAGGTAGGTAGTTCAGACCACCACTTAGGGCAACCTCTTTGATAGTTCTTTTTAGTTTGGCCGTGTTGGAGCAGTCGGTTAGTGACTAGCTTCAGACCTTCTATCAGATTATGCTAGGCCTACTCCCTGTCGATTTCATGCCTTGGTTTTGTCAGGGGGTAGGGTGAGCATTATGCTGTGTTTTAGTATGTATCTATTTTGTATCAGCTTGATGCTTCCTTTGGTTGTTTTGTGTAGATCTATTGTGGGATTCAACGGGCTGAGTCGCCCTATCCCGTGGTCGCCAATGAGAGCGGAGTTTTGATGCCGAGAAGTACTTAAAAATAGCCAAAAGTTACGAATATCAAGGGAAAAATATTCAACATCGAAGGCGGCGGCTCCAGCTAGGACGATTTTGAAATACGACTCTTAAAAGGCGTCCGAGTGACACTTGTTGATTTTTGATCATTTTTCAGACTACCATGCAGGTTTTCAGGAGTTGCCAACCAATGCGGGATGTCAAGCCGGACGCCCAGGATTTTTCAGAGCTCGAATCGGAGCCAGGACGGGAAAATGGCCACAAAATGGGCAAGATATGAAAAAGTGGACACTTGGGAGGCCAAAATTAGGCATGCCTTTTGAGTTTGGACCCCCCTTCAAAATTTTAAGCATACAAGATGAAAAAACGTGGAGAGAGAAGATGAAGGAGAAGATGGAGGTGCCATCATCTTCACCCCAAATTTTGCGCCCTCTCTCCTCTCTCTCATGATTGGGGGGTTGCATACAACCCATGGAACAGATCTTGGGCCTTGATTCCCCCCTGTGGGCCGAGCATATCGCCGTCCTTCGCTCGTCCAATGGTGGCGTGAATGGAGAATTCTGATTTTAGTCTTTCTCTCTCCTCCCTCTCTCTCCCTTAAGGGGCTGTTCTTGTGTGGATGAAGACAATGAAGAATGATGGAGGAAAGCTTGTCCGGATGAGACCGGATTGCTTTCAGATGGATGAAGACATGAAGAGTGTTGTTCTTGAAGATGTTGAGCATTAAATGCATGCTGGAAATCAGTCCCGTAATCAAGACCAAGAAACCGAGACCTAAAAATAAGAGGTAATGCTATTTTTATAAAGGAAAATGATCTTTTTATGCTATTTGCTTTATGAAACCTTGTTCATATGGGATGAAAGTTCATTATGATATTGTTTGCCATGAGTTTTAACTGTTTGCAACCTGAAAATCAGAAAATATAAGGCTACATGGCCGGAATTAGTGTTAAAACCCATAAAACACACGTTTTAAGGGTAAATTTGGGTTTTTGCTATATAAATGAGAAATATGATATGTCACACCAAGTAAATCTGAGTTTTTTCCTGTCAATGAACCTAAGGGCCACAGCCCACAATCAACTTTCATTTTCAATCATTATTTATTAAAGAAAAATAGGGAAAAATGCCTAAAAATGGGAAAAATTGGTTTAAAATTAGAGAAAAATAGAAAACGGGCTGAGGAAAATTAGGGAAATTTATATCTATGTTTGTGCAATGTATAATGATAGCAAAGCACAAGGTTGGCCTCATTTTGTCCCCGTTTCTATGTTTTGTGTGTATTTATTATTCTTTTAAAAGAAAAATGCATAGAAACCCTATTTAACTGATCCATGATGTAAAATGCTAAGAGTTGGATGAAAAGGGACTGAAACACTGAAAGATAAAGAAAAGATTTGATTTATGCATTGCACTTGGCATATAGGAAATGGTTTGAATAAAGAGGATGGTAGCATGAGCATATGGCTTGGTGCCTCCTTTCAACGTAGCACGCGTTGGTGAAATTCATGGAAAGAATGCTTTATGCACTATGCACGATGCTGGTTTTTCTTTTATCTGAGTACATAGCCATACACGATTTGCATTAAGCATAATAATTAAAAGGTATCAGAAAAACCTTCTGGATGCATGGCACCTGTTTTCCTTAAGTTGTGACCAACGATGAGCGTGAGAGGATGTCCTAAGCTGTAGGTTAGCTGTTGGGTCCTAAGGGGAAAGTGTAGGGAGGAATGGTACATCCTGGAATGTAAAATATTGGTATCTTGAGAGGAGTTTGTGTTCGTTTGTGTTATATATTCAGCAATGCATCAAAGGGCCAATCCTTGTGATGTAGGAGAGTTGCAGTGGGGCTCCAACTATTAGTCGGTGGAGTGCCTCCTATGTGTGTGTGATCATGGCATTGCCAATGTATAATGGTTCTCCCTCTGAGGAGTTTATAAAAGGGAAACGTTGGACTACAAAACGATAAAAACTATAAATGCAGGAATTAAGCTTTAGGGCAGTTTGTCCTTTAGCATTAGATTGACGCTCCTGGTCCGCGAGGCCGTGAGGGTGTTTGTGTGTCATGAGCATGAGGTCCTGCTAGTGCTATAGCCAGTGCCGGCCCATTTTAGGTCCCATCATGCCTAGATTCATTGTTTCATGGTAGATCTCCTATCCTATGAAGACCATTCATTGAAGATCCACTTTGTCATGAGTTTTGTCTCCTATATTCTCTCCTATTGCATGTATCCATTCTTGTATTCATTGTAATTCCAGCTTTGAGGACAAAGCTTTTCCAAGAGGGGATGGTTTGTAATGTAGAAAAATTTTCCATGTATCTAGGATACCATTACAGCCATAAAATGGGCTGGCATATGCAATTTTACCCTATAATTAGAGGATTAGGGTTATCTAGGTTTGACTAGGATTAGCTATAAAAGATGAGGCTAACCAAATATAGCATTATCTTTGGATCATTTGAAGAATTCATTCTTTGGCAACTTTCTTGTATTTCTTTCCTAGTTTAGCTATGGCTGCCAGCCATGATTAATGCAGATTAGTTCCTTCCCTTTCAATTTGTCTTGTTGGTTTCTTATTGATCATCCATGGTTGGTCATGGATTTATGCCAGTTTAGGTTAAGATAGGTTAGCTTCATTACGGATAATCATACAGAAATGGGATATGGGTCCGTGGCTAACAGGAGAGAAGGAAAGAGTGTGGACACCCTCTACGGAGGGGAAAGGAAGGAGAACCCTCAGAGAGTCTCTCTCTCTCCCTCTTCTTCTTCTTCTTCTTCTAGTCTCTCTCTCCCTCTCTCCTCTTCTCCCTCTCTCTCTCCCTCTTCTTCTTCTTTTTCTTCTTCTCTTCTTCTTCTCTCTCTCCCTCTTCTTCTTCTCCTTCTTCTCTTCTTCTCTCCTCTCTCTCTCCCTCTCTCCCTCTTCTTTTTCTTCTTCTTTGTCTTCTCTCTCTCCCTCTTTTCTTCTTCTTCTCATTCTTTTTTTTCTCTCCTCTCTCTCTCCCTTTTGTCCCTGCAGCATCCTGACCCCTCTTCTTTATTGCGATTGTGGGGGGGGGGGGGGGGGAGGCTTATAAGGGAGGGGGTTATAATTGGGGGGAAAACTACGTGATATGGAGGCCCTCCCCTCCACGTGAATGGCCAGGGTGGAGCTGTCGTTTCTTGCATGATGGCAACTTGCCTGGTGGACTTGTCAAGGAGGTTTAGGAGGGGTGATAGGCATGTGGCCTCCCCCTCCATCGACATCATTGTCTCCTCTCACCTTGCCTCAGCATCATCACGTCATCTCTAGCTTGTCGTTGACATCGCGTCATCCCCCACTCATCCATCGATTTCCATTGTTTTTGTTGATTAAGGGGGGGTTTTATGGTCCATCGGACATTAGACCATCCTATTGATTTGTTTCCTAACACAAAGCCCATCAACAAACCTCCCTATTGCTTGTCCAAGTTTGAGAGGGAAGAAGTGGAGTGACAAGTCAAAGAATTACTCCAAATGGGTTTAATTCAATAAAGTCAATCATTGTTTGCCTCTCCCATGCTCTTAGTCAAGAAGAAGGATGGAACATTTTGTATGTGCATTGATAATCGGGACTTAAACAAGTCAATGGTCAAGAATAGATATCCTATTCCCCGAATTGATGATCTTTTGGATGAGCTTAAAGATGCAAAGGTCCACCAAAATAGATCTTCGATCGGGTTATCATAAAATTGAATGAAGGAAAGAGATGAGTTCAAAACAACTTTTAGGATTGAAAGAGGGTTATACCACTTCTTGGTTATGCCATTTGGGCTTTCCAATGCACCCGCTACTTTTCAATCTCTCATGAATAAAATATTACAGACCTTCTTGTTCAAAATAGTCTTTGTTTTCTTTGATGATATTCTCATCTATAGCAAATCCAAGGATGAGAATTTGAAGCACACGAGAGGTCTTTGACACATTACAAAGACACATACTCTTTGCCAAGATGACAATGTTCTTTCATGGAAGATGAAGTTGAATACTTAGGTCATGTTGTGGGAGAGCAAGAGGCATTAGAGTGGATCCCAACAAGGTGAAATGTGTTAAAGAATAGCCTACTCCTACGAATGCAACTTCTTTGAGAGGATTTCATGGATTATCATCCTTCTATAGGAGGTTCATCAAGAATTATGCTCATGTGGCAGCTCCATTGACACGGATAGACTTAAAAAGGAGGCTTTATTTTGGGACTCCATCGTCGATCAAAGTTTCAATGAGGTGAAATCTCTTTTATCTCTTTTAATTTTAGTACCTATCCTTGTATGCCCGAATTTCTCTAAGGAGTTTATCATTTATGCGGATGCTAGTGAAAGAGGAATTGGGGTTGTTTTATGTCAAGACCATGGAGTATGGCTTATGAAAGCTGAAAGCTTGATTAGAAGCATCAATTACATGTTTATGAGCAAGAGATGTTGGGGATCTTGCCTATCAACTTGATTTACCTTCAACCACATGCATCCACGATGTCTTTCATGTATCTCAGCTCAAGAAGTATGTTGGCCCTGAAATCCAAGTTTCTTGAAGAACTACCTTCCCTTGATGAAGATGGTTTGATCATTTATGAACCTGAAAAGATTATTGGTAAAGCGGGAGAAATTTCTAAGGAAACGAGTTCTTGTGGAGTATCTTATAAAGTGGAAGGGTTTGCCTATGGAAGAATCTTCTTGGCAACATGCTTCATATTTGGAACAATTTCCATGGCTTCTTCAAGAGGATAGTTCATTCACTCGACAATAATCAACTTGTTGTAATAAATTTCTATTCTAAAATTAAATTCTTTATCTTCATCAAAATTTGATTTTGATGCCATGAATGGATACTACATATTGTCCTCTACATTTTTATAGCTGATATATGGAAATCAGACACTTCTACTTCAAGATATGGCCAAATTTGTACTGCAACCTGTTTTGGATAGCCTACAACAGTTTGTTCCGCTTACATGGTCTTTCTTCATCGACTTATTTGGTCTTCTTCAGCATGGACTCCTATTTTAGCATGACTTCATCTATCTCAATCTATTCTTGTACTCATCCTTGTATTTTGTCCCAAATTCAACTTTGAGGACAAAGCTCTTCTAGGCTGGGATGGGTTGTAATAGAGTAAAAATGCCTTCATATCTTAGCCAATATTTAGCCTATTAGGGTTAAGTATAAAAGGCTAAGTTGTAACTAGCCAAGGATCTTTTTGCCATTTTACAACATTACATATTTGAGGTCTCTATCTCCCACTATCTAAGAGGGTGCATACTCTTGGCCACCATAGCTTGGGATATACATGCCATACGAGAGCCTCTTGTCATTTGATTCTCAGTCATCAATGGTTATAGCATTTCATGCCTAGCCACCTTAGCTATGGTTTCTTTGTATTTAGTCTATTTCTTTGTATTTTCAGTTTAATGGTTTCATATGGGAATTAGCTTCTTTACAACTCTATGAAAAAAAACACCCCCAAGGTGTTATAAAAGTTATTTTTCTTTGATCTTCAAGAGCAATGGGTGATTGAAAATAACTTGAATAGCCATCACAAAAAATATACCTTTCATATCCTACAACTAAATCCAAAATCTCGTCTATGAAAGGAAGTGGATAATGATCACTCTTTGTGGCTGCATTTAAAGTTTTATAATTTACACAAATTTCCTAATCTCTGGTTTTCTTTGGAGTTAGCGCTATTAGGGTTACCCATTTAGAATGTTTAATAGGATAAATAAATCCTACTTGTAACAATCAATCTCTTCTCTCAAAATAGTCATTTGTTCTAAAGTCAAGGGCTTAAACTGGTTTTGCATCTTCCTTAAGTTCAATTTTTAGCCCTTCCACTTGCATGCCTCTGATTTTTGTATAACAGGTCACGAAGAGATCTGGATATTTATTGAAACTGTCTGGTATTGTTTTTTCTCTCCTTTAGTCAAATCAAGACTCCAACTTTTTTCCAAAAACTCTCTTTTTTCTAATGAAACTTGAGATTGTTTTATCAATTTCTCTAACTCCTCTAGGTTGCCTTGTTCATCTTCTCCAATCATTAGGCTCTCCTAATTTCTTTCATTTTTGCATTTAATACTTGAACACTAGTAGACCTTTTTTTCCTCAATTTCTTTTGCAAATTCTTCTTCTTCTAATGTTTCCTCATCCTTAAGCAAAAATAAAAATCATTTTTCTTTTGCTAAAGAAAATATCCCACTTTTTTCAAACATTTCAAAAACTCTCGTGAACGGGTGTCCTTAACTCTTCTCTAGTGTTTAAGGATTTCTCTTTTTTTCCTTCCTTTCTAATGCTTTCTCTATAATTATTGACAAAATTTTTGGGTCTGAATCACTTTTTGAACTCTCATCCTAACTTTCATCTTCTTTTGAACTATCACTCTCTTCCTCCTCTTCTTCTTCACTATCATCCTCATTTACCAGTTCCTTCCTTGAAGCCATATCAAACTTCTTTGCTATTCCTCTACGATCATAAATTGTTATGGTTCCTCTTCCCCAATCTAAGCCATGGTCTACCTAGAATAAGCAAAAAGTTCCCAACTGCAAGCATAACATGCCATGTTATTTTCATGGCTACTCCATAATACACCTTGACCTCCAAATTGTGAATTATTCCTATGTATTTCCTATGCATTTCACTTTGGCATGATTTGCAAGCTTGATCCCAAATCCAGATCAATTATTCGAAGTTCAAACTGTTCTACATATGCTTGAGTAGTCACACTAACTTGTGTTGCCCCATCAATGTATGCCTCTCCTATATTTTGATTCTTATACCATGCATCAACTACAAGGCGTAATTCTTCTACACTCAAAATTCTTATTGTTCTTTTTCTTCTTTCCTTCTCTTTTGGATCTAACAATTTTTTCCATTGTCCTCTCATCCTAGGACACAATTCTATTAATTAGGCAAAAGTCATATGTGCTTTTCCACCCATCATATCCCTTCTTAGGTCATAATCACTTTCCCTGTCCCCTAAAGGGATATCAGAAGCATGATAATGTTTCCTAGGTTTTCTCTTTTTTTCCTCCTTTTTTCTCTCCTATTTTTATTTTTCTCTCTCTTTCCTCACCAACCTTACTAGTTTTGGGGTTCCTCTCTCTCCACATCTCTCCTCCTTTTGGTTGTAGGCATTACATCGACTATTTTATCTTCGTCACTTTTTGTCAACAAGAATATAACTTATGGCAATCTTTCCTTTCTCTTCTTTTGTTGGCTTTAGTGCTTGAGATGAAGTATGCTCTTTAATTCTATACCATAATCATTCTGTTTGTTTGGAAACATTAGAATAATAAACCAATGGTCTTTTGAAATATCCTCTTCCATTTCCTCCTCTTCCTCCTAACATATTTTCTTAATTAGTATGTCCCATCAATCCCCCATTACATCTTCCTAAAGGCTTGCCTCTCAAAACTCCTAACCTCATGTTGCGTTTGCCCAAACAATTGATCCTCTACCTCTAGAGCTAATTAAGCATTCTATCTTGCTAATATTTGATAATTTTGCCTATCCCCTTGCCAATTTTGGTCTCTATTCTCAATGTTTGGTGTTTTAATTGGTTCTCTCTTTTTTATTTTCTCAATTTTTCTTTATTTTTCAATTGCAATCATCATTGCTTCCTCAAAGGTACATGGTTCCTTAATTTCTAATCTAGTTCTCACTTATTCCTATAAAATTTTCACAAAATGTTTTGCTTTTAACATTTCGGGTGCTCTCTCTCTCCTGGGCCTAGAGATGTGTTCCAACAATCCCAAAGCTGGGTAAATTCTAGGTAAAAAATTATATGGTATGGTCTTCTTTTTTCTAGCAACGTTCTATCTTTCACCAAAGGTCCTGTGGAGTCTTGGTCTCTGTAAATCTATCTAGGAATGCTTGTTTAATAGCTTCATATTCTAAAGGAATAGGAGGATTTCTCAGTCTTTTTCATAATCTTCAAACCGATTTCTACCTTTATCCAAAAACTAAATTTTTAGAATTTGAAGTTTCAAGGTCGAGTTAGTGATTCGCTAGATTATGCATCCAAGCTCCAATTTTTTGAGGAATCGCTAAGGTTCCTCTACTTTTGTGCCATGAAATTCTGGAAGGAGTTGGCCATTGAAAAAAAACGATCTCAGGCAAGCAATTCACAAGTAACAAACAAAGTCAAATCAACGCAATCCTTAGTGGGGCGCCAAAAAAGATGTTTCACTAGAGCAGTGATCGGACAACACAACCCAAAAACACATGGGGAAAAGGAGTGCCATTAAATTGAAAGACCTTATTTATGAACAAAACTCAACAAAATAAATTTTCAAGCACGAGGAAACCTCCAACACTTAAGACTCAAAGAGTTAAGGAATACAAAACTCAAAGCATCAATTGATCTCCTAGAAATAAAGTTCATACCTCAAGGTGTCAAAAATTGATGTCCTCGATGTGAGAAGCATTGAAGAGACCAAGCTCTATATCTGATTTTGCATTCGAGTGACCCTCCTCTACTCACATGAATAAAATTAATCTCAAGAGAAGATCCACCTAATCCTTAGTCTCTCCCCTTTAACTAGTCTTCTTCTCTCACACAATCAAAGTTTTTTTAAAAGTTTCCACACTTTTATCGTTTAGGCTTATTGAAAAGTCTTATTGCATTTACGCTAAATGCTTTTGGCTTTTCATGTTGTAGGTGCAACAGCTTATTGCTTCTAGCTAATATTGGCTGCCTAGTCGACAGGATGCGAGCAAGTCTTTCTCCATTATTGTCTTCATGGAACTTTTACAGATGTTAGGATCTCTTCCCTTCAACATTATCAACAATGCATTGCTTATTTCTCATTGCCTGAGACTCGCAACCTCTTTGGATGTCAATATCATGACAACAACTTCAAAGTTATGCTTCATGATCACGATTACTCATCTACTAGTTGCTCCACCTATACACCTATAAATCAATGCCCCCTCAATCCCTATCATCCTATGTTATCATCATGATCGTGTCTCCCATGATGAAACAATGTTGTCTTTTCTCTAGCCCAATACAAAAACAGCCATAAAATTGCATTGGCCTTGCTCCAAGTGTGTTGCGATCCCCTCAGCTTTAGCACAATGTCATAATGTAGCCGCATAGTTCCCTAGATGTGAGCATGGCTACAAAGATAGAAGTCAAACTCTATAGGATTTCATATTTGAATCAAGCACCATGCCTAGAACAATGTTTCCACTACTATTTATGCTTCACCTATCATTATGATTGCTTGCAAAAAGGTGTCTATAGTGGTGCTTCTGAACCACCACTACAAACATGACAAGAGGTTGGTAGTTTGATTCTAAAGAAGCACATGCCTTGTGAATGACATCTAGCTCATACAATAGTACTTGATAAAACGGACCCTCACTGACATCATCCCTATGAAAGATAATTCAATGAGGCTTCTTTATGAAAAATTATTTTCTATTGGTTATGTTTTCCCCTATCAGAAAACAGTCATACATTCAGCCATTGTGTGCAGCTCTTTAGTCCTTCTCAGTCATCACTCTCCACATATTATAATTGATCATGCTTCAACATCATCTCAATGACATGAGATCCCTTGATAATAGACATTATAAACTCCAAAGGGATGAAGAAAAACACTCCTCCCCTCATGGCAACCCCTCTAAAAGCATGATTGCCTTCCCTTGTCCAAAAATATGTTGGCCCAGCATTTTTGTTATTATTAAATACAGACCCCTTCTTCACTCCTACTTTGATGACTTTCCCCCCATTGATTAATGTGGATTAAGAGGTACTAGTGATCTTTTTTTTTATTTTCAAAGCACTAGACTTGAATGATACATTATTTTTGGACATGCTTTTAGCCTTTGAATCCCAAGCCTTCACATTGATTACAACCATCACATCTATCATCTTGTTCACAAATTTAAGCCCTAAGTAGACCATGTTTTATAAGCCTCCATAGTCAAAGAAAATATAACTATGTAAGATGTATTCTGAGAGACTTTCTATACTTCTCTATTCCATGTCAAAGCTAGAAGGTTGAAGCCACGATTCCAACTCATTTGTAGCTTGTGAATATTCCATCTTGAAGCTTTTCTTTCACTTGTATGAGAGTGCACTTTGCCATTTCTTACTCCAAATAAATCACCATTATTACTGCCACTGTGAGTTAATCTTAAAATGCAACTCTAACTAAAATTACATTTTGCAACAAAATGATTAAGCTCCACTCCTTCCAAAACAACTCTCATAGCAAGACCTTGGAAACAACCTAAGTTTGGTTGAAGAATAGAAGCTTGCGGGTGTAATTTCTTATCATACAACACTAGAAGAACCCTTTTGTGCTTTGCATTTGTTTGCGACTTCCAAAACATTAAAAGCTTGATGTCCCCCATGGTTTGCAAGCATTAGGGAAGTTTTGAGGTCTCAAAAATGCCCTATAAGAGATCCTAGAGAGAGAAAAAATATTTTAGAAAATAAAAACATTTTTAGATTTTTAAAATCTTTTATATTTTGGTAAGTAAATATATCAAAATTTATTAATAAGTCATTGTCGCGATATTCTCATTGTCACATAAAACCTAGAAATCTAGACCACCATAAAGGTGACAAAGATTGTCATAATGAAGATCTTACTCATCCTCATTAAAGTGAAAACTAATATTCAATTTGAAATTTTTTTAACATTTGATTACTTCCCTCCATTCTGACTCTCTTCTTTCTTTCCCATCCTTACTAGTTTCTTTTTCGTTTTCCTTCTTGTTTCTAATTCGCATAGTTTTTCAATCCAATCTTCTAATCACATTTTAACTATGGATCAGTCATCCAATGATCTCTATAGCTCTAGTAAAAGACCTCTGTGTCATCTTCATGTTGAGTTGGATAGTGAGTATGAACCAATAAGGAAGAGAACAAAACCCATTACTATTGCAGAGTCTACGAAACAAATACCCAGGTTTGAATGAAAGAAGAATCTTGATCTTTGGTTAGATAGCAAGCTATTGGTAAGAGCATTTGGTGGCTTCATACGTACTTGTCCTTGCTTCATATTTGACTGTAAAAGCTGGAAATGTTGTATATAAGCATCTCGACTGATACCAATATTATCTAGTGTCTCAACCAATCCTATTTGATTGTAAAAGCTTTATAGATTGCTTCATATTTGACTGTAAAAGCTGGAAATGTTGGTTAGATACTTTCATGGGAGACTTGGTAAGATAAACTCTAGGAATGGTGGCTCAACTATTAAATACAATCAGTGGAAGTGCCTACATAATGCAGTTAAGGATCATGCTGATAATGGACAAGCTCTGAATAGAAAAGCCAATGTTTGGAAAACACTAGACAAAGTATTCTTTTATTGTGATAAAACTAAGTGGAATGATGATGATCTCAAAGGCTTCAAAAACCAATTGAACCTTTTTAAAAAGGCAATGACAGAAGCTTGGGGCAATCAACATTTCACTCACTATATGGTAAGAAGTTTACATATGTATGTCTCTTTATCATCTGACTCATATAGGGTTTTCTAATTGAATTTCTTTATTTGTTAAATATGCACCATATTTTATACAACCATGCTCCATATGTTATCAAGAAATATGGATCTATATCTATCTTATCAACCCAAGGTATGGAAAAATCACATTATCAAGCAAGAACAAAATACTTTAGACACACAAGACATGGAGGTGGAAGATACAAAGCAAACAATTTATTAGAGGCCTTTCAATGGTTCTACAAAAAAAATTGGCACAAATTCAAACTCAAAGACACAACCGCATCATGTAATATATTATCTTTAGCAAGGACTATATCCACTATTACCCAATGAAGAAAAGAGGGATATTTAAACTCTTGTGCAAAGTAAAGATATTTAGAATGGTTACAAACTAGACAAAGAGATGAATAAAGATGGGTTTCAAGAAACCCTTAACATCTTTTAGTGTGACTCTGGCATAAGAGTCTTTAGTTTCAAGGAATTCACTAGGCCCTCTAAAGGAATCTTTTGTTTCATCCCACTCAATGAGACCTCTACATTTCAAGAACTCTTGAGTCTTTATTTTCAAAGAATTCACTAGGTCCTCTAAAGGAATATTTTATTTCATCCCACTCGATGAGATCTCTACGTTTCAAGAACTCTTGTTTCCTATAGCTTGGAAGGAGCTTCAAATTATTGGCATCTCCTACATGGGAGAGACAATAAGAGCCAAGAACTCTAAAGTATCCTACTGTAGATCCATTGTATCCAGGCATGAAGCCAAAAACTCTTACAGCTTCTTCCTTCTCCGCCAAAATTATATTATCTGAATCTCTATTGAAAGCTTGGGATCCAGTCACCTTGGACATAGCTTTCAAAGCCATTATTGGTAAGTTTGGAGAGCTTGATAACCTAATATGATAAACTGCAACTGTTTGATTATTTAAGCTTCCAATATAATGACCAAGGCCTTGACTTTTGCCAAGCTTCAATGGCCTTGAGCCCTTGGCTCTCCCAAGAAAGTTGTCTGCATCTTCAATTTCTATCTGCATAATAAAACACAATAGTATAAGATATCAGCAGATAAATATCCAATAATATTTGTTTATAATGCATAACATACTCTAATATAAATCATAATGGATATCTTAGAATTATCTTTCATACCTTAGGGTTTTCATCTTCTTCAAGAAAACTATCATCATATAGATTTATTGAACTTTTTGGTTTCACCTCTAATGGAGACTTTAATTTCTCTTCATAACCCATGTTATCAATACCAAGTCTCTGTTGAATTTGTAAGAACTATTCCTCTGTAGGTATCCCCCTCTTTTCATATTCAACAATCTGATTAATACAAGAATGCAAGGCTATAGAGCTGTCTTGAAAATTCTCTCCCTCAACATCAAGAGTTGCTAGCAATTCCTCTTCATAACCTGTAAAATTATTATCATTGTAACCCCATGCTGTAAGGATTGCCAAGTAGTAATATTCTCTAAGATAAAAAATGTGTTGAATATCATTTAGGAATACATATCTCTTTTTGTTGATGAGATAACTAGGAAATGTTGGGACACATTCAAGAGGACCTGTTTCAATCTCTGCACTCAACTCTATCTCTTTTTCTTCCACTTTTGTAATGTTCTTACTTTTAAACAAAGCAACATCAAATCCCTGTACTAATTGGTTCTCAATATCCTCCTGAAACATTTCCCCCTTCTCTTCAACTTCTTTGTCTTTGCATGCAATATCCTCTATCTTCTTCTCTTGTATTGTATCTGAAGAACAACTATCCATATATTAAAGATATATAGGAAATACAATATCCTTCTGTATAAGAAGACATTGATACTGATTTTGATGAAAAGGGCAGTCTACTTTCCACTTCTTGAATTCCTCATCAATAAGGCTAAACCTTGTTTGCAAAGTTATTCTAGCAGCATTGGTAGCTTCCATTACATTGCTATAATGGAAAAATCCCTCAATCTCTAGGCCTTCCACATGTCTATCATAAAACTCCCTAAAATCCTTTAGTTTATCTTCAAGATCCTTCAAGAGCTCTTGCAAATCAAAGGAAACATTGAGCATTATCTCTAATATAAATAAATCTAGTTGAATTTCCAATTGCATGAAGAAAATCAAAGAGCTTTTCATCACAAGTATCCTCCAAATCCTCCTCCTTCATTCTCTCTAAAGAAAACTTCCTTTTAGTCATCCTGATTATGGGAACAAATCCAAAAAACAAAAATTTAAAATTAGGGACATAATATACCAATCCACATCTGCTCATATTTAGAAGACTAAAGAAAGATTACTAAAAAAATTAAGTCAAAACCTACAAGGCACTGCTTTTAAATTTTGACAAATTTAACATGTTTGTTATGTTAGAGATTTAGAAATGCAAGATGAATGAAGTGAGTTCACTCTTTATATAGCAAAGAAAGCAAAAAACTTATGTGTCTCATCGATCAAATTTTGTTGTACATTCATGACTCATGAAATGCAAAAACAATGATCCAAACCGCTTCACAGTTCATAAAATCGCATTTCACACGTCACTTTAACCAAAAAACTTGATGAATTCACATTTAAAACATCCAAAATATTCACGATTCATGAAATGTGAAAACAATGATCCAAACCTCTTCACAGTTCATAAAATCACATTTCACACGTCACTTTAACCAAAAAACCTTACGAAATCACATTTAAAACATCTGAAAAATTTGTCCAAAACAACGTATCTAGAACATCAAAACCCCATCATTTAATGGATGTCTCTCCCTTGAATGTCATGTTGCGTCTTATGTTGTCCCTCATGGTGAGCTCTTGATAATTTCAATGAAGTATTTGACATTTTCCTATGTGGGAATATCCTTGTTTTTCCCCACACTATTCAAAATCATGAACTTCTCTAAGGGAAAGACCACAAACCTAGCTAGGGGCAATTGCGTAAAACTAGTTTCATAATTCATGGTTCTTGATGTATCATGAAATGCGACAACAAGCTTTCAAAACTACGTAAAACTAAGTAAAACCAATTTCTAAGTTTTGTTTTTCATTATTCATTTTTTATTTGACATTGAAGACTCATGAAACACGAAAATATACTTTCAAAACAATTTGCAAATGGCAAAATTCTGTTTCATACGTTTGTGAATCATTTGATCGTCTTCAATGCCTCGAAATTCAGCTAGAATATGCCTGGTTAAGCTTATGATGCTTACAAGATAAAATAGTTCATTGAAGGCAAGACAAAATACGTGAAATAAATATTAACATAAACCCAACCCTGAGTGTCATATATATACATATGCCAATGATCACCGCACATTCGTCCAAGATGACAGTGCACTAATTCGAAGGAGAATGAAAAAGAAAATGCTAAGAATTATATTTTACCTTTAAAATTTGGATCCATGAAAGCGCAATCATGCCAAAAAAGAAAGTGACATGTGACACAACTTTTCGTGCAAAAACAGTCTTCCCATTGCTGTGAAATTAACTACGCATTAGGACAGTCACATGTGTAAACCAACATCCTTTTAAACCCAAATCCTGAACCGCAAAAGAGTTTTTTCAAAAACAAAGCCCTTTCTATGCTCGATCACACCAACACAATGCTAGCTTGGTCACCATGCAAAATTATTTTTCAGCGCAAGGCGACTAAAGAAGGTTTCATCGTCCAGCATATGCGTTGAACCCTCGGAAATGTAAGTTCTTTGACAATTTTGAGATTACTCTGTAACACTTGAAAACTCTTGCCAAATTATACAAAAATGCTACATAAGAGTTTTTGATTGAGTTTTTCCAAGATTCTTATATCTATTCTGCTCATACACATAGGCTTACACTTATGGATAAAGACATGATAATTCTCAAGAGATTGAGATACAAGTTTTCAAAGGTCCTTGAGCCAATCTCCCTTTCTTATGCGAAGGCTTTCAATATTTTAAATGTCCCTCCATATAGAAAAAAGAAAAATGATCCAAGTCTTAAGGTTGAAGATGTCACCCATGAAAAGGACACAAGACAACATGAGAAAGAGGAAAAGGCCACAGAAGAGTAGGCAGAAAAATGAAGGCAATATAAAATGGAGAAAAATGGAAGAAGAAAAGAAAGCGGAGAAACTCCCATCTTTTGAAGAGGAGTTATCTACCTTCTTGAAAGGGTTGACCCTAAGGGCTTCAATGTTTGTTGCTTTTTACATGGTGATATTAACAAAATATCTGATATGGTATTTTTGGACTCTGACTGTGTTCAAATTCTCAAGAATAAAGTGAGAGAAGTAAATGACTCTATTCTTCTTGCTGGGATGAGGTATAGTATACCAAGATTTGTTTTTACTCACTATATTTTTCTAGCAACAAACTTTCATGTTGATGCTTACTATCTCCATTCCTTTGCTAGGTGTGTAATGCATGAGCTTCCATTTGATATACAACAAAAGATTGAGGTTCTTGATCCATCTATCTCATACTATATGAGGAGTGGGCTTGATGCAAGTGCATTTGACCATTGGTTCAATTCAATTGACTTTGAAACTTTGGAGTAATATGATATTTTGTTAGATTTTATGAGATCTATTTTTGTTTTTAGTTCTCATTAGAGCCTAATTGGAATAGATTGTGTGGAGAGGCAATGTTTCATTATCAATTCTATAAAAGGAAGCCATGGAAATACCAAGTTGTAAGTCATATAATCTAGGGTCTCCTTGATATTTTGATCTTTTTTTTGTAGGTACTCTAAATATTTTGATCTTTCTTTTGTAATTACTCTAAATTTTATTGTCTTTTTGGTACAGAGCTGTAAAAAGATTGATTGAAGTGCTAGAGAAAAAGCCTCCCATGCCTTCTTACTTGCAACAATGCAATATAGACAAGTTGCGGTACGGTCTTGATTAATATGGTTGGAACATAATATGACATTTTATTCTAAAAACTACCATAAACAAGTTTTTTATAGTTTTACTTTATATTATTGATTGCAGTGTCCTCATTAGGATGATAGTTACTTTTATGGCTGGAGAGTAGTTGTAAATGTTGAAAGATTGGTTCATTTTATTTATCTCAATGATGATAAACTTATAAAGGTAATGTGAAACATACTAAACTTTAATATAGAGGTTTATTGCAAAATAGTCCATTGTAAAAAAATAACAATGAACTAAAAATATTTTCTTACAAATGTATGACAGTTTACAAGGGATTGCTATACAAGTGAACATGTTTGGCATATAAGAGTAAAGCTCATGAAGTACATAATGGTTAATTGTATACAACCGACAAGAATGGATAATAGTGGGCGCTTGGACATTGAAGAAGAGGAGGTATATCTAACTACAGTAGGTGAAGCTATGCCGTCAACACCCAAGGCAACCAAAGCATCAAAGATAGGCAAAAGAACTCCTAGAAATGATGTCCCTTCTCCTAAGAAAAGTTCTCAAAAAAGGTAGCTTTACCTCATTGATTGTAAGCCCTTGTGTACAAGTCATGGAGATGGCTGACAAAAATTTGCCACAAAATTTGTACATGTATTTTATATTAATAGTAAAGAGATATTTTCTTCAATATCCTTGCATTATATATTCTTCTCTCTCCTTGTTAATATCTATAAAAAAATATGTTACAAATATTTATTAATCAAGAAGTAAAATCAAATATACACCTAAGTTGATATAATATGATATAAAAACTTACTCGTTTGTTATTAAGTTGGAACACAAATGAGTATGGTAGTTCAATATCTTCATTCTGTAAATCCATCCTCACTTGATGTATCGTACATGATGATCTAATCTTTAGGATTGCAATAATGTCCTCATTGTACCAAACATCAAGATCCACTATAGGATCTTTGTTAAAATTATCAAGATTTTGGTCTAAAGCAACCAGACTACCACCAACATAATGCCATTTACTATAATAATAACTAAAGATGAAATTTTGAGTAGCAATCATATATTTACAAGCTATAGAGTCTTTATCTATCTTACATATAATTTTTCCTTCTGTCCTAGTGTCCCATCCCTCATCAACAAATTGTATAGCATGATCATATATTAGTCTCTTCAACATTGAAAGCATGGCCTTTGATCTTCTTATCTCAGCATTTACAATTTGGTTTATGCATTGGAAGGATTGAACTTCCAGGTTCCAAATATAGCTCTCTATGCATAAACACATGTTGCATCAGAACATCTTTTATGATATTATTATTTACTCCAAGCTTGAAATCTCGGATTCTACCCTTCCAAGCAGAGATGAACGAGCTCTCATATTTTTGCCTTTTCCCACGTTTTACCTGTTGCGTAGTGATCCAACTGCCTTTGCTAATGATTGTAGGAATCCATCTTCTATCTTTTTGGAATGAGTTAAACATTGATATGGATGTGATTTGGGAGCTTGGACACTTTGTTGAAGGTCAAATTTTTGTATCCATGGTGCACACAGAGAGAGAGAGAGAGAGAGAGAGAGAGAGAGAGAGAGAGAGAGAGAGAGAGAGAGAGAGAGAGAGAGAGAGAAGACTAAGCTACCATAAAGGAGGGAAAAACATGAGAGGGATAAAAGAAAGGAGGGAAACAAATAAGTGCCCAGCTCTTTATTAATTTGAATTTAGATTAAGCATGTCATTATCATTAATCTAGACATATCATTAAATAAAAGTGACCAAGATTGTATATCATTAATGGAAAGATTGTCATTATCACAAATATAAGAGGCTAAAAATAGATATTGATAATGCAAAGTTGTAATATTATTATATATATCTCTTTTTGTAAAACAATTTTTTGTATTTTTTAAAATAGAACTTCTGTTATACGGAGGCTCTGCTCCTATTTATCTCTAGAGCACTCTCTCTCTATCTCCTAAAAGGCATGTTCTAGACCTCAAAACTCCTCTAATGACTGTTGGAAATTTTCTTAGTTTTGGCTATCCATGGAGGATCATTATATATGTGATCCTTCATAGGAATTAAGATCCCATAGGCACCAACTCCATATGAGTAGTTGTTGAATATATAAGATTAACAAGAATAGTAACTTCTAAGTCTCTTTCTTCTGATAGAGAACTATTTTTTCCATGTCTACCTACTTTGACACCATGCAATGTGTCCTAGCAAAAAGTATACTTTTAAATATAAAATTCATGGTCAATCACACATGATTTTGAAAATGTGCTAATCAAAATCAATGTCATGCATTCACAATTGATGTAATACACAAAAAGATGAATTCATTGAAAGAATAGTGCCTAGCCTAGCAAACAACAAGTGCCCGTGCATCATGTAAGATGCAAACATAGTTCCTTGGTTAAATTATGGTCCTTAACCTCACCTCTCAACTCTTAGTGAAAAAAGTAATTGTTGCACTCCGCTCAACCTACCTAAATCTCACAAACTCTCATGAAAAATATGGTCCTCATAATGTTAACCAGGTGAACAACCCTTCTCGCAACTAGAGGTGTCCTTCATGACCCTCAAACTCACCCAACCACCTTTTCCACTCAGCCTCAAATTCCTAATTTAGTGATGAAAATCCCAACTCTCGTGTGTTCGAAGGACAGTGCATGCTCAATAAAAGGAGTTCTCTCAAGTGCACTTGCTTCTAAGATTTATTGCATATAGTTGCAACAAGCATCATGTTGGTGTAAGTAATGCATTAACCCAATCCATGGCATGAAAGTAATTTAAAAAACTTAGAAGATGACCCTTGAGCACAATGTATCCAACAAGTGCAACGTGAAGTGGTGAATCCATGATCCCTGTGTTGTGCAAAGATATCCAACAAGTGCAATGTGAAGTGCTCATGAATCCATAATCCCTGTGTTGCGCAAAGATATCAACCAAGAAATATACCTTATTCAGGATGTCCAGTAGCTACAATCAAAATCCAGCTCTGACATGTCCATTTTTTTTTTTAATGATCAAGACTATTGAGCTTTCAAGCACAAAGAAAAAAACCAAGGAAATGACAAAAAAAACAATTTCTAGTCTAATCAAACACAAAAAAAAAAACCGTCAAACAGTCATGCAAACAATCAAACATAATAAATCCTACCTACTTAATATTTTACTAGGGGTTTATCAATTACGCAAGTACGCTTGACATATTTATCCCTCCCCCTAGTTTGCAAGCATTTATGCGTAGCACTAACCTTCATAGAGTGATACTACATCTATCATCTATTTAGTTTTCTCATTCTTTAGTTCTTCTTCTTTATATCCTAACCATTCTTCTAGTTTGATTGTCATCAATCTGGAAACATAGTTCTTTAATCTATTTCCATTAACTCTTTGTTTATGTATCTTTCCATCTAAATCTTCTAAAGCATAAGTTCCATTTTTGTACAATTCAGTTACTTTGAATGGTCCCTCCCATTTAGTTTGGAATTTCTTTTGAAAAGTATGATCCAACTAGCTTTTATAACATAGAACTGTCTCCTTTTTTATATTTTTATGTTTTATTTTTTGATTAAAAATTTGAAGATTTTTTGCTGCCTTATTTCATAATAATCACATGCCTCTTGTCTACTTAATTGTGCTTCTTGCAATTGTAACAATCTTTCTTTGAAATAATATTTATATTCACCCTCACTGAATTTTTCAAGCACCCTCATGCAAGTATTTCCACTTCAATATGCAATAAAGCTTCTTTCCATATGCCATCTTAAATGGAGAAAACCTAGTACTCTCTTTCCTAGCTAAATGTTAAGCCCATAATGCACTCGAAAGCTCAATATCCCATGTTTGAGGATGGTCTTTAGTCATGTTTGACAACATCCTAATTACTTCGCCATTGAATCGTTCATTCAATCCCTTGCATTCAGGATAGTAAGGTGCAGCAAATCGCTTTGTTATTTTCCATTCCTCACAAAGGTAATCAATCAATTCTCTTTTCTAAACAAGTCCCTTATCAGACAAAATTTCTAAAGGTGTTCCAAACTTGTAGCATATGTCCTCTCATATATAAATTTTGCCACATCAATGGCTCTAATGTTTTTTGTTGCTTTAGCTTTTGCCCAATGAGAAAGGTAATCAATTGTAGTCAAAATATAAATATTTCCTCTTGATGTATCAGGTAAGGGACCCATCGTATCAATTTCCCATTTTTCAAAAATATCATAAGCAAGAATTGTCTTTCTTGTTTCTGGTTTTAGAATCTTCTTACTCATTCTCTAACATTCATGACATGATATACTAAAATATTTAATTTCAAATGATATACATTGTCGCGGCTAGAAAAGTTGGGCTTTAAGGTGTGAGGACAACAAACAATAACTCAATCATTACCCTTAAACAAAGAAGGAGCCTCCAAGAACAACATATTTTCTTGGGCATAAAGGATTCGTGTACAAAAACTTTAGGCCATAATCATAAGAAAAGGAGTACATAAGTCCCAAATAGCAACTTTAGCCTTGGAGGACTTGGGAAGGCAAATCATTTTGTCTCACTCCCAAGCTCAAGATTTCAAATTCACAAATTAGTTCTTGGAAAGACTCCTTGAATGATGCTAATTAGTGGGGAAGAGGACCCAAAAGGAAAGGTGATAGATTAATTTGGTTATAAGGAGAAGCATGGGTTGTGCCTCGATTCCTTAACCCAATATTTTAATGCATACAAAGGTGGAGAAATTTTTAGTTCTTTTATGAAGATCAAGTCAATTGTCAAATAAATTAAATGATGATGATGATGAGTTACCCACTGCACTTGGTGTTTGGTAGAGACAAATCCTCTCAAGCTCTAGAGCAATAAGAGAAGCTAATTTTTCAAGGTGAAGAAGAGAAATTCTTTTGGGAAATGTAGGCTAACAAGTTGAACAAGATTGGATCCTTAAAAAGTATTGTTGGCTACAAGGGCAATATGGTGTATGCATTGCCTTGACACTCATCTTTCTATCCCAATGAAGTATTGCAACATGAATGCCCTGTATGGATTACATTCACTAACCTACCTGTATGGCAATACATTGAGATTTATAGCCTAGTGGAGAATTTGGGCAAAGTCTTGAATCCATGCACCCTTAGCTACATGGGCCACTAGAATGAAAAAGCTTGAAAGAAAGGCTTGTATTCTTTAGTATACAAGGAATGAGCCTCCTAACATTTAGAAGCTTGGGACCCTAACAAAGTGGAGCCAGTCATTGAAGTTAGGTTTTCCCATTTCCTGATTCCTAGAATTTGTGCAAAGAGAGTGAGTGTTTCACTAAGAACTACCCCATAAGGAAGGTTCGAGTAAGTCAAAGGAAGTCAAGGATGTATTAGTCCATGGGGAGCTACATGAAAAGAAGATTGTAGTAGCATTGAGTATGCAAACAAGGAATGTTAATGGTAGCTATGGAATCAAGCCAAAGAAGTGGATACTTCTAACATCCAAAAGAAAGGATAAGGTGTTCAATATCCATGGTACAAGTGTACACCACCAATAAGAATAACACGGGGAAAGGCAAGGAGAATCATGATCCTTATAAGACTATGCAAAAGGCTAAGAGGGAAAAAGAGAAACCATGGGTTCCGCTTAAGAAAATGGCTTGAATACCATTAATTGATACAATTATCCGTGCAACACTAGAAGATGAAGACAAAGCTTTTGCATATGCACATGCCATGTATTGGTTATTCCCAAGCCTCAGCTTAAGGCATGGTTGTTTTGGATCTGATAAAAGAAGGAAGTATTCCATGCTATTATCAAGAGGAGAAAGTGAAACCTAATAGCTTTGCTAGAGATAAAGTTGATGAAGAAATTTGTGGGAGGGGTGAAGTGGGAACTTTGTCATTGATAAATGGTACCTAGTGTTCCATGACGTTTGCAAGAGGGGTAAGAGGAACAAAAGGCAAAAAGGAGATAAAGTTATATTTGTAGAAGGGTTAAAGATGGAACTTTGGTGCTATTAAAGGATATCGTAAAACCTAAGTTTGCATGGAGGAATGGTGATGGAATCTCTTTACAATTAGTATTGTAAGTGGGACCAAGAACTGGTGAGGAAGTGGTGATCTTTTTAGCATATGCCCCTAATACTTATCCTATTAGATCAAAGCAATGGCACAACCTTAAGGAGTAAATAGGTCACCATAGGACTCTTCTAGTAGGGGATTGGCACATGACATGCTTGGGCAGGAATAGACCACATGCAGCCGGATGTATGCTCATAGAAGAAAGATTGGTATGGGACAATTTGATCCATACCCGTAGGTTGATGCGTGACTTGTCTTAAACACAAAATGATGGATACGATTGCTTCTATATTTAGCATAATTCTATAATATGTGTCCAAATCATGGCTCCTAGTGGATTAGTAGAAGAAATAAAATAAGGTTACTTGTGGATATGATGACACAAGTTCATACACCAATTTTGTGTACTCTCAAGATGCTCGTTGTTCAAAGAGTAAAGAATGGTCCATCACCTTTTTTCCTCAATGTGGTCATTTTTTTCTCCAAACTCTCAAGAGCTCTAAAGAGTGCTTGGTGTGCAACATGGAGTGACAAGTTATGTCATAAGTGTAATTTGGTTCAAAATGCACGAGTCCCATTATTACCCTAGCCAAGAAGCATGGCAAGCATCAAGGAAATAACGGTTTGATCATGGCAACTCTCAAAGCCCTTGGATCAAGGTAAGTTGTTCTTTCATCATGGCAACTCTTCAAGTCCTTAGATCCTGTCCTATTGTTATGAGGATCGTGGCAACTTCGTTTTGTAATGCCTTAGCAAGTGTGTGTATTTATTGAGACAATTCCTACCTTTCTTCTGAAATGAGAAGGCCAATTTGACAAGGGTGTTGGCTAGCTCCTTTTCTCTTTTCTTGGATTAATGTCCCTCTCCTAAAAAAAGCTACACAAACGCATACAAGAACATGCTATGACGAGCCTTAAGTTGCCTAATAATTGATCCTTTGTGGCTCAATCTTTTGTAGGGACAATTCAAGACTATTTTGTAGCTAATAAGTGCTCAACACACCCCTTGCTTAAATTCTATGGACTTTGATTTACTTTTCAACCCAGATTATATATAGTCTTCCCAAGAAATTGAAGCCGCAAGAAGGGTAGGATTCCATCCAATTTTCATCTTAAAATGACAACATCACATCTCTTGAATGCACTGCATGAGAGCCCAAAGAGATCCAAAGAACTGAGGTAAGAGACCTTGAAACTGTCCCACTATCTCAAAAGCAGATTTAGTGTTTTTCTAAACTTTCTAAATCAATCTTTGACTGCATGTCAAGACCCTTGGGTCCAGAAGGACTATTTCGCAAATGTAGCATGGGTGGGTGCCAGACGTGAATCTCAAAAATTTACTATTAAGTGGCATTTCACAGTCACAGGACAAACAGAGACAGAGAGAAGTGGCTTCTTTACATTTTGTAAACAAGATGTTGGGTGTGTCTGTTGAAGAGGAGGGCTTTAGTTAACCCAAAGGTGCCAAATTATGCTACGACCGGAGTGTGTTCCACTACAATAGGACAATCCACATAACCTTCGAAAACCAATTCAGCATGCATCCCATCATGCTAATAACTACACATTCCACTATGCCTCAACAGTTACTGCAACCAAGGGTCCCAAAAAGCATGGTATTTATGTACTATCCAATTTGTTAGAGAGTAAGAATTGAGCTCCCATTATGCTATTGCCCTATTACCCTTTGAAAACCAATTTAGCATGCATCCCATCATGCTTATAACTACACATTCCACTATGCCTCAACAATTGCTACAACCAAGGGTCCCAAAAAGCATGGTATTTATGTGTACTATCCAATTTGTTAGAGAGTAAGAATTGAGCTCCCATTATGCTTTCTTTTCTTGAGGTAAAATTTCATTTCTTCATGTTTAGAAAACATATTGAGGAGAAAGTAAATATATAGGCCTTTCCCTTTCCTCCTTGGAACCACCAAATTCATCTTTGCATCAAAGATTATTAATGTAATGATCAATTGATCACTTCATATCATGTTCAATCCAAAGCTTCAAGATGATTTCCTTGTTCTAGCCTTGATTATAATGTGTCCCTCATGTTTTACATGCGTGGCTTTAAGCTTAAACTTCACGGTGAATCTCGATTTCAATGAGCCCTTAGGGTGAGCTGAGAATGCATGTGAAAATTTGATTGCTTCAAAACATAGAACTATGTCCCCAGACAAACCCCAACAAATTGTGTATTTTATTTAGGGCACTTACCAAAAAATAGTAAGGATCGATCAATTATCAATTTAATACAAATTGTGGTAAAGATGCATGCGACTTCTAATTTGACTTGCTCAAGTGCAAAATACTTTCATTAGTGTGGAAGGTGGAAAGTAAACTAGATCTTCAAGTTCTTAGCTAGCAAATTGTCCAAACTGCACTTGGGCTTTATGCCTCCGTGCATTTGCATATTGTTGCAAATTTTCACCTTTCCTTTGGTCATACCTACCACATATTAGGAAAACAAAAACAATCTCAAAGAATTGACAATACACAATTTGAGTTTCAAATACATCAAAATCGATGTTGCTTTGACTACTCACACAATTAGAAAAGGACCACCCCCAAAGCATCAAAGAAACCTACCTAGGACACAAGAAATGCTTCCCAACCAATATGCAACAACCAAACCACGTGCCATTGTAACCCACCAACACTCAACTGCACTTGTGGCTTCATAACCCTCATCCACTTGAAATATCAAACCAAATTCAAGGCAAATTGTAGAAGAACTTTCAACACTTGATACTCCGACGAACCAACCAAAAAATCTATCCATTTTCAAGTACACAACTTTCACTGCGCTTGTAGAAAGTAAGATTGTCAAAGCCTGCGAGCTCAAGCTCTTTGCATAGGTCTTTGAAATCAACCAATAACCATTTCTTCTCCAATTGGATCTCAAAAGTTTAGACAATTGAAAGGCACAAAGTGAAGACACAAGTCAAGACACAGCAAACAGGCATTACTTTTCTTGATCATTTCAAGAGTATCCGAGTTAAGGCTTACAATTAACTTACATTTGTCTTCTAATTGGTGCAAATTCCAAGAAGCCTTGAATTTTAGATGTATGCATCATTTGTGCAAATTACTTCACAAGGGAAAATCCACTAGCCTAGCAACTCAATTCCATGCAACCATGACTTTGCATGAACCTATGAAATGAAAAATAAATTCCATTAAAAGGCATCTGTGAATAATAGAGTTATACAACCCTGCTTTTCTAACCAAATTAATAATTCTCCATCAAGCTTTAAATTTACGTTATCAATCAACTTCTGCTTTGGCTGCATAAATTTAGCTCCAAGCATGTGTCTCCATACCATCCATCAACATATGAAAACCAAAACATTAGCATCTTACACATCAAGGCAATCTCACAACTGGCTCCTTGAAAGTTAAACTCATCCATAATCACACAGCGGTGAAACCACTTTAAGAGCTCAAATCTGGCACCGACCCCACAACTCCTCACAGCAAAGCTCCCCTGTTTAACTCATTTGCAAAACTTGTACACTGACTATGTTTGAGAAGCAAAGAAGTCTTGAGATTGGCTCAGATGTGACGCTCTCAACTATTTTGAAATACGACTACATACAAGATGCTAAGTAACGAGCACTGAAATTTCAGAAATCTACACAACAGCATATGAGCTGACTGAGTGGCATTAACAACTAAATCAGAAAGTTAATACAAGGGAGCATAACAAAATGTATAGTTTCAAAGACAATGTCCATGGCAGAAATTATCGCAATTCTTGGGTTTGAGGAAATGATACTAGTAAACACTTCTAACACAGCCTTTCAAATGTGCACAATCCCTTCAAAATTCTCTAAATTAAAATATCCAGACTCAAAAGAAGTGGCGTGTAATTACTACTCGCAGACGATGTCTGGTCAAATTAGGGCTATCATCGAAAGAACAATTTGAGACAAAGGCCTTCCTTCACTCCTTTACTTTCTTCAAATTTGCGACCATTGAAATCTCACACTGAGCTTAAAACTACTATAATTATGCTGATGTTAACACCACTAAGACATTGAGAAGGCAGATTTCCCAGAATATCACTCTTCACATCTAAGACCAGCTGCCAGCGGTCAATCAGCTTCGTATGCCCATCCTATCCTGTCTTCTGTCTTCCCCGATCATCTGTAACAAACCAACCCACAATTTGTTAGCTGTACAATAAGTGCACTCAACTGCACCCCTCATATCTATTTCCTCCCACTTACTATAGATTACTTGTTCCACTTCACATTTCTTCTTATCTTCTCTCCATACATTTTAATCGACAGATAGCCAGGGTGATCATGAAACAGGCAAAACTGACTTAGTTCTAACTTCTACGCTTCTGCAAAGTACCTCTACAGAAGTTTCAGCACGAATAGGAACCCTACATATCACAATGTTTTAGGGAATGACACAAATTTTATCCTTCTTACTTCTCACAATACCAGCTTTTAATCTCTCTCCTCATTTTTCTTCAACAAGGATCTGCTCTAGGCCAACACTGCCACTGCCATCACTAAACCTTTGCCTCTGCTAAGGCACAACAAGAGGCTTGTCTCCGGGTGGCCAGTTGGAATAGTAGTAGAAGGTTTGTAAAGCAAGAGGCAACTTGGTCAGTGAAGTATGATGAAGGCTTTGGCTTCCTTATGTTAAACATGGGTGTTGCTTCTTGAAGTACTTAAAAGTTTCTCTTAAGGAGGCATTCATCATGCACCCTCTCAGCTCTCAACTATGTAAAGACACCCTGTTTGGCACTCCCGTATGCCCTTAGCTCTTACATGTGAAAATTGGCAGCTCATTGCGTAGCTCTTGTATCTCCATGATTCATAATCAAGTTACTTGAAGTGCACAATATTGTGATGTTGTCTACACACACGTCTCTCTCCGACCATCTCAAGCCCACAACACTTCCAACAAGGTATCAGAGCATCAGCTTACAATGCCTATGTGGCAAGACAGAAATGAAGAGGTAAATGTGCTCTTTGTCACTATCTTGCTAATTGCTCTCTTTTTATGTCTCCAAAGATTGCAGCTATAGCTGTGTTTCAAGTTTCCCATCACATTTGGGCTGTGTGCAGTGCTAAACATTTGAGCTTTAAGGCTCTTTTTTACTGTGAACACTGCTGTTTTTGTGTCATTCAACCTAGACACTACTGGCAAAACCATCTCCCATGCCTGTAACCACTAGGCTAGCTACCTTGAGAAGATGCTAGTTCTGTGCATGATTAGTAGTGCCCATGCTTTGGGTCAAGCCTGTGTGCAGTTCCTGTGTTTTGATTCTCCTCAGGTTTGTCTCGATAGCTGGCTTATATATTTATATGTATGAATGCATCTATACAACATATAGACACACTGTGTACAATTGCACGAGATGTTTAGACATGTCTGTGCACATACTAATACATAGATACACATACTGCATATAAATACACAAGTATGAGCAGACATATCTATACAGATACATGCACATCTGTATTTATATACACACATATGTTTGTATGTATGCATGCATGCATGTATATAACCACATACAATACACAGACCTATCTATATAGGTCTACATAAACACAAATATGATTAATATGCCACCTGCCAACACATATAAATGCACACACATACATGTACTCAATGGTCAACACATGTAAATACATGTACTCAGTGATCAAAATTCAATGTTTAAAAGATAGCGAGATGAATATAGAGTTCATTATGGATGCATCTTGAAAGCCCCGTGAAAACAGTTGTCAGCCGAGCCACCTGCAAACATGTAAACATATGCATACACATACATATGTTTTCACAAACACACGTGCATATTTCCAAGCAATAGAGTGTTTGTTTGAGAAAAGTTCTCTTGGAACAGACAAATACATGCATATACTTGGACCCACACACACATTGACATGCATACAACCACCCACACATGCATGCACCTTGATGGCACATAATAGTAAATATATACGTGTGCATGCATCCATGTGTAATGCATGTTTGTCTCTCTATATATGTATGTGTTTGTATTCATAAAATTATTGTCATAAGATCAATATGTTCACACTTCTCTCCCACCCTATCTCCAATGTGTGTAGGTTTTATTACAGGTATTTCTCCTAAAACATGAGAAGTGTGCAACGTACCACACAAGGCACAAATGCCAAAACTTTATCTCAATAAAGCTGACTCTCTTGGAGCTTGGCATCGAAAGCACTCCATTCGACTGGCAAAGTTATGTTCATTACAACCAGATCTGCAAAACAGAAATCACTCTATGTAAAACCATCCAAAGAGTCTCCTACAACCACATCTGTTAACAAAAACCACGACTGTCTAGTACCAATGTCTTCTGTGTCAACCACGCATAATCACTTTCATTTTCCATTCTACATGGCAAGACTTTTGAAATAAAAGAGCTATTGAATTCCTAGAACTGTAGAAAACCGGCATGCAGCAAAAAGGAGGAGTCGTCTCTGGTGGAGTATATTGTTGATGTGGACAGATTTCTGTAAAAATAGAATGATGGCATGGCTCTAGATTAAACTTCCTAAAATCTGCGGGGTAGAGAGCTTAGGAAATAAATTCAATTAAACCTAAGGATTCACTTGAAGCTGCTTGTGATTAAAAGCGAGCTTGCAAGCATAAAGGCAAGCCATTAGCACCAGCAAGAACAGGCACCTTTCACAAGCAATATTAACAACATCAGCATTCGAGATAGCCAACCATGCACATATATACACATGCACAGAACAGACAAGACCTAATTCAAAGAATAGTTCCACATAAAATGATCATACAAATAAAAAACCAATAGCAACACTAGAGGACTCGGACCACTGTCACACAAACCTCCCCAAAGGCAGAATGTAGCTGTATCAACAAAAAACATCATCTCACACTAGTGGAACAGAAATTGCCAAGAAAGAAGCTTTTCACGCCAACATGTGGTTTGGGCTTCTCTTTTGTTACACCAAAATTTTGGGCCCTTGTAGCAAAATGACATGAATGAAGAGCTGCCACAATGTGTGCTGCTTCTGAAGGTCCACCTCTAATGTCTGCAATATCAGAGAAATTTCCACACAAAAGGGGGAAAAGAAACACAGATGTGGGGAGAAAACTTTCACAGCTCCTCACCCCAAAATAAGAGGCCCAAGAACAAGTGAAATGCAAACAATAACTCCAATCTCATCACCAGATGATGACTTAGTAAAGGTTCCCCCACAGATTTCCAGTCAATACAAATCAAGCACATCTCACACTGGATGAAAGTTGCATTTGATTACTGATTTGAAGAGAAAAGTGTGTCCTCATCGTCATGATGCATAAAAATAACATCTAGATTACTAAAGAAAACAAAATACTTCAAACATTGGGATTATGCCATCATCAGAAATACTGGTATCAGAAAAACAACTTGCAAAAACAAAGAATGTAACACTATCAAAGACAACCTGTTCCACATTGCTAGAGAATTGAAATTGCTAACCACAGCACACATTGCATACTTGTAGACAGAATTGGAAATGCTAAGCTGGCACACATTGCATGCTGACACGCTCTACAACAATGAACACACTTGGTACATATCACATTTAGATTTCCTGGCCCCCCCCAACCCACCCCCAAAAAAAGACCAAAAACAAAAGTGTGCTTTCACAGTAGCCGTTGTGGTATAAACATGCAAAGTTGAACAATACCTGGTGCAAATCCAATCTCCTGACTTCCACCCTGCACGACCTCCTCCCTCTCCAGAGCTGTAGGAGGAGCCAAAACCATAACCACCTCTGGAGGATCTACTTCCTGACTCGTAACTACCACCCCTTCTAGAGTCATAACCACCACCCCTGCTCGGTGCTTCCTCCTCCTTAGATGCTCCACACTTGAAGCAGCTGCTCCTGCTTGCAAAGTTGTGGGCACCACAACTCCTGTCAGGGCAGTACCAATCCCCAGGTCTGACATCAGATCCTCCGTAACCACCATAGTTCCCTCCATAGCTTCTCCCATAATCACCACTACCTCCATAACTTCCCCTGTAATCACTGCCACCCCCATAGCCTCTTCCATAATCAGAGCTTCCGCCTCCACTTTTGTAGCCAGATCCATAGCCGTAACCCCCTCCACGCCTCCCATAGTCACCCCTGTCATCCATCCTGCTTCCATACCCCTCTCCAGGCTTTGGCTCACCACAGCGCTGGCATGATTCACGCCAGCTGAAATTCAGATGGTCACATGATGAGCAGTTCCAATCACCTGGTTTCCGGTTCATTATGGCAGAAACCGCTCGATGCTGGAAGCAACCTGCAACGGAAAAGGAAGACTAAGCTTGAAAACCGCATATTCCGACAAGAAAATCAATTAAAAACCCAGACATCGAACCAATAATCGAGGCAGCGGGTGTTGACTTTCAATAAATTTCGCATAATCAGCGAAAACGCGGGCAAGATGGAAAACTCTAAGTCCAAGCTTGACCGAAACACGCATTTCTTAGGACTGTCGAGGTTTGAAACACTGGAAAACGAAAAGGGAAGGAAAAGCAGCCATAGCTACTCATACATGCAGGAATAAATTCTTTCGCTTAAAGATGCATGCAGTTTCTCCGTATCAAAATACAGCAACCACAGACTACATGTCCTTGATCTGGACAAGAAGCGATGGAAGCTAGGGATATGCTCGCAATAGCCGAAGGCACTGTGATTCACGCTTCTGTATCAGATGGGAAAGGAAAGAATCTCCTGTCATCTGATGGAGACACGCCCGCACTCCCACAGACACACAGGAGAGAGAGAGAGAGAGAGAGAGAGACTTGCCTTGGGGGAACCGCTGGCAAATAAAACGGGCTTATTCTTCTTCTTCTTCTTCTTCTTCTTCTTCTTCTTCTTCTTCTGCTGCTGCTGCTACTGCTGGTGCTGCAGCGGGTCGAAATCCCAAGAAACAGGAAAGAACAAGAAGACAAAGGCTTCCTCGTCGCCCTTTTTTGCTTCTTCTCCCTTATGGTTTGAACTTTACCTCTCGATAATATTTCATAGTTTATCGAAGAACCTTTGGGACTATTGATGTAATCTTGGCCGTTCAATCATTCCCATTTCGTGTCCTTTTGCCCCCCCCCCCCCCCCCTAGGGCGCCATTTGAATATTGAGATTTCTTCTCCTTTAGAGGAACTTCGCACATGGTTTATCTATCCTTCATCGACTACGCCATCGAAACAAATCTTCGCATTTGTAATTACAGCTCTTTTGGAAGAGTTTGATCAATTGTGCCTTTCGACTTCATGATAGCTGTGGACCACCAGACAATCATCCATTGAAGCTACATTTACATGCAAAAGGCCTCTTATTGGTTTACCTCTTGCTCTCTAGATGATCTTCCTAAGTTTGTCAAAAAACATTTGGACTGCCGACTTAGCTTGGCATAAAAGAAATATGGTTGTGTAAAGTAGTCTCAAAGTAGTGAGATACTTGGGCAACCCCATTGGAGTAGGACTTCAAGGCAACAATTTGATTGGTTTATTAGCAAATCAAAGCAAAGAAGAGTGTGCAACTTGGCCTTGATGGTGAACCTATAGTAAAGTAATAAAGCATACTTTGCAATCCTCTATGATTTTGTTGCCATAATATTTTTTAAGATGCTATGGTATGAAATGAGAAGCTCTTCAATGGCATGTTGTGGCCATATAGATGTAAGGAAAGTTGCCATACACATAAAGGCAATTGCATTTGCCCAAGGCCCTAGGTGCTAGGTCTTGTTGATTTGTAAGGGAGAATCCTGAAGTGGATTAGAGGGCTAGAAAGTGCTCAATCATCCCCGGTGCTTCTACTTAAAGACTAGAGTGTGAAATCTACTTAGAAATATATCAAAGGATCTTGACTTTCTTAATAGATTATTGGTCAATCTATGGAAGATGAAGATCAAAGCTTCAAAGACAACTGATGTTATTGTCAATCCACAATAGCATTGTGGATGGAAGGGAGACAACATAAAGAGTGACCCTTTTACTCAAAGTTTTCACACACATGAATAGACTCTTCCATTCTTTTCATCGCTTATATATACATGAACTTTAGGGTTCCCACCCTTCTTGGGTATCCTACCCTTTTCATGGTCTCATGACCAATCCTAATCTATTCCCATTCTTTTTATAAGGTCCATGAATCCCTAAGATTTGAATTGCTTGTGCACCTTGCCTTGACCTTGTAGATATATGCAATTAGTTTCAATTTGTATGGGATTGAGCTCAGCTATCCCTAAAAACAACCTAATGATATCATCCTTTGAAAACTACAAGTGTTCCAATAATCTCGTTGTAGCTTAAACTTATGCATCCTTTTGGGTAACTTTTGACACTTGCATTTTATCTTCTTGATGATTAATTATTCAAAAATATGGTCCTTCAAAAATCCAATTAACATTATCCCCCCTCCTGGACGAGTGCCTGTTTGTTGCACTCAATATCAAATGTGTGTGCTTTTTAATTGAAGATGTTTGTTGACTAGAAATCTCATATAGAGGAGTGGTAAGTATTTTTTATGAAGAGATAGGGGTTGTCTTCCTAATTCTTAGTAGGGATGTATTGTCAAATGTGGACATTTACTTTGTGGGCAAGTCATAGTCGCAAAGAAGAGGTGAGGGATGGAGGCCAAGTGACCACAAATGTTGCTACATCATCTTTGTGGTCTTCAATGTACTTGTATTCAATGTGCACTCCTTGGGGTATGGCTACCTTACTATGCCATGTGAAGTGCATATGCTAATGCAACTAGGAGATGGGTTGATTTCTAAGCAAGTTGTTGTCCCACATTTCAGAACCTAGTTGGTGCAAATTTCAATTGTGCAGTGTAGCCTCAAAGTGATAGGTCATCCAAGCATGCCCATGGTGTCCTCCCCATGATGTGTTGTGAGATTGTCTTTGTGAGGTAAAGAGCTAGGGGATTAGAAATAGAGCCAGATGTTGGGGGTAAAGGCGCCTCTGCCTAGCCACCCGTGTATTACTATACTGACAGTCATCGCCACTGCACACTGCAGGTGGCGGGTGCCCGTCACCGTCACTTTATTCTTTATTCTTTTAGTGATAGCTTGAATAAAGGAAGGCCCGATCACACATTGTGACTGTTGGAGTTCCCATTTCTAGTCTCTTCCTTTCTTGCTCTTGCTCTCCCACCATAGCTCTTAAGTCCAACCTTCGATCTGTCGCTCCCTTTCAACTGGTATCAAAAGTTTGCTTTTCGACACTTGAGCTTGGTTCATGGCATTCTCAGCATCCCATCGACTCCCTACTTGCATTGGGTCTTCTTCTCGGCAGCCATATCCGACTCCTTCAAGCTCCTGTCACTCCGCGGCTTCCCGAGCACCTTTCTGGCATTGTTGGGCACCTTCAGGGCATTACATCAGAGGTATTTGATCATTTTCTTCAGGGTTTACTTCAATTCTCAGGTCTCACAGGCTGTAAACAAGTTGTGGGTAGCCATAGCTCACACCTCTTGGAGCTTCCTTCACCTAGATCTTGCTTCCAGCCTATCAAGGCTTGCTGAGGCTTGGTATAGGCCTTCTTTGGCCCTCATTTGTGCCCCCTTTGGGCCCCATTGTTGACACGTGGGACGGCAGACCCCCCCAACCAGCTCATATTTTTTTTGCGCCTGTTTCAAAATTTAGCCCAAAAATCACTCTTTTTGTCATATCTCGGGCATTCGGAACCCGATTCAGGCAACGTAAGAGTCTAAGTTGGGGTTTTGGCACGCTCCAAAGGCGATGGTGATGTCAGATTTGCCAAATTCCAATGACAAAATCTTTTGCAACAGATTTTAGGCCTGAGACAGCATGTATTTGTATGCCTATGCTTGTTTGGGAATGACTACATAACCGGTTTGATGCCTATTGCATCCCGATTGATTGGGGGATTGAAGCTACATGTAATGTTATGATTTTGGCCTGATTTTGGGGCTGGAAATACACAGTTTATAACAATAAATGCATGTCGAATACTCTTGGGCTGAAGCTATCTTTCATGCTTTGACATATGCCTATTGGTTTCAGATGTATGTCTTGGGTTATGCTATGATGTATTGATCATCGAGGGACGACTTTGAGCTTGTTATTGAATCCGGATGCTTTTGGAAGCTTGAGCTTATTTCAGCCCGCACTTATTGGCATTGGTATAAGCTTTGACAGTGATGCTTCTTGGGTTTATGCATACCCGTTGCCTACGGCTTGATGCTCATATCACGGTTGATTACCCTATGCATACGTTGAGCTTGAGTGCTCATTGAAGCTCCACCTTGGATACATTTTGGATTATCTAGAGTAGTCTTGGATGTTACTTGGCTTGTCAGATTTTGGATTGGGATGTATTTGATGTCTTACATGCTTATGGATGCTACATACGGATGCTCTACCGCCTACATGTTCGGGATGTACTATTGATGTATTATCTTGGACTTATGTCATTGGCACTGTGTCTTGCCTTGGCTTGAGCTCTTGAGCTCGTACGTACAACTTTTGTGCCAATGGGAGCATTCTTGAATGCTTATCAGACATTGAGCAGGCGGTACTTTTATGCATTGAGCCGTTACATGCCATTGAGCAATTACATACACTTGAGACTTTGGGACTTCTTACATTTTGGGATGATACATCATATGTCTTGGTTCACTGTATGCTTATGAGCTAAGTCTCAGTTTTGGATCCGTATCTTTGTGAACTGACACCTACTTGTGTCAAGTTTTGGTAGTGGCAGGAACACTTTGCCCTGTTGACTGGGGGGTGTGCCTACTCACTGGCAGATGTTTGTATGACATACTTGGGTATTGGATTCATGCTTATCGACTGTCATATACTTATGCTATGCCCACATGATGCCGGCTTTGGTCTTGGCAATATCTGATTGCCTTGGGATCCGATTTTGGCACTGTTAGTTCTCTTTTACTGAAATCTGAAATTTATTACAGCAAGCATATATGTATGGATTGACATGGATTTTTCATACTAAAACACTCTAAAATGATGTACTTTCACTAGTACTTCGTGACAGCAGCTTTGATTCTACTTTCCTCGCCATTTTCCCTTGGTTTTGGTGATTTTTTGGTCATTTTCTGCAATAAACAGCAAGCAGTTTTGAACTATCTACAGTCTTCCAGCCTGCATTATGGCGAGTTCGTCCACTGATCATGCTATTTTCAACATCACTAAGCTTGATGGTACGAATTACTCTTATTCGAAGAGCCAGATTTGGCAGGTGTTGGTGCAGAAATCACAGATTAAACCTTTGAGGTTAAGTGGGCATCCGCCTGCAACTATGCCAAATGAGGAATGGCTTAAGCTTGATGAGTTATGCAAGTCCACCATTGTATTGTCTCTCACAGAACAGGTTCACTACAATGTATTTGAGGAAGAACAGAGTGCATGGCAGTTGTGGAATAAAATCAAGAATCTCTATGACAAGAAAAGTCCAGCGAGTCAAATGTATTGGCTGAAGCAGCTTATGGATCTGCGCATGAAGGAGAATGTGACTATGTCTGCTCACTTGAGCCAGTTCAATGCTATACTCAAGAACTTGACTTCACAGGACATCACTTTTGTAGAGAATGTCACTCCTCTTTTCTTGCTTGGTACTCTTAATGAGTCATGGGATGTATTCCGCACTGCATTATGTGTCTCTACTACTACCTTGAAATTATCTGATGTTGAGAGTGCTCTTCTGCAAGAAGAGGTTAACCGTAAGAATTTGAATGCCTCTTATGTGTCACATGCTATGACAGTTAGAGGCAGGAATGATGAATATGGAAAGCATGGCAGTGGCAGTGGCCGTGGACGGGATTCTCAAAAATCTCGGTCCAAGTCTCGTGGGAAGTCACGTAGCAAATCCCGTGGCAGGAATGCAGATGTTACTTGTCACCATTGTGGGAAAAAGGGCCATATTAGGCCACAATGCCATGAATTGCGCAATGAAAGGCACAAAGATAAGGGAAAAGACAAAGTGCGGGATAAGTCTTCTGATTGCAGCATAGTACCTACAAAGTCCAATGTTAAAATTGAAGAGATCAATGTTATGTAGCCTGAGAATGTTGATGATGATGATTATATCTTAGCAGCCTCTTCTAGTGCTTCGCAGATGACAGAGATACACTCTATGTATGCACAGTGTTGGCTCTTGGACTCAGGCGCGTCCTTTCATGTGACACCTTGCCGAGAGTGGTTTCATTCATACCGTACTGTTTCAGGTTCTGTGCGCTTGGGTGATGATAGCTCTCTTGATATTGTGGGCATTGGTGATGTTAGGCTGCAGTTTCCTTCTGGCAGTAGTTTTGTTATGCAGGATGTACGTCATGTACCTACTTTGACATGCAGTCTCATGTCAGCTGGACAGCTTGATGACGCAGGTTATCATGTATCTTTTGGAGACTCTGCATGGAAGATCACTCGTGGTAGACTTGTGATTGCGAGAGGTGCCAAGGCTGGTAGTCTCTACCCCTTGATTGTATCAGCTTCTTCCCTTGATCATATTTTGTTTGTGGGTTCTATCCCACATGTATCTCTTTGCATGCCCGTTTGAGCCATATGTCTTTGAAGGGAATGAAAATGCTTTCTGGTTTGCAGTACTTACCGCCCCTTGATTATGCATGTTTTGATTCATGTGAGCATTGTCTTTATGGCAGGCAGACTAGGTCTATGCATAAGAAGTCTGGTAGGCCACGCATGAGTGAGCCCTTGGCATTGGTACATTGGGATGTTTGTGGGCCCATGCCTTGTCAGTCTATGGGTGGTGCAAAGTATTTTGTTACATTCATAAATGATTTCACGAAAAGTTTGGGCTTATCCCATTAAGCTGAGATCCGATGTCTTGGTTGTATTTCAAAGATGGCTTGCATTGGTTGAGAACCAGTCTGGGTATAGGCTAAAATGCCTAAGGACAGATAATGGGGGTGAGTATGTCTCACGTGCTTTTGAGCAATTATGTGATGAGAGGAATATTAAGTGTCAGTTGACCGCCCCCTACACCCCCCCCAGAATGGTTTGGCTGAGCGGATGAATAGAACCATCCAGGAGCGTGTATGCAGTATGCTTAGTCATGTAGGCCTACCACAGAGCTTTTGGGCTGAGGCAGTTAGTACAGCTGTGCATGTCATAAACAGATCACCCTCTAGTGGTTTGGATTTCCAAGTTGTAGAGGAGGTATGGACTGGAAAACCTCCCTCTTATGCGTATCTCCATGTCTTTGGATGTGAGGCATTTTGCCATGTGCCCAGGGACAAGAGAAGTAAGCTGGATCCCAAGAGTGTCAAATGCATTTTCCTTAGTTATGGGGATGCAGGCGAGATGGGTTACCGTCTCTGGGATCCGTAGGCGTGGAAAGTCATCCGCAGTCATGATGTAGTCTTCCATGAAGACAAAATGCATAGGCAGCCTGAGAGAGTTGTTGAGATCCGCAAGGTCATATTTCAGGAGGAGCCGAGAGCTCCCGCACAGCCAGCTGGACAGCCTACAGCTGCAGTAGATGCTCATGGTCAGGGCGTTGGACAGGCAGTTGGACAGGCAGCAAAGCCTGCCGTGAGATGGTCTACTAGAGACAGACGTCCACCTGATAGATTTCAGCCCTCGATGCATTATGTCTTGGTTACAGATGTAGGAGAGCCTTTCACTTATGATGAGGCTATGCGCAGGGGTGACAGTCACTCCTGGGAGAGGGCTATGCAGTTTGAGATAGACTCCCTGCATAAGAATGACACTTGGGATTTGGTTTCCTTGCCTACGGGCAAGAAGGCTTTGCCATGCAAGTGGGTATACAAGCTGAAAAGTACCCCTGGACACCCCAAGTCGGTATACAATGCTAGATTGTTAGCAAAGGGTTTTAAGTAGGAGCATGGTGTGGACTTTGATAAGGTCTTTTCTCCTGTCGTTAAGATGACCACCTTGCGCTTAGTCTTGGCTTTGGTTGCTCAGCTTGACTTGGATTTATACCAGATGGATGTCAAGACAGCTTTCTTACATGGGGACTTGCATGATGAGATTTATATGGAGCAGCCTAAGGGCTTTGAAGAACCTGGCAGAGAGCACCTAATGTGCAAATTGAGGAAAAGTCTTTATGGCTTGAAACAGGGACCTAGGGAGTGGTATCATAAGTTTGATGCCTTTATGCAGTCACAGGGGTACAGCAAGATTGCTATGGATCCGTGTCTTTACACGAAGAAAGCCCGTGATGGTTCTTTATTGATTTTGGTACTCTATGTGGATGATATGCTGATAGTAGGGAAAGCTCATGATGAGCTAGATGCTCTTAAGGCCCAGCTCAAGAAGAGCTTTGAAATGAAAGATCTAGGACATGCCCCTCACATACTTGGTATGCGCATTAGACGCAACAGGTATCAGGGACTCCTCTACTTGTCACAGAGGGAGTACATTCATAAAGTCCTTGAGCGCTTCCGCATGCAGGATGTAAAGCCTATTGGCTGTCCATTGCCTTCTTATGTGAAGGTATCACAGGCTGATTGTCCGCAGACAGATGAGCAGAGGGCCGAGATGGCCAAGATTCCCTATGCATCCGCAGTGGGCAATCTTATGTATGCCATGATAACCACTCTATATTGCCTTTGTAGTTGGTGTTGTGGCACGCTATATGGCTACACCTGGCAAGAAGCATTGGGATGCCATGAAGGGTATCATGACGTACCTGAAGGGCACTGCAGATATGTGCATATGCTATGGCAGCTAGGATACAGGAGTTGTGGGGTACACTGACTCTGATTATGCAGGACATGCAGATAGTAGGAAGTCCACTTCCAGCTATGTATTCACCTATGCTGGGGGTGTTGTTTCTTGGATGTCCAGGGTGCAGAAATGCATGGCCCTTTCTACTATAGAGGCCGAGTATGTTACAGCCACTGAGGCTTGCAAGGAGACCATTTGGTTGGGTCGTTTAGTTGATGACCTTGGTATTGATGCTATCCCTACACTGTATTCGGATTCTATGAGTACTATTCAGTTAGCCAAGAATCCGGTCTTCCATGCGAAGATGAAACACATTGAGGTGAGGTATCACTTCATACGTGGGGTCGTTGAGGACAAGTTTGTTGATCTTGTCAAGATCTCGACTGACCAGAATCCTGCAGATCTGCTCAGAAAAGCCTCTCTACAGAGCGCTTTGCCTTCCTCAGGAGGTTGATGGGCGTGGGATGAGATGACGTCTTTCCTCATCCTGTTGTACATGTGTACATGTTGTATTGTCTTTTTTCTTTTTCTTTTCACTCCTCACTGGGGCAGATTCGCCTTTAAGTGGAAGGTTGTTGGGGGTAAAGGCACCTCTGCCTAGCCGCCCGTGTATTACTACACTGATAGTCATTGCCACTGCGCATTGCAGGTGGCGGGTGCCCATCACCATCACTTTATTATTCTTTTAGTGACAGTTTGAATAAAGGCGAACCATTTCACCTTTTGCATGCATCCATTCTCCTTAGAGTCGTCCATTGAGATGTAGGAATTAGTGAATAATTGCATGCTCAACCAAGGGGTGGCTAACCCACATCCTACAACCATTCCCTAAAGATTGGGAAAAAGAAATGCAAAAAGTATTTTAAAAAAACAAATGAAATATAGCAAAAGCTCCACTATAGATAGGTCCATCCACTTATTTACTGCACCTTGGGATCCTCGAGTTGGATGCACTCAATGGCTTCAATCGTCTGGTGAAAGGGAGCGACGGATCGAAGGTTGGACTCGAGAGCTATGGCGAGAGAGCAAGAGCAAGAAAGGGAGAGACTAGAAATGGGAACTCCAACAGTCACAATGTGTGACCGGGCCACTATTTTGGTTGGTGTTTCCAAGTGTCTCGAGGTCTTATTGCTAGATAATCACTTTTGATTTTGTCATTCTGAATGCTACTAGGATTTTTGGTAGCTCTAGTGATGTAAATTGCACTTTCTTAGGAGGCTCTAGTTGTGAAAGTCCCATTGCCTCCAACTCTTAGGTGACTATAGCTAATACCCTATAATGGCGTACGATAGTTTCTTTTCTTGGATTGAGAGTCAAGAGCTTGAGTTCATGGCCAAAATTTAGGTCTTTTAATGCAGTGGTGACTGCCCAACTAATAATTGAGTTCTATTGCATCCCCAATATTAGATGTGAAAATTGTTAGGGTAGCCTTTTGATAAAGCTCTTGCTATTGTGTAGTCACATATTTGCAAATGTCTGTCCGAGCCTTAAGTGGACTCTCTCTATGCAATGATGGTGTTAAGTTGTTGGACAATTTCATTAGTGTTTCCCCATAAGCTCTCTATGTTTTTCTTTTTGTTAGGATGACAATTCTTGTTAGGTTTGTTGTGATAGTTATGTTTCTGACTCGTACATGCTGCCTTTAGCTGTTCTTGAATCAACTAGCTTTCTTAGAGTTTCCTAGTTTCAAGGGTTGTCTTCACTCTTTTCCACTCCAACTGAAGTGTGAGGTTTGCTAGTTGTGCTTGAATTCCCTCATGTTGTTTTTTGACCCTTAGAACTCTTGCTCCTTGAGTTCATTTTAGGTTGCATTCCTTTAATTGTGCATAAAGATCATGTTAGTTGCAAGTCGAATTGCATTATGAATCTTCTATGGACATCCTAGATCTCATCCAAATACACTTGGAGTTCTTGCTTGAACAAATTTGGTCTTATCCCTACTCCTACAGAGCTCCTCACATAGCTATTCTAAGGCGCTGAGGCCACCTATTGTTCTTGGACTTAGCAAGGCATTGATTTTCTCATTGGGAAGTGATTGTAACTTCTTATGTGTCTTTTTTTTACTACCTTGGTAGTTTGGGTTTGCATGTTTTTGATGATTGCCATCATTTGTTAAAAGTTTTCCAAGTCAAGAGGTGGCAGGTTCTCAACTACCTCCTCTTTTCCTTTGCTAGAGGTATTCTCCCCTCTCTTGGCTAATATGTCTTCAACATGCTTCTTTGAAAGATCTATTTCTCTCCTTCACTTATCTTCTTCATAGGACTCTAGGAGAGCTCATTCAAAGTCCTCCTTTTCTCTTCTAATTCTGGCTTCTAATCTTTTCAATTCTCTCTTGGCAATGTGAACTATCACTCATGCTTCTTTGATTCCCCTTCATTGGAGTTCTCTCAAAATGAGCTTTTCTCTTTTTATTTCCTTTGCTTCTATTGTTGGCTACCTCACTCTTCACTCAATGAACGGTCTTTTACATCCTCTCTTTGCCTTTTTTTCTTTTCTTGTGTTTCTTGCTCTTCATCTTCCACTCTCTCTAATGCTCCTTGGCATCATTTTCATGTGTTAGACTTCTTTGCAATGGTGGTTTGGGATATTATGATAGCAAAATGTCATGACTTCCAACCTTATGGCAACAACTCTTGTGAGAGTGTTGTTGTACTTGATAGTTTTATGCTTAGCCTCTACTTTTGTAAGTTTCATTCCTAGGTCTCTCTATAAGACTTGTGGTCTCATGTGAGGGATTTGCAAATATATTCTAGCCATAGTTCCCAATTCACTATGTTTCTTATCATTACATCATCCACCATCCACTTGGTAGCCTTACCATGATGATATTGATATCCTTATATATATGTGAATAGGTGGTAACATACTTGGAGCTAAGACTCTCAGCTTCTTTGATATAGATTTTAATAGGAGTCCACCGTCATTGATTACCTCTAGGGTATCCTCCCCTCTTTGAGACACGTATGACATTAATTTTGGCTTTCCATATGTCCCAAAATCTACTTGAATCCCTAAGGATTTCTCTATCAACTTTCATGTGAGATTTATTTTTTGATCTCTCCTTAAACTATTGGGCATTTCCCAACTTACAGCATAGCATGCTAGTACTAGTGTTGGAGTCATATTTTTTTATAAGATCTAAGCATATTGTGAGGTATACTAGTATCCCTATAGCCTTGGCATAATCTACTAGTCTACAATTTGCTATCAGCTCTCTGGTTGATTGGTATCTATCGATGAGGCTTTCAAGATTAGTCAGCAATCAAAATTTTAGAAGCCACACTCCCCACATTGATGTATTTGGGTTGAATTCTTGGCATTGCTGGATGGTGAGTGAGAGGGAAGAAATGGTGGGATGCAAGGTAGAATTTATTGAGTACAAGAGGTTTGAGAGAGAGAAAAGAATGTAATAGATTTATGTGGGTTCAAAATTGAATGATACCCTTATTCTTTGTTATATTCACCTATATATGGCTGTACAACATGTACACATGCAAGGGGTGGTCAGTTAGCTCTAGGCCATTGGCCTTTACCCCAACAACCTCCCACTTAAAGGCTAGTGCACCTTTAGGAGTATAAGCAAAAAGTAGACATATTATCCAATACTTGAGCCTAGAGAAAGAGGACTTAGGTTTTAGTATAAAAGGCAAGAAGTGCTAATGTAGCATCATTCTTTGGCATTATCAAAAATTTCATCTCTCTTGTCTTTCACATTTTCTTGTACTTGGATGACAGTCCATGGCTACATTGTGCTATGGTAATGGAAGTTGTTCCATGGCATGGCCATGGCTGGAATCTCAGTTTGGTTCATTTCTTGTCATTTTTAGCTTAGAGTATTTTTTATTTTCTTGTTAATTTCAATTGTTAGATTAGTCCTTCTTTACATTGGTATCAGAGCATTAGTTTAGATCTTGTCAGAAGTCATTTTCATGCAATAGATTTAGTTGCAGTGACTAGAGAGTGAAAATTGTAGTTAAAATTCAATCACACAAGCCGATTAGGACTATGCAATATACAAAGCACTCAAAAGGTAAAATATAGAATCCAATCTCTTGAAATATAATACTTGCAACCACTTAAAGTTGCAATTTGTGTAGGATCCCACACATCAGAATATATTGATTCAAGTGGCTTCTTATATACATGCTTTTAATGTGGACACGCATGCCTTGCTTGCTTTCTAAATTGACATGCTTTGTATACTTTATGCATCCCATCAACTCTAAGCTTGGGCAAACCATCCACAATGTGTTTTGTGATTGCATGTCTTTCAGCCATGCTGCACATTTACATGACCAAATCTCTTATACCAAATTTCAATATTAGCCACAACACCTGAACCTTGTGCAAACATGGCAATATCCATTTAAAGCAAACGTATTAAGAGTAAACAATTTGCCAACATGTTTCCCTTTTGCAATCATCCTACAATCATTTTTAGGATATTTGACATAACAACCATCAAATGTGAATCAAACTTGCAATCCATGTTCTACCATCTGACCAACTAAAACCAAATTTTTGGTAATATTTGGTACATGCAACACATCAGCCAAATACTTAGTTTTACCATCCTACATTCTCAAAGGAATATTTCCAACATGTTGTTGAGGGTTGATATGACTATGTTTTTGACTGTTTTTTGTTGGATTTTTGGGTGATTTTTGTATGATTTGAATGATGATTGATTGGTTTCAAAGTGTTTGAGAGAGTTTGGATAAGTTTGAAAAGGTTTGAGAAGCTCATGATGTTTTTTAGTGGAGATATAATGTGCTGAAAGGTTTTGTTGAGTGTTTGATTGGTTCTGTTGAGCTTCTATTTTGTTCTGTTTTTTTAATGTATAAGAGGTTGGAATGATGGTTGATGGAGTTTAAGAGTATTTGGAAACTTATTGAATGATTCTTGATGGTTTTGAATGCTCTTAGTTGAGCTAAATGCTTTGTGATGACCTTCTGTATGGTATTGTAGACCCTTTGTAGAGCTTTCGTGGAGCCTAAGTTTCTGCTCTGTTCTTGCTCTCTGTATATCTCTATAAGTGTTTTGTGGGATGAATGTGTAGCTTGGGGAAGTTTTCTAATCTTGGGAAGAGATGAATATAAGTTCAAAATAGCTCAAAGAAGTGGAAGAAGTAGCTATTAAAAACTCAAGTGAAGACTAAAGGAACAATGACATTGTTGAGCTATGAAAGGACACATTAGTGGCTATGGTGATCCTTCATATCAAACATATCTCTTAGGAGGGGTATCCACGACCAAAGAGGGATTATAGATGATTATTCTCTATTATTCCAATGTACTATTGAGAGAGAGAGAGAGAGAGAGAGAGAGAGAGAGAGAGAGAGAGAGAGAGAGAGAGAGAGAGAGAGAGAGAGAGAGAGAGAGAGAGAGAGAGAGAGAGAAGGATGAGAGGTAGCCAATTTTTCATGCAAAACAATGTATTTATGAGTGAGAGATCAAGAGAGAGAATGTGAAAACCATGAAGATATTAAAGATGAAACTTATGTGATGATTTTCATTCAAAGTGGAGCATTCTTTTGTGTTTTCTTATTCTTTTGATGAAGAATATAAAGAATGTGTTGAAGTTTTGTTGTGATAAATCCGTGGGAGAATTGTTATATGATGTTACTTGAAGATTTGAGAAGATTATGTGTTGTTTTTCTTCTTATGGTTGATTAAATTATGAAGAACACATGTTGATGATACAAGATAGATTCTCTTGTAGTAGATTTTCCATTTTCTTTGTATTCCAATTCCATGATTTTGGTGCGTAGCCGAGGAACACCGCCCATTAACAAGCACCAATAGAGGCTAAAAATGAAAAAAGTGGTGTTGTTGAAGAGAAAGGAAAGCAATGGAAGATTGGAGAATCCCTGCCACTATTGAAGAATTAGATATTTTCATTGTCAAAGCCACTTTCTACAAGAAGTACATCCCTCAATATGGCGAAAGCATGTTACTATCTTGATGCAAGCTCTATATGCCAGACTGATTCCACTGTCCTCTAAAGCTACAGAAAGTTGTATCATAATAGCCAATTGTTTCCCACAAAATTGAAAAGAGAAGTAGAAACAAAGAGAATGACCATCCATGGGAGATTTTGCCTTCATTGAAGAATTTTTAGACATCATCAAGGAGATTATAAAGAAGCTTCAAGAGTTGTGCCCAATTGAACTTCACAAGAACAAGAAGAAAAAGAGTTGGAATTTTTTTGTGGATGCTCAATAACAAGATACATGGGATGCTTGGTGCATTGTCAACCTTCTGTTTGTCCAATTGGCAATCCACTGAAAGCTAGTAGACAGAGTGTTCTTTACAACATATGCAATTGAAACCCTCCGAAGTTGGTATTATCAAGACAATGGTACTATGGTGATCCTCAGAAGAAGGATGAGTTTTGATACCTTCAAAGCTGAATATCTTCCTCTCTATAGTTGAATGAAATATGAATTCAGAGATATTGAAAAGAAAGAAGTAGAAGAAATGTTGACAAGAGAGTCCTCCGGTAGAGACTGAAGCCCTTTTGATTCTGTTTTGTTGAGTACATACAAACTGGGTGGAGTTAACTCCCTAATGAATGATGCAATCGAGAGGCAAGTGCACTAGAATGAGTCCAGAGTATGTGAGAAGAGAGAAGGCAATAATAAAAGATGAGAACAAGCTAGCAACAGAAGTCTTCTTTGATGCCCTTATAACACTCTTTACAGAAGTCCCCATGGTGACTCAAGGTCCCCTTCATAGTTAGATTCGTCCTAGAAATAGTCAGATCCGTCCCCTTCATAGTCAGATCCATCCTAGAAATATTGATGAGAGGCCAGTGAATGAAGTCTCATTGCCCATCTTTAAGGGAGAGTACAATGAAGACCCTTGATCTTCATGTAGCTGAGTTCATGGTAGCGTGTGTAGCTAGTAATGCTAGAACCCCCGAGCATTGGTTGGCGATATTCCGGGCCACTTTAAAAGGTGTGGCATTTCAATGGTATGAGAGACAAGCAATATAAACTTTTGGCACATAAGAGGACTTGAAGTTAGCATTCCTTACTAAATTCAAGCATGAAGGTTTTAAAGAGCAGATGCGAGAGGAGTTCATAATGAACTTAAGTCAGTCCCCTAGTGAATGAGTGAAAGCATATGTCTCTAGAATGGAATCCATACTGAAGAGATGGACCAATCGTTACTTGGAGAAGGCATTCAAAACGGAGTTTTTCTTAGAGGTCTACAACCAAGAGTTCGTGAGTTTGTGGAATTGAGAAGACCAATCAATCTACAAGCTATTATGGAAGGTGCAAGACTATATGATAAACTTGAAGCAAGGCTGTCGATGACCTCAGGAAGAGGAGTCTTACCTCCTCCCATGCCACGAATGGTATATTCACCAAATGCAATCCAAGGGATTGTTCCCTACCCCCACCCTTAGATGCAACCAATGATGCAATACAATGCACTGAATCCACAATAGTCAGACAATAGTACCTCAAATGATGGTTCAATCACAATAGCAATGGCCTCAAACAATTCCCCTAATGGGAACTCAACAACAACAGTGGAACCCTACCAACTGGAACCAACAATCCCCAGTCTCAACAGGAGATCTGAATCAGAATCAGAATGGAGGACCTTTTAGATCAACCCAACCAGTCTATGCAATGATTACTGGGGCTTTCCAAAACCCTACTGCAAGTATTCTAGGAGGATAAAATTTAAAGGATCGTTTGTCCAATTTAGTTACAAGCATCAAGAAAGAGCTAATGGATGTGATTACAGAGTAGTTGCAGATGCTGAAGGTAAATACCGCCAACATATCCAATCCTGTAGAACGTGAAAGAGATGTGATACAATCTAATACATGATGTCGGAAGTGCCATCAAGTGAGATATTTAGCTATTGAATGTACTCAAAAACTAACTATCCTCAGAGCCTTCTATTCATATTGATTAAGGAATAACCATATAGAGGATATTTGCTCTTTGAAGAAGATGCATGAAAGAAGGAAGAAAGATGAAGAAACAAGATTCAACTTGTTGGAATCCAATATGACCACCCAGAATATTGAACCAAAGCCTAGAGAGTTCAGTCCTAATTTTGGCCCAAGGAGGTTTCCCTCTTAGAGTTATAGAGGACAATAATTTGGTGATGGCTAGAGATCAGAGGTGGAGTGTTACAGATGCAGAGAAAAGGGACATATCTCACCAAACTATCCAAACCCTAGAAGGTCCATGGACTACAAACCCTTATGCAGTCAATGTAGAGGAGAAGGACACATTGCAAAAGATTGTCCTAGTCTGACTCTTATGAAAGCTACCATTAATACCCAATAGAAGATTTAAGAACCTGCCTCCAATTTGGTGGAATTGAAAGTTGCAGCAATAACACATGCCAAGAAACGAGAACCCACAATTCCAAAAGAGAACATTCCCTCTGCCAAAATGGTGAAGTTCAATCTTTCCAAGGAGAAACAAAATAACATAAAACAAAATAGTACAGCACAGAACCATCCAGCAGTATAGAAGGATACAAGGACAGTTACAGAGACGGAACCAAAGGTCCAAGAGATAGAGGATGCAGAGCTACCCCCCCAGTGGTAGAAGAAGTGCACATGTTGCCACGGCTAGAAGAAAGAGGAAATATAAAAGTGGGGATAGCCCCATTCCCTAGCCGATTGGAGAAGTTTGTGGATCCTATTAAACAATATGACTTGGTCAAAGACCTAGACACCTTCAAACCAAACCTCACATTCTGATAGTTGCTGATGTTGTCTCCCAACTATATCAAAAGAAATTCAAAAGCATATTGACAAGAAGATGAAGCTTAAGGATTGCTCCTACCATTGTCCCTAAGTCTAATAAAGCCCCAGAGCTTGTGTGGATGTGGCTAACTCCTTCTTAGATTCTAGTACTCTAGAGATTAGCATTTAGATTAAAGGATGCTTTATGACAGATACATTGATGGATGGAGATTCATCAATGAACAGAATGACAGATGTGACAATGAAGGATCTAGGCTTGCAAAAGGTATGCAGCCTATGCAGTGGCTTATCAAACTAGTTGACCAAAGCAAAATTAAGCCTTTGGACATTCTCCCATCTGTGTAAACAACCCTCACAGGAAGAGATAATTGGTTGACCTATTTGGTGGTAAAACCAAATTCCTACGAGACCTCATATCCTCTGCTATTGGAAAGACCATGGCTTTTTGAAGGAAGGGCACGAACGGATTGGTTCAAAGGAATCCTACTAACCCTAGGTAGAGGACCCAACAATGTGGTGTTGAAGTTGTATGGTTCACAAAAAGGTAATGCATCCACCTTCATTAAAGTCTTAATAGACTCTTCCAACAAAGTAACAAATGGCACATCAGGAGACGAAGAAGCTGTCAAATAGATTTTTTCCAAGAAAATAGAGGCACATTCCTTAATGGTGGTGGGCAATGTAAGCCAACTCTTGAAAGAAGCAAAGTCATTGTCAATGGGTGAATATCTCATGCCTGAACCAGGAATGACATCTGAAGTCACATCTGATAGTGAGATAGAGGCATGGATGTATTGTTCTCCTTGTTACATGGCCATAACATAGTCATACATAGAAGCAAAGACAGAGATAGACATAGGAGATGAGCTAGAGATAGAAGCAAAGGCAAAGGATACAACATAGAATCTATTCTTTTCTTACAGAGCCCCTACAGAGGCATAGATAGAGTCTGAAGAGGATGATGATGACAGTGTAGAAGAAGATTATGAAAGTGAATTGGAAGGATCTATCCAGTCTGAAGAGGATATAAATGAGTATGAAGTCCTAGAGGTTACAAAAGCTAAAGACCCCATGCTGTTAGAAAAAATGACAATGGTATCTTTTGGATTGGTTAACGAATCGCATTATATGCAAAATATCCATAAGAAATGGATTAAGCAGAATAATCCTTCCTCAGTAGTGGCTCTTGTTGCCCAATCTACCCTTCTCAAGAGAGGATGATGATGATGCACCATGCCAACAATCGCTAGTTTTACCGCCCAAATAGAACTTGGATGGTTTCTATTGTGTGACGTTCTTGGAGGTATCTTTAGAAGATGAGTCCTCAAGTCAAGAGATAATGAACCCTCCCATGATATTCGAAACATCCCTGATACCCTTTTAGCATCCCAAGGAGCAAGCTCGGTCCTCATTAAAAGAGGAAGTTGGTTCTAGTGGAGCATTAGAAGATGAGACCACTCCCTTGAAGGAGTCAAATCTATACCTAGAAGTAGTTTGTGGCTTCATTTGTGAAGTGGAAGGTGAAAAGCAATTAACTATCATGGATGCTGATGGTACTAAACATCACATGAATATGGATATCAGTCTTCTAGAAGAGGAGTTGTTGATCCTGCATGACTTTCTAAAGGAGAACTTGGATGTGTTTGCATGGTCCTACAAAGATCTAAAGGGAATTGATCCCATGGTGAAAGGTGAGAAGGATCGAGCAAGAGAGCACAGAGGTGAGAGCTATGGCGGATGGAGCAAGAGCAAGAAAGAGAGAGACTTTAAGTGTGGGAACCCTAACAGTCACAATGTGTGACTTGCCTTCCCTTTATTCAAATGTCATTGAAAGAATAAAAAATGAAGTGACAATGATGGGCACTCGCCGCGTGCAGTGTGCAGGTATGGTTACTGTCAGTGTAGTAATACACGGGTGGCTAGGCGGAGGCGCCTTTACCCCTAACAACCTCCCACTTAAAGGCAAATTTGCTTCAGTGAGAAGTGAGAAGAAAAAAGAAAAAAGACAATACAACACGTACATAGTACAAGAGGATGAGAAAAGACGTAATCTCATCCAATGCCCATCAACTTCCTAAGGAAGGCAAAGCACTCTATAGAGAGGCTTTTCGTGAGTAAGTCTACAAGATTTTGGTCAGTTGAGATCTTGACAAGGTCAACAGACTTGTCCTTAATGACTCTATGAATGAAGCAATACCTCATCTCAATGTGTTTTGTCTTCGCATGGAATACTAGATTCTTGGCTAACTGGATAGGGATAGCATCTGCAATACCAAGGTCAACAACCAAATGACCCAACCAAATGGCCTCCTTGCCGGCAAGCCTTAGTGGTTGACTACAACATACTCGGCCTCTATAGTAGAAAGGGATGTACATTTTTGCACCTTGGACATCCATGAAATAGCACCTCCAGCAAAAGTGAATACATAGCCAGAGTTGGACTTCCTACTATTTGCATATCCTATATAGACAGAGTCAATGTATCTCACAACTCCTATATCCTGGCTGCCATAATATATGCACATATCAGCCGTGCCCTTCAAGTATCTCATGATATCCTTCACAGCATCCCAATGCCTCTTGCCAGGAATAGCCATATAACGTGCCACAACACCAACTGCAAAAGAAATATCTGGATAGGTGGCTATCATGGTATACATAAGACTGCCCATCTGCAAATGCATAAGGAATCTTGACCATCTCGGCCCTATGCTCATTTGTTTGCGGAAAATTGGCTTGTGATATCTTCACATGAGAAGGCAATGGACAACCAATAGGCTTTACATCCTGCATACGAAATCAACTTTATGAATGTGTCTCTCTGTGATAGATAGAGTAGTCCTTGATACCTATCACATGTAATGCACATACCAAGAATATGAGAGACATGTCCTAGATCTTACATCTCAAATCTCTTCTTGAGCTAAGCCTTAAGAGCATCTAGCTCATCATGAGCTTTCCATGCCAAAAGCATGTCATCCACATAAAGTACCAAAATCAATAAAGATCCATTGCATGCTTTCTTTGTGTACAAGCACGAATCCATAGCACTACGACTGTAGCCCTGTGACTGCATAAATGCATCGAACTTATGATACCATTCCCTAGGTGTCTACTTCAAGCCATAAAGACTTTTCCTCAATCTGCACACTAGGTGTTCCATCACATCCTTTCTTTGTGTACACACACGAATCCATAGCACTATGACTGTAGCCCTGTGACTACATAAATGCATCGAACTTATGATACCATTCCCTAGGTGCCTGCTTCAAGCTATAAAGACTTTTCCTCAATTTTCACACTAGGTGTTCCATGCTAGGCTTTGCAAAGCCCTTAGGCTTCTCCATGTAAATCTCATCATGCAAGTCCCCATGTAAGAAAGCCATCTTGACATCCAACTGATACAAGTCCAAGTCAAGCTGTGTAGCCAAAGCCAAGACTAAGAGTAGGGTGGTCATCTTAACCACAGGAGAGAAGACCTAATCAAAGTCAACACCATGCTCTTGCTTAAAACCCTTTGCTACCAATCTGGCCTTGTATGCCGCCTTGGGGTGTCTAGGGCTACTTTTCAACTTGTACCCACTTGCAAGGCAAAGCCCTCTTGCCACTAGGCAAGGAAACCAAATCCCAAATACGATTCTTATACAGCGAGTCAATCTCAAGCTACATAGCCCTCTCCCAGGAGTGACTGTCACCACTATGCATAGCCTCATCATAGGTGAGAGGCTCTCATGCATCTGTAACCAAGACATAATTTATGGAGGGCTCATAGCGGTCAGGAGGTCATCTATCTCTAGTAGAATGCCTCAATGTCGACTGTGTTGCCTATCCAATATCCTGTCTAGCTTCCTATCTAACATCTTGGGCATGAGGATCAACTAGTGTAGGCTACCTAGCTAGCAATTCGGGAATAGGGGGCTCCTCTTGAAAGATAACCCTACGTATCTCAATGACTTTCTCAAGCTACATATGCAATTTGTCCTCATGGAACACAACATCATGGCTATGGATCCCAAAGATGATATCCCATCTCACCTGCATCTCCATAGTCAAGGAAAATACATTTCACACTTCTAGGATATCTAGCTTATTGGGTTTATCCTTAGACACATGGCAAAAGGCCTCACATCCAAAGACATGCAAATAAGCATATGAGGGAGGCTTTTCTATCCATACCTCCTCTACAATCTAGAAGTCAGTGCCACTGCAAGGTGACCTGTTAATAAGATGCACGGTACTAGAGACTATCTCAGCCCAAAAATGCAGTGGTAATTTTGCTTGGCTAAGCATACTATGGACTCTCTCCTTGATAGTCCTATTCATATGCTCAGTTGTACCATTCTCGGGAGGGGTGTAAGGGGCAATCAATTGATGCTTAATATCCCGCTCGTCACAAAACTACTCAAAGGCACGCAAGACATATCCACCCTCATTATTGGTCCTTAGGCATTTCAGCCTATGCCCATACTGATTAAAGCAAGCCAACGCTGAAACATGGCCAAGACATCATATTTCTGCTTTATGGGATAAGCCCAAACCTTACATGAATAATCATCAATAAATGTGATAAAGTACTTCGTACCCCCTAATGACTGATAGGCCATGGGTCCACATACATCTGAATGCACAAGAGACAAAGGCTCACCCATGCGTGGAATATCAGACTTTTTATGCAAATTCCTAATTTGCCAGCCATAACAACAATGATCATATGACTCAAAATGTGAGCAGTCAAAAGGTAGAAGATATTGCAAAGCACTAAGCATTTTCATTCCCTTAAGTGACATATGCCCGAGACGAGCATGCCAGAGAGATACATGTGGAATAGAACCCACTGACAAAACATGGTCAATAGTACTAGATACAACCAAGGGGTAGAGGCTGCCAGACTTGGCACCTCTTGCAAGAACAAGCCTGTCGTGAGTTATCTTCCATATAGAATCACCAAAGCATATATGATAGCATGCATCATCAAGCTACCCAGCAGACATAAGGCTTTTAGTCAATGCAAGTACATGACGTACATTATGCAGAATAAAAGTGCTACCACTAGAGGGAAACTGTAGAGTGACATCACCAATGCCAACAATAGCAAGAGACTAATCATCACCTTAGCGCACAGTACCAGATACACTACAATAGGTATGAAACCACTCACGGAAGAGGTTGCTAGGATGTAGTCACCATCGGACTCCTCAGGCTGCATGACATTTACCTCCTCAATCTTTATGCTGGACTTTGCAGGTATAATGCTGCAATCATTGGGTTTCTCTTTCACTTTTCATTTTCCCTTTTCTTTGTGCTTGTCATCACGCATCTTATGGCACTGTGGCCATATGTGTCCTACTTTCCACAATAATGGCATGTAAGATTAGACTTACGTCCACGGGACTTACTGCGTCCAACACTGACTTAGACTAGGACTTTTGAGAGTCCTTCCCATAATAATCATTATCTTTCTTTCCACTTCTGACACCTCTAATGGATAAAGCATGTGAACTGTGGGACGTATCATTATTTTTCCTTTTAATTTCTTCAGTCAAAAGAGCACTCTCTACATCTTGTAATTTCAATCCATCAAGTTCGTTAGTACATATCATAGTGCGAAATACATCCCAAGACTCCTGGTAAAGTGCCAAGTAGAAACAAAGGATGCAGATTATCCTGAAATTCAATACCCTATTGAAGCAGATTCTTCATGATAGAATGAAATTGGCTAAAGTGAGTAGACAATGGGGTCTCCTCCTTCATCCGGAGATCCTAAGCCAATACATATGTGAAGCAAGGCTCTGCTTTGCATAAAGTTTGTGAATCTTTTCCCATAGATTCCATGCACTCTGATCTTCATCTTCAACAAAATTATTATGGACCTCTTCAAAGAGTGATAAAATGATAGTGAACTTGCATAGTGCATCTAAATCAACCCAATCATCATCATCCATAACTCGGGTTTAATATCTTTGTTTTTTAGTGGCTTAATCTACAATTTTTGTACCAAAATCTACCATATTTGAGATTTCCAGTAGCCATAGTCGGGGCTATCTAACTTGGCAATGTTAAACAAAGCCGTATCTTTGAGATGACTAGCCATAATGAGTCAAACAGAGGCAGACTATGCAGAAAAAAACTTGTTGTAATTAGCAGTAAGTAGACCAAAACCACTGCCAAAACAAGCTGAAAATAAGAGAAACTGCTAGAATGACCAGCTCTCCACCAAATAGTACCAAAAGTACATCAAAAGGGCATGATTAAGCTTAGTAAATACATCATAGTTTGCATAAAATAGCTTGCTATAATAAATGATAGCAGTGAGTAAATAAGAGCAAATAGTGAGATAATAAAGATCCAACGACAATAGTAACTGCCAAGTCCAATCCTACATCAAGAGGGCATAACAGAGGCACTATGATAGCCAATGAACATGAGCCAAATACCCAAATGTGTCAAGAGAGTCCGTTAGTACAATCGATACATCCCCTGAGTAATAAGCAAGATGTACACACCATTGGCAAGACCTGATAAAGGTCGGTGTAGGCTTAATGAAGATAGATCAAATCAACTCATAAGCATCCAAGAGCAGACATTGAATCATCTACCAAGAAAATATCATAGTCAAGGACGTGTAAGAGATCCTAGCCTCAAATCTCAAGTAATAGCTCAAATGCATAACCTGCAAGCTCTGGGTAAATCCAAGACCATAAGCATAAAGCTCCCACTAGCACAAAAGTCGATGGCAAATGAGAAAACAAGCTTAGAGATAGCATGTAAATGCATAAGACATCTCATAGCCAAGATTGTACATCATGAGAGCATCAAGAGTATGTAAGTGGTCAAACATCTAATAGCATCTAAATACATCATGTACGAACCCAAGTCAATCTCCGACAAGCCAAGAAACATCCAAAAGAGGTTCCAAAGTATCCAAGTACAAGCCCAACTGAAGCTCTAAGTGGCAAATAAGCTCAAACAATGTAGATAACATGCATAATTGACATATGCTTCAAAGCATGTACCAACGGGTCATGCATAGACCATAGCTATAACCTCTATCACAAAGCATGCCAGTGTATACCAATGTCAAGTAAGTACCAACCAATACAAAGCTCAAATGAGACTCAAAATACATCACGGAGCCATCCAAGACATTTACCAATCTCCATTTGTATCCAAATAGTCATAACAAGCATCCGGGAAGCACCCGAGACCAATAGGCATAACATAACCTAAGTCAAATAGCTTCAGCCCTACTCTATTACACCAGTAAATTCACTATCAAATTGAGCATAAACAAGGCCAAAATCAGCACCAAATCAATGGCATATCATATGCATAGCTTCCCGTAACATCTAGGCATGATTCGGGTACCAAATGGCATCAATAGCTAGCACCAAGCAAGCATAAGCATCAAATGCTAATGTAGCACTATTTGGGGCTGCATGTGGACTATTATGACAGTCCTAGACTGAAGTATATTAGACCCAAATGTCAATGCCAAGCTCAAGCCTTCAATGCCATGGTTGAAGCATGTTCCTATGCCTCAAATGAGACCTTTTGTGTAGTGCCAATGTGACCTGAACAGGTGCTGGAGATGAAGGCCACATTTTTGACAGGTTGAGAAAGTAGGGCAACCTAGTAAAATCATGTTTTTGATGTTGGTGAGGGAGCTGGGCACTACTTGATGGTTAGGGAGCTTTTATGGCTCCCAAAGAAGCTTCTCAAGAGGCCTCAATAGGCATAGAAGAGAGAGAGCTCAGTTCCAAACCTTCATGGGGGTTGAGCCATGGTTGCCCTATTCTTCAAACCCTATGGATTGAAATAAAGAGTGGAATGAGCGCTCCAATACTTGTAGATGAATGCCGTGAGGTTTGAGAAGGATGGGATTGACCGAAAGCTCGAAAGGTGTGGTGGCTGCTAAGAGTGAAGACAAGAGTGTAGGTATTCGAGAAGAGTGTCAACCACGTTCAAGACCTCAAAGAGCCAAGCTCTGATACTAGTTGAAAGGTGAGAAAGATTGAGCAAGAGAGTACGGAGGTGAGAGCTATGGTAGATGGAGCAAGAGCATGAAAGAGAAAGACTCCAAATGTGGGAACTCCAACAGTCACAATGTGTGACCGACCTTCCCTTTATTCAAATGTCACTGAAAGAATAAAAAATGAAGTAATAGTGATGTTGGGCGCCTGCCACTTGCGGTGTCCAGGTGCGGGTACTGTCAGTGTAGTAATACATGGGTGGCCAAGCAGAGGCGCCTTTACCCCCAACACATGGTATGTCAACATCACATCGACCTAGAGCCTAATGCCCAGCCTGTGAGGCAAAGATAGAGTGTATGAATCCAAATTACTCCGCCTTGGTGAAAGTCAAATTGTTGAAGCTACTTGAAGGTAAGTTTATCTATCCAGTGGTGGCCAATAGAGTGAATGGATTTCGCCCATCATAGTAGTACCCAAGGAGAATGGAAAGATGTGAATATATGTGGACTTCTGAAAGCTGAACTCCAAGACTAAGAAGGATCATTTCCCTATCCCTTTCACAGAGCAACTATTAGACACAGTGGCTGGACATAAACTTTGCTCCCTCTTGGATAGATTCAGTGGATATAACCAAGTCCATATCACAGAATAAGATAAATCCAAAACAACCTTCACAACAGAATGGGGAACCTATGCTTACAAAGTGATGCCATTTGGGCTTTGTAATGCTTCTACCTTCCAACGAGTGATGATGGCCGAATTCCAAAATCATCTGCATGATTTCATTGAGGTATATCTAGATGACTTTTGTGTCTATAGCCTAATCCGTGAGCATTGGGGATACTTGGAGTAGTGCTTTGATTAGATGTCAAGAGTATGGGATCTCTTTCAACCCTGACAAATGCGTCTTTGGAGTCTCTTCAGAAGTTCTTCTAGGCCACATTGTCTCTACACAAGGGACAACAACAAACCCTGCTAAGATTGAGAAGATTGCAAATCTAATAGTGCCAATTAACCTCAAATAGTTGAGGGGATTCCTTGGCCATATGGGCTATTGTAGATAGTTCATTGCATACTTTGCAACAAAGGCATCCCCCTTGCATAAGCTCTTGAGGAAAGATGCAAAGTTTACATGGACTGCTGATTGTGACGAAGTGTTCAACACTCTGATTCAGTGTCTGATTGAAACACCCATCTTGCAATCTCTTGATTGGATGAAGGAATTCCATGTGCACACTAATGCATCAATTGAAGGGCTAGATGCGGTCTTATGTCAAAAAGGCTCCTCAACGTTGGATCAACCTATCTACTACATAAGCCATAAAGTAATAGATTGAGAAAGAAACTACATAATGATAGAGCTTGAATGCATTGCAATGGTGTTTGCCTTGGATAATTTCTAACACTACCTGCTGATGCATTTCAAATTTTATATGGACCATAAGGCATTGTCCTTCCTAATGAATAAGGCAGATGTGAAGAGAAGAATGATGAGATGGCTCATTCTATTCCAAGAGTTTGACTTTGAAGTGGTTACCAAACCTGGTCGCTCCCATGTCCTAGCTGACCGTCTGTCACCAAACCCTCAGAGTGATGAAGAGGTGTAGGATGACCTAGACCTCTCTAATGCTTTCCTCTTTCTAGTTGAAATTGTAATCCCATGGTATGTAGATATAGCCAACCTCTTGGAAATTCAATTGTATTTTCCTAGTATCACCATGCATGAGAAGAAGAAGCTTTTGTTGGAATCAGCCCCCTACACTTTGTTAGGTGGCACTGTGTATAAGAGAGGCAAAGATAAAGTACTGCGCAAATGTGTTGTAGGAGATGAGATTGGGATAGTTCTAAAAGCATGCCATGAGGAGCCCTGTGGAGGACACTTTGCAGGAGAAGCAACCGTGAGAAAGGCTATGCTCACAAGATATTGGTGGCCGATCCTCCACAAGGATGCCTATGACTACTACAAACTTTGTGATACTTTGCTCATAGGATATTGGTGGCCGACCCTCCACAAGGATGCCTATGACTACTACAAACTTTGTGATACCTGTCAAGGGATGGATAAACCTACCAAAACCAATGCTATGCCACTACAATCCATCCTTTCCCTAAAGCTATTCAAGAAATGGGGAATCGACTTCATTGGCCCCATTGATACACCAACCAGAAGGAAGCATAAAATATACATCTTGGTCTGTACTACAGAGACTAGGTGATGAAGTGGTGTGAAGCCAAAGCTCTCTAATGGAATGATGACAATATCATGGCCTTGTTTCTATATGAGAACATCATCACCCTTTTTGGCAGTCCCCTAGAGCTGATAAGTGACAGGGATACTCACTTTCTCAATAAGATTATGGAAGAATTGACAAAGCTGTACAAGATCCGCCATTACAAGTCCACAACCTACTACCCGAGAGCCAACAGCCAAGTTGAAGTTACCGATTGCATCCTTTGCTCGATCCTGACAAGGACGATTGCTGTGCACATTGCAGTGATTTGGATGATTGACTTATAGAGGCTCTCCTCTGGACAAACAAAACCTCTTATAAGACTGCTACGTGATAGACCCCTTTCCAGCTGGTGCACGGTATAGAAATGGTTTTTCCTATTGACTTAGAGTTGCCTTCTCTGCATGTGGCCACCAAAGAATACCTAGGCGATGATGAGTCCTTGCAGCATTGTCTTTTGCACTTGGAATGTTTGGATGAGACTCATAGTAGGATGGCCTACAATGTATGGAAGCCACACCATAGGCATGACAAAAGGCCTATCACGATAGCTTCATCCAAGTATAAGAAATTTAAGGAAGGTGACTTAGTCTTGGCCTCTGACTCGAGATTTGGCACTCTAACAATGTTAGATGGGCCCCTACAAGGTACTTGTTGTCAACCCTAATACGGCTCTATTCAGATACAGGCCATGGATGCATCTAACGATCTCTTCCTAATTAATGTCTATCACGTAAAGAAGTATATTCCTCCATGGGGATCCTGACAAACATCAATTTCTCTCCTTCTGAGATGTTGCTCCTCTCTACTTCTCATGCTGCTATTGATAGCCATTATGCTCATCTTGATGAGGTGGCCTCATTCTTCTAGCCCCTCATAGCCACCTTCCACTCCTATTTTGCTCCCTTCTTATTTAATCGAGTAGAGGTGGTGTGGATGGTTCTGATACATGGTATTCTTGCCATTCTTCTCTTGAAAATAAAAATAAAAAAGAGAAAAAAAAAGTATATATATCGGTTATGTGAGAAAAGAACTTCGGCCCCCGTCATGTCGACCAATTCTTCGAGGAAAGGTGGAAACACCCTCAAGAGTAGGGAAAAAAATGAAAATTGTTATGGGAGAAAAAGAAGCAATTCCTTGCTATAAAGGGCCTCGTTCTAAGGAAAGGTGGCAAATACCTTTGGATGGGAAGCTAGCTATGGAAAAGGTGGCAACACCTTGTAGTCCAGATCAATTGATTCTTCAATCGACCTTTCAGGATGTAGTTTCAAAGTCGCCTTCCTTGGTGTGTTGTATCTTGTAACTCCATCAGTGGATCTAACTCCTATAGCAACAGACAACATCTTTCACCTATAAATTGAAAGTTTCAAGCTGTTGGCTACCTCCCTGGATATGCCTCTTCATCAATTGATACAAGTTGACCTCATCAACTAGATGAAGCCGATCTTCATTGACCATCCCTTGAGTGACATGAGCTTTCATTGTAACTGAATGGGGATATGAGCTTTAGTTGCCCTCTATATTTATCAGACGAGTGTAAGTCATAGAGGGTGGGGTGAATGACCGGTCTTTGCCCTTTAAATCCAACTAAGAGGTGAAATGTGTGAATGGAGTATTGCACACATGGGCTGGGCCTATCAATGCATAAACCACAATCTATTCTTGTGCACGATACTATAAGGCTCATTGGCCTTCATTCTCGCATTGTATATACCAACACAAGGTGGGATACACTGCTACACCATCAATTGCATACAAGGCATACAACCTTTTCACAAGTGGTAGTGAGGATTATAGTAATGGTCACGAGGAACTTGGTTGCCCTCATGTATCTATCAATAGAGCGTGAGACAGAGGGAGGGTTGAGCATGATTGATTTCCCTTTTTGAGAGGTGAGGATTGAGGGATGTTAGGACAACTGACGTTAGGTACATTCTCATTTCCCTATTCGCACACGGGATGGACCTTTGCTATCACTATGCCCACATCACTATGTTCGGCACATTGCACTATAAGGTTCCCTGGCCTTCCTTCTTGCACCTATGCTAGCTAGGTTGGGATGCATTGATGCACCATCAACTATGTACACTGGCATACTCCTTCTGAACCATCCCTCTTGTTTATTTTTAAACTAGATGTGAGATATGGGTTTTAATCATTTTTCTCGAGTGAAGTGAGCTATGAGGCGAGTGCCTGATCTATCATCCTCCAATGAGTGATTGTTGTGATTGAGTGATGTATACCTCACCATAGATGGCTTACCAGATCTTCATCGACAACGCTACCTCCCTGGCTGTTGTTGTATAGTCCCTACCCTATCAAAAGCATAGTAAGGTGATTCGTGGCAGCTAATGTGGATGACTTCTACTCCCTAGTGCATGTTGCCCCACCGATAATGATCTACATCAACTAATTGAATAGACCAAGTGTTTCTAACTCTACCTCTTGCATTCATTTTTTGTATATGTCATGTTTTAAGTGTGGGGACGTATGGGTATGGGTCATGGTCAAGTGTTAGGCCCTTATTGATAAGTCAACTTGATTTATTCGCGTCTTAAGTGTGGGGATGCGTTTCTACGTGTCTTGGTTGCATACATTCATGAACATCCTATTAATTGATCCTTACATGATACCTTATTTTCTTTATGCCTAGTTGAGGTTCCTTCCTCATTTTCCCACCCTATTCTAACCCATTTTCATGGTCTTTTCTTGCCCTTTTGATTGTTTATCATTTTGCTTCTCCTCCATGTGAACATACTCTACATTCATTGAAATTGCAATTTGCCTCTACAGTCATGTTTATCCCTTTTAATTGGTGACTTTTTCTTTTTATGACTCTCAGTTCTGAGCCAGAGTTCCCAAGTTATTAATTTTTGACATATTTTAGGCTATTCAAACATGTTTTCATGTGAATGCCCCTTTTTTGCACCAAAACTGAAGTTTGATGTGATAGCCATGATCCTTCCCCTTTTTGGACACTTTTCCTTTGGATAGCTTATTTTTTCGATGCACGAATTGGTTGTTCTTAATTTTTGCATGTTTGCAGGTTAATTTATAAGTGATTTTATTGTTTTTTCCATATGAGCATGCTCTTTTCTTGTCAGAATGGCATTCAGTTTGGATAGCCTCAAGCTACCAGTCCCCCTAGATATGTTTTCTTTTTCCTCCCTTTCATTTCGACCTATAGATTTTCTATTCTTAATTTTTCATTGTGTTTCCTTACACATTTTATCCCTTTTTTCATGTGAATACACCTTTCTTCCATCGGAATCGCATTCTGACCTGATAGCCATGTTGACCACCATTCTTTGGATTTTTTTCTTTTTGTTACCCCTTCTTTTGAATTATGGATTGTTTGGAATTTTTTTTAAAAAAAAATTTTAGGTGTATTTTTATCATTTTTTCCATGAAAACCACCCATTTTCCATCGAAACCATGTTTCAACTAAATAGCCCTATCCAACTTGTCCACCCAAATATTTTTTCTTCTTGTTACATTCCATTCAGACTTTTCAAAATTTTTTAATTAATTTAGAATTATATTTTTTGGTTTTATTTTTCTATTTTTTCCATGCGAACAAATTCTACTCTTCGAAACTACATTTGGATATGAGAGGCCTATCCCTCCTTATTATAGACATTTTTCCTTCTTTTTGCCTTTTGTTTCAAACTAGTAGATTTTGTGAAATTAATTTTTGTATGATTTTTCATGGTTAGATTTTCATCTTTTTCCATGTGAACCCCCCTAATTGTTGTTGAATGCTTCAAACACATTGTTTTGCTCCTCCAGTTGCTTGCCTAGTTTTTCTTTTTATGACGTGTTCATTCGATGCCAGGATCCCTTCGAATTAAATTTTCCATCCAAATTTTGATTCCTCACCCCGTGTGTGTCACGTACATAGTCGATTTTCATCTCGAAACACGCGTCGAGCATTCGATGTATTAATTTTTTGGCCGCTCTGATTTTTGTTCCGCTCTCATTCGTTTTCGTCAATACAAATTTTTTACCCCTCGCCCGCGTTGATGTGCGGGACGGGGGGCACACTTTCTTTTTTAAAAATTACACACCATTTTTTAAAACAAAAGAGACAAACAAAACCCCATTTAAAGAAAAAAAACATTTCCTCAACTAAATTGTTCCGTTTTCCTCCTCCCCTCTCTTCCCTCCCTCTTTCTCTCTCCCCCCTCCCTGCGACTCCCACCCTTCCTCTCCCCCATCCTCCCATCCTCTTCTTTCTCTCCATCTCCTTCCTTTTGCTCCTCCTTCTCCTCCTTCCCCTTCCTTCTCCCTTCTTCCTCCCCTCCCACCACTTCTCCTTCTCTTCCTCCTCCTTCTCCTCCTCTTTCTTCCCCCCTCTATTTTCTCCTCCTCCTCCTCCTCTTTCTCCTCCCCCTCCTCTTCAGCCATCACCCTGTGTGGTTGTCATTGCCATCACTGCCCGTCCTGTGGATGCCTGACGCCGCCACCACCACCACCACCTCCTCCTCTTTCTTCCCTTTCTTCCCCCTCCCCTTTCTCCTACTTCTCCTCCTCTTTCTCCTCCCCCACCTCTTTAGCCGTCACCCTATGTGGGTGTCATTGCCAGCACCGCTTGCCTTGTGGATGGTTGGCGCTGCCACCACCTCCTCCTCCTCCTCTTTCTTCCCCCTCCCTTTCTCTTGCGTTTCCTCCTCTTTCTCATCCCCCTCCTCTTTAGCCGTCACCCAGTGAGGCTGTCGCTGCCAGCATCCCCCACCCTGCTGACACCGCTAGTGCCGCATGTTGTGCTCCCCAGCTGCCGTTGTTCGCCTCCTCCCTGGCCTGACATCCTCACCCTTTCCCCTTACGTCGACACCCTTACCCTTCCCCTCTTACACCCTTTTAGTATAAACAATTAAAACTTAAAAGTAAAAACAAAAAGAACCAAAACCAAACCAAACACATTCAAATAAAATTTAAAAATATTTAAAAAAACAAAAATAATACAAACAAAATGCATATGGGTTGTGGTATTTTTTGCTTATGCTGAAAAATTTTCAAGTTAGCTGAAGTGTAGTGTGGATTCAATCATGGTTATAATCCTTTTTCATTCTATTAGTTAATTTTTTGTGCATTTAGCTACATTTGCATTCACACCCCTCTCTAGGTACCCCATTCGTTTCCTTATTTTCTTTTTGCACCAAACATCACAATTAATTGCTAAAAACAAACCTGTTGACCACATTTTTCATGCGCATTCGCACTACACACACATATATTTAAATGAAATGAACCAGCCGTTCACGTAGCACGTGTTTCGTACGCTAAACACACATTTTTAATTTGTAATAAAATGAATCCACCATCACAAAGGCACGTGCTAAAAAGAAAGGACTACATACACATTAAATTTCTAAAAATGAACCTGCATTTAGAGACCCTGAGTTGAGAACGATGTCTAGGAAACGTTATAGCATCGTGAAACTTAATAATTTTTAATTAATGGTTAAAATATACTGCCATTTTCTTGCTAAAGGTTTATCAATTAATAAAACTCACCCATTGTTAATTAATTTTTAAAAATTTATACTCAGTTAAAATTTTCTTTTCCCTCACATTGCACAATTCCCCTTCTAAATGAAGTGTACATGGGGTGGGTGATGTGGTTGTCAGCCTTAGTCCATATTGATTCTCTTAGTCTGTTATGATTTGGTTATTAGTGTGTTGTGATTTGGTTTAGCCTAGTTTTTCTTCGTTGGTTATTTGATTGGACTCAGGGAGACGGTGTGACTTGATTATATTATATTTGGATTGCTTGATTATAGGGATATTGGGTGCCTATATATCTGCATAGCATGAAGCTTTCAATCGCATAAGTGGAAAGGTCATGCAGAATTTTTTCAGGATGTAGATTGCATGGGGCGGTCGGTCAATTGTGTCTATGTGAGTCATTTTTGTTGTTGATATTGTATCTGTTGTTATTATGCAGTTTTGCAAGCATTCCTTGTGATTGTTTGTTTGTGTGTGGCGTGTGTGCTCCATCTGAATGGCCTCTCATACTCCTCTCCCGGTCTAGTATGTTCCATTGGTTTCTCATGATTATTTGCAATTACTGGAATTAGACGTTATTGCTAAGGCCAGGTTATCCAAATTTGTGGCTCTTACATTGCCACTTGTTCCTAATGATCCTGACATGTGTGATCAATTCTTAACTTCTTATAACAGGACGTCTTTCTCTGTTAGTAACACATTTATCCTCATAACACCTAAGAGCCCGGGCAAAGCTCTTTCTTTACCCTAATGTGGGGAATCTTTTCCTAATGCCCATCAACTTTTCTCAAATGAGGACATTTTGAAGATTTTGTAGAAGTAGACCACATATATTTTGGATCCTAAGCAGGTCATTATTACTTTACGAGTTAGTGTCTCTAAGATTTCTAACCCTTTCTGGAAACAATTGTGCTAGTTCCTTCAGGATAGGTTCATGCTTGCCAAAACCCCTTCTAATTATCTTTTGAAGGAATTGTTTACACCTTCTGGTGTTGAAGGGTATCACTATTGATTGGACATCATATCTCCTTGCTAAAATGGATTAGCATTTTATCTGAGTCATGAGGGGTAATGTGACTAATGTCACATTTGGTTCCTACATTTATGTTTTCTTAGCATGTACTGCTCCTGCAAAAGAAGGACATTCCCCCACTACGAATTGATCCTCTAGTGATTCCTCCTCCTACTAAAGATCTTGATGTTATTATTGCATATAATGATCCTCCTCCTTTGGTCATTTAGAGGAAATGTCTTAAAGCGAGTGGTTGAGTTAGTACCAGTTTCCACTCCTTCAGTTTCAATTCATGTCCAATCTTATAGTCCGCTGCCTGCTTCCCTTACAACACCCTGTTAAGAAACATGGATCTTGAACTCAGTTTAGCTATGGAGGCTTGAACTCGTAAGCAAGAGACATGAAGAAGACTGATGATTAGATACAAACTTTTACTCAAGTGAATTAGGTTCCAAGATAGATTAGCTTGGACTCATAAACACAATCTTCAGTGAATAGAGTTACAGATTCTAAGTACAAAGTACAATAGCATTCGTTCAAAAAAGGTGAACCAAGTACATGCTTTTATAGCTTTCCAACTTCTCCACTGTCCTCACTGTGCATATGGGATTCAGGATAGCTCTTCTTGGAGCCTACATCATTTGTCTATTTCTCAACACCCCCCCTCAAATGATGAGTCCCTACACTTGCTGGCTTTTGCCCCCCCTTCATGATAACATGGCCCGGAAGACTAGCTCATAGGCAGCCTAGTCAAGTTAAAGCTTGAGACTTTACATCTTGGCAAGGGTTGTACAAATCAAATCCACTAAGGAAAAGACATATGAAAGATACAATGAAAGTTCTTCAAAACAATCTGTCAGAGTTGTTGATGGTAGCGGAAGCATATTCTTTTTCTTCTCTTTCTTCCATGTATTGGTTCTGGTGATGATCACTTTGCAATTGTTGGGCTCTCTTCTTGTGGAAACATTCACTGGCTACATGGCCAGTCTTACCACAATAGTGACATGTCATCCGATCCTTGTTGTTGTTGTTGATGAATCCTCGACCTCTTCCTTTAGGTCCAGCAGCTCCTCTAGTGTATAAGAGGTTTTCCCTTGGGCTAGTTTCTTTTACATCTTTGCTTTTAAACTCGCTTTCTTCATCAAGCAGTGAGTGCTCAATATCTTTGAGTGAGAGACTCGGAACATTACTTAGAGTGGACACAAGGTTCTCATATGGATCCTTGTTTACAAGCAGTACGACTATTGCTTCATCTTTCTCAATATTCTTTTTAAGAGATGCAAACTGAGTTTTTAAACTCTTAAACTTATTAATATGTATGGTCATAGAAGCACTGTCTTTGATATCCAGTTTATAAAACTGCATGAGAAGTTTTACCTTTGAATTCTTTGCTTGAGTACCAAACATTCTATCAAGTTCCTCCCAGGCGGTTATAGCATTTCTAATGCCAGATATATGATGTAGCACATCATCACTTAATCCCCAGGCAATGATACCTAGTGCCTTATTATTCATCTTCTTCCATTCTTTGGATTTGAACTGGTCTTCTTCAACGAACCCGTCTTCATCATCTTCCTTCTTGTTATCTGCATCATCTTCAAACAAGTCCCACAAGTCTTTCCGCATAAGATGGTACATGGTCTTCTCCTTTCAAGCATGGAAGCCTTCACCATTAAATTTTGCTATATGTTCTACTTCAGTCATCTTAGTAGGAGGTCTTACCACGAGAACTCTCGGGCAGTGTCTATCCCTTTACAAGAAGATTGAAATTTACAAGTGATTTGATAATTTTAAAACCATTACATAACTTGAGAATGTTCTTCGAAATTGGAATCGAAAGATGAGTTACTCTTGAGTAACTGAAATATTCAAGTGCCAAGAAGCACTATTTGAGTATCAATAGATACTATATCTTTGAAGATCTTGATATTTTGCTCAATGTTGCTAGGTAATCCTTGAACTTCCCTGGATCCTTCTAGATCTGTAGTAGGCTTCAGAGATAATTTCAGAGTGATCAAGGTCACTATTGATGATGCCAATAAGAAAAAGATAAGGTTGCCAAGCTTTCTAAGTTCTTGGCTATGGCTTCCACTGTTTAGGGTTTCAGACAGCCCTGGTTTTTTTGCTGTAGTAGGAGCTTGGCATAGCCATTCGAGCTGAAAATTGGATGGGGGATAGCCTATAGTATAGGCTTTAAATGCCCCATACAAGCAGGGCGATCACAGCCTCTAGACGTCGCGCAGGCTGTACGACTGCCACAGGGCGCAGCAGAGACAGTGAAGGCCGATTTCCGTAATGCTGGGCTCTGCGATGGACAATGTCGTGCTCTGATGCGATAGGGAGCTGCGTTGGGAGCAGAGGAAGAGTTTCTCAGTAGAGACCTTAAGCTGAGATTGCCTGTATGATGAGATCTGAGAGCTCCACTGAGGATAGGTACAATCTGGCTATGGTGGCCAAGAAGAAGTGTGTGAAGATAGAGTAGGAGATGAACTCAACCAGTTGTCCTGAGCTGGGGTTGAGCTATGATAAGCTAGAGAAGTTGGAGAAAGGGCTAAACTGAGCTCACCATAGCTCTGATACCATGTTAAGAAACATGGATCTTGAGCTCAGTTTAGCTATGGAGGCTTGAACTCGTAAGCAAGAGACATGAAGAAGACTGATGATTAGATACAAACTTTTACTCAAGTGAATTAGGTTCCAAGATAGATTAGCTTGGACTCATAAACACAATCTTCAGTGAATAGAGTTACAGATTCTAAGTACAAAGTACAATAGCATTCGTTCAAAAAAGGTGAACCAAGTACATGCTTTTATAGCTTTCCAACTTCTCCACTGTCCTCACTATGCATATGGGATTCAGGATAGCTCTTCTTGGAGCCTACATCATTTGTATATTTCTCAACACACCCAATCTTTTCGGAGCACATAGAGATGGTACTCTGGATATTTTAATTCCTTCTGTGCAATGTGTGGTGACAAATGCAATTCCATATCTATGCAAAGACATTCAAAGCTCTGTTGAACTCTTAGTTATCGCTTGTATTCAGTAAATCTATTCTTCTTTTTATGAGGATTTACAACAATCCAAGGAGGAGTTGAACAAGGCTAATACTGAGCTAGCCTCTGCTTACAGAAAAAATTTCTGACCTCTGTATACAGATGGAGCAATAGACTAAGGTCATTGATGCCCAAAGAGTAGAGATGTCTACTTTGCAAGCTCAATTGGTAGATACCAAATCTAAAGTAGTTACTATGAGTGACTGAGAAGAGGGATAGGTTGTTGAAGGAAGCCCGAGAGCTTAAAGCTTTGATATCTATGCAAAGAGAAGAGCTCAAATAAGCTAATACTATCATAGACCAGAATAATACTCAAATTCAACAACTTAAGGGACAATTGGCTCAGTCCTGTTCTACTTCACAGAGTCTTGATGTGCAGTCAATTATTTCCTTTATGCCATGTAGATTTAGATGTTCTTCAAAGAAATGCGATATTATGTCCTTTATTCCAAGCCAAGGTGGAAAGGCTTCAATCAAGAATGGACTTTTTTGAGTAGTTCTAAGAATTTGTTCCTCCAAATCACTCATTCTTTGTGCATTATCAGTAACATAAGCTGGCATTTTATATTAAACTTTTCACGATGGATTTATCTCCTCCAGAGGATAGCTGGAATGGAGCTTGGTCTTCTAATTTATTGATTGATATTGGTTTTTGAAGATTCAGTGACTCCAGATACCATGCTTATGTTATACATGTACTTGGGGGGTGACTTGTTGATCCTTGATGATGAAGATTTGTCTTGATATGTTGGAGATGTGGTATTGCTAGTTGTTTTATATGTCAGATATTTAGAGTTGCAGATAGATTAGATTTTCCATACATATTCTTCCAAAGTGGTTGAGTGCCTTGAAACTTCTTGGCATACAATGATTGATTCTATGATTCTGAATCAATATCAAAACAAAGCCTCTACTCATGTGCAAAACACTAACCAACTAAGGATGGATCTCTTAGCCCACCTTTCCAAATAATCTCCATTTGATTCATCTTTCTTTGATGCCTATCATCACATATCTGTGCTAGGACCATAAGTGCCTTGTTTATCTTGTTATTATCAACAACAAATGGCCCATAGATATGAAGCCTACCTTTTTATGTATCAATTTACTCCACAAATTATTCTACCCCTTCTTTTTCAACCCTAAGATGCCCCCAAATCCCTATTTTCACATGATATTCTTTTATTGAAGATCATGTTTTTTTCTCTCATCCTTTTTGTACTTCCCTATCCACATCTATTTTTCTACTTTTTCAGCATTCACTCTCTCTCGCTTATCCATTCACTCTCTCTTGCTTACCCATTCGTCCTTTTATGATTTTGCTTATCCATGCCTTCACTCTCTCTTGCTTGTTCCTCTTCCATCTCCCACCACTTTTATTCCTTAACCCCCTCAGTTGGTTAGTGGTTACATAGACAGTGATCTTAAAATTCCTAAACATTAAGAATGGAGTTCAATAGATTCTCTCACAATCCCTCAAATAAATTGGCCATTGATTCCAAGGGAATGGATAATTGCTAGCCAAGCTTTTCATAATTATCTACACTTTGCTCAAAAGTAGTCTCAGTCTTCAAATCCTTCAATGAGACTAACTACTCACTTTGCTTGGTATCTTGCCTACATGCACCGGCATTCGCATAATGATCAGAAGTCAATCTCGAAGTTGTGTATGAATGTGAATGTGGATATTGATCCCCACCAATTGGATATTTTATACTTTCATGCCCTTTGCTTGCCTAGCCAGTATCTTGCATTGGTGGAGAGGATGTGTTGCTTACAATTCTCCAAAATCCTCCCAAGGCTTTTGTAGATGACTCTTTTTGAGATAGTTATTTTGTATTTAGTGTCTGTATTATATGTATAATTTGTATGATGGGACATGATTGGATATTCAAATTGTTAGAGGAAATACATTTTTGAAGATTCATGATTCTATTTGATGGATGAAATCTATGTGATGATTTCCATTCAAAGTGGATCATTATTTTGTGTTTTCTTATTCTATTGATGAAGAATATGAAGAATGTGTTGAAGTTTTGTTGTGATAAATCCATGGGAGAATTGTTATATGATGTTGCGTGAAGATTTGAGAAGATTGGTGTTGTTTTTCCTATTGTGGTTGATTAAATTATGAAGAACATGCTTGTTAATGATACAAGATAGATTTTCTTATAGTAGATTTTCCATTTTCTTTGTGTTCCTCTTTGGACTCTACATGTGTAATGGGATAAGCTGTATCATCCCATGTCTCCATGTAGCTTGAAGACTCTAGACTACACATCTCTTTAAACCACTCTCCATGAGAAGTCATGTGATTAGAGGCACCTAGAGTTTACATACAATACATCATTCTTTGATGAGCCATCAATAGTCATAATATTCATAAAGTGCTGCATAACAAACAATGTTAACTTCTATCATCAATGTTTGTGCTACTACTGGATGCATAATTTCCTTGTTGCTTTTTTCCATTTCTAATTTTAGCTTCCTTTTTGAAGCAAATTTTAAAAATGTGGCATTTTTTACCACAATGCCAACACTCCCTGCTATCTATCAGTAGAATTTTGTTGCCCATTAGAATAATCTGCAACTTGGCCTCTTTGACATCCCCTTCCTCAGGACTATCCTCCTTCATTTATACTGTGCATCATAACTTTGGCCATGGCCACCACCTTGGCCTCTACCACGACATCTACCTCTCCTAGTAGAGTAAAACACTTGTTTAGACTTGTTCTTACTTTGAGAAGAAGAGGAATCTAAGCCAAGGTTCTTCTTCTCAAGTATCAACATTGAAATCGACTCTACAAATCAAAAATATTATCCCTCATATTCATAGATGACTTGAAGCTCTTGTATTCTTCTCCAAGTCCATCCAAGCATGCACACACAACATCATCATCATCAACTACCACATTGAGGGTGTAGAAATTACACAATGGAGTGGATGAGCAAGGAGTAGAGAATACACAAAGTAAATATGAGATGAACAAAAACTTCTTTAAAAACGAACTGATACAAAGATGGCTTTGTGGCTTGTAATCCACAGATTGTCTAGGGTTTGGACAATTTGGGGAGATATGTCCCTTTTCTCCACACCTATAACATTCCAACTCTGATCTCTGACCACCCCCAGACTGTCGGCCTTTGTAACTTTGAGAGGGAAACCTCCTTGGACCAAAATTAGGACCAAATTCCCTAGGCTTTGGTCCAATATCCTGTGTTGTCATTTTGGATTCTAGCAAGTTGAATCTTGCATTTTCATCCTTCTGTCTTCGTTCGTGCATCTCTTTCAGAGAGCAAATATCCTCTGTATGGTTCTTCCGCAAACAATAAGAACAAAAGGCCCCAGGAATGGTTGGTTTTTGGGTACATTCAATGGCTAGATGTCCCGCTTGATGACACTTTCCGCACCATGTATTAGAGCGCATCACATCTCTTCCAGCTCCCACAGGAGTGGATATATTGGTGGTATTTACCTTCAGTGTCTGTAGCTGCTCTGTAATCACATCCAGAAGCTCTTTCTTGATACTTGCAACTAAGTTGGATAAGTAGTCCTTCAGATTTTCACCTCCTGAAGTACTTGTAGTAGGGTTTTGGGAAGCTTCTGTAATTACTGCATACATTGGTTGGGTTGATCTAGAAGGTCCTCTGTTCTGGTTCTGATCCAGAGCTCCTGTTGAGACTTGGGGTTGTTGATTCCAGTTGGTAGGGTTCCACTGTTGTTGAGTCGCCATTTGAGGAATTGTTTGAGGCCACTGTTGTTGTGGTTGAACCATCATTTGAGGCATTGTCATTTGTGGTGACCACAATGGATTAGGTGCATTATATTGCGGCACTGTTTGCATCTGGAGATAGGAGTAGGGAACTGTCCCTCGGACTGCATTTGGTGGGTATACCATTCCTGGCATGGGAGGAGGTAAAACTCCTCTTCCTGGAGTCATTGACGGCCTTGCTTCAACTTCGTCATACAATCTTGCACCTTCCACTGCAGCTTGCAGATTAACTGGTCTTCTCAATTCCACGAACTTGCAAACTTCTTGTTGTAGGCCTCTAAGAAATACTCCTTTCGGAATTTCTTCGTCCAAATGATGGTTAGTCCATCTCTTCAGGATGGATTCCATTCGCGAGACGTAAGCTTCTACTCTTTCTCCATAGGACTGACTTAGGTTCATGAACTCCTCTCACATCCGCTATTCGAAATCTTCACACCTAAATTTAGTGAGGAAGGCCAACTTCAGGTCGTCCCATGTGCCAAAAGTTCATGTTGCTTGTCTCTCATACCACTGAAACGCTGCGCCCTTGAAAGTGGCGGGGAATATCGCTAACCAATGCTCAGGGGTTCTGGCATTGTTAGCCACACATGCTACCATGAATTCTGCTACATGAAGATCAGGGTCTTCATTGTACTCTCCCTTAAAAACTGACAATGGGACTACATTTGCTGGCCTGTCATCAATATTTCTAGGACGAATCTAACTAGGAAGGGGACCTTGTGTCGCCATGGGGACTTCTGTAAAGAGTGCTTTTAGGGCGTCAAAGGAGGCTTCTACTGCAAGCTCGTTCTCAGCTTTGATTTTTGCCTTCTCTCTTCTCACGTACATCTGGACTCATTCTAATGTTTGCCTCTTGATTGCGCCATTCATCAGGGGGTTGGCTCCAACCAATTGGTCTGTACTCAAAAGGATAGAATCAAAGAGGGCTTCAGTCTACAAGGGATTCTTTGGCCAACATCTCTTTTACTTCCCTCTTTTCAACATCTCTAAATTCAGCTTTCAAACCACTACAGAGGGGAAAATATTCAATTTTGAAAGTATCAAAACTCATTCTTCTTAGGATCGTTGTTGTGTCATTATAATAATGCCAGCTTCTGAGGGTTTCAACAGTGTATGTTGTGAAAAACACTCTGTCTACCAACTTCCAGTGGGTTGCTAATTGGACAAACAGAAGATTGTCAATGCACCAAGCATCCCACGTATCTTGCTGTTGAGCATCCACGAACAAATTCCAACTCTTTTCCTTCTTGTTTTCGTGAACCTCCACAGACCACGACTCCTGAAGCTTCTTTACAATCTCCTACTTGATGATGTCTAGAAACTTCTCAATGAATGCCAAATCTTCCATGGATGGTCATTCTCTCTGTTTCTGCTCTTCAGTTTGTTCCCAAACAGTTTGCCACCAAGATGCAAGTTTCTGCTGCTTCAATAGGAAGAGGAAACAGTCCACCACATAGAGCATGCATCATGATGGTGATATGTTTCTGCCATTGTGAGATGAACTTCCTGTGAAAAGTGGATTTGATAATGAGAATCTCCAACTCTTCAGTGGAAGAAGGAACTTTGCAAGCATCCATTGATTTTTTCTCTTCTTGGCAATGCCATTTCCTTCATTTTCAGTCTCTTCTGATGCTTGTTGATGGCAAGTTTTCCCGGCTACGCACCAAAAACATGGAGCCCCAAGAGGAACACCAAGAAAAAGGGGATTATACTGCAAGAAAATCTATATTGTAACATCAAAAAGCTTTTATTTCATTCTTTTGATGACCAAAACAAAGGAAACAACAAATCTTCACGCAGCATCATAGTAGATATCTCCCACGGATTTGATAGAATCAACCATAATCTTCAACATCTTCATAGAATCCACCAATAGAATAAGGAACACAAAAGAATATACCATCTTTGAATGGAATCAATCACATAGTATTCATCTTCAATGACTTCATAGTTTTCTCTCTCAATCTCTCATATACAGTTACACTGTTTTGATAGAATTGGCTATCTCTGGCTCTCTCTGGCTCTCTCTGGCTCTCTCTCTCTCTCTCTCTCTCTCTCTCATCAATAGTACATCATATCCTCACTACAATATTCTCATAATAACTCTCAATAATCCTTCTTAGGTCGTAGATGCACCTTCGAAGAGGTATGTCTAATATGAAGAGGCACCAGAGCCACTACAGTGTCCCTTCACAGCTCACTACTGTCACTGTCACTCCAGTCTTCTCTTCAGTCTTCAGTAGCTGCTTCTTCCATTTGTTTTAGATTTTTTGAACTTAGATTCATCCTTTCCAAAAGTTAGAAAACTTTTCCAAATTCACACATACATTCTATAGAACACTTACAGAAGATCTACAGAACAGTACAGTACAGTACCAGAGCAGCTATAGAATAGTTACAGAGCAAAGACAGAGCAGAGACAGAGGCTCTACAGAAGGTCTACAGAGGGTTACAGAAGGTCATCAGAACCTCATAACTCATACTAAAACCATTCTAAACTATAAAAAAACTATTCAATAAACTTTCAAAAGATCTCAGTCTTCATCAATCATCAATCCATGCTTCATATAGAAGAAAATCAGAACAAAACAAAAGCTATACAGAACCAATCAGAACCTATCAGAACATCACTGAGCTTCATATCTCTACTAAGAATCATCATGATCTTCCAAAACATAATCAATATCATCCAAAACACTCTCAAACACTTCCTTTATCAACCATACATCACTCTAAATCCATCAAAAATCAATCATTCAGTCCTCAAAAACAACAAAAATAAGTAAAAAATTCAGTCTTTTTTCACTCTCAACACGATACAAGAGATTCTTATCCATTGATTGCTTGCTTACTTTTGTGCTCCAATGCCTTCACCTTAGCCTTCAATCTATGAGAGTGAATAATGGAAGAGGAATGTGAACACAGAGAGAGAGAGAGAGAGAGAGAGAGAGAGAGAGAGAGAGAGAGAGAGAGAGAGAGAGAGAGAGAGAGAGAGAGAGAGAGAGAGAGAGAGAGAGAGAGAGAGAGAGAGAGAGAGAGAGAGAGAGAGAGAGAGAGAGAGAGAGCAGAAGATGAAGGAAGAATACTACACTGATTGAAGAAGAATATCGATACAATGATGATGGATTGAACAGTCCTTGCATGTAGCCCAAAGCGTTTGTGAGGGCACCATATCAAGCTGATGATGATGGCAATACCAATCATAGAGAGTTAGTGTGTGTACCTGCAAAGGAAAGACCAAAGATTGAAGAGTGTGTATATGCCAAGTGGGGGGGCTGGCTATAAATAGCTATAGTGACTGACCTGCACTAAGCGAGACCATAAATCCTAGTTGATTAGTAACAAATATTGGTCACTGAAAAATAAAATGCCATAAAAATAGGGGTGGCCTGATAGGTATAGACAGATTGTGGAAAGTAGGAACTAGCCTAGGAATGCACATAAGAAGCCGACAAATAAAGAAAATGCACCTAAACTACCAAAGCTCCTATGTCTCTATCAGATTCTGATAGGAGCTCACAATCATGAGATGATAGATTGACATAACTAACATTGGCAAGATAACATCCCCTCTCAAATCTTGGGAGTGTTTGAAGACCCAACAACCTCATGTGATGAAGTAGAGAAGCCTTCGGCAAAGGCTTCAGGAAAAGATTTGCCGCATTGTCCTCTATGGGACAATATGCCACTACTAACTCGGAATCTAGGATCTGCTCTTGAACATAGCAATATAGAACCTCAATGTGTCTCATGTGAGCATGAAACACATGATTTGTTGCTAGAGCTAGAGCACTTTGGTTGTCCACACGTCGCTCCGTAGGTTGTCAAGCTAAGGAAAGCCAATCTTTGCCAACATGAGATGAAGCCAAACCGCCTCCATAGCTGTAGAACACAAGGCACGATACTCTGCGGTTGTAGAAGTACCCAGTTAGAATCATGCCAACTAGAGAGAGTAACCCCCTCTCCATGCATGATCCCATAGGATTGAGTCCCCTATAAATAAGGAAGAACATGTAAGAACACTCTCCAATTCTCCTAAGTGGGAGTCTTTATGAAAGAAGACAACAATGCCACAACAAAAGAAATATCTAGTTCAATTTGAATAAGCAAGATGAGGGAGTCAACAAGACACCTATAATGAGTGGCATCTGTAAGGGGAGCTTCAGCTGCTAAAAGCTTGGACTTTGGGTCCATGGGGGCAAGAAATAGTGTGAGAAGTGGCCATACCAAACTCCAAGAGAAGCTCAGAAGTGTACTTGTGATGTGAAATAAAAATGCCATGTGCATCTGATAGATCTCCAAGCCAAGGAAGAAATGTAGGATCCTAAGATTTGCCATGTCAAACTCTTATCACAAAATCTTCCAAGTATGATCAACCTCTTGAGTAGAGCTCATAGTAATAATAAGATCATTGACATACAATATGAGCAAAACATACCTATCACCCTCGACCTTGAAGTATAGGTTGGGGTCATGAGCTGATTGATGGAAGCCACTCTATAGAAAGAATTGATCAATTCTCTAGTACCAAGCACAAGGAACCTACCTCAAGCCATAGAGGGCCTTCTGCAATTTGTAGACATGGTCCTCATTCCCCTATATAAGAAATCTGGGAGGCTCTAAAACATAAATCTCTTCCTCAAGGATACCATTCAAGAAGGCAGACTTGACATCCATATGGTAAATAGGCCATTGGTGGAGGGTTGCAAGAGCCAAAATAAGCCAAATAGTAGAGATCCTAGCTATAGGTGCAAAAGTCTCAAAATAGTCCAAACCTGCCCTTTGAGTAAAACCATTGACAATAAGCATAGCTCTGTGCTTGTCCAAGGAGCCATCTATAAGGTACTTGGTCTTATAGACCCACTTCACATCTATCACCTTCCACTTATGGGGGCACAATAACCAATTCCCAAGTCTAATTATGCTCGATAGAATGGAGCTCCTCCTACATGGCATGACATCAAATATCTTGTGAAAGAGCCTCCTCAATGGTGACGAGGAATGGATGTATGCAAAGAGGAAACCTAGAAGGAAGGAGAGGAACTGAGGGTGTGGGAGGGTTAGTCGATGATGAAGAATCACCTAGAATAGAACCATCAATAGGTTCCTTGGAGGCCGAAGCCTTATCAAAGATCACATCCTTGCTCACCTCAACCTTTTGTGTCTTCGGGTCATAGAGTCAATAGCCCTTCATATAATGCTATAGTAGGACAAAGATAAGCTTCATGGACTTCAAGTCAAGCTTTGTCTTCCCTTTCTTCTTATCCACATGGACAAATGTATCACATCCAAAGATACGAAAGTGAGACATACAAGGCTTTTGACCAAAGAAAGCCTTGTAGGGATTCATATCCTATAACACAAAAGTCGGGGAATGGTTGCAGATGTGAATTGTAGTAGCCACTGACTCACCCCAAAGGGAATGAGGAAGACCCCAATGCTCTAACATCAATCATGCCTATCTCTACCATGGTCCAATTCACATGCTCCACCACACCATTGTTTGAAGGTGTGTTCGGATGGGTATAGTCCACCCGAACGCTGTGATCCTTGTGAAATTGAGAAAAAAGTTAGAAGTAAACTCTCCACCATGATCTGCTCGTACACCATAAGCTTTGGAAGTAGTTTGTGTCTCCACAAATACCTTCCACCACAAAAATAGGAGTATGCCTTACTCTTGTACTCCAAAAATAAGGCCACACATAATGATTGAAGTCGTTGATAATCAGCATCAAATACTTGGCCTTCCCAAGGGAGGCTATGCCCAAAGGGTTGCAAAGGTTAGTGTGAACTAGCTTAAGTGGGATAGAAGCCCTCCTAGTGGCAACTTGGGGGTGTGGCTATCTATGTTGCTTGCCTCTCAAATAGCTAGTGCACAAAGTGTGAATAGGAAGGAAGTCATGAAGTCCCTCCACCATCTTTTGAGAAGCCCTATAGCATCAAAATTGAGATGACCATAATGAGAATGCCAAAGTAGCCCAAGCTCATGGGAAGACCTTATGACTAAGGCTATGAGCATGTAAAGCCCACCCTCCTTGGATCTTGTCCAAAGAATGGCACATGTAGAAACATCCTCCATTATCACCACATCCTGTGTAAATACCACACATGTACTAAGCCATGTAAGACCATGAATAGACTATAGGTTAAAACCTAAACTTGGTACATAGAGAAAATTTGCATAAAGAAGATTTCTTGTTTGGCAATAAAGGAATAGTCCCCACTCCTTGAATGGGAACAATAGAGTTGTCACCAATGGTGATTATGCCCCCCTCTGGTACTCAAATCTTGAACCAATCTTATCTATAGATCATGTGAGAAGAGGCCCTACTCTATCAATGAGCCAAGGCTTCATTTGAGCAAAAGAAGCAAGAGTTCTATCCCCCTCAACAAATAGATGCACAAAGATGGACTCTATTGTTACCAAGGCAACCTTCATATTCTTCAAATCCTTCTCCTTTGGCTTCAAATGGGGCTACTTTTGCTAGCACTTCTCATGAGGATGAGTGCCCTTCTCACAATGCGGGAACTTGGGGCTTCTTCTCCTTCTTCTCATCCTCCTTGTCCTTCTGCTTCTTGTCCTTGACCTGTGCCTTCTTCTTCTTCCCTCCACCTATACCTATAGTAACTGCCTTAGTGGAGCTAGAACCATTGGCCCCAACCTCTCTGAGTCACTCATCCTACTCCAAGAAAAGTGGTGAAAGCTCCTCCCATAAGAATGTCTTGTAGATCCTTAATGTTATAAGGCTAGTGTAGAAGACATCAAATTGAGAAGATGGCAGTGAGTCAAAAGGATCATAGCCATGACTTTAGAGGATATCATCTAACCAAGAGAGGCAAGATCACCTCTCATGTCCTCCATCATCGTGGTGTGATCCTTCATAGAGGAGGAATCATTAAGACTAAGCATTTGCAACTTTTTATCAAGGAAAATATTATGGGTTAACATATTGTGCTGATACAAATATGCAAACTTCTTCCACACTTCCACCATGGTCTCCAACCTGCAAACATGCACAAGGATAGAATCCTGTTGTCACTAAGTTTATTGCTTATTGCACATTCTCTATTTATTAAATTTATGCCAATAAATTGACGACTCACTTTTCTTTAAGTGTCGATGATGATCTAGCATGGCCATGAGACCATTTAGAGACTAGTATTCCTAGTGCATCACTTAATGGGGCGATCAGAGCACTGTGGACATGGATATCTAGTACATGTGATACAAGTTATGAAGGGGGAAGGAAGTGTCTACCAAGTGTAAGAGTGTACACAAGAACTAAGGAGCTACAAGATGGATTGAGTTCTAAGAAGAGGAAGTGCATTAGCATTGTGTATATGTATTTATGTGTGCATCCGGGGATGCCTGGGAACGTTTACTTGTGTGTAATGAGCATTGCATTCATTTGGGGTCATTCTCTCCCTTACAAGTCAAGGATTAAGGTCTTTTCTCTCTTAATGAATTAAGGAGAGAAGTAATTCTTTCACTAAGAAAGACGAGAGAGGTAATTCTCTCACTAAGAAAGACGAGAGATGTTATCCTTTGGAGTGAGGAGAGAAGTGATTTTCTCTTTCTAAGGGCTAAGATGACACAAGCTTTTGTGTGGAAGTCAATCTTAAGGTTGAGGCCCAAGGCAATCTAATGAACTTTCATTATCTATGGCTCAAGGTGGTTGCATGGACCATAAGTTAAGAATAGAGTTTAAAAAGCTGTAAAAAAAAAAGACATGGTGAATCCATTTTTAAAATATCTCATGATAAAAAGCCGATCTCTAAAAATGACCGATGAGGGTTATCAAAAACGGTAAGATCTACAACTTTTGTGTTGGAAGGTTTTCCATTTGAGCAACGCACAGAGAGATATTCCAAAATTTGTACTGCAGAGTAGGTCTTAGAATAGCCACATCTTGCACAAAGGATCAACCTTTCCAATCTTGGCACTCAAGTCTCTCTCCAAGAAGAGAAGATCTTGGAGCCTATAAAAGGGAGGCTCTCCTTGGGCGTGGAGGAGGTGAAGGAAGCATCACTTTGCATTCATGTAAGAGGAGGAGAGAAGGCAGTTTGGGTCTCACAAAGTGCTGCAGAAGCTCTATTGAAAATCAAGCACCAAGAAGAGAGTCCTACACATATTGTGTAGGAGAGAACAAGAGAAATCAAGAAGATCAAAGGAGCCAACTTCCAAGTTGTGCAAGGATCCGTGTAAGTTCAAGCTCGCCAACCCTTGAGTTGTGCAAGTGCTGCAGAAGCTCTACTGAAAATCAAGTACCAAGAAGAGAGCCCTACACATATTGTATAGGAGAGAACAAGAGAAATCAAGAAGATCAAAGGAGCCAACTTTCGAGTTGTGTAAGGATTTGTGTAAGTTCAAGCTTGCCAACCCTTGAGTTATGCAAGTGCTGCGGAAGCTCTGCTGAAATCAAGCTCCAAGAGGAAATCCCTACACATATTATGTAGGAGAGAGAGAGAGACTTAAGAAGGATCAAAAGGTGTCAACTTCCAAGTTATGCAAGTGTTAGTCGGTTGTATACTGTGCAAGGAACTGTGATCTTGTTTCCAAGATCTACAAGATAAGAATTGGTTTATGTGTAACGGAGGAGCTTACTCCTTGTCAATAATATAACTCCACAAGGGGGGGGGGATTGGCCCATCTTCCGTTCCTAGTGTGTTATCAATCTCTCTCTCTCTCTCTCTCTCTCTCTCTAAATCTTTCTTTTATCTCCTCTGTTCTCTCTCTGCACCAGCATAATATTCGCCCTATATCTTTTAAGTATATAAGAAGGTTGAGCGTGTATCTCGGATCTTATAACACCTGCAAACTCATAAAGCAAAAGGATCAGGCTTAAGAGTTGAGTTGATCCCACAAGGTTGTGTAGTCCATAGAAGTCCCATCTATTGGATCCATGGGGGATGGAATCTGAAATAAGAGCCCAAAGATTGACTTGCTACTCAATGTTCATTGGGAAGACAATGAGATTATCACTGTGATTGGCCTCTATGAAGTTTTAATAAATATGTATTTGAGCAGGATGAATGAGGATTTCTTAGTGACATCCAACCTTGTAAACCATGTGCATCCCTTCTCTTCGAGGCGCAGTCCAAAGAATTATGCCTTTTTGTGTTGCCCATGAGGTTATTCACCTCATAAACTTGTTCGAGCTATTCAACAAAGCTATATGGGTCATCCCTAGCTCAACACTTATAGTTGCTTGGCCACTAACATAATTTTAGCTTTGTCTTCAACTTGCAAACATGCACAAGGATAGAATCCTGCAAACTCATAAAGAGAAAGGATCAAGCTTGAGAGTTGAGCCGATCCCACAAGGTTGCGCAGTCCATAAAAGTCCCATCTATTGGATCCTCCATAGGACGGACGGAATTCGAAACAAGAACCCAAAGATCGTTTGTTGCTCACTGTTCATTTGGAAGACAATGAGATTATCATTGTGATTGGTCTCTATGAAGTTTTGATAAATATGTATTTGAGTAGGATAAATGAGGATTTTCCCATCATGACATCCAACCTTGTAAACTGTGTTTATCCCTTTGACGGCACAGTCCAAATACTTATGCCTTTTTGTGTTGCCCATGAGGTTATTCACCTCACAAACTTGTTCGAGCTATTCAACAAAGCTATAAGGGTCATCCCTAGATCAATACTTACCTAGTTGTTTGTCCACTAACATAATTTAGCTTGGTCTTTACTTCTAAGCATAGTTCCCATTCTTCCTATTAAGTGTCTAAGCTATGTATGTGCCTACTTATAGCATATTAGTGTGGTAAAATAGGCATTTTTGCACTAAATATGATAACAAATCTTGTGAGGATCCTATGGCTTTGGTGTTCAATAGCATTCCTTGAATACTATCCTTTTTCACTTGCATGGTTGTGAGTTATTGCTTATATAATTGTTGATATGAAGGTAATTAATTTAGTATGTTAAGTTCCTTGCCCTTAGAGTTTCATAAGTTTTTGTCCCATAGTTTTGGGGGTGTCAAAGTCAATACTATTACATCCCTTAGTCTATATAGAATACATAATAGGATTGCATTGTTGCCATAGGCCTCGTAGCAAATTTCCCTACTACTTTAGAAAATGAACATAGGAATCAAGAGTACAATGATAGGATATGAGAAAAAAATTACATGATATTTATGATAAAATTAAAGAGACTGTAGACGAAGAATACATACTACAAAATGTGATTAGCAAATCATAGAGAATGACACCCTTTCATAGGCCACATTTGCTATAACTATAGCAATTACTGATCTCACAACATTTAAAGTCCATTTATATAGCAAAACTAAATGAACCACCACGAATTAAGGGTAATACATACTACTAATGTCATATCTAAATATGGTGTCCAAAGCCTAGGCTAACACCTAGCATAGCCCAGTGGTTGGATATAACCAAGTCTTGAACCCTTGGCCCTAGCTAAATGCCTCATTCAAAAACTAGACAAATTTAGAGAGTAATGATTATACCTTATATAAAGCATTCTACCTCAAGATGAGCCACTAAGAGAAATTATGAATAGAGCCCCTCTAGGATGTTCATAAATTGCTAATGCAGTTGCATAACCCACTCTAAATATTTCCCTACTAATATTTAGGTTTGAATTCCACATTCAATCGATTAACAAAATCTACATGCATAGTTGCATCTAAATCCATATTGTGAGCATTAAGACCCATGTCAAAGCATGCCAATTGGTTATAAATATTGAACCATAACGCATAGCATTCTTTTTGCTCTTCTACCATATCCTTCTCATAATAGGCACATAAATCTATTACATTAACCAATCATGAAGGTTTCTTGCCCAATTGGAAACTACATTATTTTTGGCAAACCAAAGAATTCCATAAGTATTCGAGTTATGGAATCAACTTTGATGAAGAGTATAAACCTCTCTATAACCATTTAATATGCTACTTCCATAGTGGGTCCAATTTTTTGAGTATATATTGGTTCTCTATGCTTGTAGGATTCACAAATTTTGCTTGCATGGCCTCCTCCATAAACCTTTGGTGTTTGACATTGTCATTAAAGACATGAGAGAATACATTTGAAATAAGAGGTGTAACCCCTGACCTTTCCAGTATTCTTGATGATTTCCATTTACATTGAAGCATAAGGATTATTTACCCAAATAGTTTGTGGCAATTCAACAAATTTCAACAAACTAATTTGAAGTAACCATGCTGCTCAACTGCCCCTTGAGAGGCTTTCAGGGTTGACATGCTGTGGATGCATCATCCGTCTTTATTGTTAATATAGGTAGTCTATTTGACCAATTAGGGTCATCATCATTCTCTAGGACCTGCTCTCTCATGTGCTTCACAGGTAGCTTATGGACCTTCTTGGACCTAGTTTTGGCCATAACTAAAGATATGAAGGATTGCTAAGAGTTAAGAGGGGAGAGCTCTTGTGTTAATGGTAGCACGTGATGAGAAAGAGGTGACACAAATGTTGGTGTCAAACTTAGCTTGGCTTTGTTGGCCATTCTTTTCCTCACATTGACCATACTTTTCTTGAAACAATGAACGATCTCATAAATAGACTCCCACTTCTCTCTTCATTAATGAAATTGTGTCCTTATGATTCCTAAAAGATGTGATCCACACACGTGAAATGTTCCCCATCTAATTACTAGTCAAAGCTAAACCCCTTTGGTTCCTTACGATTCCATTCACATCCTCATAAGTCATGTCATAAAATGCATTTTATTTGAAAAGTAAATATCTTCATGTAGTAATTGAAACGAAGGAACCATGTGAGGCTTATATGATGGGCAAGCAACAAAGAAAGGCATTTCCACAAGAAAGCACAAACAGAGCAAAGGTTCCTCTAGAGTTTATGCATGCTAACTTGTGTGATAAAATGCCTCCACAAGCCTTGGGGGGATCTTCTTATTTTATGTTAATTGTCATTGAGACTAGAGTAGGAAGATGTAGGTGTACTTCCTTTGTGACAAGGCTCAAGCTTTTAGTAATTTAAAGAAAGGCTAAAACTTATTGAGAATGGAACATGACAAAGTGTGAAGAGCAAAGGGATCAAGCATCAATTGATGGCAACCAAATCTAGAGATGACTTGCTCCCATAAGAACTTCATCATTTGAGTATTTTTCATATGAGTGGCCCTAGTCTTGATCTACTTTATCATATAGTCCATGGGCATAATAATGCAATGTGCTTGGGAGTATGAGCAGAGGGGCTAATGGGTCCCACAAAATCTCTCCTCTACGTCTTTTGAAGGGTTAATGGACAATCATTGGGGAGAGTACCATTTTTTCCTTTTGGATTGACAATTTTATCCATTGGCACTTGTCACAACGTTTGATGAAACATGTTGTGCCTTTGAACAATGTTGACCACCAAAGCTAAGAATCTAATACATTCTTTGTAGCATTTATATCAAACTAGCAATCTCCAATTCCTCCGTATGATTCCTATAACACCTCCTCAATCTTGTGTGCACACATATATATTTGAAGAGGACCATCTTGTCCTAATCAATATAATTGTCATGGCAATATTTGATAGGTTCTGGTCTTAATTGATGTACAAAAGAGCCTCACTTTTTTAATTACTCATTTGGCTAAGCAATTCTCTAGGATTTATACTATGTTGTCAGTCTAGTATGGCATCAAGTTAGCTTTAAAAGTTGAGCCTTGTGCTACATTCTAAACAAGTAGGTATTAGGGAGATTATTACTAAATCTAGTTGCCTTCTCTCCACTTGTCATGCATGACATGTGATTAACCATAAAGAATTGCTTTCCCTTTCACATGACCATAAAGTAGTCACACTCCAAAAAAGCAATAGCTATTGAGACATTCTCCCTATATCACAAGGTTTACTCACTAATGTCAAGGAGAGGACTAGAGAGAGAGAAAGAGGAGAGAGAAGTTTGTTATAGTGAGAGAAGAAGAAGTGCAAAAGAGAGAGAAAGAGAGCAATGAGGAGAGAGAAATACTAGAAAAGGAGAGAGAAATACAGAAAGAGAAGAGAAGCCATAGAAGCTATGAACAAGGAGGTAAGGTAAGAGATAGTACTGTATTAATGTTCCAAAAAGTTGTGAAAAATTACATGTCTCTCCCTTTTATACTATTGTTAGTATGACAAGGTATTATTACTATCTTTACACTAAACATCTCTTCTTCCTAGCTTCTTACAATCTATCCCATCATCTCAAAGGTTTTTGCCCTAAAAAATAAACTTACAAAAGTTGGAAAGGAAGAATGAAACAGAGTACTACTCTATTTTCAGCTATACAAAGTAGGGAAGTTGAAAACATATGGACTGAAATGAAGAAATGAAAGTAAGCCTAAGCTATATACATGATTATGAGTTCTTCAAAAGAGTTTGAAGCCTTAAAGTCTTCAAGGAATAGACTCAAAATGAAGAAGATAGTTTGCTATAAGAATAGACCCTATTGAATCAAATTTGCCATAACTTCTAGTAGTCCAAATGAAACATGCCACATGTCAAAACATAGCTCTTGAAGAGTACTTTGACTATATGAAGGTGGCATAATTCTAAACATTAGACAGAATAAAAACTTTACTAAATAGACAGCTGTCATTAGGACCCTGTCTGCACCATAATTAGCTCCATAGTAATCATGCTTCAGCCCCACCACCAATGTGTCCCGTAGATAAGGAAACTCATCTAATATAGATTCGGGCCTTGAAGAAGCTTCTTCATGTGGTAAACTTCTTCCTCTAATCGAATATTCAATGATAGAGTGAGAGGGAAGTTTCTTCTCATGCTAACCTATGATAGCCTCAAGAATGTATTGAATAAGACCTTCTTCATCTATAGGTGGCAACTCATCAACTGTATCAATAGGAGCATCATAGAAAGGCTTGAGGTAACTAACATGGAATACATTATGAATCTTAGTGGAAGAGGGTAGTTCCAATCTATATGCCAAGTCTCCAATGCGCTTCAAGATTTTGTAGGGTCCATAAAACCTATGAGCAAGCTTGTTACTAGATCCATCCTTCAATGTAGAGTAATAAGACTTGGGCACTTTAAGGAAAACTAAATCTCCTTCTTGGAACTCTAACGGTCGCCTCTTCTCATTTGCATACATCTTCATCTGGTCTTGGGCCCTCCTAAGGTTCATCTTACATTGCTGAAGAAGGGTTTGCATTCTTTCCAATTCTTCTTTCCCATGAGAATTGATTTTCTCATTGAAAATGATTGTGGGTAAGGGCACCTTATAACCATACATAGCCTCAAAGGGTGAAACTCCAATACTAGCATGAGTGGAGTTATTGTAGGCAAACTTAGCCAAGTGCAACCAAGAATCCCATGAATACTTCACATCATGACAAAAATGGCGAATATAAGTCTCCAACCACTTGTTTATCCTTTTTTTTCTGCCCATCATTTTGTGGACGGTAGGTTGTAGAAGGAGCCAATTTAGTGCCCATGGATGTGAATATCACCTGCCAAAAGTTACTCATGAACTTTGAATCTCTATCATGAACAATCGCTTGTAGTAATCCACGTAATCTAAAAATCTGCTCCATAAATTGACTAGCTACCTATGAAGCAGTAAATTGGGTATGGTTGGAATAAAATGGGCTACCTTCGTGAGTCCATCCACCACCATATACTATTCCATCTCTTTTTGGTAGTAGGCATGCCATAATGAAGTCCATGGTAATGTGTGTCCATTTGCCCATAGGAATAGATAATGGCTGGCAACAAACCACATGGCTTATGGGTGTTGTCCTTATTCTGCTGACAAGGCATGCACTTCATGACAAAATGTTTAACATCTTTCCACAGTCCTTTCCAATATAAGCTTTTGTTAGTCTTATCATAGGTTTTAAAAACTCTAAGGTGTTTAGCTAAAGGCAAAAAATGAAACTTTTCCATAAATTTTCATGTAAAAGAAGAAGTAGAGGGAATAACAATATTGCCATTTAACCAGATTAGCCCATTTTTAAGCTGATAATGTGAGTTTTCCTCCATGAGACCTTACTACAATATCTAAAAAACATGGTTGAGTTCTTTATTAAAAAGACAGGCTTCTTGTAATTCTTCGAGGGACTTCGTAAATTTCTTGTGGGTTTGCATATTAATGGTGTAGTCAAGCTTGATGTAGTGTAGATATTACAACAACAATTGAACAAGGAAAAAGATAAGAATGTATTGGTTTTGGATATGTAGAAAACCAAAGAAGTTCATGCTAATGAGGTTGATGCTTTCAAGAGGTAAATTGATGACTGTGATTCTATGTTGTAGAAATGTAAGGTATCATCTAGTTTGCTCAAGGAATGGACAAATACTATGCATGAGAAGTTTCAAAGTGAAATTCAAATGGTGACTCAAGACAATGCTCGCCTGAGGGCCAAAAGAGTTTGTTTGGACACTAGACTTTAGCCACTTTTGCAAGTGGAAAAGAAAATGCTCCATCACATTGATATTGACTTCGATAGCTTATTTCCATACCAGATAATATTAGTACTATGAAGTCTACTTTGACTAGATTTATACATGATTAATGGAATGCTACTACTAGTAGGATGTCTCAAGTGATCAGCCATCCATTCAACAAGGTGTTATTTTTTAAAATTTGGAGCCACTCATTCATGAGAAAACCAAGTTGCAAGAAAGGATGGATGCAATATAAGTTAAGTATAATAAGATGCTCAATATGCTTTCATTACATTATAGAGTGCCAAAGGAGTTGGACATAATTGAGAATGTGTGTACTTAGATGTTTCTAAGTCTAATATAGATGAGGATTTGTTAGATATCCATCAAGAGGCGAAGATTAGGGAATTACCTCCCAAAAAGATTCATGATATGGAGTTGAGGCATGTGTTAAGGAGTACTGTCAAACATATTTAATTTTAGACTCTCATTTAGTGCATGAGCACACTAGCTCACGAGTGGGCTATGTCTATTATTTTGTTTTGTCTCTCATCATGATATACTTATGCCATTTGGTTTTTATGGCTTGAGGTCACTGTGGATCCCTTTTTCATTGATAATATGGCCCAAGTACTCCACCTCAGTCTACATGAAAGAGCATTTCTTCTCCTTAGCAAAGAGTCTATGATGCCTTAGTACATAAAAAACCTTCCACATATGTGACAAGTGGTCCTAAAGAGTCTTGCTATAAATCAAAATGTCATCAAAGAAAACTAGCAAAAACTGAAAGAGGAAAGGTTGAAAAATCTTGTTCATCAGACTCTAGAAGGTAGCTAAAGCATTAGTAAACCCAAATAGTATCACTAGAAAATGGTATAGCCCTCGATCAATCCTAAAGGCAATCTTGATTGCATCACCCTCTTGTATACGGATCTGATGATACCCTTACCTCAAGTCAATCTTTATAAAGAATCTAGCCCCCTTGAGCTCATCAAGCAAGTCATCAATTCTAGGTATTGGTTACTTGTTCTTCACTGTGATCTTGTTTAGATCCTTGTAGTCAATACACATCCTGAAGGATCCATCTTTCTTCTTCACTAACAAGACCGGAGATGCATAAGGTGAAGAACTAGGTTCAATGAATCCCATTTCAAGAAGCTCCTTGATTTGCTTGGCTACTTCTTCATGCTCACACTTAGACAATTTGTAAAGTGGCTTATTAATCGGCTTTGATTTGGGCTCCAAATCAATAGGATGATCTACTACTCTCTTAGGAGGCAATGAAGTAGGTACTTCAAACAAATCCATGTACTCCTCAAGAAGAGCTTTCAAAGCTGGATGATTTGCTAAATTTTTGGTCTGATCTTCAACCTCTTTATTTAGGTGCAAAATAAAAATCTATGAGCACTTCTTGTACTTCTTCTTGAGTTGTTGAATGGTGATAAGCTGAAATTCAAATTTACTAGAGATTCCTTGTAGTAAATGGATGAGCTGTCTATCAAAGATAAACTCTATATATAGCTGTGAGAATTCCATAGTCTTTTTGCCCAATGTCATCAACCAATCACATCGGAGTACATCTATGGGCCCCATTTCATTTTTACTTTTGCTTCAAGATTTTTAGCTAGTTGTAAAGAAATATGTGGGCATATTCGAGTACTGATTTCTTCTTCACCATTGGCTATTTGAACTCTTATGAACTGTTGTAAATCAATGGGAAGACAATTCAATTTATCCACAATGGACTTATTTACAAAACTGTGTGTATTGCACTATCTATCAAGATAAACACATCCTTCCCATGAATAATAACCTTCATACAAAGTGTATTAGGGCTCTTAGAACGTGTCTAAGCATCCATGGAAATGGAACAATTAGTCATTCTTGCCCAATTTCCTCCTCAACATCCTCATTTCCAATGGTGGTTACAAATGCATTGACCTTATCAGAGTCATCCTATGACTCTTCAAAGACTAGTATACTATGAACCTTGACTTTTACATTTTTGTATACAGACTTTGTTGCATGATTAGATGTATACTTTTCTCCACATTTAAAGCATAAGCCTTTTTCTTTCCTTTCTTTATAGAGATCCATAGGAATATACTTTGGATTCACATTGGTTGAAGTAGACCTAAACTTGATGTCCCTTGGTTTAAGATACACTCTTGGAATGTTTACTTTCTTGAAATTTCCTTCAGGTCTTAAAGCATTGAACGATGGATAAGTTGGTACTCTTATGCTTCCACTTGGTGCATGATTGCTGCCATAAACATTGCCATCTTGTCCCTATTTTAAGACAATCCTTGACTGTCCATAACTAGGCTGAAATGAAGACTCCCTTCTATAATTTCTTTCATAACATTTTGCAAGGTCAATAGCTTTGAAAAGATTGGTAGGGTTTTGTGCCATAATATCAACATAAAGAAGGTTCTAAACCAAACATATAATTGTGGAGTTTAGCTTCATTACTAAGGCTCTCTACATATATGGTAAGGTTGAGGAATTGGTTTCTATAATCCCATACACTTAGGTCTCTTTGATCTAATCCATACCATCTCTGTGCCAATTCTTCTTTTTCAAGAGGAGAAACAAAAACTTCAGCCATAAGTGTCTTGAATGCGTCCCAATTCTCTACAAGTATGTTCTCTTTCTTGATGTATCTCCACCCAGTATATGCAAATCCTTCCAAATGTAAATATGCAAAATGAATCTTCATATCATTAGTTCTAGGGAATATATCAAAATAGAACTCTAATTTTGAAATCCATTACTTTAGATCGGATGGTGAAGATGACTGTCCATTGTACTTTGCCAAAATGATTTGATCCTTCAACTCCCTTTCATGAAAGGGTTGCTATCCCAAGATAGACTGCCCATGGTTAGTAGGTATTGAACCTCTAAAATAAGATGGTACTCTTCCAACAGGTGGCTAAGAACTAGTGTGAAATCTTTCCAATGGTAGAGGACCTCTAGGGGGTTGGGGATTCAACCCATAAGCTTGGGAATTTAGCACCATTCATACTATCCAAATAATCAACATGCCTTTGTGAAGTCTCACCCACTTTATATTGACTATTGGGAATACCCCTTCATCTAATGATTCCATGACCTTGGCCATTTTGGTTAGGTAGCTGAAGTGGGACAACTGAGGGTTCACTGTTTGAATGAGCTTTCTCCTTAGCTTCCTTGGTTCCCATTTGCAATTGTATCCATTGGGAGAATTGAGTCATTATTTGAGCATTGGATTCTAGTAATTTGTCAATTGAAGCCTTTGTTTGGTAGTGGAATCCACCAACTTCTCAATGGAAGTCTTCATTTGATTAGTAGATAATACCATTTGTTCAACTTTGGATAATATCTCCATATGCCTTTGAGCATGCCTATTCTCATGTTCACACATGGTATTGTTAAGTGCACTGATTTCTCCTTGCATAAGAGACTTTTTAGTGCTTTCTTGAGGTGTATTTTCTAGCATAGAATCTTTGATTTGTTGAGCATACTCATCTTGGGCCTTACTCTTTCCCTTATGGCTCGCCATAGTAATGTAGTCCTCCAGTATCCCATGTCAAAAAATTGGCTATAACTTGAGCTAGGAAACTCCGATTCCAAATATTTTTGATTCAAAATGGAGCTAACAATGCCCTCTTTAAGATGTGCTATAGCATATTATAACAAGCTTAGGATAGAAAATTTTGCAATTCAATCTCTGAGGCTGATTTGTCCAGGCTTACACCTTATTTTAACCTGTAAGTACCCTGTTTTCACATGTTAGAGAAAAATGCTAGTACCTAATGGCTACCAAACCCTATGGGGAGTTGGATAGGGCATGTGGGAAATCTGTAGTACCTACATCTATACTTCAATGATGAAGATGGTGCTTGTAATAACCTGTACATATCCAGTAGTGTACTGTAAAACCCTTGTTTCACCTTGGTTTGATCTTTAAGATACTTGAGTCTTTGAAAGTGCTTCAATCTTCAATTCTCCACTCGTTGTACTTGTGTGAGGGATAAAACAGTAGGGCAGGATCCCTACATGGGCTCCGAATCATTGGGAGGTGGGCAAAGTTCCCCTTGGGTTGGTTTGTTGCACCCCTTTAGGATCTTTAATAGTGGGGAAGGGACACCTCTCTATTGTCCCACTATCTCCCCCAACATCCATCTTTTTCCTCGGTGGGAATATCATCATGGCAATGACATACTACTCTAATCAATCATCATGATATACATTACTGAAATTTTTATTCAACCTTTCATGATATGTATGATTGATTGATGAAAATTAAAAATGAAGAAGTAAGTGGTTGGTTGAGGGTCTTATGAGTACAATTCAGTGATTCACCGATTGCTAGAACTTAACCTTTACAATATTTCAATCTTGGGTAAAGAAAATCAACCAATCAAGTCAAGGTTATGCATTAAAACATTGTAAATGATATCCATGATGGAACAAGATTGAAATGAATGCTAGAATTCAATGTAATAGGCATTGATTAATTATAAGAGCACTAATCTGTGATCTATTGATCAATCCAGATAATTAATTGACCAATAATTTCTCATCAACAAGTGGATTATTGAGAGATTTCAGAGATTAAGCAAGTGAAATATCTTGATCAAGCTTGAAGAAGATGATTGATGCCAGCTTCAATCCAAATATTAGAAGAATCCTCCATAATCCACCATGAATCCATCATGAATCTTGAAGAATCCATAAGATCAGCCCATACAAGTTAGAATAAGATTGAATCGATAAAGAATCAATGCCACGAGCTTGCTTGAACACTTGAATGTTGAAGATTCAAGCTTCTTGAAGAAAAGCCCTAAACTAATCCTTCAATATGAGCTTTAAGAACCTTAATATGCTAAAATCATTGCAATGCTTTCAATCTTGGAGTCCATCCTACTTCAAAATGATAGCATAGAAACTTTGAAGGTTGAGAAGAGTCAAAGATTGAAGGAATTGAAGCTTCCAGGTTTGTGGCTATGGCTACCCTCATGTGTTTTAGGGTTTCAACTAAGGGAAGAATATTGGGACGTCTCAAATCTTGTAAAAAATATTGATGGAGATGTTCCTTACTGAGTGTGCCAAGGTTTCTTGACAAGCCTGGGAGAGATTAGGTGTAGCAAGACTATGAAAATTGAGCAATACAACCAACAAAATTTGCACAAAAAAAATGTGCGGTTGTTCTTGGAGGGGTTTGCTTAGCTTTGGCTCCCATTGTGGTGCTCTATCTGATGCCTAGAAGTTGAAGAATCATTGCCCCATGGTTAAATAAGAAGAAAATATCACTATAGAGCAGGATTGTTGCATTTTTTGGCAGCCACCATGGAAGCTTCAACCAAAAGCTTGAAAGAGAAAGAGAAGAAGGCTCTACTCCAAAGAGTAATTGAGGTTTAAGCCTTCTCCTAGTCCAGTTAGTTCTCTATTTTACCAAATACCTCTAAAATTTGTATGAAAATTTGATGAGGCACTGTATTTTATCCATCCATCGCCATATCTGTCCCTTCCATCTTCAAAGATCTCCAGATTTAGTCTTCTCCCAAACTATAGATGTCCTGCAAGTCAGTGCTAGTCAATGTGAATGTCTTGTACATGTAGTACTTATCTCAAATTGGTTTTTATGATGAAAGTTAGGACTGAATATGAAGAAAAAGAGGAGAAAAAGGGATGAAAGAATAATGGTTTGATACCACTTGTCAAGGAGAGGATTGGAGAGATAGAAAGAGGAGAAGAACAATGCTTTGATACCACTTGTCAAGGAGAGGATTGGAGAGATAGAAAGAGGAGAGATAAGTCCATTGTAGTGAGAGAATAAGAAGTGTAGAAGAGAGAGAAAGACAAAAATAGAAGAGAAGCCAAAAATTACATGTCTCTCCGTTTTATACCTTTGTCAGTGTGACAAGGTATTATTACTCTTTCTACACTATACATCTCTTCTTCCTAGCTTCTTACAACCAAATACAAAAGTACTTTTGATGGTCTACAAAGAAAGTGAATGGTATTGCTAGTAAATAAATTCAAAACTTTTAATAGAATACATAATTCCCAATCCTTCCCTCTTTGACATTGAATAACTCATCAATATGCACACGGAATATGACTGTTCAATTCAAGTCTTGTAGATGGGTGCGGTCATGACTCATAAGAGCCTTCTTGAGAGCTTCATAAGAAGCTTCGTATTTCACAATCCATTCCTATATAATTAGGAGCTTATAGAGTGGTCTCACTATCATAGTTTAATTTAGCACAAATCACCTATAATATTTGATAACTCAACACAAAGTTCCTATAATATTCAATATATCCTATTGTATGGTAATTCAACACAAAAATGCTTATAATATCTAGCATGTTATGAGAAGCGTTTAATGCCTTCCTTGTTTTTTGGTGGTGTAAGATCCATTATCACTCTAATATTGGTAGTACCAATTGCGACAACATTCTTGGATGGCCCAAGGTGATGTCATGCTTAACCATAAATTGACACTTTAGTAGGTTCTAAGTTGATATTACTGATACCTTTCAGTGTTTAATCACAATTTCTCAAGGTGTTTCTCCTAGTTGGAGTGGATTTGTATGTTGTGAATGAATACCTCAAGACATCATCCCAAATATCCTTGAATATGGTGCACATTAAGTATTGAAAAGTGGTTGGTGCATTGGGTCAAGCTAAATGATATGACTATGTAGATGAACACTCCCCATTCTATGGCAAAGGTAATTTTTTATCTATCATTCAAGTGGACTTGAACTTAGTTATAACCAAAAAACTTATCAAGAAAGATTACAACTTCCTTATCTCCCACTCTTTTAATCATTGATTAGTGTATGGCAATGGATAATAGTTTCTCTTTGTTGTAGTGCTTATCTTCCTTGCAATGGATACACTCATATATTTCAATTCTTTTTTTTGTATCATGATAAAGGGTGATGCCTAGTTCATATGGTTAATTTTATAGATGAATCCTACCTTTTGTAGCTTATCCAATTCCTCTTGAACATAGTGCCAGCATAAAAGAACTCATGGAATATGGTCTTTGCTCGATCGGCTTGACATTGGGATTTAATGGTATCATGTACATCAATACTTGAAAAGATATCCCTCATTAGGGAAAAAAAAACCCCTTAGAAACGGGCCTTTTAGTCCCCCCTCTCTCCTCCTTAAAATAAGGAAAAGTGGAGAGAAGAATAGTAAAGTAATGCTCTTTTCTCTCCACTTTTGCAATCTTATTTTGTCTTTTTTATATTATCCACAAAGAATAGATTTCTTCTCTCCTCATTCAAGAACCCTTTTTAAACTAAATTTTAAGATATACAAACTAGTCCATTTTGAAAAGGAGAAAAATGAAAAATTGGGAGTTCCTTTTAAGATATTAAGGGGATTTTTTATATGATAGATTTTGGTCTAAAATCAAATATGCATGTCAATTTTTCCATTTTTTGAAAACTTTTAAGGTAAAAGTGAAAAATTTTAATATCTTAAAACTCTTGCACATCCCTTCTCTTTGAGCTATTTTGCTCCATTTCACTACTTGAGCTACTGTGATCTCCTCTATGCCTATACAACATTCCTTACATAGTGAGTTACCTTTACCTCTCTTGCTCACAATTAATCATCTCAATAACTAGTGTATGCAATCTATTAGTGTCTATGCACTTTGCAATGTCTATCCATCCTTCCTCTCACACTAAGCTACTTGTTTTCCTTTGACATCTATGTGTTTATTTGTGCACCTCCAGTCTACCTCCTTAGATATCTAACTTCCTATGTCTATTAATATATATGTGCATCCCCTCCAACCTATCTCCAAAGCAACTATTTTCATCAACCTGTATGCACATATATCTCAACTGTCTATCTATGCCTCTCCAATTTACCTTCATAGACTCAAAAAACCTATTTCTATTAACATTTATGTGTGATGATTTTTTTCTCTCTAGTTTAACTCCATAGATATCAAACATTTTGTCCTCATAAGTATCTCTCTATGTTGATGTAAAGTATCTTCACATACTCAACATACATCCAACTAAAAAATGTAGTCAATTGATATATTGGTAGCTAGGGAACAAGTAATAAGAAAAATGAATATAGGTAAAAAGGAACTACACATATTGAGATAGAGTTCAAATATACCCCATTATTCAAAAGGACAGTGTACTAGTGTTAACTCTCAAGCTCTACAAAGTTATAAGTAGATGGGATTGAAGCACGTGGGGGAATCTACACAATTGATCCCCTAACCAATAAACCTCTAATTTTCTCAAGAATCACAAATTATTGAAATATGTGTGTGAGGGTGAAAATGGATTGCTTGGTTACACTTACTGACTCAATAATCAAGCATTCAAAGTATTCACAGCTTGCCAACTGGTGGCTCAATGATCAAGCATTTAAAGTATTCACAACTTGCCAAGCAACTATAAAAAACTATCTTGATGTGATTGCTACACATGAACTTCAAACACAATAGGTCATATGATAAATGAAGCAATTGAATGAAATTATAACTTAAAAAAATAATCAGATTATCACAATGGAGGACACTATTCATGACATTGGCATCTTATACGAGGAGGCAAAGTTACAATTGGGCGACACTAGAAAGATCAACAACAAGCTAATACAAAAGTGCAAATGAAAGAAAAATCCAAATAATGAGTTAATGGTTAATAATGACCAATGGAAGTGATGTATCAAAGCATGCAAGGTAGCTCAAAATGAAAACCTAGGTGAGGGTGAGCTTGGATCATCCATTCAAAGATTATTGAAGGTAAGTATATTGGAAGATGCTTTGAGCAATCCAAAGTCCAAGATTGTGAAGGAGAAGGTATCCAAGATTGGATTGGTGGACTCCTCAGAACCTAATGCATCCTACAATCAAGTTTTTGTTGCATGAAAATGTATGGTAGTTAGAAATATTATATTTTCCATCTCATTCTATATCTTCATTTCCTCGTGTGTCAATGAGGCACCCCTTTGGGCAAAGGGATCCACAAATTCATTGGTAGGAAGCTAGGGCCTTGGTTCAAATAGATCATATTGTAGTTCTTTAAACTTAGCAGAGTACAATGTAATCTACCTTGGCCATGGTAATTTGCTCTTGTGCCACTTTGATAACACTCAATGTATCTAAGCTTGTGCCATCATATCTCTTCTAGCCTTTGCCATCATCGAATGCACATCCATGTAATCATAATCAATTAGGTCTTCCATCGAATCCCTAACTAGGATGGAGAATAGCTTTTCTTCCTTCATTTTCAAGTATTGTAGTAGATTTTACAGAAGCATGTATTAAGAGCCATCTCTCACTTAGTGTTAAAAAGGCAAGGTTGGGTTTTTCAACTTGCGACTCTCATGAAGAGGATGGCATCATGAGAGCCAGCCCTTGTTCTGCTACCACCGGATGTTCCTCTTAAATATTTATTGGCTCTTCTCCTTTATATGTGATAGTTGCAACCTTTGGAGTTGTGTCTTTGCCCCTCTCCTCCTTTATGGGTGTTTCCAATGTAAGGAGGTAGATTACTAATGCACAATTATTACTCTACGAGCTTCAAAGATACTATACTTAGTGCATGCCCCATAATAACATTGCATGCTTTGTGCCAAGGATCCACGAGCCAAACACTTGCTCAAAATTTTTTGGTGGTTCTTCCCAGCTTAAAATACCATGAGCTATTCCTAAGGCATCCAAATCATGTTAGATCCCTTGATAGAGTATATGCAGGTGGTGATAGTGCTCACAAAATCTTTTAGGATCTAAAGGGGTGATATATTGGTGAGAGTATGTGTTCAAGTTTGAAGATCATTGAGAAAACCTCAAAGATCTCATCACCTTTGCTAGTAAAGCAAGTATCATGGATCCATTTGTCAAAGAGCATCTACCATAATAGGTAGGAGGGATGTGGTGGATGTGAAGAGATTAAGAGAGAATATGTGAAATGAAACAATGAGTTACTAAACTAGTTCTCGACCTTAGAAACCCTAAGTTTTAAACTATTAAAGGACTATGTGCATATGATGTTTAGTTATGTTTTTATGTAACATCTTTGTAAAGTTAACATGCATATGTAAATGTATCAATGCGGTATTTGCACTCTGTGAAGAGAAAAGAGTGAAGGTGGATCATAGACAAAGTAGGCCATGAGTTTGAGATAATAAAGAAAGAAACATATCTATTGCATGATAGTTGCCTCTTAAATATGCGTATGGATGGACCAAGTACATTGCATTCAATCTAGTCTAACTTGTTGACTCACATCTTTATCCATCCAACTCGTCATCCTCATCCCTTTGCATATAACCTCTAGTTCATATTGTTCTTACAAGTAGAGAAGGCACCACTTAAAATGATTGATTGTCCCCCCCACTAGGTGCATTCTATGGTTACCACTAGTGGGTGGTCAGGCTCTTTATCTTTAGGTCTTCAGATCTTTGTCTTCAGAAAAGGCACCCTTTTGCCTTTTTGTCTCGGTTGTTTTTGTCCATGAAGTTTGATTATCTTTTGAACATGTATGCCTCTTCATGATGTCCAATATTCTTACAGTGATTGTATTTGGGTAAGTATTTCAATCAACAATTTGTGCTGATGTGTCCTTTCCTTTTATAGTGGTAACATTCCTTAGGATCCTTCTTTGTAAAATATAGTTTCCTTGCTTATAGATGAGTCAACCTACCTTTGAAGTTAATTTTCTTTCAAAAGAAGTGAAAATATGCACCCTTCCAGTTATGTGATTCATGTCTAAGGAGTGAATCTTTTATAGACACATATTCCTTTGATAGGCCTACAAGTAGCAGTGCAATGGCATCCTTTTCAAGAATTGTGACTTTCATTCCTTCACACTATGTTGTGGTTTAATCTTCTAACTACCTATCCCTAACTCCAAGCAAGAGTGCCCATAGTAAAAGTGTTTAGTACACCACACAAATGTCACAAAGGCCCCTACTTGCATTGAGTACCACATCATCTAAATATGAGTGATCTACTCAGTTAGAGATTTGATTTGTTGGTCCTCATATTTTAGCATAAATCTAACACTTAATCTCCCCTCATCCTCACTAGAAACCCTTTTGAACCCTCAAGACTAATCGGCTTTGATCTCCTTACCCACTTAGTCAATATAGGAACCAATTGCTATGCAATGGTATATACATGAAAATGCTTCAATGCATAGTGTTCATGCATTCTTCATCAGAATTTAAGATGGGCTAATCCCATGCTACTAATATGCACGTTTCATGCTTAAAAATGTGAAAAGAAAAGTGTGATATTTTTACTTTCTAAGTTTACTACCATTCTTAGTTTTTTTCTATTTATTGGTATTTTTTCTTTATTTTTGGCTAATTTATTTTTTAATTTATATCCATTTTTTTCATAGAAAATCAAGAAAAGTCAAAATAGCTCATGCTAAGTGCTAATAATTATCTTCATACCTTCTTTATATGTATTTTTTTTTTCAATTGGATTTTATTTCTTCCTCATCATTTTCATCCTCTTCCTCTAGAGGCTCTGTCTTTGCTTCTGTAGAGGCTCTATAGGAGAAGAATAGGTCCTCTGCCTTTGTGTTTGCTTTTGCTTTTGCCTCTGTCTCTGGCTTTGCGACAGCCATGTAACAGGGAGAATAGTACATCCATGCTTCTATCTCACTGTCAAAGGTGATTTTAGAAGTCAATTCGAGTTGAGGCACGAGGTATTCTCCCATGGACAAAGACTTTGCTTCTCTCGGTAGTTGGTTTATAGTGCTCACTGTTAGGGATTGTGACTCTATTTTCTTGGAAAAGATCTATTTAATAGCCTGGTTCATGAAAAGCATCATGATGAAGGAAAATATTGTAAATTAGGACTTGAATGCATTATGAGTGGAATGCATAATTGAGTCTCTTGGCAAGGCCCACAAGGTCTATGAGCGAGATCCAACCTCTAAACTAAATGGCATGGAGGCAAAGAACACTAATATAAATTATGGTGATGCCTTGTCTCATCTCATATTAGTCCATCTTGGCACACTGCAAGAGCCAATATAGTACCTCGTCCACCACCATCCTAGAACAATAAGAAAACGAATTAGAAGACCAATCAAAGAGACAAAATTGCCACAAGGGAGGGGATGAGGATGAAGAATGCAGGAGAATGGTGGAGAAAATCTCAAAGCCAAAAAAGAATAACTTTCAAGACATGAGAAAGAAGATTATGTGAGGGTTGTTTACGAAGTCTATTGAATCCTCAATGCATCAATAAATAGGCACAATCTTGGATGAAAGAGGGGAGAGCAACTCCAAGAAAGATAAGGGAAAAGTAGGGAAAGAGCCTATTCCTCCACCTCTCTTCCTTGATATATAGAAGCAAATGCAAGCCCAAATGAAGCAAATGAAGTAGCTATTTTGTAGGTTCACGTTTTTGAGCTTGCAAAGCACCAATCTTCACAAGAGACCACCATTAACATGCAAAAAGAAAAGAAAGTAGCAAGTTGAGTCCACCAAGAGCACTCACTATAATCTAGAGTAGCACTACAAAGTGGGTGGACTAAAGGCCTTGGAGAAGATGTATGTGGAGCTTAAAAGAGGCAAAGTCAAGGCACTTAGATTGAAGCAAGAGTTGTAGGATAAGCTAGAAGAAACATAAGAGGAGTTTAAGAACTTATCATTGAGGTAGAGAAGCAAGCTTCAAAGTTCCAGATGAAGTTGGAAGATAAGGAAATTGCACTTCAAGGAAGGCTAAGGAACTCTATAAGAAGGAAGCAATGCTAACGAAATAATTTTAAAAGACACTACAAAACAAGAAGAACTCTTTATAGGAAGAATTCCAAAGGGAATTATAGGAAAAAGAGACTGACTTGAGCGAGGAACTTCAAAAAGAGTTGTAGGAAAATGAGAAATCTCTATGGAATGAAATCCAAGATATTAGCACAAAAGATGCAGCAATGCTAAAAGAACTATAGGAGGAGCTAGAAGCAAAGGAGGCTACCCTACGAGAAACCATCATTGAGCTTCAAGAAGCAATAATAGACATGAAGGAATACAAAATGTACAATGATACATTGAGCAAGCAAATATTTGAATTGAACTTCCTATTGACACAAAACAACCTTGAGCTTTCTCAAGAGAAGACTGAAATTGCTATATAAGGAGAGAGAACACAAGCAACACCTGCAAAGAGAGAGAGCAATGGAATATCACATTTGATACCTTGTAGCAAACATTAACTAACCAACTTGCTCAAGCAATGAACTCTGTGTGGAAGGGGGAGCATAGCAACTCTTCAAGGGGAGATGCTCTTGAAGCTCTCCTACGATCTAGGCATTGCTTTATATGGGGAATCCCAAGACAAGATTTAGTTAGATACTTATAAGTATAACCTCACTAAGCAATAGGAAATCTATAGAGAAGTTGTCCTCAAAGCCTAGACACCTCAAACAAAAGATCCTAATGAGCTCAAGACACAGTGTGAAACTATACATTGCATCCTAGATAGCAGATCAAGGAATTCTATTTAATGGTAGCCAAGTCAACCAAGCAAGACCTCATACGACACCTACCACAACAAGGGTATGAGGATCACAAGTTAGAAGTAGTGGGGCTTCTAGAATATGAGTCTTCTCATCCTAGCTTCCCTGTCACTTTGGAACCACCTATTATTGCAACACCACCAATAGACATTCTTGATCTACCACATTTTGATGACTTCACAGCATGACCCACTATAGAGCATATTGCCAAACAAAAAGAGGCCTATGATGCTATGGTAGAAGAGCTTAAGGCACAACCCCAAAAGGTATCAAACCACCCCATTCTGCTTGAGCTCATGAAGAATGAAGAGGAGGGCAATACAAAAGAGAAGCCAAAAGAGAAACTTTAGAGGTATAGGGCACAACAAGAGTCAAGTGAGACAATAATTTTTTATTTAATGATCAATGAAGTTGATAAGTTCAACAAGCCCTTACCCTCACAAACAGTCTGAGTACTTATGTGAGTGGCCAAAAACATAGCAGAGAAGTAGGTCCACCACGTGGACAATTATACCTTCAGAGCACCTTGTCAGATTAGAGGGGGCACAAGCACATATCTCACTAAAGTTACTTGGAAAGCCTAGCCAAGACAACCAGGTTGGAAGTACCCACTCTTAGAGAAAGACAAATCAACACAAAATGCATTTATCTACTCCAATGAGCTCAAACGAGCAAATCTTCTTTTATATTCTTATCCCTCCAACATGGTCGTGATTATGATAAAAAGGAGCATGGAAGGTACAATTAGACCCTTAAGAAGAAGAAGATCTACCTATTTGAGCCCTTCGACCTCATTCCCTCTTTTATACACTTTGTGAAGAAATTCACCAACTTCCCAAACCCTTCCTTCATCACAACCTACAATGATCTCCACCTCCTCATCATCTTACTCTAATGGCCCATCACACCCCACGAGGGGAAAAGTTGCCATCACTCTTCTTTGGCGTAAATGTTTGAATCAATCGAGTGGCTATGATATGGCTTTGTAGCTCTATAGACAATAGACTTGCTCTGTGCACTCAACTGCTCTACCTAAAATTGCACCTACAATTATGTAGCTCATTAAAGGAGTACATGCTCATCAGTAAATGATACCTCCAACATGCACTCGGGCCAGTCCCTGAGTAGTGAAAATGCTTGCCAAAATTATTCAAAAAATTTATAGAAAAGAAACAGAGAGAGGTAGATGACATTCTTACAACACCTAGGGGACACCCTAGCCCACTCCCCCACATCACAACCTTAGGGCCCATCAAGAACAAGGCATCCCAAGCCTGCTTGGTAGACTTGTCACCCTGGGGATAGCATAGTATACCAACCTCTCACAAACTAGATCATCAAGTGTTGGATAATATTCCAAGTTTACTTGAAACTCAACCCTTCTCCCAGTTACACTGCATGAGCACCTCACCTTACCAGGATGGGTAATCATGCCCTCAGGAAGAGCACCATGAGAGGCATATAGAGTGCATGAAGAACCATCAACATCGGTGGCCCATGCTTCCTACTTCCTACTACTTTCTCCAGCTCTAGCAACCACCATTTCCCTCTTCACCACACATTAGATCTTTCACTTATACTATCACAAAAACTTGGCCCTCGAAGATCTCTTCATCTACTCACCCAACACTTCTTGCTTACCACATTATGCTTCTTCAACGTAAGTACCATAGGACTAGCACTCCACTAGGAGGGGGAAAATGTTAATCAATTTGAAGACATCAAGACATGAGAAAGAGAAGAACATTGAAGCCTCAAATTTTTTAAAATTGTTATGCTTTAAGAAAAGAAATCATTTGTTGTAAATGAGAGCCAAGCTCCCTCTTGTGCAACTTGTAATCAAAATTGATAGCACTCAATGTAGGAATATGGATTTAAGTACATGCAAGGGGAGAAGAGAGTCCTTAGTCCAAAGGATGGATAGGATGCCTAAGGGCATAGAGGAAACCTTAAACCTACTTTTTTGTATAAAAAGGTTGGAAAAAGAATAGAAAAGAGTATTCATATGTGCACCAACATTTGGTTCTTACCTTCCTAATTTTTCCTTATATGTGTGTATGAGAGAAAGAGAGGTGAGTCAAGAGCAAGAGAGTGAGAGGGTGAGAGTGAGATGAGGGACAAAGGGGGTGAAGCCTCCATCTTTTCTTGTGCTCTCTCATGCATTACCATGCTCTACTCTAGAAAGACAAAGGTCACACAGGGCTTGAGAACCTAGGAGGTGCATCTTGGATCGTGGAGTTTGCAACAAGCATCCTTCATTATTGGGGATATACTTTTCCCATTCATTACAAATAGATCTAGTGTCTATGTGAAAGAGGCCACAGAGACATAGTTGCTGACTAAGTGGTTGAAGCTCCTAAAATAATAGTTTTGTACCCAACATCCCAAATGTGTTGAGTGTGTGTTGCCCAATAAACACATGCATGTGCACACCTATGTGTCGGAGGGGGGAGGAGAGAGAGAGAGAGAGGGCGGGGCTCCTTCCAAATGTTAGTTGATACAATGTATTGATAAATTTGCATATTTAAGTAGTGATTTCTCTACTTGTATGAAACAATATAAACTAGAGATTGTATGAGAGCTTGTATGCAAAGATGTGAGTCAACATGTCAATCTCAAGTGAATGCAATGTACTTGATGTATCCATATGCCAATTTAAGAGACAACTATCATGCAATAGATGTGTTGCTTTACCTATTATCTCAAACTCATGGCCTACTTTTTCTTCGATCTACCTTAGCTTTTTTCTCTTCATTTGGTAGCAGAGCTACCATCCATGTGGCTATGAGTATCCTATTCATGCTATGCACAAGATCAAGAGTTCAAACTATGAAGGTGCTATCCAATTGAAGGTGTGCAAAGGGTGTGAAAGATATTGGTTCTCATGAAGAGGATTCCAAGTAAGAGATAGAGATAAAGAAGGAAAAATAAGTGTAGGTCTTCTTAATTCAAGGTTTTGGAGCTCCCACATCTATTTGTCTAGTATGAAAGGACATGTTGGATCTAATCAAAGGACACAATGCATACTCTCAACCTGGTGAAAATTGGTGCCTTCAACGTAGCCCTATTCTTCAATCGCAAAATCCTCTTTTCTATAATTTCCTTCCTTTTCTTCTTCGAGTAAGGTTTGAATCTTACTTGTTTAAAGGCTTACTTTATCGAGGCAGAAAGAACATAGAGAAAGAAGAGAGGGAGATTAGTTGCTATCTTGAAGCCTTGGAGCCTTGCAAATTGGTCGATTTATTACATTAGAGTAGAAGGATGTATTCATGCTTATTGGTGCCATCATCAACATGCTTTTGTTTTGCTTCGGTCAATAGCATTAAAAATGGTTAGTTGATACGAAATGATAAGATTTTTTAATAATTCATTAACCTTTATTATAAGGTTAAAAGAGGTCCCTTCAAGTAATCCTCTTTCACATCTATCTCCTCTAACTACTTTAACATAACCTTTTCTCACATTATGAGCTAAACAAGAAGTGGTTTTTTCTAAATTCTACCCACATTGTTGTTATTTAAAACCAATTCACACAAGTTATGTTCACAATGCCTATGAAAATTGTGCAAAAAAGACTGTTCACACTCTTAAAGGGCAAGATAAGATATTGTAGAAGCATAAAGAAATTATTTGTATGTGGGTTTTACACTCATTGATCAAAATCATTGCAATCTTTAAAAGTATCCTCTTTTTTAAGGAGTTCGTTTCACTGCCAAGTGTCATCATAAGCTTGGTAGTAGGACCTCCCCGTAAAAATCATGGCCTATTTCATTTGGCATTGAAAATTTTGAGGGGGGAGAAATATCACACTTGGGCTACTTAGATGCAATTTTTGCTCATGTACAAAAAACTATGGACAGTAATTCAGGATACTTCATCAACACAAATAACTGAAGAGTGGATAGAGAATGGTCAAGTACATTAAATGTTGAGATATGCAAGCTTAGTCTACCTACTATGCATGCCGACTCTATCTAGGAGTAGATTAGTTGGATTATATGTGTATGTAATACAGTCGATCTGACTCAGCTAATACAGTTGGACTAAGTCTCTTTACACTACTAGACTTAGGCTATAGTACATTGTACTTTAGGTTACTCAATTAGAAAAAGCATGATGAATAATGAAGAAGAAGAACATTGAGAGTGGTCTGCTCTCTCTATTGCCCCTAACTCTCTCTCATCTTTCTAACATGGTATCAAAGCCATGAATCTCCATGACTCCATGAAGCCTAAGAAGCTTGGGACCTCGGCATCGGCATTGCAGGAGCTAGAGCCTGAAGTTAGGAGCTAGAATGAAGAGATCTAAAGTGGTCTACAGGAGAAAAGAGGGCTGTCCTGAAATGTCTTGCAAAAATGGCAGCCCCATAGCTTTGTTCATTGTTATGTACCTTGTGCCTAAGGTGCCTATAGCTTATTGAGTCTTTTCAAGAGGGTTCTTTGCCACTTGAATGAGCCATGTTGCATGAGCATTCAGTGGAAGAACAACAGCAGCAAATCCAAACACGTGGGCAAATTTGCACCTGTTTCAATATTGGTAAATGGACAGTCCAAAGGGTTGATATGATGAAGGTTATGTGGCTCAATAAGGAGCTAATCAAAGAAACCATTACTAGGAGCACTAATCACAGAAGGAGCAGGCCCCATTTGAACCTGGAAACCATTGTAAGCAAGCTAAAACTATGCTTGTACCTGCTTGTATTGGGCTTAAACAAGTACATGATATGTTTGGCAATGTATATGCCTTGGACTTTGTGCATTTGGCATGATTAAAAGGGGCTGAGAATTTAGTTCTTGAATGCTTTACAAATCTAAAATTGCAAGCTGAAATCTATCATTGAATATATGAGAGCTTACACTTGAAGTTTTGGAGCATCCTAATGCCTATTTTGTACATGTAAATGCTTGGATGTTGGTCCATGAATGTAAGATGGTTTGCGGATGTAAATGAGCATTGAACCCCCAATCTAGACTGAAATATTACTGGTTATAATAGTGGAATGGCTATAAACAGCCTATAGGAGGAATTTTTGGCACTGCTACTTGCATATAGTGCAAGCATTGATGCTTTCTGATCATGTATTGAATCCCTCATGTAATGGGACATGTCGATGATGTCTTAAGGATGTTTTGGGCTAAGAATACCTCAATTTGCATAGGGAATTGATTGTTGATCATTATAGGCTACTTGTCTATCTACTATTAGATAGCTTGGTTGCATACAAGATATGCAGGAGATGAAGTCTACATGAACATGCTATCATGTCTAGATGTTATGCCGCTGCCATAGAATGTTTTGAGCTAATCTTGAAATTGCATGAAAATTGTCTTGAAACTATAGGAAACAATCCTAAACTTGCAGGGAGTCTGATCTTGAACTACAAGGAGTTAAGCATTTACAAGTTGTATATTCCATTGACTACTTAGATTTGTAGAGATGGAAAATGCTAAAAGAATTGATAACATAACATAACTCAAATAGTGAGTGACAAATTAGACAACGCCAACTACACTATCTGGAAGTTCAGGATGGAGATCTTTCTCATTAGCAAGGGCTACTGGGACTTGGTTACAAGTGTGGAGGCTAAGCCCAAACTCCCCGATGATAGGAATGCAACCCTTGATCAACCTAGGGCACATCGAGCATGAGAGAGCTCGTAGAGTATTGCATTAGCTATCCCTATGTATTTCTGATACCATGGTTATGCTAGTAATGAATTGTAGCTCACTGAAGGATGCATGGGATATTCTAATGAGATACTATGGTACTACCACTAGTTTCAGAAAATACAGTTGCAGCAGAAGTTTAACACAATGGACAGGAAAGGATGGTCCATTCAAGACTATGTGATCAAGATAAAGTCTATTGCAGATCAGCTACCATCCATTGGGACTTAGATAGATAATGATGATTTAGTGGTTTGTGACCTTGAATGGTCTAAGGCCTGAATACAAGTCCTTCAATACGTTAATTTTAGTCACTGCTAAAGTACATGACTTTAATGAACTTGTATCTTTACTTATCCATGACGAAGTGAAATTGGGTTTGGTGGCTATGAGCTCGAGTAGCTCTAAAAGGAAAGATGCAGCTTTTTACTCTAGTCAAAGAGGCCGTGGTTATCATAGCAGAGGTTCTAGCCATGTAGGGGAACTCATCAGCATCCATCTTAGCATGGACAAGGTCAAAAAGGATTTGCTAGTAGAGGTGGTGGATACTCCCATGCGAGGGGGAGATCCCAATCTAGGGGCAGTGGATCGTGGCATACTCAGTCTAGTAATGAAAATGCAAATAAGGATAAATATTGCCACTGCTATGGCAAGCATGGCCACATTGCAAAAGAGTGTTGGAAGAAGAAGGCTTATCAGAAGGGTAGACAACAGGGACAATATGCATCTTCTAGTCATGCAGAGCCTAAGAGTGGTGAGAGACTGTTTGCTATGACTTATGTATGCAACAAAGACAAGCACCAAGGAAAGTCTAATGATGTATGGTATATAGATTATGGTGCCTTGAACCACATGACATCACATGGCGAGTGGTTTACTAAGATGAAATTAGGTGCTAATGGCTATGTATGGATTGGAGATGATTCTTAGCATGACATAACACACACAAGGATTGTTCCTTTAGTTATGCCTGATGGTAGGAAAAAGCACTTGCATGATGTATTGCATGTATCATCAATTACTAAGAATCTATTATCTGTAGGTTAGATGGTTAAGTAGAACATGCAAGTACAATTTAATAGAGATGGTTGCTTCGTAGAGGAGTCTGGCAGAGGATGTAGATTGGTTGCTAAAGGCCAGAGACATGGCAAGATGTTTACACTGGATGCAAACATACCTGAGTTGAATGCTACAATGTTTGCTTATGATGAGGCAAGTATCCGAGACATTGATATATGGCATAAATAGATTGGACATATAAATGTCCAAAAGCTGAAAAATATGCAACATAAGGAGCTTTACAAGGTTTAGCAATGTTAATTTGGGATATGTATGCTCAACATGTTAGTTTGGGAAACAAGCCAAGTTTCCATTTGCCAGGAATAGCAATAGACCTTTACAGCTTGTGCACTCATATGTCTAGGGACTGCACATAATATATCACTTGGTGGGTCTCAATATTATGTGACATTTGTGGATAACTATAGCAGGTACACATGGATATACATCTTAAATCATAAAGATGAGGTGTTGGAAAGCTTTATGGATTTTAAGCTCATGCTGAAAAAGAGCTTTCATGTTATATGACCTTTGAAAGTATTTGGTAGTATTACCTATGTTCATGTTCCTAATAACAAATGGAAGAAACTTGACCCTAAAGCACTAAAGTGTGTTTTCCTTGGATACTCACAAGAAAGAAAGGCATATAAATGCATTGTTCCGACTTTACAAGAGATACTTCTTAGCCATGATATCATATTTGATGAGTTAGCATCTTGGTATGGTGCTAAGAAGGTTGCAGTATAAGATGACACTTCACAAGGCACATATGTGGAAAATGGACAGCAAGGCACTTCTTCTATGAGGGGACCTATTCATGATGCATCTGGCAGTGTAGGTCCTTGGAAAAGAAGGCTATGCAGCCATGGGTCTCCATCCACTGACATGGATACATTAGTGAGGGGGAGAGATACAGGAAAAGAGAAGGCTTTTGATTATATTACAAGTCCATTGACTTTAGGTTATGACTCTTCTAAGAGTCTTGATAGCAAATTTGGTATACTTGCAATGGCTACACCTGGAGTTAAGCAGAGATATGTACCACCTCCTCATGAGAGAGCAGAATCTAGTTCACCTACGTTGCAGAGATCGCAAAGAGAAAGAAAGCATGTGGATAGGCTTACCTACAGTGGATATCGATGAAACATTATGCATACATGACAAAGGTGCAAAAATCCAAAGAGCCTACATCTTTTGCAGAAGCACTTAAGGATGAGAATTGGTGCAAGGCTATGGATGATGAATATGAGGCTTTGCTGAAAAATAGAACATGGGATATGGTTGAGTTTCCCGAAAGCAAAGTGCCTATTGGATGCAAATGGGTCTATAAAGTAAAATATAAGTTTGATGGCTCACTAGAGAGGTACAAAGCCAAATTGGTAGTGAAAGGATATGCCGAGCAATATGGGTTGGATTATGAGGAATCCTTTAGTCCAGTTGCTATGATGGAAATTGTGCAGACTATTATAGCATTGGCTGCATCCAAAGGCTCGAATCTTTATCAAATGGACATTAAAAATACTTTCTTAAATGGTGATTTGAAAGAAGAGGTTTATATAGATCAACCAAAGGGCCATGTGCATCCCGACTATCCATCATACATATGCCAATTCAAGAAAGCATTGTATGGCTTAAAGCAAGCTCCATGATCCTAGAATGCTAGGATTACTTCCTACTTGTAGACACTTGGATTTTCAACTAGGCAAAGCTTATCGCAGCCTATTTACTAGGAAAACATAGATAGGATATGTGATTTGGGTGCTCTATGTAGATACTTTGGTAATCACAGGTGATGACATACATGGCATTGATGACATAAAAGCTATGTTGCAAAAAGAATTTCAGATTATAGACTTGGGAGAGCTAAAATTTTTCTTAGGCATTGAAGTTATGCATACACCTCATGGGATATGGATGATACAAAAACAGTATGCACAAAATATGTTGGAGAAGTATGGCATGCTGGAATGCGAACACATGGACACACCACTGGAGAAAAATGTAAAGCTAGCTTTTGATATAGGAAATGTGATAGAGAATGTGACTATGTATAGATAGATGGTTGGTAATCTAATCTATTTCACTATCACTAGACCAAACTTGAGTTATATAGTTGGTTTGGTAAGCTAGTTTATGTAGCAACCAAGGAAACCTTGCCTAGATGCTATGAGGAGGATTTTGAGATATATGAAGGGTACATTGTCTTATGGAATATTCTATGAACATGGTAAGCTTGTTGAGCTTATAGGTTATTGTGATGCAAATTGGGCTAGTTGTATGTATGACAAGAGATCGACTAGTGGATATGCATTTCATCTTGGAAGCAGCATGGTCAGTTGGAGTAGTAAAAAACAACCTATTGTGGCTCTCTCAAGTACAGAAGTGGAATACAGGGGTGCATCACTAACTACATGTGAGGCTACTTAGCTGATTAACTTGATGGATGACTTGGGGATTCATGTGGATAAACCAATCAAGCTATATTGTGATAACATGAGTAGTGTGCTTCTAGCAAGCAATCTAGTTTATCATGCCACGTCAAATCGCATAGAGGTATGTTGGAACAGCCATATCTCATCAACCTTTCTTCTCGAGACTTGTTCTTTAGGTCAAGGTGCAACTTCTTGGCACAAAAATCAAGGATATTGATGCACACCATGCCTGGCATTTGCATTTTCCCAAATCTGGGTGCAGTTTTGATAGCGACCACTTTGAAGGCTTAGATCTCTCAACTCGGGCAAAAAGAGTACAAACCCTCTTAGGGGGAGTGAGAGTCCTTCATCTTAAAGGGTTTGAGCAGATACAACCTGTGGAGCTCGTGGGAGCTCATTTACTAGTCACACTGGTCCCTGTTTTGACAGGACATCCATAGCCACTTACCTTCAAGCTCATTTTTCCTTCATTTTCTCTCTCTTGCCACTTAAACCAAGCCAAGGCCACTCTAGTTTGAAGTTTTCAGCAAGTATTCAACCATCAAATCAGTAAGGAGGGGAAGCTATGAAGAGTTTTTGAAGATCATCAAGTCAAACTCAAGCAAAAACAAACATCAAATTTCAAACTAGTATCTTTTGATACTTCACTGCCATTGCTTGTGTCTTTTGACACATACAAAGATCAACTCATAGCTGGTTACTCTCAGTCATTTGAAGTTGATTTCCATCATGGGAATGACCAAAATCAAGTCTTTTATGAAGATGCTTCTCATGAAGAGTAACATTACTCTTGTTGCTCAATTCAACTACATGGAAGACTTGTTTATTCCGCTTGTAGGGATGGATGGATTTACTTGTTTTGAAGAGCAATTGATGAATTTATTTGAAGATTTTGAAGACATTTCTGCTGCCTCAAAGATGATGATACCTTTGCTTGAGGGGAGCATAGACATGACCAATGCATATGCAAGCAAAGTCAATGAAGAAGCAGATCAGGAGAACCTAGAAGCAGAGGACCAACAGATCAAAGAGAAAAAGAATAAGAAGAAGAAGCAAAAAAATCATGAAGACTCTGAAGTGGCAAGCAAAGTGAAGAGCAAGTACATGATCAAAAAGAGTAAGAAGACCTACAATGAATTGAAGATCTATGTAAAAAGTAATGCTGAAAACTGCAAGGGCCTGCCGGTCCTTGATCCACTGACTTCTTCAGCCTTGTAACGTCTAGTCCAAATGTCTTTATCATAAGCTTATAAAACTCCTCATGTAGCCTTGTACTACAGCCTCTGTAAGGCCCTTGCTACAGCCTCTAGATGACCATCATGTTTGTGGTACCCACATGTAGCCTTTTCTGTGATAGCCTTTGGTGTTTTGCCATGTTTATGGTGTGCCCACACTTTGCAGGTGTTACTTTCACTAAATCCTCTACACACTTAGTACTTTTTGGTTGTGATTGAGGAGGGGTGTTGAGATGTATGAGGCAGTTTGGGATGAAGACATGCAAGCTGCAGGAATCCCATATGCACAGAAAGGGAAAACTGTACCCATCCAACAACTATAAAGCATTGTACTTGACTACCACTTTTCATATGGAATGAATACAATATCATGATGCTTTGTACTTTCACTTAGTGTCTTTGTCATTGTCAGTCCATTACACAAGATTGTCTTTATGAGTCGAAGCTTCCATCTTGGAACCTAATTCACTTGTGTAACAGTTGGTCTCTCCTTGTCTATGTCAACATGATTCTTGTCTTCATCTTCCATCCTTCATATAGTAATGAGTTATTTCTTAAACTATTATAAGTGCAAACACAAATAGAATGTTATCTTAGCATTCCGATTACCTTATGAAATTTCTTGCTTCTTCCAATCCAACTAGCATACCAAGTTTTTTTTCTAATAGAGCATAGGAATATATAAAAAGCATAAGAACAATAGGGAGAAAGAAAGAAGATAAAGGCATGTAGCAATGAGAGACCTATAAAATCCTTACAATTAGAAATACAATCACCTTCATAACTATCATGCTTCTTCCAACCCAAGAGATACAGTAAACCTCTTTCAATATACAATATACAAATATATAAAAAGAGTTAGAATAATTTGATTACCTTCACAACTTTCTTACTTCTTCCAATCAAATTAACATGGCAAGCCTCTTTCAATAGAGCATGCAAATATATTAAAAGAGCAAGAGTAATAGTAATAAAGAAAGAAAACAAGAGAAAGTCTTGTAGAGAACATATAAAGTGTGTAAGCCTTTTGAAATCCTTAACAATGTATGTTTGGGATAAAGGCATCTATGCCTACGACATTGCTCATGTATTACTACATTAATAGTGGTCGCACACCTATACATTGCAGGTGGTAGGCCTCTACACTTGTACATTGCAGGTGACTGGCACCCATCACTATCACTTTTTTCTTTATTCTTTTAGTGACATTTGAATAAGGGAAGATGGGTCACACATTGTAACTATTGGAGTTCCCACATCTTGAGTCTCTCTCTCTCTCTCTCTCTCTCTTGCTCCATCTGCCATACCTCACTCCTCCATTTATTTTTCTTGCTCGTGCTCTCTCTCAAGATTATCCCTTAAATTGATATCAAAGCATTGGTTCGAGAAGATTCTCTTTTGTGTTCTTACGAGTACTATTAATGCAATGTATAAGGCTAGGCTGGTTGCAAAAGGCTATGCTCAAACATATGGCATATATTATGAAGCGACATTCAGTCCAGTTGCTAGGATGGCAACTGTTAGATGTATGATTGCCTTGGGAGTAGCCAAAGGTTGGAGTTTGTAGCAAATGGATGTTAAGAATGCATTCTTGCATGGTGAATTGCAAGAAGAAGTGTATATGGAGCAGCCAACAGGTTATGAGGATTTAGAGCATCCCACATATGTGTGCAGGTTAAAGAAGGCGCTCTATGGGCTGAAGCAAGCACCTAGAGCATCGTCTGACAAGATTGGAGAGTATCTTGTCAATATTGTATTTTCTATTTCTGATGCTGATCACTCACTTTATGTGAGAAAGGGAGATGCAGGTTTGGTCATCATAGTCATCTATGTGGATGACTTGATTATTACAGGTGACAGTGACAATGGGATTGCTAAAGTTAAGGAGTTCTTGAAGAAGAAGTTTGAGATGAAAGATTTGGGTGAGTTGAGATACTTTCTTGGTATTGAGGTGATCAGATGTGATGATGGTATATGGCTATCCCAAAGGCAGTATGGCTTGGATATGTTATCCAAGTGTGGTATGACAGCATGTAAGCCTCTTTCAGTACGATTGGAGCAAACTGTGAAGTTGACTGCTGACATTGGGGATGAGATAGAAGACCCTACTATGTTCATGATGATAGTAGGGAGTTTGATTTATATGATTATCACAAGGCCAGACTTGAGCTATGTTGTTGGCCTCGTTAGCTAGTTTATGCAGATACTTAGAAAGCCTCATTTGGATGCAGTTAGACATATATTGAGGTATGTGAAGTCCACTTTACATTATGGAATTTTTAATGAGGCAGGTAAGGATGTACATGTCTTTGGATATACAGATGCAGATTGTGCTGGTAGCATGTCAGATAGAAGATCTACTAGTGGATTCATGTTTTCCCTTGGTAGTGCAACAATTACATGGAGCAGAAAAAAGCAACCTATAGTTGCTTTATCGAGTACAGAGGTTGAGTATAGAGGTGCTGCTATGGCAGCATGTGAGGTGGTATGGTTGTAAAAGTTATTAGAGTGATTTGGATGTGTAGGGAGATAGTCCAGTTGTCATTCATTGTGACAACATGAGCAACATACAGTTAGCTAGGAATCTAGTGTTCCATGCTAGGACAAAACACATTGAGGTGCACTACCACTTTGTGAGAGAGAACATACTTGCAGGAGAGATTGACTTGGTATATGTCAGCACACAAGATTAGATAGCTGACATTTTCACAAAGACATTGGGTGCAGGGAAGCTTTGAAATTTTCGAAGCTTACTTGGAGTTGTAGAGATAGAGTTGAGCTTGAGGGGGAGTGTTGAGATGGCAAGCTCAACACGTGCGGACATTGATGATGGACTGCTTGGCTAGATGAGTCCGCACGTCTACACTTAGCACGTTGGTGGTCATTATGATACTCACATGGCCACTGACTTATCACTTATTATATTTAGTTTGTTACACCTACCTACAGCTAGTAAAGATATAATGGCACTCGATTAGTGTAGTTGGTTATGTACTGTTTGACTTAGAAGGCCACTTTCCCTTATGTTGTATCTTATCTATACTTTGTGTATATTGTATAGTGTGTGGAAGAAGAAGAAAAAACCAGTAAGAAAACGTTTTGGCCTCCATCTCTCTTCTTGTATTCTTGAGTGAGCTTCCTCTTATATATATAGTGTGTGTTTGGTGCAACAGCTCAAGCAAGTCCCCCCACCACGTGATTATTGACATATGTAGTTTGTTACACCTACCTATAGCTGGCAAAGATATAACACCAGTCAATTAGTGTAATCGGTTATGCACTGTTTGACTTAGAAGGCCACTTTCCTTTATGTTGTATCTTATCTATACTTTGTGTATATTGTATAGTGTGTGGAAGAAAAAGAAAAAATCAGCAAGAAAATGTTTTGGCCTCCATCTCTCTTCTTGTGTTCTTGAGTGAGGTTTCTCTTGAATATATAGTGTGTGTTTGGTGCAGTAGCTCAAGCAAGTCCCCCACCCACACGATTATTGACATGGTATCAGAGCTACGCCATTGAGAGAGGCTGATTTTGAAGGCTGAAGTGAAGGAGAAGAAGCAAGGTTTGAGTAAGCAAGCAGTGGGTAAGAAGCTCTTCCATTCTTCCACTCTCTCTCTTGGATAGTACCTGTGGAGGCACCGAAAGCATGGTAGAGTGAAAATCTCAGATTGTTGTGAGATTTGGTTTGCGAGTAGAGCACTGTTATTTTGGGTATCTGAGGCCATTTCAGGCCCTGTTTTGAGCCGCAAGGTTGTGGATAGCAGTTTCAGGGTACATTGTGATTTCGGCTGTATTAACCAAAAGTGGGTGCACATGTTACAGATTTCGAATTTGTAATTTTGAGGTGTTTTTGAGGAAGGAAACATAAGGTTCATCTGCAAACAAGTTGTAGATTGCATATATTATTGAGCAATCGGTGAAAAATGTTGCTTGGTGTATTGTTGTGCACTAGTTGTGAAAGGCTGCAGAAGACTAGCTTGCTGTGTTGTATCCTTTTTTGTGATAATGGTAGAGAACAGTGGAAATCCCATTATTGAGAAGCTCAACAAGAACAACTACCCTTCATGGAAGTTCCGTGTGATGAACTTTCTCATTGGAAAGGGCCTTTATGAGTTTGTTTCAGGTGAAGAAAAGGAGCTAGAGCTGGGTATCCCTCTGACTATAGATAAATTAAAAGCATGGAAAGAATGGAATGTGAAAGACAAAAGGGTGATGTACTAGTTATCTGCAGTCATTCATAATATGATGTTGGGACATATCAAGAATGCATAAACTTCACATGCAGCTTGGACAATTTTTGAGAACATGTTTTCAGTAAATACAAAGGCACCAAAGATTCAACTCAAGCAAGAGTTGAATGCCTTGAAGAAAGGAAAAATGTCTGTCAATGAGTATGTGTTGAAGGTGAGGAGCATTGCAGATGCTTTAGTAGCAATTGATGTGATGCTTGATGATGATGATTTGGTTTCATCCACTTTGAGTGGCCTTAATAGCAATGAGAAGGCATGGAAATCATTTGTTACTTCAGTATACGTACAAAAGACATTTCCAGATTTTGATGTGCCGATCTCTCTCATGATTACCAAAGAGATCAATATGCAAGGTGACTCATCTGAAAAAAATGGTGAACAGGTTCAAGTATTTTACTCAAGTTCAGGAAGGGGACGTGGTAGATCCTCTTCGAGAGGCCGTGGTATGGGACGTGCTGGTGATAACCAACAAAATAGGTTCAATCAACAATTTGGTGAAATGCATGTTTCTGGAGGTAGAGGAAACTTTAGAGGCAGGGGGAGCTCTAGAGGAAGAGGTGGATGACAGAACAGAGGTTTTGGAAATTCTACTATTGTTTGCCATTATTATGGCAAAACAGGTCATATTGCAGCCAATTGTTATGCTAAGAAGAATGATATTCGTAGTGGTAAATTGCAGCATGGAAACTATGCATCGTCTTCACAACAGAATGAAGACAAAAATGAGCGCTTGTTTGTTATGCAACATATGATGAATGCAGTTACAGGAAAGGGGACACATGATAATGTATGGTATGTTGATTCAGGTGTATCTAATCATATGACCCGTCATGTTGAATGGTTTGAAGAGATGCATGACCTATAAAATATGATGCAAAATAGGTCACATTTCAGCCAATTCTTATGCTAAGAAGGATGATATTCCTAGTGGTAAATTACAGCATGGAAACTATGCATCGTCTTCACGACAAAATGAAGACAAAAATGAGCGCTTGTTTGTTATGCAACATATGATGACTATAGTTACAGGAAAGGGGACACATGATTATGTATAGTATGTTGATTTAGGTGCATCTAATCATATGACCCGTCATGTTGAATGGTTTGGAGAGATGCAGGACTTACAAAATCTAGGTTATGTGCAGATGGGTGATGATTCATGCCACCCAATTTCACACATTGGAAAGGTTTCCTTGTCCTTGTATGATGACCAGATGTGCAGCAGTTACATGGAGCAACAAAAAGCAACCTATAGTTGCTTTATCGAGTACAGAGGCAAGTATAGAGGTGCTGCTATGGCAGCATGTGAGGTGGTATGCTTGCAAAAGTTATTAGGTGATTTGGATGTGCAGGGAGATGGTCCAGTTATCATTCATTGTGACAACATGAGCAGCATACAATTAGCTAGGAATCCAGTGTTCCATGCTAGGACAAAACACATTGAGGTGCACTACTACTTTGTGAAAGAGAATATACTTGCAGGAGAGATTGACTTGGTAGATGTCAGCACACAGGATCAGATAGCTCACATTTTCACACAGACATTGGGTGTAGAGAAGCTTTGAAAGTTCCGAAGCTTACTTGGAGTTGTAGAGATATAGTTGAGCTTGAGGGGGAGTGTTGAGATGGATGAGTTCGCACGTCTACACATAGCACGTTGGTGGTCATTATGATACTCACATGGCCATTGACTTATCACTTATTATATTTAGTTTGTTACACCTACCTACAGCTGGCAAAGATATAATGCTAGTCGATTAGTGTAGTCGGTTATGCACTGTTTGACTTAGAAGGCCACTTTCCTTTATGTTGTATCTTATCTATACTTTGTGTATATTATATAGTGTGTGGAAGAAGAAGAAAAAATCAGCAAGAAAACGTTTTGGCCTCCATCTCTCTTCTTGTGTTCTTGAATGAGCTTCCTCTTGTATATACAATGTGTGTTTGGTGAAGCAGCTCAAGCAAGTCCCCCCACCATGCGATTATGGACAGGACATACGTATTGTGTACTATCATTGCAAGCTAATTGATTGTGAAAGTCTATACCTATTTCCATATGATGATATTCAAGTACTTTAGTGGATGTATTGATGTATGACATTGATACTATACACCCTACATTGGAGCTTTGGTCAATTGTTGCTATAGTGATCATTAACATTATGGGCTTGAAGATTCTCTTGGGTTTTATTCTCCTAGATCTATTCTTGAAGTATTTGGGATGTTGAATGGCCATGTACTTGATGCTTTGAGCTTGCATTGCTCATTTGGCATTCAGTTTTGTTCGAGTGGGAGTCACTTGAGCTACTTAGCTATTTTGCATTTGAGTAGAGCTTTGGGTTTATGTAGTTGAGCTTACTATAGTGAGACCATGGAACTTGGTTGAGTTATGTCTATGCTCTTTGGATAGTAATTGGATGCGGTCGTTGCCTAGTGGGTTGGTTTGATGGCATGCTTTGAGTTGGCACCTATCTTTGTCAGGTTGTTGTTAGTGATGTATTCATCCTGCTTGGCTATGTATTGAGCTGCTTTACACTTGCTTAGTCAGTTATGTATTTAGTAGTTCTCTTTTGTTATCTTCAAACCTACTATATGCATGATAGTTATGCCTATTGGATGTATCCCACTCTGACACATTGAGTTTGAAAATTCTTAGTATTGATTGCATGCTAGTGATTTGTTCATACCTTTCTTCTTATAAGATATACAAGGCAGTTTATAGATTGGATTGTATCAATTGATTGCTCACACTTGACTTTGGATTTATTGCTATTATTATTATTAGCTTGCTGTAATTGTAGGTTTATAAGATATACAAGGTAGTTTATAGATTGGATTCTATCAATTGATTGCTCACACTTGACTTTGGATTTATTGCTGTTATTATTTTTAGCTTGTTGTAATTGTAGGTTTATGTATAATTTATGAGAGCAATGCCTTGACTTGACCATCATTCTTTGGCCGTTAGTAGACAATCCTACTTTTTGTAGCCTTTTCTTTGTTATACGCTATCTTGGCTATGCTTTTGGACTATTTACTATTGTTTATAGCAACTAGTTTGTCTTGGACAATGCTTTTATTTACTGTATTATGGCTAGTGGTTTGAATGATAGTGCTATCTTCAACAACAACTATTGGAAGTAATGTCTATGATAAGTAAAGCCCAATCTCTCAGATATATTGGTTGAAGCAACTCATGGACCTTCATGTGGAGGCGACTTCCATGTTTGTCCACTTAAATGAGTTTCATTTTATCTTTAAATACTTATCTTCACAGGGGATTGAATTTAAGGACAATTTTCCTCCCTTATTCTTGCTGGTTACATTGCCTGAGTCATGGGACACATTCTATACTGCTATGTGTGCAAGTATACATGCAAATGGATTAAAATTGCAGGATATAGAGGGTGGACTTTGGAATGAAGAGGTTAATAGAAAGAATGTAGATGCTTCGCGGACCTCTCATTCTTTGATAGTTGGAGGTAATAATGGTAGGAGTGGTAATGATTGCCCTGGGAGAGACTCTCAGGAGTCTCACTCTCAATCATGTGGACAGTCTTGCAGTAAGTCTTATGGCTATAAGTCCACATTGACTTGCCAATATTGTGGGAAGCAGGGTCATATTTAGCTTCACAGTGCCGTAAAATGTGTGATGACAAGTGCAAGGGAAAAGGAAAAGGGAAAAGTGCAAGAAAAGAATAATAATTACAATATTGTCCCTAGCAAGTCTAGTATCAAGATTGAAGAGATTAATGTTGTGTGGATTGATTTTAATGATGACTATATACAGCTTCTTCCCTATGTTTGGTAGTTGACTGATGCCTCATCCACCTATGCTTAGTGTTGGTTGATTGATTCAAGGGCTTCATTTCATGTCATCGCTCATCGAGAGTGGTTCCACTACTACCACAATATGATAGGATCTATCAGATTGGATAATGACTTGGCATTGGATATTGTTGGTATTGGAGATGTCCAACTGCAGTTTCCTTTAGGCAGTATGTTTCTTTGCATGATGTATGCCATGTTCCAACTTTGACTAAAATCCTCCTTTTGACTGGATAGTTGGATGATGCAGGTTATGTTGTATCTTTTGGTGATTACTCAAGGGAATCTTATTCTAGCATGAGATGCCAAGTTTGGCACTCTTTATCCTTTAATCATATTTGGCTCTATCAACGTTATTTTGGCACTGGCTGCAGTGCCACATTTATCGTTATGGCATCATTGCCTTGGGCACATATCATTAAAAGGAATGAAAATGCTTACTCGTTTGTAGTACCTTCTGCCCCTTGACTATAAATGTTTTGATTCTTGTGATAATTGTCTTTATGGCAGGCACAGACCCGTAGTTTGCATAAGAAGTCTAGCATTACGCGCATGGTTGAGCTTCTTGCTATTGTTCATTTTGATGTTTGTGGATCTATGCCTCCCTGCAAGTCTTTAGGTGGTGTGAAGTATTTTGTTACTTTCATTGATGATTACTTGCATAAGGTTTAGGCATACTCCATAAAGGAGAAATTGGAAGTCTTGGCTACATTTCAATGTTCACTTACTTTTGTTGAGAACTAGTCTGGGTGTATAGACTAAAATATCTATGACTTAATAATGGGGGCGAGTATGTATCTATAGCCTTTGAGCAGTTTTGTGATGAGAAGGGTATTAAGCATCGGTTGACTACCCCGTACTCCCCACCCCAGAATAGTATGACTGAGTGCATGAATAGGATGATTCAGGAGTGAGTTCATAGTATTCTTAGATAAATAAGTTTACCGCAATACTTTTGGCTGAGATAGTTTCTAGTATCGTGTACTTGATTAATTGATCCCCATGTATTGCTCTTGACTATTAGGTTGTAGAGGATGTATAGTTTGGAAAATGTTTAGTACAAAGCGAAGGAAGCGAAAAATGAGGCATCAAGAGGAAAAGCGCAAGGTGAAAAAAAGGAAAAGGTGCCCTACAAGAGAGTGGGCCCACCAGGAGTACAAGATGCAACCATGGAAGCCACAAGCCAAAAGCAAGAAGGCGCATCTTTAAATATAAAGACGTAGCCAAAACCTCTGTAAAAGAGCACTAGGCTCCCTCTTGTGCAATTTATAATGATGAACATGTGGTAGGACTAAGCTAGAAAGAAAGGAGGACAATGGGAAAAAGGGCCTAGCATGGCCGGCCATGTAAGAAAAAGGGGATAAGGGGATGACCGCCCAAAAGGGATTCAAGGTTTTGTATATAAAGTTCAAAAGTGAATGAGAGCTCATTCTTTGGTGTGTGTCAAAGTGGACTCTTCTTCTCTTCTATTCTCTTGCTTGCTTTCTTGTGAGTGCTTGAGGGAGCGAGTGAGAGTGAGTGAGGGAGGGAGTGTGTGAGGGTAAGAGATCTTGGAGGTGAAGCCCTCCACCATCTCTTCTTCTTCTCTTGTTCTCTTCTCTTCTCTCGTCTCACGCGTGGCTATGGAGGATGGAGCTTGAAGGAAGAGGCTTGAGGATGCTTGAGCGTGCATCACGAATTGTGGAGCTATCGGAGTGCTTGAGAGAGAAAGCAACTCAATTGGCCATTAAGGTAAGCTCAATACACTCGTAGAGAGGGATAGCATGTCGGCTATGTGAGAGGTAGCCATTAGTTCTCGCTTGAAATGCTTGAACAATAAGCAGTCATCAGTGGGTCTTGGTGAAGCTTGCCTCTACATTCTGGTTCCATTGCCGAGACCAATGGATTTAAGCTTGAGCACTTGTACGCTTCAAATTGAACATCAAAGTAAGGGTTTCATCCTCGAACCGGAGCTTGAGATAGATAGGAGGTTTTGGGTTTTAATTGGTGCTACAATTAAGTATTTTTTGTTTTTGATGATCAGTTGAGTAGAAGAAATCAATTCAGTACTTTGCTTTTGATTTTTATTGCATTTAGAGTAGGATAGGAAGAAGGAGATATTAGAGTGGGAAGCTTAAAGTTCACTGCTATAAAATAGCCCTGAACATGGCAATAACAGGGAAAAATGGAAAAAAAAGAGGCCTCAGATGTCTTGGAGTCGTAGGTGGAGTGACTAGGAAGGTTGAGGTGTTGGCCAGCAAGGGTTTAAGATCCTGGGTGACAAGGAAAAACCTCATTTGCAGTCCTGGTTTTGAGAGAGAGAGAGAGAGAGAGAAAGAGAGAGCTTGTAGGTCATGAGTCTACATCAGATTGATCGGAGTATACCAGGGCTTTCTGCAAGATTCAAGTATAGGATGCCCTTGGCCTACACCTCTGCTTGATTCCTGGCAGTTTTTGTGGGTAGAGGCAATATTAGAGTCTAGATTTTTGGCAAAAACGTGATCAACATGCGTCGGCGGATTCGGACGCTTCCCACAGTGTCCAATTCCCAAAATTGGAGAATCAGACTGAGTAAACGATTCGATTACCAGAATTGGACTCGAACAAACCCATCCGATCCGATCAGACATACCCATCCGATTTTGAAAATCAGACCAACTCCAAATCGGACACACTGCTTCCATCTGATTCTGAGAATCGTACAAGAAGGAATCAGATACACTACCTTGTGCGATCCCGTCCGATCGCCGCAATCAAACCACAGAATCGGACCTAGTATCCTATCCGATCGACATACATTCAATCAGACCAAGCACCCCTGTCCTATTTTGAGAATCGGATGTGTTTGATGACCAACTCGAGCTATTTGATGGGACACATCCTGATTGTGATAATCGGACCGGATTCTTAGAATCAGACATTGGAAAATCAGACATCCGATTTTCAAAATCGGACATAGCCTAAGGAAAAAAAAAAATAGAAACTTGACAAACCCTGGCTAACGAGAAGCGTGACCGCTCTAGAAGAACCCATCGAACGCCTCACAGGTAGTTACAAATCTAGAAATTGTGGCTAAACAATCTGGAATCGTGTCTAGTGTTGTGGGCTGATTGCAAGACCCCAACTCAACCCTGAACGAGCTGAACGGGATAGTGTAGCAAACAAACCCGAGAAGCCGATGAGAATAGCTAAGAACTGAACGCACGACCCTATCAAGCCAACCGATAGACAAGAGCACCAGAGTTGCACACACTTTGTTTTCTCACTCACTCAGATTTCCATCACTCAAAGCACACTTGAAAAGAGCTAAAAGCCCGATTTCGCATAGTGCACGGAAAAGAACACACACACACACTCATAGAGTGAGGGTAAGTTGAGGACTAGTTGTAACTAACAAGGAACTCGCCCAGACTTAAGAACTTGAAGGAACCCACTTACTAAGGTCCACGTTATAGTTGTGAGTGTGGAATGCTATCTAGACTTTAGGGTGATAAGGTTTGCAGGACGTCCTAGCTATCGAGTTTTGCTAGGTAGGCCATGGATTCTACGGACAGACTGTCAAGTCGATATACCTGCTGGTCGAGTGATTCTACGTTGAGGTGCCCATCATGTGATAGTGGATGCTTACCCTGAGTCTCCTCAGAGTGAGAGAGCTCCACTATCCTCCACTGAACTAGAAACAATAGATGATCCATCTGGTAGTGAGACATCATCGAGCGATGGTTCTAAGGAAGGGTCCACTACAGAGGATATTTATCAGACAACCTTAATTGAGCCGATAGAGGTTCATGATCGAATAAGAGACGCGGACGGGATATTGGTATGCTAAATGATTCAGGGCCAATTAAATTAGGGTCCATGCTCAGCTCGAAAGAAAGAGAGGATTATGTGTCCTTAAATAGAGAGTTCCACAACATTTTTGCTTGGAGTTATGATGAACTTCGGGGTATTCCTCCCAGTCTAGCTGTGCATACTATTCCTGTAAAGGAAGGTACCCGCCCTGTACGTCAAAAAGTAAGGTGTATGTCTTTTGAATTAAGGGACGGGTTGTACGAGGGACTACAGAAGTTGCAAAAAGCGGGTTTGATCTTCCCTGTTCAGCATACTGAATGGTGCTCACTAGTTGTGATCAGGAAGAAGAAGAATAATCAAATCCGTCTTTGTGTAGACTTTAGAGAGCTGAATAAGTAGATTGTTAAAGATTACTACCCATTGCCATTTATTGACCAAATTTTGGATCAACTAGCGGGTAGGGAAATATATTTGTTTATGGATTGCTTTGCAGGGTATAACCAAATGGCAATCGCTGAGCAAGACAAGCTTAAAACGACATTTAATATAGTCTTCGGTAACTTTGCGTACCATGTGATGGCATTTGGGTTGTGTAATGCACTTGGTTCATGGCAAAGAACAGCCGACAAGACCTTTGGTGACATCTCCCTAGAGGAACTGAAAGTATTCATTGACGATCTGGGGGCAGCCACCATAAGGGATAGACAGTTGATCATTTTGCACAAATGTTTTGAGCGTTGCAGAAAATTTTGCATAGCTCTTAACCCACGGAAGTGCGTCTTCGGAGTCCCTTATGGGCTCTTGTTAGGCCATGTGGTTAGTTCCGTAGGTATTGCGACTAATCTTGAAAAGATCAAGGTCATAGTCGCCATGAGTCCGCCACATACTCCAAAGGAAGTGCATAGCTTTCTGTCATCAGTAGGGTATTATCGGAGGTTTATCAATGCCTTGGCAGAAAGAACGTTGCCGCTGACCAACCTATTGTCCTTTAACTGTCAGTTTACATGGAGTGATGCTTGCAAAGTGTCTTTTGATGATGTGAAACAGGAGCTTGCCAAAGCACCTATTTTAAAAGCACCAAAAATGGGCAAAATGTTCTATATATTTTCAGCAGCAGCAACCATGTATAGTATCAGCTATTGTTTGGCCCAAATTTAGGAGGAAAAGTGGTACCATCCGATAGCTTTTGCCAGTCGAAAGTTGGGCATATTGGAAATTAACTACACCTATATGGAGAAGTTGTGCCTTGCGATAGTATTTGGGACCAAAAAGTTTAGGCACTACATTCTTTATAAGAGGGTGGTTTTTTATTCGAAGGTGGAAGGCCTTTGATTGTTGTTGAATAAGTTACAACCGCCTGACCATTTAGCAAAGTGGTTAATCACTTTGCAGGAATTTGATTATGAGATTAAGAGCAAGCCGCCGAAGCTTTAGGGCATTGTAGAGTGTCTTGTGGATTTCAAAGAACCAAAAGAGGTCTTGGCTGAAGGAAGTGACATGGAGACTTTGTTCAAGATTGATACGGCATCTATTCCCTCTTGGTATACTGCTATAACACACTATCTTTCTACGGGAGAGACTGGAGCTACTTTATCAAAATCGGAGGAGAGGAAAACTAAACAGTAGGCATTGAAATTTTCCTTGATCGCAGGCACATTATATTGGTAGGGTGTTGATGATATCTATCGTTGTTGTGTGATACCTGACGAGGTTCCCTTTATTTTGGAAGAGTGCCATGACTCCGTGGAGGGCACTTTGCTAGGCGGTTAACGACACAGAAAGCTTTAAGAGCTGGATATTGGTGGACGTCCATCTTCCAAGATTCCTTTGAGTACGTTAAGAGATGTGATACCTGTCAAAGGCATGACAGTCGAGAGAATAGGAAGCGTCCACTTACGCCTATCATGGCTATCCTTCCATTTGAGAAGTGAGGCATCAATTTTGTGGGACCAATTACCTCATCGTCTACTACTTAGAAGAGGTATATTATAGTAGCAACTAATTACTTTACAAAGTGGTCAGAAGCACGGACGACGAGGCAAGACAATGCAAAAGAGACTGCCAGTTTCCTACTTGAGCAAATTATCTATCGTTTTGGTCTGCCAAAAGAAATGGTATCGGACCGTGGAACCCATTTTTTAAATAAGGTAAAAAATTCGGACTGAAGCTTGGAAAATCAAGCATAACAAGATGACACCCTATAATCCACAAGCAAATGGACAAGTCGAAAGTATCAATAAGCAGCTTGTGGGTATCCTATCCAAGATAGTCTTCGAAAAGAAGCGGGACTGGGATACAAAATTATATGTGGCGGTTTGGGCGTATAATATGACGTTTAAACGAGCCACTGGCCACACCCCATTCAAATTAGTTTACGGGGAGGATTGTGTCTTGCCCTTAGAAATTGAGTTGCCGACCATTAGATTCGCAATCAATCATTCTCTGGGTGATGAAGATGCCCTATTTGAACGGTTTATGACTATAGCCCACTTGGACGAGCTCAAATTGGAGAGTTTGTTGCACCAAGAGGTAGCTAAACGTCGGATGAATTGGTTGCATGATCTGAAAGCGAAGAAATATACTTGTAAAAAGGGGCAGTTAGTTCTATATTACGATGCGCGTAGGGAGCTATTTCCAGGAATGTTGGAACCTCGATGGGATGGCCCTTAGAAGATAGTTCAGATAGGTAAAAATAAGTCCACAGTTCTATTCGCTGATCTATAAGGAGTGGAATTTAAGAATAAGGTTAATCTTAATAAGGTTAAACCTTATTATTTCTAAGTATGCTAACACGCTAAATGCATTGCAGGTGTACGACGCTGGGGTTGATTTGAGACTTGCAGGAGAGCTTAAATTGGTTGATGGGGCGGTTAATCCCTTATTTGGAGCACCCATATCTCAAGCAAAGATATTATCAGGGGAGGATTATTTGGTGGAGCAAGGGATATAAAGTGATTGAGCAAGAAGATGGTACCTTTGTGTGGGAAATTAAAGTTTTCTACCATCACTACTTACAAATCTTAACAAGCATCCCTGTTGAGTTTAATGAAGAAGGTGCGATGGAGCCGTCAGTTCATCCCCTAAATATGTTGAACTTTGACTATCATAATTACGAATAGGGGAGTTCTTGATGGCTAGCTGTGTAAACCCATTATGGACGTATACATTATACTTTGATGGAGCGTCCAGGGGCCCTAATAGAAAAGGAAGTGTTGGAGTAGTTATGCGAGATCCTCGATGTAGAGTTACAATGAAATTAGCTGCTTACCTCGGGGTAGGATTCACTAACAACATGGCGGAGTATAAAGCCTTGATTATGGGACTGAATATTGCCAAGAAAGGTGGAATTAGGTGGTTGTTAATACAAGGGGATTCCTAGTTGATCTTAAATCAGCTCAATGGGACATATACAGTCAGGAATCCTCTCCTTTGTATGTATCATCGAACTGCTATAACCCTACTTGATGAATTTAAGAGCATATCTCTTCAGCTGATTCCACGTTATTGGAATCAGTTTGCGGATTCCTTTGCTAATTTTGCTTATGAAGAGGACCTCTTTTTCAACTATAGTCCTAGTTCCGACGTCGTTATTGATAATGAGACAGGACCTGGTCGCTTGTGGGGGATGTTATTAGACCACGTGTTATATGGTAGGCGATGGTTGATATGGGTAATGCAAAGAGTAGCCGAGACCCATCTACCACTATTATCTTGGACCCATAGGTTGATTTGAAGACATGTTATGCGTACACCTCTTGCTATATATGCAGGAGGTACGGGCCATAATTTGATGCATTTAGTTTAGGACCGAGAGCCCTATTTTTTTCCTTGGAATGGAGCGTATTTGCGTATATCTGCCTTCTTCCAAGGAGGGATCTCTATGAGCTATTTTGTTTGATTCCATTAGGCCAAGAGGGCCAGTGGCTTTAAGTAGTTAATGTGCTATTTCTTTAGGCCAAGAGGGCCAGTTGTTTTCATGTTTTAATAATCTATCTCTTTAGGCCAAGAGGGCCAGTTAGTTTGCGACGAAATGTGCTATTTATTTAGGCCAAGAGGGCCAGTTGTTTTCAGGTTTTAATAATCTATCTCTTTAGGCCAAGAGGGCCAATTAGTTTTCGACAAAATGTGCTATTTCTTTAGGCCAAGAGGGCCAGTTGTTTTCAGGTTTTAATAATCTATCTCTTTAGGCCAAGAGGGCCAATTAGTTTTCGACAAAATGTGCTATTTCTTTAGGCCAAGAGGGCCAGTGAGTTTGCGACAAAATGTGCTATTTCTTTAGGCCAAGAGGGCCAATTGTTTTCAAGTTTTATTAATCTATCTCTTTAGGCCAAGAGGGCCAGTTAGTTTGTGATGAAATATGTTATTTCTTTAGGCCAAGAGGGCCCCTTCTCTATTTGGTGCAGGTACGTTTAATGCTTTGTTGTTTTAGTGATTGCACCATACAGGTTGACGAAGTCGCTGGAGGGAGCCTTTGTGCTGTGAAGAAGCTTCTTGTGGCCATTCCAGGTGGTTTCGTCCCCTTTTGGAGTTTTTTCCTTAAGCAATTAATGATATATGTGCGGGTGAGGGTTTTCTTTCTTGTTGGGGACTGGCAATCAAGGCATGAAGTCCCAGGTTTAGGTTAGGTATGTCTCGGGGAGGTCTGAGTAGTCATTGCCTCCTACAAGGCATTGTCAGGCATTGAAAGACTTGTTTTAGAAGGAGTTCTAGTAACCCTGTTCTACTGACCTGCTAGGCAGCCGTTCTAGAAGTTCATGTTAGTTGTGAGGCAATTAGAGAAGCCTACTAAAATAATGATGAAAAGAGACAAAGCCCTAAAGATTTGAAAGACAATATATGAATATACGGAGGTGTGTAAAAAGGGGTTTTAACCCTTATAACAAAAGGAAAGAAAGAAAAATCCTTGAGCTATTGTTTATCACCTTGCGAAGGCCTAGTAGGTTCCTGGGGATGAGACAAGATCCGGAGCCAATACCTTGCCCTTCCTTGGGGTGACATCTTGCCATAAAAGAAGAAAATAAAAGAAGGTTGGAGCGAAAATAAAAGTGAGCGTTAGAAAAGGATTAAGTGTCGCCTTGCGAGGGTTTGGTAGGTTTTTGGGTACCGAGACAGGACCTGAGGCCGATGCCCTGTTCTCCTTGGGTCACTACGCTCAGCTCCCTTCTTTTTACACGCTCGAGTATGAACAATCAGATGCTAAAAGGAAAAAATTGTGCTAAAAAAGATAATACCTTTTGATCAGGCTATAAGAGTCCTCGCCTAGGAGGAGCTCCTAGTTGAGTTGTCCTTAGTTAGGTAGGTAGTTCAGACCACCACTTAGGATGACCTCTTTGATAGTTCTTTTTAGCTTAGTTGTGTTGGAGCAGTTGGTTAGTGACTAGCTTCGGGCCTTCTATCAGATTATGCTGGGCCTACTCCTTGTAGATTTCATGCCTTGGTTTTGTAAGGGGGTAAGGTATGAACTATGATGTGTTGTGTTGTGTGTTTTTTGTATTAGCTTGATGCTCCTTTTTGTTGTTTCTGTGTAGATCTATTTGTGGGATTCAACAGGCTGAGTCACCCTATCCCGTGGTCGCCAATGACAAATGATTTTTGATGCCAAGAAGTACTTAAAAATAGCCAAAAATTATGAATATCAGGGGGAAAATAGACTTCGTCGAAGGCAGCGGTGGCAATCAGTACGATTTTAAGCGGCAATGCCCCAGAAATGCTTAAAAGAGCCACTGGATGGAGGTCGGAGAATTTTCATAATTTTTTGGCATGGCAGATAAGACCTTGGGAGATGCTTGGCAGTGGAAGACTTCAAGACAGACGCCCAGGATTTTTCAGATCAAGAATCAGACACTGAACGTGGAAGAGAGAGTGCCCGAGAGGCCAAGCCAAAATGCAAAGTGTGGAAATGGACTTTAGGAGAGCCCAAAGGGTGTGACCCTTTGGGAGCCCAAAATTAAAAATCATGGTTGGGGGGGGGGGGGGGGGAGAGGGTTGCATTTTTTTCGCCTGATCAGGAAGAAGGCGCCATATCACGAATTGAGGGAGAGATGGAAGATGGGGGTTATAAACAAACCCCCCCAACTGACCGGATACATGATCTACATTCTATCTTCGCTTCCCATTGCCGGTCTCCGCTCCTCAATTGGTTGCCTGGTTGTGGAAATCAAAAACCAGTCTTTCTCTCTCCTCTCCTCTCTCTCTCTCTCCTGCATAGAGGCAATTCATGTGTAAGAAATCAAGAAGAAGAGGGGCTGAAGAATGCTTGTCCGGCTGTAATCGGATTGCTTTAAGATGAAGAGGAGGCTGAAGAAAGAGGTTCAGCACTGAAGAATGGTTGCTGGTCGGTTTGTGGGCTACTCATATTAATTATTAAAAAACCCGCAACACGCAAGACACGCGGTATGCTCTAATTTTACAAAGAATTTTGATTGTTTTTGTTGTTTCATGGTCCAAATGTTGTTCATATGCGATGAATTTTTGTTTGAACCTTGTTTGCATCATGGTTGATGGTTGTAACGAGAGAAATACAAAACCCGTAATGATTTAGAGCCATTATTAATTATTTAAAACCCGTAAAATGTCATTTTTAATGAAAATTAGTGGTTTTTTTCGATTTTGAGTTGGAGAAAAGGGGTGGAAATGAGATAAACTCAGACAAAATATTAAATTTTAGTCAAAATAATAAGCCAACATAAATAAATCAGAAAATACCTATTTTCTATGAATAATAAATTGGAAAAAATAGCAAAAAATAGGAAAAATTGGGATTTTTACGCTAAAAAAAATGGAAAAATAAGATTTATGTGCATGAATGTTTGGAAAGATTAAAGCATGAGGCCAAACCTCAGTTTGGCCTCTTCCTTTGTGTTATAGTATGTGTTTATTATTTTTTACATACAAAAATGATACAAAACAACCATTTACACCTATGCACCGCAGCAACACCTAAACGATGGGGGGGGGGGGGGGGAAGGAAGTTTGTGCGACGATCTAATTGGTGAAAAGATAAAAATTTTGATTTTCCTCTTTGTGCATAGCATTTAGGGATCATTCCATAATTAAATATAGGTGACTAGTATCACAGAAGTTCCGGTGCTAGTCTCTAAAGTAGTGCAACACATAACGCTTAGTTAAAATTCATGAAAAGGCTGTTTTTCGCACCTCACATGGATGTTTTTTTAAAACATAAAATGGTTGTGCACAGTCGTCATAAACCTTGTATCAAGATGCCACGTGGTATCTCTTGGAATGCATTGCAATTGATTGATAAACTTTGACAAACGCTGAGAGGACAGGAAACCTAAGTCGTCGGTTAGACGGGTGCTTCCGTTGGGGAAAGTTTTGTGAGGCAAATCAAAATCTCATGGAATGCTGAATTATGAAAGAGTGGAGTTTGTGTGAATGTTATATGTGTTAGTGACGCATCTTGGGGCCAATCCCCGAGGTGTAGGAGAGTCACAATGGAGCTGCGGCAATCAGCCGAGAGGTGCTTCCCTATGTGTGTATTACGAGGCATTATGCCTATATGTTATGGGATCTCCCTTTGAGGAGAAGGGAAGGTGAACGTTGGACTACATATTGAATACAAATACAAAATCGTCATAAGCATTTAGTGCAAAGTGGGTTTTAGACGCTCCTGGCCTGTGAGGTCATGTGGTGGGGTTGTCTGTTGTATGTATGAGGTCCGACTAGTGCCATAGCCAGTGCCGGCCCATTTTAGGTCCCATTATTACACAATTGTGTAAGATAATTAAGGAACAAATGGTCATATATTGAATGTAAAATGTCCATTCTAATAAATATTGTTTGAGGAAATAGGGTGGTCCACTCCTCTAATGGCATCTCCCCATGAATGGATGGTGCTAATTTGTTAAGTATATTTTGAGTACTTAGTGCTATATGAGTAGTTTGATAAGGATCTAGATCCCTTAGAGATCAAGGTAGTATGCAACTTGATGGAAAATGTTTGGGGTGAATGATGTTAGCCACTCTACAGATAGTGGGAAGATTTGCTATACATATGATCCAAGTGCATCTGGCTATCACCTTTAGAATATAGAACACAAAGGTATAACATATCCTAGATGCTAGTTTACTCATGCTCAACAATCCCAATTTTTTAGAAATAGATCTTTAAAGAAGGTTTCTACTTTTTTCTTTTAGGCTTTTACAAGCCAGTCAAGGGAAACTAGTTCTTAACAGAGCTTGACCTTGTCCGTGGTCACCTCCTTTTTATGGGTGATTTATTATTGACAGGATGGTTTTGTGTGTGGTGTTAGAGCATCATGCTACATTAGCAGTTCACATTGTTTTATTCGTTGTTTGTTGGTTAAGTGGGTATCAATTAGGTAGGTTGACCTATGTGTGGTGTTGTAAGACTACAAATTCATTGAAGAAAGAGCAAGGAAAATACATCCATACAAGTATTTTGAATATGTGTTTATGGTGTAGTTGAACAGGATCTTTAGAGGATTTTTAGGTAGTAGAACCAGTCCACCAAAATAGTCTAATTTCCAATATTAAGTTTAAATGACTTATTGAGAACTTTGGATGGATCCAAATTAAAAAAATGACTATTTTGAATAGTACAAAACATCCAAGACCAAAACTATCAAAAAGTGATGCATTTTATGAGAAATGTTGTTTTCAAATATTCTAAGAAGATTTTCATGAATTTCTTGCACTGGCCAGTAGACCAAGTTCTTCTGATTATTTTGAGTACCTAGATGGCCATATTCATATGACAAAGTTATGGCCGAGGCAAGTCATAGCTAGACTTCGAGCTTGCAGAAAAACAAAAATAGGGAAAGCAAAAAGCAAATTGTCTTGTTGAAGTTGATCCCCAATGCAGATCGTGGCTAAATACACTACCCCTTGACATCTTTGGTGAACTTGACGTGAAAGGCTGTAGAATTTCAACAAGATGGGCAATAGTGAGCATGGAGCAAAACCTATCAGGCATAAAGAAAGATATTTATATGATGCATGAAATCTGTAAATCTATGAAGATGTATCACAAAGCATGAAGAAACTATATCAAGGACACTTCAAGCAGTTATTACTGAGATGAAGAGGTTTGATGGAAGAGATATTTCAGAATAACTTCAAGTTTATCAAGAGAATCTAGAGTTTGAGAATGTGACAATCAATGAGATGTCATGCTACTTTTGGAAAGCACTTACTTATGAATTGAAGATTTGAATCCAGACCTTATGTGGACCCATGGCAGGACATGGGCAATCTTCAAGAAGGCTTTAAAAGGTGAACTTTTCCTAGAAGATTTGGATTGTGTACCAAAACCTTCATTCTTGGAATGGGTCATGATGCGTGGAAAATATTTCTGTATTATTGAGCTATAAAGGAAATGTAAACAAAGATATGACTATTTTAGTGCAACAAAGCAATTGCTTTTGCTTCTTGACAAGGTTCTACTCTTCTTACACACTACAAATCTGCCACTCTAGTCAAAGCTTAAGAAGTTCTTAGAAGATAATTCAATGTAAAATTGATTAAAGGCTGATTAGGTTGATGTTTGATAAGTTTTTTTGAAGCTTATGAAGAGGCAGCGTAGACATGAGTAGTTGATGACTCCACAGCTTATGGTTCCTCCTTTGCAATCGACTCCTCCACCAAGGTCATAGCCTACCATACTCACTCTTACTCAAGGTTGAAGAAGATATAAATGAATAATTGATTGAAGAAATGAGGGGTTTGAAAATTAAAATGTCTTTAAAAGAAGATTTAGAGCAAGCTAGCTCTTCTCAAGCTCCACCTAGAAGGAAATATGTTAGGAGATGCATTTGGTGTGATAATCTTGAGTATCAGTGCAAGGACTGTGAGTCATTTAGAGATGCTAGGAGAGCTTAGTTTTTTGGGGACAAAAATCCACTTGATTGAGACAAGTGTGCTGATTATTTCAAACTTTAGCAAGGGTGGTATGAAAATTCTTGAGGACATGACCATGTGGACATCTTATGTAACCAGAGGAGATGCTTTAGCTTATGAAATATGGGTTGAAAAAAAACCTAAGAGGAAAATAGAGCTATGGTAGTGTGTTGGAAAGAAAAATAAATAGTTGAGAAGACATAGTTATTTGCAAGACAAAGAGAGTATTGATGAAGTATATGGGTTGTCATGTACATAATCTACTATAGATGTTTTAGATACATCAAAAATGGAATTTAAATGTAGATCAAGACTTGTGCAAAAACATATCTTGGATATGTTGGATGTTGGCTTTTCTTAGTGAAAATATTAATCTATTGATTTATTTTAGCGAGAATAGAGAAGAGGGCTAAAGTATTTCAGCCACCATGATAGAGTTATAGAGGGCTAAATTACATTAATAGTCAAAAGTGTTAATGCTAAATTATTTTGGTGTCCAAAGTGTGGGGCTACCATCCAAAGAGTAGAGGGATTATAATTATTATTCAAGGGAGTCAAGTGCTACCCATTTGTAGCAAGAGTTGTGTTTGATAGAGTGTATATCTGATGTAGAGGTTCCATCTACTAAGGCTTTCATTAGAGATGTAGTAGACATAATAGAGACACTAATAAAGAGTGCTAAAACAAAGATCTTGACCAAGATGTATGAGTTGCTTGAAGATATAGATGCTTTGATGGTAATTACAAATGTTGCAATAGTAGAATGAGTCCATAATAAACAAGTTGTAGCTTTTGATGCTACCATGGCAGTGATAGATGTTTTGATTGAAGATTACCATATGTAGGATGTAGAAGATAGAGAGGAACACAAAGAAAATATTCTAGATTTCAATATAGATTGTGAGATTAGAGGGGGTGAAGTTACTCCGTCAGTGATTTTGCTATAGTTTTTGTAGGACATGCAAGAAGATCGAGGAAAAATATGCATACAAGAGTATGCTTTAGGAGTGAGACACATGGCTTGATATGATTGATATTTTGCCATATGATCCAACAGAATTTACAAAGATTGGATACTACTACAGAGGATTGATAAGCCAAGGCCGGATGTAGAAGGATTCATGCTAAGAGATGTAGAAGATGCAGATGCAAAGGAGAATCTAGAAGAAGATAAGCAATATGGTAGTGAAGATGAGAATAAGAAATATGCATTGACATACGAGCTTGAGCTTGAGATACCATATGATCCTAGTGAATTTATAGAGCTTCAGTGTTATGGCAGTGGTTGGATGAGCTATCATTAGGTGTGGAGGGATATATACATGATAAGAAGATCAAGCTCTTAATATCTTATGATCCAAGCTAGAGTGATTGGACTTGTGATGTGATGAAGGTAGGTGTTTAGATTTATGATCCTGGAGGAAGAATGATCTAGAGAAGGATCAGTTTACCTTTATCATTGGTCTTGTTATCATCTTGCTTGGGACAATTCTCTTCATAATGCCCCTCAACACTACACCTCCTACAAAGAGGAGTATAGTCTTGATTTTTTCGTGCATTTGGGCAATACGTAGCTATATAACCTTCTTGTTGACATTGATAACAAATCATCGATTCCCTAGGCCTCTATTGTCCATTCTGCCCCATTGTATTACAAAAAGTACCATTATTCCTCCTAAAATGAGAAATTCTTTCTCGGTTGCCATCACTAAATGCACCACAAAATGATCAAGCCACTTTTAGCCAAGTTTCCAAGCCAACTCCTAAGAGTTGTTGCACTCGATAAATAGAATCTCTTACTAATATTGCTCACTCTAGCTAACCTTCCAAGCTTTTGCTATCAATTACCACATTAGTCCAACTAACATTGCAGAATGTCTAAAAACTAAGTAAACTTACTTAGTTTCCATTGACAACACTTTCCATTTACAGATGAGTCTCTAGGTAGGAACTAGAATTTAAATCCTAAGATAACTATGGCTTCCCCCCATCTTTTAGGGTTGGCTCCTCATAATTTTCTCCTATAGCATTGTGACAGTTTATCCAAGAATTGTATTTTGTTTGACTTTGAGGAAGTTTGTTTCAAGATATAGATCCACAAGATCTATAGACATACACAATTTAAGTTCCTTTTAAATTTTCTTTCTCCACATTTATAACAACTTAATTCCTTTTACTTATTTAAAAGCAAAGCATTCAAAAAAATCAACCTATTGTTCAAGAAACCCATAAGTTTTAATGCCCCTTGAAGGTGTTGCCCCTCTCCATAAAGAATAGCTCTGCGTTGCACATTTAATATTTAAACAATTACTTTATTTAAAATCTTGATAGAAACATCATTCCTTTCATTTCTTAAATTAAACAATACACAAAGTAAACACAATTTTCTTTCTCATTCTCGCACATTCACACACAAAGTTCATTTTTAAACGTAGAGTTTCCTCCCTAATCAATAAGTTATTCTATTGTCCCTCCTCTCTTATCGTTAAAATGTTTAACAATTAAAATGAATCGATTTATAATATTTCTTGGTCATGCTTAGGCTTTTACCCTCATACCATTGTTTTATGTATTTGACAAATACATTTTGAAAACCCACACGAAATATTTTAAATAGTTAGAGTAATTTAATTTTATTTATTTATAAATAAAAACTTTTAATAAATTGCATGACACATTTAGACCTTTCCAACCCTTTAGTCCCAATGTGAACATACAATCGCACGCTAAGAAATAACCACATGTTCTTGCATCAACAATTTAAGTGTATAATTTAACTTAAAATTTTGATTTTAAGTATTTCTTAGATTATAAAAATAAAAAATCTAATCCTATCTATGCTCACAAATTTTCATCTAGCTATAAGTCATTTTCATTATTTTTATATAATGAAAACCATAAATTTTACTCAAAATCTAGTTTTTAAACATTTTTAAATAGTAAATGGATTGTGAAAATTCTAAGGAAATTTGAGAGATTTATTTTGGTATTTTAAATCCTATAAAAATATTGGATTAAGTTAATATGCATTGTAAAATATTTTATGCTTTTTCAAATGTCTATTTTTATTAGTTTAATATATTTTTCTCATTTTTTATTTTTATAAATTTTCAAACAAGGTTTGAAATTTATAAAAATATAGATAATGCATAATTAACTTGTAAATTAAGTTTTTTTCATGTTCTTAATTGATAAATAAATGCTGCACTTACTTAAGAATTTAGCGGATTTGTATTTGTTTCTTTGGAGTTTGCATCTCATAGTCCAACAATAACAAAGAATGTTAGTCTATCAGTGTTGATGCTCAAGAAACACCCTAGCTTCACCTCTATCATGACTTCCACTCTTCATTAGAATCGTTCAGCATATGAATGGATCTCTTAAGCTTTTAATGAAGCTTTCACTTAGAGCTTATGACTAATGGCTTCTCTTTCTTCTTGGCAACAATCAATTAAGGTCTTAAGTGTAAATTTGGGGCACCTCCATCTCTGCAGGAACTGAGGAGGGAAGAATGGCGATGATGAGTAAAAAAATTTTATTTCTAAGTGGTGATGTCAAAGACGGTGGTGGGTATTTTGGAGGTGGGATATGGAGATGTGAGATAGAAAGATGGTATTGACGAAGGAACTGATGGGGATGATCATCATGATGGCTATGGTTGTATAACTAGCGCCCCTCCATTCTGTAGTGATCAAGAAGCTCACACACACACACACACACACACACACACACACACACACACACACAGATGGCACCCTCTCCTCTCATGGTGTCCTTTTTCTCTTCATGCCCTCCCCCTTCTCTCTCTCTCTCTCTTGCCATTTTCCTCTTTCTGATCAAATACTTCCTAATTGTCATCTCTTCATGCCCATCTTTTTCCTTCAACGGCCTATTATTTTGCTTTAATTCATTAAAACTTGCCAATGAAACTAAGGGAAATTGAGACAATTCATAGTTTTGTTCACATATCTCTTATGCAACATGTTTCTATTTTCCCTCTTAAGCATCAATAATTTTGCTACAATGGATGGAAAGGAACATCAACCATACAAAAACATATGCAAAGAGAATGTAGTATGCAAGTATGTGTTTTGGTCGATTTGTTGCGCAATGAGTGATATTAAATTTTTCACTTTCTATCTCAAGGATAGATGCATGTGTATAAAAACACATCCTCTCAACACCACATGTCCACTTTCTTAAGTCATGAACAATGATTCGTGCATGATGATGCTAGTTATGTTTGCATTTTTGGCTTATACGGCCTACAATTCATGTTTTCTCACATATGGTTTGAATTATGTTTTCTATATTATATGATGCTTGAACCTCAACTATATTACTCGTGTGGGAAGAAACTTTGAAGGCTTCTTGTATCGGATATGCCTAAGTGTTCATGATACTTTATAAGTATCATAGCTTGCTTCTTAGATTAAAAATGATATCCTAGAAAATTTTTCAAAAGAGAATGACAGACACATGACATGTATACCCACACGTACGCACAATGGAATAATGTTGTTTGCAACTACATTGCTTTTGTATGTAGTGCAATGTTAGATACAACAATGTAGCATTTGAGGGGGAAAATGATTGACTTATGATGTTGAATATCAAGCCTCGATAACCAATAAGATACTTTAGGGGTGAATCATTTGTTTTTCAGGGTGTATTTTTGATTGAGCAAAGTAGAAAAGTAAGATACTTAAGGACAAGTTAGCTCAAATTAGAATTGCAGTAACATTGGCTATAGTGAGCAATGAAGAGCTCCAAAAAGCATATGCTTATGTTTGTAATTCGAATGTAAGTAAGAGAGTGGGTAAGGGCATATAAAAGGGGCAAATGACATATATATAGGACATCATTTTTTACACAATAATACAACTTTGTCCTTCTTCTCTCTAGCTCCTCCTGTCCTTTCATGGCTACCAACCATCTCTCTCTTTCTTTCATGTCTTTCTCTCTTTGTTTCTAGTCTTTCTCTCCCCTTCGCACTCTTCTTCTCTCTTTCTTGTAGTCTTCTCTCTCCTCTTTCTCTCTCGTCTCAAGTCCCTTCATGACAAGTGGTATCAGAGCATTGTTCTTTGATTCATTTTCTCCTTTTTTTTCTTCATATTCAGTCTCAATTTTCATCATAAAAACCTATTTTAGACAAGTACTACATGCACAAGACATGGATAGTGACTTGCAAGACACCTACACTTGGAGGAAGACAAAATTGGAGATCTTTGAAGGATAGACATGGTGGTGGATGGTCAAAATAGCAAGACATCACTAGTTTTAGGTAAATTTTTGACAAGCATTTTGAAGAAAGAGGTTTCACTAAAGTTAGGGAAGACTTAGACACATTTACTTTTTAAAGAGCCTTCTTCTTCTTCTTCTTCTTCTTCTTCTTCAACTTTGCCAAACCTCTTCCAAGTTTCATGGAAAACCACATGCTCTACTTCATTTTCTCCTTCATCTTCACCTATTGACATCAAGGAGTTGTTGGACCTTCCATTCGTTATTTAGAGGAGATAGAGCACCATTATATGGAGTATTTAACAAACTTTTGCTTCAAGATAGCAGGAAAAATTTTCATTGTTTTCAGCAGGAAACTCCATTGGAAGAGCTTAATCAACAAAGAGATCATAGCCATGGCATTGGCACTTCATGTGATGGACATCTGAGCTTTATCTTCAGTTTTTTTGGGCTTTTCTTTATTCTCAGAAACCCTAGGCTAGGCAGTTAGCAAATTTTCACAGTAACAATAGCTCTTGAATACCTTCCATCAAGGCTTGCGATGCTTCTTTCTCCTAGTCAAACCATGTTTCTCTATTGTGCTCTAAGCTTCTACTAAAGCATCCAACTCCTGCTAAAGAAGCCTCCAATTTCTGCTACTTTCAAAGGATACAAACCACCAAGCTTCCATTCATCAAAGGTCATGTTCAAATGTGCTGAGAGGAGGCTTGAATTATCAATATTTTCATATATGTAGCAACATAAGGACCTACCTCCCGCATTCTCTTGGCAAACAGTTTCTATCTCCATTATAGGTGCAATCTTGCATTTCAATTTTTGGAGATCGAGCCAAATATCCTTTGAAACCCAACCATCTATTCTCCACATGCAATTCAAGGTTCAAGTCACCATGAGTACAATGGAGCCGCACTTAGACCTTGATTTTGGGATTTTTCTCAACCTTCACATATTCAAAGTCATTTGTAGTTACAAGATCAAACATTGTGGATGTGAAAGATCTTGATGCCTTTCCAAAGGCATACTAGCTTTTCACCCATTTAGCATTCAAATGTGTAAGTTCTCCTACAAAATGGGAAACAACACGAGCTATTGTCTTTTCACCAAGGGTTGACTTAGCAGCTATAGCACTTTGGCCATGAATAGTGGTAGAGGCTGCATCAACAATACTTGGTACAACATTCTTCACTATTTTTCTCTCAACATCCTTATCTTTGGATATTTTTTATCTTGCCTTATCAAGAATAGCCAGAGTTGATGCTTGTTCACTTCGTGCCCTGAGCTTCTAAGAAGAAGCAACAAACAACCCAGAGGTACTCTAGATGTTGCACATGGTGGGAAGCAGTGAAGGAATGTGTAAATAGTGCCAATTTAAATGGTGTGGTTTTGATGTAGCATTTGGATGAGAAGTAGATGTAGCAGGCTCTTTCAGTGAGTCCTTGGCATTGATCAATTGCAAAGATCTTCACAACACCATGTCTCTCACACTCCCTCTCCATAAACAATAAAGTAGCAAGAGAGATAGTAAGCAAAAGTAAGCGCACTTTGTAGTTACCATATTTAAAGTGAACAAGATAATGCATGATGTGCGTGATCACCATATCTACTTCATCATACCCACATAGGACTATCACCCACACCTAGCCCACCACCTTCCACTTCACACATGAGTTGGTTGATATATACAATTGCTGTCTATAGTGGTCTCACCTAGTTTGATCTCCATGATCCCCTAGTGACAATCACCTACCCACTCACTTCCATCCTATACTTAGCCACCCTCTAGAGCTTTTCACAGTTCACACACCTAGTTTGAGGACAGTGATCCCCTAGCAACACTCACCTACCAACTCACTTCCATCCTATACTCAGTTGCCCTTTAGAGCTTTTCACAGTGATCCCCTAGCAACACTTGACTACCAACTCACTTCCATCCTATACTCAGTCGCCCTCTAGAGCTTTTTACAGTTCACACATTGTGGCACACTCAACATGGAACCATGCCCCAAAACAAATGATATGATGATAAATGTAGAAAGTTATACACACAACTCCCACAACCTAAAGAGGGCTAGGGTATATCGTGGAGAGGGAGGCCCACAAATAGATGACGATCCTCACTCACTGTAAAAAGTGATCATATGAACTAGTTATTCATGAGCAAAGATGTAGCCATAGCATGTGCAGATTATGAGAACCTCTACAACCCACACCCATCGAAGACTTGGAGACACCTCACCAATCATTAATTCCACACCCTTTACAACCTCACCCTACCACATCTACCTTCACACTAGATATGATGAGAATGGACATAGAGCATGTACAACATGGATGATCAATGGATTATATGTGTATACAAGGCGATCACTTCTATGTAGTGGACATGCTTATCCACATCCACCTAGGCAATTACAGGATCATTATGGTGGGCCACACACTGGCCAAGATCTATGGAGTAGTAATGGAGGCAAAGCTGAGCACATATGCAAAGAGAAGGAGATTGAGAGCTGCAAGACATCTTGGATTCAAATGGGGGTTCTCTACACTAGACCACATCTTCACCTTGTAGGTAAAAGCTAGAAAGAAGAGGTGATATTATTGATTCATGGACTTTGACAAAGCATTTGATACAACCCAACGAGAGAGATTTTTATAGAGTTTGTAGACACTTGGAATTCCATCAAACATGATTTAGGGTATCTATTATGCTTTAGGGACCAAGTGGACATAACACGTACATTGGTCTCTATTATGCTTTAGGGTAATCATATTGTCTTGATCTCTAACTCACAAGGGTCTACAACTCCTCTACATGAGTTTTGCACACATGAACTATTAATATTAGGAAACCAAAATCTTGGTCTTCCACATGTCAAAAGATCAATCTTTGCTATAGGAGTGAAATAGATAGAGGTAATATATTCATATATCTATTTCAAGGTTACATGGCACATCTACTAGGAAATTCACCATGCCAACAAATACACTTCTTCTCATATGCAATTAAGGAGTACTCAAGAAAAGGTGAAGATGATGGGGACCCAAAAATGCATCACTTGCAATACGATTTGTGGGAGCTTTCACTCAACCGCCAAGACCCACGGACCACTTATTGTTTCAAGCGTTCCAAGCAAGCTCGAATGGCTATCTCTCACCTAGCCGACGCGCCGTCGATCCTACGAGTGTAGTGAGCTTACCTTGATACTTGATCGAGTACCCTCCTCTCTCTTGCACTCCGATAGCTCCACGATTCTTGATGCTAGCTCAAGCATCCTCAAGCCTCCTCCATCTCCAAGCTCTATCATCCATAGCCTCATGCGCAAGAGAAGAGAAGAGAAGAAGAGAAGAGGAGATGGTGAAGAGCTTCACCCTCTTGATCCCTCACTCCCACACACACTCACTCCCTCGCACTCTCACACTCCCTCTCTCAAGAGCACACACAAGCAAGAAGGAGAGAAGAAGAGAGGAAGAAGAAGACTCTTTTTGCCACACACCAAAAGAATGAGCTTCTCATTCACTTTTCAACTTTATATACAAAACCCTAAATCCATTTTGGGCAGTCATCCCCTTTTTCCCTTTTTTACATGGTCGGCTATAGCCTAGGTCATTTTTCCCATTTCCCACCATTCTAATTTCATCCTATTCCCAACTAATGCGTACAATTTACACAGGAGCGAGCATGGCACTCTTTTACAAGGATTCGAGAGCGCTTCCATATTTAATGGTGCGCCTTTTACTCTTTTGTTGCCTCGGGGCGACACTGAGACTTTCTAAGGGTCGTGCCTGAACATTTAAATTTTTCAGGGTCTGGTTACCGGTCAAGGCGGCTTTTTCTGCTTTTATCCTGTGCCTTTTTTGCTATTTCCTTTTTTCCGTTTTCCGGTCATCTATGCTGCGGGAAACACGGTAATATTACCCCCCTCCTAACCAAGTACCAGTCCCATGGCACTGCGATGGGAAGTAGCGGCTAGTTAGGTCTGCTGCAAGGGGGAACTGGTGGGTGGATGACACCGCTTCCAAGGTGGTTGTGTGAATGAGAGTGGATGGAGTTTAGTGACGATGACCAGGAGAGATTCCGGCGTGCTTTAGGCTCCATGAAGATGCTCGGCATCTTCACATAGTTGTGGCGTCCGTTATGTAGCCGGTCGTCCCTTGAGCATAAAAAATGCTTGAAGCAATAAGCAATCCCTTAGGAGGATGGTATTGGAGGGATTTATTCTGGAGAAGCCCCCCCGAACTCTGTCTTGATAAAGATATGGTTTGTCTTCGTATTGAAAATCTGTGCCTTTGATTTGAAGGTCTTTGTCTTTGAGTTGAAGGTCTTTAATACTGCGTTGAAGATCTTCAACTCTGCGTTGAAATTCTTCAGGCTTGTGGAATCAATAAGCGATCCATAGATCTTGAGGCGTTGGGTATACATCTTTGGAAGACGAGGTTCCAAGATCTATGCCAATGGCAGATCTATCTTGACTTGGTTCAATCATGGTAGCCATCAGCAAGCAGATGGCTGGTCACTAGCACATGGAAAAAGTTTTGGTCATTAAAGGATGCCATGGGTGATCCTCTTCAGTGGAGTAGCCATTTCTTGAAACTCGAACATAACCTGCAAGAAAATTTGTGCACTCCCTAAGGGGTGTGTCTGCCTCTTCTTCGTGTAGTGCGTGGTGCCCATGGCAGTGGAACTGGGAGATGGGTCTAACCTTGGGCAAGCCCTTGGTAATGTCCCACGCTTAAGGACCCAGTTCGTGCGTCATTAGAGGTGGGATGCAAGTCTTAGGGTGACAGGTCTGAAAGTCCTGCCCTTGATGTGCCCTAAGTGTGAAGTGGAGAGGGGGCTAGGGAAAACCCTAGGTGCAGTGACTATGGTTCATTTCTCTTTTTTCTTTTTTTTTTCTTTTTTTGAAATGATAATCGGGCCTAATTGTCTTCATCAGAATGAGGAGGGGAAGGGGGTCAGATAGATTTGCTCAAAAACTGACGACTTTGCATGTAATCTTTCAGATTCATGCGGACATGAAGAGAAGTGGTGGAGAGGAAAGGGTGATTGCACCTAGTGAATTGGCTGTCATTCATATCTTCTAGGAGGGCTAGGCAAAAAGAGGAAAGGAGACTAGACCTCATCATAAGACGAGCCATGGCGCAATTGTCTATAGCGTTAGGGTCAAAGAATAGGGGAGGTAGGCCGCGCTCTTGTGGAGTCGGGTCATGCTTAAGGAGTAGCCTAAGTAACCTAAGATAATTACAGGTTGTTACAAAAGCGGGGTCAGGACATGAGGAGAAATCCACAAGAAAGCGCGTCATAGACGCATCTAGGCTTTCGGCGGTAAAGAGGAGGGCATGCTCGAAGGATACTACAATGGAGTTATAAATAATAGGGAAGTCGTACTGCCTGTGGAGGGTGGCATCAAAATCCACCCCTACCCTTCGAGGGTATGCCATGTAGGTAGGGTTGTTCCGCTCGAATGGCACGGTGTTACAAAACGCCATCCAGGCAAGCATGTTGATGTCGCATACTTGCCTCATTCACAGGGGTTGGCTTTTGTAGCCCTGTACGGTGTGTGGGACTTCAAAAACTTTATTCTGCCAGTAGTCAGCCGCTTCTGTGTCCCAAGAGGTCGAGGTCTTTTCTTGCTCTTCTAGCCATCTTTGCCCCAACTGGCCCCACCGACCGCGATTACCTCGTCCATCACCTTGAGCGGCAGGACCCTCCGCAGATTGTTGGGTAGCAAAAAACTAAAGGTGAATGGATCCTTTCCTTGTTTCTATATCTCCCACAACACTAGTTCTGCGTGAAATCCTGCGGGAAGATCATCAGGGCATGGTGGGAGAGGTGCAGATGGTAGCACGGCTGGTTTGGCTCTCAGCTGTTTCCTGGCTTCCTCTACCAGCTTTTTGCGTCTTTCCCTAGAGGCGGCTTTTCTTTCCGTAGATGGGTCCTCTTGTGGTGGCTCTTGAGACTGTGGCGAGGGGGGTTGTGGGACTATATCCTCCCTGAATCGGTTCATGTCGATTTCCAGTTCTGCTTCCTCCCCCTGCCGTTCTGCCTGTGCTGCTTCTTCCTTGAATCCGAGGGCGTCGATTTCCTGGGGGTTAGGCCGGCCAGCAATAGGTATTTTCGTTGCTCATCCAAGCTCAGCCTAACCTCCGCAGGTAAGGGTGGCATCTGCAATCCAGCGTGTAGGGCTCTCCGCGCCATGCCGAGCTTTCTCTGTGTCACCTCCAATGACTCTTCTGACGCTGCGTGGGTGGTGTCCAGGATGGTGTCGAGGAAGGCCTTCTGTTGAGTGCTAAAGGCCACTTGGGTCGCTTCTGCCTTGCTCTCTGCGACGATTTTCTCCTTCTCTGCCAGAGCAAGGCGCCGCGCCATTGTCTTCACCCTCTTTTCATTGTGCGCAGCCCACTCCTCTGCTCTTTTGTTGATCTCTTCCAAGCCCTCTCCTTGCTTTAGGGTTAGTATCATAAGTTTCTGCTCATGGTCTTCCAACTCCCTGACTAGCCTCTCTTGCTCTTCTTTTTCAGAGTTTAGCTGATCTGTCAGGCGCTCGATTTCCTCTTGCTGTTCTTTTATGCCTTGTTGTCTCTCTTCGTCCCTGGCATTCAGCTCAGCCACAAGCGCATCCACCTGAGCAGATTTCGTAGCGAGCTCCTGATATTGCACTATCAGGAGCTTGTGCTCTCTTTGCATTTTGACTAGTTCCTGTTCTCGTTTTCGAGCTGTTGTCTCCAGTGCTCCTCCTTCTCATCCTTAGCCTTCATTTCTTGTTTGAGATCAGCGATCTCCCTCTGCTGCATGGCTATTATTCTTGTTTTATCCAGCTGGAAGGCGGCCACTGATTCCTTCTCGGCTGCCAACTCAGCCATGGCTATCTTGCGTTCCTCCTTAGCTTTCTCCAATTGGGAGAGCAGTTCGGCGACATATTCGTCGTAATTAGCCGATGGCGTCATCGTTGTGTGGATGGGCGAGGTTGAGGCTTCTATCTTCTACCTTTTGGGCTCTTGCCTGGATTTCGCATCCGTAGCTGGCCTCTTTTGTCCTGTGGCCGTGGTTTCTGTGCTCTGTCCCGGGCCCATCTCTTTGTTGATGAAGTACTGCATCCACGCCACGAAGTTTGACATGTCGGCACTAGTCGGGATGCTAGGGGTGATGGTGGTGGGTTCAGCGGAAGGCACCAGGAGGGTAGGAATTAGATGAATTGGGGCCTTGCCCTTGCCCTCAGGGACTGGAGGTGGCACAAACTCCGGCACCTGTGTGCTAGACCCTGGTTCTTCTTCTCTATGCGGGCTCAGGTTTCCCAGTTCATCTGCTCGGCTCTATTGCTTGATGGACCGGCGGCGGGTGGCTTCCACCAGGTCCTCTTCCTCCTTCCTTCGCAGCTCTTCCTCTTCCTCATCCGCCTTTCTCTTCCTTTCCTCCTCTGCTTTTCTCTGCTCTTCCTTCTTTTTCCCTTTTTCTTCTTTTTCCCTCCTTTTCTTCTCTTCTGCTTCTTGTTTTGATGCCTTCTTTGCTTTCTGCAATTCTTCTTTTTCCTTCTCCTCCTCCTATCTCTTCGTCCTCTCTCTCTCCTTGGCTTCTTTTAGGGACTCTATCTTTGCTCTTTCCAAGTCTTCTCTCTCCTTCTTTCTGCCTTCGTCATCCTTCTTCTTTCTCTGTGTCGTCTTCTTCTTAGGTCTCCTGGTTGTCTTTTTGCTTGTCTGTCCCTCCCCTTCTTCTGTTTCAGTTCTGTCGGTGGACCTATCCTTGTCTTGGTGAGGAGGCGACCTCTCTGGTGTTTCTCCTTATCCCTCTTCCATCTCCTGTGCTTCCTTCATTGCCTCCTGGATGAGCGCAGTCAAGACACCTCCATACCCGATAAAGGAGGCTTTCTTTCTTTCTGTAACTTTAGAAGCCGGAGATTCTCCTCCTACTGGTACACTTCCTAGGGCCAATGCTTTGGCTGCTTGATCAATCGTTTTTCGCACGTATCCATTCCAATCTACTTCGTCTAGGGTATGGGTTGCTATATTCTCCAACACCGGTACGCTAATTCGATGCATCAAGGAATTGTAACGCTGGATGGAGAAAAGCACATGTATCAGCTTGGTCTACATCCTGGCTTCTACGTCAGGGATATCCTGGATGCTTATGCCGTCATTAGTAAGCACATCTTCCTTCTTCATTTTCAACATGGCATAAACATCCCTTTTTTGTTTCCTCTCCGTCTTTGGTACAAATCCCAAAGCCTTCTCCACCAAGGCTGGGTCTAACCGAACCTGTACCTGTTTTGCATCTTCTCCTCTGCCCACTATTACAATACCACATTCTTGATCCGGGTTGTATGTTCTAAGGAACACCACGCACTTCAGGTAGTCCGGCTCCTGTGAGAACTTTTCGAGATACTTCACGAGGTTGCATTGTTCCACCACCCTCCTGGTTGCTTTCTCCTTGGCCACCACGACTTCTATGTTGTGGATGGTTCGGAATTTGAGCTGACTGAAGGCGCGGTTCTCTAGATGGTTGCGGTATTGCTCCCTTTCCTCGTCTATGAATGGGAGTCGATGGGCATGGTCTTGCTGCGACATTTTATACTCCTACCATAAATCGTAACTTTCATTAGTATTTTCCACATATCAATTCGCTGATTGTGGGAAAAGAAAAAACTCTATGCTTTTTGAATGAATTCCTTAGGAAGCCATGTAGATTTTCCTTTTTAGACTTGGACTTTTGCCCTTTACTTCAAAGTTTTTCCTGCCCATTTTCCTACCCCGTCTGTTTTTTCCATACTACATGCTTATGCTTTTCACTAACTTTACTTTACTGTATCCCTTTTGATTCATTTCCCATCTGATTCATTCCACCTTACCCCCTCCCCTTCCATCTTGAAAAGAATCCTTCATAGGATTGAGGGTTAAAAGGTTAAGGGCTTTCGACATGTTGGGATGGGAGTTACTTGTGAAGGAGCCAAGTATAGAAATTTGGATTGTATTCCAGTTGAGCTGCGCGGTCCAAATCAAAGGGTCGAATTCCTACGTGTGTGATGTATGTGAGAACATCTATGAGGAAGTCACCAGGGTCGACCCGACTCGCAATGTGGAGTTCTTCCTCTGTTAAGAGGTAGTCGAGGTAGGGATGCTCCTTGATGTGCTCTTCCATGGATCGGCCCCGAAGAGTGGTTAACACTCTATACGAGGTGGGCGTGACGTAAGTGGGGTCATACTCTGTTGTTTTGATGACTTGGCGTTGGTCATTATGCGACATCCTTCAACTGCCCATTGCAGCCTAAGAGCGTACCACTGCCTCAAGAAAGGTGATCCAGTGGCAGCAAGGTGTGATAACTCCGCGATTTCTTAGTCAGTGATAGCAAAAGTGGTTCGTGGATCGTATGACATGATAAGGCGCTGTTTGATGGCTTGCTCCTTGGAGATCTCGCTATGAATTAACTCAGCAGCGGAGCGAGAAGCTTTTGCAAATGCGAACTCAAAAGTCTCCCAGGAGCAAGGCATATTGCGCACTTCCGTTGCAAAGGGTTCTTCTAATAGACCTAAGTCCAAGCGGTCGTAGTTGAGGGCTAGCGACACGAAGGTGGCATCGAGTCGTTTAATGCATTCCACCACGTCATCCCCGGTGTCCTCCGCAAGGTCAGTGGCTAGCGCTAGAAAGGATTTTCGTTCATAAGAGGGCGTAAGGCCGACGGGTAACCGAGGTTTGTTAGAACTAGAGGCCTTGACAATACATAGTTGCAGTTGGGAGTTTCCTTGAGCCTGCCGTTGGGCTGCTTGGAATATGGGTGGGTTAGGGTCAACCACAACAGATGGACTGCTGCAGTCAACTTTGCTTTGGGGAGTCAGATTGACTTTGTTGAATGATGCCTCCTGTGATGGTGGCTGTTGTTTGGGCCGATAGGTTTGTGCGACTCTCTTGGGTCAAAGCGTAGATGAGTCGGATGGCTGGGGCTCTAGAGAGCACTACGGCTTATGGTTTTGAGGTATTATGGGACGTTGGCTGATCACGCTTGAGGGTGGCGTATGAATAGTACCTTTGGCCGTGGGGGCCTTAGGGATCCATAGTAAGGTATTTCCCTCGTAGTAGCCTTGCGCATGCAAGAGGGCTTTAGGGACCCATCTTTGCTTGATCACGCGGCTCTTCCTATTGTGGCTGTTTAGGCACCCACTGGAAGCGAGGCTATTGGGCCTTCGCTTTGGTTGCTGCGGGCTGCAGTTTATGGAAGTCGGGGAGTGGCAGCCGCGCACTACCCCCCTCCTTAGTCTTGCCTACGGATGTTTCTACCGGTGGCTTTGTGGATGGTGATGGTGTCGCGCAGCCCTTGTGCTGAAAGCTGTGACAATGTGCACGTTGCCTATTGCTAGGTGGATGCGTTGCGACTCATAATCAACATTGCAGTGAGTCTGCTTTTTGAAGGTTTGCCCTAGCAGTGACTCCGTGCCTGTGTCTGTAGCACTTGGCAACACGTAAAAAAACATTGGAACAGTCTCAGACTTGATAGAAACGGTGACTCTGCACTTGCCGAGAAGTGCGTATGATTGAGCCCCATATGGGTTTAATTTGGCAGTTTGTGGATTGAAGTAGTGGTTTGCCAAGTTGGATCCAATGATTGTGGGTTAAGACATTGAAGTCTGCTCCCTTGTCGATCAAGGCATTGAAAGCGCATGTATGCTTGGCAGTGACCATGACACGGAGTAAGCGGGTTCCACGGCTTCCTCATCCTCTTCGTTGCTTTCGGTGATTGTAGCTACCCGTACCGGCGGTTCTAACAATGGTGGCTCATGCCAAGGATACGTGGGGGGGTAGTACTTCTTGACACGACTACCATTGAAGAAACCTATTCCCTCACCGTCTAGTGTCTCAAGCTCGACATTGTCGGTTCGGCTGATTACACGAACCTTGAAGGGTCTGAGACCCATGAATTTCATTTTTTGCTTATACCCCTTAACTGAGTAAAGGAGCACTAAGTCACCCTGTTCGAATTTGCACTACTTGACATGCTTGTCAAAACAGTTCTTGCGTTAGGCTTTCTCACAGATAAGCGCATGGGTGGCCAGAAGACGAGTCTCTGATAGGCATTCAAGTTCGACCAGGCGTTGCATCCATGCCTCCTTCCCTTCCCATTGTTTTTGAAGTGCTATTCTCAAGCTAGGAACGAAGAATTCTAATGGTAGAATTGCCTCAGTTCCATAGGTCAGTCTGAAAGGGGTTTGGCCGACAGTTGTTTTATAAGCTGTGCGGTAGGCCCACAAGGCTGCCATCAACTTGTTGTCCCAGTCGCTGCATGAGGCTGAGACCACTTTAGTCAGGACATTGATAAGAATCTTATTAGTCGATTCTGCCTGGCCATTCGCCTGCTGCTGAGGGTAGTATGGTGAGGATTTGCAATGGATAATGAGAAAGGTGGACAGGAGATGTGCTATCACTTCGTTGATGAAGTGCGTGCCTTGGTCGCTAACCAGTTCGATGGGGCAGCCGAAGCGCGAGATCACTTGCTCCCATAAGAACTTGGCAATCGTCCTAGCGTTGTTTTTTCGTGTGGCTCTTGCCTCTGCCCATTTTGTGAGGTAATCTGTGGTGGCCACAACGATGCACTTGGCTTGTGAGTACTGCGCCACAGAACTGATGGGCCCTATGAAGTCGATTTTCCATTTTTCGAAGGGTTGGCGGGCAATAATTGGGGTCAACTCCATTTGATCTTTACGAATCGGGAATTTTGTCCGTTGGCACTCGTCACAATGCTTGACGAATCGCTTGGCGTTGCAGAAAAGTGTGGGCCACCATAATTGAGACTACAGCACCTTCCGTGCTGTCGTGTCTCCACTAAAGTGTCCTCCCGCGATGCCGTTGTGCACCTCTGAGAGCACATCGTGCATCTCATGCTCACGCACGCATCTACACAGCAATCCGTCTTGCCCCAGCCTATAGAGTTGGCCTGCAATCAGCTGGTAGGGCTGGATTTTCAGGATCAAGCGCCCAAGTCAGGCTTTTTCTATTGGTCGCTCAGGTAGTCCGTGCTCGAGCACTTAGACTATATCGTCCGCCCAATATGGCATTAGATCAGTCTTAAATAAATCTCTCTTGCTGGACAGGTGGAATAAGTGGACGTCAGGTAACTCGTCAACGATGCCTTGTCCAACAGCTTTTCCCGTGGATATGCGTGACATGTGATCAGCCATGTAATGATGTTTTCCCTTTCGTACCACCACGGAGAAATCGAACTCTAGAAGCAGGAGGAGCGATCGAGCTATGTGTCCTGTAGCACAAGGTTTGTTTACTAAATAGAGCAGGGCTTGATGGTCCACAAAAAATATGAAGGGTGTGACCAATAGATAATGCCGGAATTTCTTCACAGCGAACACCATAGCTAATCCCTCCCTTTCTGTTGTCGAGTAATTCATCTCCGTCTAAGTGAGTTGTCTGCTAGTAAAGCTCACTGGATAATCTAAGTTGTGCTCACTGGGTTGGCAGAACACTGTCCCCACGGCAAACTTAGAAGCATCGATGTGCACGTGGAAGGTGATGGTCCAATCTGGGGCTCGTAGAATTGGTGATGTTGTTAGAGCCTTTTTCAATTCTTCGTACGCTCATTGGCATGCCTCGGTCCACTCGAAGACAATCAGCAACTTGTACAATGGTCTGGCGATCAATGCATAGTTCAGTACAAACCGCCGATAGTATCCTGTATGGCCTAAGAAGCATTGAACTCCCTTATAATTAATTGGGGGTGGAAGGTCAACAATAATCCTGACTTTCGAGAAGTCAGTGGCAATGCCGTTCTTCGACACCACGTGTCCTAAGATGCATCCGTGCTTTACCCAAAACTGGCACTTCAAGGGGTTCAAGGAGAGACGATATAAGCGACATCGTTCAAAGACTACGCGGAGTTTGTCTAAGTGCTCGATCCAGGTCGAATGGACACACAGGTCGTCGACAAAGACCTCTAACTCCTTGCGAAGCATGTCCTTAAAGATAGTACACATGAGACGTTGAAAAGTGGCGGGGGCATTGGTCAACCCAAAGGGCATGACTATGTATGCAAAGACGCCCCACTCAGTGGCAAAGGAGGTCTTGTGTCTGTCCGCAAGATGCACTTGCCCCTGGTTGTACCCTGAGAAGCCATTCAGAAAACTGTAGGCTTCCTTGCCTGCCACCCTCTCGAGCATGTGCTCGGTGTACGGCAATGGATAGTTGTCTCTCTTCATAACAACGTTCACCTTCTTGTAATTGACGCACACTCGGATTTTTCTGTTCTTCTTCATCACAATGACTATGGGTGATACCCAATCTGTGTGCTCAATTTCGTAAATGAATGCAGCTCTCATCAGCTTGTCAATTTCCTCTTTGACAGCATGAGTATGTTTTGGATTCATAGGGTACGGTCGCTGCTTGACCGACGTTGCGTCCGACGTCATGGGTATGTTGTGAGTCACAACACTCAGATCTACCCCCTGTAGCTCCTCTAAGGACCAGGCAAACACGTCTATATACTCTCGCAAGAGAGCGACAAGACTAGTTTCTTCTTCACCAGTCAGGTCGTCGACAATGAACACTGGTCGGGGTGCTTCCCCTTCCTGGGCTAAGTCTACCTCCTTGACTTTGGCTGGTCCTTCAATTGGTTCGCTCGTCTGCCCTTGATGTTTAGCACCTAACAAAACTACTACCCTATCCCCTTTTTTGAATTTCGTGAAGCATTTAGGGAGGTCCTGCGGCTTTCGTTGTTCTTCTGATCGTGTATCCCTGGGTTGCTTTGCCTTTTCTTGCCTTACCCGTGTGCGCCTCAGGTGGACAGGTAGGTCCCCCTTGGTACGTCTAGTCGTGGGCGGCCTAGGGATCTCTGGATCACTATCCGAACTAACTTCCAATTCAAAGTTAAACCCTCCATCTTCGCTGGAAGAGGTGGTCTCCCCTGGTGGCCGCAGTTTAGATGGTGATTCAGTCCTAAGTATTGACGTCGTTCCTAGCTGGGCTAGGCTTGCTTGCTCAAGGTCTATGGCTCCTACGCGTTCCAACCAAGCGCGATCGCATTCCATGCGCATGACTCCTTGCTCTACTCTAAGGGTCTGCCTTTTCTGCGGCTTGGCGTCTGCTCGTATCTACTCAATTTCCCGTCCTTCAGTGTCGTATTCTATGGTATCTACTTCACCCTTGCTCTCATCACTGAAGGATTGGCAGTCTTCGTATTCGCCGCTAGAATCCTTGTCATCCGACTGCTTGTCGTCTCCTAGGGTTTGGTATGCCTCGTGTCGTTGGTTAGGGACTAGGGCCCAGTTATACATGAGGTTTAAATCGTGCACCGTGGTCCATTGCCACTTGGATTCCTCTAAGAGATCCTGGAGAGGTTTGAAATTTGCAGCTGGATTACCAGCTAGCTGGTTCGTCGGGTATTCCAGTATCCCCTGGAGTTTCCTTTTGTTGGATGGTACGTGGAAAGTGACAGGCTTAGGCTTTCCACGGAGGCTTCCTGCCATCATGCAGACTGGTGTAGAGAGTGCTTCGTTAGACTTGCCGATCGTTTTGAGGGCTTGCTCATACGCCTCATGATTTGAGAATGGCAGGTCGATTGTAGCAAGAACGTGCATCCGATCCCGCTCATCCTCTAGGCATGGGATATACTTAGTCAAGGGCCCATAGGGCTTCTTGACCTGAGTGTTCCCCTTGAGCATAGTAGAGATGGCGTCTAGGTCGACTGGTGAGGTCTTCCAAGTGTCCATCTCTATTCTCACGGCATCTGTTCTATTGCCAAGAAAGATCAAGCCATTATCCCAATCTTCGATGACCCTAGCGTTGCGCATCCAGGGTCGGCCCAATAGGATATCGTAATCCACTCCCTTCATGACTATAAAGTCAACAGAGAACTGGACACCTGCAATCTTCACTGGCCAATTCTTCAGTACCCCGAATGGCTTCACTCTCATACCGTTTGCTAACGTGACATTAAACCTAGCAGCTTCGATAGACGGGTTTCCCCAAGTCTGAAGCATTGCATGGCTAAGCACACTAACCCCAGCTCCCATGTCTACAATCCCCTTTCTTGTTGTGTTGCCTAGGGCTAGGACCGGTAAGACCGCGTACATCTCAGAGCCTTTCCAAAAGGCATTGACGTACAAGGATTTAGGCACGGAGTGCAGCGTCAAACTTGGTAATTGCGTTTCTGCATCATGGTCTTGAGGGTCTGCCGTGACCTGCTCTTGTGATCCTTCGACCCACTGCTTAAGATCTTGCCATAGGGTAGGATGCTGCTTAAGCAGATCTCCCAGGCTAAGTATTACAGGGATGGCCACTAGCATAGTCAGGAGATCGTTAGATACTCGTCCTTCCCCTAACCTAGATTGTCCGGGCCAATGGCCGTGGCTGATCTGCGGCTCTGTCACGTCTAGGCTTAGTCTTAGCGGCGCTGCTTGTGGTGCGGTTTCTTCTGCCGACTTAGGTTGAGGCGGTGATATCGACGTGCTTACGCTGGAGAGGTCATCAATCTCGTCCTCTATGATGGGCTCAACGTCTTTGAGATGCTCTTGAGCCTCCTTCACCCATTCCTTCACATTTTCTATGGCCTGTAATTGTCGCTTCGGATGCGGGTATTCCCCTACCTTAGCGCCTCCCTTTTCGGCCGTCTTAGGGGCTGAAGTCTCTACCTCTGCATCTGAAACCTTCTTTTCCGCAGGTAAAGTCGTAGCACTCTCGGTTTTTAGTGCAACTTTAGCTTCCGATCTCTTCTTTTTTCGCCTGCGGCTTTTCTTCCCTATGGAGGTTACGTCAAGATTGCTGGGTCTTGGCAGAGAGATGCCGGCCTGCTTCGGCTCGGGTCATGACCCGCAATGGAATAGGTGTGGCCTCCCCATTGAGGTTTTCGACACCAAACAGCCCCAGTGGGACAGATGGCAAGTTGGCTGAGCTAGAGGATGGCTTTCGCTTTGGGCAATCCACGAAAAGATGGGTGATTTTGCACTCTGCGCAGCTTTGGTCAGCCTTATCTCTGTTTTGCTGCTCTCTCTCAGGGCAGCGTGATGAAACATGGCCAGGGTGACTGCAAGTCCAACAGGTAACTAGATCCTGACTTGCCCTCCTAGGCCTCTACCTCGTCCTCGTCCTAATGCCATTACCGGCACGGATCGATAATCCATGAGGACCGCGTTGCCCTCGTCGTCGTGCAAGACGTAAGGGTATATGTAGGCCTCTTCATCATTCAGCTCCTCCACGTAGTGTACTGGAGCGTAGCTCGATGGGTGGGTCACGTAAGGACCAGGCGGTCTAGGAATGCCTGTAGGATTTATGTCCATTCTAGGGACGGCTGGTTTCATATCGTTAGGCGTGGGAAGAGCCAATGGGGCTCCCCTTCCGAAGAATGGCTGTGGCCTGTTCGCTAGGTAAGGCTGGCCATAGGGCTGCGAGTATGGAAGACTTCTTGGTAATCTACAATGCGCGACATCATGGCCGAACCTACCGCAGTTAGCACAAGGTCTTGACCTAGGGTCTTGACACTCCGCTGGCAAGTGGTTTCCGCCACAGTACACGCATTGGACGTACTGGCGCGTTGATCGTCTCCACATGTCTTGTAGCTTGGCTAATTCCATCTTGACCTCAGCCAAGCCTTGGTCTATCTCGGTGGCCTTCCCCTTATCTTGGGATGATGGGATTGACCGCTCACTAGAGGCTGACGTTCTCTCTGAGCTTCGCGGGTTGGTCTCCTCCAGATTTGAGCTCCTAGAGCTCCGCTCTTTCAGCTGATCATCGACTCTAATGGCTTCCTCAAACACTCTAGCCACCGCATCCCACTGCAAGCTTGAATTGCCTGCCAAAGCCTTATACAACTCCTCATCTCGAATTCTGCTGATGAATACAGTCGAAACTGCTCTGTCAATCGGTCGCTCGCCTAGAGGGATTCTCTTAAAGAGATTCCTCACATGGGCCACGTAGTCGCGGATGTCCTTCTCTTTCTGCTTGACGTTCATCAAGCGTACTAGCAGGTTATCGGAGTATCCGGGCTCGGCGAATCTCTTGACGAAGAGATCTTTGAGGTCATTGAAGTTGGCTCGCTCTGCAACATCTAGGCTCGTATACCACGTCCTACCCTTGTCGCCTAGGCAAAGCTTGAATGCTTGCAAGCGTTGAGTTTGGTCGTTGAGGCCATTGGCTTCGCAGACTTGCTCAAACTGCTCAACAAAGCTGTATGGGTCATCATGAGGTTGGTACTTATCGAGTTGCTTGGCAACAATCGGTATTTTGGCCTGGCTTTTTGAGCCTTGGTTCGCCCCTAATCCTGCGAGCAGCGACGTCGCTAGTGCGGTGGCACTCTGCTCTACTGCGGTGTTAGGAGTTCGCTCAACGTCAAGTCTCCCTCCAGTGCTCTCTCATGGTCCGTTCGGTTTCAGCCAGCCAAATTCAGCACTTGCTGCACCTCATGCAGCTCCATGCTTTACCTTTGGCTCCTAGCCTGCTGATCCCTATTGTACTCAACTATTCCTTGTAATGCCTTGCGGGCTAGCCTTCTCTCATCTAGATGTGCAATGATTGCGTCTGTTGTCCTGCCGCGGTGCTCGTACCGCGCGTGCGCGTCATAATTGCTCACCAGCTGCTGAATAGCATCTGAGAATATATTAAAATCGAGCTCCTCACTAGACCGATGGTCGGAGCTCTCTTCCGTCATGGTCAAGTTCTTGCGCTCCACTACGTTGTCGATCAGGTTGAATAGACTTGACAGATCCTCGTCGTTGGCGCTCCTTGCTTGGTCCTACTCCGCGCTTCAATGGTTTGTCTATGTCTTGGGTCCTCTCCTATTGGTGGGTTCCTTAAGTGTTTTATATGAGTGAGTTCCTTTGGTTATTGAATACAAACCTCAATTTATGGTCACTCGGTGAGTGTGTCGTTTCTCGTACACTTGTGCCCAATCTGGCTTTCAGCTTTCTTAAGTGTACTTCAAGTGCAGAAATTCACTGTGAGTGCAGAAAGCAATTTCTCAGCGTCTTACACACTCACTTATTTCGGGCCTGATAGGCTTGTAGATCCATTTTCTGGCCGTTTTGTCAAGGTTTAGGGTTTCCTCGTATGTTGCCTTGTTCGTTTTCGATCGATCAGGTTTTACGGCTCAGCGGCTCGCGTCTAAGTCCTTGGGTCTCGTAACTGTCCTCTTCTAGCCGCTGAGCGGCTACGCACTACAATTTCTCTTATCGCATGTACCAAAATCAAGTTCTGAGCGCCCGAAGGGCTTCGACAGTTTGCGCTGCTGCGTATTTGCCGGGTCAGGTCAAATTTTTGAAAATTTTGACAAAAAGTTACACTCGAACCAACTGGTCCAAATTGCAAGGTCCGAGTAGGTCACTCGGACGGACCGAGGCACAGGATCGAGGGCCGAATTTCCGGGTTGGACTCGGACGGTTTTAATTCGAACGGGTCGAATGGCGAATTCGGACAGGGTGATTCGGACGGGCCGAACGGCGCTTGGCCGACGGTCGAATTTAGGATGTGGCCGAGGGCCGAATTTGAGACTCGAACAGGTCACTCGGACGGGCCGAGGCCGGGTGTGCCACGTGGCAAAAAGCTTTGACTCGGACGGCCAAGTGGGTTGACTTGAACAGTTGCCTCGGACGGTCCGAGGGCCAACTAGGGTTTGGCCGAGTGGGCCAAGTGACAAGGGCCGAGGGCCGATTCTGGGACTCAGCCCAGGAGAGGCCACTCGGACGGGCGGAATGCGGCGCGCGTAACTCGGGCGGAATGCGGCGCGCGTAACTCGCGCGAACGCGATTTCGATCGTTTCATTAAATGTAGACCGACGCCATGGTCATGCACTTCCAGATCCTATCTAGGGAAGTAACAAGAGAGATTCGTATACCTGAATGGGCCGGTAAGTGCGTCAGCCCTCACTCCCACACACACTCACACACTCTCTCTCAAGAGCACACACAAGCAAGAAGGAGAAAAGAAGAGAGGAAGAAGAAGACACTTTTTGCCACACACCAAAAGAACGAGCTTCTCATTCACTTTTCAACTTTATATACAAAACCCTAAATCCATTTTGAACATTCATCCCCTTTTTCCATTTTTTACATGGTCGGCCGTAGCCTAGGCCATTTTTCCCATTTCCCACCATTCTAATTTCATCCTATTCCCAACTAATGCGTACAATTTGCACAGGAGCAAGCTTGGCGCTCTTTTACAAGGATTCGAGAGCGCTTCCATATTTAATGGTGTGCCTTTTACTCTTTTGTTGCCTCGGGGCGACACTGAGACTTTCTGAGAGTCGTGCCCGAACATTTAAATTTTTCAGAGTCTGGTTACCGGTCAAGGCGACTTTTTCTGCTTTTATCCTGCGCCTTTTTTGCTATTTCCTTTTTTCCGTTTTCCACTCCTCTGTGCTGCGGGAAACTCGGTAACACGATTTATCATCATTACATAGCTCCTAGGCAGCTGCTTTACCATTCACTCATAGCAAAGCACCAATGGCCATTGTCCTTTTGAGGAAAACTTGGTGGAAAAGAGTCACAAAAGAAAGGCCTGACACATTAGTAATTACTTTGTCCTCATTCTTAAACCAATCCATTTGTGCTACATAATGCAAGTTAGAGTTAACATGGTTTATATTTAACAAGTTTGGCTCAATAAAAGCAATGTCATGCCTATGTTCTGCCTACATGGCAGGATCAAAAGAGCAATCCATCAAATACAAAAAGCATTGGGTGGTACTGATCTTTCCCTCTCCACTTGGTTCAGAAGACATTAACATAGATTTCAAGAGTGGTGAAACACCTTAAGCATTGCTTGCCAACAACGGTTGTCAGTAGCTGCTTGGGAGCCAAAAGTCACTGTTGATGAAGCTGGTGTATCCTTTGTTATCAAAGATTTTGATCTACTGTGAGCCACTTGGATACATATCAGAGAAGTTTGTTGTTCAAACAAAAACAAAGTATTGCAACATGATGCATTGTAGCACTATTGAATACCATTTGAGTCCAGCACAACCACTCCAAAAAGAATTAAAATACCAAAGAAAGAGTCTGCTTGCAAGAGTTTACTTCAACAGCATTAGCTACAAATCCCACTTGAGTGTGGAAATCAAATTCAGCTAAGCCACATTCTGATCAAGTGAATTTAAATGCAAGTCACCTGTCACTGTAACATGATATTCAGTGCCCAAAACTAATTGGACAGTGTTTTTACAGAAGATAGTTGCTACAGCTTTTCTGATAAAAGATACTACTACTGAAAATACTTTTTAGAGATGTCCACAAAATAGGCTTTCGTATGCCACAAACAGTGGCAGCATATTGAGATAGTTTGCTCCAACTGGATTTATTATAACTTGACACCTTTGGTCACAGATAGCACCAACTCTTTTAAGCAGATCTTACAGCTTGAACCTTTTCAATCTGAACACATGACAGATGACATTATCTCCTTGAAAAACATTATGTTGTTTGAACCAAGGAACAAATGAAATGCCTTGCTTCTCTTTATGATGCATTCAAGTTGTTGCCCTATAATAAAGCACACAGAATTTCACAAGAGGGCTACACAATAGCAGGCAATCATATATCCATCAGATCTTAACAAATATGCTTTGGCTGGAAGAGAATGAAGATAACAAAATGCCTTTACTACATGGCTTGGATCAGTTTGATACAACCACTGGGCTCCTGTACATATTTTATAATGCAAGCTCGTCTGTAAATTTACTGCTATCATGGTCTATTTAGTTGTGGCGCATCCTTGATGTCACTTACACCTGGTCTTTGAGTGCTAAGCCCTGTAATAGAGGATAATTGTTGGGCCTTTTCTCGTTCTGCCTTCTCTTGTTCTGCCTTGTCTGCAGGAATCTTAACAAATTGAAAGAATAGCAGATTGTTTATGACAGTAACTAGAAGAAGAGCTATCCCTAGGAAGACCAAAAAACCATCAGAGATCTCAGGCCATTCAACCCTGTTTTCATCTGCCCTCTCCTGATCTGTTCCATTCAGACAGTGGTATCATGTCAGGAAAAAAATCCTCGTGTCACAAGGCAGTCAAGAAAGTTTACAAAAGGTCCAACTCCCAATCAAAGCACTCATGGCCACCTTGCACGTAAAACACTCAAGTCATGATGCTATAAACCATAAGAAATACAGCAGATATGCATACAAGACAGTGAGTGGAACACACAGCTTCTAAACCTCAAGAGTCCTTATTACCATCTCCCTAATACTTCCCAACCCTCCTTGCTATCTTTTTCAAAATTCCATTTCGTATTAATAAAGATTCATGTAACCCTGGAGTTTTATACCGCATGAAACTAGACCTACTTGGAAGTCTTAAGGCTTCGCCATTGTTCCTACAGGTCAGCCTACAAACACTTCTTTCCAAAAGAGTTTGAATCATCTCTTACCCTCATTCAGCATTGCATCGAATTCTCCCATCAGTTTATGCAAACATTAGCCCAGGTAGGACATCAGTCCACATCTCTTTAGCTATCAACCAACTCCTATATGCAGAGTTGATCCCAATGAGACCCCTCTTCCTAACAAACTTCTTAATCACGATCTTGTGGCTCAAATATATCCCGGTTTTGCGAAGAAGGTTTACTGAAACTGGATAATTACATGCGCATGAGATATGGACAAAGAAGAATTTGACATGATTTGATCGATTACCAATTCTTATTAAGTTCTATGTCAAATCTTAACCATTGTAATATTGCCCATTTTTATCAATAGAATTGGCAAAAATCCATCCTTTTTAGAATAAGTTGATACAAGATCTCCATGTCAAACTTCTTCTGAACCTGCTGCTTACCATCTGTCACATGTCACATACAAAGTAACATCCACGCTGATGTGCCTGCTTCTTGTTAGCATCAAACTTTGGTAGATCTCACGGCACATGGCTTATCATAAACCTATGTTCTGGCTAATCTAAAGCAACTGAGCTCATGCTCTTGCTCATCAGACCTCGGATTCAATCCATGCATTTTGCAGTGTGTAATCCAAACAAAACAGTTCATAACAGCAAATGACTAGCTTGTACTCTGTAATTACAGGCCAGAAGGAACCTGGTTGTGAATTGGAGCCATGGAATCTCCCTGAGCATTCATAGTAACATGGGATAGGAATGTGGATAAGAGATACGCCCGAATTGACATTCAATGTGACTATATGGTCCCATGGGATGGGAAGAAGCTATACTTCGGGATGTTTCTAAACTCTAAGTGCGATTGTGCCACTACTTGCTACTGGTGAGGATATGTGAGTGTTGATTTGTGAACAGTTTCTCCAAAAAATGGAAGCCCTTGACGGAATTTGTTTCATAGGAGAGGAAATCCAGTTGCTCGACTCAGGAACTTTTAGCGCACGATTATCTTTCAATCTGAGAATACGTTTCAATCTAAGACTATGTTTCAATCTGAGGGATTCGGAACCAGAAATCGGAGAGAGAGAGAGAGAGAGAGAGAGAGAGAGAGAGAGAGAGAACCTGGTAAGACGGCCGGGGGAGGGAGAGAAGGCGTGGTCCTCTGGCTGAGAAACGCGAGCTGCTCGTCGAGTTCCTCCAGAGACAGATTCTTGGACGGTATCTTCTGGTCCTGCAGAAAGGACGAGGAGGAGGAAGAAGAAGAAGAAGGCCCTGCTTCTTCCTTGGTGTTGGTGATGCTGCCGTTGTCTCTGTTGACGTGCATAGCCCTAACCGCCGCAGCAGTCCTGGTCCTCCTCCTCCCACTCCTCGGTGGTGTGACCAAGGCCCAGTCTGACAGAAGAAGCTGCGAATTCAAGAAGACGGCAGCCATTGCGTCCAAAAAATGACCACTGTTTCATCTTCTTCTCCCATCCAGCGTGTGTGACACACGTGTATCAGTGTCCGTTCAATTCGTTTTCCTCGGACTTTTAAAAGGGCAAATAAAGCAGATAAATATCTTTCATTGAATTATCCGAAGAGGTTGATTGACATCCTTTTAAGATGCAACTAGACGCCCCACGCCTAGACTCAGGCCGGCGCTTCGGGTGCTGGACGCGTGGCACCCGCCCCCGCGTTCTCTTTTTTTCTTGTGGAGGAGGTGGAGGGCTGTCACGTGGCACCTGCCCCCACCTCTCGTTAACTAATAGTAAAGATGTGCTGTAAGAGCCGTGCCATGTCTAGGTTAAGAGCCAATATTACATCAACTAGCATTCCATAACTCGCATTGTTGCGTCTAAAAGAGAACGCGTGTTTCAATGTCATGAAGGGACCTAAGAGAAGAGAGAAGACTCCACGAGAGAGAGAAGAAGAGTACAGATGAGAGAGAAATTTTAGATGAGGAGAGAGAAAGAAAGAGAGAGATGGATGCCAGCCACGAAAGGACAAGAGGAGCTAAAGAAAAAAAGGATAAAGTTGTATTATTGTGTAAAAAATGATGTCATGTACATATGTCATTTGTCCCTTTTATATGCCCCTACCCACTCTCTTACATTCTATCCCTACCCGAATGTTTTTGTCCTCAAAAACAAGATTTAGGACTTATTACAAGGTATAGAATAAGAATAGAACATAGTACTACTCTGGTACAATGAAAAGTCAGATAGACCAGGTAAACATCCAAGTAGGATGATGGATCTGAGAATTTGGCCACCATAACTTCATGAAAGGCATCTACAAATAATGACAACAAGTTGTCTAATACAACACCTTGTTGGAGTAAATCTCACACAATTTTCTATTGAAAACTCCAATCAAGGTGTGCTACACATCAAAACAGGGCTCCTGGTAAGTGCTTGCAACCCATGTAGGTTGGGTCTTGGTGTCCAAAGTTCAGAGTAAAACCTGGTGTAAAATATTGAGCTGTCTGCAATCTTCCCTACACTAAAATACAGCCATAGATAACCAATCTTCAGTCAAAAGAGCCTACCAAAGAGAAGAAATTGCCCTGAAGATGGATGCTAGTCTAAATGAGGTCCCCAAGCAATCCAATAACCTCCTAGATCAAAAGGTATTCTAATATAATGATTGTCCAAGAGAAGAGAATGGCCATCAATCACATACTCCAATCCACTTGGGTCAAATGGAAGTATCCTCATACTTGAGTCCATAATCACATCCATAATCTCTCAGATCATAGGGAAGTACAATGCCATCCTCATCTTCATGTATACCCACATCATGTGTTACATTATCATCAAACACATACTAATCATCGTAACCATGATCAAGGTACTCATTATTATCAAATGCATTCAATGGCTATTGTAAACCCTAATTAAATGTACACTAATGCCCGACAAGATTATCATGAGGTTGCTCTGAGACTTCAAAACCTTCAACATAACAATCTATATCCATGAATTCCTCATGTGATTCTTCAAGTGATATGTCATCAACTTGTACATCTTCTTGGTGATTGTCTAGCTCATCTCCATCATGACATGGTATCAAGTATTCATGTTGTCCACCCATTAGGTAAAGTGTTGCTGGCCAAAATCATTCAGTAGGATCACATAAAATCTGCAATATCTTTGTTATCATACCTTGAACAAAGGGTTCAAACCTCTAGTTTGTTTGCGGTAATTCCCACAATTTCAACACAATGTCCTCTATAACAAAAGTCTTACAACCAACATGATCTATAATCCCTTCCTGAAGGATATCAAGGATGGTGTGAGAGCAGCAATAAATTGAGCACCTCTGGAGACAATTTCCAGCTATAATCCCTTCCTGAAGGATATCAAGGATGGTGTGAGAGCAGCAATAAATTGAGCACCTCTGGAGGCAATTTCCAGCAAGGTAAGTAATGGAGGTATGCATCCCCCATCTAGCATCTTCACACTCCACTCATCTTCCTAACATAATGCCTTGAATATGCCTACAACAATGCTTTTTGCAGCCATTGGTCCTGACCTGACTAATGCTACAAGCAAAGGTATAGCTTGAGTGTGAACACCAATGGCAATCCTAGCTTCCATTCTAGTCCTTACAGGCTCAAGAATATGCCTAGTAATAGTTTCCTTCTTAGTGGGAGTTGTTACATTTTCCCTTAATTTCTCAATGCTTTGAACAAAATTTGCAGCAAATTTGTCTAGATCATCCAGGTTTTGTATCACCCTCTGAAACATGATTTCAACAAATTGTGTAGAGCTTACTTTTACTTGTCCAATGCAACACCTATTTCAATGTATGCAGCAATTATTGCTCCAATTACTAAATGTCAAATAGGCTCGGTCTTTAGCAATCTTGTATATCCTTTTTGAGCTACGATTATGCAATCATCGAAAAACCCTCACAAGTTATACAAGAACATAGATCTCATGGCATTCTTTACAATAAGTTGTCTCAGCATAGAGGGTGAGGTCCTCAACTAATAGTTCAGCTATTGCCTCTCAACCTTTACTAGTTAGACCACAAATAATCACATTGCCAATGGAAATCAGTCCCTGTAAAATCATCACCTGGAGACCATACAAACTGATTGATCTTATTCGGCACTGCCTTCTTCTTTAAGTAAGCTAGAATTGCATCTAATTGCCCTCCAATCCACAACTCACAGATTAGGCCTTTGTGTCACTTCATAGAAGTATGAAACCTCAAATGTTACTGATTGATATACAAGATAGTAGTGTTTGCAATCATATGTCATAGTGTAAGGATCCATATTGCTTGCTCCTTATAGGAATCTATGGAGTTGTCTAAAGCCAAAGGACTGGATGGCCCTGAATTCACAGAAACAGATAAATGAATTGTTCACCAGGGCTTTAATGAGTAGCAAAAAAAAAAAGCCATCATCATCTTGTTCATGATCAGTCTACTCTCAAGCATGTTTCCTGTACAGTACTGTGTGTATGTCTAAAACTGTGCATTTCTTTTGAGAGAAAGCCCAACACTCTAGCAGCCACCACAACCAGTCATACCAGCACAAATCTAGGAGAAATGCACTATAGTCTCCTGAGTAGTGACAAGAACGTGTTCATGACTGCTGCAAATTAGTAGCAAAGTTTGGTTTCTTATATTGTTGTTGCTAAACAAGCGTGCTAAACATGCAAAACCTCCTTAACCACTCAACTATCCAAGCCCTTTAGTAAATTTAGTTCATCTTTACTTGGCTACTATTGGTGCCACAACTAAAACTAGGAGGCTTTAACCTCATCACCCCAAACACTTGAAAATCATGAAGAGGAGAGGACTCTGTTTCTATTGTAATGGAATCTGCAGCCTCATCCTTGTAGAGTAAATAGGTGAGCATAAATAATCTCTTTAGTAAATCTACATCTAAGTGATCATTACCCATTCTGGGATGCTCTCTTAAATGTTGATCTGTCTCTGCAAACTGGCACAGCTAACCTGAGGTAAAGATGGTACTCAAATCAAAGTTACTATGTTCAAAGAAGCACTGACTAGACTTGAAGGTAAGCTAGAACTACAATAGGCTATTGATTCCTTGGAGTGGGACAGTCTGTTGTTTATAGCCCAAGCAATGACACCATAATCTCAGGAAACACACAGTGGTCATTAATATGAGCCAAGTGGGAGAAATATATGATGTGGCTGCTGAAATAGAAGCTCATATGGCATATTTGAAAGATAGAGCAACTTATATCAACCACATCAATGCTTTGTTGTGCTGAAATTGTAGAGGACAAGCAAGAAGTGTATGTCCAATGACAGGATGATTTTGCATAGATACGTACCACCCAAGCTCTCATTACCAGTAGCTTAGCCTTTCAATTGATACCTGAGTAACTCCATAAGGTATTTTTTGGTCACTTCAACCTTAGAACTCTACTTGGAGCTACAAGTGATGTACCACACAGAAGTATGATAAAACTCTACTTGGAGTTGCAAGTGATATACCACAAAAGCATGAAACCTCCTCAACTCACCATAGAATTATGAAACTTCCTCAGCTCCAAAACAGTGCCCATTACATTAGGAAGTATGCCAGGTCGTTGTGCTAATTGTGGAAATTATCCAAAACATCAATGATGCTTGAATCATGTGGGTGTTACAGCCAAATGAGAGATCTAACCCTTGAGATGAACTTTCTGATCTGTGAGAGGCAGTCCCAAATGGTTTTCATTAGTCACATCAAGACCCTTTTTAACTCATGTAGATAGGCTTTGTAAATGATAGTCCATGCTCATCTTAGCATGTAACAAATAACACATACACAATTGGCCTTCCTGCAGATGGCTCAATTCTGAATGATGAACCAAGGTTTGTTCCTTGTGATATGATGATAAGCCACAATAGAAAGTGAGAGTTCAATCTTTCATAACCTTTTTAAAGAAATTGAGCTTAATCAATCAAGTGTTGCTTCCCTGCTTACTAGCCTTTCCAAAGATGTAAGATAAACTTATGTCAAATGTATATCAGATTTCTGAGGTGGCTAGCAAGGCCTCCATGTCTGAAACTGAGTCAACAACATCACCGTTTTTTCATAAAATTGCTTTCAATTTCAATCTACAATGTGAAATCGACTACCACAAATCATTAAGACCTGAATGGATCTCAGTGGCCTAAGTGCTCCAAAAATATTATGTGGTTTTCATGATCATGGTTGTTTAGATTATTCTTCCTCTAGTTCAAGAGCTCTTCCTTTATCTAGTATATCATTTGACCACCACCATGGTGAAGATTCTACATTTTATGTAAGTGAAGCTAGTTCTCCAGCTTCAGATCACATTGTCATTTTTTTTGTTGGCCACCTTCAGTTGATGAAGATCATACTGTCAAGTAGTTTGAAGTTTCAATGTTACAAACTCTAAAACAATTGTTTCCACTTTATCTAATGCAACATCACAGTTCATTGCTTTGTTTGATATAATCACTGCTTATAGGCACAAATCATGATCTAAAAATACACCCTCATTGGTTCCTTCCAATCTCAACATCTGAACCCTAATGATAACCAACACTGGAGGCATCCAATTCCAATGTGCTTAGCAATACATTCACATCAACAATTTTTGGTTCTTCTACCACATTCGAACCATGGCTTTCAAGCACATTTGATGATACAATGAATGATGAAGTCTTCTCACACTTATTTAGCTTGCAAGCACCTACCCTAGCAATACTAACTCCATTTTCAGAGTTTGAATCAAGTATGAGAGGTTTCTTTCCTCTTCTTCTCCATCCCATCTTAATGAGTTGTGTGTGTGAGTGAGTGTGTGAAGTTAAGAGTGTGAGGGAGTGATGAATGTGGCAATGTGAAGTTCTCTTCTTCTCTTCATGTCCTCTAGCTCATCATCAGTAACTCCTCTCTTACATGGGCAATAATGGAAGTAAGATCATGAGCAAAGGGCCACACATGTGAGTCATGAAGTGAATGTCAAGACAAGGATCCTAAGTGGATGCGGTATGTAGTATAGCTTGATTATAGCATTAATAGCAAGTAAATGACTATTATGCTAAAGTGTTGACATGGTTTAAGAGATAGTTTACATTAGGGCACGAGGATATATGGACCAAAGGGACAAAGGATAGGCAATCGTGTGGACTTACTAAAATTTGGCCTAAAAATAGTCCTTTGGATCTATGAGAGTGTGCAACGGAAAGAGGAAAGTGAACACAAAGAGAAGAAGGAGACAAAGAGAGAACACGAGAGAGAAGGAACGATGTGATTGCAATGGTTGAAGGTACAAGGCTCCAACAATCAAGCCCAACACACAACTCTACGTATCACTATGGGTGCTAGACAACAGCAGGGGGACAAGAGAATGAGGAGGGTTGGCTGATCACTCACAAAGGACCAATGATGGATAATGAAAGTGGGAGGGTAGGACGCTTATATATAGACAAAAAGTGGCAAAACCCTAAATATGGTCAAACCCCTGAAAATGGCCAAATTTTCCCAACTAGAAATGCACTAATGTGCCCTCCATATCAAGTTTCTAAAATGCATAAAATGATAGACAAATACAATGTCAAATTTTCTAATGTCATTGTTGGACTCAGACGAGGCTCACATGTAGGAGATGACCATACAAGACACATATGACTACTAACACCTCCTCTCAAATCTTGGATGTAGTAGAAGGCCAAAGGACATTCGGATCCGAGGGTGGCATGAAGAGTGCCAATGCCAATGAAGTTCGTCAATGAAGAAAGCTAGTCAAGGAGCAAGACATCTCTCCATAATAAAATCCAATTAAATGAAAGGCCCCCAAAGGGAAAAGGAAATGGAGAGGCCTTGAACAAATGACTCCTAAAAACTCTAGTTGAGAATGGGCAAGCCAAGCCTCTAACCCAACTATGAATGATAGCAAGGAACTATTGAAGGCACCATAAGGTGCATAGAAACAAGAGCGAAATGAAGTTGCCACATAAAGGAAAGGCCCAAAGTGGGTTGGAAACCTTAAAGAAACTCCTCACAGTCCTGGGAAGTCCCCTTTGACACACAAAGGCACGAGTCCCAAGTCTATGAAGCCTAGAAATTGAGCAGAGAGGGAAGCCCAAGTTTGTAGGGCCTTAGAAATGGAGCTTGGTGTGGAGGATGATCAAACAAGGAAGGCAAGGTGCCAACACCACTAGTAGGCACTAAAGAGATGTCGCCAATAGTGATGATACCCTCTGACAGACGGAGATCTTGTGAAAAACCACCTCGAGGAGTCATATAACTTGATGCACCATTGTTGATGAGTAGAGGCTACTCAAAAATATGAGATAGACAAAGAAGGCTCCTCCACTTGATAAATGTGTAGAAACATTGACTCGATGGTAATAGCAATAACAAAGTGGAGGTAGACAAAGACTCCAATGTAGATCCACCCTTCACTCTTGAACAAAGGTGAGGGTATTTCCTCCAATACTTCTCCTCGAGGTGTGAGGTTTTCCCACAATGTGGACATGTGGATATCCTCTATGCTTCCCCATAAAATTTATAACATAGTCGGAAGATGACTCTAACTACTTCCTCATCCCTTCGTTTACTTGGTGAGTCATGTACCTAAAGATATAGCCACATAAGCACAACCATGTGCATGGGTTCTGCTAGAATCTAGCTCGTTGTGATGCACCGCCTGCTTAAGCACCAATGGGACTAGCTCTTCCCAAGGGAGAGTCTCCTAGCTACAAGAAGTGAGAAGATAGTGTAGAATGCATCATAGGTTGGTGATGAGAGAAGTGTCACAACTAGGCCCTTCAAATAAATATCTGTACCACAACAAAGAATGAAAAGCTCATCCCAAATCTACTCCATCTTGTGGATGTGGTTCCTCATTATAGGGGAATTTGAGGTAGAAAGCTATCCTAGCTTCAACTCAAGAGATAAGCCATGCCCAAATGTTAGGATTCAGAAGAGATGCCAATCTCCTCCAAATCTTTGCAATAGTGTGGATACATCTAACATGTAGCATGAGTACATAATTAGTATAACTCAAAAGGAGAAAAGAGTGGGCTTTGGCATTCCACCGATCCCATAAAGTTGCCGAATCCGGGATCCATGGTAGGTCAAGGTATAGGGATATTAACAAAATCCCAAAGGTCACAGTCATCGAAGAGACATTCCATGCGGCACGACCATGAAGGGTAGTTCGTCCCATGTAGCTTGTCAAATGTGAGGAGAGAGGGTAGGACTAGCACACCTGCTTAAGAGATGCCATCAATGCCAAAATCAAGGACTAGAATCCCAAGAATAATATAATGGGAAAGAGTGATAGGAATAGCTCGTCGACCATAGAGGTTCTCTAGTAAGTGCCTTCAAGAAAACAAAGAAGATGTTATCACTACGATGTCCTCCACTTGTATGGGATCCATCACTATGTTGATCAGAGAGCAATGTAGATGGGGAGTATCTGAGATGAGAGAGATGACTCAATATTGAGAAAAGAGGGGTAGATGTGCAAAACATAGATATGGCTACAATAAATGCAATCAAAATAGGTCAAAAACTTGTCACCCAGCTTTAGAAAACATAGCAAAAGAAAGTATGTTCGCTTGAAAAACAAGCCACCCAGTAGAGAACAATGCCACCTAGCATAGAAGAGCTGCCACCTAGCCTTAAAGGGTACCACCCAATGGAAAGGAGGTTGCCCAGCAGCAAAACACAGATTCAGGGGGGGCTTCCTTTGTAGAAAGAATAGGCAATGCAATTCTTGTTCTTGTAGCAAGTATATTGAGGGATACCTACATAAAAATGCAAGTGATATAGGGGCCTATTCTAGCATACCCAAAAATGTAGTAGATAGGGGGATTTTCCCTCATAAACATAAGCCTAAATGGGTAGAAAACAGGTCGCCTAGCCTAGTAGAGACTATGTAGGTGTAGGTTAAAGCCACCCAGCTTGCCAGAAGTTTCTCGAGACCAAAAATGAAAATCTACATTGGTAAACACATTAGTAAAGGGTTGAAAATAGGCCGCCTTGCCCTATTTGACTCCAAACACAAGGTTTGTAGCACATGTAAAAGGTGCCTAGCAAGTTTCGTTATGAACAACACACTCCTCTTCAAGTTTCCTAGCCCCCACATGTGGCTTTGATACCATATCAGAGTGCATAACAAAAAGAGAAAAGTGTACACAAAGAGAGAAGAACAATGTGACTACAATGGTTGAAGGTACAAGGTTGCAATAGTCAACCCCAACACACAACTCTATGCATTAGTGTGGATGCCACATGGTATTAGGGAAATGAGAGAATGAGGAGGGTTGGTTGATCACAAAGGATCAATGATGGATAATGAAAGTGAAAGAGCAAGGCACCTATATATAGGCAAAAAGTGGCGAAACCCTAAATATGGTCAAACCCATAAAAAATGGCCAAAAGTGCCCAAAAAGAAATGCACTAATGTGTCCTCCATCTAAACTATCTAAAACACATAAAATGACAAACCTATGCAATATTAGAGCTCCTTATGTCTCGTTGAACTCAGACGAGGCTCACAAGCAAGAGATGACCACACAAGACACACATGATTGCTAATAAGATATACTTAAAGATACTAGTGTGGTGATAAAAGAGGCTATCGTCTTAAGTGGTTGGGGGTGAACTGGGATTTTCCTAACTTCTGTGTTCATTGAAGGCAAGGCATCTTTGTGTGCATGACACTAGTATCAGAGTGAGGGTGCAACACAAGATTATGAAGTGCATGAAACTATTCCACAACAAGTTGCATTGGCCCTATAATGGCACAACTGTCACACCACCATGGACTGCATTGTGATGTCCTCCTGTTGCTTATGAACTAAGGTGGCGACTAAGGCGACGACCAAGATGTAGACCTTGGCATACTTAGCAACAGAGCTACAAAGGCTTCATTGGTGGTGGCTGCCTATTTGGGAGGAGATGAAGAGCTTTTCAAGGACTTTTCAACTACCTTTTGGCATACAGTACCTCTAGAGTTTTGTCACATCACTCTTGTAATTTTGTGAATTGTTTCACCATGAAGACATTAAGGGTAAGTGGTAATTTTTCTCTTTGAGTTTTAGGCATCACACCATATCCTCACCTTCACCTTCACAGCATGATGAGCTTGTAGACATGCATAAGGATGAAACAATGAATAATTTAGATGCATTTGAACTAATGGGGACAAGGGAGAACTTGGTGCTCTAATGACTTGTGTGGTGACACTAGAGAAAAATTTTGCTACCCTTAATGAAAATGTTACATAGATCTTGGAGATTTTAAAGCAATTGGCACAACAACAAGCTTCAAGCAACTTGGGTATGCCTCTTGAAGATGGGGTTGCTCTCAAAGCTACTATGTCTCAATAGGGCTACCTCAAGGCATCGATGCCTTTGGCTCTCCTAATACACATGAGGTTAATAATACGTTAAAGGACATGAAGCCACTTGTGTTTCGAGAAGAAAAATGAGATCATAACAAGGATGCAATCAACACTTTCTTATAAAATTTGGGTGATTTGCATCAGTTTACAGCATACACCAAATTCTGTTAGAGCCCTTGAAGCAAGCCTCATACTTGAGGGCAAGGCACCTACCAAGTGGTGGATGAGTCTTAATGCCACTACTTTTCATATGACGTGGACCAAGTTTGAGGAAATGTTTCAAAATGAATTTTTTCTTGATTAGATTTTGTTTGGCATGTATATCTTGAGGAGAGTTTATTTTTCATGTGTTTTTTAGAGCTAGTTTTGAGTTCAGTTTTTAAAGCACTTATTGTTTATCTGATTACTTATATGAAAATAAACTCTAGCACTATTTTATATGTGAGGTATATGCACATCAATGGTTTCTCTAAAACATTTCCTTATTTTTTATGCTAATGGAGTCATGTTGAAAAGATAGTTCCAACATGCTCCATCACATGGCAATCTTGATAGTTAGCTCCATAAAGTTGGTAAGTATGTGATGTCACTCAGGCCTAGGTTGATATGGTTCCTTGCCCACTTTGGTCCCTAGAAATTTGATGTTGATTGTCAAAGTGACACAAAAAGAAAAAATTAGCCTAATAGTAAATTCAACAAGAAAAATCCACACAATTGATGCTAGACTACTACTACACTACACATGATACCTATTGACCCTAATGCTTGATGCCCCTTTTGATATTTCTTTAGATTACTGATGTATGCTTGAAATTCTAGAAGCTATATATCACTGACTTCTCACGATACAACTGATCCACATGTGCACAATGATCTTGTCACCTTCAATGTTGACCTCTAACCCACTATAGAAGTTTAGAAATGCGAATGAACACTTCAACTTACCAAACCCTAAAAATTACAGTCTATATTTGAACCCAATTTCACATAGCATTTGGCTAGACAATTGTCCTACATAGTTCCTATGTAAACCCATGCTTTCCTCTCACAAGCAAAGGGATCTCTCACAATGAAACTGTGAGAGCATCACTTCCTTCATGACAAAGTTTCTCAAAAAGTGCACTAGGCTTAAGATCTCAGAGGAGAAGAAGGATATCAGACCACAGTGCTATAATAACCTATTTTTCTGATATTTAGTTCAAAATAGCAACATGCGTGGCTATAAACAAAGCTATAAAGCTATTCAATGGATTCCCACACCAAGAGGAGAAGATTGGATGTGCTATCCACACTCCATCCATTCTATCAGCTCATATTCCATGGCTTAAACCTATAATTTTGCAAAGAAGAGAAGAATGGATATCTACTCAAATGAGAGATAAGGAGCCCCAAATAGCCAAGATAAGCTTTTCAACTAAGTAACAACTACTTCTTAATTAAGTCTCATTTTTTATTAATGGCTAGTTAATTAAAATTAGTAATCATAAGTGAGTTGCTCACTAGATCAACCGTATTAGGAAAAAAATGAACTCACAAATGGGCCTTTTAGCCCCCCTCTCTCCTCCTTAAAACAAGGAAAAGAGGAGAGAAGAATAGTAAAATAACCCTCTTCTCTCTCCACTTTTGCAATCTCATTTTGCCTTTTTTATATTATCTACAAAGATATACTCAGATTTCTTCTCTCTCCTCATTCAAGAAGTTTTTTTCAACCAAATTTTATATTTAAAAAGGAGTTAGTTACGGAAGTGTGGTGCTTCGTTTTCAATGCAAAATGATTAGTAGATACGATGTAATTGATTTTTTAATCGAGAACAAGGAAAATGAAATTTTGGAAGTTCCTTTTAAGATATTTTGGGGATTTTTTATATTCTAGCTTTTGGTCAAAAAACAAACCAACTAGTCAAATTTCATGTTTTTTGGAAATGTTTTTGGAGGTAAAATAGAAATGTCTAAAATATGAAAATTCTTGGACATTCCTACTCTCAGAGCTATTTTCCCCCATATCTATACTCTCTCATGGCTCTATCGAGTCCTCTTCTCTGTGTTTATGCAACCTTCATTAACAAAGTGATTACTTACACCCTCCTTTCCATTGGCACCTTTGTGTGCCTCTCTGTGCATCTCCACTCTACCTCCTGTGACAACCAAGTAGGATCCCCATTTTTATTAATAGTAAAATGAATATAGGAAAGAAGGAGTTGCATACTGAGGTAGAGATTGAATACACCCCATTATTCAAAAGAACCCACCGTGCTAGTATCAACCCTCAGGTGTGCAGAGTTACAAGCAAATGGGATTGAAACATGTGGACTTGTGGGTTGATGGGGTAATCTATCCAATTGACCCCTTAAACAATAGACATCCAACTTTCTCAGGAGTCACAAATTTGCTGAAGTATGTGTGTGAGGATGAAAATTGGTTGCTCGATTATACTAGGCGGCTTAATGATCAGGTGTTCAATTACAACTTGCCAAGCAACCATAAAAAATTGTCACGATGTGATCGTTGCATATCAAATTCATATACAATAGCTCATAGGACAAGTGGTACAATAGAATGACACTATAATTCACCAAAACAATAAAATTATTTCAATGCAGTACACTATCCATGGCATTGGTATCTCATATGAGGAGGCAAAGGCACAATTGGACGACCTGAGAAAGATCAACAGCAAGCTAACACAGGAGCACAAATGAAAGAAGAAGCCAATCAATAAGTTAATTGTGAATAGCGGCCAGTGGAAGCGACATATCAAAGCATGTAAGATAGCTTAGAATGAGAACCTAGGTGAGGGTGAGGTTGGATCATGCATTAGTAGATTGCTGAAGGCAAGTACGTTGGAAAATGCTTTGAGCAATCCTAAGTTTTAGGTTATGAAGAAAAAGGTGATTGAGTGCACATTAAAAGATGTGTTAAATGAGTTCTCAATTGTGGATGCATCATTTGTGATAAGACCGGTATTAGCACAACGACTTACTCAAAGATATTCAAAGGTGTGAAGGCTAGGTTTGGTCATGTGCTAAAGAGAAATAGAATCGTGCCTTGTCCTCAACCTTCAAAGGTAATAGAGGCCCAACGGTAACGTAATACAAAGGTTTTGGATTTGATAGGAGATCCCATGCATGTTCAATGCGTGGACACAATAAAGGTTGGGACCAAAAATGCATATGAGGTGAAGTTCACCAAACTCGGCAATTACTATTTAGATTTGTATAATGTGCAGTTGGCAATGGTAATGTACTATAATATGTCTGTGTGAGGAATGTAATGGTAAATTGCAGTTTGTTATAAAATTATATGAAGGTTGTCAAAGAAGTAAAGCTTGAAAGGGTTAGTGTAACTCTAATAAATAGAGCTTTATAATTCGAGAAGAAAAACCCAGGAACTTTAGTGTTCAATCCGAGCACCATGTGTGATAGCTCACTACATTTGAAGTTCCTAAGGAAACATTTGAGGTGATGCAACTATTCTTTATGCACACAAGCATTCCAAGTATCATCAATCATCAGGAACATGGTGAGATGCTCTCGATTGAAGGGTATGGTCAATACTTGGTTGAATGGCATCTTGCAAGAAACTTGAAAACTTTAAAATGCATGTGTGGAATCTCCAATGGTGCAAATACAAAGAATCCATGCCTATATTGCTTGACAGAGAGGGTGGAAGGAAAGGACGAAAAGAAGAACTAGCAAAGGGTGACAAGTGTTGCACCGACGCACAATAGAGAAGATCCCACTTGGAAGCCCATCTTCAACATTCCATTGGATTGTATTCACATTTGTTCATTGCATTCTTTTGTCATAACAATGGAGAAACTTGTATATGAATACATTTGCTTTGTTTATAGGATGCAACAAGAAAAAGAAGCCATTGCAATGTGTAAGAATGTGGAGCAAGTGCTATCAGAAATTGGACTACACAAGCATCAAGTGACGATTGAAAAATATGAGAAGAGATCATGAAAATATGGTAACTTGCCAAAAAATCCTTGCTTTGGAGGAGCAAAGGCTAGGAAGTTTCTCTCAACACCCATCAATGAGGAAGGGAATGTTATGGTTCGTAGGCCGCACGACTATGATGGGTGGAAAAAGTTACATTTTGTAGTTCTTCCTGATCGAAGTAATGGAGGAAAAACAAGATTGGCCAAAGCTAAGGTTTGGATAAGTCTTAACAAATTGGCTCCCTTACTTTGCAAGATGGTGTTTAACAATGAAGATAAGCAAGAATTTATCAATGATGTGCATAGCTTCTATGAAAACATGGTGAAAGTGTGGGGCAAAAGCTCTCTCACACATTACATGGTGCGTACTAAGTTAATATTTTAAAATTGTATGAATTGTATAAACTATTGAGCATAGTTTTACTCATGTGTGATATGTGTCTTTGTAGCATATCCTTGAGGCACATGGGCCATACTTTGCAGAAAAGGAAAGCATCAGAGTTTAGTCCACACAAGGCATGGAAAATTCACTTTGGATAGCATGTGGTGCATACCAAAGAGAAATCGATTATGGTGGAGGGGTGAATGGTAGCAATCTAATGATCCAATTGCTATCTTGGTGGTATAGGATTATAGTAGCAGATGAAGCTAAACTTTTGCAAAAGAGAGCAAATGAAGGTTGTAGACATTATGGAATCACGTCATGCCACTAAAAGAGTGTGTTATGAAGCCTCAAGTGCCAAAGAAAACCATGCCAAATGGCTAGAAACAAGGCTTTGACAAGGCAGCAAATGGGTTCAAAGAGAGCTAAGATAGTAAGATGAACAATGTGTTCAATGTGATGACTAATGCTCAGCGTTGTGCAATACATGTGAAGCGCATCATTGTAACTCCCAAGGACTTCCAACTTGTAAGAAATCTTCAAGCAGTGAAGGATACATTCATTCCAATGGAATGAACACAGTTTGTAATGTTATCTTTTTTGGCATAGTGTTATCCTTATGCATTGGACATATAACTTACGCACCCTTAAAATATGAATTAAATTTTTACAGTGATGCTTGAAGATTTCTTACAAGTTGAACTCGTGTCCTTCGCTCTCAACTTTGACTATGCATCTTCGTTGTATTTTCAACTCTTACTTACAGTTTTTGCTAACACTGTCAATTTCCATAGGAAAAACAAGCAAAAATTTTCCATTTCTTGTTGTAGACTTTACTCCTCATGCCTCTATATAGTCTATGTGGTGCGAAGTTTCTAAGGGCCAGTAGTCGCGATGTTGATTTCTCAATTATCAATGCATCCATAATTTTGGTGTGGGATAATTTTTAAAATACTAAACTATATTAAAATGCGACGAAACTTCACACGCACACTCGTTAGGTGGCCAAGAGCCATTTTTTTGGGGGGGGAAATGACAGCATAACCTTGGTCCAAAGTGTGTTGTATGGAGCCACTTTGCTTTTTTTTTGGAAAAAAAATTGCATGCAGACCCTTGGTCCGAAGTCTGGCATTTGGAGCCAACAAACCCCTAGTCCGAAATAATACTATTTTCGATGCCTATGTGCATCGGGTCTAGCCTATTGTCAAGTTTCATCACATAAAAATATGTGATAGTTAGAAATCTCACCTTCTCCAAATCCTCTTGTATCTTCATTTTCTTGTGTGTCTGCGAGGCACCTCTTTGGGCAGAGGGATCTACAAACTCGTTGGTAGGAAGCTAGGGCGTTGGTCCAAACAGATCATGCTATAGTGCTTCAAATTTGGCATCCGACACAAGGTAATTTTCTTCAACCAAGGTAATATGCTCCTGTGTTGCTATGATGGCACTCACTATATCTAAGCTTGTGCCATCATATCTTCTAATCTGTGCCATTGTCAGATGCACATCGATGTAATCATAATCGATTAGGTCTTCCATCGAATCCCTGACTAGGATGGAAAACAACTCTTCTTCCTTCATTTCCAAGTATTGTACATCTGATAGAAGCAAGTATTGTACACCATCTACTTTAATGGGCGTCAAGGAGGCAAGGTTGGGTTTGTCAATGTGGGAGGTTTCACTCAACCGCCAAGCCCCACGGACCGCTTATTGTTTCAAACGTTCCAAGCCGAGCACTAATGGCTACCTCTCACATAACCGACGCGCCATCCATATCTACGGGTGTAGTGAGCTTACCTCTGTGCCGTTCGAGTTACCTCCTCTCCCGCGCACTCCGGTAGCTCCACGATCCAAGTGCAAGCTTCAAGCAAGCTCGATCCTCCCGCTCCAAGCTTCAAGCTCCATTGCCGCGAGCAAGACAAGAGAAGAGAAGAGAAGAGAAGAAGAGAGGAGAAGATGGAGAGCTTCTCCACCCCACGGTCCCTCACCCTCACACACTCACTCCCTCACACTCTCACACTCCCTCTCTCAAGCACAATCTCAAGCAAGCAAGAACAAGAACAAGAACAAGAACAATAAGAGGAGAGCTACTTTTGGCCACACACAAGAATCAGCTTCTCATTCACTTTTCAACTTTATATACAAAACCCTAAATCCCTTTTGGACGGTCGTTCCCTTTTTCCCTTTTTTACATGGTCGGCCGTAGCCTAGGCCCTTTTTCCCATTGTCCTTCTATCTTCCTAGCTTCCTTTTCACTGCCCGTCTATATTTACAAATTGCACGGGTGAGAGCTAGGCGCTCCTTGAATTAAACCATGATGCGCTTGCGCTCTTTTACAAAAGTTTTGACTTGCGCTTTTCCTTGTGCGCCTTTCTCCCTTATTTAGGACTCTTCTCCTTGTGCGTCTTTGTCTTCCATTTCTCTTTGCCTTGGCCTTTGTCTTTGTCTTCTGCTTTAGCTTTTTCGGATTTTCCACCTTCGTTTGTTTGAGGGTTAACATTACCCCCCTCCTAGACGAGTGCCAGTCCCATGGCACTCACCGTCGTAGGTAGCAGGCTATAGCATGCACCAAAGACGTGGGTGACAAGGATGCCTATGGTTTCCGTGGAGGAGTGTTGGTGGTGGTGTGACAGGTCCTGGGGGCCTATTGGTGGCCAAGGTGGCAGGTGGAAGGGTTGTTGGAGTTGGTGGTAGGGCTGTTCTGTGTTGGGGATTGCATTGATGGCCAGCACAAGTGTAAGTTTATTGGGGATTCTGCACGTGACGATTCTTTGCGGGCTTGTCGGATGGTAAGGGATAAGCATTCAGAGTTGGGTGTCGCTAAAGAGCGATTGAAATATTGTTGGAGGCTTCAATACCTGCAATTTGAAAACCTCTCGTGTGGTCTCTCCCTAAGGGATATTCCTAGTCTTCTTATCGTGCACAAGACATTTTTTATTAGTTTGGGAGACAGGTCGAACTCTAAGCAAGCTGAGAGTATTGTCCTTCACTTGAGGACCCAAACTATGTATATACTTTGGTGCAAATACTATGTAAGTGCTCGTGCATAACTAGATATTACATAGTTAGAAGACCGTGGGCTAGTTTCTCGTAACAATGTGTGGATGAAGGAAAGTTGTCCATGTTGAGAAGAAGTACACATGAAGGTATATGAGACATCCTTTGCATTGTGACTGCACGATGTAGCATAATTGAATACAAGGACACCGCACTTTCAGTAGCTAGAAGCTATTGGACTTGCTTGATGAGGACGGTGTACTTTTCATGGCCAATCGTGCGATGCTTACCACCACTGATTGCAATGGTACTAAGGCAGAGTGCAAGAGAGAATTGTGCAAGTGAGTCAAGGTGACAGATCTAACCATAGGCGAGACAAGCTCCCTAGGTATGTCCTGCCCTTGATGTGCCCTGAACAATTGTGGGTGATGCTAAAGGGCTAGGGAACTAGGGACGGAGCCAGTCGACCAAGGTCACTAGACGTACCTAATTTGAGGACCCCTAGGTGTTGTGCTGTGATCGTGGGTGCTTCTTATCTTTTCGTTCTTTTTTCTTTCTTTCTTTCTTTCTTTGTTTCTTTCTTTTTCTTTTGTTTCTTTTTCTTGTGCTTTTTTCTTTCTTTCTTTCTTTCGTTCTATTCTCTTTCTTCTTCTTCTTCTTCTTCTTTTTTGGACTTTCCTGAGTACAACCATTACAATATGTTGAGGCTATCAGCCTTTAAATGGGTTGGAAAATGTCAAGCTTTGAAGGCTCAGGAAATGGATATTACAGTGATGATTGTGCCCTAGCCTCGTTGTTAGAGAAGCCATTGTTGAGATGGGGAGATACACTTGAGATATTGCAAACCTCCTTACGACACACGCGATGTTGGTACAATTGAGGTAACGACTGCCGTGAGCCAACTATAGAGCTTGACCCAAAAAGAGAGCGTAACCCATGAATATGCTTTGGGCCATGCGATGTGGGCGGTTGGCAAGGGTGATTTTTGCTTTCGGCAGCATGGCTTTGCCGCAGCTCTTTGTGGGATCGATGGTCTTGCCGTGATCGGGCATTGAACACTTTCGCACAAAGACCTGTATCATCCTACATCCACTTGTCACTTCATGAGAGTACATGCATGGTATATACCGCAACTATAATAAACCAATGCAATGCTAGGAGACATCACTTATCTGAATTCTATGGTGTTGACTTAGATATTTATCACCTGCGCTTGATTAGCTTTTTCTTTTTCTAAAGACGTGAAATACATTAAACACAGATATGAAAAGTTCGTACAATTGGGGAACATGTCAACATGACCATTTGAAGACAAAGAGTCCTGGCCAGGTAGCTTTTAGTAAGACTTTATACAACATGGGGCTACTCTATTTGTACGAGGTAGGGCGAGTCTGGGTGGTCGGGCGATTGGGGCTCTGCTGGTGCGGGGCTCCCGTGGGGTTGCGCAGGGAACATGTCAGCCGGGACATGAATGGTGTAATCCCTGGCCGCCACCGTTTCCAAAATGCTTTTGAACAAATCATTGAATTCTTCCCTGTCTCGAGCTGCCCTTTCTGCCTTTGAGCACCTGGTGCCCGAGCGTCCGTTGGGTGTTTGCGCAACTGGTGTTGCCACTTCTTGCGTGCTGCTTTGAGCTTCTGCTCCCCTAGCCCGGGGATTCTTCGGCCTACGTCCGAGACGATGTCGCTTAGGCCCTCATTTCTTCGCATACCATTTGAGGGTGGGCACGTAGCACACCGACGGAGGGGTGTGTGCTGCATGTTCCCGTCGGCAGCAGCGGAGAGCGTCTTTGCAAGCCAGCTGCCCTCGGCTCTCCATGTTTTCCTCGTAGGGGGACCTGCAAGGTGCGAACCAAGGGTTAAGCCTTGATATAGGATACAACTATTTGCATGGAAGGGATTTTAGTGTGGTTTATCAAGCGCATATGACAAGAAGGGGAGGGGTGAGTCATGCAGTGTTTGTTGTGGAGGGATGGCCCCCATGATGATGTTCATTTTGCCTCCAGCCATTAGCAGATATTGGCTTATGCTAAGTTGTGTGGACTGGTTGTCATGGAGTGGGACAGGGCACATCCTCGGAAGGATAGACCAGAAAGGGGGAAAGGTATATAGAAAGGGACGGTACTCTGTCTACACCATCAGAGTTGTTGGTCAAGGCTTCCTATGGCGGTAATGAGGGTTGCATGCCCTTCACTTGGAGGTGGGAATGGTCATACAACTTTTAAATGTGTGATGAGAGGAGGACCTGAGGAGCTTAGCTTGTCAAACCCAACTCTTCTCCCTGCGCTTGACTATCATTGCTTGTGTGTGTTGATATTGTCTATATAGGGTCACACAAAAATCATTGTATATATATATATATATATATTTTTACGAATCCATGTCACCTCCCGAGGATAGAAATCAATTGTAGAACTCAGGATTGTACTAGAGTGTGGCACACGCATCCAGCACTCGTGGCAGCTTACTCAGTACCAATAGATATTTTGCCACATCAAGTAGCATGGAACCTTGTCCGAGTCTACTAGCAACATGTAACTCCTCCTCAGCAAGAACTTTATCAAACAGAGGGTTTTCTTGGCCTGGTTCGGCCAAGTCCTTGCCCCGAATGGCAGTCAGCACTCAAAGGGAAGTTGGTGCCACATAGGTTGGGTCTCTTTGAGACCGCCATTTGGCCAATCGGTCCTCATAGACTATCATGATCTGAGCCCCTAGTTCGGCCATTGCAACGCGGTTCTCACACCAACGCTGTTCAAATTGACTTCGGCCCTCTATTAGTCGCTTTAGTCGCTCTATCTCTAAGAGATTTTGTTGGCAGAGCACATCATTGGACGTGACAGTTAAGCGCACTTCGTCGGCTTCCTCGTCAGAGATGAGTCGCATGCGTTCATGCAGGAGCCTGTCATAGTGCTTGTTAAGATGTTCTTGCTCTTCCCAGGATAGAGGAAAGGGCAAGTAATCTCCAAGCTGCTCCTTGGGGATTGTGCCCACGTTCGCAAGGACGTAGACTTGTGCGAACACCTTGAGCTTAGCATCCATCTCAGCTAGGCATTCTGCGATACTTCTATGTTCAACGAGGGCTTGCTCGGTTGCCATCTCATGCAAGGTTCTAGGAGTTTCCTTAGGCTTTAGCATAGCTGGGGGCTCAGGCTTAGATGAGCAAGATTGGTCAACGCTAGGATTGCTTATGCTCTTAGGGATTGTGTGTCTTTCTTGAGGTTTTGCTGTTATTTTGTCATGGTTCTTCTCAGATGTGACTAGTATAGATTTGTCACCCTGTTGTGACAATGTTGTATCCACTCTTGATTGGTCGATGTGAGTTCTATTGTCGGTGGATTGAGTGTTGAAAGAAGCCGTTGATGGCAACGACTGCTTTGATTTTTCAGAGCACACGGATGTGTCTGAGGTTTCACTGCTATTAGGAGAGGCATCAGTGGGCTCATTGGTGGATGGACTCGATGCTTTATTCATCAGCTCTCCAACGCCCTTCGTCTCAATGTTCTTGGGGTCCACAACCACCTGCAACTATTGTTGTTTTCTCTACTTTCTCCTCTTTTTCTTGGTTAGTGAAGGTGCCTCTCTGAACGACTCAGGACCCTGGACTAGGTCAACCGTTGACGTGCTTGGGTGGGCCTCAGCATTCTCTCTCTCTAGTGTGTCCTTATGGGACATAGCCGTGGCCTGCTAAATAGCCTTATTACCAGGCTGTGAGGGCACAACTGCCTCCCTTTTCAGGGAGTCTAGCTCTTCAGCCAACTCCCTTGTGTTTAACTCCTCCAGCCTAGGCTTTAGGCACTTTGAAAGTGCTAGAGTTTTCGAGGAAGTTGGTTGCGACACCTCCTCCAGAGGTAAACTACTAAGGACACGTTCCACACGGGGCATTGCCACGGCCAAGGGCTGTGACTGTTGTGATCCCTGTTTGGAAGTAGTAGCAGCTAGTTTAGTGGGCTGGCTACCCTTGGTGGATTGCAGTGTCAAGTCCCTAGGGCGGTCGGAAGTGGCTATGTCTTTTGTTGCCCTTTGAGCACTCATCTGTGTAGATCGAGCATGAGTTGATCTAGTCACATTAGGTTTCTCATGCATATCCTTGGGTCGAGAGCTACAGATGGCGTCATGTCCCACCTCTTGGACATTTGGAAGCTTAGATGGAGATAGAGATTGGAATTGAGCAGTTTCCCTTGACAACCGTTGTTGTGCTTCCTGTGTCCGTTTGGAAAAAGAGGATGTAGGAGATCTAGAACTCTTAGGTGGACTTGGCACTGGCTGAATGATTTGCTCGAGGCTATTAGACGATTGTGCCATTTGCTTTGTTGAGCGATCAGCCTTTCCTTGAGCAATGTTGTGCCTATGATGCTTGTTCTCCCCTTGGGAAATCAAAGGCTCTTTGGGCACTAATGATTTTTGTGCATGCTCAATGGCTACATATGACATCTATCTATTTAGCATGCTAGGCTGAGGCTCTTTCTTTCGAACAATCATGTATGGTTTGTTGCCTCGAGACCTAGAGTTTCTCTTAGATTTCCTCCTATGCTTCATTGCTTTTGATGCACTCTGGCCTTCAGCTGATGGAGGCGGTTTAGCAAGGGATTTTGGTACCCAAATCCATCGGTTACTTGAGTAGTACCCTTGAGCATGTAGCAACGCTTTGGATATCCATCGCGGCGTTGTGCTGACCCTCCATCGATGCTTACGTCTATAAGGATTGGGCTTCTTTTGGGGTCTTCTACGATATTTGTAAGTCCAAAGCCCATCCTTGGCATTGTCTCTTGACCTTCTTGGTTCAGGCATGGCCTCACTCACTGGTTCTCGTTGTTCGACCTGTGCTTGTATTAACTCTTCCAACAAGTCCTTGCTCTCATTACCAGGCTTACTTGGTATGTCAGAATGCTCCTTGCCCTTCCCTCGAGGTTTGGTGAGGTCACCCTTGCTAAAAGTCATGATTATCCTCACACCTGGTAGTGTTAGGTGTATCCTCTGTGCTATATAGTCGGCTTCACACTTCGTTGCCTTTTTGAAGGGCCTTCCTAGGAGGATTTCCTTTCCACAATTCTTGCTATTGGGAGGAACATAGAATAGGAGTGGCAAGCTTTCTGTTTCAATAGTTACAAGGATTCTGCACTTCCCTAGAAGTGCTTGTGGGTGTTCCCCGTAAGGATTAAGAGTTGCATCAGTCGGTTTGAGCTCTGGTTGACCTAGTAGAGTCCATGCTTCGTAAGTCAAGATATTGAAATCTGCTCCTTCATCAATGAGAGCATCAGCACTATGCTCTCTTTTTGCGGTGAGTTTGACCCTAAGATAAGCAGGTGGTACTATGTCTTCATATTCTGGGTTGCACAGTCAGACGTGGAATCTCCACCAATGTCTTGGGTTGTCTATGCAGTGTTTCTCAAGGTACATCTCTCGTCAAGAGTGTCATGTCTAGTCATCTTGGCATTTGTAGCTTGCTGATGTTGCATTTCACTCTGACTAGACTGTTTCTCTCTGTTCGGGTATGGGCTTTTGGTTGCTCTTTTGCAAGTGAGAATCCATGCTCGTGTAGAGCCATTACTACACTAGGGTCCAATTTGAAGAACCTGTCACAGTGCGCGTTTTCTCTCCAACCTACTTGGGGGAGGTGCAGAGGGGGCAGAGCCCCCTCTGCGGGGGTCCGGGGGGACAGTCCCCCCCGACCTGCAAGGCCGTTACGGTAAAATCCGTGCACAATTTGGAGGACCGTTTATAGCTAAATTTTGAACTACGTGCTCTAAATTTTAGCCCAGTGATGGATCTGTGATGCGCCTTTAGCTCTACGTAGCCTTTGGGGTCAATCTCGGGGTTTAGATGTATCAAAATTTGTGTTCTAGATACCTGTCTGATTTTGACAGTTTTTTTGTCCGATCCTCAGATGTCCGATTTTTAGGAGTCCGATTATTAGAATCGGACGTCCGATTTTGGGTTGGTCCGATCGGCCCAGTGGTCCGATTTTGGTCACGTCCAATTCTGGGAATCGGACCGGACAGGGTGGTCCGATTCTGGACTGGTTTTATTTTTGGGACTCGAACGGCCTAGTTTGATTTTGGTCACGTCCGATTCTGGGAGTCGGATCGAAAAAGTGATCCGATTCTAGTGGTCCGATTCCGGGTGGTTCGAGTGGTCCGATTTTCAAAATCGGACAAGTTGGTCCGAGTGGTCCGACTGGACAGGATGGTCCGATCGGACGGTTGTCCGAGTGTCCGATTATGGACTGGTCCGATTCTGGACAGGTCCGATTCTGGGACTCGGACAAGCTGGTTCGACTACGTGGCCGACGGCCTACGAGTTGCACGTGATGCCTCTAGGCTAACGTTTACTACACCGAATCATCCAGCGCCTTCCAGATAGGTGCAAGACACTACAAGGGAATGCCAGACATGCTTGGAATCACTGTGGTGCTCGAATCAAATGGCACTCCAAGGATCTGTACCCCTATTTTCCTGTTTTAGCCTGTTATACAGTAACAGAAAACCCTATTGTTTGCTTCTTTTTCTTTGTTTTTTCCTATCCTAAATGCATACAAATCACAAAGCAATCACCTACACTACTCCAACATGCTTTTCCAAATCCAAAAAACCAAAACCTACTTGCTAAGGAGATCGAATATCTCTTCAAACTCCCTCGCTTCCTACCTATCTATCTCAAGCACCGGTTCGGGGAAAACCCTACTCCAATGCTCGATTCGAAGCGCGCAAGCGCTCAAGGCTTGAATCCGTTTGTCCCGGCAAAACGGAACCAAAATATGGGAGGTTTCACTCAATCGCCAAGACCCACGGACCGCTTATTGTTTCAAGTGTTCCAAGCCGAGCACTAATGGCTACCTCTCACATAACCGACGCGCCATCCATATCTACGGGTGTAGTGAGCTTACCTCCGTGCCGTTCGAGTTACCTCCTCTCCCGCGCACTCTGGTAGCTCCACGATCCAAGTGCAAGCTTCAAGCAAGCTCGATCCTCCCGCTCCAAGCTCCAAGCTTCATTGCCACGAGCAAGACAAGAGAAGAGAAGAAGAGAGGAGAAGATGGAGAGCTTCTCCACCCCACGATCCCTCACCCTCACACACTCACTCCCTCACACTCTCACACTCCCTCTCTCAAGCACAAGCTCAAGCAAGCAAGAACAAGAAGAAGAAGAAGAAGAGGAGAGCTACTTTTGGCCATACACAAGAATCAGCTTCTCATTCACTTTTCAACTTTATATACAAAACCCTAAATCCCTTTTGGGCGGTCGTCCCCTTTTCCCCTTTTTTACATGGCGGGCCGTAGCCTAGGCCATTTTTCCCATTGTCCTTCTATCTTCCTAGCTTCCTTTCCACCGCCCGTCTACATTTACAAATTGCACGGGTGAGAGCCTGGGCTCCTTGAATTAAACCATGATGCGCTTGCGCTCTTTTACCAAAGTTTTGACTTGCGCTTTTCCTTGTGCGCCTTTCTCCCTTATTTAGGACCCTTCTCCTTGTGCGTCTTTGTCTTCCATTTCTCTTTACCTTGGCCTTTGTCTTTGTCTTCTGCTTTAGCTTTTCCAGATTTTCCACCTTCATTCGTTTGAGGGTTAACAGTCAACTTGTAGCTGTTCTGAAGAAGATGGCACCATGAGAGCGAACCCTTACTCTACTACCACTACCTGATGTTCCTCTTCAACATTTAAGAGCTCTTCAATGGGTTTTTCTCTCGTGTATGTGATAGCAACAACCTGTGGAGTTATATCTTCATCGATCTCCTTCTCTCGGGGTGTATCCAATGCAAGGGTGCATCCAATGTGATAGTCAACTCCATGAGATCCAAAGGTGTTGTACCTGGTGCACTACCCATGGGAACAGTGCATACTCTATGCAAAGGATCCACATGGGCCAAACACCTATTCACCACTTTTTGGTGATTCTTCCCTGCTTGAAATACCATGAGTTGTTCCAAAGGCACCCATGTCATGACGGATTCCTTGATGAAGTATATGCAGGTAGCAATGGTGCTCACAAAGTCTTCCAAAACCTAAAGGGGGAGATCCATTGATGAGAGCACGCTTTCAAGGTTGAAGTTCTTAGAGAAAACCTGAAATATCTCATCACCCTAGCTAGCAAAGATAGTCTCGTGGATCCACTCGTCAAAGTGTGCGCAAGCATCCATCGTAGTAGGTAGGAGGAATGTGATGGATATAAAGAAGAGAGAAAGTGTGAAATGAAACAATGAAACTATTAGATATGCTCAATGCCCCACCCTCGTAAGGTGCCATCAATGCTCAATGGTGCTCAAAGTTGTAAGGCCCCCATTATGAGGAGAAGCCAAATGTGAGCCCGGATATTGGTTGAGTCCTGACTTGTATATCAAATGAGATCTATGTGGCCAGATGGCAAAAAGGTGACCATTGTGGGTCTAATCTTTAGGTTGGACTGAGTAGTTAAGTTGGTAGCAACTCGAGGCACATTGCATCAAGTTGCAAGGTAAGGGAGTTAAAAGGACGAGGGTCCGGGGGCAACGCCGCCAGGCCGACGATAAAGGGAATATTCCCTAGCTAACTAGCGGAGGCTCATAGGTAAGGGAGTTAAAAGGACGAGGGTCCGGGGGTAGCGCTGTTAGGCCGACGATAAAGGGAATATTCCCTGGCCGACTAGTGGAGGCTCATATGGTAGGTCGGTCAGGCCAACCTAACCGCCTTCGCGGGCTATAAAAGCTAAACCCCTTCACAGTCATCGATCATCTATCTTTCACCTAGTCAGAGTTGTTCCAGCTAGCCTTAAGCTCTTCACCTATCTTCTGTCTAGATCGCCATCTAAGCTTCACAGTGGAAGCGCACGGGTGGACAAATCCATCTTTGCATTAGTTGTTTGGAGCTAAAGAAATTTTCTAATTCTCCTCTTATCTGTTGTATACTCTCTATCTCTATCTCTTTCTCAGATTCTGTTCGCTGCGCTGTGTAATTTTTTATAGAAACAAGAACTAAACTAGTTATATCTTAAAAACTTTAAGTTTTAAACCATTAAGGGCTATTCGCATACGATATTTAGTTATGGCTTTACTTACATCTTTGTAAAGTTTATATGCATATGTAAATGTGTTGATGTAGAAAGTGTATAGCAAGTGCATGAATTTGCATAAATACTATAATTTTTAAATATTGCAAGTTTGCAAGCAACAATATTCTATTGGCCCAAAAAATTGAAAATTTACAAGTGTTGGATATTACAACTTGTGGTGTTGGGATTTTAGGGAGACTCTACAATTTCTAAAATATGTTGAGCCACACACTTTCCACTAATAGCAGTATCCTCAGCTCGACTTCAAATTTTTCCTACCATCTAGTTTAAAATAGAAACTAACAAGTGGATCCTGCATTAACATTGTAATTTTCTGGTGCATTATACTCAAGGGCCAATCATCCTCCATTTGCAACACTTGGGGCTCACGGCCCTCACAAATGATAGTAACATCCACAGTTGTACTTTCACACGTGTCCATTTACCCTTGAGCATCCTCCATCTACGATACTTGAACACTAGGCATAAAGTTTGTCTTGTGACAAAGTACCTGTAATTGGAAAGGAAAGTTAGTCGATCCATCCCAAAGTAAGATGATAGTCAACTAAGAGAGAAAAATTTTACTTGAAAGCCATGTCCCTTGTTGTGACTCAACACTCCACTGTGTCAAGACTGTGAGTCATTTTTTATGTCCAAGTTTTGCCTAGAATCCTTGTTACATAATCCTCCGATGCACTTTTTATGACGTACGTGCTTTTGGTACATCTCAAATCCTTACATTCCTTGAACATATGTGCAAAAATTGCAATTGGTATGAACCAGCTTAGATGCATTTTCTTTGAGCTAGTGCTTGGCTTCATAGAGTCCAATATGTGTGTTGAAATTTTTGTGCTATACATGTGCAAAATGTCACTACTACACAATGGCCATTCTATGCTATTGAGATTCTATATGTGCATAGACTCAAGGGTTCCATATTCGCAACCCCCCTTTGCCAATATATACTTGCAGTCATAGGAAAAAACAAGGTTCTCTTCTACGAGTTGCTTAGCTATACGTCCCCCAAAAATTAATCTATCGATTTCGAAGTGGTAACACTTAAAAGAACCTGTGAAACTCTTGATGTTTTGCCACTCACAGTAATCCAAAGGGTATACTTCTGTAAATATGAGACAAGTAGTTACATAGATATCATGAAATTTCTCATTCTCAATGAGTTGCAAATACTTACTTTTTGCAATGTTTCATTGAAAGGGCACAGTGGGTGCAATATGTATTTGTTTTTGCATGAATACATGTTGTACAAACGCCTCTGTTACAAGGTGAGAATCAACATTCCTTTGTCTGAGAGCTAAAATTTTACCCTTCTAGTGCTTTGATACATCTATAATTGCATATGCTTTCACCCTAAAAGCTCCCTTTATACTTGGATGCATATGTATCCAAGACGAGCAATGATACGTATCAATGATTCAATTCCCTTGTTCATCTTTTCTGTTACGTACTTCTATCGAGAGAATTCTTGTTCTTTTCTCAGGGATTATAACCTAGGCATTAGATGTAAAGAAGTATGTATTAACCCCTAAATAATAAGCATTTTAAGTCTATCTAGTAATCACCAATATGCATACAAATCAACATGGCATTAAGAGATGTTTACACTTTTGTAAATAGACACAAATATCAATATCAAAATGCATGTGGATATGTACATTGACACAAAGTATAGATTCAATTTCAAGGCATCACTTTAATCATACCATTTACATGAAATATAATGAAAATAATAGCACAAGAATGCTCAGAGAATTTTGCCAAAATAAATTTTATTATAATGAATAGGAGTTTGATTTGACTCAATACATTGTATAAAATGTGGGTATTATAGAGTAATTGTTACAAGGATAGCAGCCACATGGCATGGAAATCTTAATAGGCACATTGGATTGACACTTGAGATATTTTATGACTCAATGTGCATTATATGGATGATATGATGCAAGAGTTTCATGGATCATTGCCAATTGGCATGGAGATCTGAATGGACACACAGAACCAATAAAGTAGAGGATTTTTGAACCATCAACTTCCAACAGATCCATATCATCCATCACAAAGGAATCACTCACCACATCAAAATAGTCGATCAAGAATTATGTGATTCACCTAAACCTTCTACAATACATGCATGCACAAAAAAATACATGCATGAATCCCTTTTGACAAAAATACTTGCATGAATCCCTTTTAACAAAAAATATCTAGATAATTGCATGAATAGAAGCAACACAAAATAGAGCCAATTTACCTATAAGCTGGTATGTTGAAGATAAGATTGAATTGTTGCTAATCAAAACCCATTGCAAATGATGGACAAAAGAAAATATCAATCCCTTTAAACATAAAAGTCACTAATTAAATGAATAAATTTTGGCACCACAAAATATGGCAGATTTACCCATAAATGGAGCTACAGAATCTTTGCTCTACCTTGTGTTAAGTGCTACAACAACAATTGATCCTTAAGTTAGAACTAGTATCAAACCCTATTGTAAAGATAGTAGAAAAGGGAAAATGCAAAGAGGAAGAAAGAGAGTGTGTGTGAGTACGCGGGAGAGAGAAAGAAATGAGAAGCTATCCAATCTTGCCCAAATTGATCTCTGCAAAAGACAATAGCAAGAGTTAGTATTTACATGAAGGTATACTGAAAAAAAATAGAAAAGAGGAAACATAGAGAGAGAAAGAGAGAGGGAGAGAGAGATGAACACTTATGCAATGTCACCCAAAATTATCTTTGCAATAAAACAACAACAAAGGTTGGAACTAACATCATGTCGTATTGAAAAGATAGCAGAAAAAAAAAACAAGCAAAGAGAGAGATTAGCACCTTTGTCTCAGCACCTGTGTTTTGCCCAAAATTTGGAGTTGCATGGAGAAGAAAGTGCAGAGGTAAGTAGAACACTCAAAACCCTAATTACTCTCACTAGGGAGCTTCAATGGAGACAAAAATTCACCAGTATAGAGAAGAGAGGGAAAGTGGTCTGTTGCTCAACTTTTGGATCAAACTGATTTCGTGAGAGGAAAAAAACCAAAATTGAAAATTCCCCAAAAAAGAGGGAAAATACGAAGTGAGAGAAACTCAAATTTGTGAGAGTGTGCAACGGAAGAAGAACACGAACACAGAGGAGGAGAGAGAGACATCAGAAAATGAAGGAAGAAAATCTGCACTGACTGTAATGAATGCTGAATACAAAACTGTGGACTGATCAGCCCTTGCACAGCCCGAAGCGTCAGTGAGGGCACCAGATCAGGCTGATGATGACGGCAGCACCAAAGATAGAGGAAGATGACGGAGTCGGAGTGTGCACCTGCCCAAAGAAGGAGGGAAGATGATAATACAATTGACTGCCAAGTGGGAAATGGCTATAAATAGCCAAAAAACCCAAAAACTGGTCGACCTAAAATTTGAGGCCATAAATATGTCCGACCAACATTTAATGCTGATCCGACCAGCATTTAATGCTGGTAAAAATGCCAGGAATGCTCAAAAAAATCCCAAAAAGGGTGGAAAATGTTCGGCACGTGAGGCAGGCTGAAGAATGCAGAAACTGCCCCGAGAAATGCACATAAAATCCCAACTGGAGGAGAAAATGCACTGAAATGCAATAAACTGAGTGCTCTAGAATGAGCTACCTCCTCCGTCAAAACAAGTGATAGACAAGTCGGAGCTCCTAAAGTCCTCGTCTGACTCAGACTGAGGCTCACAGGCAGGAGATGACAAGGCATGACAAACATGACTGCTAACACCCCCTCTCAGATCCTGGATGTGGCAGAAGGCCAAGGGAGAAACGGATCCTGGGGTGGCAAGAGGAATGCCAAGGTCGATGAAGTCCATCGATGTAGACTACTGTTGAAGGAGCTCCTCACGATCCTGGGAATCCCCCTCTAAAACACTAGGGGCCAGGGAATCCACAGCCGCATCACCGAGATCGTCCCCCTCTAAAAGGGATGGGGGATACGAGGGAACCACCGGAGGAGAAGGTGGGGGATGGGAAGAAACCTGTGGAATAGAAGGTGCACAAGCGGGAACGGGTGTAGCAATAGACTGCCTCGTAGGACCCTGGATCAAAGAAGGGGAATGGAGCCTGTAAAGCCCGCTCTCCTGCCAACCTGTAGATAAGACAGCTCCTGTAAAAGAATCCTCAATAACAACGGCATGCTCGGTGAAGATCACGTGTGTGCCAAGCCTCGTAAGGCCATAAACTGAGAGGAGGGGAAGGCCCAAATCTGGAACATGTAGGGCCTGTGAAAAGGAGCTCGAAGGTCGGTCGATAAACAAAGGCAATGTGCCAACACCACTAATAGGCACCGATAAAATGTCACCAACAGTGACTGAACCCTCTGATGGACGGAGATCCTGTAACAAATCACCTCGGGGAGTCATATGACTCAAAGCACCACTGTCCACTAACCAAGGCTGCGCAGAAGACACTGCAGCCACGGAAGAAGGATCCTCCTCCAAAGCATGGATATGAAGGAACACTGACTCATGGGTAACAGTTGGTGTAGAGGTAGAAGAAGGCTCCGATGTAGATCCACCCTTCACTCCCGGACGAAGGTGAGGGTACTTCTTCCAGCATTTCTCCTCGGGATGTGTCCCTTTCCCACAGTGTGGGCACTTCGGTCTCTCTGAATCTGAATCAGAGCCTGAAGAACTGTCCTTCTTCTTAGCCTTTGACTTCATCTGCTTCTTCTTCTGTCCTCCCGAACCTGCAACAAAGGCTCTAGTGGAGTCGGATCCACTAGCACTGACCTCTCTGAGTCCCTCGTCATGCTCCAAGACAAGCGGGGATAGCTCCTCCCATAGAAGCTTCTCACGGGTCCTCGATGTAAGAAGGCTGGTGTAGAAGATATCAAACCGAGGCAATGGCACAGCTGAGTCAAAAGAATCATAGCCATGTCTTCAGAAGATATCGTTCGACCGAGGGATGCAAGCTCATCCCTCATATCCTGTAATCTATTGATGTGGTCCTTCATGGAAGGACTATCATCAATAGCCAGCATCCGCAACTTCTTTTCGAGAGATACCCGATGGGCAAACGTCTTCTGATGGTAAAGAGACGTGAGCTTTCTCCACACGTCTGCTGCAGTCTTCAACATGTGAACATGAACAAGGACAGAATCCTGCAAACTCAGAAAGAGGAAAGATCTGGCTCTAGAATTAAGCCGATCCCATAAGGCTGCATGATCCATAGATGTCCCATCTGCGGGATCCACCTTAGGCTGGGGAATAGGAACAGAAACAAGCTCCCAAAGATCGAAGGAATCCAAGATACACTCCACCTTGCAGGACCATAGAGAAAAGTTGGAGCCATCCAACCGATCCTCTTTGGGCAGCTGAGGAAGTACGGGTACCTGTACAGGGGGTACCAAAGGCTGCATCTTCGGCCCACTGGAAGGGGCTCGCCGAGATACATGAATAGAAGGGGGATGGGAGAGAGGAATAGAATCCGGACGACGGTCCTTGTGATAGAAATCACGCCTCCGTTCAGATGAGTGTCGAGACAAAAGCTCGTCATCTGAGTCATCAAAGCCCGTAAACTGATGAGAAGACATCTTCCAATCTGCAAAACACCAAACACCAAAGAAAACTGTGCCGAAGTCGAAGTATGACCAGCAGTATGGTCACCAACCACCAAGACGCAGGCTGTGATAGCCTACAAACACCTGGATCTGCAAAACGCAAGGGTATCTGATGAAGATCACCAGAACAAAAGCCGAAAGCACCAAAACGCAGCCTGGGAGTGGGTCGCCAATAGGAGATGAACCACCAGGAGTGGAAACGACCACCAGATCTGCAAAACACAGCCTGATGATGTGTAGCCCAGCTGTTGAAGGAGGGGCCGCCTAATGGTAAACGCAAGCAGGAGGGGTCGTTTGATGACGTGGCAGCCTCTGGAGGAGTCGTCTGCAACAAACGCAAGAAGAATGGCCACCTGGAGGGGGCGCCTGGGCAGTTGGAGATGAGGCGACAACAGCAGAAGAGGGGTGAGGTATCTCTCCACAAGGTTAGGTCCTACGTGCTCTCAGTCAGGCGATGATACCATGTGAGAGTGCGCAACGGAAGAAGAACACGAACACAGAGGAGGAGAGAGAGACAGCAGAAAATGAAGGAAGAAAATCTGCACTGATTGTAATGAATGCTGAATACAAAACTGTGGATTGATCAGCCCCTGCACGCAGCCCGAAGCGTCAATGAGGGCACCAGATCAGGTTGATGATGACGGCATCACCGAAGACGGAGGAAGATGACGGAGTCGGAGTGTGCACCTGTCCAAAGAAGGAGGGAAGATGATAATACAACTGACTACCAAGTGGGAAATGGCTATAAATAGCCAAAAAACCCAAAAACTGGCCGACCTGAAATTTGAGGCCATAAATATGTCCGACCAACATTTAATGCTGATCCGACCAGCATTTAATGCTGGTAAAAATGCCAGGAATGCTCAGAAAAATCCCCGAAAGGGTGGACAATGTCCGGTAGGTGAGGCAAGCTGAAGAATGCAAAAACTGCCCCAGGAAATGCACATAAAATCCCAACTGGAGGAGAAAATGCACTGAAATGCAATAAACTAAGTGCTCTAGAATGAGCTACCTCCTCCGTCAAAACAAGTGATAGAAAAGTCAGAGCTCCTAAAGTCCTCATCTGACTCAGACTGAGGCTCACAAGCAGGAGATGACAAGGCATGACAAACATGACTGCTAACAAAATTTTGTGTACTATTCATTTTCCCTTTTTTTAATCCCCCACTACCCCTTTTTTAATTAAAAACCCAATATTTGGAGAGAGAAGATTCGCTCTCCATGGATGTCAACATGTAGCATTCCGATTGGACAATCCAAAAGGCCCACATCTTAAACTATATTATTTTTAAGGGCCCATTTGTGAGTTTATTTTTTTTCTAATAAGTTAAGCTCAAGGCCTGCTTTATGAAACTCAAGTGCCCTAAGTGAGCGACTTACTCTAGGTGAAACTTTTAATGCAGCTTATTTCTAAGGTATAAAATTTCAATTTGATGAAAGTTTCACATTGTACCCTGTCACTTTTGCCTTGCTTTTCTAACGCATAGCCTATACACTTGTCCCAATGCATGTCCAATGTCAAATCTTTTACTACATTTGTAATGATCATCATGCTAAGAGCTAGAAGTACCAAAATTATAGTTCATTTTAATTAAAAATCTTCATGAAGCTTGATTAAATTATTAAGCTCATTTCCCATTCTAGTAACAATGGGCCAACATCCACTACATCCATTAATGGCACATTGTACTTCTATGGCGAGGAGCCAGGTGGTTGTTGCTCATTTTAACTTGTAGTTCTAGCAATAAGAATAAAAGGAATGCCAACTACAATTGTAAGCTGACATGAGGCCACTCGGATTGCTACAGTTACACAAGAAAGGAATCATCTGACAAAGTGGTTGGTCCCGCATGTGTCTACATATTCAGGAGTATGTAATAGAGATCAAAACCATTGCAAATTAGTTGGCAACTATTAGAACTAAAGTAGAGGATGAGGATTTGGTTGCATTGACCTTGAACGGTTTAGGACCTAAATACAAGTCATTTGATAAATCTACCTCAATGAGATCTAAAATGCTAGATTTTAATGAGTTAGTCTCATTGCTTATTCATGAGGAGGTGAAACTAGGTTTAGCTACTAGCTCAAGTAGCTCAAAAGGTAGAGATGCAATTTCCTACTCTAATCACAGAGGTTGTGGCGCAAGGGTTCCTTCCATGGTCGAGTGATTTAGTAGAATGCATCTCAAAATATGCAAAATTAGCAAAGTCATAATGCTAGAGGTGATGGATACTCTCAAGCAAGGAGAAGATCCAACTCTAGGAGTAGAGGATCCTGGCATGAAAATGCAAAAAAAGATAGGGAATATCACTATTGTGGCAAGTATGGCAACATTGCTAAAGAATGTTGGAAAAAGCAAGCTATAAAAAGAATGGCAGAGATTAGGGTCACTATGCCTCAACAATCATGTAGAGTATGAGAGTGGTGATACGCCATTTACCATGACTTATATATAGAACACGGCTACTCACAATAGGAAAAGACAAATGACATTTGGTGTATTGATTTAGGATCATCAAACCATATGACACCACATGGGGAGTGGTTTGATGAAATGAAAGCAGGTACAAGTGGCTATTATGCACTAGAGATGGCACTCAACATGATATAGCTCATATAGGAGTTGTTCCACTGGACATGCTTGATGGTAAGAAGAAGAAACTATATGATGTTTTGTATGTTTCATCAATCACAAAGAATTTGTTATTCGTTGGCCAAATGGCTGAGCAAAACTTACAGGTATGCTTTAATAAAGATGATTATTTTATAGAGGATTATGGTAGAGGTTACAAGCTGATTACAAAAGGCAAAAGATATGGCAAAATGCCTATGTTGGATGAAAACATTCTTGAATTGAAAGCTGCGATGTTTGCTCATGATGTGCAAGTGTCAGAGACATAGGTATATGGCATAAATGCATTAGGCACATCAATGTTCAAAGGCTAAAACTAGAACTAGTTCTAGGCCCTTGCTCCTCACTAGCCCAATGTTCCCAAACATGCATATCTCTAGCCTCCTTTGTAATGTCAAATTCTACCTCTAGTGGCTCTAGCTCTAGCACAAGCACCACAAGGCACACTAGCTCTGATTCCAATACCTCGAGTTTCTTTACCACTTTCCATTCCAACTATGTTGGCATCGATGGCCCCTTCCAAAGATGAGTTTGGTAGCATCAAGAAAGACGGTTAACATTGTGGGTTCGGGTCCTTCATATATGACATATGTTTGGGTGCCAAATGGGCTAGGCCACATAATGCCAAAAATTCATAAGTCATGTCATGTATCCAATTGGTTCAAAGTGTATTTTCAAATTTACATGTTGTCTAGCTATCAACAATATACCAATGTATTCATATTGTATTCATTCTAAAAGTTATGTGAAAGAAACTATCTATTCTCTATGCACTTATATCTCTATTCTTTTTTAAATATGTTTGCACTTTCATGTTCATGCTAAATATTTTTTATTTTTTTTGAAAGAATATTTGGCTAGTTATATTAGTCAAAAGAAATTTTCAAGAAAGTAGATGTGCTCAACAGTCTAGTTGGAGCTATTTGAAAATCAAAAAATAATCATAAGTACTAACCTCTCAAGGTGATCTATTGGGTAATGGGGGATAGAAGCTTTTTTTTCTTTCAGAGGAGAGGGAGCTTGGTTGTATTTCCACCTAGGGCCGCCCACCTACATCATGTTTCCACCTATGGCCACTCACCTTCATTTAGGGCCAAGGGGGGGTTGGGATGTATTACCACCTAGGGCTACCTGCCTACATCATATTTCCACCTATAGTTCCTTGCCTACATCATGAAAAACAACCTTTTGGAAGCTTCTTGCTCGAACACCAAGATCCACTAACCACTTATTGTTTCAAGCGTTTCAAGACAAGTGCAATGGCTACCTCTCACATAGCCGTACATGCTCTCACACCTACAAGTGTAGTGAGCTTACCTCCATGCTCAATCAAGTTGCCTCCTCCCTCAAGCACTCCGATAGCTCCATGATCCAAGGTACAAGCCCAAGCAGGCTCGATCCTCAAGCTTCAAGCTCCATGCTCCATTACCGCATGAGAGACAAGAGAAGAGAAGAGAAGAAGAAGAAGAGAGGATAAGATGGAGAGCTTCTCAACCACACTCCCCAACCCTCACACACTCACTCCCTCACACTCCCTCTCTCAAGCACAAGCTCAAGCAAGCAAGAACAAGAAGAAGAAGATAAGAGGAGGGCTAGTTTTGGCCACACACAAGAATGAGCTTCTTCATTTACTTTTTGCCTTTTATACAAAACCCTAACCCTAATCCCCTTTGGGCACCCATCCCTTTTTACATGACTTGCTATCTTAGCCTAGGTCCTCTTTTCCTATTTCCTTCTTATTTGCATTGTGCCTTCACCCATGCCCATCTACATTTACAAACCACATAGGAGGGAGCCTGACGCTCTTTTACAAAGATTTAGAGTATCCTTTTATATTTAAGATGAAACTTTCCTCTTTTGCGCTTGCCCTAAACTTTTAAGTTTGTCCTTGCACTTTTGGCCTTTTTTCCTCTTATTTCTTTAGTCGGAGGCAATCTTTTCAGCTTTGCCGTGCGTCCTCTTGATTTTCTTTTTGCTTGCTTTTCACTAAGGTTAACATTATCCCCCTCCTAGCCAAGTGCTAGTCCCATGGCACTTGTTGCACTTGTTGATGAAGGCTTGGGTGGCTGAAGGGTTGCCAAGTGGGTCGATGATGGGGCTTTATAGAGATTGGATGGGGAGAAGAAGCATTACAATTGGATGAGAGATTGCAAACACTGAGAATATATTTGATTGGGTAGCGAGGGCCTCCAATGTGGTGGTTGATCACCATTGTTGATTGTATCTAAAAAAGAAAAAGGAAGTGCACTACCTAGGGGTGTGTCTACCTCATTGTGCAATGAATGATGTTAGTGCCAGTGAAACTAGATGTTGGGTCGAACCTCAATGAATTTTGTGGCTATATCCCACACTTGAGGACCTAGTTTTTGTACAGGGGAGGTGCTGTGGATATGACTTAGGGAGACATGAGCACAAAATCCCTAGGTCTGTCCTACCCTTGATGTGCCCTAAGTGTGAAGTGGGGGGACAGGAAGGGCTAGGGGGTTTAGCAATTGGGGTCATTAGATGCATCTAACTTGAGAACCCTTAGGTGCAGTATTTGTGGCACTCTGATATACATGGAAAAGCTCGTTGTTTCTTTCCTTTTGCTTTGTGTGGGTCTTTGCTTTGTTTTCTCTTTTCTTTTTTATTTTTCATTTTTCTCTTTTTTTTTTGGAGATACACTGGGAGGGAGCATGCTAGACATCATCTTGATGCTCTTCCAGTAGTTACATTTTGAGGGGGCTAAAGATATTTGCTAAGGGAAGATCTACTCTGCAAGTAGCCTTTTATGTTAACGAGTACATTCTAAGAGGCGACATTGATAATAAGGGGTGGCTGCACTTGGTGAAGTGGCTATCACTCATATCTTCCAACATGGCCATATAAAAAGAGGGCATGAGCGCAGTCCTCATCAGACCATCGTGTGCAACTATCAATACCTACATTTAGATTAAAAAAGAGTGGCGGGAGTTGGGCCTCTTTGTTGTGGGCTTTTGTTTAAGAAAAATCCTAAGAACCCTAAGATAATTACATGTGGTAATAAAGGCGGGGTCGGGGCAAGATGAGAAATGGTTGAGGAAGTGCATGATGGATGGTTGGATATCCCACTCGTTGAAGGTTAGGCACTCTTCTGGTCTTTCTACATTCACATTGTAGATCCTCAAGAAGTCGTACCTGCCATTCATTTCCAAGTTGTAATCTACTCCTATTCTCCTCGGATATGGCATGTAGGTAGGGTTGTTGCGCTCATCTGGTATGGTGTTGCAGAAGGCCATCCACACATCAAGGTTGGTGTCCCATATGTGTTGTCACCATTGTGATTGGGCTTCTATCTGCCATTGTGACGGTCTTCAAAATCCCCCAAACCTTGTCTTGCAAATAATCTGCAAGCTCACCTTGCCACCTTATGGGGTTTCTTCTTCTCTCCTATGTCCACTTGTTTCCCATCCATTGCACAAGTTTGATCACTTGCTCCACCACCCTTAGAGATAGAACTTTGTCTAAAGAATGAGGATAGTGGAAGGAGAACTCACAAGGTCGACGTTGATTTTCCCATTGCTCCCAAACAGCTAGTTCATGGGCCCAATTTACAGGGTGGCATTCTTCTCTTTTGGGACTTGGACCTCAAGAGCTTGTTGCATCATTACTTGGAGTCTCCTTTGTGCTAGCTCTACTTGCTCTCTCTGCCTATGCTTTCTTTCCACAACCCTTTCAGGGGCGGCTTGCTCACCACCTTGCTCTTCCATGTTTTCTTACATCTGTTGTGCTGGGCTTGGCACTTGCAATTGTTCTTCTTCATCTTGACCTTGTTCGAAGTCTTGCCCTTCTTCTCTTGGTGGTTCCATTGGAGCTGCAATAGGTGGTTGAGCTAGTTGTTCTGGCTCTCTAAACCCTAACTCTTCCAGCTCCTTCGTCGAGAGCCTAGCATGTCTAGGTATTATCATTGGTTCTCCATGCTTAGGCTGGTGCTTTCTTTCAGTATTCTTTCATGAAGGATGTATCTCATGACTCTTCTTGTAAGTTCTAGCTTCCTCCATAGACCTTCCATGGTATCTTCACCTTTGGCTTGAGTCACATTTAGGATTGTGTTCAAGAAGGCATGTTGTTGGACCACAAGACCTGCCTCTGTTGCTTCCGCCCTTGCTTCCGCCATGATTCTCCTGCTTTCTACTAGGGCAAGGCACTTGGTTAGGTCCGTGACTCTTCCAAGGTTCCTTCTTCCCAGGCCTCTGCCTTCTTCTCCATCTTGCCTTGACTCAGTTGCAGCTCTTGTGATAGTGTTGTCACCACTTCTTCTTATTCTTTCCATATTGACGGCATTTTTTCATTGTCTTGTTTATGGCGATTCAGCTCTTCTTGTTGTCTTTCCTGCTCTTGGAGAGTCTTGAGGAGTTGGTTCTCTACCTCTAATAGCTTTTTAGCTGACTCCTTATCCTTCTAAGTCTTAATCTCTTGCACCTCCTTCAGTAATTGTTCATTTTGTCTCCCCTCCTTTTGGAATTTTGCATGGGCTTATGCTTTGACCCTCTTCAACTCCTCAGTGAGCTCCTCTCCTAGGTTCTTTAATTGTTCAAATTGCTCCTCCATATGCTTTTGCCCTTGTATGCAGCTTGAGAAATTCATTTCTAGTTCCATTTGTCCCTCTATCTTTTCCACTTGTAGCCCTTTTGCACTTGCTTCTTCCTTCTCCACCTCCATTTTCTTCTTTGCTTCTAATTTCTCATTTAGGTCATTCACATGTCTATGATAGATGGTTATATGCTTTGTCTTCTCTAGTTGGTAGGAAGTAAATGCATCCTTTTCCTTCTCCAATTCCACCATGGAAGCCCTCCTATCTTCCTTCATATTTTCAAGTTGGCCTAGGAGCTCATACATGTATTCGCCGTAGTTGATCGCTACCAACATAGCCAATGGCATAGGCATCATGGATGCTTCAACCTTGGACTTCTTTGGATCCTTTCTAGATTCTGCATCCATGGAAATAGGTCTCTTTGTCCCTATTATTGGAGCTCCTTCACTGGGTGTTGGTCTGAGGTGTTGCACTATGTTGACTAGGTATTGCACCCAAGCCATCACGTTGCTTTGGTCCATAGTGGCATCCGTGGTTTCTTGGGTGTTAGTAGCACTAGCAACCGTGATAGGTGAGGGTGGTTCCAATGGGGCCTTCCCTTTGTCTTCCACCACCACATGTCCTCTATGGCCGCTTCTATTGCTGTGGAGATAGTCCCAGGCACATCATTTGTGCTCCTTTCGGTCAGCTCTTCAATGCGGGAGGGTTGTTTGGCTAACAACCTGATGGTGAGGGCCATTTGCTTGTCCTCTTCTCTCCTTATCCTTTCACCTCCTCTTATCACTTCTTCCTTTGTTCTTCCTCTATTCTTTGGGATTCTTCTTCTGCCTTCTAGAGAGGCATTCCTCCTCTTCTTCTTGCTTGAGATTCTCAACAAGATTTTCTTCTACTCCCCCTGGCTTGATGGGACCAGACCCTCCCACCTTTCTTACTCACAATCCTTTTGTTGAACCCCTCCTGTTGCTATTGAGCTCAGGATTTGAACTTCCTTCTTTCTTGCGGCTTGCTCTGCCTTCTCTTTTTGTGGCTTACTCACTTCTTTTTTTCCCACTTTTCTTGCTTTCAAAGATGTTGATGGGCTTTGTGGGATTGGGGAGAGGTGCTGCTCATGGGTGGGAGATCTCTTAGGATTCTCCCCTACTTCCTCTTCCCTTTCTGTCTCTCCCACTACTTCTTGGATGATGGCGGTCAACACCCCCCCAAACCCTATCAAGGATACTTTTGATGCATGCATTTTTTGGTCCGATTCAGTTATGGTGGCTAGTCACTCTCCTCCTACAGGTCCCTTGTGCGATGATAATGCCTTGGCTAATGATTCAATCATCTTGCGGACATAGGCATTCAGGTTTACTTCATCTAGGGCCCTTGATGTAATACTTTCAAGCATCGGCACTAGAATTCGAGCCATGGGGGTATTGTATCGATGACTGGAAAATAGGGCATGCACCATCTTGGCCTATAATTGGATACCAGGGTTAGGGATGTCTGCTAGACTGATTCTGTCATTGGTGTGAACCTTTGTCTTGAGCATCTTCAACATGCTATAAACGTCCCTTTTCAATCTCTTCTCATGTGTGTTGGCCAACCCTAAGGCCTTTCCACTATCTCCATGCTAAGCACAACTTCTATTCTTTTAGGGGAGCCTTCCTTCCTAACAATTGCTATGCCACTATTCTTTCTTGTGCCAAAGGTTCTCAAAAATTCTGTGCATCTGCCGTGGTTGATCTTCTAGCCCACCTTCTCTAAGTATCTGCAAAGATTGTAGTAGTCGACTATTTGTCTCATCGCTTCTTCCTTGTTTACCAACTCTTCCAAATTGCTAACAATGTGGTACTTCAGCTAGTTGTAGACTTGTGTTTCATGGCCAGTCAGTACCTATGGTGCTCTTCCTCTAAGAACAAAATTTGGCCTACAATCTCGAGTTCATGTTATGGCACAATAGCTTACAATTATCTCCTTTTAGAGTACTATTTTGCAAAAAAGGAAAAAGTTTAAGATCAAACCAATGGTACAACATTTCAATAACAAATGTGAACTTTTTATACTTCAAGCAATCCACACATTCCAAGCATGAATTCCATCAAAGATTTTCTTGAAGTAAAAGTTTCATTTATTCATCCTTTTTTTCTTTTGAAATTCAATTTGAAGTTTTGATGTTCAAGTCATGTTTTCTTTTCCACCTTACCCCCTCCCCTTCGAGAATGATGAAAATCCTTCCTAGGATTAGAGAGTGAAGGGTTAAGGGCATTTAAGCACATGATTGCTATGCTTTACTTTGTCATGAGCCAATCATAGAAGTTTGGCTTATACTCCAAGTGGGCGTGACAATCCATGTCATGGGGTCTAATGCCTGTGTGTAACGTAGGTCGTCAGAACATTAGTGAGGAAGTCGCCGAAGTTCATTCTACTAGCAATATGCAGTTCTTCTTTAGTTAGGACTCGATCATAATAGGGGTGGGCCATGACATATTCCTCTAAAGGTCATTTGCATGTGATGGCCAAGACTCTAAATGAGGTAGGAGCCACATAGGTAGGGTCATACTTAGCAGTTTTGATTGTGTGTCTCTGCTCGGTGTTGGTCATGATTTGGCAGCCCTCTTATTCCCATTGGAGACATAGAGCATACTATATTTGCAAAAAGGAAGAGTCAAAGTTAGGTAGCTTTGTTAGCTCTTCTAGCTTCTTGCTCGTTTGTGAAGACTTTGCTCCTACAATGTGTATATTTTTTGCTCAAGCTTTATCTTCCACCTTCTTGCTTCCACTATAGCTATTGCTTGAGAGACAGTGCATGTGAGAGAGTGAGGGACTAAGAGGATGAAGCTTTTCTTACATCCATTCACCTTCTTCTCTTTTTCCTTTTTATTTTTGAATGCCAACTCATGTTCTTGGAGCTCCCATATTTATTTGGGAGTAAGAAATAAGGTGAGAGAGTGGGAGAGTGAGAATGTGAGGGAGAATGTGAGGAATCCAAAGGGTGAAGGTTCTTCTCCTTTATTTCTCTTCTTACTCTTATTGGGGCCATGGCAAGGAGTGGAATAGTAGTGGATCAAGATTTTTCATGTAGGAGTAGGTTTCTCCCTCAGTCTCTTCTCTCCCTCACCTTCCTCCATCATCCCAACCCCCCCATAAGGACCCGACCCATCAATCTTCTCTACATTGTCAAAATTCCCCTCATATGAGCTTGCAAAACAATCCACTGCCTTTAGTAGATGTCATCCTCCTTGAAAACATGTGCCCCATATAGGAAAAGTTGATTTCGACCTCCTCCACTAGCCAACATCAAGAGACCGCATCAATGCCAGTCAATCTCTACAAAATGGTCGAGGACTTCTTGTACTTGCTAAAAATCCAATCATGCAAATTGCTTTGCACATTTGGACTAAAAATTTGGTAACTTTTCTAAACTTTTGCACTCATGGATTTAGGATTGGCCAATCCTAACATGCTTTTGCTTGCATCTCAATGGTATTCTGCATGAGAAGAACATGAGCACCTCTTTTACAAAAGTCTTATAGTTCTTGATCAATTAACACAAGATATCCCACAAAAGCACTTAGAAATGTGACCAATACTTCTTTCCTATGTGAAAATTACAATCCTTAAGGACTCTTGTGCTATTGAAAACGTACACCAACTATACAACTCTACTACTCGCTTCCTAAACAAATTGTAAACACTTCATCACATGAAGCTACAATTCTCAGATGCAAAATCATCACCACAACTAAGCACCAAAAGTTCACCACCATCTTGAAGTATGACCTGACATACTATAAGACCACATCCCTCCACACAATCATTGAGTCTTGTACACTAACTCTACCAAAAGAGCTACTTCACTACTCGCTCATCAACAAGCTGTTGACTCTGCCAAAAGAGGTGCTTCATTGCTTGCTCATTGAGAAGCTACTAACCAAGGAAGAGATCCACATTGCAAGCCCTTTCAAAGTACCGTCCCTCTTGGACAACCTCACATCATACCTTTACAAGGTACTTGTTTGGCCTTCCAACCTAGACTCTCCTTATGGGCAATAGACTAATTCCATTATCCCATCCTCGATCAAATCATGCACATAGTGATACTAGATCTCTATATGTTTGGTGCGAGTATGAAAAACACTAGATTTTTTGCAATGGCAATACAACTCTAATTGTCACATCTCATCACAGTTGGTTCTTCATCCTGCACTCCCATATGCCTAGGATCCTTCTCAACCATACTACTTCACATGCAACAAAACAAGCTGCCTTGTACTCTACTTCAATAGAAGGCAATGCCACTATTGGTTGCTTCTTACTAATCCAAGAGAAAATTCCTAAACCCAAAGAGAAAGAATAACCAGAAACTGGCTTCCTAGAATCACTATCTCCTGCCTACAATCTAAGTCATAGTTCTCCACAAGAGAAGTTCCGGAACTGTATGTAATACCATAGTCAAGAGTTTTCTTCAAGTATCTAAGCACCCGCATCCTAGATTTCCAATGACTCTCATGAAGTTTGTTTGAGAATGTGCTCAAAACACCAACATCAAAACTGATATCTGGTCTAGTGTTACACAAGCAGATCAACCTCCTATACCTCTCAATGTCTTCTAGTGCTAATGTATCCTCAATAGATAACTTTGCATTCACCTCCATAGGTATAGCTATCTCCTTGCACTCCATCATGCCAAATTCCTTCAAGATCTTCCATGCATACTTCTTCTAAGAGATGAAGATCTTTCATGGCTTTTGACAAACTTCAATCCCCAAACAATAGTGTAGCAAGCCCAAGTCTATCATTTCAAACTTAGAACTCAAAGTCTTTCGAGTTTGGTTGATCATATTTTCATAATCGCCTATAATAAGAAGGTCGTCCACATATAGGACAATCACTACAAACTTTTCACCATCCTTGTAACATAGAAGTTAGCATTTGAGGTACATCTTTTGAAGTTTAAGCTTAAAAAGAACTTATCTATCCGCTGGTACCATGCTCTAGGGGCTTGTTTCAGCCCATACAATGCCTTATTAAGCTTACACGCTTTGTTCTAAGAATGGGGGGCCTCAAACGATGGTGGCTGAGCCATGTACACCTCCTCCTTGAAGTCACCATTTTAGAACAATGACTTAACATCCATTTGGTAAACTGGCCACTGCTTGTGGGCGGCCATTGCAAGTACCGCATGAATAGTGGTCATTCTGATAGTTGGGGCAAATGACTCTTGAAAATCAAACCCTTCAACCTGTGAAAATCCCTGGGCAACCACTCTAGCTTTGTACTTTTCTAAGGTACCATCAGTCTTGTACTTTACCTTCTAGATCCATTGGTGCCAATAACCTTCCGCTTTGTTGGCTGATCCACTAGCTCCAAGTGTCATTCTTCATTATGTTGTCATACTCAACTTGCATAGTTGCCTTCCATGCTGGATCTACAAGTGCTTCTTCTAAGTCAATTGGCTCCTTTACTTCTCATATAATCTCAGCTATCAAGGCCATATTGACTATGTGAGCAGAAGCCCTCCTTTGCTCCTCTATTCTCTGAGACCTCCTTGGTCTCTGTCTGCCTCCTCCTTAACAAATGTAGGCATAGGATTATTGTGGTCATAGAGCTTCTTCACCCAATGTGGCAATGGCTTTTTCAATGGGGTGATATCAGGTTGGTGAACTTTTTCCTCATCATTTGAAGATGATGCTTCCTTCTCCTTAAGGATAGGGATAGCTCTCGGGACAGGTTCATAGTGGACTACTTCGCTTGATGATAAAGTGGAAGAACTTGACTTCTCCTCCTCCACTGTATGCAGCTGCTCCTTGAACACCACATAACGGCTCGCAATGATCTTCTTTGCCTCTTGGTCATATAATTTGTAAGCCTTTTGCTCGTCACTATAACCCAAGTTACATTTTCTGCTTTTAGGTTTTAACTTGCTTCTCTTCTCATCTGGAACATGTGCATAACATTCACATCCAAAATTTCTAAAATGTGAGACATATGGTTTCTTACCAGTGTAAGCCTCATGAGGTGTTTTTCCCTTGAGAGCCTTTGTGTAGTTCCGATTTAGAATGTAGACTGCAATAATAACAACTTCAGCCCAAAAATGGTTAGGCAATCCCTTGCCCTTTAGCATGCATCTTTCCATCTCCACAATGGTGTGATTCCTGCATTCCACAACACCATTCTGCTGAGGTGTGTGAAGCATCACCAATTGACGCTTGATCCCTTTGCTCTTGCAAAATTCTTCAAACTCCTCTGAGTTGTACTCACCACCACCATCTATTCTAAATTTCTTCACACTTTTCCATGTTTCATTCTCAATAAGTTTTATCCATTCCTTAAACTTACCAAAAGCTTAAGCCTTATCACAAAGAAAGTACACCCACATCTTCCTACTGTAGTCATCGACAATCAACATAAAATAAGAAGATCCCTCCAAGGCCTGTGTAGGCATCTTACCGCACAAGTCAATATGCACCAAATCTAGAGGAGCCTGTGCTCTATTCTTGCTTTCCTATGGAAATGGCTTTCTCTGTTGCTTGCCCATCATACAAGCTTCACATGGTTCTTTCAATTTAGTCACTGCAGCTAAGTGAGCAACCATGCCTTGCTTGTGCATCTCCTTCAACACTGCAAATCTGATGTGTCCAAACCTTTCATGCCAAAGCTTACTTGTGCCCACTCCAGTAGTGACTGTAAGAGCACTTAGCTCATACAGGTTGTTCCTTATTTCTCCTTTGCCAACAACTTTGCCAACACTATCGAGAATTTTTGCACGTGTCTTCTTGAACCTCACTTCATGACCAAGATCAGTTATAGCAACAACTGATAACAAATTTCTCCTAATTTTGGGAACATACAACACATTTGAAAGCTTTTTTACTTCACCATTTGTAGCAACAAAAGAAATAGTACATGTGCCCGTAGCTAGGCATTTAGCATCATTTCCAACCGTCACAGTGATGGATTCTTATAGAGGCTACATAGAACTGTATAGACCTTTCTTGTTGGTCATGTGATGGGAGGCCCCACTATCCAACACCCATGAGTCAGTGGTAGATTCTTCTTGCATCGAGGAGCACACTTCCTCAATGGTCATCATGAATAACTCCAACTCTGTTTCAGCAGTATTGGATGTCTCTTTCTCTTTACTTTTAAGGGTAGCATTCTTTTCATATGCCTTCTTAACACGACAATCTTTGATTGCATGTCCTTTCGTCTTGCAATGGAAGCACTCTCCTTGAAACTTCTTGTTACCACCCTTCTTCTTTTTGTCACCGTCATTTTTGGTGGAGGAACCACCTTTGCCTTTTGCATTGGAAGAAAATGCAGCATCTCCATTGTTGCTTCCTTCTCGGGCTTTCAGCCTCAGCTCCTTCTCCATCAATAATGCACAAAAATCCTCAAAATTCAAAGCTTGAGGTCTCATCTAAGTATTAAGGGCAATTTCTAGTCCATCAAACTTTTGTGGACAAATCTGAAGATACCTCCAAGCTAGCTCCTCGCTAGTTTTTTGTATCCCAATGCCAGCCATGTGGTCGTGCAGATTCTTAATCTGAGTGATGAATGCTTCAGTCGTGTCTCCTTAAGCAAACTTCTCCGCTGCTAATTGATTCTCCAAGTTTTGAATCCTTGTTTGGTTTTGCGTTTCATACTGACTCCTCAGTACATTCCAAGCCTCTGATGCTTTGGTTGTATGCTGAATCAAAGTTAGTGAATCGAAGTCAAAACACTGTCAGAATAGCTTGTAACTAAGGCACACAATGCATCTGCATTCCTCCATTTCCAAGCTTGTAGAAGATCTGCATTCGTAGGAATCATCACACTAGAATTTGATGGGTCAGGGGTAGGCCATGGTTCAGTGTCATACCCAGCATAATCTCCAAAATCTCATAAGAATCAAGGATAGTTGTAATTTTGAACTTCCACAAGGTGTAGTTTATACCATCTAACTTGCCTTCGCTGAAGGTTGGTAGACGAATCCTCAATGTTTGAATAGCCGGTATAGCAACACCACCTCATGCACCGCTTCTTGATGCGCTAGAATCGCTTCTAAAAGACGACATCATTCATCTTTGCTATTGAAGCCTTTGCCTCGTGCACTCTTCGATCCGTTGAGCCCCCTGGGTTCTGATAACATGTAAAAATTACACGACGCAGTGAACAAAATCTGAGAAAGAGATAGAGAGTACACAACACATAAATGGAGAATTTTAAAAAAATTCTTTAGCTCCAAACAACTGATACAAAGATGGCTCTGTCCACCCATGCACTTCCACTGTGAAGCTTCGATAAGGCTAGTTGGAACAACTCTGACTGGGTGAAAGATAGATGATAGATGGCTATGAAGGGGTTTAGCTTTTATAGCCCGCAAAGGCAGTTAGATCGGCCTGACTGACCTACCATATGAGCCTCCAATAGTCAGCCAATGAATATTCTAAGAAATATTCCCTTTATTGTCTGGCTGAGGATGCTGCCCCCAAACCCCCACCACGGGGGACTACTAGCTCCCTGGACCCCAAATTAGGGACCCCTAATAACTCCCTTACCCCATAACTCAATGCAATGTGCCTCGAGTTGCTACCAGCTTAACTACTCCATCTAACCCAAAGATTAGACCCACAACGGTCACCTTTTTTCCATCTGGTCACATAAACCTCATCTGACATACAAGTCAGGACTCAACCAATATCCAGCCTCACATATGGTTTATCCTCATAGTGGGGGCCTTACAACTTTGAGCACTATGGATCATTGGTGGCACCTTATGAGGGTTGGGCATAGAGTATATCTAGTATGGGGACTGATGAGAGTGATGCCAATGGCCAAGTTGAAAAACAACCAACAAACAACTTATCAAGACCAACCAACCAAGGTCTCCAAACAAGTATTATTTTTGTAATAAGATGGTAAGAGGTGGGTTAGTTTTTACCTTGAATGTATGCAACATTGTTTTGATATAACTGGCTATCTCTAACTCTCTCTTTCTCTCTCTATCAATAGTACATCATCTCCTCAGTACAATACTCAACAATCACTCATAATAATCCTTCTTAGGTCGTGGATGCACCTCCCAAGAGGTATGGGAGGTGTGAAAGGGCACCAGAGCCACTACAGTGACTCTTCATATCTCACTACTGTCACTTCACTTTAGTCTTCTTTTCAGTCTTCAGCAGCTACTTCTTCCATTTGTTTTAGCTCTTTTGAACTTAGATTCATCCTTTACAAAAGTTATAAAACTTTCCCAAAGTCACATATACATTCCATAAAACACTTACAGAAGATCTACAAAATAGAATAGAACTGAACAAAGGCTCTATAGAAGGTCTACAGAGGGTTACAGAAGGTCATCAGAGAACATCAGATCCTCATAAGTTCTGCCCATTTTCTTAGCTCATGCTCCAAGATGGATCCGTAGAGCTTAGCCAGCACATGGCCGACCATGACCATCTGGTAGTTTGTGGGGACCATGGGGTCTCCGACCTTTAGAATTGGTACTATTGTATTAGTTGACCAACTGGCTGGGAAGCCTTCACATAGTGCCATGTTGAATAGGTGGGCTAAGAGGGGGGTGATGGTATCTCTAGTGAATAAGAGGTGTTCTACTACTAGTCCCACATGGTCCTGGGCCCACCAACCATTCTAGAGTCTGTCAATGGCATCACGGACCGTTTCGATCCTGAAGAAGGTGGAGGTAGTTGGCATGTTCTCTGGTGGTCAAGGTAGAGGGGGTTGTCTTGGCACGTGGAACAATGAGGTGGCATAGCTATGCCACATTTGTGGGGAGGTAATGTATGTCTCTACTCGAGGTGCTTGGAACTCCTTCCATGCCTCCTTGTTGTCTTGCCCTAGGAATAGCTGATAAAACTCATGCTCTAGCCTGGATAGGTATGCCCACTTCTTCCTTCGTAGTTGGCAATGAAAGATCATGCGAGCTTGGCGGTGTGTGTATTTCCCTTCGGCTTCCCCTTCTTGAGGCGGAGGCGAGTTTCCTTGCATTCCTCGTCGTACCAACTATTCTGCGAGGCATTCTTGCTAGGAGGGGTGGAGCGGGGGTGTGTGTGGGGGAAGTACGTGGCGGCAACTGATGTGTTGGGGAAGTACATGGTGGCTGATGTGTGAAGGGTCCTGGCCAGTTGTGTTGTGAACTCGTCTAGGGGTTTGGGTGGGTCCATCTCCTGTAGGCTCCATTACAAATGATCTAAGTAGACACTCACTGTCGTCCTGGTGAAGTGGTATTTGGGGAATCTTTGAGGGTTTCTCACTAGGGGGGTCCCCTCGTAATTACATGTGATACTAAGAGAGAGAGAGAGAGAGAGAGAGAGAGATTCATCACACATACCCAACATTAGATGATGTAATAGAATGGACTTAGATGATATAGTAGTAGACTTGGATGGCATAATAGACTAGAACTTCACCACAATAAAAGAATATGACTAGACTTGGAGAAAATGTAGTTTCATGAGTCAAAATTTGAGATAGAAGGTGAACACTAGTGGAAATAGTATAATTACTTGTGCAAAAAAATGGGTGGAGATTTTGACCAATTTAAGCTCATTGATGAGCTCAAAAGGCCCATTTTGATTGTTTTGAGTACAGACATGACCTATTTTTGAGCTTTTAGTGAAAGCTATAGACTTTTTTTATGGTGCAATCTAGTTAGGACCCTACGATGTGCACAAGACCAATCCAATTTGGTTGAACTAGTATGGTGTGCATCGTAGGGTCTGAGTCAAATTACACCATTAAGCATACCATAACTAACTCCAAAAGCTCAAATTGGGGTTATGTTTATACTCAAAAAATCAACCTTTTGAGGTCATCTATAGTGGCATTAGAATTATCAAAATTTTCACTCAAAATTTTTTTGCAGAAAAAAGTTTCATATTTTTACTAGTGTCCACCTTGCTTCTCAAAATTTGGCTCATGATACTGTCTTTTTCTCAAATAGTTATCATTTCTTCAAGCAATCAATATTACTGGTGTAAAGAGTAAATAAGAGGTGGCACAAAAGCAAGAGAAAGAAAGCCAAAATACAAAATTTTCACACTCATGAATAGCTTATTATATTATTTATTATCCTTTAGATACACATTTTTAGGGTTAGAATATTTTCCCTCTGTCTTGGGTATCTAGCCCCTTTTGTGGCCATAAGACTAATTACCTCTTATTACATGTTTTTCCTATGGTGAGTATAGAATAAGATCTTTTTGCCTTTTCTTGGGGAGCCTATGCTACCATTACAAATTGCTACCACTCATGGATCAAGTAGGACCAATATCATTAGTCCAATGACCATCTACTTTGAAACCATTCTGTATTCAAGTTCTCTATCTACATTGCAACCAATGACCTATTGAATTTCTATGGCACAATCTAAAAATCGCATTCCATTTGTGCTAGAAAATTACTCTCTTTTTTATTATTATTTCTTATAGTTAACATTAACCCCCTCTTAGACTGGCACTCACCATTGTAGGTGGCATGATTCATCTTGCACTAAAGATGTGGGTGCTAGGGGCAATTATGTTGTCCCTAGAACAGACCTTCATGTTGTTGATAACAAAAGCTTCTTAGTACAAGGTAAGTTATGGTTGGAGTGGTGGTAGTAGATGACATGGCTACTACTAAAGTTTAGGGTATTCTTGGGTTTTTCTTGGTGATTTTTTATTGTGGGTTAGAGATTGAAGGAGCATTAAAGGAGAGGTGATGGCAAATGGATCCTTGGAATCTTATGTGCCTAGAATTAAAAACACTCTCATACAACCTCTCCTTAGGGAGAAGCTCTAACCTTCTTTGTGTGCATAGGACATATATTGAGGGTTTGGGAGGCAATTTGAAGCTTGGAGTGTTGCCCGCACTCGAGGACCCAAACCATGTGTAGGTTTTGGTACAAATATTACATGAGTATATGTGTACACTTAGGTATTGCTTGGTTAAAAGACTATAGTTATAGTTCCTCATAGTGGTATTGTTGATAAATCAAGGGGGTACAATAGGTAGGAAAAATGTTCGAAGTTGAGGGAAAATGGACTTGAAGGAGGTCCTCAAGACACCATCAATATATTGAAAAAGATGTATGGTACACAAATAACCCAAGGATAAAGGCCTTCAATAGTTGTAGCTACTTGTGGTGGTGATTAAAGAGAATTGTCTCTTCTTCCAATGCCTTTCCACCTTACTTTTGTCACACTAATCGTGATGGCACTAAAGTGAAATTGAGGGAGGAAAGTGCAAGTGACTCAAGCTGACAGGTCTAATCATAGGTGAGTCCTACTTCCTAGGTACATCCTACCCTTGATGTGCATTGAGCAAGTGGAGGAATGTAAAAAAGGGCTAGGGTATTAGGAACAAAATTGGATGACTAAGGCCACTAGTCATACCTAAATTGAGGACCCCTATGCATGGTGCAATGGGTTGTGCATGTATTTTATCTTTGTTCCTTTCTTCTTCCTTGTTTTTGAATATAAAAATGCCATACAATGAGGCTTTTAGCCTTCTAAGAGGGACTTAAAATTTTTTGGGTTTAGACCACTAAGAAAAGCATCAATCCATAAGCCTCGATGTTGAAGAATATGTTGTTGATGAAGAATTGTAGTTTCAAAGTTATTCAACATTCTAGGCCACTCCTTGTGCTTCTTGTTATTATACTAGAGAGCCTAAGATGGTAGTTGAAGTGAGTTTTACTTAATAAAGTTAGCTCCCTAATGTCAAATGTATTTTTGTATGCCCTTGAGGTAGATTAAGGATCCATGTATCCTTGTCTTCAATCTTCACTTCTTCAATAGTTGTCAACTTCATATTTCAATATTATTTCCTCGAGTGTACTGCTCAAGAGCACATGTAGTCGAGTTTAAGAGAATTGAACTTTTGAAAATTTAAAAATTGACCTTACACAAAAAAAAATATTGCAATGCTTTTGAGCCTCGCAAAGATACTAATATTGTGGTATGCATAGTTTTTTTCTTTTAATATCTTAATAACTTATGTTATGTACAATAATTGGAATGACATAATTGTTATCTATAAACTAGTGAATTATGGTACAGCGATACTCTATCAATGGGTGAGCCATCGATAAAAGTTAGAATTATATTGAAGTGCAGCTCAGATATCAAGAAGTTGCAGTGACTTTGCTTGTAGGATTAAGTATTTGGTAACATCACGTGTACCACACCAACTTGATCTAGTCTAATTATGACATGGAGCTCTTTATCTATAAGTATTTTGTTGAGCAAGGGGAGGTCTAGCTAGCTTTACACTTCACATACATTGGTGAGTACTCTAAGGGAAGTTGGAGTTGCATATGTTCAGTCAATTGGGGACTTCCCTATAGCTTGTATTTGCTCTAAAATAGTAGCTAACTTCCCGTTTTAGCTACATAGTATACCAATTTCTCAAATGGGCTATGGTCCTCTCCTTTCTATTCTAGCATTGATAATTCATCAATCATATTGTGGCAAAATGTGTAATGGAATATGGGGACCAAACAACATTACTTAGCTTCCTTGACACGAAAGGGCATCTATATGTTCAACATATTGCTTGCTAAGATGTTTTCATTTTGAGTTGTTTCCATTGGCATTTCTTGTAAATATTGCTTGCTAAGATGTTTTTCATTTTGAGTTGTTTCCATTGGCATTTCTTGTAAATATTGCTTGCTAAGATGTTTTCATTAGAAGGGCATCTATATGTTCAACATATTGCTTGCTAAGATGTTTTCATTTTGAGTTGTTTCCATTGGCATTTCTTGTAAATATTTAAGCTTCAAGTTAGTGAGTTGGAGACTTTTGTCAAGTTGAGCATAACTTGAGAGTTGTTGAATCACTTGGCCTTGTTATCTTAACACTAGTATCTCGTTTATTGAAACATTAGGATCATGCCTCTTGGTGGAGTTGATGGGTTTACTCACAATAGCTAGGAAGTGTGACTATTGTGTTTCTTTAGTAACTATCAAGTTAATGGTTTTGACTGTGGTAGTAGTTGTGGGTACTACTGGATTGGATCCTAGGTTTTTTTGGGGATACTCTCGAGCTTCAATGGTTTGTGCATGTTTCTATCAATGTTTTTTGGTCTCTTATGACCATGTGTTGTGAAAAAAAAAATTGCATTGCTTTTGGATACATTCTAGCATTTCTATCAAGAGAAGTTGACTTATGTCCTAAATGCTCAAACCTATTGCTCTTCCCTTCTACATTCTTTTTAGGGGAGGTTTTGGATAGTTCCCTATGCCTCTCATCATTGGATGATGAAGTTGATTGTGCAAGAGCAAAATAAGAAGGAGGATTAGGTTTAATGTCACTCAACCTTGGATTAAACCACTTGAAGAAGTCAAGGTTCTATTGAACCAAAGCATAGCTATCGAGAATCTTTAGGTCTTAGATAAGGAAAAAAGCATAGCCACTAACATTAAGTACCATGGTTCCTTATCCTAGCCTAGTAGTCATATGTAGCTCTTTCTCTATAAGGAGTTTATGGTGCAAGGGATGTTGTTGGGTGGCAGGTGTAGAAAGTTCCACACCATGGACAATTGATAGCACTCTTATAGGAAGGTAGGGGCCACATATATGGGATCATGCATTGAGGTCAAGACAACCTTTCTTTGCTCTACAATAGCTTTCAATAAGCTACCAATTTTAGCTACAAAACTTTTGATGGAGCATTGTTCCTACTCAAAAACACGCCCTTCTTTTTTTTTTTCTCTAATGCTTCTAGTTTTGCCTTGTTCATCTCATGAAGGTCAATGTACAATGAGGGAATTAAGTCTAGCTCTCTAAATGTAGCTTTTGGCATGCCTCTCATGACTTCCTCAATGATGGCCATGTAACAAGAGCAAATGTGTTGTTATTTATCCCATATCACAAGCTTTTCTAAGTGCTTTGTGTGCTCTTCAATCAAGTTTTCAATGTTGGCATATATGTATGCACATGTGAGTGATATCAACTTGTTATCTAGCTTTACAATACACTTCATTTCTAGCTCATTAGTTTTTTGAGGCATATGACTCATCTGCTTTTAGTTCCAAGGTGATATTCACTTCTAGTAGTGAACTAATAGGGGCTTACTCCTTTGTTTTGATATGGCAAGTTTTGTCACAGCCAAAGGCTCTGATTGTTGGGAACCCACCTCAAATTTGGAGGTAGTAGTAGCTAAGTAAATGGACTATGTACTTGTGGCAATCAAGGATGATTGCTTGATCAAATCCATAAATTGATGGGGGATGGATGTACTCTTAGCTATCTTTTGTGGACTTGTTTACTTAGGTCAAGCAATTGCACAAGATTGCTACTACTAGATTTCCCAAGTGAGTCAACTTATATGTCCTATGCCAAGATGTGTGTGGGTGTGGTATGCCATGGTGAATGTGTAGGTATGTATTAGGATGAGTATCCTAGGATGGAAGTGTGGGTCAATGTGTGTGTACCACTGCTAATGTGAGCTAAGTTATGTGTCAAGGGTATGTGTACTGTGGTGGACAATATGATAGGTACACAAGGGTTGTTGTGCACTAATACACATTCACTTGTGCACACGTCCAAGAATAGTGCACTATGTGGTCAACTACATGTGTACTAGTATTAGGCTAGTGTAGAATGTGAGTACACTATCATAGTGTGCCTAAGTAGTGCACTAATGCAAGTGTACTAGGATTGAGTTGCTATATCCTAAAATGCAATGGGGTGTCCTAGATTCTATATGAGTGAACTAGTGCTTAAGTTTGGTGTGCAAGTGTGTCATAGGATAAATGCTAGAATGGGTTACTATGCAAGTCTAGATAAGTTTCCTAGGATGCAAGGTGCAATGTGTGCATTAAGTTATCCTACGAGAAAATGCAAGTGGAATTTAGTGGTGGGTGTTCTTAGTCAAGATGCACATTGTCGTGCACTAATATGCAAGGATGAGGCAAGTTCACTAAAGTTTTGGCACTTATAGTGCACTATTATGGTGTCCTAAGATGGAAGGCTAAGTGCAAGAGATGATCTATAGTGCAAGTGTTATGTGCATTAGTGTGGTCACAAGTGCATGCATGTATGTGAGGGTAATGCACTAGTGTAGTGTAATAGGATTGGCTATGGATTTCTCAATGTGCACCAAGGTAGGTGGATGTAGAGTGAGAGGGAGGGTATACTAATATTTTCTTAAGGATGGAGGTTAGTGTGTTGGTCTAGTGCACTATGCACTAATGCTGTGTGGTGGGGCACACAAGCACACAAAGTGTACTCAAGTGCACACAGCTGCACAATGATAGACTTAATGTAAGATGAAGGGAGTGAGCCCTAAAGAAGTGGAAACACAGAGTAGAAGCAAGAGCCATGGTGGAAGGAGAGAGAGAGAGAGAGAGAGAGAGAGAGAGAGAGAGACACACAAGATGTGGGAACTCCAACAGTTACAATGTGTGACCGGTCTTCCCTTTATTCAAATGTCACTGAAAGAATAAAGCATGAAGTGGTAGTGATGGGTATCTACCACCACCTACAATGTACATGTGTGTGGATATGCAGGTACTATCAATGTAACTAATACACAGGTAGCTAGGTAGCACAGGTGCCTTTACCTAGCGGCTAGGCACATGTGCCTTTACCCCCAACAACCTCCCACTTAAAGGCAAATGTGCCCCTAGTGAGAGAACAAGAAAAAAAAGTGGCAAAGTACAAATGTACATGAGCACAATTGGATGAGAAAAGATGCCGTCTCATCCAACACCTACCAACTTCCTAAGGAAGGAAAAATGCTCCATTGAGAGACTTCTAGTGAGCCGATTTGTAGGATTTTAGTTAGTTGAGATCTTGACAAGCTCAATTAACTTTTCCTCAATGACCTATTGATTAAAGTGCTAATGCACCTCAATGGGCTTCGTCTTTGCATGAAAGATTGGACAAGGCCAACTGAATAGCACTCATAGAATCCGAATGCAATGTAGAGACCACATCAGTAATGCCAAGGTCTAGAGATGGCCTAACCAAAGAGCCTCCTTACAAGCCTCAATGGTTGCAACATACTCTACATATGTAGTAGATAGGGCTATACATTTTTACACCTTGGATATCCAAGAAATAGTACCTCTAGAAAAGGTGAAGACATAGCCAGAGGTGGACTCTCTACTGTCTGCATGTCCTGCATAATCAGAGTTAGTGTATCCCACGAATCCTATATCATGGCCACCATAACACATGCACATAGCTATTGTGCTCTTGAGGTACCTCATGAGACCCTTAGCATCCCAATGTCATCGGTGAGGTGTAGCCATATAGCATTCCACAACTCCCACTCCAAATGCTATGTTAGGGCAAGTGGCTATCATGGCATACATCAAACTACCCACTGCAAATGCATAAGGGATATTGGCCATCTTAGCCTACTTATCAAACTATGGACAATTGGCTTTTGACTAACCTTCATGTGAGAAGGTAAAGGACAGCTAATAGGCTTTGATGAAACTGCTCAAGGACCTTTTGGATGTACTCCTTATGTGACAAGTAGAGGAGCCCCTTAGAGCCATCACATGTAATGTGCATCCCATGAACATGTGAGGCATGTCCCATGTCCTTCATCTCAATGATCTTATTGAGCTAATCTTTCAATGCATCCAACTCATCACAAGCACTCCCAACAATCAACATATCATCCACATAGATTATCAAAATCATAAGGCTATCATCACGAGCCTTCTTCATGTGTAAACATGGATCCATATCTCTACAAGAATATCCCTATGAATGCATAAAGGAATCAAACTTGTGGTACCATTCCCTAGGTGTCTACTTAAGGCCCATAAAGGCTCTTCCTCAATCTACACACTAGGTGTTCCATACCATGTTTTGCAAAGCCCTTAGGTTGCTCCAGGTAACTCTTATCATGCAAGTCCCCATGAAGAAAATCCATCTGACTGATTAATATCCAAGTCAAGGTGAGAAACCAAAGCCAAAACCAAGCATAGGGTAGTTATCTTTATTCACAACAGAAGAAAAAGCTTCATCAAAGTCCACACCATGTTCCTGCTTGAAGCTTGTAGCAACCAATCTAGCCTTGTATCACAGCTTGGGGTATCCAGGGATACTTTTCAACTTGTACACCCACTTGCATGGCAAAGCACACTTGTCACTAGGCAAAGGAACCAAATTCCACATATGATTTTTCTACAATGAGTCATACTCTGACTACATGGTCCTCTCGCAAGAGTGACTATCACCTTTGTGTAGGACCTCATCAAAAATAAGAGGCTCGCCACCATCTGTCACCGTAATATAATCCACAAAGGGCTTATACAAGTTGTCATCTATCTCTAGTAGACTACCTCAAAACTAGCTATGGGGCCTATACATCCTGTGGAGCATCAAGAACCTGGGCCACTTGGCATCACACTGATTATCTAGTTGGTTGTACAATAGCAAGAGGATCCTCCTAAAATATCACTCTATGTACCTCAATGATATGTTCATGCTTCTTATGCATTTTCTTCTCATGGAAGAATCATGGCTGTAGATAACCTTTCGAGTCTGTGGATCCCATAAGCGATAAGAGCCGATCTCACCTGCATCGCCATAACAAAGAAAGATGCATTTCTTAGACTTAATGAACTATCCACAAACTCAATGCTAAATGAAGGTGATTTCTTGCATAAGCAATGTAGTAAAGTGCAATTACAACATACTAAAGATGAAGTACATCAATAAGAAATGAATCCAAAAGAGGGGCAATCACTAATATGAGACAAACTGCAACTACCAGGGAATAGCTCTAACTAGCAATGAGTGAATATGCGACTGGCACCAAGAACTATCAAAGGATCAATGTGGTAAATGACTGAGATACATCCCATAGGATCATGTATGGGAAGAGTGGGTCTCACAAGTAATAGAAGAGACTAGCTAGAGGTATAACGGACTAAGCAATGTAACGGAAGCTCAGTACATAACCAACCAAGATGCATATATCATTAACTAAGAGATAGGTGTCGGCCCAAAATAATGTCGAATCATCCCATAAGCATCAATTGCATATATAAAGCATGACAAGAGCATGTACATGTCACCAAGTCCCACGATTTCCCTTTAAGACCCTCAAGCTCAACTACATAACCAAATGCTCATTGTAACATCCAAGTGTCAAGTAGTAGCTCCTACTGGAACAAAGTTCGAATCTCAAATGAGCAAACAAAGCTCAAAAAAATCATGTGGAAGGCATCCATACATCAAAGATCCGAGTAGCATATATATGGGAGCATTCGACCCAAGGAACTTGCAAAGCTCTTACTTGGAGCATAAAATACCCATACATAACAGTGAATGGAAGTTAATATCAAGATTCAAAGCTCCAATTTTAGCTCAAAGGCAATCCGGAAGAAGCATAACCAAGCATATAACATGAACCATAAGCATCAGTATATCAACCCAAGTAGTTGGTAGAGCAATAGGCGTGTAATAAAATGAGCTTCAACCATGGTTATTACAATAGTAAAAAACCTCTATAAAATGAGAAAAAAAGTGCTCAAATTAGTTCCATAGCATTCCAATACATTGGCATAACATTCATAGATGATCAACATCAAATAGACATCTTGGGATGCATAAGTGACCTACAGAAAATGAATACAAAAACTATGAATCAATTGCTAATCCCATGAGCTTAAAATGAGGTGTAAGATGACAGAACCGATATCATGGAAGATTCCAAAGATTGCCAACAACCATGGAGGAGTCCTATGAGCTAGGGATGGGGCAGACTGATAAAAAATGAGGGGCAGCAAACAAGCACAAATCACGCTAATGTTGCTATTGTTGCTACTACATTTGCTAACCATAGTAGGGGTCACAACAATGATGAATGACCTCTATAAAGATACTACATCGGGCCTTAAGAGGGGGAAGAAGTCGGATGGAGCTCAATGCATACCTCAGGGTGAAGAAACCATGGCTACCATTGAAACTATGAGTTGAAGCTTTTCTCCACAAGTTGAAGCAATGACAAGTTGAGCTTCTCAATGTTGATGCAATGGCTCTGATACCAATTGAAGAGAGTGAGCCTGGAAGCACAAAGTAGAAGCAAGAGCTAGAATGGAAGGAGAGAGAGAGAGAGAGAGAGAGAGAGAGAGAGAGAGAGAGAGAGAGAGAGAGAGAGAGAGAGAGAGAGAGAGAGAGAGAGAGAGAGAGAGAGAGAAGATGTGAGAACTCCAACAATCACAATGTATGACAGCCTTCTCTTTATTCAAATGTCACTGAAAGAATAAAGAATGAAGTGACAGTGATGGGTGCCCACCACCTGCAATGTAAAAGTGTGCAAGTATGTGGATATTGTCAGTGTAAATAATACACGATCGACTAGGCACATGCGCCTTTACCCCCAACATAAGTTTACATTTTATGGGTTTAGGGTGAGTAAGGGTATAGGAGTAAATGCACACAAGTGCATGTAAGTGCACATGTATATGCAATGTGTGTATCAATGTCAGTGTTAGTGCAAGTGCACCTAAGTGCTCTCAAGTGCACATAAGTGTGTTAGGTGAGGTTGGAAGCTAAGGTTTATGGGCAATGGACCTATAGTGGGTAAAGGATGTGGGCACAAGTGCACACAAGGGCACACAAGTGCAAATACTAGTGCTAGTGCTCTCAAGTACACACAAGAGCGACCATCAATGTCAATGCCAATACTAGTGTTAGTGCACATGTGTGTACAACTGCACAGTAATGCACACTACTACAAGGCCCTTCCTCCCTCCTCCTTTCCTTTGACCCTCCCTTGCAAATAGGGTAGGCATTAGGGTTGGAAATGAGAGTAAAGAGACTCTTGCAAGTGCATGTGGGCATGGCACAATGGTGTGCACTTATGTGTGCCCTGGAAGATAGTAGTGCACAATGGGTATACAATGTGATCTAGTGGAATTAATCTATCAGTGGGTGTAGAATGTGATCTAGTATAGTTAATCTTTCAGTGGGTGCACAATGGTATGTATGTGTAGTGCAAACAATCATGCAAGGTTGAGTGCAGGGTGTAGTGTACTAGATGGGGTAATGTACAAGTGCATTCATATCAAGATAGTATACTAATGCACAAAGTTGTGCACAATGCACCTATGTGTAGTGCACTGGAGGGTGTGCAAGATGAGGGTTTGTGCAGTTTAGTGCACTAGGATTGAGAGTGGAGTGCAACTGGTGGTTTGTGAATGCACTTGGGTGATGGGTTGTGTGCAAGTGCACTTGCGCTAGGTAGTGCACTAGGCTTAGTGCATTAGGATGAAACTAGTGCACTATGGTATGCAAGGGGTGTTAGTGACTAAGCACTAAAGTGCAAGAAGGTGGGTTTTGTGTGTATGTGTGTGTGTGTGTGTGTGTGTGTGCAAGTGCCTAAGTGTAGTGTAGTAGAATAGTGTGCAGAGCACTATGTTTTGTCTTAAGGTAAGGTGAGTAAAAGGGTGTGCAATGGTTATTATGCAAGTGCAAGCAATGTTTTTGGTGTGTACTACAATATAAGGTACAGGTGCATGAGGGTGGGATTTGTGCACATTGCAAGGTGCAATTGCAAGTGTGGATTATGCACACAAGTGCGTGTGGGAGCATCAATGTAAGTGTTCATGCACTAGAGTGCATACGAGTATACACAAGTGCACACAAGAGTGCAAGAGTGTGCACTAATGTACATAAGTGCACACCTATGCAAGGATCTACATGTGGAGTCTTCAATGAATCGCAATATGGCACGTAGCACTATGAAGTGCCTCATTTCTTCCCTTTTCCTACCCATCAACCTTCCCTTGGAAACAAGGTGGGTGCCTGGCAAAAGAAAGGAAAGGAAAGAGGGATCAATTGAGAGATCGAACCAGTTGTGATCATCTAAGATTGTGTCTATGCACAATGGTGTGTGGTGGAATGTGTGCAAGGATCAAGTGCACATGTTAGTGTCACTATCCATGCATGTGCATGAACCAGTGCCAATGCTAGTGCCAGTGCACGTGCACATGCAAGTGTGTGCACACGAGGTTAGGTGTAAGGGATGGTTTTAGTACACACATGTAGTAGGGTGGGTGCATAGGTGCATTGTGGTGGATACAAGGGGTATGCACACAAGGGGATTTGCACAAGGCTTTGAGGGCAAGGTTACTGAACAAGGAATTCATTGGACTAATGCAAAAGTGCACACATGGCCTAATGCCAGATTAGTAAGGGTGACTTCTTGAATAGCTAACCTTATTGATGTTGATGTTGTAAAAGATAACATGTTACAAATGGTATTATTAATGATGATTTATGTTCTACAGCCCGTGCCACTAGGTTTCAAAAGCAAAATTGGGTGTTTTGAACTGCACATATACATATATGTTCTTTCAACCACCACTAACTCTTTATCATGCTTTTTCTCACTTTATTACACTTGTGCAAATCAACAAGAGTAAGACACAAAGGCATCTTAATCCTATTTGTTTCTTGTAATCCAATTTGTTTCTATAGACTATAGAAAAGTGAATGTTGTATTGCATTTCTTACCTCTTGCAATATAGTTTAAAATCGTGACTCACTTATACGAAGAAGTTAATAGCAAAGAAAGAATATTAGTATTTTTTGGATAATCAAGAGATTCAAGAAGTCAAGCCACTCTAAAGACACACACACAATTTTGCTTTTGTGTTTTTGAACCTTGTGCGTAAGATCAATGACTTTCAAGTTCATGCTAATATGTTTAGAGCACCTATGAATATGCAAGGTTTGCCTAATTCACATGAGAGTGCCAAGATAGATGAGGGACAAATTCTATTGTCAGAGTTTTGTGAGAAATATGAAGAGAAATCATCATTCATCAAATGCTTCAGGGGTACATGGCCCTTTTGTATAGGTAACCTTGTATATAATAGTATGCTTACATTGTTATAAGTTTATCCATTAGGGCCAAAAACGTTTTAAAATGGCACTTGTAAGAAAATGATTAAGTTGCTAATTAGAGGAGGCTTAGAAGAAAAATACCCTCCAAATTTGGCTACCTAGACGTGATTAATGAGAGAATATATTATTCATTTAAGAGGTCGGGTCTTAAATATCTTCAATCTTTAGTGGACGTTAAATGTCACCTTTTCAATCTTATTCTCTTGGAAATTGCAAAATATTGTATTTTTTGAATTTTTGCACCAAAAGATGCCGCTCATTTGTTCCTTGACATTCATTTTTTGCACCTCTCTTTCTTGGGTTCTATTTCCTTCTCTGTGATAATGTTGCCTTGTTTAGGGTTTCCTACCAAAATTTTTACCAGTACCTCTTCTAGCAATACAAGTGCAATCCCACCATGCAAGTATAAACTTACTATTCAGTTAGATCCTATCTATTCATCTTGGAGAAGTATACACAATCAAGCATTGTTGGACAAGGATGAAGCTAACACATTGCGATTACAAGGAAAGAAGCATGTAGACTTATGGATTGATGGAAATATTTATCCTCTGGACCCTTCTACAGGTAAGCATCCTCCTTTTTACAATATTCACAACTTCATAAGGTATGTTGGAGATGGTTGTGATGGGATGCTTGGCTATTACATGAGCTTATATTCTGCATCTTTTACATTTAGAGAACAAATGCATGAAATGAAGGAAGCATTAACATTGGCACAAAAAACTATTTTTGAGCTAAGAGACAAGGTTGATAATCTAGAAAACTCTAATCAGTCATTGCAAGAAAAATTACTATGCTTGAAAGAAACTCCTATAGGATTTAGACAGAGAAAAAGACCACTTAAAAATATAATGGACTTGTGTATTCGGGTGAAGAAAAGGAGAATAAATCTTGCAAAGAGATGTGTTTCTAATATTTCAGGTATTAATATTCGAGAGAATGATGAGAGGATTAAGCTTTTTAAAGAAACCATGACAAAGAAGGACATTATATGGATTCTTAAATCACCTAAAAATGTAGACTTGAGAAGCCAAAACTCTGAAAGAGTTAGTGAAAGATTTAAAAGGAACAGTTAAACCAAATGAAATAGTGGAGACATGTGACAGAATGGGTATCAATCATAAAGGTTATCATGCTGTCTCTAAATTTCAGTTTACAAATCTTAAATGTCATAGAATAAGTGCATTTGGTTTGCCTCAGCCTCTTGCAGTTTCAATTGCTAGGACAACTATGAATCATAAGATTCCAAGTGTTTTTGGGGAGTATATTCATATAGAAGGATCTATGCCCTATGAAAAACATAAAACAAATGCCTTTTTTGAATACAACACATTTAATAATATTTGGATTGATCTTAAAAGAGTCCAGATTGCAATGGTCCATATGTATAAATTTATTGTCCAAGAATGTGGTGGTATTTTGAAGTTTGCACTAAAATTGGATGAAGCACAAATTCAAAAGGGACAAAAGATAGAAAGAGTCAACATCTGTATCATGAACAAGGCATTGGATTACAGTACTAATAGGGGGAAAGAACAACAATTTAAGATACAATCCTAGATGGAGCTTTGGTGGATTGGTACGGCCCAAATACCAACTGAAAATCATGAAATCTTGAAATGGTTATTCTCTCATACATGTATTATTGATATTATAAAGTCTCAAAGTGAAGGTGAAATGTTGATAGCCGATGGTGTTGGTAGTTTTAATATTGAATGGCATATGAGTGCTGACTTAAAAACTATCAAATGTATGCTTGAGTAAGTAATGGAGCCAATGCAAAATATCCTTGTATTTATTGCATGGAGAGTTTGGGATCCAAAGAATGAAGTACTTTGCGGCCAGCAAGAAGAGCCCCAACTCGAACTCTATAGATTTGAGTAAGTTCAAAAACGTGGATGGCTTATGGGATCCTATTCTCTCAATCTCTCTAAGGAACATTCATATTTATACATTACATGTAGAAATTAGAATAATTGATACGTTGCTTAGATTGCATCTTGATTGTGAATATTCAATAAAACCAGTATCTTTGTCAGCTGACTGCATTGATAAATGTGAGGCTTTACTGTCAAAAATGGGTTTTCATGGAGGTCAAGTTCACCTGAGAAAGGATCCAAAAGTCTCAAGGAAAACAAGAGAGGTCTTAGTAGATGTCTCTATGGGGGGTGCAAAATCTAGACTATTTCTAGGATATCATACTGGTAAACAAAGGAACGCATTGTGGGGGTGCTGGAGAGAGTTCTGTGCAATCACAACAAATGTGGCTAGCACACCATGAATTGCATTCCTACGAATGGAGGTTTGGAGATGCCTTGACATATTTTTAAAAATGCTCAGGGAACAAAAGATAACATCTAACTATTCGGAAGAGTACAAACATTCAATTGTGAATCTTGTTCAAGCAATTAACGAAGCTTGGGGAGAAAATGATATTACTTTCTACTTGGTATGATAGACATAAATTTGAACATTTCTCCTTTGAAAACAAGGTTTAATTATTTAAACTGATTATTGCTTGTTGGGTTGTCACAGCATATTCTTCTTATTCATGGGCCTTATTTTGTGGAAGAGCAAGGTCCCCTAGCAACTTACAATAGCCAAGGTATGGAGAAATCTCACTACCAAGCACGTATGTGTTTCTTTCGGAGCACTAGACATGGAGGAGGAGAAACAAAAACCAATGCCCTTCATGAGTTATTCAATTGGTTTTTTCAAAGACAAATTCAAAGATGGAGAGCACAATAAATGCAGTGGAATCTAAAATACCAATACTATTTTTAAAATATTATATACATGGATAGCTTTTAAGAGCCTTTACATCCTCTTCCTCCTCAGGCATTTTTCCTGTATAACGTAAAAACTTTCTTCTCTTGTATCCAGCTATGGATTTGATATATGTTTTCTTTGCTGCTAAAACATAAGATGAGTATGCAAGGAAGTATCCAACCCTAGAGCCAAAGAAGCCGGGACCATAACCAAATATTTGGATGGGTGTTGTCTTTTCTGAAAACATAACTTTGTGCGCATTGTACAACAAACCTGAGTATCCAAGAAGCCTTGTAAGTACCTTAACACAAATAATTGGCCATGACGTCTCCTTTGAGAAAGTGCTATGCAAAACCAACAGAATATTAGGATCAATCCTCGATATGTAATTCCCAAGTGCAACATCCTTTAGGGAACTACCACCAACTCTCAATCCTTTGGCTCTTCCCAAGAAATTATCATCATATGCAATCTCCAACTGTAAAAGCAACAGTCAGAATGAAAAAAATGAAAATATGTATGTGGTTTCACAAAAACAAAAGAATGCATTACCATTTGATTTTCATCACTCTCAAGTTTGCTTGGATTCCATAAGCTGATTGATGTCTCCTTGATATCCTTGAGCTCCTTTGCATATTTTGACTCCTCCCTTCTGAAATTAGAGATTCCAAGCTTCTCTTGAAATTGGTCAAACTCTTTGTTAGCAGCCTGTAACTCTCTCTCAGCATCTTTAACCTTGCTTAAACATAGGGAAAAAGCATTTGATGCATCTATAAACATATCATCGGACATTTGAGTATCTAATTTAAGTAAGTCCTCCTTGAACTCATTTTCAACATCCACTACGCCTTTTTCATTTACAGATGCCTCTGCAATAACTGCCAAGCAATAATCTTCTCTCAAATTGAAAAGAATTTGGAGATCAGACAATAATATATACTCCTTGTCTTTAATTGGAAAAGTAGGCAAAGATGGAACGATAAGCTTTGAAGGAGTGTCGGATGGCTCATCAACCTCTATACTGGTCTCTTCAATTACTCTCTCTACTTTGAATTCAGCAACATCCAGGTCCTTTGCAACTAATGCTTCCATCTGGATGTCTAGTTGCTCCTCAACATCAACTTCATCTACTATCTATTTAAGAAGGCAACAACCAGATAATTTTGAGGTTTCTTTATGCTTTTCATCAGATTTTAGAGGGTATTTCACAAGGAAAAATACAATGAATGCAGTAGAATTAAGCATAAGCCTGCATTTTTTTGGGTCTAAAGAGCATTACTCAGCTGCATAAAATCTATCAAGAGAATGATAACCAAATTTCTTGGTAAACAAGGACTTCTCGGTGCCTGACCTTCCAACAAGGGTGTAAACATACTCCTTGGAATCCAACTGAACAACAAGATATGCCAACTCTGCAAAATCTTCCTTGCAAAAGTCCTTTGAGAAATTAAGAACTTGATCAAGGTCCCACTCTGGATTGAAAATCTCCCCCTGTTGGATAAAAAGCAATATCAATATTGTTTTCTATGAGAAAATCCAAAAGCTTCTCAAAGGTTGTGACATTTGTAATTTGAGACAGCCCTGGGACCCTCACAGGAGACTTTGAAGCCTTTCCCTCCTTTGAATCCTTGCATGAACCTTCAATTGTCACTTACATATGAGATGCTATTGAAACATCTGAGGCAACTGACTCCTTTGTCATTATGGGCTAAGGACTCTTTTCCCCTTCATAGATGTGGAGGCAGACATGTATGACATCTTTGTTCCCGACATCTTCTTGAGATACAATAGCTCTGCTTTAGACTACTTGCCTATACAACGCGAATATCAATGTATAAGGCTCTTGAAGTGAAACCCTTGCTTCGTGTTGGACGAATAAGTTATACGGCGTGAATTGAAGCATTTAGAAATCTCCAAATTCCACCATCACGCCATTTCGGTTTAGAAGTCGGCTAAGATCCTATATTGATATGATGCGAGGGTAGGAACATATATGTGAGAAAATACATGTATCGCTCCTTGTGGAAAGATTGGCGAATACGACGCGATAAGAAGAAAATCAAAACCTTATTATTTACCTTCTCGCGTTGTTTTGGTGTATTTTTCCTTGTGGTTGACTTTGGGAATGTGCTAAGGTGTGCAGTGGAGGACGACTTTGACAAGGAGGATGTGGAAGTTGACTTAAAGGCTCGTGGGGCCGTGTCAATTTCTACGATGTAGTGGTCATATTGACGCGCAGGTTGGGAATGGCATTATGAATGGAGGGGGTGACATGGATGTTGGGAACGGGATTATGGATGGAGTATGGAACGTGGGGGTCATGGAGTATGGACAGAGTATGGACGTGGGGGTGACGAAGTATGGATGTAGGGGTTGACGTGGAGGTTGGGAATGGGATTAGGGACATTCGACGCACGAGAAAATGGGGAAGAAAAAGGCGCAAAAAATTTTGAGTGGACTTAAATAGGCGCAAGGGGGGAAGAAGGAACGTTTCAGACACCCTAATATAATGGTCAATGAGAACATGATTCATGGACATCAGCACCCATGACTATAAAAGAACTTCTCATTTGGTGCAAGCGCAAATTCAAACCTTATGTCACGACTGTCGTTGGTCCAACAATACTGACGTAACCAATTGACAGATATGTTGTATGTCTGACAATACTAACATATCTGATCGACAGAGGTGCTGTACGTCTACACCGCACTGCGAGCAGGGAAAATACGAAGCGAGGGTGTGCAAAAAGAAGCAAGCAACTCATACATTCGCATTATGTTGGAATCCCCCAATACGAAGCGATAAGGGAAAAGAATGAACTCAAATTCGCGCTATCGCGTTGTATTGGGACAACCTTTAGCCTAGCACAAGGCAAAAGAGTGAGGAAGGAGCTTCTTCTTGTCTATCGTGAGGCATTGTCCCGAGCTCCACTGTGAGTGGGGAAAATACAAAGCGAGGTGTGCAAACAGAAAAATGAACTTATACATTCTCGTTGTGTTGGAATCCCCCAATACGAAGTGATAAGAGCAAAGAAGGAAGTCAAATTCACACTATCGCGTTGTATTGAGAAAACCCTTGTGCGAAGTGAGGAGCAGGGGTTCATGGCCTAGCATTTTTTTGGCTTCTATACGAAGCGATAAGGGCAAAGAAGGAACTCAAATTTGCGCTATCACGTTGTATTGGGCCTAGCATTGTTTCAGATTCCATATCACATGATAGGAGTCAGTTGCCTTTTTATTTAGCTTCCTTATCATGTTGTGTTGGTTTCAATGGCCAAGACAAAACAAACTACAAGGAAGGTGTTGGTGAAGAAATCTTATGAAGAAGGTGCTAAGCGAACTATTGAGGAGACAGTTGAAGAAATTGTTGTCCTTGTTACACCAACTGGTAAAGTATGTGAAGGTGAATCCTCAGAGAACAAGTCATTTGGTGAGGTTGAGCCCTCAACTTCAACTTGCCAAGGAAGCCCCTATGAGAAAAAAGAGAAAGTCAAGATAGCTTTACATGCAGAGGTGTTTTGCAGAGATCAAGAAAGCTCAAAAGTCAACTAGTCACCTCATTCCTAAGGCTGCATTTTTTAGACTGGTCAAGGAGATATCTAATAGGTTGTCCTCTGTTTCTTCTGTGGATGGACTCAACAAGAGATGGTAGTTTTCTGCCCTACTCTACTTGCAAGAGGCAACATAGGATTTTGCAATAGATTTTATGAATGATACTTATATTGCAACTGCACATGCACATCGAATTACATTAATGAATAAAGACTTTAGTATGGTTAGCAAGCTTAGATATAGGTTTGACAAAGTTTTAAAGCCTCTTCCATCGACTGATCAAAAGGCATTTGAAATCCTCAATGTTCCACCCAGGAGAAAGCAGAAAGAGCCACCAGCACCCAAGATTGAAGAGGTTACCCATTTGTATCCTACAAGGGTTGCAAGTGAGCAAGAGGTTGTCTTAGAGGAGAAAAGGAAAGAGGTAATAGAAAATGAGGATCTGATCTAGAAGAGAAAGATTTTGACTCTTGGCCCAGTGAACTACGAGAGGATGGGGAAAGTGTATAGCCAAATGGTCGTGAATGTTTCTGCTAGTCCTAAGAAAGAATACTACCTCAGCATTTCTCCAAAGGATAAGATCCTACTTGAGAAAAAGGATACTCAACTAATAGATTCAGTAGTGTATTATTTTTTGAGGTAAGGTCTTTCTCTTCTCTTTATTTATAATGAATTTTTCCAAGGGTCCTTATATTGCACTCATTCTCTTATTCATTATTTACTTTGTATGCAAGGCATATGTTACTTCTCTTAGCATTAATATTACTAAGGGTATACTTGTTATTGATCCACTTCTCTCAGTGGATTTGTTTTCAAAATCTGATTCAAATACTGCAAGGTTTTTTAAGGACTTTGATAGTGTCACAAACCATCATTTTTTTTTCCATATATTAAAAGGTACTTTCTTCAACATTCTATCTATTGTTATTTGTCTTTAGGGTTACTGCTCACTTGTGTTTTGGTTTGCAGAGGACACTGGAGCCTAATCTATATCGACATTCTTGCACGAGAGGTCATTTTTATGAATTCTCTTTTAGGAATCCATGGCCAATCAAAGATGTATTGTCAATAAACACTCTTTATTTTATCTTTATTGGATAAAGTTTATAATATTCACTAATAAGTTAATATGTGCAGTGCTATTAAACTTGTTACTACCCGCTTGGACATCGGCTTTGAAAGCATTGATGATCCTCAAAGACCTTTCAAGTTTCTGCTTCAAGAGGTCCCATTGCAAAATGATGTACATAGTTGTGGCTAGAGAGTGGTTTCAAATGCTTCGAGGATAATAGATTCAAAGTTACTGAATGTAGAGGGGGTGAATGTAAGTCTCCTATGCTTTATCCTTTTTATAGTGAAAGTCTCTTGATACTTCAAATAACTTGTGTGCTTTGTTACAGTGCAGAGACTACCCTGAGGCATACATGTGGTGGATACGGGAGAGGTGTATTGAACTAGCTTTAGATAGGGCAATTACACCGGTGGACCCAGATTCGCCTCTCCTAGCTGAAAATTCCAAAGGACAGGCAACAATGAAGGGCAAATGCAAGAAAATGGCAACCACAAAGAAAAAGAAGTCTCCAAGGTCCAAACAAAAGGGGGCGCAAAATGAAGGGCATGCCTAAGCTTTCTCCATTGAAATTCAGTCGATCTCCTCTAAAGCCTAAGGAGAAAAGAGTGCTTGAGGTAACTAAGTTCTTCGAGCAACGAAAGAAAACACCTACTAAGAGGAAACTAGTGATGACAGATGAAATTATGGAAGATGAAACAACTTTTCCAAAGAAGGAGCGAAGTCTTAAGGATGGAGAAGCTATAGATCAAGGAGAAGCTAAAAAACAGCCTGAGGATGGAGAAGCCAAAGATCAAAGAGAAGCTAAAGAATAGCCTTATAATTATCAATTTGTCTATTTGTATTGAAGTAACATTCTTCTTGTATATACATCTGTGTAGTGCAATATTCTAACCCAAAATGTAATGATATGTCATATTGATCTTACCCATGAAAAATGATTTTTTGTTCATAGAATCATAGAGAATTATAAAGATTGTACCAAGTCTTTCCTATTAAATTGTACTGCAATTTTGTAACTCATGATATAATGAAATCATTTTGGTCCACAAACGACAATTTGTTATTTGCAGAATCATTGCAAAGGTTATACCAATATTTTTTTAAATAGTACTTATCATTGTGTATAATTCCATGTTTCTGATAGCAATATTTGTGAGCAAAAGAAAGATTCAAATTTATTTATACATGCATATTTATGGTCTGAAACTCACAACACTAGGAGGAAAATAGCTCATACATGATACAGAGATCTCAGCTCTTTTTCCAATTACAACACCATTTACCTTGAACTTATATCCATGAGTAACATTGTCTAGAAACTCCAAGGTGTCTCTTACATCCTTAAGACTCCACTTTGAAGTAATGTTTACATCCTTAAGACTCCACTTTGAAGTAATGTTTACCTCTTTTACTTCTTGTGCGGTAACTTGCAGTGTAAATTTCAATGTCTTACAATCAATATCTGAATCTAAAGGAACCCAAGCACCCAATCTAAGTTTGTATCTTCTGTAATCAAAACCTATGATAAGAGATTGTCGAGATATATTATAGGATAAACCCAATGATTAAGGGCACACATTGCACCTTATAAAGCCACCTTTGTGGTCAGATTCCTTGACTTTCCAACATATACCTAAAATTTTGTCCAAATCTTCCTCTAAAAATTTTCTATTTAGCCATGAAACCTTCGTCTATTATAAACATGTTGTTTTAAAGCACGCTACAAAAACATGCAAGGGTAAAAACCACGATAAGCATACTCTTCTCGAGATCCTTCCAGGAGTCATAGTATTTTGAATATCTTGAGCAATTTTGAGTTTAAAACTCTCCATTGTTGCTTCATCAGGCATCTCCAAATCTAAATATGAGAGGCTTGGTAGTTGCATATCTTCAAGGTATCCATACACACCTGCTCTTGAAGGAAGCACATATTCTGCATAATACACAAAATTTCCACTTTCATGAAAAAAACTCATGGTTTGATTAGCATAAATAATGTCTGCAAATTCTTTATGAATGGCATGGAATGTTCCGTTGAGGCTCTCCACAGGTTGCCACTCAAAACCTGTTGTGGAAAGATATCTACAACCAACAATCCATTATTTAGCATATGCTTCACATATATTTTACAATTCAAACTTATAATCCTTGCTGGGAAAAACATTCCCGTGGAGCCAAGTGCATATCTCTAGCCATGTAAACATGTTGCACCAAAGCAAACCAATCTTGAGGCGTGGTTTTGAAGGCAAGATACGTCCCTTCCAATGATATTTGATATCCCCTTGTTTTGTTTTTTTCACTCCGTGAGAACCCTTGCAAGATGATAGCATTGTAACCCAATCATTTACAGTAAATGTTTTGGGCTCCCATTCTCCATTTGCGCTCTTGCTATACATGGTGCGAGAGTTTATAGAATGAGAAGGACGCCTTGTGGACGCCACGTAAAAGACAATGAGTATGTAGACAATGTGCAGAGAAAGAAACCTAAAGAGAGAGGTCAAGGAAACATATTAAAAATACTATGAGCACCAAGAAATTTGAAAATTCTCCAGATTCTCAAAATGGTCTTAATTAACTTAACTTTGTCATGTATTTGTCAGAGGTTTTTTCAGCTTTTGTTAGTTAATAGGGGTCGTTGGGACTACCAAAACTTGTCAAGATTTGAAGATTTTGACTAAATAGGAGGGGAGAACCACAAAATGAACTCTACTATATCAAAAGCAAAGGAGACAAGAATACCATATTTTTATCCACGTGGCAAAATCTATTTGGCCCTTTCCTTAATCCACGCATTAACAAAAGTGCCATTTTTAACGTTTTTCGCCCTAATGCAAACTAACAAAGTTATATATAATTGTGTGCTTACATTATACATGTTATAATTTTACTTATAATATATAGGGATGCGAATACGTGCTACAAGAATACTTCCTCGTGAAAACCAAGAGACAAATGGTAGCATTGAGTCTTACCATTGGGTTTTGAAGAGTCACTTTCTTAGCGAGCAATGCAACTTGCATGGTTAGTGTATCGATTTGTTGATTTAGAAGTTGGTGTGCTCCTATCATGTATAGTAATGGTATCAAGATATGCTAAAAGATATTGGTTTCAAGAGGAAATTTAATGTTCTAAGGGTTGTGGAAAAGTCCATTTAAAGAGCAAAAGAAATACCTAATTCCCATGTACAAGTTTTCCATGATGGTAATAGGAGCCACACTTCAATACAAAGTTTCACAATGAATCGCCTTTGAAATGTTGATTGTAGTTGGGCATGTCGTGCTTATGATTAGTCTTAAACAAGAAACATATGTAAACATCAAACCAAGGTTCTTGTGATGAATGGAACAGAAGTGGAGAGCATTGTAGGAAAGTCCATGAAGCTATATAGTGCACAATTTCATGAGCACCAAAGTAGTATTCAAGAAATCAATTGCCATGATTATTAAGAAATTGTCTAGTCATCTCCTAGTATCTATGTTCTAAGTTCTTCATTCTTGTGAATGTAGGAAAAGTTCTATCCTCAAAGGAGGTTGGACTCAGATGATGTACACACTATAGAGGGCATTGGTGTGATAGATATTGACCAAGAAAATACCATGAAGGAAGAACCAACTCCCTCCATGCAAGATTTGGTGTGATAGATATTGACCAAGAAACTACCACGAAGGAAGAACCAGCTCCCATGCAAGATTTGGATACATTATATATGCAAATGTGCCTGATGAAATAGATATGTAAAACTCATTCTTAGAAATATCATTATCTATTCAATTAGATACTAACAGGGTACCTAAATGAAAAGGATGGTGCAAGAGTCCAAACATATGCCCATATATTTTTGATGCAACTACAAAAGGAGATTCAATAATACAAAGCATCCCTTCTAAAGCATACGTGCACATCCTTACACTACATTCAAGTCCATCAAGGATGGTTTTGGTAATAGATTGAGAAGAGAAAGACCTGTCATTGAGAGTAGTCATGCTTCAAGGAGAAGGTGCAAGCTAGTAAGTGAAGATCCCAAACCTTTCCCCTCCATCGTACAAAAGAAAAGGGTGAACATGCAAGGCAAGTTGGATGCCACAACATCAGCAATTGCAGGTGGAGAAATATCATCAAATTGTGATGAGAACATTTCAAGAAGTGATGAAGAACTACAATAGTATATATATTTATGCAATAACTTTGAAGAAGTATTATGAAGTGCTCTCCTTTTCTTTCATAGCATGGGTGCACAATACTCCTTTTATACAGATGCTTTCGAAGTAGTGAATGCAAGTTCTCAATAGTATTGATCTTGATTTTGGTGCATAATACTGTTTTTGCAAGCTACATGATATGTTTTTTAGATTATTAAATGCAATCTCTCAATGTTGAACTTGTTTGGTCTCTCTATCAAGCTCGACATGTGATAGAGGTCTAGCTAGATACACTTATATAACAATTCACTTGCACGTAAACATAAAAGCGAGGTGGTAGATAACATGATGATACTACCAAATCTTTTTTCCTTCATCGAAAACTTAGAACGTGTAGCTTACAAATCCTCCCAATCTGCGGGTTTTCAAAGTTTTGCAGAAGACAAAGCCTAGACACAAATCCCTAGGATTGAGATGAAGAGCAGTAAGATTTCAACTTTGTAATTCAATATACCACAGCAAACATGCATTTTGGTGTAACTAACTATAACAACATATTCACATTCTTTAATATTAGTAGTTTGTTCAACTTTTGATTTGCAACTCAACTATAGCAAGCAAATATATGTTAGGATAAAAGTTTAGATAAGATAAGGATAGGCAAACACGTGGACAAAAGGGCCTCATAGTTGTCCTCTTTGTAAATATCTCAGATATTTAGAGTAGTAGAAGCTCACCTACCTCATTTAATGTGCCATGTATATATACACCTACTAGCAATGAAATCAACAACTACAGTTCACTCTACTTTCCACATTGTATCTATCTCTTTCTCACATTGTGCACAGTGTCCTCTCATCTAATAATCCTCTAATCCCTGCTTTTCACTACCATATATAGGGCATTTAAGGATGCTTTTAGCACCATACATTAAGTTTGACCTTGAAGAAGTCTAAATGTATAGAATTGCTTTTAGAATTGAAACTTAACCTTAGACACCTAGTTATCTTATCATAACTTACATGTAAATTGAAGTTAAAATCACATTCCATTACTATAAGGGTATAACTTATGGTGTGGAGGCATGTACCGTGTACATTATAGTGTATACGCAAGGTATGGTGTAGAGGTATGGAGGAAGGGTTGAAGGATATAAGGTATGGTGTAAAAATATGAGGCCTTAAGGTGTAAGCAACAAGGTATAAGTATAGATGCATGTGCAAGGTGTAAGGCTATGTGTATGCATGTGTAAATGTATGGTGTAATATAAGGTTATACACATTATGTAAGGGATGGTGTAGGATGGTGGTAAGTGTAAGTCCAAAAAGGGGTGTAAGTTGTACATTGTAGTGTATGGACACATAAGGGATAGTGTAGTGGATTTTCATGTATCAAGTAATAAGGCTAGGTGTATGCATGCATAAGGGATGGTGCAGATATGTATGTCTTTTATGGTATAAGGTATCACATAGAGGTACGTAAGATATACATTTTGAGGAAATGTATGGTAAAGGGTTTTGTGGGGCGAGATACATGTGAATACTTATTTTCAATTCATTATTAGTTGATTGAAAATTGTATTAAAAATTTCCAATACCTTTTTCAAAACATAATTATATTACAAATTGCCAATACATTTTCTACTTTGGTATTTAGCCATGCATGAGAATACAATTGTTACCACCAAGGCCCATCTTTGCTTCATCCTTGCAATGGGAGAAGAAACTTGAAGTCTCAAAATAAAGCCTTTGTGGAGGAACTTTTTGGGCTAGGGTTGGGCGTGTGTTGTCCAATGCCATGAGTGAGAAGGTTCTTTGCAAATGCTCAAATGTGTGGTATAAAGTTACTCTATAGTCTCTTTAAAGATGTTGCAAATATTAATACACAATTTCTTTCACGTTCTCAAGAACAATAAAACTCCAAGTGCATTTTTTAAAGGTTCTATTCTTTAAAGGTGGCTATACCTTTTTAAATTGATATTTTTTAAGCCTACTCTTATCCCTTCCCAAATTAATATGAGCATATACTATCTTCAAATTGGGACCCGATTGGAAAGAAAGAACATTTTAAGATAAAGTCGGAGCTAATTTTCTATGAGTATTCAAATGCTCATTATGCTCTTCCCCATTCTTACTAGATGTTAATATCTCATTATGGGTGTTAGCGATACCAAGCAATCATCCAAAGAGTTTGCAATGGCCAAATCGTGTAGAGTTGTCATTGTTTTAAATAGCATCTGCAACTATCTAGACTTGATGATACTTAGCTTTGAAATCAATCTTATTGAATATTATTTGATTTCACCTTATCAAGAAAGTCATCTGTTTTAGGAATAAGAAAATGATCATTCATGGTGATGTTGTTAATGAAGAAGGATAGTCAATTCACACCATTATTGACTACTTTCCTTATGCACTAAGAGACACAATTTAGGGAACTATGGGATGTAGATGGTTGTCTGTCTAGGAGAATATCTAGTTTCTCCTGAGACTACTTCTTTCACAATGTGGTTTTGTGAATAGGGTGTTCTCCAATATGGTGGGGTACTACCTATAGGAAGGTCTTCTTTTAGAAAGCATGGGCTCTCTCTCTCTCTTGCTCGTGCTGGCGGGGCAGGGCTTGCAATTTATCCGGACCCCGCCAATGCAAAATTACTGGGAATATCGGGAGTTTCGTGGTAAAACACAATGGCAAGCAGTCACGGTCGTTGGACCTGCCAGCATCTGCAATAGATTCATAAGAACCCATGCCATGCGCCACAGAAAAAAGAAAAACCAACGTGAATATTACAACTCCTGATATTCCAAGTGATTTGCATTGCCATGCCATGCAGCACCCTCCATGGCTGTTTTGGGCGCATTCCTACTCGCATTCTCTTTAGTATTAGTAAATAATAGTAGTGAAACAAAAATGAAAGAAAACCATCCTTTGAATGCACGGCGAAATTCAAAGTGTAGTAATCTTTCAAGCATACTCAAAAAAACGAAAAACGTACAACTTCAATAAAGCAGATACTTTGTTGAATGGACGGGGGGAATGGCACCTTTTCCCATAATTATTTAATTATGAAGAGATTTGTGCGAACTCTTTCGCATGCTATATAGCATGTTTTTTCATTTTATGTCCTTTGTCTTTTTAGTTTGTTAAGGTTAGATTTAAATCTTCGTCATCCATTCTTTTTAGGATTAGTAAATAGTAGTGAAATGAAAATGAAAGAAAACGATCTTTTGAACATATGGCAGAAACGAAAGCGTAACAAGCTTTAAATGTGCTGAAAAAAATAAAAACGTAAAACTTAAACAAATCGAATATTTTGAATGGATGAAGAAATGGCACTTTCTCCAATAATTATTTAATTATGAAGAGATTTGTGCCAACTTTTCGACATGCTATATAGCATGTTTTCTCATTTTATTAGTTTTTTTTTTTAGTTTTTGAAGTATTGTTATTGTTTATTGATTTTATTTATTTATTTTGTTAGAATTACTATTAAGAAGAAAAAAATCATCATCCTTGCGCATCCAAAAAATAAACTATATTTTTTAAATTAAAATTACAAATTATAGCATGTTTTTTCATGAACAAGTGTAATGCAATTTTACGATTAAAACATATTGTTCTCATCAATATCAATGGACGCTACGAAGAAACAAAGTCATAAGGCATCCTTTAGGACTTCTAGAAAAAGAAAAACTATGGCTTCTAGAAAAACATAACTAAAACTGTTTGCTGCAACTTAGTATGACATAGAAAATTTCGAATCATCTTGGGCAACAAAATGTGAAAGCATCATTGGAAGACTAACAATGTGTGCATCCTATAATATAGTCACAATACAACATCAAGCTGTCAACTTGCAAAAGAACGATCCATTTACAAAAGAAATACAAGTTACAACGGCTTTGTCAAGCACTATTCTCATCGTTGCATGCCAACAATATGGAGTCGACATGATGACAACTAAATACCGACCATGTCTTGCGAAGAAAGAGAGAAACAAATACGTGGTGTCACTCTTACCAAACTACACAAAACGAATTCTCAATGTAAAGTTGTTACGGCTTCAATTATTAAGCATCATTGATACATCCATCTTGGTCTGCAAAAAGACAAGAACGATGTTGAACCATCGATCTATTCTCAATAATCCGCTAGTCTCTTGGAATGATGGATCACTTTCGTAGCCATCTACTAGAATTGACTTGACTACATCCGATATTGCAGATGTGTTTGCTTTCAATATGCTACATAATCAATTGATCCGAAAGTACATGGCTATAGCAGAACATCCACATCCAAGGACAGGGCTTTGCATCCTCAATAGGCAATCCATCGAAAGGATTATAGAGCTCCATCGTGAAAGCTCTCCATTCAACCCAATGCTCCAAGCAGATCACGAGAATAAAACATGTTATAGTTTGCTCAAAAATGTAGTCAAGCCCACCAAGCCAACGATAGGCATTCCAAAGACCCGATTAGCACAAGTTCGCATGCATCATATTATGGAAAAAATAATCATCTCATTGAAAGAAGAGTGACATTCAGGAAAGACAGCTTGCCTGCAAGAACCTCACCTTGCCCAGATATCACCTTGGAAAATGCAGTGTTTCTGTTCTTATTCCACAGCCATGGTGCCTACGACCAAAAGAAATATGAACGTTCAAAATCACGACCAATGACTCAAACTACATATGCATACATTTTCTCCTTTCGACATCCTCCATGTACTTAAACAATGAAAAAACTTATCCATAAACGTACTTCGCTTTGAAACATGACACATGTCTAAACACCATCAATAAAACTACTACATAACAAACATGCAAGAATTGGATATAGAACTTCAAACTCCTTTACTTAGCTTTATATGTCAACCTAGTTGCCCTTGATATGATTGTAGCATACATTAATATTACTTGCACAAACTTGTCCCTTCTTAGCATGCATTAATATTGCTTTCATAGATTTGTACATGCACTTTAAAAATGAATTTAACTATACTGCATGATGTATTTTGTCTATGCACTCACATTATTTTTTGCAAATTTCATGATACCATTTTGTAATACTTGTAAGGCTTAGAGATGCATGCTTTCTTCTTGTAGCATTAAAGAATACTTTTATCATGTGATCATGCTATATCCCATTAAAGAGGTGCACTTATAGAAATGTAATTTGTTAATGCGACAATGCAAATAAACAAGTTTGTAGCTACATCTTATAATCTTTCTTTGATCATTTGTAAATCATGCCCCTCCGCATGTTAGTTCTTTCTTTTACCATTAAACCATTTAATAGTTATTCTATCATGTACTCATGTTATGTTCCATTAAAGCATTGCCCTTGTGGAAATGTAACTTGCTATTGTCGTAGGATAAATAACCAAACTTTCTGTTGTATCTAGCTATCATCCTTACGTTCGACTATGTAACCTTGGCAAAGTCTTGTATCTTAAACGTGTAACCACATTAAAGAGTTCTTTTATCATTCAATCGTGCTATATGCCATTGAAAATTTTCTCTTGCGAACATGTAATTTGTTAACTTTTTAACATAAATAACCAAACTTGTAGTACGGATATCTTTGACACTTGTTGCTGAAATAAATGCAATCACAACATGTCACTTGTGGATAGATGCACTTACATAGCTATATCCTTAATCTTTGGTAGATCATGCCCCTCTACATGTTACATCAATGATTCATTGATACCCAAATATATCATTGACACTCTAAATATGTCACTGGCCACACAATAATGGAAGGCTGCAATCCATTTTCCCACCCAAGAGCATTTTCACAATTTTGTCCTTTGTTGCTAGCAGCCTCTCAAACATCTATACCTACTTCCGTTCCTAATGGAATCAATATGCTCTTATTCCAGTACTCCTCAATGTCACTTTAGGAAGATATAATGGAGAACACCCAATGTTCTATCCCTCGACTTCTACTTCTCTACACATGTACCTAATTCCATTATTGATGGAACCAATGTGCTCTTATCCATGTACTCCTTAGTGTCACTTCAAGAGGACATAGTGGAGAACACCCAATGTTATGTGCCTTGACTCCTACCTTTATCCAATTCCTCGTTTTAGTCCTTCAGGTGCATTGCCTTGACACTTGGCAAGAAGCATTGGGATGCCGTGAAGGGTATCATGAGGTACCTAAAGGGCCTTCCATAAAGACAATGCTCACATGAATCAAAACATGCATAATCAAGGGGCGGTAAGTACTGCAAACTAGAAAGCATTTTCATTCCCTTCAAAGACATATGGCCCAAACGAGCATGCCAAAGAGATACATGCGGGATAGAACCCACAGACAAAACATGATCAAGGGAAGAAGCGGATACAATCAAGGGATAGAGGCTGCCAGCCTTGGCACCTCTCACAATCACAAGTCTCCCACGAGTGATCTTCCATGCAGAGCCTCCAAAAGATACATGATAACCGGCATCATCAAGCTGTCCAGCTGACAGGAGACTGCATGTCAAAGTAGGTACATGACGTACATCCTGCATAACAAAACTGTTGCCAGAAGGAAACTGCATCCTAACATCACCAATGCCCACAATGTCAAGAGAGCTGTCATCACCCAAGTGCACAAAACTCGAAACAGTACGGTATGAATGAAACCACTCTCGGCAAGGTGTCACATGAAAGGACGCATCTGAGTCCAAGAGCCAACACTGTGCATACATAGAGTGTATGTCATTTGCGAAGCACTAGAAGAAGCTGCAAGAATATAATCATCATCATCAACATCCTCAGGCTGCATAACATTGATCTCTTCAATTTTAACACTGGACTTTGCAGGCACTATGCTGCGATCAGAAGACGTCATGTGTGCAACTTATCACAAACCCAGTCACCCTACTACTATTGTTCAAACCTCCCTCTTTCTCCCACAGCATACTATAATGCTTCCCCCATCTCACTAGATCCAATGTGATCCTTGATCCATTCTCTACAATATAGGTGTCTATCTGGTCCTTGACTCTTATCATTGAACCTCTTCTCCTCCTCCTCTTGGAGACTCATGGTGGGTCTTACAAAAATGTGCTAACTTAAGCTGAGACCCTTTTTGAGATCATGGTCAAAGGCTACACCATGCACCTCACCTAACGTTATGTTTTCCTATACATCCATGGTCAAATGCTATGCCATGCATCTAAGCACTTCTAGAGTGCAAAACTTCCATGTGTGTTGGTTGGATAGGGTAGGGATAGCGATTGAGGAATCAAGCTACAAATTTTTCTTCCTCCTTGTCACTATCAATCCAAGATTGCTCTTCGTTGTGGCATCAAGAATCTATCCTAGGCTCTTTAAGCAGAGATGGGTCAAATGCCATGTTGAATGCTTAGCCCTATTTGAAGTAATACTAGCCGTCTTGGTGGATCATATGCTACTTGTTGCACCTCCTATGGCCCCTCAATAGTAATGATTTCATGCTCACTTGTACTAGAGACCCCAGAGTGCACATTAGATGAAAGTCCTCATTGTCTCTACCATTCCTATAAAGATGATGATTTTACTAATAATGAACATTAAAAGAATCTTAAGTAGCAAACATGATAAATCACAATATACATATAAATTCCTAGCATTGCTCTTAACCACGAGAAGCAACAACAAACAAGGAGCATAATTTCTTGGTAAGCTAGGAGGCAATCCAGGGTTGCTTCCTAGCTTGTCATAGGTCCATTAGATTGCCTCCTAGCGTGCTATAGAATCTGGATCAATTTCACGCCTAGATTTTAGTAGTTTATTCTATGTATAGATGTTTTTTCTCATTTATGTACAAGTGCATGTACTAGAGTAGAAGAAGATAATAACCACACCATTTGGTCATATAGAGCCTTTTGGAAGATCCAAGACAAAGAATTGTAAATGGATTAATCTCTAGCTAAGTTGCCATTTATGGATGGTTTTTCTTATTTAAATACAAATTTATATTAAAGAGGCTTTAAAGCTTGCCCAAATAAAATTTATTATACTTTTGGCATCTTCAGCATTGGTGGGAAGATGTTACGAAAAGTTTATTATATCATAATATTCTATCATCAAGGGTAAAGTATTTTAATTAGTATATACTAAATAATACTTTTGAATAATTACTTATTAAATAATACTTATTATTAAATTATTTTGGTAGCCTAATCTTGGTTGTCCATGGAGCTTCTCCCAAATTGTTTCAATACTTCATCTCTAATGTAGGTGAATGTGGTAGATGACTTTTTTCCAAGGAGCTCCCAGCAAATTTTTAAATAAGTCTCAAGAGGAGTGTATGCTACACTAGAGGAGCCCCAATTAGAAAGGGATAGAGAAATAACTTTGTACTCTCTTCAAGTTTCTCACTAGCTAGACAACAATACTTATGGATGGATAGTAATAATAAATAATTGGATTTAGAGAAGATATGAGTTTATGGTTTAGAGGTAGGCATTGTGGAGTACCAATTCTTGGAACTTAGGAGCAGTGTGCTAGATATGATCAATGCCCCACCCTCATTAGGTGCCACCAATGATCCATGGTGCTCAAAGTTGTAAGGGCCCCATTATGAGGAGAAGCCAAATGTGAGCCCGAACATTGGTTGAGAGTCTTGCAAAAAGGTGTCCATTGTGGGTCTAATCTTTGAGTTAGATGGAGTGGTTAAGCTGGTAGCAACTCGAGGCTCATTGCATCGAGTTGTGGGGTAAGGGAGTTAAAAGAGGCCCCTATTTTGGGGCCCAGGGGCCGTGGAAGCGACCCCCGGCTAGGGGGTCAGGGGGGCTAGCGGCCTCCCTGGCGGGGGTCCGGGGGCAGCACCCCCAGCTCGATGGTAAAGGGAATATTCCCTGGAATATTCCTTGGCCGACTAGTGGAAGCTCATATGGTAGGTCGGTCAGGCTGACCTAATGGCCTTCGCGGGCTATAAAAGCTAAAACCCTTCACAGCCATCCATCATTCATCTTTCACCCAGTCAGAGTTGTTCTAGCTAGCCTTAAGCTCTTCACCTATCTTCTGTCTAGATCGCCATCTAAGCTTCACACAGTGGAAGCGCACGGGTGGACAAAGCCATCTTTGTATCAGTTGTTTGGAGCTAAAGAATTTACTGATTCTCCTCTTATCTATTGTGTACTCTCTATCTCTTTCTCACATTCTGTTCGCTGCGCCGTGTAATTTTTTACACAGTGCACTTATGCCCATTGAGAGTAGCAAGGCATTGTAATATACTCATACGTTCTAGAAGGAGGAGTAGGCAGCAACTAGTAGGCATTAGATCTAATGACTTTTCTTTCAAAAATAAGGCACCTTCTAGAAAAAGATGGTTCGTCATCTATGTAAAAGCCACAATCTAATGAAACTGCAATATTTGAGGACCCTATATACTACATCGTTACAAGCAAAACACAGTTATTCATCTGTGCAAATTATCACATTCTATGGTCGCTAACCTAGTCACCCTACTACTATTTTCAAATCTCCCTCGTTCTCTCACAACATACTATAATGCTTCCCCCATCTCACCAAATCCAATGTGATTCCTAATCCATTCTCTACAATAGGTGTCTATCTAGTCCTTGACTCCTATCATTGACCCTCTTCTCCTCCTCCTCTTGGAGACTCTTGATGGGTCTCATGCACCCCACTTGACCTTGTGTTTTCCTATACATCCACGGTTGAATATTACGCCATGCATCTAGGCACTTCTAGAGTGCAAAACTTCCACATGTGTCAATTGGATAGGGTAGGGATGGCGATTGAGAACTCAAGCTACAAATTTTCCTTCCTCCTTGTTACTATCAGTCCAAGCTTGCTCTTCATTGTGGCATCAAGAAGCTATCCTAGGCTTTAAGTGGAGATGGCTCAAATGTCATGTTGAATGCTTAGCCCTATTTGAGGGAGTAATACTAGCCATCTTGGTGGATCATACACTACTTGTTGCACATCTTATGGCCCCTCAACACTAATGATTTCTTGCTCACTTGTATTGGAGACCCTGGAGTGCACATTAGATGAAAGTCCTCGTTGTCTCTACCATTCCTATAAAGATGATGATTTTATTGGTAATGAACTTATAAAATAATCTTAAGTAGCAAATATGATAAATCACAATTCACATATAAATTCCTAGCATTGCTCTTAACCACAAGAAGCAACAACAAAGAAGGAGCATAATTTGTTGGCAAGATAAGAGGCAATCCAATGTTTCTTCCTAGCTTGCCATAGGTCTCTTTAAGTTTCTCACTAGCTAAACAATAATACTTGGATGGATAGTAATAATCATTTGTGAATAATTGTGTGCTCACTTTAAGTTTCTCACTAGCTAAATAATATGATCAAGGATGGATAGTAATAACAAATGATTGGAGGTTTCTGAAAGAAAGGTTATCCTTATAAAGAAGAGGATGCATAAAATTTATTTTCATTATTTTTAGCATCCATGGTGTCATCTATGTAGTTCACATCAAATTGTTGCAAAGAAGTTAATGTGTGTTTTATAAGAGCCAAAGTAATAAAGAGTCTTATTGATAACATGTGGATATTGTTAAAGAGTTAGATTCTTCATCACCTGGGGAAAGTGAACGTCGAAGACAAGAGAATCCCCCAAGGATATCAAGGAGAATAGGTCCACAAGAGCAAAGGAGAGTGCAAAGGGTACATCAAAAAAAAATTTAACATCCCCAAGAAAGACCATAGGAGTACACTATGGAAGAAGGCATCAAAAGACATCAAATTGGATATCCCCTAAGAAAACCTAAAAGGATATCGACAAAAAATATTTGATTGAATCTTCATGGATTGAAGGCCTAGATGTCCATCATCATGCATATCCCAATTTGTAAGTGAACTAATATTCAGTAGTATGGAAAGTCCTTTCAACCTTCTATCCATTCTACCTTTGTTGGAAGAATATATATAATAGAGGAAATAATCAATTCTTTTTTTTTAAATAATGATTAATGATAGCCAAGGTAAATAACATAACCAACTTCTGCATGTATAATGCTTAATATACTTGTCAGTTACTCAATGTTTGCCTCTCCACACTTGTTGATAGGACTATATCTGCACAAAGTGCTCACAGTTAGACCTAAACTTTACTTATAATAGTAACAATGTAAATAATTGACACAATTATTACCTTACAATAACTAAAACTATTGTTATCTTACAATAGAGTGAAAAAATGCTATGAATAAAAGGCACTAGATTTAAAAATTGAAAAAAATACAAGTTGAAATTATCATTCCATCTTCTATTTTGACTTATTTCCAAGAAAAGGCCATGAAAGAAGTTTGAGGTATTGAAAGAAATGAGATGTACTAAAACTCGACTAAAAAGATTCTCAAAGTTAATTTACAAGCTTAGTGGAAGAATAAAAACTAAAATAAAAAGACACACATTAGATGTTTAACTTTCTTAAATGTAATTTTTGCTACATTGCGATATTAAGGTCAAGAGTATAGTATACTACATAGAAGGCACCAAGTGAATATCCCTTGTTTACATGCTATTTTTAATTCTATCTGGAATTTCAAAATTCATCCTTTGTAGTGAAATCTTACGTTTTCTATTTTCTATTGTTAATCTTGTGAGGACCTTTACAAGAGAAAAGCCTTGTTATCCGATTGTGGAGCTTACAGGTTATTGGATACCAGATAACATCCTCTCTTGCATTGTAGTATTATATGCCTATATAGAGTTAGATGGTCACCAAGAAGGAGCTATGGAATAAGAAGACTCCTGTATTGACAAGAAATGAGGTTTGAATAGAGTTGACAAGAAATTTAGAATAGAGTAAAGGTAATACAAAAAGGACTTTGTAGGAACTAAAGTGCCAACATAATGAGAGTTACGAGACAATGCACACAAAAAGGACACAAGTTGCAAGAGCTTTTGAAATATCTTAGTTTAAGATGAAAGTTTTTAAGCTTTTTAATTTTGAGGTAACTTATGAACCCCACTTTTCAAAAAGTCGCATCAAGGTCTTGAAAGCAAGAAAAATGACCCAAAACAATTCATTATCAAGGATAGGTTGTTTGGTTGGAATTGCCTTGTGAAGTTAATTTTAGAGGCCCCTTTTTACCTTTTGGCTAGAGGTAGATGAAGTTTGGCAAAATTAGTAGAGAATAAAAGGTTACAACATGGTAATGTCCCATTGGCCTATTCACTAATCTCGTCATTAGTTAACACTAATTAAAAGTCTTATTTTCCCTCAAAATTAACACTAATAGCTACAATTATTGGCACTCATCCCCCAATGCCACTAGATTATGAAGCTAAAATAAGGGACTTCTTGGTAGATGATGCACCCAAGGTACTCAAATGAGTGGCCCTATATTGATGGACATTCCTTTTCAATTAAAGAGCTAGATTACATTTCCTTCAACATGAGATAAGGCAAGTCATCCCATCCAAATGGGCTGCCAATAAAGGTTTGTCAAGCCCTTTGGGATGCTTGCTCTGAGGATTTATGTAACTTTCAAGGAACAAAAGGTAGCTCTCAAGTGAGATGAATCTAGGAATGACCGTGCCTTGAATGGTTCTCGCTTGAGTGGAGAGTTGGCTAGGACACTTGTCCTATCTAGTCATCAAGGTTTATTTATGTGTACGTGTTTGAAGCTACAACCACATGATTTTGTAAAGTACATAGTAATCCAACAAGATGTGTATATGATTTGTGTGTACACCCTCCCATTAGAATCCTTTCAAATAGTCTTGGTTATTGATTTTTATGGCTAGCTTGTTTATTTTCACAATTATAGTATCGATGTGATGGAAATTATTTAACTGATATTGGTTTGCCAAACTAACTTTTATTTGTCGATGATTTGGCCAATGTGTTGAGGTGTGGCAAATATTAATTGCCTAGCTGAGATATTCATTTAGTGGGTTTTGCTAGTCAAGAAACTCTATATGTCTTATTTTTCCAAAGTTTATAGGTGTTGTTGGTCTTTGGATTTAATAAGGCACATGTATTATTTTATTAGCTTTACATAGTTGTCCATGAGAGATTGGATCATTCACTACATGCATGTCTTGCATCTAATGTGCATATCAAGGAGGTTCCTTATTCAATGGGAACATTTAGCTATGTTGAATGTAGCATACAAGATTATGGCCAAGGCTCTTTGTCCTTCATTATCAAGTTCTTGCTACTACAAATATTGTATCCCAAACAATATGGCTTTATGTTTGGGAGACATATTCATGGTGCTCTTCTCAACTTACTAATGTCCATGGATCATGCCTTAAGTCTAAACACTGAAGTTGTTGCTCGTTAACACGGACTTCAAAAATGTGTACAATAGGATCAGTTGCTCATTCATTATGGTTGTCCTCAAAGCTCTAGTATTTTGGGGAGGGATTCACAAGAATGTTGGAAATTCAATTTATTAATGGAATTGCCAAGGTCTACTTAAATGGCATAGTGTTAGCTTCTTTTGCACTCAAGAGATCATTTAGCACCTCCATATGTTGCCATCGTAAGTTACTATCCCCTTTACAAATTTGATCAAAAGGTCTAGCGATGACTAATTAAAAGGCTTGCATTGAACAAGATGATATTTTTTGACTCGCCATTACTTCATGGCTAATAACTCTAGCCTAATAGATGCCTAAAAAGGGTCAATAGAGTCATTACTATAAATATATGACTTCTCTAAGCTATAAGCTTTTGAAGTGTTTTCCAACTGGGATGAGGAAAGGCAATGGCCTATATATGACTTCAACAATATAGAAGTGTATACAGATTGTAGCTAAATGCATAGATGGCCTATAGAAGAACCTAGGACGTTCTAATTATGGCTAAGCCAAAGAGGATGGAAATAGCGGAGTCCAAGGTTGCCCATGGTTTAATTGGACTAGTGCCAAAAGGTAGCTCGAAGATTCCTCTCAACTCTAGCATATCTAGACATCCAAAGAGGCCTTTTATCTAAGTCCCTTAAGAAATCTAGCCTTGGATAACTCTCTTGAGATTCCTCCCAATGCTAGTGTAGAAGCATGGGCACAAACCAAGTTGTGTGAGATTGTAAAGAAACAAGCCTCAGCACAAAGCAAGTTCATGAGCAAATAGTCACAATTTCAAGTGTGTATATCAAGATAGCATGCATTTTGGTTAACAAAGGAGGGCATGGCCCCCATCTCTTTAACTCTTTTAAGAGAATTGTAGCAACTCTCCATCATGCTAGTGTATGGCACTCTCATAGATTTACACATTACATATTGCTCATAGTATTTTGTCCATAGCAACACCATCTACAACATCATCAAGCAAGAAACATCAACATCATAAGAACATTGATTTGTGCAAGCTCGAGTAAGTTATCCTACACCTTTTCTCTATCCCTATAATATTATCATTTAACTTGAAAGCATCAACTATCTACTTCAAGAACCCTACCAAAAGGTAACCAAGCAAGACTAGTTCTCTTGCAACAAGCACTACAAAGACAAAAGGGATTGCCTAAAACCAATATCCTTCAATTTCTCGACTTGTTGTGTCATGCAAAGTTGACAAAGGAGTTCCTTCACCGTATTAAAACCCAATTTATGCAAATCACAATCATATACCCAATCTCTTTCTTTAACGGAGCAATGCATCCCAATATATTTACAAGAGGGGCAGCATCTCTAGACACTACTTTTGGTGAATCACTAGGGTGGCCATATCTACTTTGTGTAGACTCGATAATTGCATTGAAAAACATGTAGCTTTGAATTGAAGGACAATTGAGATACATTTAAGTTCAATTAAGTGAGAGCTCTCTTTGGCAAAGTTTTGTACAAAGTCTTCTCAAAGTCTTCTTTCTTGTTAAGCCCTCATATACTCAATCTTTCTTCTTGTGGATCCTATTTATAGTGGTGGGTTTTAGTTCCACCAATCGTTACTAATCCCTTTGACTAATAATGATTTGCATCAAGTTGGCATTCAAACTAGATTTGTTAGCTACTAGAACTAGTTCAACATCATGAAGCCCTCTTTAAAGGGCTCAACTCATATGTGCTTAGCTTCAATATTTCATATAAATGATAACAAGTGAAGATTTGTAACATACACTAAATTGGCTATGCAACATGTGTTTTTTATATCTACCAAAAAAAAATAATCATCAAATTATCTTGTAAGTTTTGGAGGTTCCAAAGTAGGGTCTTTAGCAAAAGTCATACTTCAATTGAAGGCTCTCAAAATCCATTATGCAATAAAAGATAAGCCTATTCAAAAATTCAACATTTACCGCTCATTTTTGCTAATCCACAAACAATACCGACACAATTGCTTTCTATGAGTAATGGTTTGACGAGCACAATTGCCACTTAGATGTACCACATGTTGATTAGACACAAAATTTCAACCAATACCTTGAAGACTCTAATATTTAGAGATGTTTTCCAAATTTAAAGGTGGATTTGCCAAGCAAAATTATTATTAGAGTTTGATTTTTCTAAATGAACATAGGCATATCCTGTCAAACATTTGCTACTCACTTGTCCACTCCACCATGTTAATGCTACTAGGAGGTACACATTCCATCACAAAAACGTACGCCGTGTAATACGATTAAGGTTAATGCTAAGGCATAAGAGGTAGGATCTAAGCAAGGTTCATACTAATAAGCAAGGTGCAAAAGAGGAGTTTTTGGACGTGTAGGTAGAGATGTCTATAGTAAATGCAATGAACTTTCAAAATAGCCTTCTAGAAGTCCAAAATGGTTGCTGCAAAAGGGGCCCAAATCAAGAAAATGCAATGATGTTTCATGTTAGAACACCAATCTGAATTATATCTATCGCAATTTTAGTTGTCTTCTTACATTATTGATGATCGTTCGGTGGCATATTCCTATATAAGAATGCCTTGTCACCATTGGAGAATCTCAACCTTCATACATTAATCAGATTTTGTTTATTGGTGGCGTGTAACCAGGTTATGCACATTGTTTGTGTAAAATTTGTAAGAACTTGATTTGGGTATTGACAATTCTAAGCTTGTTACTCTTGGATGATCTTGGGTATCCTGCTTCAAGGTTGGGAGTGCAAGCAAGAAGCCAGATTGATCGATCATTGAACTTTCAGTTCTGTTCCAAGAAGCATACCAATGCATCCAACTGTATTTGTATGAAATGGCTCTTTTCATACAGAATATGGCTCTGCCTCCATGGAAGCATCTTCCTTACCCTGCAAGTTAGCAACTACTATTACATGAAACTGCACGTCTGTAAGTCCAGCAACACACACCCCTTTTATTTCGGTGATGAAGAGAGGGCTAGTATTTCATAATCAATACTTACTTGCACATGAGGATGCACAGGTAGGACCATCAAAGATTGATGTAGAGCACCCTCCAGATGCCTTAGCACATCCTTCATGGTCATCCTTCCCACGCGGGATGAAGATGTGCAGTTAACAGCCACACGGAATACTCTCTCAAAGGCACTAAGGCAGTACCTGCCCTGCAGACGTGGGTCAGCAAACTCTTCCACACCCAGTCCCTCGGTCACAATTGTTCTTGCCTGCACTTCCATCCATCCATCCATCAATCTCTCTCTCTCTCTCTCTCTCTCTCTCTCTCTCTCTCTCTCTCTCTCTCAAGGTGACATAGATAATAACTGTATAATAACTCTAGTTCTGCAAAACGGAAAACTTGATTGGGGCTAAGATGCTGGAGTATGCCTTTTTATGGGCTCATATGTCCCAAGCACACTTTGACTGTTTTCCTGTTTTCTCATACATCCACAATTTTAGTACCACCAGCTGTTTGATAGAAAATCGTTCTGTTCATGCAATTGAGAGCAATGGACCACTCTAGCACTCTCCTCTATATGCCATCATGGCTGTGGACTTTTTGTAACTTCATTCGAAAAGAAGAATGAGCTAAATGAGACCAGAACTAGTGCTTCTGGAACTGTGATCTCCTGCAAAGTTGATATCCCATTATCCTTCAAAACTAGATGGCAGCCTGAACACCCATTTTAAGATGCGTGTAAAAACAACCTGCTTGCTGCCCCTTGCATATGTTCTTGTCTATGCAAAGTTATGGTCTTTAACAACCACCTGCACAAAACCCCTAAATTATGAATGATGCATAAACCTTGATTTGTGACTAGATCAGTATGTCTTGGTTGTTTCACAACCTGCACAATTACTATCCCAACATGTAATCTTGATTTCTGAGAATCCATTTTGCAGTTCAAATATTTGGCCAAGTCACCTTAATGTGTTTGTCTAGTCATTCTGACAATTTGAAGACTTATGGACAGGACAAAGCACCTTGATCTTCGATATGTGCTCACTTTTCATGTACAACATCATTTGAGCCTGTTTTTTCAAAAGAGTTGTGCACAAATTTCAAGAAAGAGAAGCTGAAAAGATGAAAGGCAAAACACAAAAGCTAGAAAGCAAAATCTAAAAGGCTGATAGCAGGATGAGAGCCAATGAGCCATTGTTGGCTTGTTGATCGAAGCCTTTCATAACATGCACACAAGGCTGTACTAGTTTTGCTTTCATCTCTGCATCATTTCTCAGTAGAGGTGCTCATCACAATGTCAGGCTATCCGAAACTTCAATTTTGTTGAGGGAGGATCTATTTTCCAGATTCTCCAGCTCTGGGCTGCTTGTTAACATCAGAGTTCCAAGCTGTACAAAGCTACACCTTGCAATCTCAGCTACCTAGAGCAATATTTTCAAATCTCATTCTGGGCCGTAGAATGTCTCGGTGGAGGTATTAGGATATTGATTAAAAACCTTGGGAGAAGATAGTTCTCTTTTTTATTAGGGGGTGCACCCTTCTCACCTCGATGCCTTTTTCTTGTGTCTATACTGTCCACAAATATTGAAAGAAAACACATCATAGTGGAGGATAACAACAAATACAAGTTTAACAGAGCGAATAGAAATTAATTTCATTTTACCAAACTAGAGATATAACTGATGGATGATGACTCTGTCCACTTGTGCACTCATACAAGCTTTGATGTTGATCTGGACAAAGGCTAGATAAACAGTGAGTGTACGTGTGAGTGCTCACAAGCTACGATACACCAGAGGGTAGCACTACATCTCTATACAGTGTTGGGTTGTCAGCTAGACAGAGACAAGCATGGGCTGTCTCACTGGACTACCATTCACACGTCCAACCAACCTATCTACCACCGGCCACTTATAATGATGTGTTATCTCAAAGAATATTCCCTCCACGATGGGTAGGGCCGCTTTTCACTCCACCAGCCCATATAAGGTGCCTTGGTTGTCTATTACACTACCTTCATGCACTCTCTCTCAGTTGACCCAACGGTCAAGTCCACACAGGCCATCTCCTAAACCTATGGGCTAATAGGTTAGGCCCTTCTAATGTCTTCATTTGGAACCTTTGCCAATGTTTGGTGGCTTCCCCTCATTTGGGGACCTTACAATATCAGGCACTCAAAGCATAGGCAGATAACTAAGAGGAGACATTTGAGTAACCTCTAGCAGTCGTTACTTAAGTGTGACTAAAATTGTTAAATACCCAATATGCAACCCTTGAATTTTGGCAAACTCCCTTTGAATACCATGTAAAGAACAATAAATATCAACAGCACAGGAAAGTGAGAAAAAACCACCAATATCAAATCTTGTTGCCTAAAAATAATAAGTATCTCTCCACCCCTGGGTACACATTTTGAAGGGTGAGTTTTTTCTTCCCATTGTTTCATGTCAACCATTGGTCACTTGATCTTCTTCCACTACCATTTCGGAACTCTAATGCAGCCCCCCTTGTTTCCTCGGTGGATGCTATCCCACATGTCTACATTGGTCCTAACATGAATTAAACGACAAGTTCCAAACACAACCTCTGCCAAGGTCTCACTAGTAGTAGCCCTGGGAAAGGGGTGCTTTAGGGTTCAGTCAAGAGTCAAGAGTCCTAAGCAGTCCGAGGTGGCACTCCCCAACACCCTCCCACTAGACCTTCAAACTTTACCGGCATGTTCCATAGATGGATCCAAGGCAAGGATTACACCTCGTTTTTGGTGATGGGCATCACCATCTTTGTCCAAGATGTACTTTGCCCCTTACTTGTCCAACATATTCAGTCATGTCATACAGAGGTCGCAAAACAGCACACAGGGTGAGTGCCAAAACTTATAGAGAACATTTGATCAAACCTTAATCTTACCTTGTCTACTCACCAGTTCCATTTGTGCAACTTGAATTCAACAACTGAGTGACTCCTCAAAAATCCATAAAGAAAAAAAACAAAGAAGAATGTCCCTACATCAAAAAAAACAAAAACTACAACATACGTGCAAAGTAAAGGAGGGGAGTTTTCTAACCTCAAAAAAAACAAAAACTACAACATACGTGTAAAGTAAAGGAGGGGAGTTTTCTACAGCATAACAAAGCTTGTATGCATCACCACTGGTTGAATCATGCTTTTAAGTTTCACATGTAACCCCAACTATCACTGACATCTCTGAATCATCATAAATCAGGGCCATGGTAATTTTCAACTCAGATGTTTACCCTTTCTTCTAGTCCATACTTGTGCAGGAAAGTCTGAAGTTGGCACACGTAGATGATAGCATGCATAATCAATTTACCTCCAACATTGGACAATGACTGCATGAGATCTGTTTCTTCTTAGAACAGTGTTAAATGATGACAGCGTAAGATTTCTTTCCTCTTAAACAAGTACACAAAACCTATGATAAGAGTCTTGGACTCACCAGTTTGACAATTGAAACATTATTTGTTGAATGTGTCTCAATTGCTTTTTTGCCAGAGATAAGCTCTAACAAAACCACACCAAAACTAAATACATCACTGGCTTGTGTTAGTTCACCCATGCTCATATATTCAGGATCCAAATACCCAGCTGTGCCTTTGACTTCCGTGAACACCCTTGAATGGTCCATGGTAATGTACTTAGACAAACCAAAATCTGACAGCTTGGCCTCCATATGCTCGTTCAGCAGAATGTTGCTTGGCTGTCCAAAAGTCCGGCATCAAATTACTGTTCATGAGTAATAAAGTAAAGCAAAAAATTTAGCACATGCACTCCGGCCTATGTTGTGTTTTTAGCTGGTAGTAAAGCTCAAATCACACATGTAAGGAAACACAAATTTACCTTAATATCACGGTGGACAATGGATCCACCTGGGTAATTGTGAAGGAACCAAAGGCCGCGAGCACAATTGACAGCAATTTTGAGTCGCTGTTCCCAAAGCAGAGTGTGACTGTCACTATTGGCTGCTCAGAAGCAGAAAAACCAATAACCAAGGTGAGACTAATCTAGAGTAACAATAGTAGTAACAGAAATTGGTGTTGATTGATGTGTATTTTAATGTTGGCACTTACAAAATAACCACTCCGCAAGATTTCCATTACAGCAGTACTCATACACCAGGTGATGAACATCTCCATCTTGACAATGGCAGTATCCCATCAGTGTCACCAGATGAGCATGCCTCACCCGAGAGAGACTTTGCAGTTCTGCCAAGAAAGTTTCCAGCTGCTTATTCTTGTCTATCTTCTTCACTACCACTACCTGACCACTGGGCAGTACTCCCTTGTACACTTCCCCTGAAATCCTACTCATCTGGGATCGTCAGCTCTTAGCTAAAGTCACAAGGTTCTGCAGGTTCATGCACAGAAAGACAAACATAGAGTATCCATTTTACCTGCATTTCCTCGGCCCAGAAAGTTCTCTGGACTAAAATTGTTTGTGGCTTTCATGATTTCGTCAGAGGAAAAAGTATAGAGTCTTTCGCTATAGACAAAGTCTAGTGAGTCATAGGACGAGCCCTCAACTTGTTTGCTTTCTGAGCCAAAAGAAGTAACATGCAGCAACTTTATACACAAACTCAAAATTGAATCAAAACTGTGTGTCACTTCTACATGCCATCTGCCTGTACGTGTTAATCAATCAGCATAAAGCTATGCCTTGCTGGGGCACAAAAGCAATGCACTGCCATATTGAGTGTCAGTCTGCTGAGTTGTGATCAGGAGCAAAAATACAGACCTTTTGGGGTTTTTCTCGAAGTCGTGTAATTGCCCTCCTTGGAGATAACTTGCTGCCTTTTTGCTTGCCATATTGCAACTGCTACACCAACAAGAAAGGCTCCTACCGTAGCTGTTGATAAGACCACCTTCAAGTGACTGCCTAGTCCAGCAAAAAGTCATTGTATCATTTAATAAGTAAAATATCCACTTAATTTAAACTTTTCTGTGGGCTATATATTTGTAAATCTTTATCCTGCCAACTTGACTGGTCAAAACACTTGACTAAAATCGAACAGCACTTGGTGCAAGACATACTAACCTTTGTCCGGGCCTTTCGCATAAGAGTATCACATGCAAAACAGGCAGTGGTTCAATGTTAGAAAAAGAGCTGAGAGCTTTATCACAGCTTCTCTGCTCATCACAAGAAACAACGATTTCGGATCAAATAATACCTGCCCTTTTTCCCACACCAACCACTCGAACACATCCATAGAATGCTTCTGACCATGTAGTATCATTCACTTTCAAGCTCTCCAGGCCAATAACCAAGGATCCAGCACAAACAAACGGTTCATCACTTTCTGATTTTGCAAGTGCAGAGACAGCATCAGATACAGAGTTGCTGCAAACTGAACAATCGAGATGACTTGTGTTTTCTTGTGTGTATGTGCAATTTTTCTCCACAGCGCCAAGGGAAAGGCCCGGGTCTCCTGTGCGTTTTAGGGCCAAATCAAGATCTTCAACCCTCGCAAAGGCACAACCAGAGTTCCCAGCTGACAAGCGATGGGCTAAACCAATACAGGAACTCATATTTGCCAGCTCTTGAAAGCATGCATCCTCCTGACTCTTGGTTAGGAGAAGAAATCCTGTTGCATTGGCATGCTGGACAACAATCCTGGCCAATCCCACAAACAAATCAAGGCAGCAAAGGGGCACCTCAGTCTCAACCACCGTCACTGTTTCCCAGCCGTTTGGCTCCTCAAAGCAGTGAGAATCATAGTAAATCTGACTAAGGCCCTGCAGCGGGCATTCATCAACTTGCTCTGTAGCATGTGCTGCAGCTGATTGTGATGAGATTATCAATAGATTAGCAAAAGGAGCTCAGCAAACATGGGCATCGCTCAGGCAAGCCCTAAATATAGCTTCTGTGAGCATACATATTGTAAAATGGATGAATTTTGTGTTTACTGCAGTAATATTTCAGCAAAAGGAGCTCATAATACATGGGCATCGCTCACATAAGCCCTAAATATAGCTTCTGCAAGAATACATATTGCAAAACAGATGGATTTTGTGTTTACTGCAACAATATATCAACCAAAGGAGCTCATAAAACATGGGCATCACATGTGTAAGCCCTAAATATAGCTTCTTCATGCATACATATCGCAAAACGGATGAAATTTTGTATTTACAGCAGTAATATATCAGGAAAAAGAGCTCATAAAACATGGGCATCCCATGCAAAAACCCTAAATACACTTCAGAGCGCACGTGCCACGACATAACAGATAAATGTGAGTACCAACATCAAGGAGGCAGCCATTATCTCCAGCAAGCATAATGGACAACACACATACCATATAGCTGTATTATCTCCAGGAAGCACAATGGATGCCACACAGTACAGAGGGTACTCACCCAGTCGATGCATTTCAGCTGGAGTAGCGATAGTTGTGGGCAGGTCGACGATTCTGAAGAGGAGGAGGAGGAGGAGGAGCGTCAGGATGCCGCGAAAGACTAGAGTGGTGCAGAGTGAAGCCATGCTCCTGCGTGCTGATGGCAGCAGAGCTCTGCTGCACATTGGCGCCAGCTCTGTTATAAAGCAATCTAGTAATTTCCATCCTCGGACACGATCTCTCTCTCTCGCTCGCGCGCGCCTGAGGATACGTCCAGAAAAGCCAATCGAAGGGTGGCGACCTTGTCGAAGATCGCAGCTCCAAAACCCCCGTCTTGTTTGAAAAAGAATGTGGTACTGGGCCCTCCCTCTCTATAACTTTTTTTCTCTCCCCCACCAATACCATATTGTAATTTTCCCTATCTTATTTTTGAACAATTTTATGCAAAAATATAAAATAAAAACACTAGGTAGTAGGCATCTCTTGCCATTTCGCACTACTATTCTCCGGGTTTGAAAGCATGTTTCATGTAGCAAGAGGGTTCATGAGAGGTTAGTATAAGAAACATAATCCTAACTTTAGCAACTTAGGCTAAAACAATGTTGAATGCATGAAAATGCAACGTATGAGGATGTGACACTCGCTAATGTATGCTAGGCGTTCTTGCGCTCGGATTCTATTGGTGTTTCACATCAGTTTTAGGCTAATGCTTCACGTCGGTGATAGTAACGATTAGGGCACTTTGAGTGCTAAGACACGCTTCGTGCAATAAGAGGGCTCACATAAAGGTATCGTAATTTGGTTTTATGAATCGCATACAAAATCATGTCATACGTCCTTTGGTCATTACAAACAAACTATACAATATTACGAAACTAAGTGCAATGGGTGGTGGAGACACAAAGAAACTAATCCCTTAAGACCCCATAAGCTCATAGAAAGCTTTGATTTACTATGTATAAAGTACCAAGTTGTAACTTTGAAGCCCTACACATGGACTACCACATTTTAGTACCAATTAGTAAATCTTCATAATGTGCCATCACAAATATGGTGGTTCACCAAATCTAGTAATGTGAGGACACATCGTGGTTCTATGGCTCCATATGTAGATTGTGCAAGGCACAACACCAGTCTAGTGCTTTGCATAAGTGTTATTGACAGTTAGGATTCATGAAGAGAGAGATTGTCCAAGGAAAATAGAGATTTTTTAAAACATCATCCATAAGCTCTCACCTCATATAATGTGGATAGTTGGTTGTCATTTTAGATATAACTAGAAAAAAAATATGCATCTCTCTCTCTCTCTCTCTCTCTCTCTCTCTCTCTCTCTCTCTCTCTCTCTCTCTCTCTCTCTCTCTCTCTCTCTCTCTCTCTCTCTCTCTCACATTGATGTGTAGATGATGAAGAACCCATTTCAATTAGATATATTTTGGTTGATGGCTCTAGACCATTATAGGATAATTAAGAGGATATAGCTGGTAGCTCATATCCTAGAGTATGTGATGTTAAGCAATAGTGGTAGGGCATTGATGATGCTTTGGAGGGTGCAAAAGAGTACACTACTATATGGAATGTGAAGTTGCTCAGAAAATTGCCATTATGTTGAGTAGGTAGCCATTATTAGCTGTTGTTGATTCAAGACCCTTGAGTAGATGTAGCCAAGTACAATGATACTACATTATGTAGAGAACCTTAGCAATCCATAACTATTGGGTATAGTCCGAGACACATAATGCCACTCATTGAAATTTTATTATCGACTACTTGATAATTAGAAGAGTGGAAAAGATAGGAGATAAGAGAATTAGAAATTGATGAGAAAATGAAGAGGCTAGGAAGCAACAAACTTATTTTAGCTTGAACTAGCTAACTAGCTTAACCTCACTCTCATACCATGATAAAATTCATGATCTAGAGCTATATTGCTAGCTAGGATGGAAAGAAATCAAACAAATATATATTAACTAAGTGAACCAAAAAACTAAATACAACAAACTAATGAGACACGGACTTACAAGACAATGCTCCAAGATTTTCTTCTATTGCTTGTTTTATCCATGAGCCAAGTATATCCTTTTATAGGTTTTTGGTAGTTTCCTCAACCCTCGCTTTGCTTATGAGATAGTAATCTTTCCCTTTAGCTTATGCTTCAAGCATGTGCCTTTAGCACCACTCTTTACTTGTACATATGTCTCTAGGACCGCCTTTTCTAATACAAAAGGTATCCAAAGGCCTAGAGAGAGTGTCCTTAAGAGATGGGAAAAACATCCATCTGAGGATGAACTTATCAAAGAGACTTGGGGGTAGAGGATGATCAAGTAGGTAAAAGAACTCTTTAAAGCTACTTTATCCATTACATAAAAAGATGCATAGGGACCTAACAAAAACAATATCCTTGCAGTCATGGGGCTATACTCTATAACAATTTATTCAAATAACAAATGTTTAGCTATTGAACTACATTTTTCTAGCAAAACACCGTTCCTTTTTAGGTTATGAGATGTGTTAAGTCTGTTATTAGAACCTTGGGAAGAAGTAGTGATGCTTCTCTCAAGTAAGTTACTCGTGAATATATATGTGCATCACATGGGTTCAAAATAAGGTATTTTTAAATACCATTTTTAACATACAAAAGGGTGTAATATAAAGGGGTTATTTACATATTGAATAGAAAAGGATCATGTTTTATTCAGAAAAAAATCATAGATAAGGATATTTGTAAATAGGCCTTGAACACACATGATGTAGAGAATATACATACAGCAACTTCCTCGAGATATTTCTTAAGCCAAAGTTATTAGGCCTACAGCAACCTTATGGATGCCAATGTCAACCCTTAGAAGACTAAGATTAAAAAATTTCAAAAAATCGAAAATGGAAGATAGTCCCAAGGCAAGAGGAAGAGAGAGGACAAAGGCACACTCAGAAAAATCTCAAGACACAAAGTGCGGGAAAAAGTCTCAAATATAAAAGAAAGTGTACCTTAATATGTTAGCAAGAACAGCACTAAGAGCATTATAATTCATTTTGTAAAAGAGCACTGGGCTCTCTCTTGTGCAAGTTGTAAAGAATGAGAGGTGCAAGTTGAGGCCTGTGCCAAGAAGGAGGAAAGAGAGTAGAGGAATGGACAAAGGTTGACCAAAAAGGGGATGGCTATTGAAGGAGGGGATAGGCATGTATAAAAGTAATAAAGAGAATGAAGAAGATCATTCTTTCTCCTTTCTTGCGCATATGGCTATGAAGGTCGAAGCTCGAAGCTTGGAGATAGAGCTTGTTTGAGAGTGCATCTTGAATCGTGGAGCTACTCGCACATTCGTGGAAGGAGGCACTTGATCAAATTCAAAGGTAAGCTCACTACATTTATATGTAGAAGAGTGCACATGGCTATGTGAGAGGTAGCCATAGCTCTTGGCTTGAAACACTTAAAGCAATAAGCGGTCCATGGATCTTGGTAGTTTACTTGCAAGAGCGACGACATTTTGGTTTCGTAGCTAGGACAAACTAATTCAAACTTGAGTGCTTGCATGCTCTAAATCGAGTGATGGAGTAAGAGTTCGTCTCCAAAATATCACTTGGTTTTAGGTGGGAAGTGAGGGATTTCGAGACCATTCAATCTCTCTTGTGGATTAGTTTAGGTTTAGAAAGCTTTTTGTGCATTGGTTAGAGTAGGAGAATTTTATTTTGCTTAGATTTGAGACAAAGTTTGGAAAATAAGAAAAAAGAAGGGAAAGATAAGTCTTTGTATAGCCAAGATAGGGGAACATAGAAATAAAGGAAAAATATTTTTTATGTCTGGGAAGGAAAATAGAGTGTAAGGGGAGAATGAGAAAACACAAAAGATGAAAAGGAGGAAGAGAGAGCTCATTTGGACATTGTGAGATTGAGAGAGAGATAGAGAGCTACAGGTCCAGAGGGTGTAGCAGCAGCAATCCTTGGCATTGTCACATTCGTGCTCCAAAGGAAGTAGCAGCATCAATCCTTGGCATTGCCACATTTGCATGCTCTATGTATGTTTTGAGTCTCCTTTGATATTCATTGAATGAGGTAGCATCTTGGCTACATTAATAAGCACTGCATTTGATAGATTTTATCCATTTCGTGGCATTTGACGTGTTTTCTTGCACCGCTCAACCAGCGACCACAAGCCTTGGGGACAGGGACATTTCCATCAAGCTCAGACGTCCAAGCCACTTAAGTCCACTTGGACGTGCAACTCGAACAAAAGTCCACTCAAACTCAGATAAATTACCTAGCCTTGGACTGCCAAACCTCAGGCCTCAGATGCTTGGATGGGCCTGAGTTTGAGTCTAATCACTCAAATGGCTACTTTGCTTTTAAGAGCCCACTTGAACAACCAAATCTAGGACTCAAACGGCCAATTCTAGGACTCGAACGAGTTGTCTAGAACTCTAATTTTGATCATTTTTTGCCACTTTAAGACCTATCAGGGCCGACAACCAATTGTCCACTAAACTGAGTGGGAATCCAAACCAGCCAGATAAGACCATAGAGTTATTGTACTCAGAACTTTGATCTACCAGTCCAAGAGTGAGTGAAATAACAAACCATCGGTTGCTTACCTCTGATAGAGACCTAAATTGATCATCTCGATTGAACACCCATTAGATCATCTATCAAGACCTACAAAGGACACAAACTCAGGTGCTAGGAGTAATCACAACCCACTTGAAAAAGTTGCAATGGCATGAAATTGATTGGATGTGATTAACTCCATCAAAGGTTACACTCTGCATTGTAGACACTTAAGCACATGTAAAAGATGGAAAGCTTGATTTTGCACAACTCATATGGAGCTACAGTGCTCAAGCGTATAAGTGTGTATACATTTGCAGACTGGGGATTAAGCTAAAACGAACCCACCAGTAGGAGTGCAACCCCGGGAACTAGACGAGTGACCCGAAACACCAAGAATAAACGTGGGAAGACAGAACCATTTGACCATTGAGGGAAGAAAAGACTAGCCAAGATTAGAGACACACCTTTAGCCAGCCTAGTCGACCTCATAGAAATACTAGTTGGTTAGAAAACAACCACTATGGAAAGTACCAACTTGAACGAGCATGGCCTCAACCTTGACCTTGACCTTAATGTGTCATGATATCTAGATGACATTGACATCTTACAACTTATCACACAGTATGACAAGCAGACAAGGATAGCACATCATGGAAGACTAGCAGAGCCAATATCATAGTCGACCTTGAGGAAGAGAGGAGACTGGGAAGGATAGCATTGTAGTGTACCACGAGCTATAGCTAGGAGCAAAGGGCCCAGAGATTGCACCAAGAGAGAGAGCTCAATGAGATTCACATAATCTTAGCCATCTCAAGGTGAAAAAGAATAGGAGGCAACATCAGTATGGAGAGAGCCTTAGAAGCTAACCTTACAGTGAGAGAGCTACTCACAAAACAATTACTAGATAATACCAACATCAAGCAAAGTGGGGCAACCTTGGCAACATCATTGCTAGCCAAGCTAAGAGTCACCCCAAATACCACGAGCTAGACAAAGATACCCATAGTGGTCAAGCAACTGGATGAATATCAAGTAGGCAATGATCTCTACAGCTTTGTCAAGTAGTTTGAGTAGGTATGTGAGGCTAACAACCTCATGGATTGCGCTCAATGAGCGCAAGCATTTGGTATTTGCTTGGGAGACAAGGGATGCACTTGGTTTACCAACCTAGATAATGTTGCCGAATGCAATAACTTCACCCATCTAAAGGATCTCTTCATTAAGATATTCTCAGAGGCATGATATTTTGATAACCTCATTGTTAAGTTGATCAATGTCAACCAAAAAGACAAAGAGGACATATGAGACTACATCACTCATGCAAAGAGTCTCTACAAGAGGATACCTACAACTGAGTGACCCAATGAGAGAGCGGTCTCCATTGTATTCATTAACAATATCTGCAATGAAGAGATCTATAACGCCTTAGCGAGCAACTCAAATCTGCAAAGGGACGTGCTTGTAAGAGTTTTTGAGGAGGTTATATAAGTGGATGACTTGCTTAGAGAGAGAAGCTCTAGGGCTACGCAATAAGGGGGCAACATGTTTAGAAATGCCAAGAGAATGGCAGCACTTAGCAAACGAGCAACCTCCAGTGAGCAAGATAAAGGAAAGAATGTCGACGCGACCCAAGCAATAGTTGGGCTCAAGTTTGAGTTGACTAGACTGTCGGAGTCAATATGAAGGCCAGTACAACCTCACGTGCAGTGTGTGCACTGTGGAGGGAATCACCCACCATCTAAATGTCCCAATCCTAGATCTCAACCTTATGCCAATTTCAGAAGATTTGGGCATGACACTATCCACTGCCAATTGCCAAGACGGTTGCCATACCAACAACCCTATGCTTTGCCACACTATCTAGGAGTTAGGCAGCCTTTCTTTGGAAGGGGTGCCCCTTTGGCTCTACCCACACCTAATGATTTTAAGCCAGTTTCTCCAAGGAGTGACATCAACCCCATAAGATTCCCCAGACCGCGAGGACCCATAATGACATATCCACCAAGTGATGCTCTAGTGCACTTTGTGGAGGAACCACTGGAGGAAGACTCATACGTGAATCCCTATGTCTCTTATGATGAGGAGGGTAATCCCATATTGATGGATTTTAGGCCTATGCCGATCATGGCTTTAGGTAGAGGAAGAGGTAGAGGCCTAAGATGAGGTCAAAACCTTGAGCCCATAGCATGTTCCATCTAGGGCATATCTCATCCCACTTTCTAAAAAGGAGCAAGCAAATAGGGAGAAGACAGACTTGAGGTGTCCTGAATGCGGGTTACACACTTATTCGTTGATTACCCTAGGACAAAATCTTCCACTAGCTTGGCATTTGTGCCATCTATGCTACTCAGACTCTTTTTTGTGGAGTCACCTATCAACGATGCCACCCCTATCCCCATAAATATAATGATTTGAGCCCAAACAAAGTAGGCTGGGTATCTCATTATTTGGACCTAACAACCTAGATGCAACCTTTACAGGGAAGAAGAGCCAACAAAGGTAAAAAAGGAGGTCAAAGGCTAAAATAACACTCAAAAAAATGAGTGATACAACACTAACAAAGGGAAAGCATGTCAATGATGCAAAAGCATAAACGTCTACTCCTAAGATGAGAGAGAGAAGGGAAGCGCTAAGGTTCTAACCCCAACCGCACAACTAAAGGCTATGGATAAGGTCAAGGAATGGATTAAAGAAGCACAAGCTCACCTGTGAGATACTAAACCTATCATTGAGGATTAGATCAATGAACTCTCAACCATGAGCTCACCAATCTCTCCCATGTACTTAAGAGTAGGAGAGGCAATACCACCATATATACAGCTACATGGGTAGAGCATGGATGCCGCGAATAGGCAAGTTACCCCCCCCCCCAAGAGCATCAGGTGATGGACCTAAAAATGGGCCGGCACTGGCTCATGCACTAGCCGGACCTCGTCACTATGCACAAGACAACCCCTCGGCCTCGCGGCCAGGAGCGTCTATCAAAATCTCTGCCTTCCTACACATTGCGTTTGTAATACGTTGTAGTCCAACTGATCCTAACCCAATATTACTCCTCAGAGGGAGTCCCTTTCACATAGCCAAAAGGCTCGAATCACATACACATGGGGTTCCTCCTACGGCTGAATGCCGTCAACCCTTTGCGACTCTCCTACACCTTGGGGATTGGCCCCTCGATGCGTCGCTCAACATTTAGACATTTCGCACAAACGTCGCTCAAGGTACCAAATAAACGTGTCCAGGAATGTACCATTGTCCTTACTTAATTTCCCCTTTAGGATCCCACGACTAGCCTACAGCATAGGAACCTCACGCTCTCAACGGTGGGTCAAGGGCCTACTGAAAACAATTGCTATGCGTATCCAGGAGCTGATCACTGATACTTTTAAATCTTTTCATGCTCTATGCATTTGGTGGATGTCTAGTGCTCAAACATTTAGCAAAACAGTATCGTACACAAGTGCAAATCATTCTTTCATGCTTTTCTTTCTAACCGCTTTATGCTTCGTTGCATGGGCTTAGCACCGAGGTGATCCTCGTGCTACTAAGCTCTCAATTTTAATTATCATCCGTCCTAAATGCTATGCATAGAACTCAGCAACTTTCCCATCATTTCACACGGCATTTAGACATATTTCAACTTCTCTACCCTTCCCCGTTTAAATAGTGCATCGTTGGATAGGTGTATAGGGTATTTTGACATCATTTTATGCATAGAAAGCGGACAAAACCCACACTAGCACAAGAAGGTGGGGATGAACTGAGGCAAATCCTCATGCTTCAGTCCCCACCAACATTCACAACTATTGTTCTTATTTATCCTTATTTTTCGGAACCCAAAATGCATTTTTCCCCTATTTTTCATGGTTTTTCCCTATTTTCCCTTATTTTCTTGCATTATTTAATTGCTGGAAATTCAAAACAGGTTATGGGCTGTGGCCCTTAGTTCCTTCTTGCAGAAAAATGAGAATTTAGTTGATGTTCCTATCCATTTTTCCATTTTTATGCCAAAAACCCTCATTTTCCCTTGTTTTTCATGTTTTACGTGTTTTAGCATATTATTTTGAACCATAAAATGCATATTTTTCCTGATTTTTTGATTATGACCAGCAAGAAATCATATAAAACAATATCATGAACAATTATTATCCCACATGAACACCATTTCATCTATCAAAAGCCATAAAACTCAAATTTCCTTTGAAAATTTTAAATTACCGCTTATTTGCGTGTTTCGGGTTTTGTGTCCATGGCTGTAGATTTGGAAAACAGCAGCACTTCGTGTCCAGCAACATCACAAATCACCATTCTCAGCCCGTGTAGCAATCCGATCCATGCCGGACAAGCCTCCATCATTCTTTCTTCTTCCTTCTTCTCCCCACATGAACTTGCCTTTAGAAGAGAGAGAGGGAGGAGAGAGAAAGACTGAAATCAGAATTCTCCAAAGAGGGCATCATTGCGCGAGCGAAGGGCGGCGAAATGATTGGCATCCAGGAGGGAATGAGGGGCAGTGATTAGTTGCAGGGGTTGTTTGCAGGCTGGAGATTGATCATCTCCATCCATGGCGAAAAAATCGGGCGCAGTTTCTCCACGCTTCCTCCACGATTTCATCTCTATCAAATGCATGAAACTTTCATGCTACATTAAAATTTGGGCTCCCAAGGGTCACTTGCCCATTTTGGCCAAATTTTGTCCACCTCTTCGCATCTTGACCGGTTTCTTGGCCATTTCCCCGTCCGGACTCGGAATCGAGCTCTGAAAAATCCTGGGCGTTCGGCTTGGCATCCCGCATTGGCCAGTAGCTCGTGTCAACCCGCACGACTGTCTGAAAAATTATGAAAAATCAACAAGTGTCGCTCGGGCGCCTTTAAAGCACTTTGGCGCTTAAAATCGTCCTAGATCGAGCCGCCGCCTTTGACAGTGAATATTTTTCCCTTGATATTCATAATTTTAGCTATTTTTAAGCACTTTCCGTCACCTAAATTCCGCTCTCATTGGCGACCACGGGATAGGGCGACTCAGCCCGTCGGATCCACGAACATATCTGCACATAAACAACCAAAGAAGCATCAAACTGATACAAAACAATTATCATCATAAAACTCAACACAATGCTCCCCCTACCCCTGGCAGAACCAAGGCATAACATCCACAAGGAGTAGGCCTAGCATCATTTAATAGAAAATCCGAAGCGAGTCACTAACCAACTGCGCCAACACAGCCAAACTAAAAAGAACTGCCAAAGAGGTTGCCCTAAGTGGTAGTCTGAACTACTTACCAACTAAAGACAACACCACTAGGAACTCCTCCAAGGCGAGGACTCCTATAGCCTGATCAAAGAGTATTTTCTTTCAGTACATGTCTTCTTTTAGGGTTTTTATTGGATGAACATACTTGGGCATGTAAAAAGGAAGGAGCTGAGCGTAGTGACCCAAGGAGAACAGGGCATCGGCCTCAGGACCTGTCTCGGCACCCAAGAACCTACCAAGCCCTCGCAAGGCGACACTTAATCCTTGTCTAACGCTCACTTTTATTTTCGCTCCAACCTTCTTCTTTTTTTATATTATTTTTTCCAGCAAGAAGCCACCCCTAGGAAGACAAGGTATCGGCCCCGGGTCTGACTCGTCCCCAGGAACCTACCAGGCCTTCGCAAGGCAATGAGCAACGGCTTATATATTTTCATTTCTTTTCTTTTCTTTGATAGGGGTTAGAACCCCTTTTTACACGCCTTCGTATTGATATTCATCTTTTAGGATATTCAGGATTTCTTGGCATCATTATTATTATCTCCTAGCAGGCTTCTCTAACTGCCTCACTACTAACAAGAACTCCTAGAACGGCTGCCTAGCAGGCTGGCAGGACAGGGCCACTAGGACTTCCTTCTAAAACAGGTCTTTTAATGCCTGACAATGTCTTTACAGGAGGCAATGACTACTCCGACCTCCCTCAAATATACTTAGCCTAAACCTGGGACTTCATGCCTTGGTTGCCGGTCCCCAACAAAAACAGATCCCCTTGACAAGTACAAATACACATATAACAGGAAAGAAAGGTACTCGTAAAGGAGAGGTATCACCTGGAGTGGCCACAAGAAGCTTCCATCGCAGCAAAGGCTCCTCCAGGCTCCACAAAATTCCACAACCCGCGAAACCTGTCCAGCACAATCACTAAAACAAAAACCCAATTAAACGCACCCGCACTAGACAGGAAAATGGCCCTCTTGGCCTAATGAAATCAGACATGACTTTGCTACAAAATTGAATCGGCCCTCTTGGCCTAATGAAATCAAACAATACTAGGCAGAAGATCCACCTGGAAACAACCATGAGAGACATCAAAGCATACTATTCCTAGGGGAACAAAGGCGCATGGCCCTAAACTAGGTGCATTAAATTATGACCTATCCCTCCTGCGTATATCGCAAGAGGTGTTCGCATCACATGTCGTCGAATCAGTCTATGGGTCCCCGATAATAAAGGTAGATGAGTCTCGCTTACCCTCTGCATCACCCAAATCAACCATCGTCTGCCAAAGAGGGCATGTTCAGAAAGCATACCCCACAAACGACCAGGTCCTGTCTCACCATCCATAGATATAGGGCCACAATTAAAGAAGAGGTCCTCTTCATACGCAAGATTAGCCAATGAATCGGCAAACTGATTCCAATTCCGTGGAATCAGCTGAAAAGACACTCTATCGAATTCGTCTAGCAGGGCTATGGCAGTATGATGGTACATACAAAGGATCGGGTTCCGTACCATGTACGTCCCATTGAGTTGATTTAAAACCAACTGAGAGTCCCCTTTCACCAACAACTGGCGGATACCACCCTTCTTTGCAATATTCAAACCCATGATCATGGCTTTTTATTCTGCCATATTATTGGTAAAATTCGCCCCGAGATAAGCAGCTAACTTCATGACAATGCGTTGTCGGGGGTCTCGGATGACAACTCCTATACTTCCTTTTTTGCATGCACCCCTGGACGCCCCATCAAAATACAAGGTGTACGTCCATAAAGGGTTTACATATCCCGCCATCCTGAACTCTACTCGTAATTATGGTAATCGAAATTCAGCATATTCAATGGGTGGACTGTAGGCTCCATCCCTCCATCATCATTGAATTTAACAGGGATGCTCGTCAAAATCTGTAGGCAGTGATGGCAGAAGACCTTGATCTCCCAAATAAATGTCCCGCCTTCTTGCTCAATCACCTTGTATCCTTTGCTCCACCAAATGAGCTTTCCCTGATGATACCTCTGTTCCAAATATGGGTGTTCTAAATAAGGGATCAGACGACCCATCAACCTCTACCACGATTTCCTTGCAGATGTTTGCTCGATCTTGCCTAGACCTGCAAGGCAGTCATAGCATTAGTACAATCAGAAGTAATAAGGTTTAATCTTATTAAGATTAACCTTATTTTTAAATTCTATCCCCTCAAGGTCAGCTAACAACACTGTAGATTTATTCTTTCCTATCCTAACGATCTTATAGGGCCCATCCCATTTGGGTTCTAGCTTGCCTGGGAATAATTCACGTCGTGCGTCATAATACAGAACAAGCTGTCCTTTCTTGAAGGTGTATTTCTTGGCTTTGAGGTCGTGTAGCTTCTTCATTCGGCGCTTCGCCACTTCTTGGTGCAATAAGCTCTGCAACTTAAGCTCATCTAAATGTGCCAGTGTCGTCAAGCGCTCAAAAAGTGCGTCTTCATTGCTCAAAGAATGATTGATGGCGAACCGAATAGTCGGCAGCTCAATCTCTAAAGGCAAGACACACTCCTCCCCATATACTAACTTGAACGGGGTATGGCCAGTGGCTCGTTTGAAGGTCGTATTATAGGCCCACACTGCCACGTATAACTTTTTATCCCAATCCCGTTTCTTTTCCGACACAATTTTGGACAGGATGCCCACAAGCTGCTTGTTGGTGCTTTCAACTTGCCCATTGGCTTGCGGATTATATGGGGTTGTCTTGTTATGCTTGATGTTCCACAACTCTGTCAAACCTTTGATCACCTTATTCAGGAAATGAGTTCCGCGGTCCGACACTAATTCTTTCGGCGGACCAAACCGGCATATTATCTGCTCTAAAAGGAAACTAGCAGTTTCTTTAGCATCATCTTTCCTTGTTGCACGTGCTTCTGACCACTTTGTGAAGTAGTCAGTTGCTACAATGATGTACTGCTTTTGCGTAGTCGATGACGGAGTAATAGGACCCACAAAGTCTATTCCCCACTTCTCAAATGGAAGTATCGCCATAATAGGGGTGAGTGGTCGTTTCCTATTCTCTCGACTATCATGCCGTTGGCAAATATCGCATCTCTTAACATACGCAAACGCATCCTGGAAGATGGCAGGCCACCAATAACCTGCTCTTAAAGCCTTCTGTGCTGTAAGCCGTCCAGCAAAATGGCCACCGCAAGCAGAATCATGGCACTCCTCCAAAATAAATGGTACCTCGTCAGGCATCACACATCGGCGATAGATGTCATCAACCCCTTGCCGATATAATGTACCTGCAATCAAGGCAAACTTTAACGCTTGCTGCTTAATTTTCCTTTTCTCAGCCTTAGATAATTCGGATCCCGCCTCTCCCGTTGATAAATAATGCGTTATTGCAGCATACCAGGAGGGAATAGATGCTGTATCTATTTTAAATAACATCTCCAAGTCACTACCTTCAGCCCCCACAGATTCTTTCGGCTCCCCAAAGTCCACTAGACATTCCACGATGCCTTGCAACCTTGGTGGCTTACTCTTGATTTCATAATCAAATTCCTGCAAAGTGATTAACCACTTTGCTAGACGATCAGGCGGCTGTAGCTTATTCATCAATAATCGAAGCCCCTCCGCCTTCGTATAAAGCACGACTTTCTCATAGAGAATGTAATGCCTGAATTTATTGGTCCCAAAGACCATCGCTAGACACAATTTCTCCATGTAAGTATAGTTGATTTCGGATACCCCTAGCTTCCGACTAGCAAAAGCAATCGGGTGGTACCACTTCTCTTCCCACAATTGGGCTAAACAGCAGCTGATACTATACATGGTGGCTGCTGAAAATATATAAAACACCTCACCTCTTTTAGGTGCTTTTAAAACGGGCGCTCTTGCTAGGTCTTGTTTCACATCCTCGAATGCTACCTTACAAGGGTCGCCCCATACAAACGAACAGCTAAAGGACAATAAATTTGTAAGTGGCAACGTTCTTTCTGCTAAGGCGTTAATGAATCTACGGTAGTAACCAACCGAAGACAGAAAGCTATGAACCTCTTTCGGAGTGCGTGGTGGACCCATGGTAACTATAACTTTCACCTTCTCGGGGTCTGTCGCAATTCCTACCGAATTGACCACATGGCCCAGCAATAGCCCATAAGGTACTCCAAAAGCACACTTCCGTGGGTTTAGGGCGATGCAAAATTGTCTACAGCGCTCAAAGCATTTTCTCAAAATGATCAACTGCCTTTCTCTCACGGTGGCAGCCCCTAAGTCATCAATAAACACCCTCAACTCTTCAGGGGATATGTCACCGAATGTCTTATCGGCTGTTCGTTGCCACGAACCAGGCGCATTGCATAAACCAAAAGCCATCACATGGTAAGCAAAAGTACCAAATACAGTGATAAAAGTTGTTTTCAACTTGTCCTCTTCTGCAATTGCCATTTGGTTATACCCTGCAAAGCAATCCATAAACGAATATATCTCCCTACCCGCTAATTGATCCAAGATCTGGTCAATAAATGGCAACGGGTAGTAGTCCTTAACCGTCTGCTTATTCAGCTCCCTAAAGTCTACACATAATCGGATTTGATTATTCTTCTTCTTTCTAATCACAACTGGCGAACACCATTCCGTGTGTTGCACAGGAAAAATCAAACCCGCTTTTCGAAGCTTCTGTAACTCTTCAAACAGCCCGTCCCTCAATTCGAAAGGCATACGCCTTACTTTCTGTCGTACAGGACGACTGCCCTCTTTCAACGGAATTGTATGAACAGCAAGGCTAGGGGGAATGCCTCTCAACTCATCATAACTCCAGGCAAAGATATCACGGAATTCCTGGATCAAGGCCACATAGTCCTCCCTTTCTGCTGAACTAAGCATAGAACCTAATTTGATTGGCCGCGAATCATCAGGCGTACCAAGGTCTAGCTCGATAACATCTGCATCTCTTATACGATCTTGGGCCTCTATCGGCTCGTTCAAAGTGATCTGATAGATGTCCTCCGTGGTGGATCCCTCTTTGGACTCATCGCTCGATGATGTCTCACTGGCAGATAAATCTTCTAATGTCTCCAATTCTGTAGAAGATAGAGGAGCTCTCTCACTCTGAGGGGACTCAGGATAAGCATCAACCACCACACGCTGGGCACCTCTGCCGAATATCAATCGACCGGCGGGTATATCCACTTGGCAATCCGCTTGCAAGATCCAAGGTCGTCCAAGTAATACTTGGTAACTTGGACGCCCTGCAAAACGAATCACCCTAAAGTCCAACATGCATTCTACATTTGCAACAGTGACATGGACCTTAGTAATGCAGCCTTCCGGCTGTCTCAAACTATCATCTGCCATTCTGAGAATTGTGGAGGTATCTTTCTGAATCGCAAGACCCAACCTTTCCATCAGTTCAGAACTCATAATGTTAACAGATGATCCTGTGTCGACAATGGCATAATCTACTAATATCCCATCGACATAGGCTGCAACCCTTGGGCAATGCTTCTCAGCATGCTCGAACCAGTCATCACCAACTCGCGCGATACCCAAAGGTTCTACAATATACCCGGTACGTAGGATCTTTCTAAATTCCTTGCGTACTCCTGGGGAAAGCTTAATAAGCTGTAAGAGGTTCACATCCGGCTTGACTTCGCAAAGAGAGCTTGCCAAATCGAATTCATGATAGTTCGATAGAGCTCGCTTTTCACGCCAAACCATCCGCTCTTTAGGTCGCTGAACCGGCTTTATTGCCTCTTTCTTAACTTTCACCTTCTTCTTTGGTGGTTCCTTATCGGCTTTACTCTCTACGGGCTTCAAAGGTCCCCCTTCTAGGGCAGGATCCAAAACTTGCGTTCCTTTGTCGCCTTGTTTAGGGTTTCCGTCGACAGGCTTATCCTTGTCGGCTTCTCTACCCTTTTTACCTCTTGTAAGGACAGCTCGTAGATTAGAGGTTTCAACATCATTAACGCGTACAGCCTCAATCAAACTAACCCCACTACCACTTGGTAGCTCCTCCACTGTAGTCTTTGGTCGTTGAAGTATTTGTTTAGGCCCGTCCTCTCGCTGGGAATCATTTTCTTGGGCACGATGATTAACAGGCCCTGGTTGCCGACTACCTCGCTGGAGGGAACTGATCTTACTCCAGCAAGTAGCTGCTAGATGGCCGGATTTTCCACAAATGTCGCACTTAACATTTGGGCAATTTCGTGGATAGTGCTGCCCACCACACCATTTGCAACTAAACCTCGAAGGTGCACCCTCCTCTGGGTATCTACTTCCTATCAAATTTTGTTGTTTTTTAAGGAAGTTGACATCAACGGCTATTTGCCGATACTGCTCCGTAATCATGTCGGTATAATGCTTCATCATGTCCTTAACCTCGCCAAGAACATTGGAAGAACTCGACTCATAGCCTTGGTCATTACCATGTCGCTCCATCGGCCTAACAATTCGATTAGGCTCTGGTTGTTGAACCACAGGCATGGGATTAGAATTGACCGCATGGCCTCCACCACTTGGAGCCATTTGACTGCCCGTCGGCATCGACATGCTAGGGGGAGCTGGCAATAAAGGGACATTCTGCATCATGTTTCCTCTCCCATTAGGGTTAGCCATCGCTATCCCTTGACCACTACTGCCATTGGTCATTGCCACATTGTTTCCCAATACTAAACCCATGTTCGAATTGCCTCTAGAAGCATAGGCTGCTTGTAGTCGGGATTCCACCTCTTGTGCTCGTGTAATGGCAGTATCTATATCCCCCAAGGGGACACTACTCAACTGCAATTGGATATTAAAGTCCAAACCATGTAGGAAATATTGCAATTGGGCAGCTGCGGGGATAGGAATAGAGGTGTCCAACTTACGGAAGACCTCTTTTATCTTCTTCGCATAAGCACGAATATCCTCGTGTGGATCTTGGCGGGTCACGTTGAGTACACGCAACCAATATTGCCCACCCCTTTCAGGGGCAAACTCCCTTCGAAAAGCTCCATAAAATGCATCAATGTTCAATATAGTTCCGGCTTCTAAACCATGATACCATATAGCGGCTCTTCCTTTGAGAGTCATATTGAAGAACATCATTAAATGCCCTTCTTCTTGAATGCGACAGTTAAACATCAGCTTTTGAAACTCCCTAATGTGGAGTTCCGCATCTTCCTCAACTAACCCATTAAAAATGGGTAGCGGGTAACCTAGAGCCGGCAAATCCGTCGTTCCTGCTGGAATTGCAATAGGCTGCGCCATGACGAGAATTGGATTTGCACCAGGAATAGGGGACGGTGGGGTTACACCTCCTGCAATTGACGTGGACTGGCTTATGGCAGGAAGGGGAGCACTAGAGCTTCCACCTTCTCCTAACTTGCTGCTTGTGGTCCTAAGACCACTAGATCCACTCCCTCGTAAGGGTTCAGCACCGCTACGCTTAGGGGAATATCTCCTAAAAATTTCAGCACGTCGCCTAGCTCTTTCGTCTCTTTCCTGCTTTTGGATTTCTGCTAGACGATGCTTATCAATAAATAACAGATCAATCTCAGTATCCTTTGGCATAAACTACTAGTTGGTCCTTAAACAACCAGGATTCGAGAACCGCCACTTTTAAGCAGCTCTCGGCAGACGCACCACTGATGGACCTAAAAACGGGCCGGCACTGGCTCATGCACTAGCCGGACCTCGTCACTATGCACAAGACAACCCCTCGGCCTCGCGGCCAGGAGCGTCTATCAAAATCTCTGCCTTCCTACACATTGCGTTTGTAATACGTTGTAGTCCAACTGATCCTAACCCAATATTACTCCTCAGAGGGAGTCCCTTTCACATAGCCAAAAGGCTCGAATCACATACACATGGGGTTCCTCCTACGGCTGAATGCCGTCAACCCTCTGCGACTCTCCTACACCTTGGGGATTGGCCCCTCGATGCGTCGCTCAACATTTAGACATTTCGCACAAACGTCGCTCAAGGTACCAAATAAACGTGTCCAGGAATGTACCATTGTCCTTACTTAATTTCCCCTTTAGGATCCCACGACTAGCCTACAGCATAGGAACCTCACGCTCTCAACGGTGGGTCAAGGGCCTACTGAAAACAATTGCTATGCGTATCCAGGAGCTGATCACTGATACTTTTAAATCTTTTCATGCTCTATGCATTTGGTGGATGTCTAGTGCTCAAACATTTAGCAAAACAGTATCGTACACAAGTGCAAATCATTCTTTCATGCTTTTCTTTCTAACCGCTTTATGCTTCGTTGCATGGGCTTAGCACCGAGGTGATCCTCGTGCTACTAAGCTCTCAATTTTAATTATCATCCATCCTAAATGCTATGCATAGAACTCAGCAACTTTCCCATCATTTCACACGGCATTTAGACATATTTCAACTTCTCTACCCTTCCCCGTTTAAATAGTGCATCGTTGGATAGGTGTATAGGGTATTTTGACATCATTTTATGCATAGAAAGCGGACAAAACCCACACTAGCACAAGAAGGTGGGGATGAACTGAGGCAAATCCTCATGCTTCAGTCCCCACCAACATTCACAACTATTGTTCTTATTTATCCTTATTTTTCGGAACCCAAAATGCATTTTTCCCCTATTTTTCATGGTTTTTCCCTATTTTCCCTTATTTTCTTGCATTATTTAATTGCTGGAAATTCAAAACAGGTTATGGGCTGTGGCCCTTAGTTCCTTCTTGCAGAAAAATGAGAATTTAGTTGATGTTCCTATCCATTTTTCCATTTTTATGCCAAAAACCCTCATTTTCCCTTGTTTTTCATGTTTTACGTGTTTTAGCATATTATTTTGAACCATAAAATGCATATTTTTCCTGATTTTTTGATTATGACCAGCAAGAAATCATATAAAACAATATCATGAACAATTATTATCCCACATGAACACCATTTCATCTATCAAAAGCCATAAAACTCAAATTTCCTTTGAAAATTTTAAATTACCGCTTATTTGCGTGTTTCGGGTTTTGTGTCCATGGCTGTAGATTTGGAAAACAGCAGCACTTCGTGTCCAGCAACATCACAAATCACCATTCTCAGCCCGTGTAGCAATCCGATCCATGCCGGACAAGCCTCCATCATTCTTTCTTCTTCCTTCTTCTCCCCACATGAACTTGCCTTTAGAAGAGAGAGAGGGAGGAGAGAGAAAGACTGAAATCAGAATTCTCCAAAGAGGGCATCATTGCGCGAGCGAAGGGCGGCGAAATGATTGGCATCCAGGAGGGAATGAGGGGCAGTGATTAGTTGCAGGGGTTGTTTGCAGGCTGGAGATTGATCATCTCCATCCATGGCGAAAAAATCGGGCGCAGTTTCTCCACGCTTCCTCCACGATTTCATCTCTATCAAATGCATGAAACTTTCATGCTACATTAAAATTTGGGCTCCCAAGGGTCACTTGCCCATTTTGGCCAAATTTTGTCCACCTCTTCGCATCTTGACCGGTTTCTTGGCCATTTCCCCGTCCGGACTCGGAATCGAGCTCTGAAAAATCCTGGGCGTTCGGCTTGGCATCCCGCATTGGCCAGTAGCTCGTGTCAACCCGCACGACTGTCTGAAAAATTATGAAAAATCAACAAGTGTCGCTCGGGCGCCTTTAAAGCACTTTGGCGCTTAAAATCGTCCTAGATCGAGCCGCCGCCTTTGACAGTGAATATTTTTCCCTTGATATTCATAATTTTAGCTATTTTTAAGCACTTTCCGTCACCTAAATTCCGCTCTCATTGGCGACCACGGGATAGGGCGACTCAGCCCGTCGGATCCACGAACATATCTGCACATAAACAACCAAAGAAGCATCAAACTGATACAAAACAATTATCATCATAAAACTCAACACAATGCTCCCCCTACCCCTGGCAGAACCAAGGCATAACATCCACAAGGAGTAGGCCTAGCATCATTTAATAGAAAATCCGAAGCGAGTCACTAACCAACTGCGCCAACACAGCCAAACTAAAAAGAACTGCCAAAGAGGTTGCCCTAAGTGGTAGTCTGAACTACTTACCAACTAAAGACAACACCACTAGGAACTCCTCCAAGGCGAGGACTCCTATAGCCTGATCAAAGAGTATTTTCTTTCAGTACATGTCTTCTTTTAGGGTTTTTATTGGATGAACATACTTGGGCATGTAAAAAGGAAGGAGCTGAGCGTAGTGACCCAAGGAGAACAGGGCATCGGCCTCAGGACCTGTCTCGGCACCCAAGAACCTACCAAGCCCTCGCAAGGCGACACTTAATCCTTGTCTAACGCTCACTTTTATTTTCGCTCCAACCTTCTTCTTTTTTTATATTATTTTTTCCAGCAAGAAGCCACCCCTAGGAAGACAAGGTATCGGCCCCGGGTCTGACTCGTCCCCAGGAACCTACCAGGCCTTCGCAAGGCAATGAGCAACGGCTTATATATTTTCATTTCTTTTCTTTTCTTTGATAGGGGTTAGAACCCCTTTTTACACACCTTCGTATTGATATTCATCTTTTAGGATATTCAGGATTTCTTGGCATCATTATTATTATCTCCTAGCAGGCTTCTCTAACTGCCTCACTACTAACAAGAACTCCTAGAACGGCTGCCTAGCAGGCTGGCAGGACAGGGCCACTAGGACTTCCTTCTAAAACAGGTCTTTTAATGCCTGACAATGTCTTTACAGGAGGCAATGACTACTCCGACCTCCCTCAAATATACTTAGCCTAAACCTGGGACTTCATGCCTTGGTTGCCGGTCCCCAACAAAAACAGATCCCCTTGACAAGTACAAATACACATATAACAGGAAAGAAAGGTACTCGTAAAGGAGAGGTATCACCTGGAGTGGCCACAAGAAGCTTCCATCGCAGCAAAGGCTCCTCCAGGCTCCACAAAATTCCACAACCCGCGAAACCTGTCCAGCACAATCACTAAAACAAAAACCCAATTAAACGCACCCGCACTAGACAGGAAAATGGCCCTCTTGGCCTAATGAAATCAGACATGACTTTGCTACAAAATTGAATCGGCCCTCTTGGCCTAATGAAATCAAACAATACTAGGCAGAAGATCCACCTGGAAACAACCATGAGAGACATCAAAGCATACTATTCCTAGGGGAACAAAGGCGCATAGCCCTAAACTAGGTGCATTAAATTATGACCTATCCCTCCTGCGTATATCGCAAGAGGTGTTCGCATCACATGTCGTCGAATCAGTCTATGGGTCCCCGATAATAAAGGTAGATGAGTCTCGCTTACCCTCTGCATCACCCAAATCAACCATCGTCTGCCAAAGAGGGCATGTTCAGAAAGCATACCCCACAAACGACCAGGTCCTGTCTCACCATCCATAGATATAGGGCCACAATTAAAGAAGAGGTCCTCTTCATACGCAAGATTAGCCAATGAATCGGCAAACTGATTCCAATTCCGTGGAATCAGCTGAAAAGACACTCTATCGAATTCGTCTAGCAGGGCTATGGCAGTATGATGGTACATACAAAGGATCGGGTTCCGTACCATGTACGTCCCATTGAGTTGATTTAAAACCAACTGAGAGTCCCCTTTCACCAACAACTGGCGGATACCACCCTTCTTTGCAATATTCAAACCCATGATCATGGCTTTTTATTCTGCCATATTATTGGTAAAATTCGCCCCGAGATAAGCAGCTAACTTCATGACAATGCGTTGTCGGGGGTCTCGGATGACAACTCCTATACTTCCTTTTTTGCATGCACCCCTGGACGCCCCATCAAAATACAAGGTGTACGTCCATAAAGGGTTTACATATCCCGCCATCCTGAACTCTACTCGTAATTATGGTAATCGAAATTCAGCATATTCAATGGGTGGACTGTAGGCTCCATCCCTCCATCATCATTGAATTTAACAGGGATGCTCGTCAAAATCTGTAGGCAGTGATGGCAGAAGACCTTGATCTCCCAAATAAATGTCCCGCCTTCTTGCTCAATCACCTTGTATCCTTTGCTCCACCAAATGAGCTTTCCCTGATGATACCTCTGTTCCAAATATGGGTGTTCTAAATAAGGGATCAGACGACCCATCAACCTCTACCACGATTTCCTTGCAGATGTTTGCTCGATCTTGCCTAGACCTGCAAGGCAGTCATAGCATTAGTACAATCAGAAGTAATAAGGTTTAATCTTATTAAGATTAACCTTATTTTTAAATTCTATCCCCTCAAGGTCAGCTAACAACACTGTAGATTTATTCTTTCCTATCCTAACGATCTTATAGGGCCCATCCCATTTGGGTTCTAGCTTGCCTGGGAATAATTCACGTCGTGCGTCATAATACAGAACAAGCTGTCCTTTCTTGAAGGTGTATTTCTTGGCTTTGAGGTCGTGTAGCTTCTTCATTCGGCGTTTCGCCACTTCTTGGTGCAATAAGCTCTGCAACTTAAGCTCATCTAAATGTGCCAGTGTCGTCAAGCGCTCAAAAAGTGCGTCTTCATTGCTCAAAGAATGATTGATGGCGAACCGAATAGTCGGCAGCTCAATCTCTAAAGGCAAGACACACTCCTCCCCATATACTAACTTGAACGGGGTATGGCCAGTGGCTCGTTTGAAGGTCGTATTATAGGCCCACACTGCCACGTATAACTTTTTATCCCAATCCCGTTTCTTTTCCGACACAATTTTGGACAGGATGCCCACAAGCTGCTTGTTGGTGCTTTCAACTTGCCCATTGGCTTGCGGATTATATGGGGTTGTCTTGTTATGCTTGATGTTCCACAACTCTGTCAAACCTTTGATCACCTTATTCAGGAAATGAGTTCCGCGGTCCGACACTAATTCTTTCGGCGGACCAAACCGGCATATTATCTGCTCTAAAAGGAAACTAGCAGTTTCTTTAGCATCATCTTTCCTTGTTGCACGTGCTTCTGACCACTTTGTGAAGTAGTCAGTTGCTACAATGATGTACTGCTTTTGCGTAGTCGATGACGGAGTAATAGGACCCACAAAGTCTATTCCCCACTTCTCAAATGGAAGTATCGCCATAATAGGGGTGAGTGGTCGTTTCCTATTCTCTCGACTATCATGCCGTTGGCAAATATCGCATCTCTTAACATACGCAAACGCATCCTGGAAGATGGCAGGCCACCAATAACCTGCTCTTAAAGCCTTCTGTGCTGTAAGCCGTCCAGCAAAATGGCCACCGCAAGCAGAATCATGGCACTCCTCCAAAATAAATGGTACCTCGTCAGGCATCACACATCGGCGATAGATGTCATCAACCCCTTGCCGATATAATGTACCTGCAATCAAGGCAAACTTTAACGCTTGCTGCTTAATTTTCCTTTTCTCAGCCTTAGATAATTCGGATCCCGCCTCTCCCGTTGATAAATAATGCGTTATTGCAGCATACCAGGAGGGAATAGATGCTGTATCTATTTTAAATAACATCTCCAAGTCACTACCTTCAGCCCCCACAGATTCTTTCGGCTCCCCAAAGTCCACTAGACATTCCACGATGCCTTGCAACCTTGGTGGCTTACTCTTGATTTCATAATCAAATTCCTGCAAAGTGATTAACCACTTTGCTAGACGATCAGGCGGCTGTAGCTTATTCATCAATAATCGAAGCCCCTCCGCCTTCGTATAAAGCACGACTTTCTCATAGAGAATGTAATGCCTGAATTTATTGGTCCCAAAGACCATCGCTAGACACAATTTCTCCATGTAAGTATAGTTGATTTCGGATACCCCTAGCTTCCGACTAGCAAAAGCAATCGGGTGGTACCACTTCTCTTCCCACAATTGGGCTAAACAGCAGCTGATACTATACATGGTGGCTGCTGAAAATATATAAAACACCTCACCTCTTTTAGGTGCTTTTAAAACGGGCGCTCTTGCTAGGTCTTGTTTCACATCCTCGAATGCTACCTTACAAGGGTCGCCCCATACAAACGAACAGCTAAAGGACAATAAATTTGTAAGTGGCAACGTTCTTTCTGCTAAGGCGTTAATGAATCTACGGTAGTAACCAACCGAAGACAGAAAGCTATGAACCTCTTTCGGAGTGCGTGGTGGACCCATGGTAACTATAACTTTCACCTTCTCGGGGTCTGTCGCAATTCCTACCGAATTGACCACATGGCCCAGCAATAGCCCATAAGGTACTCCAAAAGCACACTTCCGTGGGTTTAGGGCGATGCAAAATTGTCTACAGCGCTCAAAGCATTTTCTCAAAATGATCAACTGCCTTTCTCTCACGGTGGCAGCCCCTAAGTCATCAATAAACACCCTCAACTCTTCAGGGGATATGTCACCGAATGTCTTATCGGCTGTTCGTTGCCACGAACCAGGCGCATTGCATAAACCAAAAGCCATCACATGGTAAGCAAAAGTACCAAATACAGTGATAAAAGTTGTTTTCAACTTGTCCTCTTCTGCAATTGCCATTTGGTTATACCCTGCAAAGCAATCCATAAACGAATATATCTCCCTACCCGCTAATTGATCCAAGATCTGGTCAATAAATGGCAACGGGTAGTAGTCCTTAACCGTCTGCTTATTCAGCTCCCTAAAGTCTACACATAATCGGATTTGATTATTCTTCTTCTTTCTAATCACAACTGGCGAACACCATTCCGTGTGTTGCACAGGAAAAATCAAACCCGCTTTTCGAAGCTTCTGTAACTCTTCAAACAGCCCGTCCCTCAATTCGAAAGGCATACGCCTTACTTTCTGTCGTACAGGACGACTGCCCTCTTTCAACGGAATTGTATGAACAGCAAGGCTAGGGGGAATGCCTCTCAACTCATCATAACTCCAGGCAAAGATATCACGGAATTCCTGGATCAAGGCCACATAGTCCTCCCTTTCTGCTGAACTAAGCATAGAACCTAATTTGATTGGCCGCGAATCATCAGGCGTACCAAGGTCTAGCTCGATAACATCTGCATCTCTTATACGATCTTGGGCCTCTATCGGCTCGTTCAAAGTGATCTGATAGATGTCCTCCGTGGTGGATCCCTCTTTGGACTCATCGCTCGATGATGTCTCACTGGCAGATAAATCTTCTAATGTCTCCAATTCTGTAGAAGATAGAGGAGCTCTCTCACTCTGAGGGGACTCAGGATAAGCATCAACCACCACACGCTGGGCACCTCTGCCGAATATCAATCGACCGGCGGGTATATCCACTTGGCAATCCGCTTGCAAGATCCAAGGTCGTCCAAGTAATACTTGGTAACTTGGACGCCCTGCAAAACGAATCACCCTAAAGTCCAACATGCATTCTACATTTGCAACAGTGACATGGACCTTAGTAATGCAGCCTTCCGGCTGTCTCAAACTATCATCTGCCATTCTGAGAATTGTGGAGGTATCTTTCTGAATCGCAAGACCCAACCTTTCCATCAGTTCAGAACTCATAATGTTAACAGATGATCCTGTGTCGACAATGGCATAATCTACTAATATCCCATCGACATAGGCTGCAACCCTTGGGCAATGCTTCTCAGCATGCTCGAACCAGTCATCACCAACTCGCGCGATACCCAAAGGTTCTACAATATACCCGGTACGTAGGATCTTTCTAAATTCCTTGCGTACTCCTGGGGAAAGCTTAATAAGCTGTAAGAGGTTCACATCCGGCTTGACTTCGCAAAGAGAGCTTGCCAAATCGAATTCATGATAGTTCGATAGAGCTCGCTTTTCACGCCAAACCATCCGCTCTTTAGGTCGCTGAACCGGCTTTATTGCCTCTTTCTTAACTTTCACCTTCTTCTTTGGTGGTTCCTTATCGGCTTTACTCTCTACGGGCTTCAAAGGTCCCCCTTCTAGGGCAGGATCCAAAACTTGCGTTCCTTTGTCGCCTTGTTTAGGGTTTCCGTCGACAGGCTTATCCTTGTCGGCTTCTCTACCCTTTTTACCTCTTGTAAGGACAGCTCGTAGATTAGAGGTTTCAACATCATTAACGCGTACAGCCTCAATCAAACTAACCCCACTACCACTTGGTAGCTCCTCCACTGTAGTCTTTGGTCGTTGAAGTATTTGTTTAGGCCCGTCCTCTCGCTGGGAATCATTTTCTTGGGCACGATGATTAACAGGCCCTGGTTGCCGACTACCTCGCTGGAGGGAACTGATCTTACTCCAGCAAGTAGCTGCTAGATGGCCGGATTTTCCACAAATGTCGCACTTAACATTTGGGCAATTTCGTGGATAGTGCTGCCCACCACACCATTTGCAACTAAACCTCGAAGGTGCACCCTCCTCTGGGTATCTACTTCCTATCAAATTTTGTTGTTTTTTAAGGAAGTTGACATCAACGGCTATTTGCCGATACTGCTCCGTAATCATGTCGGTATAATGCTTCATCATGTCCTTAACCTCGCCAAGAACATTGGAAGAACTCGACTCATAGCCTTGGTCATTACCATGTCGCTCCATCGGCCTAACAATTCGATTAGGCTCTGGTTGTTGAACCACAGGCATGGGATTAGAATTGACCGCCTGGCCTCCACCACTTGGAGCCATTTGACTGCCCGTCGGCATCGACATGCTAGGGGGAGCTGGCAATAAAGGGACATTCTGCATCATGTTTCCTCTCCCATTAGGGTTAGCCATCGCTATCCCTTGACCACTACTGCCATTGGTCATTGCCACATTGTTTCCCAATATTAAACCCATGTTCGAATTGCCTCTAGAAGCATAGGCTGCTTGTAGTCGGGATTCCACCTCTTGTGCTCGTGTAATGGCAGTATCTATATCCCCCAAGGGGACACTACTCAACTGCAATTGGATATTAAAGTCCAAACCATGTAGGAAATATTGCAATTGGGCAGCTGCGGGGATAGGAATAGAGGTGTCCAACTTACGGAAGACCTCTTTTATCTTCTTCGCATAAGCACGAATATCCTCGTGTGGATCTTGGCGGGTCACGTTGAGTACACGCAACCAATATTGCCCACCCCTTTCAGGGGCAAACTCCCTTCGAAAATCTCCATAAAATGCATCAATGTTCAATATAGTTCCGGCTTCTAAACCATGATACCATATAGCGGCTCTTCCTTTGAGAGTCATATTGAAGAACATCATTAAATGCCCTTCTTCTTGAATGCGACAGTTAAACATCAGCTTTTGAAACTCCCTAATGTGGAGTTCCGCATCTTCCTCAACTAACCCATTAAAAATGGGTAGCGGGTAACCTAGAGCCGGCAAATCCGTCGTTCCTGCTGGAATTGCAATAGGCTGCGCCATGACGAGAATTGGATTTGCACCAGGAATAGGGGACGGTGGGGTTACACCTCCTGCAATTGACGTGGACTGGCTTATGGCAGGAAGGGGAGCACTAGAGCTTCCACCTTCTCCTAACTTGCTGCTTGTGGTCCTAAGACCACTAGATCCACTCCCTCGTAAGGGTTCAGCACCGCTACGCTTAGGGGAATATCTCCTAAAAATTTCAGCACGTCGCCTAGCTCTTTCGTCTCTTTCCTGCTTTTGGATTTCTGCTAGACGATGCTTATCAATAAATAACAGATCAATCTCAGTATCCTTTGGCATAAACTACTAGTTGGTCCTTAAACAACCAGGATTCGAGAACCGCCACTTTTAAGCAGCTCTCGGCAGACGCACCACTGATGGACCTAAAAACGGGCCGGCACTGGCTCATGCACTAGCCGGACCTCGTCACTATGCACAAGACAACCCCTCGGCCTCGCGGCCAGGAGCGTCTATCAAAATCTCTGCCTTCCTACACATTGCGTTTGTAATACGTTGTAGTCCAACTGATCCTAACCCAATATTACTCCTCAGAGGGAGTCCCTTTCACATAGCCAAAAGGCTCGAATCACATACACATGGGGTTCCTCCTACGGCTGAATGCCGTCAACCCTCTGCGACTCTCCTACACCTTGGGGATTGGCCCCTCGATGCGTCGCTCAACATTTAGACATTTCGCACAAACGTCGCTCAAGGTACCAAATAAACGTGTCCAGGAATGTACCATTGTCCTTACTTAATTTCCCCTTTAGGATCCCACGACTAGCCTACAGCATAGGAACCTCACGCTCTCAACGGTGGGTCAAGGGCCTACTGAAAACAATTGCTATGCGTATCCAGGAGCTGATCACTGATACTTTTAAATCTTTTCATGCTCTATGCATTTGGTGGATGTCTAGTGCTCAAACATTTAGCAAAACAGTATCGTACACAAGTGCAAATCATTCTTTCATGCTTTTCTTTCTAACCGCTTTATGCTTCGTTGCATGGGCTTAGCACCGAGGTGATCCTCGTGCTACTAAGCTCTCAATTTTAATTATCATCCGTCCTAAATGCTATGCATAGAACTCAGCAACTTTCCCATCATTTCACACGGCATTTAGACATATTTCAACTTCTCTACCCTTCCCCGTTTAAATAGTGCATCGTTGGATAGGTGTATAGGGTATTTTGACATCATTTTATGCATAGAAAGCGGACAAAACCCACACTAGCACAAGAAGGTGGGGATGAACTGAGGCAAATCCTCATGCTTCAGTCCCCACCAACATTCACAACTATTGTTCTTATTTATCCTTATTTTTCGGAACCCAAAATGCATTTTTCCCCTATTTTTCATGGTTTTTCCCTATTTTCCCTTATTTTCTTGCATTATTTAATTGCTGGAAATTCAAAACAGGTTATGGGCTGTGGCCCTTAGTTCCTTCTTGCAGAAAAATGAGAATTTAGTTGATGTTCCTATCCATTTTTCCATTTTTATGCCAAAAACCCTCATTTTCCCTTGTTTTTCATGTTTTACGTGTTTTAGCATATTATTTTGAACCATAAAATGCATATTTTTCTGATTTTTTGATTATGACCAGCAAGAAATCATATAAAACAATATCATGAACAATTATTATCCCACATGAACACCATTTCATCTATCAAAAGCCATAAAACTCAAATTTCCTTTGAAAATTTTAAATTACCGCTTATTTGCGTGTTTCGGGTTTTGTGTCCATGGCTGTAGATTTGGAAAACAGCAGCACTTCGTGTCCAGCAACATCACAAATCACCATTCTCAGCCCGTGTAGCAATCCGATCCATGCCGGACAAGCCTCCATCATTCTTTCTTCTTCCTTCTTCTCCCCACATGAACTTGCCTTTAGAAGAGAGAGAGGGAGGAGAGAGAAAGACTGAAATCAGAATTCTCCAAAGAGGGCATCATTGCGCGAGCGAAGGGCGGCGAAATGATTGGCATCCAGGAGGGAATGAGGGGCAGTGATTAGTTGCAGGGGTTGTTTGCAGGCTGGAGATTGATCATCTCCATCCATGGCGAAAAAATCGGGCGCAGTTTCTCCACGCTTCCTCCACGATTTCATCTCTATCAAATGCATGAAACTTTCATGCTACATTAAAATTTGGGCTCCCAAGGGTCACTTGCCCATTTTGGCCAAATTTTGTCCACCTCTTCGCATCTTGACCGGTTTCTTGGCCATTTCCCCGTCCGGACTCGGAATCGAGCTCTGAAAAATCCTGGGCGTTCGGCTTGGCATCCCGCATTGGCCAGTAGCTCGTGTCAACCCGCACGACTGTCTGAAAAATTATGAAAAATCAACAAGTGTCGCTCGGGCGCCTTTAAAGCACTTTGGCGCTTAAAATCGTCCTAGATCGAGCCGCCGCCTTTGACAGTGAATATTTTTCCCTTGATATTCATAATTTTAGCTATTTTTAAGCACTTTCCGTCACCTAAATTCCGCTCTCATCAGGCAAGAAGCCCATGAAGCCAAGGAGGGAATGACGGTTGGAAATTTGTTAATCACACTAATATCAACTCCTATGACATTGTCACTGGGAGAATTTCTTAGACAAAACTCCACACTATGGCAAGGATTAAAGGGATGGATAGAAAATTTTGATAAACATGAACCACAAGACTTTCCTGATCCTAATGCCATGATACACATACAAAGCCTAACACTGAATCCAATGTCTAAGTCCCCAAAAGTGAATGCCTTTTGGGAAGGCACTAAGATGCACATAGTCTCTTACCTATTATTGCCCTAGGAGATACTATGCGGAAGGGGATAATAGACATAGGAGTAGGAGTTAGTGTACTTAGCCATGCAATCCTCCAAGCTTGGGGAAATCCACTGATAGAAACTGCATGGTTCAATGTCACTCTAGCGAATGGAATGAAGGTTAGATATTTTTGAGTCCTAAAGGATTGGCCTTTAAAGATAGCGAGAATCCAATTCTCCATGAACTTAATAGTCATGAAGGGAGTGTCAAGATTGTGGGAGAGAAGGAAGGAGTCTCACTTGTAGCTTTCTTGCTTGCACAATGGGGGAATACACACACAGGTGGAGGCTGAAAACAGTTTTCCTCTTCTTAGTTGTATAAGCCAAAAGAACTCTCATACAAAGAAATAGAAGAACCCTATATATGGGTCTCAAACCAAAGACAACTAACTAAGGTGGCATACTAACTGAGCCATGAACTAGAGTAGATAAGGATAGCTGTCATCTAGCTATTATTCATGGGCGGTGTACCAACCGCATCTACAATTGACAAGTCGGTGACATAAATGCACAACGGTCACCCTGGCATACCACGAGTGGAGCTCGATATCTCAACACTCCCCCTCGAGCTCAATCCCAATTCCTGCACACCAAGCAGGTCTCTGAACTTGCGCAGCTTCTCTGCGCCCAATGCCTTCGTAAATATGTCAGCTACCTGATCCTCTGTGCTGATATAAACTAGGTCAATAAGACCTAGTAAAACCCTCTCCCGCACATAGTGATAATGCACCTCAATGTGCTTTGTTCTAGCATGATAGACTGGGTTATTTGCAAAGTGTATACTGCTCATGTTGTCACAATAAATGACAACTAATCCATCTGTAGGCTGATGCATATCATAAAGTAGCTTATGCAACCAAGCTACCTCACATGCAGCCATTGCTGCGTCCCTGTACTCAGCCTCTGTGCTGGATAAGGCAACTGTAGGCTGTTTCTTGCTGCTCCAAGTGACTGCAGCACTCCCAAAAAAGAACACATATCCATTGGTAGATCGTCTATTAGAAATGCTACCAGCCCAATCAGCATCAGTGTATCCATGTAATTGTATCTGAACCGCAGTCTCATAAAATAGTCCATACTGCAATGTGGACTTCACATACCTGAGTATGCGTCTAGTCGCATCCAAATGCGGTTTCCTTGGAGCCTGCATAAACTGACTTACCAATCCAACAGCATAGCTCAAATCTGGCCTGGTAATAGTCATATAAATCAAGCTTCCTACTATGCGTCTGTACATAGTAGGGTCTTCCAGAAGCTCACCTGCATCTGCGCTCAGCTTCACATTCTGCTCCAAAGGAATTGAAATAGGCTTACAGCCTGTCATCCCATATTTGGACAACATGTCCAATCCATACTGCCTCTGCAAGAGCTGTATCCCACTTGGTTATCTAATCACCTCAATGCCTAAGAAATAACGCAGCTCTCCCAAATCCTTCATCTCAAACTTCTGCTTTAATAGCATTTTCACATGAAGGATATCTTCATCACTGTCACCTGTCATAATCAAATCATCAACATAAATGACAAGTAGCATAATACCTTTCTCTATTTTTCTCACATAAAGTGAGAAATCTGCCTTGGAAATCTGAAAGCCAATAGTGACAAGATACTGTCCTATCTTATCAGACCATGCTCTAGGTGCTTGCTTCAAGCCATACAAGGCTTTCTTCAACCTGCAAACAAACTCAGGATGAACAGCATGCACATAACCTGGTGGCTGCTCCATATAGACCTCTTCTTGCAAATCACCATGCAAGAAGGCATTCTTTACATCCATCTGATGTAAAGACCATCCCTTTGATGTAGCCATAGCAATGACTGCTCTTACGGTTGCCATCCTTGCAACCGGACTGAATGTTTCTTCATAATCAATGCCATATGTTTGTGCATACCCCTTGACTACTAATCTTGCCTTGTATCTGTTCACAGAACCATCTGCATTGTGCTTCACCTTATAAACCCACTTACAGCCCATTGCATTCTTACCTTTAGGCAAAGGTACCAATTCCCATGCAGCATTTGCTTCCAAGGCATCCATTTCTTCATCCATGGCTTTCTCCCATTTTTATTTTCCCATGGCTTGCTTAAAAGAAGTGGGTTCTGGTTCCTGTATCACTTTGACCATATATGCATAGTGAATGGCTGTAAATCCATCATATTTCAGCCTATCCACAGGATACCTAGCTCTCGTAGACCTGCGCAAAATAGGTTCACTCCCAGGTGCTCTCAAAACATCCCTGGCCTTCCTTACTCCAGGTGTAACAATAGAAGGAATACCCAACTCATCATCAATGCTGTGTTCTGAGCCACTGGATTCACCATCCACATAAGAGTGACCTGCATTCACATCAAACATGGGCTGATCAACCTTCTCTTTTCCTTTTCGTGATATCTGCATACCACTATTTGCATTGCTTTGAGAAGATTCTCCTGATCTCAATCTGCCTGTCCATGGCGAAGAATGTGAACCACTGCTAGAGGACGCTCTAGGTCCACTAATATTTTGTGACTGCTACTGTGAATTCTGTGCAGCATTACCATTTTGTGCATCTACATCATCCATCACATTTACTGGTTTATACCAGCTACTCATCTCATAAAAAACAACATCTCTGCTCACTGTAAACTTACGAGTAGAAGGGTTATAGCATCTATACCCTTTTTGCTGCAGAGAGTAACCAATAAAGATGCACTTCTCAGCTTTTGGATCCAACTTGGATCTCAACTCATCTGGCACATGTACATAGGCAATGCAACCAAAAATTTTCAAATGAGAAATATCTGGTTTCCTACCAGTATACCTCTCCTCTGGAGTCATCCCATGTATTGCTGCAGTGGGAGTCCTGTTTATTATATAGACTGCTGTAGCAACTGCTTCAGCCCAGTAAAAATTTGGCAAGTCTTTTTCGTTGAGCATGGCACGAGATACCTCTCCAACATGCCTGTTTTTCCTTTCTGCAATTCCATTTTGTTGTGGGGTATGACTGCATGAATATTGCTGCTTTATGCCATGCTCCTGCATGAACCTTGCAAACTCATTTGAGAGGTACTCTCCCCCTCCATCTGACCTTAGGCATTTTATTTGCAAGCCTGTTTCTTTTTCAACCATAGCTTTAAGAGTTTTGAAATGCCCAAAAACTTCACTTTTCTTTTTTATAAAATACACCCAAACTTTTCTGCTATAGTCATCAATAAAAGTGACAAAATAATGACAGCCTCCAAGAGATGCAGCTTTAGTAGTCCACACATCAGAGTGGATTAATTCCAATGGCTTCTCACTCTCTTGAACATGTCTAGGAAATGGTTTCCTTGCCTGTTTTCCAAATTGACAGGCTTCACATACCTTATGCATTTCTGCAACCTTGAATTTAGGCAATCCTGCAACAATATTTTGGGCCTGCATTGATTTAAGTCGCTGTACATTAACATGACCAATGCGTTTATGCCAGATATCAATATCTGCAACTACACCGGTCCCATGTGCAAACATTGCTGCACTCAATTCAGGCATGTCTGCATCCAACGTAAACATTCTGCCCTTCTTCTTTCTTTTTGCTATCAAGCGACCTTTATTTTTCATATCCTCAACAAAGCATCCATGAGGATTAAATCTGACCTGCAAGCCCTGCTCAACCATTTGACCAACAGAAACCAGATTCTTGGTGATATTCGGGACATGAAATACATCGGACAGGTATTTCTTTTTCCCATCCTGCATAGACAAAGGAATTTTTCCAATCTGCACAATAGGATGTGCAGTATCATCACCAGTCTTCACAAATCCTGGTTTTTCCATTTTCCTTGCATCCTCCATCCATTCTGCACGACCTGTCATGTGGTTTGATGCACCTGAGTCAACATACCACACATCGTTGCTTTCTTCTGCACTTGTCACAGAATTGTTCATGTGCTGCACCATAAACAAATGCTCATTTCTGTCATCACCCTGTCTACTAGAAGATGCATAATTCCCTTGTTGCAATTTCCCATTCATGATATCATTCTGCTTTTTATAGCAGTCCTTAGCCATATGACCCATTTTACCACAGTAGTAGCATTCAACATTGCTGTTTGCATTTTGGCATCTTTGCCATCCACCACGACCTCTTTGGCTCCCCCTGACTCTAGAGTTACCACGTCCTCCTCCAGAGGATTGGTTTTCTTGAGTTTGCTGCATATTCTGATTTCTACCACGGCCTCCAGACCGGCCTTCTCTACCTCTGCCTCTACCTCTTCTGGCATTTGAGTAGAAGACAGCTTCTTTTGAAGTTCCTTCTGAAGAAGATGCACCACCATTTCTCTGCTCCTCAGAAATTAGAAGAGCAATCAACTCCTCAAAATCAGAAAATCTTTCACGGACGGAAATGGATGTTCAGAACTGTGCATAATCCTTTCCTAGACCATTCAAGGTCACAGAAACTAAATCATCATCTTCCACTGGCGACCCAATGGAAGCAAGTGCATCTGCAATCTTCTTCACCTTCATGTGGTAGTCATTGATGCTCATATTTTCTCTTTGCACATTATGCAACTCTTGCTTGAGCTGCATTTTCCTGGCTTGCGTATTTGTGCTATACATTTTTGACAAAGTATCCCATGTCTCCTTTGGCGTACTCGCATCCTGAATATGCACAATCATAGAGTCTGAAATACTGATAGACAGCCAGTACATAACTTTCCTGGCTCTCTCATGCCATGCTTTGAATGCCTGCATTTGCTGTTGATTGGGAACATCAGGAAGAACTGGTTTTTCTTCATTTCCTGCAACAAATTCCCAATATCCTTTTCCCATAAGGAAATTCGTCATTCTAAACTTCCATGCTTGGAAGTTGTTCTTGTCAAGCTTTTCAGTTACAATCTGTGAAATAGAATCAGACGCCATTACAAAATACTGCAAAAATTTCTGTCATTGTAGAGAACACAGCTTCAGCCTCACAAGGGCAAATCTGCAAAACTGACGAAAGTGGTATTTAACCACACAGTCACTTCCTAGTGACGATTTTGCATCAACAGGCAACAAGGATGATTCTGTAACTCCCAATGTCTCTGCGCACATGCATATGATGCAATTTCTACAGTAACTTTTCACCAACCTGTAGAACAGTGGTTGCACAGCATAAAACTGGGCCTTTTCCTGAGTGCGTGCAGAAAACTTCCGCCTCCAAAACAGGCCCCGAAATGGCCTCAAATCAAAAAAATAGGGTCGCCAAGGGCTAAAGGCCTTTCCCGTAGCATATACTGCCCTCTTGCTTCACCGCGAAGGGCGTCTCAACCTGAGACAATGCACTCTTGCAATTTTCGGCTATGCTACCTGCAGAGATTTGCTCCCAAAACAGAAAATGAAAGCAACACTGCTCCTCTTACCAGAACACCGCGAGCTTGGCTTGCTTTCTTGAGCTCCTTACCACGAACAAGGCTCTGATACCATGTCAAGATTGTGGGAGAGAAGGAAGGAGTCTCACTTGTAGCTTTCTTGCTTGCACAATGGGGGAATACACACATAGGTGGAGGCTGAAAACAGTTTTCCTCTTCTTAGTTGTATAAGCCAAAAGAACTCTCATACAAAGAAATAGAAGAACCCTATATATGGGTCTCAAACCAAAGACAACTAACTAAGGTGGCATACTAACTGAGCCATGAACTAGAGTAGATAAGGATAGCTGTCATCTAGCTATTATTCATGGGCGGTGTACCAACCGCATCTACAACTGACAAGTCGGTGACATAAATGCACAACGGTCACCCTGGCATATCACGAGTGGAGCTCGATATCTCAACAGGGAGTGAATTATGATATCTTGTAGGCAGACCTTGGATGAGGAATGCTCAAGTGATAGAGGATTGGGGTAATGGCTTGATATTATTAGGCAATAGATCAGAAGCAGTTTGAGTAGAGATGGACACTTGGAAAGCCTCACCAATGGACCTAGATGGCATCTCTACAATGTTAAAGGGTGACTTAAAGACTAGAAGCAAGTATGGACCTATAATGAAGTATGTTCCCTATCCTAAGGATGAGCATGATTGGATGTATGTGTTGGAAACCATTGATCTCCCATTCTTGAATGATGATGATGAACATGGGCAAGTTGTGGACTCAACTAGTAAAGCCAACAAAGCTACAACCTCAAACATATCCACATTGCCCCTATGCATTATGGCCAGGAGTTCCATCAGTCGACCAATACCAATCACCGATCATGTCCCAACTAACAAACTAGAGTGCCGTAAAATCCTTCAGTCCCTATCAAGTGAGCTAGTTGGCAACCCAGTTGCAAACTAAGCCCCTCAAGGATCTCATGGAAATAAAGGAGTAGCAATAGACTGAGGAGCATGACTTAAAACTTATCATATAATTGGACTTTCATGATAAGTGATAAAAAACTTGAGAATAGGAATCTTGAAAATGATGCACAGCCTGAGTATGAGGATTTTGAGGGTGAGTACAAAGACTGTGGTCCCATTAGTGAGGGAAAGCAGAGAGGAATTGCAGACCATAGAATACAACACAGATGGAAGAGTGATTGAGCAAATCAGAGTAGACACTAAACCCCAAGAGGTCAACACATTTAAAGTAAACAAAGGAGTTGCCAAGGTATATTGCGATCAAGCTTGGCTAGAATGCCTAGAGGTAGTAGATTATGAGCAAGCGGGATTAGTTCAACCTTACACCACACCATTATTTGGACTAAAGGCAGTCTCAAAGTTGCAAACACTAGGGGAGACAACCTCTTCCAATGAGGATAGTGAGTACAACTCTGAGTTAGAGGTGAGATTTGAGAGTGACCCTCAAATGCCTTGACCACCTGGAACCAAATGCACCAAGGGGGACCTCTCAGTCTAAGACTTCAAAAGCTAATGGTAGAAGAAACCCCAGGACCTGCTCCAGGGCTTCACAAAGTTCAAAAATGGTGATCAAATAGTGATGTTAGTAGGAGCCAAGTGCAAGGGGCAAGCAAGTGAACCCATGGAAGGACTACCCAAAGTTAAGGAAGTCAACTTGGTGAGGGAAGAGGACAAGCCTCGACTTGTGTATGTAGTAGTAGATGACCTAATTAAGGAGGAGGAGAATGATCTCATAAATCTCTTAAGGGAATTCTTTGACATATTTTCATGGTTCTTAGATGAGTTGAAAGGAATAGATCCGAGTATCGTGACTCATAACATTCCTATGACCCTTGATGTAGTACCAGTTAAGCAATGACTATACATGATGAATCCTAAGCATGCACATGTAGTAAAGAAAGAGATTGATAAGCTATTGATGGAAGGATTTATTTACAAGATAGAGCACACGGAGTGGGTATCACCCATAATCATAGTCATGAAAAAGAATGGCAAGATTCGAGTGTGCATAAAACTATAAGAAGGTCCACGTAGCCACAAAGAGAGACAATTGCCCATTACCATACACTAAGCACATGCTAGAGAGAGTGGTAGGAAAGCAAGCCTACAGTTTCCTAGATGGCTTCTCAAGCTATAACTAAGTGCAAGTCCATCCGAACAACAAGTAGCACAAGACAACATTTACCACTGAATGGGGGGTGTTTTCCTACATAGTCATGCCATTTGGGCTAACCAACGCTCTTTCTACCTTCAACCACATCATGTGTGTTATTTTTAGAGATAGGCTCAGACATTGGTTTAAGTATTCATTGATGACTTGTGCATCCACAAAAATTGGGAAGAGCACTTGGAAAAGCTACAAATATTCTTTAAATGGTGTCGATAATACAACCTCTCATTGAACCCCTTAAAGTGCCAGTTTTGGGTGAAGTGCACAGGTATATTTTAGGACACATTGTGTCAAAGAATGAGATAGCCACAGATACCTTGAAAGTCAGGGTAATTGTAGACCTTCCCCCTTCGACCAACTTCAAGGGAATTCAAAGCTTCTTAATCCACACATGATACTACCAATGGTTCATATTGAACTATGCATTGATCGCAAGACCTCTGTACAAGTTGTTGGTAGTCTTTGAGTAAACTGAAGAATGTCAGCAAGCCTATGAAAGGCTTAAATATGCTCTAACTTCAACTCCTATCTTAAGAGCCCTAGATTGGTCGATTATCTTCCATGTGTACATTGATACCTCAAAATTTGCCATGGGGGCAGTGTTGTGTGAACCTGGTGAGCATAACCTCAATTATTGGTGAGCATAACCTCAATTATCCAATGAGCTTTGCTAGCAAACAACTAACTGATATGAAAATGAACTATTCCACAATAGAGAGGGAAGGGTTAGCCATGGTGTTTGTCATAAAGAAGTTTGGATACTATCTTCTGGCGACATCCTTTACCTTCTTTGTGGATCATCAAGCATTCCTTTATCTTGTGAATAAACCATACATAATAGGATGCATTGCTCGGCGGTTACTTCTATTTTTGGAATTCGACTTCTCTGTGGTAGTATGCAAAGGCAAACAACACTATATGACAAATCATATATCTTGCATATCCATAGGTGAAGCGGTTGGACAAGTCATCACTAATAACCTATTAGATGCACATATTTTTACATTGTCCAGCAAATAAGATTTGTTTAAAGCAGACCTCACAACTTACTGGGTGGATGACATAGTCCACATCCTAGAGAATGGATTGCTTGAACGACCCATAGAAAAAGCTAGGTTAAGAAGACTAAATTGAAAATCTAGCCCTATCAGTTGACTGTCGGTCAATTGTATTAGTTAGGATAGAATGGACTCTTAAGGAGATATGTCTGCGAACACAAATGTATGATGTACTCAAGGAAGCATAATGACGGGATTGTTAGAGGGCATTTCAATGGAGACACCATAGCATGCAAGATGTTTCAGTCTGAATTCTGGTGGCCAATGTTATTCCGTGATGGTGCTAAGTTTGTGAAGCATTGTGATGAGTGGCAATGGACCAAGGTATCCATTTGTAAGGATAAAATGGAGTTGACCCCAATAATTACATACCAACCATTTGAGAAATGGGGAATTGATTTCATTGGTCGAATTAGCCCTATGGTGCACTAGCACAAGCCAAGTACATCATTTTTGCCACAAACTATCTCACCAAGTGGGCCAAAGCTCAAGGAACTCACAAAAATGATGCTAGAACCATGGCCAAGTTCCTTTGGGAGCAAGTAATCTCATCGTTTGGTTGCCCCATAGAGTTGGTTAGTGACTAAGTGTTGGGAGCTCATGCTTGACTGCCGAGACCTACAAACCGCTTATTCTTCAAGCATTTCAAGCTGAGCACTAACGGCTACCTCTCATATAGCCCACACACTATCCCTCTCTACAAGTGTAGTGAGATTACCTCGATGCCCAATTGAGCACCCTCCTCCTTCAAGCACACCGGTAGCTCCATGATTCATGATGCGAGCTCAAGCAACCTCAAGCCTCCACCTTCAAGCTCCATCCTCCATAGCCACATGTGAGACAAGAGAAGAAAAGAGAGAAGAAGAGAAGAAGAGAGGAGATGATGGAGAGCTTGTTCTCCTTGATCCCTCACCCTCCCACACTCATTCCCTCACACTCTCACACTCCCTCTATCAAGCACACACAAGCAAGCAAGAAGGAAAGAAGAAGAGAAGAAGAGGAGTCCACTTTGCCACACACCAGAGAATGAGCTTCTCATTCACTTTTTGATTTTATATACAAAGCCCTTATCCCTTTGGATACCCATCCCCTTTTTTACATGACCGGCCATTATGGCAAGGTCCTCTTTTTCCTTCTAGTTGCCCTTTCTCTTTACCTATGCCTATCTACCCTTTACAATTTTCACAGGAGGGAGCTTGGTACTCTTTTACAAAAGTTTTATGGGTGCCTTGCATTTAGCAATGCACTTTTGCCTTTGACTTAGCTTTTGAGGCCGTCCTTGCTCTTTTGGCCATTTCCCTTCCTGCTTCTTCCTTTGTGTCCGCATTTGGAGTTTTCTTGGACTTCTTTTTCTCCATCTCGAATTGGGGTTAATATTACCCCCTCCTAGATGAGTGCCAGTCCCATGGCACATGCATATCTATGTTGATGAGGGTTTGGTGATCTGAAGGGTGGCTGGTGAGTTGATGATGATGGGGCCTCACAGGGATTAGTCGTTGGAGAGAAGTTGATCAAAATGTTGAGATGGTGGAGGCTAAGAATGGTTGGAGTGGATGACAAGGCCTCCAAAATTGGTGGTTTACCGCCTTTATTTGTATCTGAAAGGAAAAGAAGTGCGTTGCCTAGGGACAATGTCTACCTTGCCACGTGGTGCATTGTACTCGTGCTAGTGGAACTAGAAGCTAGGTCGGAACCTCAAGCAAGCTTGCGGTGTTCTCCCACACTTAGGACCCAGTTCGTGCATCATTGTAGGTGCGGTGTGTGGCTTAGGGAGACAAGTCTAGAAGTCCTGCCCTTGATGTGCCGCAAGTATGAAGTGGGGGATGGGGCTAGGTAAAAAATCCTAGGTGTAGTGATTGTGGCACTTGAATAATTTTAGAGACTTGGTCTTTTTCTTTTCTTTCTTTCTTTTTTATTTTTTATTTTTTATTTTTTTATTTTATTTTCTTATTCTTATTCTTTGTCTCCTTATAAAAAAAATAGATAAACAGAATTGACATTATAGATACGAGGGTGCTTTTAGGCTATACCTAGGTCCTCTTTTGATGATGCATCATAGGGTGGCCTAAGGAATTTGCTCAAAAAGGACGGCTTTGCATGTAGCTCTTGAGATTAGCCCTTATGTTTAGAGGTGTATTTGACAAAAAGGGGTGTCCACACCTCGTAAACCGGCTATCATTCATGTCTTCGAGTATCTTCATACAAAAAGAGGGTAACAACATTAGTCACAACTATCTATTCCCAGGTTGAGATAAAAAAAGAGTGGAGGTAGGTGGGCCTCCTCGACCATTGGCTTTTGCTTTAGTAGAAACCTAATGGTCCTAAAATAATTACAAGTTGTGATGAAAGTAGGGTCTGGACAGGATGAGAAATCCTCGAGGAAGCATGTGATTGAAAGATGGATGTCTCCTACCTTGAAGGTTAGGCACTCCTTGGGATTCTCTGCATTGGCATTGTAGATCTTCGAAAAGTCATACCTACCATGATCCTCCCTATTGTAATCCACTCCATGCCTGTGAGGGTAGGGCATGTAGATAAGATCGTTCCTTTCTTCAGGGAGTTTGCCACAGAATGACATCCATGCATCAAGGTTCGTATCCCAAATCCTTCTCCACCACTTGGGATGTGTTTCATAGCCTTGGATCATCTTGGGAATCTGATACACCTTGTCCTAGGCTAGGACCTCCCGCCTCCATTGAGTGATAACTATGCTCCGCTCTACGACCCATCGATTCACCAAGTTGTTGGCCATTCAAATTATGACGTCCACTACTTCCACTAGTAGGACTCGGTCCAGGGCTCATGGGTAGAGGAATGATAGCTCGAAGGGCCAGATTTGGAGTTCTCATTGCTCTCAAATACTCAATTCTTTGGACCAATTGATAGGATAGCAATCCTCACATGTGGCACAAGCTCTCTAGGAAGCTGTTGGGGTTGCGCTCTAGCTCTTTGTTATGCTTGCTCCATCGATTCTCGTCTTCTTCTCTTAGCTGCAATGATTCGTTCAGGTACTTGGCTACCTTGTAGATCTTCCTAGGGTACATCTGATAGTGGTGGGCTAAGCTCTCAGGCCTGTTGCTCTTCTCCTAGTTCCTGCTTGAAGTCCGGCCCTTCCTCTGGCGGTTGCTCTTGTAGGGTCAGAGCTGGGGGTGGATGCGACTGCTCCTACTCTTCAAAACCTAGCTCCTTCAGCTCATCAGTGGAGAGACCAACTTGCCTCAAATACTCGCATTGTTCTTTTCTTGTTAGGCCAGTGCCAGTTGGGAGAGCATGCTCTTACAGACCATACTTCAGGGCTCTAGTGGTTAATTTTAACTTCCTTCTCATCCTCTCCATGGAATCCTCGTTGTTTGCTTGCAGTACACGGAGCATTGTGCTTAAGAAGGCTTGCCGTTGTGCCTCTGAACTTGCTTTTGCGGCTTTGGTTCTGGCCTTTGCCAACACCTGCTTAAATTTTGCTATGGCCAAGTGCTCGACAAGTTTTCGCACTTGTTCTCGAAGTTGTGTTCTTTCCACTATTTGGTTCTCTCTTTAAATTCCTCCTCGCTCTTCTCCATGCTTTGAGATAGAATCATTACCACCTGTTGTTGTTCATTCCATACTTCTAGCACGTGTGTTTTTTCCTTGTTCAATTGCTCCTCGGCTATCTTCTGGTCTTGTTGCACCACGGAGAGCTGCATGGAAGTTTTTGACAGCCTTTTGGATAGATCTTTGTGCTTCTATGCATGGGCTTCTTGGTTTCCTTTCTGCTGTTGTCTTTCAGATTCGGCCATGGTTTTTATCTCCTCCACCTCCCGTTCTAGGTTCTTTAGCTCCTCCTACAGCCCTTGGGTTGCTTCTTTGATGGCTTCTTCCTTCTCTTTCTCCAAGCATTTGATTTCCCTTTCCTGTCTCCCTTGTTCCTCCAACTTTAGGGCAGTCCTCTTTTTCAAGTCTTCTATTTCTTTTTGATATCTTCGTGCCCTTTCTTCTGTTGTGGCCTCTAGCTCCTCGGTAGCCTCCAAGATGTTTTTCATATTCCCTTGCAGCTCTTCACTCAACTTTGCTAGCTCCTCATTGAGTTGTTGCATCCGTATGAGGTTTTGTTTCTCCTTGGCCTTACTTCCCACTTTCCTTCTTCTCCTTCCTTTGCTTCAAGTTGCTCTTTTAGCTCTCGAATTTCTCGTTGATGCTTTGTTGCTTGGCGGGTTGCTTCCAACCTGAGTGTTGTTGAGGCTTCTCTTTCAATCTCCAGCTCGATGCCGCTCTCTTTTCCTCCTTCGCCTTTTCTAGCTGTGCTAGGAGCTCTTTGATATACTCATAATATGTTGTGTTCGTGGGGGTCGTGGGGGATATCGTAGTCGTGGAGGCCTCTAACTTCTGCCTCTTGGGATCCTACCTTGATTAGGCATCGGTTGTTGTGTGGCCAATCTTTTAGCTCCTACAGGGGGGACCCTTGCTCCCAAATCTAGAGCTATCTGCTACATCTTCGTTACCAAAAACTGCATCATGGACATTAACTGGCTCTTGGGCAGTTGAGGTGGTCGTGGTGTGGGACGTGAAGATTGATGGGAGGGGGTGCATTGGGGCCTTGCCCTTTCCCAATACTATCGAGACTACTTCAATTTCTAAGGCCCTAGTGCATTGCTGCTTGGCTCTCCTTCCCTCTGAGGACTCATGGTGGCTAGCTCTTCCATACCCAAAGCCTCCTCCACTAACATGTGCATGGCCTCAGCTATGTCTTCATCTTCCTTTCTCCTCAACTCTTCCGCCTCTTGCTCTACTTTTCTTTTTCCCTCTTCTTCGGCCCTCTTGGACTCTCTTTGGGCCCTCTTCAAGCTCGCACCATTCCTCCTTTGTAATTGTTTCTTTTATTTCCTTCTGTGGCTTCAATGGGGTTCTCTTCTTTGGCGCCTTGGGCTCTCTCTGGCCAGGGATGTGTCTCTTACTCTTCCCTATCACTTATAGTCCTCTCACTGGACTGCTTCTACTCGGGGTGCGGTAATCGGTCTGGGTCTCCCCTACTTCCTCTTCACCTCCTTCTGTGTCTTGTAGGGCCTCCTAGATGATGGCCATCCAATACTCCACCGAACCTGATGGTGGATGCCTTGGAGGAGGACTTTTTCCAGGGATGACCTTGCTCTGGAGGCCGAGGACTCCCCTCCTACTGCTATTGTGCCTATGGGTGGTCAAGGCTTTTTCTTAGCTTTTGATGATCTTTCGCACAAAGGCATTCCAGCCCACCTCATCTGGGGATCCAGTTGCAATGCTTTCCAGCATGTGTTTGGTATATGACAATGGATAATTCCCCCTCTTGGTAGCAGCATTCACTTTCTTGTAGTTGATGCACACTTTGATGTTTCGATTCTTCTTGTAGTTGATGCACACTTTGATCTTTCCATTCTTCTTGTAGTTGATGCACACTTTGATCTTTCCATTCTTCTTCATACGATCACTATGGGCAAGACCCAATTTGTGTGCCCAATCTCGTAAATGAATCATGCCCTTAGGAGCTTGTCAATTTCTTCCTGGACTACATGAACATGCTTGGGATTCATAGGGTATGGGATCGAATTGCTTCAGGGATCATGGGGATATTATGAGTTACGACACTTGGATCTACCCCTTTCAGCTCATCGAGGGACCAAGCAAAGACGTCCATGTACTCTTGCAAGAGAGCCATGAGACTTGCTTCCTCTTTCTCAATCAAGTCATTGGCAATAAAGACACGTCGTGGTGTCTCCCTTCCTTAGCTAGATTAACCTCCTTGACTTTGGCTAGGGTCCTTCTATTGGTTATGTTTTCTTGCCCTTATCGTTTGGCTTCTAGCAAGATCACTACCCTATCTTCTTTCTTAAACTTAGTAAATCACTTTGGCAGGTCTTGCAGTTTCCTTTGCTCTTCAGCTTGCTTATCCCTAAGTTTCTTGTGATGTTCTTCCTTCAACCTTCGGTGCCTCAGGTGGACTAGCAGGTCCCCTTTGGTGAGTCTAGTCTTAGGTGGTTGTGGCACCTCATGATCACTGTCTGAACTTACCTTCGACTCAGAATCAAACTCTCGATCTTCGCTAGAAGAGGGGGTCTTGCCTGGTGGTCATAGCTCAGACGATGACTCTATCCTAAGCATGGGCGAAGCGTTCGACTGGGCAATGCTTGCTTGTTCATAGTTAATTGCCCTCATGTGCTCCATCCACACTCAATCTCAATCCATGTGCATGACTCCTCTCTCGATTCTAAAGACATTCTTCCTATGTGGTTTGGAGTCAGCTTGAATTTGCTCTATCACCTTTCCCTTAGTGTCATATTCTATTGTGTCCAACTCTCCTTGGCTTCCATCGCTACTGAAGGAACAACAATCCTTATATTCTTTGCTAGAGCCATCCTCCTCTAGCTGCTTGTCATCTCCTAGGTCTTGATAGGTTCTTTCCTTCTCGTTGGTTGCTAAGACCCAATTGTACATTAATTTTGAGTTGTGCACTTCGGTCCATTGCCACTTAGGTTCTTGTCCATGAGATCTTGGAGAGGTTTAAGGTTAGCAGCTAGATTGCATGCTATCTTGCTTGTTAGATATTCTAGGATCTCCAGGAGTTCTCACTCATTATTTGGGGAATGGAGTTTGATGGGGTATCCACAATTCCCTTTCTCGTGGTGTAAGGACTTTGGCACTGAGTGCAGCATTAGGCTAGGTATTTGAGTTACTGCATCATGATCATATAGATCAGCTACCCCTTGCTCCATTGGTCCTTCAATCCACTGCTTCAAATTTTGCCATAGTGTCAAATGATGCTTAAGAATATCTCCTAGGCTTAGAGTCACCAAGGTGGTTACTAGCATGGTGGGGAGGCTGTTAGCTGCTTGCCTCTCTCCTAACTTTGTGTTTCTTAGCCAAGAACCTTGAGTGGTTTGCTGGCCCAGCATGTAGGTTTTGTTTAAGTGGCACTGCTTGTGGTACAACCACGTTCCTCGACTTTGGTTGTGGAGGCGAGACTAGTGTGCTTACGCTTGAGAGATCATCTAGCTCATCTTCCAATATGGGCTCAGTATCCTTTAGGTGCTCCAGGACTTCCTTTACCCACTTCTTGACCTTTTCAATGGCCTCGAGTTGGTGCTTTGGGTTGGGGTACTCCCTGACCTTTGCACTCCCCTTCTCGGCCATCTTTGGAGCTGATGTTTCTACCTCTGTTTCTGTCACCTTTTTTCTGGTAGGTAGCATCATAACACTCTTGGTTTTTAGCATGACCTTTGCATTAGCTTTCTTTCCCCTTTACCTTCGACTTTTCTTTCCAATTGAGGTTGTGTTTAAGCTGTTGGGTCTAGGCAGTGATATACCATCTTGCTTTGTCTGCTTACGGGTCATGACATGCACCACGATGGGTGTGTCCTCTCTGTTATGTTGAAAATGTGTGGATCTAGACCATGGCTATGGTAGATGGAACACAAAAACAATGTTCATGATGACACAAACTAGAGAGACCAATTGTTACTCGAGTGAATTAGTTTCCAAGATGGAAGTTTAGACTCATAAACACAATCTTGAGTATGATATAGACTATGAGTGAAAGGAAAATTTATAATAGTATTCCATCATTGAATTATAAGAAGGTACATCACTTTATAGGCTCATGATGGTTCCCTTTTTCTCCACTGTGCTTATGGGATTCAGTCATCCTTTCTAGCAAACTGCTTGTGGCTTGCCCTATTGCTCCATACAAAGAAGCTATCACATGGGTGTGATTGAATATTTCTCAACACCCCTCCTCAATCACAACCATGAGAAAGGCACTAAGTGTACAAATGGTATCATGAATAGAACCTTGCTAAGTGTGGGTATGCCACAAACATGGTAAACACTAGAGGCTGTTGCAGAAAAGGCTAAGTGTGGGTACCAAAAAACATGGCTAACATCTAGGGGCTATTACAAGGGCTCACTACATGTGTAGAGGCTGTTATGCATAGGCTTACATGAGGAGTTTTACAAGGCATATGTCAGGAGCATTAATGGCAAGTACATTCAATGCAAAGTTCTAGTGAAAAGTAGAGGCAAGGACCCGACAAGCCCTTGTGATTTTCTTCATTAGATATGTCATGGTAGGCATAGTAGATCTTCTTTTCTTTGTTTGCTTCTTTGACGTAGTCCATTTTTCTTTCTTTGATGCTCTTTTTGCCTTCATGGTCTTCTTTTTCTTGGTCTTTTTCTTTTTGGTCTATTTGGTCTTTTATCTTCATTATGGTCTTCATTGACTTTGCTTGCATTAATCTTCATGTCCCCCTCAAGCAAAGATATCACCATTTTTGAGATTTGCATGATGACCAGGGTAGCTGAAATGTCTTCAAAATCTTAAAATGGAAACATTGATTGTACTTGAGTGTAGCAAACTTCATGTCTTCCTGCAAGTAAAATAGAAATATCTTCTATGTAATACTAGTGAGTAAAGATTGCATCTCTCTTTATGAGAAAAACCTTCATGCTTCGCATTCTCATTAATGAGAATCAGCCTCAAATCTCTGATTTTGCAGCAAAAGAATTGAAAGAATTTTTGTCAAGAAACACAAGTGCAAGGTAGTGTGAAGACACACTCTGTATGTAGTATTAAGAGATACTATGATGATTGTTGCTTGCACTCTTGTTGAACTCGAGGGATTCTATCCTTTCAAATCCAAATCTTCTCTTGAATTTGAGGTTGCTAAACCTTCATATCTAAATGATAGAGACTTGAGTGTTGCAACAGATCTTTGAATGGCAAAGATTGAGCTAAGAGAATGTAGTGGAAAATGAGCTTGAGACTGTAGCAATGAAGAACTTGGTGTTGATGTTGTCTCCAAATCTTCCAAAGTCTTCACAAATTTCCCTCCTTGATGAGGAATCCTTGTTGGAATCTTAAATCAAAGTGGCAGTAACTTCAGTGTACCAAGAGGAGTGAGAACTCAAATTCGTTGGTCGTGGCAATGAAACCAAAATGTTGGGAGCTCACACTCGACCACCAAGACCCACGGACCGCTTATTGTTCAAATGTTTCAAGCCAAGCACTAATGGCTACCTCTCATATAGCCGACATGTTATCCCTCTCTACGAGTGTAGTGAGATTACCTCGATGCCCGATTGAGTGCCCTCCTCCTTCAAGCATGCTGGTAGCTCCATGATTCGTGATGCGAGCTCAAGCAACCTCAAGCCTCCACCTTCAAGCTCCATCCTCCATAGCCACTAAGCGAGACAAGAGAAGAAGAGAGGAGATGATGGAGAGCTTGTTCTCCTTGATCCCTCACCCTCCCACACTCACTCCCTCACACTCTCATACTCCCTTTCTCAAGCACACACAAGTAAGAAAGAAGGAAAGAAGAAGAGAAGAAGAGGAGTCCACTTTGCCACACACCAAAGAATGAGTTTCTCATTCAATTTTTGAGTTTATATACAAAGCCCTTATCCCTTTGGTCACCCATCCCCTTTTTTACATGACCAACCATTATGGCAATGCTCTCTTTTCCCATGCCCTTCTAGTTGCCCTTTCTCTTTATCTATGCATGTCTACCCTTTACAATTTGCACAGGAGGAAGCTTGAAGCTCTTTTACAGAAGTTTTATGGGTGGTTTGTATTTAACAATGCACATTTTCCTTTGACTTAACTTTTGAGGCTGCCCCCCTTGCGCTTTTGGCCATTTCCCTTCCTACTTCTTCCTTTGTGTCCACATTTGGAGTTTTCTTAGACTTCTTTTTCTCCATCTCAAACTGGGGTTAACATTAACCCGTCCTAGATGAGTGCCATCTCAAACTGGGGCTAACACTAAGGCACACACTTCATCAATGAAGTGATTGCTTACTTGTTACTCACCTTCTTGATAATCCATAGGAAGTCCTCATTGTATTCTCCTCAAGCTAACAGTCAAGCTGAATCCACAAACAAGAACTTGGTGAACATCCTAACAAAGGTAGTCTCTGCTTTGTGCAGTGACTCGGACAACAAGCTTATGAAAACTTTGTGGGCATATAGGACGGCCTACAAAAATGGCCATAGGACATGGACCCCATTCAAACTAACCTACAGAACTGAAATGATTTTGCCAATGGAATTCATTGTTCCAATTTTGAGAGTAGAAATCCAAGAGAGATGGGAGAGCACGCAAGCATGGACAAATTGGCCAATAGAGCTAGAATGTCTATTTGAGACTCATCTCATTGCAACCCATGCCCTAATCTATGAAAAGGCACGATGAAAGAGTTGTTTTGACGAACATGTCAAACAACAAGACTTTGGACAAGGAGGCCCAGTCTTGATGCAGTATGTCAAGGGACACAAGAAAAAGATGAAATTCAAGGGATTGGGACCTTTCAAGGTTTGTAAGAACAATAGAACAGGCAATGTGGAACTTGAAACCCTAGAGGGGGAGGGTATAGGCTTTTTCAATAGAAGTTGCATAAAAAAGTATTACCCTTTTTCACATCCACTTCATGAACCTCCGATGATAGGACCATGAATGAATGTCAGAGTTGCAACTATCACAAAACTAGAGGAGGAGGATAAGGAAGTAGTAGCACCAGCCTATCTGCAAATAACTGTGATCGCTCAAAAGGCACATACTTTTGATACCCTAATTGATGAGGGAGTTGACTCTAACATTTTAACATATGAACACTGAACAGCTTTGGGACAACCCCAACTGTAACCAACCAATGCAAAGCTCAACCCATTTGGGGGCATCCCTATCCACTCTTGGGAAAATGCAGACTAATAGTTTCTATCGAGACTGGGAGCCTTCCCATCATCTTTTATGTGCTACCTAACTAGCAAAGTGTTGGTAAAGACTCACTGTTGGGTCATGTGTTCAGCAAGGGTACCATGCCATCCAAGAGCTTGTAGTGCCACCGGTAACTAAACCTACCAGTAGTACACCACAACGTACGCCCATTGCAAAGTCCCATCACCTTGTAGAAACCACACCCAAAGCTATAGAGCAAATTCTCAAGTGGGACCCAAAGCATAGACTACAGCTTCAAACTCATGGTTTCTGTGCCTCCTACTATAGACCTAAACAGAGGAATTGGTGCTCCTCTAATTCACAGCTGAATAGATCGCACTAGATCCCAAAAGCCCTATTGCAAGCCCAAGGCTATTATGAAGGTAAAACCTTGGTGTGGCTACCTGAACTCTCAACAAGCGGCATGTATAATCCTCAATCTCATGCCACAAAAACCAAGGCCCAGAAATGTCAATCAAAATAGGGGAGGAGAAAAACCAAAAGGAAGGGTGCTCAATCTATGAGAGCTCCAGTGGTCTATCGACCCAAATCTCAAGAGTCAATGAGCAACCACTCATCAAGAATGAGCTCCTGCCTATGGACTCTGATGTGATCACCATTGCAAAAACTGACGACAAAGCATCAATCAAACTCCAAATTTCTCAAACCAAGCTTGCCCTGCTCAATGAGAATCCCAAAGTGGAAATACTACGTATCAACTTGCCCAGTCCAACTAAGCCAAAGCTACCCAGCAGGCCTTAAGCCTTACAACAACAACGATCCATTCTTGAAGTGCTTCCAACATGGCCATGGACACAAGGGATGACTTAGTCACATGCATCCGCCAGTTGGACTCAACTTTCATGTTGTTTGTTGGAAGTTATGAATGTTTGGACCTAGGCCTACTTGAGGAACCCATAGCAAATGAGGTACGTTTCTTGCTATGTTCTTGGAAAGAATACAAATTCAACTTCATTAAGGCCTCCCCCATTGCCAAAGAGATGATTGAAAATCAAATCTCGGGAGAAAAGGTCTTAAGCTAGTGCTTAATCACCTCCTATACGAAAAGTGAAATTCCCATGCCACCACAGGAACTTGCTGAGCTTCAACAATTCGTTGAATTCGAGTCCAATTTCTTACATAAGTGGTATACTTTATGCGTTTAATGGGCTTAAGAGGGTTATCAAGTCATGACCAATGTGGAGCAATGATGTGCCATCAAGACTTATGAGTATGACTAGACATATGTGGTCCCAATTTCATTTGGGGCATTAGCCATGACAAGAAATCGGCCCTTAGATGACAATATCCTGCTATGTCCATACTTGGATGAAATCCTAACCGAGAAGGAACTCCAAATTGCAAGCCAAATCAATTCATGTGACTCTTGAACGATGTATCGACTTACATCATGCAAGTGGATATTCGTCCACAAGATATGGACTGTCATGCAACACTAGAGCATAACTCGGAGTTTTATGATTGGCTCTTGAACTAATAAGGTGTGCCTAGAAAGCACTAAAGACCCTTACACCTTTACTTCCACAATCCTAGGAAGGATTTTAATCATTTCCAAGGGGGAGGGGATAAAAGCGAAAGATGAATGAAAATTTGAAAAAGGAGTTGAACTTTAAAGGGAAGAATAAATGCTTCTTCTTCTTTTAGTAAATATGCTCCATGAAGTTATTGTGTAAAAATGTATGGATTGATTGATGTGTAAATTCTCATTTTGTGGTTTATACTTTTCATCATCGAATATTGATCTTTCTAGTCACTTTACCTTCGGTGCAATAAATGCCCTTTAAGGAGAACTAATTGTGGGATGTTGTGTGGTAACAGGAACCCAAATGGCAGGGCAATAGGATAAAGCCAACAGGCTCCCCTTCTTGGAGGAGGAACATAGAAGATACGGCTTAGCCATGGAGATATGCACGTTCAACCAATTGAAATATTGCAGCATCCACAACCTGGAGGAGTTGGTGACATCTAAAGAGGCCATCAAGTAGATGATAAAACAATGTAATCTTGCCAAGTACTTGGAGAAGGTGGGATAGGACATCGACCATAGCAAATGCCCTAAGTTCCTAAGGACCTTTGATGCCCAGAAGAATAGTGGCATGATAACAATCATACAAGGAGATGCCACTAAAAGGGTGAAAGTTACACTTAGCCCATAAATTGGTGAGAAGGCCCTGGGACTAGTGGCGGACAAGCTGGAGAAGAGACCAAAGAGGGATGTCTATGGGATGCTAAGGATGGACAAAAAGAAAGTCTACACAAATGATGGAATCAACTTAGTTGACATCCCTAATCCCACCATCTGACTGCAAGAAAAACTGGTCCATACCCTCTTCTCAAGCCAAAGATACAATGCCCTTATGAACAAAATAGGAGTGCAATTGCTTGAGAGTCTTGTAGCAAATGCATTGGATGAGGTAAATTGGAATACCTTCATCTAGAAAACAATCCAGGCATTAGCAAAGGTGCTAGCAATAGTGCCAAGGGAAGCAGCTAGGGGGGACTCTCCGGCTACCGCAGTGGAGTTAGAAAGGAAAAAAGTAGCTTCAAAGGCATTAACCATAGGGTTTGGGGGGGTACTAATGGCTATAATCTATGAAGCCTTGGGGGAGGTGGAAAGAGAAGAAGTAGTAGAGAAAAACCCCAAAACCATCACCGATCCAAGAGGAGCATTGTTTCCCCACTCCAGTGAGCTCGCCTATTTCATTCTCAGCAGAAGAGGAGGGAGAGGATGAATTCAATAGGGATCAATAGGAAAAAATAAAACGAGTTGCTAATGAGGAGGCTGACTAACCCACTCAACTACAAGGAACCTCGAGTGAAAGGACAGTCAGCAACAAGCAGTAAGGTTTAGAGCTATTGTAGTGGGAGCTCATGCTCAACCGCCAAGACCCACAGACCGTTTGTTATTTCAAGCATTTTAAGCAAGCTCTAGTGGCTATCTCTCACCTAGCTGACACGATTCCGATCCTATGGGTGTAGTGAGCTTACCTTGATGCTTGAATGAGTAGCCTCCTCCCTCAAGCACTCCAATAGCTCCACGATCCTAGATGCGAGCTCAAGCAACCTCAAGCCTCCTCCTTTGAGCTATATCCTCTATAGCCATGTGCGAGACAAGGGAAGGGAAGAGAAGAGAGGAGAAGAACATAGGAGAAGATGGAGAGCTTCTCCAACCCAGTCCCTCACCCTCACACACTCACTCCCTCACACTCTCACACTCCCTCTCTCAAACACAAGCACACACAAGAAAGAAGGAGAGAAGAAGAGAAGAAGAAGAAACCACTTTAGCCACACATTGGAAGAATGAGCTTCCCATTCACTTTTTGAGTTTATATGCAAGCCCTAAATCCCTTGGAAACCCATCCTCTTTTTACATGACCGGGAATCTTGCCAAGGTCCTATTCCCTTCTAGTTGCCTTATCCCTTCACCCATGCTCATCTAGATTTTACAATTTGCACAAGAGGGAGCCTGGCGCTCTTTTACAAAATTTGAGTGGCGCCTTTGCATTTTAAAATATGCCCTTGCCTTCAACTTGACCTTTTTCGCTTTTGGCCTTTCCTCTCTTATTCATTTTCTGGGCTATCTTTTTTTGCATTATTCCATATTTTTGAAATTTCTTTTTCCCATCTCGCATTGGGATTAACATTACCCCCCTCCTAGTCAAGTGCCAATCCCATGGCACTTGCGGGTCTTTGTTGATGAGGGTCGGTGATTTGAAGGGTGGTTGTGTTAGTTGATGATGGGGCCTTGTGGGGATTGATCATGCAAGAGAAGCTTGTTGCAGTGGTGGAGGTCAAGGGTATGTCGAGTGGATGGCGAGGCTCCGATATTGATAGTTGGTAGCATTCGCATTTACTTGCGAGGAGAAGAAAAGTGCATTTCCTAGAGGGTGTGTCTACCTTATTACTGTGTGGTGCATTGTGCTCATGCTAGTGGAATTATGAGTTGGGTTGAACCACAGGAAAGCCTAGGTGTTGTCCCACACTTGAGGACCCAGTTCGTGTGGAAGGGGGGTATAGTGGGTGCAACTTAGGGAGACATGTCTAACCATAGGCGAGGGTGACATCCCTAGGTATGTCCTACCCTTGGTGCACCCTAAACGTGAAAAGTGGGAAATCAAAATGAGCTAGGGGGTTAGGGACAGAGCCGTCCAACTGAAGTCACTGGACACACCTAACTTGAGGACCCCTCCTAGGTGTAGTGGCTGTGGCACTCATGAGTTTCTTGCTTTTTATTGTGATTTTCTTCTTTGTTCTCTTATTCTTTTCTTTCATTTTTCTCTTTCCTCTTTCTTTTGTCATCTTTTTTTTATAATTATAAGGAGAACTAATCTTCATCATCATGGTCATGAGAGGGAGAAGTGGGGGTTTAAGAGACTTACTATAGAAGTTGTTCTCGTGCATATATCCTTTTAGGCCCATTCGAACGTTGAGAGGAGTTGTGGACAAAAATGGGTGGTTGTAGCTAGTGAAGCGGCTATCGTTCATGTCGTCTAAAAGGGCCATGCAAAAAGATGGTAAGAGGGTATCACGTATCATTAGCCTAGCCATTGCACAACTATCTATGCTGGCATTGAGATCAAAAAATAGCATCATGAGGTAGTATTCTAGCGGAGTAGGATTTTGCTTTAATAATACTCTAAGGAGCCTAAGGTAATTGCAAGTTGTGAGAAAAGCGGGGTATGCGCAAGAACTCATTAAGAAAATGGTCAATTGAGGTATATAAGTCATGCTAAAAAAAGATGAGCACTTCATCGAGCTTAGTGGCATTGACATTATAGATTTTTCGAAAGTTGTTAACCCTCAAACATACAAGGTGGAAAAGTTGGAAAATCTAAAGCAGAAGACACGACCAAGGCAAAAGTGAAACATAAGATGAAGGTGCGCCAAGAAAAATATGGAAGCACAAGAAGTGCAAAAAAGTCCTAAAGAAAGGAAAAAGGCGCAAAAGAAAAAACACAAGTCAATACTTTTGAAAAAGAGCACAAGCGCATCATGGTTTAATTGAAAGAGTACCGGGCTCTCACCCGTGCAATTTGTAAAGGTAGATGGGTGTGGTAGGAAGGAAGCTAGGAAGATAGAAGGACAATGGGAAAAAGGGCCTAGGCCACAGCCGGCCATGTAAAAAAGGGGATAAGGGAATGACCGCCCAAAAGGGATTTAGGGTTTTGTATATAAAGTTGAAAAGTGAATGAGAAGCTCATTCTTGTGTGTGGCCAAAAGTGGCTCTCTTCTTCTTCTTCTTGCTTGCTTGAGCTTGTGCTTGAGAGAGTGACTGTGAGAGTGTGAGGGAGTGAGTGTGTGAGGGTGAGTGACTGGGGAGGAGAAGCTCTCCATCTTCTCCTCTCTTCTTCTCTTCTCTTTTCTTCTCTTGTCTTGCTCGTGGGCAATGGAGCTTGGAGCGTGGAGCTTGAGGATGGAGCTTGCTTGAAGCTTGCACTTGGATCATGGAGCTACTAGAGTGCGCGGGAGAGGAGGTAACTCGATCGGCATGGAGGTAAACTCACTACACTTGTAGATATGGATGGTGCATCAGCTATGTGAGAGGTAGCCATTAGTGCTCGGCTTGGAATGCTTGAAACAATAAGCGGTCCTCCCTGGGACTTGGCGGTTGAGGGAAAGCTCCCACAAAAGTCATATCGGCTGTGGATGTCTGGATTGAAGTCCACTCCTACCCTTCCAAGATATGGCATGTAAGTAGGGTTATTTCTCTCGAAGGGTAGGGTGTTGCAAAATGGCATCCAAGCCTCCATGTTGCCGTCCCAGATTCTCCTTCTCCACCTTGGCTGGCACTTATAGCCTGTCACTATTTTGGGAAATTCCATGATCTTGTTCTCTCAGTAGTCATGAGCCTGTATTCCCCATAAAGTAGGACTCTTGTCTCTTTCAGCAACACCCACATGTCTCCCAGTCTTCTTCCTACATTAATCACCTCTTTCACCACCTTGGTTGATAGCACTCTGCTCAATGTAGTGGGGAATTGGAAATTAAAGTCGAAGGGTTCCATACTATGAGCTCTACATTCCAATCTATTGAGAAACAATATTCTCTTGGAGGGATGGGTGCTTCTGAGGCCACTACTAGTTGAGCTCTCAGCCTCCTCCATGCCTAGTCCAGCATATTCATTATCTTCTTCTTGATTTGTGCTTTTCTTTCAGGAGTGATGTCTACCTCCTGTTGTACTTCTGGTCGTGGAGAGGGAGGCTATGGAAATAGCTTCTTGTCTTGCTACCCCATTTCAAAGATTGGTCCTACTTTTTGAGTCGGTATTTGCACCTCCTCTCCCCTATGTCCCTATGGCTTCCATTTCTTGGACTGTCAAGCCTGCCCTTAGCAAGCTTCTTTGATCCTCTAGGCTTAGGCTAGCTCCTGCGGCTTGTCATTGGATGTGCAGCCCATGTCTTACAGCCCTGTTGCGGGTGATCTCCAGCTTTTTCTTTAGTGACTCAATGGCCTCCTCCTCTTTTGATTATGTGACATCCAAGATAGTATTGAGGAAGGTGCATTGTTGGGCTTCCAAGCTTGTTTGTGTAGCCTCTGCCCTACTTTCTGCTAACACCTTGACACCTTCTGCAAGGGCTAAAAGGCTCGCTAGGTCTTTTACTCTTCTTTCACTCTTGCCCACCCATTCATTTGCTCTCCTTTTCATCTCTTCCAAGCTTTCACTATGCCTTTGAGCTAAGGTAATTATTCTCTGCTCTTGTTCCTTGATTTCTCTTTCTAGCCTCTTCTGCTCTTCTAGTTCTAAAACTACCATCTTCTCCAAAATTTCCACGTTTTTTTGATATCCTTAGGTACTCTTTTCTTCTCCTACTGCGAACTCCTCCATGGAATTCTAGACTCTTTTCATATGTCCTTGCAGTTCTTTGTGTTACGGGATCAGGAGCTTATACTCCCTTTAAAATCCCACTAGCTCTCCTGATATTCATCTTCAAGCCTTTTTTGCCAGCTTTCCTCTTGCTCTTCCTTAGCCTTGAGTTCCATCTTTAGCTCACTTATTTCTCTTTGATAATTGGCCACTTGGCGGATTCTCTTGAGCTGGAAGGCCTCAAGTGTCTCTTTCTCAGCTTCTAACTCATCAATAGCCATCTTCTTTTCCTCCTTCGCTCTTTTTAGCTATGAAATGAGTTCTTTGACATAATCTTCTGTCTCTAGGGATCTTGTCTTGACTCAGCATCTATAACTACTGGTCTCTTTGTTCCTGTCACAGTGGGGTTCCTCCACTTGCATCCTGAGCTATCTCTTTATTGACTAGGAACTGCACCCATGCCAAATATTACTGGCATATATTGTGGTTGAAGTGCCTTCGGTGGGTGGAAAGACTAGGGTGGTAGGCTCTAGGACATATGGAATATGATCAATCAAACCCCTGCCCTTGCCTTATGTTATTGGGGGTGGCATGATTTTTGGCACTTGGGCAATTGTTCTAAGGCCTTTGTCTCTGTGTGGGCTCATGGCCGCCAACTTCTCCTACACATGGATTGCTACTCTATTGACATGCGTGTGGCTCGAGCTATGTCCTCTTCTTCCTTCCTCTATAGCCCTTCTGTTTCTTCTGCTCTCCTCTTCCCCTCCTCCTCGGCTCTCTTGGACTCCTTTTCTATCTTCTCCAACTAAGCTCTTTCTTTTATTTTACTTTCTTCCTCAGCCTTCTTGGATTCTCTTTGTGCCTTATGCAAGTCCGCTTCTGTCTTCTTCCACCTTCTCTTAGGGGATTTTCTTCTTAGACTTTTTAGCCCCTCCGTGGCTAGACTGTGTTTCCTATTCTCCTTCTTTGTCACTCACAGTTCTCTTACTGGACTGTTCCTGCTCATGGTGGGAAGGTGACTTGTGCGGTGTCTCATCAACTTCTTCTTCGCCTTGTGCTTCCCCCAATGCCTCCTTGATGATGGCACTCAAGACCCCACCAAATCCTATTGTCAAAGCCTTAGATGACGACTTCTTTCTTAACTTGGAGGTCGGAGACTCTCCACCTACAAGTCTTCCACCTATAGCCAGTGCCTTTGCTAAGGTCTCAATTGTCTTCCGCACGAAGCCATTCAAGTTCACTTCATCTAAAGATTTGGCTTCAATGCTTTCCAGCATCGGCATGTTGATTTTGCACATTAGCGCATTGCATCTTTGGCTAGAAAACAAAGCATGCACCATCTTGGCTTGTAGCTAGACTTCTAGGTCAGGGATTATTAGCTAAGCTGATGCCATCATTAGTGTGGACCAGAACTTTGTCCATTGCCATCATTAGTGTGGACCAAAACTTTGTCCATTCCCAACATGTTATACACATTCATTTTTGGCTGTCTTTTAACTTTCTTGGCCAGGCCCAACGCTCTCTCCACCAGCTCCCGAGTCAGCTCAACTTCCACTTGGTGAGTGGCCTCTCCTTGCCATATAGTCATGGTGTTGTAATTCCTGTTGAAGGTATGGAGAAACTTTGTGCACTTACTATAGTCTACCACTTGGCCAAATTTCTCCACATACTTCTACACATTTCATTGGTCCATAACCTACTTTATGGCCTGCTCTTCCATGGCTACATCTTCCAAATTCAGGACGTGCTTGAACTTGAATTGGTTGAAGGCCCTCATCTCCATTGAGAGGCCATACTTTGCTTACTCTTCCTCTGAGAATGGCAACTTGTTGGTTTTCTCCTATCCCACCATTGTAGGTGCCTATCATGAAGCCACAACTCACCATTAGTGCTCTTTAGATCAATTCTTGCGAAAAGACACGTAGAAAATGGTTGTGTGCTTATGGAAATTTGAAATGCTTAGGTACAGAAATAGAATTTTCCTTCAAACAATCCATGGATTCCCCAAAAAATTTATGACACTTTTCCTCAATCATAAGTTGAGTTTTATCCCTTCTTTTCTGCTTTTGATGTTGATTGAGGTTTATGGTTTGTTTTTATGTTCCACACCTTACCCCTCCCCCCTTGGAAATGACAAGAAGCCTTCCTAAGATTAGAGGTTGAAGGGTTAAGGCCATTCATTGCATGCTCATGGTGTTTCACTTTTGCATGAGCCAAGTGTAGAAGTTTGGGTTATACTCCATGTTAGCATACTAGTACATGTTGACAAGTTGGATGCCTATCTGGGTGATGTAAGTGAGGAAATCCATTAGAAAGTCGCCAAAGTCTAGTCGGCTAGCAATGTGTAACTCGTTCTCAATCAAAATGTGATCTAAATAAGGGTGGTTCATGATGTGCTCTTCTAGGGATTAGTTGCGAATGGTTATCAACACCCTATAGGAGGTCGAAGCTACATAAGTTGGGTCGTACTCTGAGGTTTTGATTACATGTCCCTGCTCAATGTCGGTCATGATTTGCCAGCCCTCTAGCTCCCATTGAAGTAGGAGAGCATACCATTTTTGCAAGAAAGATGAGTCGTTGTGAGCAAGTTGTTTCAACTCTTCAATTTCTTAATCTGTGTGGTAGGGACCATGCTCTTGTCATATGATGTGATGAGTCGTTGTTTGTATGCTTGCTTGTGGGAAATCTTGGTGGCAATCAACTCTTGAGTTGCCTAGGGAGCCTTAACAAATATGAATTATGATTCTTCCCAAGAGGAAGTCAGCATACATACCTTTGCTGCTGCTAAGGGCTCTTCTAAAAGGCCTAGGTCTAATCGGTCATAGCTTTTAGCAAGTGTAGTAAATGTAGCGTCCAAACATCAAAGGCAAGTAATCAAGTCATCCCCCGTATTTTAAGCTAAGTTTGAGGCCAAGGTAAAAATTGATCATCATTTATAAGAGGGTTTTAGGCCTATGGGAGGTTGAGGTTTGATTGGGCTAGATAGGTTTGTAGAGCTGAGGGTTGCAGTTATGGCTACTCCTGAGGGATTCAATCACTTGCACACTAGGTGTGGGTTGTGATGTAGGTGTTGTGTTGCTAGATGCTTGTGAGGCCTTAGGGGCACTAGTAGTGCTAGATTGAGGTGGTTTGGAGGCATCAATCTATAGTGTTGGTCGATAGACTTTGTTGAGGCTCTATAGGCATAGTGGATTTGGGCTCTATGGGCTCCACAGTTTGAGTTGTTTGGGATTTTGGTTTTTGATTAGTCATGTGAGCTTGTATAGACAAGCTCGAGTATTGCGCTTGAGTAGTGCTTTTGGTAGTCTTGGGTTTAGGTACCCATGTCCAAGTATTTCCCTCATAATAGCCTTGTGCATACAATAAGATCTTGGGGACCAATCGCAGCTTGACCGTTCGTCGATGTCTATAGTTTTTTCTCTACAGCCTAGGTTTCGAGTATGAATTCCTAGCCTTGTAAGGTTGTGTTTGATTGATTCTAGGTGGCGATTCTTGATGTTTAGGTACCCATTTGAACTTGGGTTCATGCGCTTTAGCTTTCATCTCAGCGGTTTGCTAGTGTTAAGGCTTGGTGGGTTGTGACAAGTCACAACCCCCTCCTTAGACTTGGTTGTGGATTTTTATATTGGTGGCCTTGTGGGCTTTGATGGAGCCATGTTGCCCTTGCTGAAAGTTGTCACTATGCAGACATTGTCAATGGCAAGGTGAATGCGTTGTGACTCGTAGTTGACATTGCAATGGGCTGGTTTTTTAAATGCGTGTCCTAACAGTGATTCCTTACTGACATCTTTTGTATTCGACAAAACATAAAAGATCATGGAAATTCTCTCCAAATTGATAGAGACTGTGACTTTGTACTTTCCCAAAAGTGTGTATGATTGGCCCCCAAAAGGGCCGAGTTTAGTGCTTGTGGGCTATAGTTGTGGTTGGCCGATTTGAGTCCAATGATCATGAGTTAAGATATTAAAATTAGCTCCCTCATCGATCAATGTATCGAAGGTATGTGTTTGCTAGGCAGTGACTATTATGTGGAGGTAAGTAGCTTCCACATCCTTGCCTTCAATTTCTGTAATTGTGGCAACTCACACTTTCACAGGGGACTCTAGCCTAGGAAGCTCATGTAGTGGATGTGTGGGAGGGTAGTACTTCTTTATGCGGCTATCATTGAAAAAGCCTATGCCCTCTCCATCTAGGGTCTTATGCTCCACATTCTTGGTTTTGGTTGATGGTACAAACTCAGAAAGGCCCTAATCCCCTAAACTTCATTTCTGCTTGTGGCCTTTCATTGAGTATAATAGAACAAGGTCACCTTGATCGAAGTCTTGTTGCTTAACATGCTTGTCAAACTAGCTCTTACGTCGTGCCTTTTCACAAAGCAGTGCATAGGTAGCCTAATAGGTGTTCTAGCTCAACTAGGCATTCTGTCCATGCCTCCTTCCCATCCTATCTCTCTTGAATGGCTACTCTTAAGATATGGACAAAGAATTCCATTGGTAAAATGGCTTCACTTCTGTAGGTCAACCTAAAGGGCCCTACAACCATTTTATAGGCTATTTGATAGGCCCACAAGGTTGCCATCAATGTGTGAAGTATAGACTACTTTGGTTAGGACATTCATTAAGATCTTATTTGTAGATTCTACTTGGCCATTTGCATGAGGGTAGTAAGGCAAGGATTTTTAATGGATGATCAGAAAGGTAGACACAAGGTGAGAAATCACTTCATTGACGAGATGTGTGCCTTGATCACTAATTAGTTCAATGGGGCAACCGAATCGCGAGATCACCTACTCCCAAACGAACTTAGTTGTAGTTCTAGCGTCATTCATTCTAGTGGCTCGTGCTTTTGCCCACTTTGTGAGGTAGTCTCTGACAACTATGATGTACTTGGCCTGCGAGTATTGTGTTACAGAACTAATCGACCCGATGAAGTCAAATTTCCATTTTTCAAAAGGTTGTCTTGCAATGATTGGAATTAGCTCCTGAAAGGAGAGAAGGATCGAAGCTTACACTTGAGAGCTATGGCGGGAGAGCAAGAGCAAGAAAGAGAGAGAGACAAGAAATGGGAACTCCAACAGTCACAATGTGTGACCGGGCCTTCCTTTATTCAAACTGTCACTAAAAGAATAAAGAATAAAGCGATGATGACGGGCGCCTGCCACCTACAGTGTGCAGTGGCGGTGACTGTCAGTGTAGTAATACACGGGTGGCTAGGCAGAGGCGCCTTTACCCCCAACAACCTCCCACTTAAAGGCGAATATGCCCTAGTGAGGAGTGAAAAGAAAAAGGAAAAAGACAGTACAACATGTACACATGTACAACAGGATGAGGAAAGACGTCATCTTATCCCACGCCCATCAACCTCCTGAGGAAGGCAAAGCGCTCTATAGAGAGGCTTTTTGTGAGAAGATTTGCAGGATTCTACTCAGTTGAGATCTTGACAAGGTCAATAGACTTGTCCTCAATGACCCCACGTATGAAGTGATACCTCACCTCAATGTGTTACGTCTTCACATGGAAGACCGGATTCTTGGCTAACTGAATATCACTCATAGAATCTGAATGCAGTGCAGGAATAGCATCAATACCAAGGTCAGCAAACTAAATGACCCAACCAAATGGCCTCCTTGCAAGCCTCAGTGGGCTGCAACATACTTGGCCTCTGTAGTAGAAAGGGTAGTGCATTTCTGCACCCTAGACATCTAAGAAACAGCACCTCCAGCATAGGTGAATACATAGCCAAAAGTGGACTTCCAACTATCTGCATGTCCTGCATAATCAGAGTCAGTGTACCCCATGACTCTTGTATCCTAGCTGCCATAGCATATGCACATATCTGCAGTGCCCTTCAGGTACCTCATGATACCCTTCACGGCATCCCAATGCTTCTTGCAAGGTGTAGCCATATAGCATGCCACAACACCAAACTGCAAAGGCAATATCTGGACGAGTGGCTATCATGGCATATATAAGACTGCCCACTGCGGATGCATAGGGAATCTTGGCCATCTCGATCCTTTGCTCATCTGTCTGCGGACAATCAGCCTATGATACCTTCACATAAGAAGGCAATGGACAGCCAATAGGCTTTACGTCCTGCATGCGGAAGCGCTCAAGGACTTTATGAATGTACTCCCTCTGTGACCAGTAGAGGAGTCCCTGATGCTTGTTGCGTTGAATGCACATAGCAAGTATGTGAGAGGCCCTTCCCAGATCTTTCATCTCAAAGCTCTTCTTGAGCTGAGCCTTAAGAACATCTAGCTCATCATGAGCTTTCCCTACTATTAGCATATATCATCCACATAGAGTACCAAAATTGATAAAGAACCATCATGATCTTTCTTCATATAAAGACACGGATCCATAGCACTCCTACTGTAGCCCTGTGACTGCATAAAGGCATCAAACTTATCATACCACTCCCTAGGTGCCTGCTTCAAGCCATAAAGACTTTTCTTCAATTTGCACACTAGGTGCTCCTTGCCAGGTTCTGCAAAGCCCTTAGGCTACTCCATATAAATCTCATCATGCAAGTCCCCATGTAAGAAAGTCGTCTTGACATCCAGCTGGTATAAATCCAAGTCAAGTTGAGCAACCAAAGCCAAGACTAAGCGCAGGGTGGTCATCTTAACCACAGGAGAAGAGACCTCATCACAATCCACACCATGCTCCTGCTTAAAACCCTTTGCTACTAATCTAGCCTTGTATGTCGGCTTGGGATGTCCAGGGGTACTTTTCAGCTTGTACACCCACTTGCATGCCAAAGCCTTCTTGCCCTGAGGCAAGGAAACCAAATCCCAAGTCTCATTCTTATGCAAGGAGTCTATCTCAGACTGCATAGCCCTCTCCAAGGAGTGACTGTCACCCCTGTGCATAGCCTCATCATAAGTGAAAGACTCTTCTACATTTATAACCAAGGCATAATGCATCGAGGTCTCAAATCTATCAGGTGGACGTCTGTCTCTAGTAGACTGCGGGCTTTGCTGCTTGCCCAGCTACCTGTCCAACACCCTGACCATGAGCATCTACTGCAGCTGTAGGCTCTCCAACTGGATGTGCAGGAACCCTCGGCTCCTCTTGAAATATGACCTTGCAAATCTCAACAACTCTCTTAGGCTGCATGTGCATCTTGTCTTCATGGAAGACTACATCATGAATACGGATGAATTTCCGCGCCTGAGGATCCTAGAGACGGTAACCCATCTCACGTGCATCCCCATAACCAAGAAAAATACATTTGACACTCTTAGGATCCAGTTTACTTCTATTGTCCCTGGGCACATGGCAAAATGCCTCACATCCAAAGACACGGAGATGCCCATAAGAGGGAGGTTTTCCAGTCCATACCTCCTTTGCAACCTGGAAATCCAAACCACTAGAAGGTGATCTGTTTATGACATGCACAGCTGTACTAACTGCCACATCCCAATAGCTCTGTGGTAGGCCTGCATCGCTAAGCATACTGCGTACATGCTCTTGGATGGTTCTATTCATCCGCTCAGCCAAACCAATCTGGGGGGGTGTAGGGTGACGCTTAATACCCCTCTTATCACATAACTGCTCAAAAGCACGTGAGACATACTCACCCCCATTATTTGTCCTTAGGCATTTTAGCCTATACCCAAACTAGTTCTCAACCAATGCAAACCATCTCTAAAACATAACCAAGACATTGGATTTCAGCTTAATGGGATAAGCCCAAACTTTCTGTGAAAAATCATCTATGAAAGTAACAAAATACTTTGCACCACCCATAGACTGACAAGGCATGGGCCCATAGACATCCGAATGTACCAATGCCAAGGGCTCGCTCATTCGTGGCCTACCAGACTTCTTATGCGTAGACCTAGTCTACTTGTCATAAAGACAATGCTCACATGAATCAAAACATGCATAATCAAGGGGCGGTACGTACTAGAAACCAGAAAGAATTTTCATTCCCTTCAAAGACATATGGCCCAAACGGGCATGCCAAATAGATACATGTGGGATAGAACCCACAAACAAAACATGATGAAGGGAAGTAGCTGATACAATGAAGAGATAGAGGCTGTTAGCCTTGGAACCTCTCGCAATCACAAGTCTGCCACGAGTGATCTTCCATGCAGAGTCTCCAAAAGACACATGATAACTTGCATCATCAAGTTTGCAGCTGACATGAGACTACGTGTCAAAGCAGGTACATGACGTTTATCCTACATAACAAAACTGCTGCTAGAAGGAAACTGCAGCCTAACATCACCAATGCCCACAATATCAAGAGAGCTGTCATCACCCAAGCGCACAGAACCTGAAACAGTACGGTATGAATGAAACCACTCTCGGCAAGGTGTCACATGAAAGGACGCACCAGAGTCCAAGAGCCAACACTGTGCATATATAGAGTGTATCTCTGTCATCTGCGAAGCACTAGAAAAAGCTGCAAGGATATAATCATCATCAACATCCTCAGGCTGCATAACATTGATTTCTTCAATTTTAACACTGGACTTTGCAGGCACTATGCTGCCATTAGAGGACTTATCCTGCACTTTGTCTTTCCCCTTATCTTTGCGCCTTTCATTGCGTAGTTCATGGCATTGTGGTCTAATATGGCCCTTTTTCCCACAATGGTGATAAGTAACATCTGCATTCCTGGCACAAGATTTGCTATGTGACTTTCCATGAGACTTGGACCGAGGTTTCTGAGAATCCCGTCCACGGCCACTACCACTACCATGCTTGCCATATCCATCATTCCTGCCTCTAACTGTCATAGCATGCGACACACGAGAGGCATCCAAATTCTTACGGTTAACCTCTTCCTGCAGAAGAGCACTCTCAACATCAGATAATTTCAAGGTAGTAGTAGAGGCACATAATGCAGTGCAGAATACATCCCATGACTCATTAAGAGTACCAAGTAAGAAACGAGGAGTGACATCCTCTGCAAAAGTGATGTCTTGCTAAGTCAAGTTCTTGAGTATAGCATGGAACTAGCTCAAGTGAGCAAACATAGTCACATTCTCCTTCATGCGTAGATCCATAAGCTGCTTCAGCCAATGCATTTGACTCGCTGGACTTTTCTTGTCATAGAGATTCTTGATTTTATCCCACAACTTCCATGCACTCTGTTCTTCCTCAAATACATTGTAATGAACCTCTCCTGTGAGAGATAATACAATAGTGGACTTGCATAACTCATCAAGCTCAAGCCATTCCTCATCTGGCATAGTTGCAAGTGGATGCCTGCTCAACCTCAAGGGTTTGATATGTGATTTCTGCACTAACACCTGCCAAATCTGGCTCTTCCAATAAGAGTAATTTGTACCATCAAGCTTAGTGATGTTGAAAATAGCATGATCACTGGACGAACTCGCCATAATGCAGGCTGAAAGACTGCAGATAGTTCAAAACTGCTTACTGTTTACTGCAAAAAATGACAAAAAAATCACCAAAATCAAGAGAAAATGGCGAGAAAAGTGTAACCAAAGCTATTGTCCACCAAGTACTACTGAAAGTATATCATTTCAGAATATTTCAGCATGAAAAATCCATGGCAATCTGGAGTTATATGCTTGCTGTAATAAATGACAATAAGGTACTGTGAGAGTCAATTGTTGACCAGATCATTGTACCAAGTCAATAAATGACAACCAAGACATGACCAGCCATAAATAGGCATAAATCAGCACCAAACAGTCATCAAGACCCTGAGCAAACACCCAAACATGTCACCAAAGCATCCGTCAGTGAGTAGGTATACCCCCTAGACAATAGGGCAAAGTATACATAATACTGGCAAGACCTGACACCAGTAGGCGTATGCTCACAAGAGTGCAAAGCCCAAGCTCAAGTCAAAAGCAACTCCAAGATATGAGTGCATGAACCATGTAACATTTAAGTGTAAGAGATCCCAAAGTCTCAAGTATCTGCAAAATGCTCAAATAGCATAAACCTCCTACTCAATGTTGGTCAAACATAGAAGATGCTCCCACAGGCACAAAAGGCGGATAAACGAGGTCAACAGCTCAATCAAACCAAGTTAAAGCACCAAAGACAGGTACCCAAGACAATGCCTCAATAGCGTCCGAAGAGCATGACGGCTACAAAGCAACTGTAGGTAGCATCCATGAGCAAGACATACATCCCAATAAATATATCTGACAACCAAAAAATGACATCCAATACAAAAATTCCAGAATAGCAAATGAGAATCCAAGCCAAGTCTTCAGAGAGCACTAAAGCTCAACAAGTACATGGTACACTGTGCCAAGACAAATGCATCAAGCCGTAGGCGTTGGGTAAGCATATACCCAAATAGCATAGAACTGTCAAGCACTGACCGCTGTCAAGCATAGACCAATGTCAATAAGCCCGGGCTGAAATAAGCTCAAGCTTCCAAAAGCATCCGGGTCCAATGACAAGCTCAAAGTCGTCCCTTGATGATTAATACATCATAGCATAACCCAAGACATACACCCGGAACCAATAGGCATATGTCAAAGCATGAAAGATAGCTTCGGCCCAAAAGTATTCAGCATGTATTTACTATTATACACTGAGTATTTCCAGCCCTACAATCAGGCCAAAATCATAGCATTACATGTAGCTTCAATCCCCAAGTCAATCGGGATGCAATAGGCATCAAACCGGTTATGTAGTCATGCCCAAACAAGCATAGGCATAAACTGTGAATGTAGCACTAGCATCAAATATTTGTGGACTATTTATAATAGTCATGAAACACTATTTTCAGCCACCAACCAATGCCTAATCCCAAAGGATCAATGCCACATATCAATACATGTGCAAGAAGCTCGAAATGGAGCCCGAACAAGTGCTTGATGCCAAGCTGGAGCTAGAGCTGAAGTGGCTGAGTGTGTGGCTATTCAGAATCAGGTGCAAATTTGCGTGTTGTTGCTGCTACTCTTGCTAGTCCACGTGGCAGATCTGGAGAGGTTGGAGGGCTCAAACGTGAGCCAAAGAGGCCTTGGAACAAGCCTCTTACAGCTCACAACCTGTGGCAAGGAGATATGAAGGTTAGAAGCTTCAATGGTGGCTGCCCTGTTTACCTAGACATGTGAATTGAAATAAATCTTTGAAATAATGAAGTAATACCTCAATGTCAATGCCCTGATGGTGCCTCAATAGGCCGGGAAGAAGCTTGGGAAGCCGGGGAGTGACGGGAGCTCAAGAGAATGACTCAAGAGTTGGGAAGCCGAGCTTTGATACCATTTGAAAGGAGAGAAGAATCAAAGCTTGCACTGGAGAGCTATGGTGGGAAAGCAAGATCAAGAAAGAGAGAGAGACAATAAGTGGAAACTCCAACAGTCATAATGTGTGACTAGGCCTTCCTTTATTCAAACTGTCACTAAAAGAATAAAGAACAAAGTGATGGTGATGGTTTCTATAGGGGCTGGGAATCCATATTGATTTGGTTGTCAATGGATGATCTACATTTCTCTTCCCAATGAGATACAGAAGAGAACTCCGCAATTCTTTCTTACCGAAGATTGAATACGTAATGCATAACAAGGATGAGAAACAGAGGCGTTCCGCCACCTACAGTGTGCAGTGGCAGTGACTGTCAGTGTAGTAATACACAGACGGCTAGGCGGAGGTGCCTTTACACCCAACAACTCCATCTTGTCCTTGCAAATAGGTACCTTGGTCCATTGGTACTCATCATAGTACTTTACAAATCATGCTACATCTCAAAAAAGTGTAGGCCACCATAGTTGAGATTGCAACATCAATTCTATTGCATGCTACTGCAAGTTTGTCATGCATTTCATGCTCATATGCACACACACCTATGTAGCAAGCCATCCTACCCTAGCCTATAGAGATGACCTGATATCAACTGATAGGGTTGTATTTTGAGGATGAGGCACCTAAGTTGGGCCTTCTCAATGGGTCTTTCAGGTAGTCTATGTTCAAGCACTTGAACTATGTCATCTACACAGTACGGCATCAAGTAAGCTCTAAACAAATCCTTCTCACTAGACAAGTTAAAGAGATATGCATCTGGCAAATCATCGATGATACCTTGTCCAATGGCTTCTCTTGTGTGTATGTGGGACATGGATTAGCCATATAATGCTACTTCCCCTTGCGCACAACCACAGAGAAGTCGAATTCTAAAAGCAAAAGTAACCATCAATGTAACCTATAGTGTAAGGTTTATTAACAACATAAAGCAAGGTTTAATGGTCAACAAAGAAAGTAAAAGGCATAGCCAAAAGATAATGCTGAAATTTCTTTACAAAAAACACCATGGCTAAACCTTCTCTCTCAATCGTGAAATAGTTCATTTTGGTGTAGATGAGTTATTTGCTAGCAAAACTCACTAGATAGTCTAAATTGTGTTCACCGAGTTCTCACAACATAGCTCCCATGGCAAAGTTTGAGGCATCAATGTGAATGTGGAAGGTTATGGTCCAATCTGGGGCTCGTAGTATTGGTGTGGATGTTAGAGCCTTTTTCAACTCTTCATATGCACGTTGGCATTCCTCGATCCATTCAAATCTTATTAGCAATTTGTAGAGTGGTCTAGCGATTAACATATAGTTCAACACAAATCACTAATAATATCTTGTATGCCCTAGGAAGCACTGAACTCCCTTATAATCTGTTGGTGGTGGAAGGTCGACAATAACCCTAACTTTTGAGAAGTCAGTGGCAATGCCATTCTTGGACACCATGTGTTCAACGAGAGATGATACAGTTTGCATTGTTGTCTAGGTGTTCTTTCCAGCTCGAGTGAACACATAGGTAATCAACAAACACTTCTAACTCCCACCAAAGCATGTCCTTGAAGATGGCACACATGAGCCATTGAAATGTGGCTAGTGCATTTGTTAGCCCAAAGGGCATAACTATGTAGGCAAAGACTCCCCACTCCGTAGTGAATGTGGTCTTATGCCTATCATCAAGATGCATTTGCACTTGATTGTAACCTGAGAAGCTGTCCAAGAAACTATAGACTTCTTTGCTAGCTACTCTTTTGAGCATATACTCAGTGTACGGTAGTGTATAGTTGTCTCTCCTTGTAGCAACGTTGACTTTCTTATAATTGATGCATACTCTGATCTTTCCATTCTTCTTCAATACAATCATGATGGGCAAAACCCAGTCCGTGTGCTAAATTCCATAAATGAATCGTCTTGCTCTTAATAGCTTATCGATCTTCTCTTGGACAATGTGAGCATGTTTGGGATTCATCGGATACGATCACTCCTTGACCAATGCTGCACTAGGTGTCATGGGAATGTGATGAGTCACTACACTCTGATCCACTCCTTTCAGCTCGTTGAGTGACCAAGCGAAGACGTCTATGTACTCTCCTAGGAGAGCAATGAGACTTGCTTCTTCCTACTCGCTCAAGTCGTCGGCTATAAAGACAGGTCGGGACGTCGCCCCATCCTTAGCCAAATTAACCTCTTTCACTTTGCTAGGTCCTTCTATCGACTCGCTCGCATGTCCTTGTCGTTTTGCTCCTAGCAAGATTACTACCCTATCGCCTTTCTTGAACTTCATGAATTGGTTCGATAGATCTTGTAGTTTTTTCTATTCTCTAGCTTCTGACTCCCTAGATTGTCTCTTCCTTTCCTCCTTTAACTATCGAGCCTTATATGCTGGCTTAGGGGGGTGTCGAGGGGTGCTCTTCAACTTATGCACCCACTTGCATGGCAATTCATGTTTTTCATTAGGCAAGGAAACAAAATCCCAAGTATGATTCTTCTATAGTGAGTCAAACTCAGAATGTATAGTTCTCTCCTAAGAGTAATTGTCACCTCTATACATAGCTTCCTCATAAGGTGCTCATTAGAATCTATAACCATGATTTAATATGCATAAAAGGGAAATAACGATCAAGATGAAATGAGGTTCTAACAAAGCATCGCAAGATTGGATCTGGGGCTAGTACATCGTGTCCTCTCTCTTGATCATCAATATGGTCATGCACAATAGGTTGATCTTGGACCACTAGAGCATCAACATCACTTGTAGTCTATGTAATTGGGATTAACTGTATAATAACAAGAGGTTCCTCTTGAAAAATCACCCTATGCATCTCAATCACCTACTCAAGCTACTTATACATATTTTCCTCATGAAACACAATATCCTGGCTACGGATAACTTTAATAGCATGTGGATCCCAAAGATGATAGTCCATCTCTCTTGCATAACTGTATCCAAGAAAGATGCATTTGGTAGAATTGGGATTGAACTTATTGCACTTATCTTTGGGAATATGGCAAAATGCTTCTCATCCAAAGGCTCACAAAAGTGTGCATGCGAGGGAGGTTTACCAGACCATATCTCCTCAACAACCCTAGCACCAAGAGTAGTATATGGGGATCTATTAATCAAGTGAACTGCAATAGTAATTGCCTTGGCCCAAAATCTATGACGTAAGTTTGCATGACTAAGCATGGTGTGGACCCTCTCTTGAATGATTCTATTCATGCACTCTACAACACCATTTTGGGTGCGTTGTAAGGGGCAATCAACCGATGCTTAATGCCTCAATTGTTACAAAATCGTGGGACATACTCACCCCAATTATCAGATATTAGGCATTTCATTCTATGCATAGATAGTTCTCAACAAAAGTAACAAAGTGTTGAAAGGTTGTTAAAACCTTTGACTTTTATTTTAAAGGATAGACTCGAAGCTTATATGAAAATTCATCAATAAATGTGACAAGGTACTTACTACCACCCAAGGATGCAACAAATGTCCAAATGAATAAGAGCTAGGAGCTCACCCATGTGTGTAGAACCATACTTCTTATGAGTATTACATGTTTTCCAACCATATAAACAATGATCACAAGAGTCAAAGCATAAATAGTCCAAGGGCAGAAGATATTGCAAACAAGTCAAAACTTTCATTTCTTTAAGTGACACGTGCCCAAGGCCACGATGTCACAAAGATACATGAGGAAGATGAGTAATAGCTAATACATGATCAGTGGATTTAGAGACAAGTAAAGGATAAAGACTACCGATCTTAGCACCTCTTCCAAAAATGACATTGCCATGAGTGATTTTCCATAAAAAATCACCAAAAGAAACATGATACCTAGCGTCATCCAACTATTTAGCACAGAGATAAGGCTTTTGGTCAAAGCCAATACATGATGTACATCATAGAGAACAAAGAAAGTACTAGTGGAAAGTGTAAACATATACCACTGATGCTAAAAATATCACACACATGAACCAAAAATGATATTGTAAGTATAGAACCAGTTGTGATGCAGGGTCACATGAAAGGAAGTCCTCGAATCAAGTAACTAGCACTAAGAGAATGAAGATTGACCATCAATCAACTATGTGCAAGTGAAGAAACAACCAAAATATAATAATATGAACCATACTTTGCCTTAATCTCCTCAATCTTGATAATGGACTAAGTAATATACTGATCATTAGATGCCTCGACATTATCTTGTAGTTTTGCTTTGCCTTTCTCACACCTATTTCGGTGCATCTTATGGCATTATGGCTATATATGTTTATGTTGTCCACAATAATGAAAAATAATAGAAGACTTAGGACCATGGGATCAATTGTAACCTTTCCTATGATGTTGATACTTAGACCTATTCTACTATGGGTCTCTACCAATATAGTCATAACTACCTCTAGTATCATTCCTACCTCTAACTATAGGAGCATGAGAGACACAAGTTGCATCGACATTCTTCTTGCCATGGTCTCCCAATGCTTCTTGCCACGTGTAAGCTATATAAGAGCTTATTTGATGTGTAGCAATCATGAAATACATCAAGCCACCAACTGGGAATGCACAAGGAACCGGCCATTTTAGCCTTCTACTCATCTGATTTGGTATCGTCCCCTTACCTATCAAAAATGGTGGAAATGGAACAAGTATAACCTTCCCCCTCTCCAAATTGAAGCACTCCAAGCCCTTCCCAATCTATTCCTTTTGAGACAAATAGGTTATCTTTTTGTATCTATCTTGCATAATGCATATGCTAAGAATGTGACCAACATTCCCCAAGCACTTCATGTCAAATGTTTCATAAAACTTTCTTAAGTGCATCACGTCCACGACCAACTTTCAAACGAATCAATATGTCATCCATATAGAGAATCAAAATCATAAGGCTACCATTGATAGCCTTCCTAGTGTAAAGGCAATAGTCAATCTCACTTCTAGTCTACTTATAAGCCCTCAAAAAGGCATCAAACTTATGATACAATTCTCTGGGAGCATGTTTCAAAACATATAAGCTCTTATATAGCTTACACATGAATTCTTCCTTGCCTTCTACAAAAAACCCTTCAGGTTGTTGCAAATAAATGTTCTCATGCAAATTTAGCAAGTTGTATTTACATCCATTTGAACAAGCTTCATGTATACCTTAGCAACCATTCCAAGTATCCTATCAAGGGTGGTAAACTTGACTATAGGTGAAATCATCAAAGTCAATCCCCTTCTCTTGATTGAATTCCTTAGCCACTAGTCTTGGTTTGTACATAGGCAATGCATTAGCAAACCTAATTGCATGGCATTGCATGTTTGTCCTCAGGCAAAGGAACTACTCCCATGTAGTATTTTTAACCAAAAAATCCATCTCTAATTGCATAGTATTTTTCCACTTATGATAATCATCCCTATTCATAGCATCAGCATAATAAGAAGGTGTGCCACAATTTGCCCTGGAGGGCACAATTTATAACTATTGGAAGGCACAAATCTGGCAAGTTCTAGTGCAGAAATCGTAGATCAAGCCATTGAGACATGAGGGTGTAAAGATCGAATGCTTTGATGCAAAGGATTGGGCTGAACTAGATGAGTTATATAAATCTACAATCCATTTGTCCCTCTCTAAGCAAGTCTATTATAATGTTGTGTCTGGTGGGTAGACTACTTGGCAGTTATGGGATAAGATTTATGATGTCTACGATAAGCAGAGCCGTGTCTCTCAAATGTACTAGTGGAACAAACTCATGGACCCTCATATGAAGGAGGGAACCTCCATGTCCGCCCACTTAATGAGTTTCATTCTACTTTCAACCACTTTTCTTTGCAAGGGATTAAAGTTAAGGAAAATCTTCCTCCCTTGTTCTTGCTGGCTACATTGCTTGAGTCATAAGACACACTCCATACTGCTATATATATTAATATGCTTGCTACTGGACTGAAATTATAGGATATAGAGGGTGTATTATTGAATGAAGAGGTCAATAGAAAGAATATAGATGCTTCTCACACCTCTCTTACTTTGAAAATCAGAGGTAATAATGGTGGGAGCGGTAATGATCGCCATGGGAGTGACTCTCAAGAGTCTCATTCTCAATCATGTGGACAATCTTATAGTAAGTCCCATAGTTATAAGTTTGCATTGACTTGTCACTATTATGGGAAGCAGTGTCATATTCAGCCATAGTGTTGTAAAATATGTGATGTGACAAGCGTAAGGAAAAGGGAAAGGATAACATGTACAAAAATAATGATGATCACAACATTGCCCCTAGTAAGTCCAATATCAAGATTGAAGAGATTAATGCTGTGCAAATTGATTTTGATGATGACTACATACTTACAACTTCTTCTCTTGATGTTTCACACTTGATTGATGTCTCGTCTACCTATGCTCTGTGTTGGCTGCTTGATTCAGGGGCTTCATTTCATGTCACCCCTCATCAAGAGTGGTTCTACTCCTACCGTAGCATGACAGGATCTATTAGGTTGTATAATGACTTGGCATTAGATATTGTTGGTATTGGAGATGTCAAGTTGCGGTTTCCTTCAGGTAGTATGTTTACTTTGCATGATGTACACCATGTTCTAGCTTTGACAAAAAGCCTACTTTTAGCTAGATAGTTGGATGATGCAGGTTATGCTGTCTCTTTTGGTGATTCCTCATGGAAGTTTACCCATGGAAATCTTGTCCTAGAACAAGGTGCTAAGTTTGGCACTCTTTACACCTTACTTGTATCTAGGTCTATTGACCATGTTTTGGCAATGACTACAATACCACATGTATCATTATGGCATCATCACCTTGGGAATATATCATTAAAGGGGATGAAAATGCTTGCCCATTTGTAGTATCTTGCGTCCCTTGATTATAAGTGTTTTGATTCTTGTGATCATTGTCTTTATGGCAAGCAAACTTGTAATTTCCATAAGAATTCTAGCACTATGCGCATGGCTAAGCCTCTGGCTCTTGTTCATTATGATGTTTGTGAACATATACCTTGCAAGTCTTTAGGTAGCGGTATTTCATTACTTTTGCTAGACATACCCTTTAAAGCACAAATTGGAAGTCTTAGCTATATTTCAACGTTGTCTTGCTTTGTTGAGAACTAGTCTAGATATAGGGTCAAATGCCTACGATCTAATAATGGGGGTGAGTATGTATTTAAAGCCTTTGAGCAGTTTTGTGATGAGAGGGGTATTAAGCATCAGTTGATTTCCCTATACACCCCACCCTAGAATGGTATGGATAAGTGTATGAATAGGACGATTCATGAGTGAATTTGTAGTATGCTTAGCCAAGGCAAGCTTATTACAACACTTTTGGGTTGAGGTAGTTACTATTAGCATACATTTGATTAATCAATCTCCATGCACTGCTTTTGATCATCAGGTTATAGAGGAGGTATAGTTTGAAAAACCTCCATCATATGCTCATTTATGTGTCTTTGGTTGTGAGGCTTTTTGCAATGTTCCCAAGGACAAGCACAATAAGTTGGATCCTAAGTCCATGAAATACATATTTCTTGGTTATGGGAATGTAGGTGCGATGGAAAAATCATATGTGAGATTTGGTCCTTTGCCTAGTGAAAAACATGTTTTGCCATGCAAGTGAGTATACAAAGTTGAAGAGTACCCATGGATGCTCCAAGCCAACTTATAAGGCCCGGTTGGTTGCTAAGGGTTTTAAGTGGGAGCATGGCATTGACTTCAATGGAGTCTTCTCTCCTATCATTGAGATTACTACCCTATGCTTGGCTTTAGCTTTGATTTGCAGAGCTTGATTTGGACCTCTATCAGATGGATGTCAAGACAACTTTCTTACATGGAGACTTGCATGATGAGATTTATATGCAACATCTTAATTGAGGGCTTTGAAGAAAAAGGCAAGGAACACCTAGTGAGCAAGTTGAGAAATAACCTTTATGGCCTTCAATAGGCACCTAAGGAATGGTACCACAAGTTTGATTCTTTTATACATTCACAGGGATATACTTGTAGTGATATGGATCCATGTTTATACATAAAGAATGCCTATGATGGTAGCCTTATGATTTTGGTATGTGAATGATATGCTAATTGCTGGGAGTGCTTATGATGAGTTGGATACCTTGAAAGGTTAGCTCAAGAAGATCCTTGAGATGAAGAGCACGGGACATGCCTAGCATATTCTTGGGATGTGCATTATGCATGATTGCTCTAAGGGGCTCCTTTACTTGTCACAGAAGAGGAACATCTAGAAGATCCTTTATTATTGATTTTATATGCAAGATGTTAATCCTATTAGATGTCCTTTATCTTCTCATGTGAATGTTAGTCAGGTCAATTATCCACAGTCTAAAGAGTTGATGGCCAAGATCTTGTATGCATTCGAAGTGGGCAATTTGATATATGCCATGATATTCACTTGTCCTAACATAGCATTTATAATGGGAGTTGTGGCATCCTATATGGTTATACCTGGTAGGCGGCATTGGGATGCTGTGAAGGGTATCGTGAGGTACCTTAAGGGCACTGTAGATATGTGCATATGTTATGGTAGCTAGGATACAAGAGTTGTGGGGTACATTGACTCTAATTATGCAAGACATGCACACAATAGAAAGTCCATCTTTAGCTATGTCTTCATCTTTGCTTGAGGTACTATTTATTGGATATCCAAGGTGTAGAAATGCATGACCCTATCTACTACAAAGGTAGAGTATGTTGCAGCCACTAAGGCTTGCAAGGAGGCTCTCTGGTTAGGCCATTTGGTCACATGCCTTGGAATTGATATGGTCCCTACATTGCATTTGGATTCTATGAGTGCCATTCAGTTGGCAATGTAATATTTCCACACAATAAAAGTTAGTTGGTTAGTTTAAAAGTTAGTTAGTCAATTAATAAGTTAGTAAGATTACTAACTAAAGACTAACTAAGGTAAAAACTAACTAATATTAATTATTAATAATTTTTATTTAATTTAAAATATTTTATTTAAAAAATCAAGAGTCGTAAAATCTGATATTTTTCTCGGATTGGCAAGGACCGTAGCCACCCTTCATGTAAATTACAAGGTGAACGAGATTTATGAGTTATATTAATCACTAGGTTAATGTGTATAGTTTGGATGGTCCAAAAATATTAGATTTTGGGCAAAACTAGTGTATTTTAGATACTTTAGATATTATCCTTAAAAAAAAAATGGAGATTTTTAGAACTGGATGTCATTTAAAAAAAAAGACAAGTGATATTTTAGTTAGTTTGGAGATTTTATAAAAAGAAAAAAATAAAGAGAGGATTTGCAAAATCGCGCACGCCGCGATCCCAGTACACAAGCAGTGGACAACACTTTGAACAGAGAAAAGAAGGAGTGAACTAAGAGCTTTCTAACCAAGTGTCTAGGGGTTTTACCCCCCTTTCGGAGCCAATGGAACCATCAAATTTATGATCCGAGCATCAGATCACTGATCTTTCCAAGATCCCCCTCCACGAAGAGCTCCACTTCTCAACCACAAGCCCTTTTCTCTAATTCACTATAAATATGGGGCATGGGAGAGGCATAAAAAAGCATAAGGAGACCCCGAGAGGCTGCGAGAGAGAGGTAGAGAGGAGGATACTCCTCCAAGAGATTGTGAGGAAGAGCTTGAAAGAGAGCTTGAGAGAGAGAGAGAGAGAGAGAGAGAGAGAGAGAGAGAGAGAGAGAGAGACACCCCGAGAGGCTGCAAGGAAGAGAGTTAGCTCAATTCCCTCTATCTCGATCCTCGACTTAACTATCTTCTCTTATGCTCTCCCATCTTGAATCTATTCCATCTTCTTAATCTCTTGAGTCTACCTGCGGACGATGGCCTCCAAGCGAAGAATGTCGAGTGCAGATGACAATCCTGCAACCAACAACAAGGCTTTGGGCAAAGGCATCACTGTCAATCCAGTTGCGGTTCCGGTCGTAAGTAATGTATTTTTGAATTAATAGATGCTTGCTTTGATTCTCGTATGAGATACGTTAGGCCCCATACTATGATGCACGAGTATAGGTCATCGGAAAGAATAAATTTCATCTCACCTACTCGAAAGATGGAGTTTGTGAAGTGCATATATCAAGGGGAGTTAATTGCACCTAGTTACATATGACTTATTTGCTAGTAGAGCAATTACAAGGAAGAATTAGTCAAGCGTTATGAATGGCATAGTCATCAAAAGAACGGCATTAAAAGATTGTGCATACAAGTGCTAGATTAATGTATAGTCAAGGGTTACAAATAGCATAATTACTAAAAGAATACGACATTGAGAATCATGAATAGAAAGTACTAGTTTTAAAGTTTAGATACTTCAAAAGTACTTAGCCTAAGAGCCTAGGAGTCTAATTACTTGAGATCATCTCGCACTTATCTTATTAAGTATTCACACATTATGCCTATACCATGTTTGATATATGAGAATAAATTTCTAGTTGCCTCATGACTTGACTAAGAGCTAGTACAAGAAATTAATCATAAGGGTTAAAACTAAGATGTCTTGAGATCCGTCGGATAACAATGACTTTGCCAATCCAAATCCAGGTTTGGGTTATCAAGCAAGGTAAGTGACCTATAGAACTTACATCATGAATAGTGTTTGAACCCTTAACATATGCCCTAGCCAAAGGAAGGAAGTGTTAAGATCATGTTTGCATGGTATTGCTCTTAGATCCCAAGGGAAAGAGCAAATATACGATGGAAATGTTATATCATCTATTCTTGCATTGGTAGGAAAGAATGCAATTGGTTTTGTTGATTGATCGAACAACATCCTAAATGCTTTTATATTCAACTAGTTGTTAGTTGTTATTTGGATGATTATTCCAAGTGCTTGTGATTTATGGTAAATGCATGGCAAGGGTCTGTGATGACAAGTCGCCATGGGATTAAAGGAATGTTTTCTTGGAAAATGATATTGTGCTTGATTCTTAAAGGATTTATTTAAGGAAGGATATATTGTACGGGTGGATCACCTCCATGGTCGCACCGCGTATTAACCCGAAAGGGCACTGCTCGATTCATGGGCCGAAGGTCGAGTGGTGAAAAGGCCAACCACGGGAATGATGTTTCGCTCCTAGACAGCTTGCGAGTCAGTTGGAGCTCTGGACACCCCTTGCTAGGTCTAGAATGGAGTTGAAGACCTCCGTGGCCCCCAACATCTGGGCATGTTGGGAGATCCTATTCTAGATAAAGGACTGAGTTTGTGGTGCCATGTGAATTGGACCAGTTACTTCTGCAAGGCAGAAGGGATACTTCTCTTGGACAGAAGTGATACATAATTTCTCCTGTATGGGCGGGAGACAAAGATTAACTTGAAGATAAGTTAAGGAACTTGTTTGAACTTGTTTATAGATTGCTTTTCTCTGTTTTCGTGTCTGTGCTATAAGTTATACGAACGAACCATGTTCCCTAAAAGGCTTAATTAATGAAGCTGACTTTAAGTGTCACGCATAAATGTGGTAGGATCTAATTAGAAAACTAAAGCTATTAAGGGAAGCGGGTGGGCGAAACCCCCGACGGGTCCATCCTACGACAGGGTGGTCCCAGAGAACTGGGAGGCTTCTCATAAGTTTTTATCGTCATTCGACCTTTAGGTATTGTTAGGTTAGAACCCGATTCATGCCGTTTTAGGGGACCGAAATGGGACTATGCCCTATGGGCAGAGAGGTTGAGCAGCGTATCCCTCTCGTTTCCCATTCTCTTTGAACCAAGTGCGGCATGGGTCTGCTTCGGATTGGGTATCTCTGCATAAAGTAGGATGTCCAAAACCCGATGCTAGAATGCTAACATGAGATCTTGATAACTAGGAACCCGAATTTCAGGTCGATCCTAGTGGGTTCGGTTGTGAACGTTCCCTTGCGAGGTGGATTCGGAAAACCCTAGGCGACAAAACTCAGAACATTCCCTGGGAGTGCCGGGCAGCGACGCTTAGATTTGTTTCTCAATAGACCGCTAAAAGAGTGCCTGGAAAGCCGATGGGCGGGCACCTCACATGCAAGAATCTAGTCTTCCATGCAAAGACAGAGCACATTGAGGTGTGCTATCACTTCATCAAGGAGGTGGTAGAGAACAAGTCTGTTGAGCTTGTCAAGATCTCAAGTGATGAGAATCTTGAAGATCGACTCACTAAAAGTGCCTTAACAAAGTGTTTTGCCTTTCGTAGGAAGTGATGGATGTAGGATCAAGTGACATCTATTCCTCATCTTGTTGTACTTTATGTACATTTGTACTTTGTCACTTTTTTCTTGTTCACTCCTCACTAGGGGCACATTTCCCTTTAAGTGGGAGGTTGTTGGGGTTAAAGCCACATGTGCCTAATTGCATGTGTATTTATTACACTAACAATATTTACACACCTATATAGTATAGATGGTAGGCAGCCATCACTATCACTTTATTCTTTTTTTTTTTGTGACATTTGAATGAGGGAAGGCCGGTCACACATTTAGAGTTCCCACATACGGTGTGTCTCTCTCTTGCTCTCTTACTCCATCCTCCCCAACTCTTGCTTTGCTCTTGCTTCCACTCAGGTTCTACCTTTTAGTCATAGCATCAATAAAACAAGAAAGATCACTATAATTTATACACGTGACATAGTCTAGAGATGAAGAAGTGCACTGATCTAGATATCTACAAACCCTCATAGACTAGCATAGTATTGGCTTACTCTAAATCCTTTTAGTAGTTAGTTTAAGACTGCTATGATGTTATATATAACCTATTTAATGTCTTCCACATATATGAAAGCCCAACTCCTAGCATATATCATCATTGGGGTGATCCTCCTCTATGAAGCAATGTATTATCTTGTTAGTCAATTTTTGCAAGGAAAGATAGAGACTAGTCTTGACTTGGAGGGGGTCGCTCCTCTACTCTAGATACTATGTGTATACCTTTATGAGGGAATCTTGATGTACATTAGTGTTCTCTTCCAAGAGAGTAAGCCTCATATGCCTCCAAGGTGGTGGACACAACATTGATACTATAAAAAGTAATATGTAAAACATATCTTTCATATATTTTTTACTCTTCGAAGAGAGCAAGCCTCATGTGCACCTCTAAGGTGCACACAACATTAGTATTGTAAAACATACATTTCGTGTACTTGTTAGAGTTAAAGACCTCAAACAATGGGATTTGAACTTGTATAGATTCTATAATTATTAGCATTGTATATTCTATTTTCTAAATGGATGAAGCATTTTTTAAAGGTTTTATGATTTTTTTCAATCAAACAAGTTGTCTTTGTTTGACAAGATAGTAGACAATAGACAACATGGATTTGTCCCTATTGCTTTTTTTTTCCCCTTCCTGCTTACAAAGCATCAAGTATGTGTATCGATATGATTTTTTGTACATGTTGAAATATTCTTCAGAGTGTGTATTGATATTTTGCAACAAGTATCGTAATTCCTTTTTTGTAGGTTATTCAATCACTTATGCTAATGTACAAAGATTGTAGCTAATACTGATGCTTGTACCACTGGCGAGGCTTGACATTTCAAAACAATTCTTCCATATTCTTATCTTAAATTTCATCAATATATCCTTCATATATTCTTGTGTGGATACAAAAGTACAAGCATTAAAAGTGAAGTAAATAAGTTCTTTCTTTTTTATATGTTAGGTAAGATCTCTAATAAAGATTATATATCCTCAAAACCCTTCCTTGTTGCTAGGACTACCCTAATTGACTGAGCCCATCCTCCTCTTGCCCCAATATTAGGGGTTTAGTTCAATTCCATAATCATGCTTGAATTGAAAAAGGTGAAAAGAAGGAAGAATACACAAAAATAATGAAAAAAGCTCAAAGTTTTATTGTCTTTGTTGCTATGGTTGCATTCTACAAAGATGAACGATGGTGATGAGTATCGACAAATATAACATGAAGCCACAATTGTTGCTTAACAACATAGGAGAACCCTTGTAACTATTGTTTGCTATGGCTTTACCAAGTAAAGTCTATTGTTGCTATAACGGACTGTTAGGGAGCCTTTGTAATATTCACCATTTTGTCTATCACAATGGCAAGAGTAAAATGGGTTGTAGATCTAGTACATAGCTTAAAGGCTAAAGAGGTTGCTCAAGTGGGTAGGGAGGGTGTTGTTGTTGAGGGACTAGAGGTGCAAGAGGGTAGAATGTTGAGGTTCTTATAGATGTCCTCATGGATAGATTAAGCACAAGGGAAGGGGAGCCACACAAGAGAAGTTGAAGCAAAGATAGATAGGATAATTGCTTTATAGAAGGAGGAGGAGGAGGAGGAGGAGGAGGAGGAGGAGGAGCATTTTCTCTATTCGAAACATAGTTATTTTATTTCAAAGATTTCTGTTGAGATGACACCTATCTTTGTTACAAGATGTCCTTTTAGTTACATTTGCCAATTCTCTAAAACATTCAAAAATTGAAAAAAATAAAAGTTAAAGGAAAATTTCGAAATCTCAATTCAAACTTAGTAACTATGTTTAGTGTTATTAGTCCATCAATGATAACTAGTTGAATTTGTCCAACTTTTGAAATAATATGTTTAGGAAATTTTCTTCAACCCCATTTAATAATCAAATGGTCTCCCTTGGGAGGGCCAAGCCAAATATCTATTCCATATATTATTAAGAGCTTTGCCTTGGGAATCCTAAACTAACTAGAAGGTTCCCAAGCCTTTGTAGCACAATGAGAAGGTTCCCAAGGCTATGTAGCACAATGAGAAGGAGTTTGGTATTTGTCCAACTTTTGAAATAATATGTTTAGGAAAATTTCTTCAACCCCATTTAATAATTAAATGGTCTCCCTTGGGAGGGCCAAGCCAAATATCTATTCCATATATTATTAAGAGCTTTGCCTTGGGAATCCTAAACTAACTAGAAGGTTCCCAAGCCTATGTAGCACAATGAGAAGGAGTTTGGTATTCAAGAGATAAAGGTGGCTTTTTCCTTGAAGGGTAAGTGGGGGTTATATTTAGTTTCTATCATCTCTCCACCCAATTGAACACATGTACATACATATGATCTCTCTCTCTCTCTCTCTCTCTCTCTCTCTCTCTCTCTCTCTCTCTCTCTCTCTCTCTCTCTCTCTCTCTCTCTCTCTCTCTCTCTCTCTCTCTCTCTCTCTCTCTCTCTCTCTCACATACACACAACAAATTAATTTTTAAATTAGACATATGAAATGATACGTTTTTTTAATACTTGAACACGTGCATCTAATGTGTGCACTCTCTAAAAACATCTACAAATGCACACACACACACTATAAAAAAATAGTTGAACTTCTTTTCAATTGAAGATTATAAGATGGGATGATAATTTTAATGGTTAAACATATTCATGAAAATGTATACATACTCTAAAACCAACACAAATGTACATGGACTATAAAAAGACATGAATAATATATGCACACATACACATGTATGCTTTCACACATATGTGTAAATACATATACACATATATACATATATGTGTAAATACATACACACATATATACATATATGATCACATGTATGCAGATATGCAGGCATTCTCATATGCATACAAATATATATGAGTGAGAAAAAATGGAGGGAGAGAGTGAAGTAGGAGAGAGAATGGATACACACTTATAAAAGACACACTTACAAATATGCAGGCATACACATCCACACATAAATATATACAAACACATATGTGTGGTATACATACAGACATTTGCATACACATATATACATGTGTATATATGTGCACACATATGAGGTGAAGAAAGATGAGATACAATAGGAAGAAATAGAAATGATAGAAAAAAAAAACAATGAGAGGGATAGAGAGGACACACATTTACAAGACTACAAAAATAGACACACATGTATTGGAGACACATATACATATATACATATACACATGCATATGTGCACGCGTCTTATATATGCCATTTATACCCTTTAGCCCTTATATTGTACCTATTTAAGTATGCTTAACTACCTAAAACTCCCTCCACCTCCTCTTTAAGGATTGAAATGGACCAACAAGATCTTGGTCCATGTTATTGCTAATGGAATACTCTTCTGCTATAGTAAGAATATTGCATGATACCTTATGTTGCAAGAAGTGCTCTCGCCACATATTGTATGCTTCAAGTCTATGTCCATTTCTTAACTTCAACAAAACAATTGCCCGACATGGACTCCAACAAGGTAAACTAAATGAGGGTTGACAAGGATAACAACTAGGTAAGGTCCTTGACACCTACAATATGCATTAGAAATGTTGGTTCTCACCTATTTCTTTTGCATGGATGCAAGTACCATAGTTCATCCGTACTCAAGTGCAATGTGCTTTTTTGGAGTCAAAATTATATTTTCTAAATAGTTGCAATCAATTTTAATAAAGTAAGTTTTTTAAATGGAAAAGTTTATTTGCTTTGTTTGGAGAAATTTATTGAATGTAATAATAAGGGGCCTTTCTACCCTTAACCCACGCATTGGTTGATAGTTGACTCTTTTGATTGCTCATTATAACATATCATTTCTTCTTATTGTTAATGTTCTTTTATGTTAATGCTCTTTGGCACCATACTCAACTGGGAGAGGTGCAATTTGTAGCTCATCCTTGTAATTCATAAAATACGAACTAACTAATTGAATATTTCAATTGTAGTCAATAGTGTGGCATTGTGAGCTCTTTGCTATGGGATATCTTAACCCTTTGCCTCGTCCCTCTAGGTTTATACAAGGTATACTTTGATGTATAAGCTCTATTGAGTTGCATCTTACTATTATAGAAGATGATGGTATGGTTGCTTTGCAAGTCCTTTTAGATTTGGAAAAGCTTTTGCTGCTACAATTGGATATCTCAAACTGGCTCAAAATCTATGTTGGTCTCTCACAAGCACACCACCAAGACCCATAGACCACTTACCACTTCAAGCATCTCAAGCTGAGAACTATGGCTACCTCTCACATAGCAGTGCACACTCTCTCACACACAAGTGTAGTGAGCTTACCTTTGAATTGGATTGAGTTGCCTCTTCCCACGAGTCTATTGGTGGCTCCACGATCCAAGATGCACTTTCAAGTAAACTCCATCTCCAAGCTCCAAGCTTCAAGCTTCAAGCTCCATAGCTACGCACATGAGAAAAGAGAAGAGAAGAAGGAGAAGATGAAGAGGGGAGAAGAAGAGCTTCTCCACGGTCCCTCACTCTCACACACACACTCTCCCTCTCTCTCTCTCACACACACACTCCCTCTCTCATACACAAGAATGAAGCAATAAGTAAGAAGAGAGCAAGTTTGGCCGCACACCAAGAATGAGCTTCTTTGTTCACTTTTTGACTTTTATACATGCCCTACCTCCTCCTTAGGTAGCCATCCCCTTTTTGGTATGGCCTTTGTCCACATTCCTCCACTCTTTTTCCTCCTCCTTTCCTATTAGCATGGCCTTAACCTGTGCCTCTTATTCTTTACATCTTGTATGGGAAAGAGCCTGCTGATGCTCTTTAACAAAATAAATTACAATGTGCCTAGCACTCTTTTTGCAAAAATATTAAGGTGTGCTTATTCTTGTATGCCTCCCTCTTACATTTATAAATTTTCATTGCGCTTTGTGTCTTCAAATTTTTCTTAGTGCACCTTTTTCCTCCGTCTTCCTCTTGCCTTGGGATTGTCTTTTGCTTTCAATTTTTCAAATGTTTCATCTTGGTCTTTTGAGGGTAACATTACCCCCCTCCTACTTGAGTGCCAATCCCATGGCACTTGATGATACAGGCTGAAGATATTGAGGGTTTGTGTGGAATGGTTCTTGGAGCCTTTGCAAAGGTTGGTCATGTTGGAGATGCTATGTAAAGTAGGTTTTAAGGTTGATGATGTTAAAGATGTGTTGGTGGTTGAAGAAGGCCTCCATAGTTGTTGGCTTGCCGCACCGTTGCACAATGTATCTGAAAAGAAGAACAAGTGCACTTCTTAAGGGGGGGTATATCTATCTTACTATGTAGTGCACTGTGCAAGTGATGGTGGAATTGGGAGATGCGTTGCAAACCATAGGCAAGTCTAAGTTGAGGACCCAGTTTATATAAAGGGAGATACTGTGTGTGACTTAAGGAGACATGTCTATCAAAATATCCTGCCCTTGATATGTGCCCTAAGTTGTGAAGTGGGGGAGGGGCTAGGGTGATCCCTAGGTGCAGTGGTTGTGAACCTCATTGAGTTCAAATTAAGGGATTTCATTTTTCTTTTCTTTTCTTTTTCACTTATTTTCTCTCTCTTTTTTTTGTTACAGGGGAGCACATTAATTGGTATCTTGTTCATGTGCAAGGTGAAAGGAAGAGAAGGATCGAAGCTTGGACTCGAGAGCTATGGTGGGAGAGTAAGAGCAAGAAAGAGAGAGACAAGAAATGGGAACTCCAACAGTCACAATGTGTGACCGGGCCTTCCTTTATTCAAACTGTCACTAAAAGAATAAAGAATAAAGTGCAGGTGACGGGCGCCCGCCACCTGCAGTGTGCAATGGCAATGATTGTCAGTGTAGTAATACACGGGCGGCTAGGTAGAGGTGCCTTTACCCCCAACAACCTCCCACTTAAAGGCGAATCTGCCCCAGTGAGGAGTGAAAAGAAAAAGAAAAAAGACAGTACAACATGTACACATGTACAACAAGATGAGGAAAGACGTCATCTCATCCCACACCCATCAACCTCCTGAGGAAGGGAAAGCGCTCTGTAGAGAGGCTTTTCGTGAGCAGATCTACAAGATTCTGGTCAATCGAGATCTTGACAAGATCAATAGACTTGTCCTCAACGACCCCACATATGAAGTGATACCTCACCTCAATGTGTTTCATCTTCGCATGGAAGACTGGCGGATTCTTGGCTAACTGAATAGCACTCATAGAATCCAAATGCAATGTAGGGATAGCATCAATACCAAGGTCAGCAACTAAACGACCCAACCAAACAGCCTCCTTGCAAGCCTCAGTGGCTGCAACAAACTTGGCCTCTATAGTAGAAAGGGCCGTGCATTTTTGCACATCCAAGAAATAGCATCTCCAGCATATGTGAATACATAGCCGGAAGTGGACTTCCTACTGTTTGCATGTTTTGCATAATCAGAGTCAGTGTACCCCACGACTCCTATATCCCGCTGCCATAACATATGCACATATCTGCAATGCCCTTCAGGTACCTCATGATACCCTTCACGGCATCCCAATGCTTCTTGCAAGGTGTATCCATAGCCATATAGTGTGCCACAACACCAATTGCAAAGGCAATATCTAGACGAGTGGCTATCATGGCATACATAAGACTGCCCACTACGGATGCATAGGGAATCTTGGCCATCTCGGCCCTCTGCTCATGTGTTGAATGTGCATACTAAGTATGTGAGAGGCCCGTCCCAGATCTTTCATCTCAAAGCTCTTCTTCAGCTGAGCCTTAAGAGCATCTAGCTCATCATGAGCTTTCCCTGCTATCAGCATATATCATCCACATAGAGTACCAATATTAATAAAGAACCATCACGGGCTTTCTTCGTGTAAAGACATGGATCCATAGCACTCCTACTGTAGCCCTGTGACTACATAAAGGCATCAAACTTATGATACCACTCCCTAGGTGCTTGCTTCAAGCCATAAAGACTTTTCTTCAATTTGCCCACTAGGTGCTCCTTGCCAGGTTCTGCAAAGCCCTTAGGCTGCTCCATATAAATCTCATCATGCAAGTCCCCATGTAAGAAAGCCGTCTTGACATCCAGCTGGTATAAATCCAAGTCAAGCTGAGCAACCAAAGCCTCTAAGCGCAGGGTGGTCATCTTAACCACAGGAGAAAAGACCTCATCAAAATTCACACCATGCTCTTGCTTAAAATCCTTTGCTACTAATCTAGCCTTGTATGCTAGCTTGGGATGTCCAGGGGTACTTTTCAACTTATACACCCACTTACATGCCAAAGCCTTCTTGCCCTGAGGCAAGGAAACCAAATTTCAAGTCTCATTCTTATGCAAGGAGTCTATCTTAGACTGCATAGCCCTCTCCAAGGAATGACTGTCACCCCTATGCATAGCCTCATCATAAGTGAAAGGCTCTCCTACATTTGTAACCAAGACATAACGCATCGAGGGCTGAAATCTATCAGGTGGACGTCTGTCTCTAGTAGACCGTCTCACGGCAAGCTCTGCTGCCTGCCCAGCTGCCTGTTCAACACCCTGACCATGAGCATCTACTGCAGCTGTAGGTTGTCCAACTGGTTGTGCGGGAGCTCTCGTCTCCTCCTGAAATATGACCCTGCGGATCTCAACAACTCTCTCAGGTTGGCGATGCATCTTGTCTTCATGGAAGACTACATCATGACTGCAGATGACTTTCCGTGCCTGCGGATCCAGAGATGGTAACCCATCTCGCATGCATCCTGATAACCAAGGAAAATGCATTTGACACCAATTGAAAGGGAGAGAAGGATCAAAGCTTGGACTCAAGAGCTATGGCGGGAGAGCAAGAGCAAGAAAGAGAGAGACAAGAAATGGAAACTCCAACAGTCACAATGTGTGGCGGGGCCTTCTTTTATTCAAATTGTCACTAAAAGAATAAAGAATAAAGTGACGATAACGAGTGCTCACCACCTGCACTGTGCAGTGGTGGTGGTCTGTCAGTGTAGTAATACACAGGCGGCTAGGCAGAGGCGCCTTTACCCCCAACACAAGGGCCAAGTTGCATGAAGGCTTAAGGAATTTGCTAATGAAGGATCGACTTTGCATATAACCCTTCAAGTTGATTTTTACATTGAGAGGTGTGGTAGACAAAAAGGAGTGGTTGCACCTAATAAACCTATTATCACTCATATCTTCTAATATGCTCATATAGAATGCTAGCAAGAGGGTGCCTCTCATCATGAGGTGAGTCATTGTGTAGCTATCTATCCTTGCATTAATGCCAAAGAAGAGGGGTGGTAACTACTCTTCCTTTGCAAATAGGCTTTTGTTTTAGTAAGATTCTCAAAAGGCAGAGATAATTACAAGTGTTGCTAAAGGTAGAATATGGGCAAGAAGAGAATTCATTCAAGAAGCATGCTATGGATAGACAGAGGTCCCTCTTTGTTGATGGTTAAGCACTCCTCCAAAGATGTGGCATTCACATTGTAGATCTTAGGGAAATTGTACCTACTATGCACGTCTTGGTTGAAATCAACTCCAATTCTCTATGTATAGGGCATGTAGGTAGGATTATTCCTCTTGTATGGTGGTGTATTATAGAATGCCATCTAGGCATCTAAGTTAGAGTCCCAAATGTTTCTTTATCACTTTGGTTGTGCTTCATACCCCTCCACTTTCCTCGGTACCTCTATCATCTGACCCTCCTCCCAATAGTCTGTAGGCTCTTGTTGCCTCCTTGTGGAATGTCTAATTCTCTCCTTTGACCATTGCTTCCCTAGCCTTATCGAGAGTTTTATCACTTCGTCTACTACCCTTGGAGATAACACTTTGTCCAATGTTCAAGGGAAGGTGAAGATGAATTCAAAGGGTCGGCTGTTGCAATTCTCCCACTACTCCCATACTATAATTTCCTAGTTCTAGTTCACATGTCCTCCTCTCCTTGAGGAATGGACACATTGGGAACTTGTTATAGCTTGGCTTGGAGTTTTCTTCATGCTAGCTCTACCTGTTCTCTCCACTTGTGCCTTATTCCCACCATTCTTTACGGGGTATGGTTTCCTCACCTTGCTCTTCTGTTTGTGCTTGTGTTTGTAGTGGAGGGCTTGGTTCATGTAGCTACTCTTTCTATATCGTGGTCTTGTAGCTCCCTCATCCCATGGTGTTGAGTCGTGTTGGAAGTGCATTAATAGCTCCACCCTCACCCATGACAAAGTCCCTTGTTTTGCCTCCGGCTACCTTGTGAATGCATTTTATGATATGAATATGACTTTTTGCCCTCAAGATGGGCCATTCTACAAACATGTGAGCTTTGTGCTGTGTTTCGTGTCATGTTCCGTGTCATGTTGAGGTGCCCCATGATGTGTTGAGTTGGTATTATGGCTATGCTACATGAAGGGCCTATTGCTCATTTGGAGCGTTTGGAGCCTGGATGGGGTCAGGATAAGGCATCGCATGGGTATTCGAGGGCCAAACCATCACACTTGGTATCACCTCAAAATCCGCACCCCTCTTCATATATTGTCTCTCTTGGATCCTCAGGGGAAGGCCGTGCTTGCTGCTCTTACTCCCTAAACCTAACAATTCAAGTTCCTATATGGATAATTCGACCGTGACCGTGATCAAATGAGCTCTTTGTTCCTTCACAGCTAAGCTCGTGCTAGGTTTGAGAAGCTTAGCCTGGAGCCCATGTTTAAGTGCTCTCCTTGCCAACTCTAATTTCCTTTTGAGATCGTCAATCACCTCTTGCTCTCTTGTTTGGGTGACACTCAATACTATGTTCAAGAAGGCTTTTTACTATATCAACATCCTTGTCTCCACAACATCAGCTTTGTTCTTCGTCATAATATGTTCGCTCTCTGAATGTGCTAGGCTGTAAGCTAAATCTTTATTTCTATCATCATTTTTAGTTGCCCATTCTTCCACTTTCCCTTTCATTTTCTTCAATCCTTGGTTCTGGTATTGTGCAAGGGTAGTAATTATTTGCTCTTACTCTCCCCATAATGTACTCATTTATTTCTTTTCTCAGTTTTGGTACTCTATATGTTCCCTTAGGATGGCCTTCTCGTGGAGTGTTGTTTGAAATTGGTTATGTAGCTACGCCATCCTTTTCCTTGCTTCTTGTTCACCTTGTGTCTTTGCCTCTTGTAATTCCTTGGATAGTTGTTCTCTTTGTTGCTTCAAGCTATTGACATCTTCCTCAAGCTATTGACATCTTGTAATTCCTTGGATAGTTGTTCTCTTTGTTGCTTCAAGCTATTGACATCTTTCTCAAGGCGTCTCTTGTCCTGAGATGTGAGAGTACATTGTGTCTCTAGAGCAATGCGGCTCTCCCTTTCTTCATCATAAAGATCTTTTAGACTTTCTTCACCTTGTATTGTCTTTAAGGTCTCTTTTAATGCCATCACTTCCATGGTTATTATGGTCATCTACCACATTTTTTGTAGCTAATCGGTTGTAAAGAGAGAGTTCATATTGTGATAAGCCTAATTGTGATAAGCCTGGCTGGCTAAGCATAATGTGAACTCTCTCTTGAATTATCATAATTCAAGAGAGAGTTCATATTATGCTTAGCTAGCCAGGCTTATCACAATATTTTTGGATAGAGGTAGTTACTATCACCATACACTTGATTAATTAGTCCCCATGTACTACTCTTGACTATCAAGTTGCAAAGGAGGTATGGTTTAGAAAACCTCCCCCATATGCTCATTTGCATATCTTTGATTGTGAGGCTTTCTACCTAAGTCTAAGAAATGCATTGTTCTTGGTTATGGGGATGCAAGTGAGATGGGCTATCGCCTATGGGATCCATTAGCTCAAAAGATTATTCAGAGCCATGATGTTGTTTTCCATGAGAGGAGAAAACACATAAGCAACCTAAGCATGTTGTTGAGGTATGCAGGTTGATATTTTAAGAGGAGCCTCTTACTACTATACAACATGCAACATGTGGCTAATGCTCCAGTGGCCCTATGGATAGCCTATGAGGTTTGAGTCCTCTATGGATTATATTATAGTGATAGATGCTAGTGAGCCTCTTACTTATGATGAGGCCATGGGTAGAGGTGATAGTCACTCTTAGGAAAGGACCATGTAGTCAGAGTATGACTCACTGTAGAAAAATCATACATGGAATTTGGTTCCTTTGCCTAGCGAAAAACATGCTTTGCCATGCAAGTGGGTGTACAAGTTGAAAAGTACCCTTGAACGCCCCAAGCTGGCATATAAAGCCAGATTGGTTGCTAAGGGTTTCAAGTAGAAGCATAGTTTGGACTTTGATGAAGTCTTTTCTCCTATTATGAAGATGATTACCCTAGATTTGGTATTGACTCTGGTTGCTCTACTTGACTTGGATCTTTATCAAATGAATATCAAGATGGCTTTTCTTTATGGAAACTTGCATGATGAGATTTATATGGAGCAGTCTAAGGGCTTTACAGAACTTGGTAGGGACCATCTAGTGTGAAAATTGAGAAAGAGCTTCTATGGCCTTAAGTAGGAACCTAGGGAGTGATACCACAAGCATAACGCTTTTATGCATTCACATAGATATTTTCGTAGCACCATGGATATGTATTTATACATGAAGAAGGCTCTAATAGTAGCCTTATGATTTTGATCCTCTATGTGGATGATATGTGATTTCTCGGTATGCTCGTGATGAGTTAGATGCCTTGAAAGGTCAACTCAAGAATAGCTTTAAGATGAAGGACATGGAACATGACTCACATATTCTTGGGATGTGTATTATATCATAAAAGGAGTACATCCAAAAGGTCCTTGATTGATTTCATCTGCAAGTTGTTAAGCCTATTAGATGTCCTTTAGCTTCTCATGTGAAGGTTACAAGTCTGTTGAGCTTGTCAAGATCTCAACTAACCAAATCCCTACAGGTCTACTCATTAAAAGTCTCTCAATGGAGTGTTTTGCCTTCCTTAGGAAATTGATGGATATTGGATGAGATGACATCTTTCCTCATCTTATTGTACTTATGTATACTTGTACTTTGTCACTTTTTTCTTGTTCTCTCCTCATTAGGGACACATTCACCTTTAAGTGAGAGATTGTTAAGATAAAGGTACCTTTGCCTAGCCGCTTGTGTATTAGTTATGTTGACAATACATGCACCCTATATTAGTTACTTGCACACTTGTACATTGCAAGTGGTGAGTGTCCATCACTGTCACTTTATTCTTTCAATGAGATTTGAATAAAGGGAAGGCTACTCACACATTGTGACTATTGGATTTCTCGCATCCTCTCTCTCTCTCTCTCTCTCTCTCTCTCTCTCTACCATAGCTTTTGTTTCCACTCCATGCTTCCACTTTGGGGCTCACTCCCATTAGGCCATTGAGGCACATGACATAGTTAAAGTAGTCCTTGTTTTTTTATATTTTTGTGAAATGGTTCTAAAGGAAACCAAGAACCTTATGATCAATAATGGTTATCAAAGTATCCTTAGAAGTATCAAAGGTAAAGGAGCCAAACTCATTGAAAGATATTTATCTTCTAACAACAAAGCCCCCCATTCTAGAAATAAACCCCCATACAAAGAGGCTCTCAAACTTCTTCTCTTGAAAAGAGGTTGTCATCGCTCTTATGAGCAAACCACTAGGACCCACTGACCACTTATTACTTCAAGCATTTCAAGCCGAGAGCTATGTCTACCTCTCACATAGCCATGTGTACTCTTCCACACACAAATGTAGTGAGCTTACATTTGAATCCAATCGAGTGTCTCCTCCCCATGAATGTGCTGCTAGCTCCATGATTCAAGGCGCTCTCAAACAAGCTCCATCTCCAAAATCCAAGCTTCGACCTCCATAGCGATGTGTGCAAGAAAGGAGAAGAGAAGAAGATGAAGATGAAGAGAGGAGAAGAAGAGATTCTCCATGGCCCCTCACTCTTTCATACACATACTCTCCCTCTCTCACACTCCCTCTCTCCCTGTCTCATGCATAAGAATATAGCAAGAGCAAGAAGCAAGAAGCAAAAAGAGTACAAGTTAGGCATACACAAGAATGATCTTCTTTATTCTCTTTTTGACTTTTATATATACCCTATCTTCTCCTTGGGCGGTCATCTCCTTTTTGGTCCACCATTCCTCTACTCTCTTTCCTCCTCCTTTAGCACAAGCCTCCAACTTGTACCTCTCATTTTTTATAACTTGTACGAGAGAGAGCCCCGATGCTCTTTACAAAATAAATTACAATGCACCTACCTGTTCTTGCTAACATATTAAGGTGCACTTATTATGTGTGTGTTTCCTTTTACATTTGAGATTTTTTGCCTGCACTTTATGTCTTCAAAATTTTTTGAGTGTACCTTTGTCTCCATCTTCCTCTTGCCTTGGGACTATCTTCCATTTCCAATTTGTTGAATTTTTTTCATCTTGGTCTTCCAAGGGTTAACATTACCCCCCTCCTAGCCAAGTGCTAGGCCCCATGGCACTTGATGGTATAGACTGAAATTGTAGAGGGTTAGTGTGGAATGGTTCTTGGGGCCTTTGGAGAGGTGGGTCATGTTGGGAATGCTCTATGAAGCAAGTTTGGGAGATTGCCAATGATGGTGAAGATAGATGATTGGTTGGAGAAGGGCTTTGTAGGTGTTGTCTTGCCACACAGCTGTATAATATTTTTGAAAGGAAAAAGAGTGTACTTCCTAGGGGGTTGTGTCTACTTTACCATCATGCAGTGCATTGTGCAAGTAATGGTGGAACTAGGAGATGAGTCGAGAACCATAGGCAAACCTAATGTGTTGTCCCACACTTGAGGACCCAGATTGTGTAAAGGAAGATACTGCGAGCGACTTAGGGAGACATGTCTATCAATCATGTCTTGCCCAATGTAGTGATTGCAATGCTCGTAGAGTACAAATGGACATACTTCACATTTGTATTCCTTTTTTTTTCCACTCCTTTCTCTTCTTTCCTTTCTTTTCTTTTTGTTTTTCTCTTCTTTTTCTTTTCCTTGTTGTTTTTTTTCTTCTTCTTTTTTGAATTACAAAGGGAGCATATTAAGTGAGCTCCCGTATGAGCAAGGGCCAAGGCTACATGGAAACTGAAGGTATTTGCTTAGGAAGGCTCTACTTTGCATAATCCCCTTCAAGTTAGCTCTTACATTGAGGGACGTAGATTGCAAAAATGGGTGGTTGTACCTAAAGAATCTATTGTCACTCATATCCTCTAATGGGCTCGTACAAAATGCACCTCCCGATTGAAGTGAACTCCAATCCTTCGCGGGTAGGGCATGTAGATAGGATCATCCCTCTTGTCTGGTTGGGTGCTATAGAAGTCCATCTAGGTCTCTAAGTTAGAGTCCCATATGTTTCGATTTCACTTAAGTTGACTCTCATATCCTTCCACCCTCTAATGTACCTCCACCACCTCGTCTTCCCAAAAAATTGTAGGCTCTTACTGCCACCTCATGGGGTTTCTCATTCTTTCCTCTAGCCATCTCCTTCCTAACCTCGGCGAGAGCTTTATTACATCCTCCACCACCCTTGGAGATAGTACCTTGTCCATCATTCGAGGGAAGGTGAAGAAAATTTTGAATGGGCGGCTACAGTTTTCCCAATGCTCACACATTGCAAGTTCCTAGCCTATTGGGAGCTCACACTCAACTGCGAAGACCCACAGACTGCTTATTGTTCAAGTGTTCCAAGCGGAGCACTAATGGCTACCTCTCACATAGTCGATGCGATATCTCTCTCTATGAGTGTAGTAAGCTTACCTCCATGCCCGATCAATTTGCCTCCTCTCCCAAGCACTCTAGTAGCTCCACGATCCAAGTGCAAGCTCCAAGCGAGCTCAATTCTCAAGCTCCATGCTCCAAGCCCCATTGCTGCGAGAAAGAGAAGAGAAGAGAAGAGAAGAAGAGAGGAGAAGATGGAGAGCTTCTCCATCATGGTCCTCACCCACACACACTCACTTCCTCACAGTCTCACACACTCTTAAGTATAAGCTCAAGCAAGCAAGAAGAAGAAGAAGAAGAAGAAGAGAGCTACTTTTGGCCACACACAAGAATGAGCTTCTCATTCACTTTTCAACTTTATATACAAAACCCTAAATCTCCTTTGGGCGATCATTCCCTTAATCCCTTTTTATATGGCTAGGCGTGGCTTGTGGCCTAGGCCCTTTTTTCCATTGTTCTCTTATCTTCCTAGCTTCCTTCCTACTACCCATCAACCTTTACAATTTGCACATTACCCCCCTCCTATCCCATGACACTCACCATTGTAGTAGCAAGCTTTGGCATGCACCAAAGACGTGGGTGGAAGGGATTGTTGTGGTTTGCCTTGGAGGAGTTTTGGTGGTGGTGCAGATGAAGGTGGTTGGTGGCAATTTGTTGGCCCGATTGGTTGGTGATAGGGTTGTTGAAGTTGGTGATAGAGCTAGTTTTTGTTGGGAGTTGCACTCATGGGTTGGCACAGGTGTTGATGTTCTGGGGATTCTACAGGCAATGATTCTTTGGTGGGCTTGCATGATGATAAAGGATAAGAATTTAGAGTTGAGTGTTGATGAAGAGCTGACGGTACTTTCGTTGGAGTCTCAATACTCGCAATTGAAAAACCTCTCATATGTGGTCTCTCCCTGGGGGTAGTACTAGTCTTCTTATCGTGCACAAGACGTAGTTTGATTAGTTTGGGAGATAGGTTGAACTCTATTCAAGGCAAAAGCTGAGAGTAATGTCCTACACTTGAGGACCCAAATTGTGTATAGATTGTGGTGCAGATATTAAGTAAGTACATGTGCATACTTAGATATTACGTAGTTAGAAGATTGCTAGTCTGGTTCCTCGCATCAATGTGTGGATGAAGCAAGGGTTCAATGGGGTGGAAAAAATTGTTGATGTTGAGGAGAAGTACACAAGATATTAAAATCTGCTCCTTCATCGATGAGAGCATCGACACTATGCTCTCTTTCTGGGGTGAGTTTGACCTTAAGATAACCAGGCGGTACTATGTCTTCATCTTCCGAGTCTTGGCTTATAAATTTGACCCTTCTGATACATGCCTTTGAGTCCCCAACTGCACAATGAGATGTGGATTCTCCACTGATGTCTTGGATTGTCTATGCAGTTCCATTCAAGGTGCGCTAAATTTCAGCCCTGCAGGTCGAGGGGTTGGAGGGAGGGGCCAGCCCCCCCCGACCCGCAGGGCCATTACGCTAAATACCATGCACGATTTGAAGGACTGTTCGTAGCCAAGGAAGGTTTGGAGGGGGGCCAGAGCCCCCTCTACGAGGGTCGGGGGGGGCCAGTCCCCCCGACCCGCAGGGCCATTACGCTAAATACCATGCATGATTTGAAGGACTGTTCGTAGCCAAATTCTGAACTACTTGCGCTAGATTTCAGCCCAGTGATAGATCTATGAAGTGCTTTTAGCTCTATATGGTCTCTGGGTCGGTTTCAGGGTCTGAACTGCAGGAGCCAAATGTCTAATTCGACCCGTCCGAATGGCTAAGCGCCAAATGAGAAAGGGCCGAATGCAACTGATCCGAATGTCAAATTCGGCCAGCAGTCCGAATGTGGTTGTTTAAGGGCCAAATGGCCAAACGGTAGTGGGCCGAATCAACTGGGCTCAAGGCCGAGTGGTTCGTTTGAATGGGTTTGGGCCAAACTGTCGAGTGCCAAGTCAAGTGGGCCGAATGCAAAGTTGGTCCGAATGGTGATTTCGACCGAGCAGCCAAATTGTGAATTCGATCTAGCAGTCGAATTGTCCGAGTGGGAGTCGACAGGGCCAAGGGCCAAGGGCTGAATCAAGTGTGACCGAATGCGAAGTTGATTAGAATGGTCGATTTGGACAGGACAAGTGCGGTGGGCGTCGGAGTGGTAGTGGGCCGAATGGCCGAATACAGGAGGGCCGAGGGCCGATTGTGGGACTCGGCCCAAAATTGTCGTTACTTGGATGACGGACCGAATGCGACGCAATTTTGACTAGTGCAATAATAAATCGCTCAAATCACACAATTTAGGTCACATCATATCGCACACACCTCCAATTCAAATGTATGGATAGAGGGGAAGAGTTGTATATACCTGGAATAGCAAATAAACTCCAAAATGCAAATCGGCAAACAAATCAAACCCTCTTACCCTGTTATGACAGCAAAAACTCCAATGCTTGTTTTTTCTTTTTTTTCCTACTCTAATGCATCCAAATCACAAAGCAAATACCTACACTACTCCAACATGCTTTTCTAAATCCAAAAAACCAAAAACTCACTTGCTAAGGAGATCAAATACCTCTTCAAACTCCCTCACTTCCTATCTATCTATCTCAAGCATTGGTTCAAGGAAAACCCTACTTCAATGCTCGATTCAAAGCACGTAAGCACTCAAGGCTTGAATTTGTTGGTCTCGGCAAACGGAACCAAAATGTTGGGAGCTCACGCTCAACTGCCAAGACCCATGGATCGCTTATTGTTCAAGCGTTCCAAGCCGAGCACTAATGGCTATCTCTCACATAGTTGACACGCTCTCTCTCTATGAATATAGTGAGCTTACCTCCATGCCCGATCAAGTTGCCTCCTCTCTCGAGCACTTCATGATCTAAGTGCAAGTTTCGATCCTCATGCTCCACGCTCCAAGCTCCACTGCCGTGAGCAGGAGAAGAGAAGAGAAGAGAAGAGAAGAGAAGAAGAGAGGAGAAAATGGAGAGCTTCTCCACCATGGTCCCTCACCCTCACACTCTCACACTCTCTCTCTCAAGCACAAGCTCAAGCAAGCAAGAAGAAGAAGAAGAAGAAGAAGAAGAAGAGAGTTACTTTTGGCCACACATATGAATGAGCTTCTCATTCACTTTTCAACTTTATATACAAAAACCTAAATCCCTTTTGGGCGGTCATCCCCTTATCCCCTTTTTACATGGCCTAGGCCCTTTTTTCCATTGTCTTCCTATCTTCCTAGCTTCCTTTCTACTACCGATCTACCTTACAAAACCCTAAATCCATTTTGGGCGATCATCCCCTTTTCCCCTTTTTACATGGCTGGTCGTGGCCTAGTAGGCCCTTTTTTCCATTGTCCTCCTATCTTCCTAGCTTCCTTCCTACTGCCCATCTACCTTTACAATTTGCATGGGTCAGAGCCTGAGACTCTTAAAATAAATCATAGTGCACCTTATGCTCTTTTACAAAAGTATTGAATTGCGCTTTTTCTTGTGCACCTTTCTCCTTGATTTAGGACTTTTCTGTACTTCTTGTGTTTTCATATTTTTCTTGGAACGCCTTTGTCTTCCGTTTCACTTTTGTCTTGGCCTTGTCTTCTACTTTAGATTTTTTGGATTTTCCACCTTCTTCATTTGAGGGTTAACATAGCCCCAATTTACAAGGTCTCACTCCTCTCCTTGAGGGATGGCCACATATGGAACTTGCAATGGCATGGCTTGGAGCTTCCTACATGCTAGTTCTATCTCCTCTCTCCGCCTGTGTCTCATGTCCACCATTCTTTCAAGTGGTGTGACTTCCTCCCTTTGCCCTTCCAATTGTGCATGTGGTTGCAAAGGGGAGCTCGGTTCTTGCAGTTGTTCTTCCTCCACCTAGTCCTACTCAGGCCCTTCTTTATGGATTTTCTCTATTGGCTCTTGTGAAAGAGGCTGTGCTTGCTCCTCCAACTACCCAAGTTTCTAGCAAGTCGAGTTCTTGCATGGTTAATCCAGCTAAGATCAGATGGGCTTCTTGCTCCTTCACTCCTAAACTGGTGCTAGGTTTGGATGCCTTGGTATGGAGTCTATGTTACAATTCTCTTCTTGCCAGCTCTACTTTCCTTTTTACTCCCTTGAGGGTCTCTTCTTCTCTCGACAATGTTACATTCAACATTGTGCTTAAAAAAGCTCTTTGTTGCTCCAACATCCTCGTCTCTACAACTACAAGTTTGCTCTCTACCATGAGGCATTCACTCTCTGAATGGACTATCTGATAAGCTAAGTCTTTGATTCTATCCTCATTCTTGGGTACCATTCCTCTGATTTCTCTTTCATCTCTACTCTAGCCCTTGATTCTAGTATTGGGCCAGAGTGGCAATTACCTGCTCCTACTCTTGCCACAATACATGGATTTGTTCTTTTTCCTGGTTTCAACACTCTACTTGCTCCCTTAGTATTGTGTATTCGTAGAGAGCTGCTTGAAGTTGGTTATGTAGCTCTATCAACTTTCTCGTGGCCCCTTCATCTTTTTGTTTCTTCACTGCATTTAGCTCTTTTCTTGCCTCCTCTCTTTGCTTCTTCAACTCCTCGTTTCCTAGCTCTGGGTGTTTATTTTCCCTGGAGTTGAGGGCACACATCTCCTCTAAAGCCATACGATTGTCTCTTTCTTCATCATACATATATTTAAGGCTTTCTTCGCCTTGCCTTGTCTTTAAGGCCTCTTTTAATACAATCATCTTCTTGTTTATGATGGTCATTACCCTCATTTTTTCTACCCTATAGGCTACAAAGGCATTCTTTTCTTCTTCCAGCTCTGCAAGCACGACCTTTTTCTCTTCAATCATCTTGTTGAGTTAGCTTTAAAGTTATTTTATCAACTTGTTATATCCTTTTGTGTCACGCATGGCTGAGGGCACCAAAGTAGTTAACACTTCTAAGTAGGCTACCTTCAGCCCTTGGCATGATTCGACATCATCTCTACTCTGCTACTACTGGCCTTTTAGTTCCCACAAGGAGGGCTCCTTCATTTGGTGCAAGTGCATGTTCTTGCACTTTGCTCACTATAAATACTATACCCAAGCCATGACATTACTTTCATTGACTGCCCCTTTGGCAATTCCTTGCATTGGTGTGATTGTTGGCATGACCATGACAAGTAGGATTGCGTGTAGAGGGGCCTTTTTCTTGTCTCTTCTATTGCATCACTCATGCCTAGCACATTCTCCTACGTGGGGCTCATCATTGCTAATTCTTGAGATCAGGAGGGTTGCTCCACTAATCTCCTAATAGCCAATGCTATTTGTTCCTCCTCTTATTGCCTCAGTCGTTCCTCCTCCTCTTATTGTTTCTTTTTGCACTTATCTTCAAGCGTCCTAGAGATTTTTCATTCACCCATTACAATTCTCTATTTTCTTTTAAGATGGACTGGATTATCCTAGTGGGGGTTTTCAATGTGATCTTTTTTCTTTCTCCTTGGCTTGACAGTTGTTCACCCCGATGTGAGACGGGAAAAATAAAATTCAAAAATATGGAATAATGTAGAAAAAGACAGCCTAGCAAACGAATAAGAGAGGAAAGGCCAAAAGCGCAAAGGCAAGGGTGTATTTTAAAATGAAAAGGCGCCATTAAAATTTTGTAAAAGAGCGCCAGGTCCCTCCTATGCAAATTGTAAAATCTAGATGGGCATAGGTGAAGGGATAAGGCAACTAGAAGGGAATAGGAAAAGAGGACCTTGGCAAGATGTCCGGTCATGTAAAAAGGGGATAGGTGCCCAAGGGATTTAGGGCTTGTATATAAACTAAAAAAGTGAATGAGAAGCTCACTCTTCTGGTGTATGGCCAAAGTGGTTTCTTCTTATTCTCTTCTTCTCTCCTTCTTGCTTGTGTTTGAGAGAGTGAGTATGAGAGTGTGAGGGAGTGAGTGTGTGAGGGTGAGGGACTAGGGTGGAGAAGATCTCCATCTTCTCCTCTCTTCTTCTCTTCTCTTCTCTTCTCTTCTCTTCTCTTCCCTTATCTCGCACACGACTATGAAGGATGTAGCTTGAGCTCGCATCTAGGATTGTGGAGCTACCAAAGTGCTTGAGGGAGGAGGCTACTCATTCGGACATCAAGGTAAGCTCACTACACCCATAAGATCAGAAGCGCGTCGTAGTTAGGTGAGAGATAGCCACTAGACCTCACTTGAAACAATAAGCGGTCTGTGGGTCTTGCGGATCGACCATGAGCACCCACTACATTTTGGTTCCATTGCTAGGACCAATGGATTCAAGCTTGAGTACTTGCGTGCTTCAAATTGAGCATCGAAGTAGGGTTTCATCCCCGAACCATCGATGCTTAATATAGGTAGGATATTTCGAAGTTTAATCTTCAATGCAAGTAAGTATTTTGGATTTTGATGATTAGGCAATCAGGATAAATCATTTTAATACTTGAGTTTTAAATTTCATTGCATTTAAAGTAGAATAGGATGATCGAGAGATCAAAGTGAATCACTGGCACCTCTCGCAATCACAAGTCTGCCACCATGAGTGATCTTCCATGCAGAGTCTCCAAAAGATACATGATATCCTGTGTCATCAAGCTGTCCAGCTGACATGAGACTGTGTGTCAAAGCAAATACATGACGTACATCTTACATAACAAAACTACTGCCAGAAGGAAACTGCAGTTTGACATCACCAATGCCCACAATATCAAGAGAGCTGTCATCACCCAAGCGCACAGAACCCGAAACAGTACGGTATGAATGAAACCACTCTCGGCAAGGCATCACATGAAAGGACGCACCTGAGTCCAAGAGCCAACATTGTGCATACATAGAGTGTATCTTTGTCATTTGTGAAGCACTAGAAGAAGCTGCAAGGATATAATCATCATCATCAACATTCTCACGCTGTATAACATTGATCTTTTCAATTTTAACACTGGACTTTGCAAGTACTATGCTGCGATCAGAAGACTTATCCTACACTTTGTCTTTCCCCTTATCTTTGCATCTTTCACTACGCAATTCATGGCATTGTGACCTAATATGGCCCTTTTTCCCACAATGGTGACAAGTAACATCTGCATTCCTGCCACAGGATTTGCTACATGACTTCCCACAAGACTTGGACCAAGAATTCTGAGAATCCCGTCCACGACCACTACCACTGCCATGCTTTACATATCCATCATTCCTGCCTCTAACTGTCATAGCATGAGATACACAAGAGGCATCCAAATTCTTACGGTTAACCTGCAGAAGAGCACTCTCAATATCAGATAATTTTAAGGGAGCAGTAGAGGCACATAATGTAGTGTGGAATACATCCCATGACTCATTAAGAGTACCAAGCAAGAAAATAGGAGTGACATCCTCTGCAAAAGTGATGTCCTGCAAAGTCAAGTTCTTAAGTATAGCATGGAACTAGCTCAAGTGAGTAGACATAGTCACATTCTCCTTCATGCGTAGATCCATAAGCTGCTTCAGCCAATACATCTGACTCGCTAGACTTTTCTTGTCATAGAGATTTTTTATCTTTTCCCACAACTACCATGCACTCTGTTCTTACTCAAAGACATTATAGTGAACCTGTTCTATGAGAGACAATACAATAGTGGACTTGCATAACTCATCAAGCTCAAGCCATTCCTCATCTGGCATAGTTGCAGGCAGATGCCCGCTTAACCTCAAAGGTTTGATATGCTATTTCTGCACCAACACCTGCCAAATCTGGCTCTTTCAATAAGAGTAATTCGTACCATCAAGCTTAGTGATGTTGAAAATAGCATGATCAGTGGACGAACTCGCCATAATGCAAGCTGGAAGACCGTAGACAGTTCAAAACTACTTGTTGTTTACTGCAGAAAATGACAAAAAAATCACCAAAATCGAGGAAAAATGGGAAAGAAAGTGGAACCAAAGCTGCTGTCCACCAAGTACTAGTAAAAGTACATCATTTCAGAGTGTTTTAGCATGAAAAATTCATGTCAGTCCATACACATATGCTTGCCCTAATAAATTTCAGATTTCAGTAAAAGAGAGCTAACAGTGCCAAAATCGGATCCCAAGGCAATCAGATACTGCCAAGACCAAAGCTAGCATCATGCGGGCATAGCATAAGTATATAACGGTCGATAAGCATGAATCCAACACCCAAGTATGTCATACAAACATCTGCTAGTGAGTAGGCACACCCCCCAGGCAAGGGGCAAAGTGTTCCTGCCACTACCAAAACTTGTTCACAAAGATACGGATACAAAACTAAGATTTAGCTCATAAGCATACAGTGAACCAATACATATGATGTATCATCCCAAAAGGTAAGAAGTCCCAAAGTCTCAAGTGTCTGTAACTGCTCAATAGCATGTAACGGCTCAATGCATAAAAATACCACCTGCTCAATGTCTGATAAGCATTCAAGAATGCTCCCACTGGCACAAAAGCCGTATATACGAGCTCAAGATCTTAAGCCAAGGCAAGACACAGTGCCAATTACATAAGTCCAAGACAATACATCAATAGTACATCCCGAACATGTAGGCGATAGAGCATCCATATGTAGCATTAAGCATGTAAGACATCAAGTACATCCCAAGATACAACTCTGGCAAGCCAATAAATAGCTCAAGTAAGCTCCGAGTATCCAAGGTCAAGCCAAGACCGAGCTCCAGTAGCAATAGGCTCCAAACAATGTAACTAGCATGTAGTAATGGCATAGGCTAAGCATGTCAAGACCGGTCAGACATAAGCAACATACATGCCATAAGTACATCCAAGATAGAGCATCCAAATGCTTTGCAAAGCGAGCTCAAGCTCAACCAATGATCCCGAATCAAAACCAAGCTCTATATCGAGCCCCAAGTGTCAATACATCACCATATATGTCCGAAACATAGCCCGAAAAGCATAGGCATAAGTATACATGAGTAAAAATGACTTCAGCCCAACTATGTACAACAGTGATTTACTATTCAAAATTGAGAATTTCAGCACTAAGATCAACTCCAAATGGTTGCCAAACAATAGGCATACATTTCCCTAACATTCGAGCATCAAACGGGACCAACCGGGCATCAAATGACAATGCCAAATAAGTTGTAGCATCAAATGTCAGTGTAACACTGTCATAAACTGCCTGTGGACTGTTATGACTGTCCCAAAACAGTGTTAAATAAGTCCAAATGCTATGCCAACACATCAACCATCAAAACCAAGCATTAAAGTATGTTCATATGCCCGAAATGAAGCCTTTCCAAGTGCTAATGGAGGGGGAGAGCTGCTGTTGTGATTGTCAATGCTGAAGACACATATGGGAGGGCTGCATGATTCCGCCAACTATAAATGCTGGTCCTGGGGCTGCAAAAAATGGTGACCAAACTTCGGAGGGGTCCGATTAAAGCCAAGGAAGGCCTCAAACAAGCTCCAACAAGTCTTGTTCAAAGGCAAGTGAGATATGAAGCAAGGGAGCTTCAATGGTGGCTGCCCCAATCTTGTTTATAGCCTGTGAGACTTGAAAACTGAAGTAAACCCTGAAGAAAATGATCAAATACCTCTGATGTAATGCCTTGAAGGTGCCCAACAATGCCGGGGAGGTGCTCGGGAAGCTGGGGACTGACGGGAGCTCGAAGGAGTTGGATATGGCTGTTGGGAAGGAGACCCAATGCAAGTAGGGAGTCGATGGGATGTTGAGAATGCCACAAACCAAGCTCAAGAGTCGGAAAGCAAAGCTCTGATACCAGTTGAAAGGGAGCGATGGATCGAAGGTTGGACTCGAGAGCTATGGCGAGAGAGCAAGAGCAAGAAAGGAGAGACTAGAAATGGGAACTCCAACAGTCACAATGTGTGACCGGGCCTTCCTTTATTCAAACTGTCACTAAAAGAATAAAGAATAAAGTGATGGTGTCGAACGCCCGCCACTTGCAATGTGCAATGGCGGTGATTGTCAGTGTAGTAATACACGTCGGCTAGGCAGAGGCGCCTTTACCCCCAACAGGATGTAACTTGTTTGCCCAAATTTGATAAAATGCAAATCTGCCCTTTTTTTCTAGTCGAGTACCACTCTACTATAGTCTGATCTCCTCAAATTTCAATCCACACTTATCCAAATCATTGCCCAATTGATGCATCTACATATAATGGATTTTGGATCATTGAGGTTAGGAAAAGTTCCTCTAGGCTATGAACCCCTTTGGAATCCTCGATAGTAAGGGAGGATCATTGTCATACTACCTCATTTGGCATTTGTCTTTTTCCTCAATAAGAATGTAAACATGGCATCAACAATTCTAAGGCTAAGAATAGAGGTACAAACAAAAAACATTGGGAAATAGATCGAAATGAAGAGAATAAGCCTTTCAAAATGACAATGGATTGAAATAAGACTGAAATAGATAGAGATTACTGCTATTTATTAGTGAACTTAGTGATCCCTCAAATGATTTTTCTCATTTATTCATCCTCTCATAATCCATTCAATCAAACCAAGCAAGACATCAAATGTCAAGGTTAGGTGAAATCCAATATTGCTGAAATCAAGCCTAAGTGGTAAATTGGATTTTAATGATTCAATTTTAGGAAGAATGGATTGAATGGAAATGTAAATCTCTCGTTTAATAATAGGAGGTACTCAATAAGAGAATTTAAGAGAGATTTCAATGTATTTGATGGAGAATTTCTTAAAAAGTATAATTGGTTGATGCTTCAAATCCAAAATGTATCCACGGATCGATCCATTGGTATTGCACATCCTTGATCCTCCCATGCTCCAGAGTGTAAATGAACACCTCAATAATGAAGGAAGGGCTAATTTGATGCTTTTCCCGAAATTCCAACTCTATGTGCCAATCTTGGGAAAGAAAACCTTCAAACCATCCATTCTTGAGCTATTATCATATATGCTTGATGTGGTGAAGCCCTATGGTCAGAGATTGAAGCCTTAAACCTTAATTGAGAGCTTTCCTATACCTTCTTTGGATTAGGACTTGACGATGAAGAAAGCAAGAAGAATGAAGAAATAGGACTCAATCCCTAATCAAGACATATTGATGCATTATTTATTGATCCCCTGATGAAATCTGAGAGAATATGGGCGATATTACAACAAAATTTTCATTGTAATTTGCATTGGCCGCTCCAATTACCTTCATAATGGTTGTTGACATGAAGCATGCCTTCAAAAAATATCAGTGCTATTAGTCTTTTCTAAATGGTAAAATCTCCATTTTAATAAAATGGCCTTCAAAATTGCTTGGAAAATAGCGACAGGGTGCCTAGTATATTGTCTTCCCACCAATTTTACCCAAAATGGCTCCAAATAGCTTCATACAAAACCCTGATTAATTGTGAAAATCCTATTAATTGTAGGAGTGTACCTGTAATCAAACTATACCTCTAGTATCTTGTTTGATGTGGAAATTTTGACTATAATGGTCCTAGATGTGGATCTAATGCTTCTAATACCACTAAAATATAGCATGCTTCTAGCTGAAAATAAGCCATAACTTCTAATACAATACTAATCAAAATGTAACAACAAACCATAATCCATAACTATGAAATAGAGTAAAAAACCATAGCCATGTCAAATATTGATGAAATGCGCATGGCACCAATAATCCATGGCTGAGATGAAAGGAGATAAATGACAAATGAACTAGGTACTTGATGAGGCCATAACTCTCACATGAGAATACAACATCATGCTATGGGAGTTTTGGGGCTTATCTCCAAAGGCTTCCTTGTGCACAATTAATGGTGCAAACATAACCTTCAATGCCAATTCATGCCAAATACTATACCTTGGCCCTTGTCTTGCTTGATTACTTAGGTGGAGGTATAGTCAAATTGGAAATGCATGTATTGGTTATAGCTAACGATGGTGGGAGAGTAGGAACTTTGCAACCTACTTACTTTTCAAAGTGCAATAAGAATAGGGTGGCATCAACACAATCTAATATTTTTGTTGCACAGGGGTTTCCTAACGTAGGTCAAGGTTCAACATAGCCAACTAGGTATTGCCTTTTCCTTTTAGCTTATTTTCAACTAGATTTTGGATTCTTTTAAATGCATAAGTATGGAACTTATCTTCATTTTTCTTTTCAACTTCTGTTCATTGAACATGGGTTCAACAAAGCCAACTAACTATTGCTTTTTCTTTCAGCTTCTTTTTGACTAACTTATGAATTTGGACATTGCTTTTCGTGCATGTAGTGAGCACATCAAGGTGCATCAAGACTATGTTAAGGAAAGATCAGGTGCATCATTGCATTGGGTGCTTCAATCACTCACCATCAGATAATTGTATTGTATATTTACTATCACATATCATGCATCAAATGCTTCATCACAATCATAACTTGTACTCAGTTTTAAAAAGAGTAGGTGCATCATGTGGTCCACCACACTCAAAGATGATACTCCATCAAACAATTGTGTCACGTACTTTGCTATCACGTAGTATGTGTTAGTGCTTCACCACTATCATACATTATACTCAATATTTGAAGTGTTCCACCCTAGACTTTCTTTAACGCTCTATGTAATAAGCTGAAAGGCTTCAATCATTTTTTGGATTGTTGTATATTTTTGAGTTTCTAGTCTCAATGGTCATGTAGGCTTATTTAAGAGCTTGCTCAAGGTCTCAATGCACTTCAGTGAAAATATTGATGAAGAATATTTAAGATGTGACGTCAAGTAGAATCAAGCATGCGAAGAAGAGTGTGGCTTCTACTTGCTATTGTAGAGTGCTATTAAAGTTCAATTCTTTGGTGGTGAGAGGTGGGTGTGATCATTTGTGGTGTGTGTGCCCTATATTGCAAGATTGTGATTCAAATGAGAGAGAGAGAGAGAGAGAGAGAGAGAGAGAGAGAGAGAGAGAGAGAGAGAGAGAGAGAGAGAGAGAGCGAGCTGGTAAGAAGAAGGGAACAACATGGAGGAACATATTTATATTGAGAGGGATAGATCCTTGGTAACAATATGGGACATGTGCGGATATGCAATGTATTGGTGCTGCTCTTGCACACAAATAGCTTTGGAGATGTATATGAGTAGATAACAAGCGGTTGTTCCATGATGTATAATTTTGTCATATGTCTTATGTTTTCCACCTTTTTCTCTCAATCAACATCACTCTCATTGTCCTCCTCCTCTTTGATAAAGCAATTGGTCACTTGCTCACGTGTTAAATAATGACATTAGTTCAAATGACTATAACTCTTATTGCTCACAGTACTAGCATCTTTGAGCCAATTATTATTACCATTATTTCAAATGATTGTAATTCTATTTCTTTGCAGCTATTGGCATCTTCAACCACCTAAGGTTTCTAGAATATTTAAAAGAGCGCAATGGCTCGAGCCACTCACAAAACAAATTATGGGGAGCAATTAAAAGATGTGGACTTTATGCAATTGGATGCAAAGATAGCATTCTTTCATGGTGACCTTTGTGATTATATCTAGATGCAACAGCCATAGGGCTTTGTGGAAAATGGCAAAGAAAAATATGTCTACAAGCTAAAGAGAATTCTTTATGGCATGAAGCAAGTCCCATGGAAATGGTATAATAAGTTCGATACTTTTATGCAATCTCATGGATACAAAAGAAATGAGATAGATCACTCCCTATACACTAAAAAAGAAAAGGATTGCAACTATAGTATTAATCTTGCAAGTGGATGATATGCCAATTGTTGGGACAAACCAGTATGAGATTGATAACCTAAAGAAACTGTTAGTGGAAACCTTTGAGATGAAGAATTTGGGACATGTCAATCACATTCTTGGTATGTCCATAATCATGGGTAGATCAAGGAGATTGCTTTAGCCATCCAAAAAGGATTATATGTAAGCAAGGTATTACAACATCTCAATATAGAAGAGGGGAGGCAATAAGTATTTCATTGGCTCCATATGTAAAACTCAATGTTAATGATTGTCTCAAATCTAATGTGAAAAAAGATGAAATGGCCAAGGTTCCTTATGCATCATGCATGGGAAGTGTCGTGTACACCATGATTGCTAATCACTTAGACATTGCATTTTCAATGGCAGCTGTGAGTAGATACATGTCAAATCTTGGGGAAAAAACATTGAGAAGTAATGGAAGGCAACTTAAGTGGTACAAAAGTTATGTGCATATATTTTTGGAGGAGCCATAGTGGTATACTTGAATACACAAATATAGACTGTGCATGGAATGTTGACAACAAAAATCAACAACGTGATATATATTTACCTTGTATGGTGGCGCAATTTCATGGATGTCTCATTTGCAAAATGTGTGGCATTAACTATCGTCGATGCACACTATGTAGCATTCACAAAGGCATGCAAAAGCTATATAACTTACTTGTGTAGTGAGAGATTGGGGCCTTAGAGAAGGCATGCCATTGTTGCACAATAATAGGCAAACTGTCATTATGCTAGCAAATAATCCTATGTTCATGCAAACATTAGCACATAGAAGTGAAGTATCAGTTCATTCATCAAGTTCTTGAAGATGAGTGAATTGGGCTTGTCAAAGTTCATACTAATGATAACCTTGCAGACTTTCTCACCAAGAGTCAACCCTTCAAAAAGTTTACACATTGGAGGGAGTTGATAGACATTGAGTGAGGGTACCTCACATGTATTTACCTCACACATTCTTTTATTTGTTTTTTCCATTTGAAGGCACATTGGCCTTTACATGGAGCTTATTGGGATAAAGGCCAATATGGCTAGGTGTCCATCTCACTCACTAACCCTAACCATACATGCATACATACACACACACACACACACTCTCTCTCTCTCTCTCTCTCTCTCTCTCTCTCTCTCTCTCTCTCTCTCTCTCTCTCTCTCTCTCTCTCTCTCTCTCTCTCTCTCTCTCTCTCTCTCTCTCTCTCTCTCTCTCTCTCTCTCTCTCTCTCTCTCTCTCTCTCTCTCTCTCTCTCTCTCTCTCTCTCTCTCTCTCTCTCTCTCTCTCTCTCTCTCTCTCTCTCTCTCTCTCTCTCTCTCTCTCTCTCTTTGTGACCTCCATTCTTCTTGCAACTCCATCAGTGTCTTGCCATTCTCATCCTATGATTTGCATATTACAACTAAATAGAAACTCTTATTCTCAAGCAATTGAAATCCTATTTTATTCTTTGTGTAGAGCCCTCTTCTTTTGGTTCCAAGGTAACTCCCCCCCCCCCTTACCTCGGGCCCCCTTTTGATGCACAATTTCCCCCTTCCTTTTGATACTAAGCATTTCTCCCTCCTTGTAGTGCTAAGTTTTGCAAGGTTTTTTTATTAGCTCTAACACATCACAAACCCAACATAAGCCTTTGAATATTTCTACTTAGCAAAGCCTTTTATTATCTCTCTTTAAGATCCTCTACCTGTACATTTTATCGTTTCAACTTCTATAGCCCTACTTACTTGCTAGCTTCTTGTCTATTCGATCCTCACCAACCATTATAGCTCTAATAGAGCATCTATCTAGCATTGTGAATATTACATTCTTTCTAAGAACAAGTGATTTCAACATCTAAGGCATTATGTATCATCTACTAAACCCTTTTCTTCTAGCATTGGCCTTATTTTGGTCTCTAGCATGTATGTCTGTGAACATCTTTGGCACTCTTCATTAGCTAGTTCCTCTTGTGTTTCTTCTCCCATGGAGGCCTCCTAAACATACATGGCAAGTAATCTTCTTTCACAATAGGGCTTCATTAACTACTAAGAAGATGGTATCTATGATACCTTGTTGATTTGTTTCCTTCCTTGTTTCAATGTCCTTCTTTACTTTGTCTTATACTTTACACTATTTTCTTAACTTCATGTTCAATATTTTTGTCGGTCATAACCACCTTTATCACCAACTTTCCTTCTAGCTTTGCTAACCATATAAGTAGTTTGGCTTATGAGACTTCAAATTTGCATTCTCTTCTTCCAAGTTGCAACCTCATTGATGTAAATATTCCCCCCATGGGCTCAAGTCTTGATTTGGCTTGGGCGATGATGCCAAGATTACTAAGAAACCAACATAGTAAGTGACAACTATAGCTCTATCATCAAGATCATCATGACCTCAAATAGATGGAACATCATTATGATCCACATGAGAGCCTCGAATCTAGGTTCTTTTAATCTTTCCTTACATCAAATTGAAAAGAATGTAGTTCATAAACCCATTAGCTCCCACCAAAATTTACTAGGCAAGGCAAGTTCATTACCAACCAAATAATTTTTTCACTTCCAAATACAAGTCTAATTTAACTATGCAAATGTATGTTATCAATAGAAATGATGTGACTTATCTAACATGTGGCATGATGGCTTCTATGACTTGACTAAAAGTGGGAGCTTTCTTTCCAATTTGGCATCCCATTAGTGAGCCTTGAACCAGTTTTTTATTTTGTGGCCACAAAAATACACCTAAAGCTACATAATTTCACAATGAGTAGTAGTCAATATGGCACAATATTGACTTTTCATTTCTTATGTTTAATCCAAGATAAAGGAGTAATTATGCCATATGAAAAAGAAGATTTGAATTTGGCCCTCATTTATTTTTGTTAGTATCATATTTTTTGTTAACTTGAATGTTACCTATATTGAGAGGTTGCTAACTGATTGAATCTGCTAAGTATGCCCCATCTTCCACGAAAGGGGACTTTGTGTCAAGAGCAAAGACTATGATCGCAATAGCAAACGTCACAAAATCAAGCACATAACCACTAAGAAAGCCGATCATCATAAAAGTGAGCTAGATGTACTTCCACTTCACCTAGCTCTTATTCATCTACATGCTTTTATGACTTGCATAGCCCTTAAACCCATGACCCCCCCCCCTTAAGAGGATTGACGTGTAAGCTCAAAGGGGGATATAGAAAGGTTGGACCCATAACAATTACCAATTTAAAGGCCATGGCTAAAGAGGGGAATATCATGGCAATCATTATTATGTATATTCCATATTCGATTAAACCCCTCTCATCCTAGAGATAAAAATGCTTGAAATAATGATTGCAAGTCATATTGCCAAGGCTAAACAAACTTATGAGACTGTACATGACCATTTCTAATCATCGTTAGGCTCTTGCCTTTTAATGAGAGAGTGCAATTCTTAAATTTGAATGAGATTAATTGTTGCATTTGTTGCATTGAGACATCTCATACTGTAGGTTTTGTTAGGTCACAATCATCTAATCAAGGTGTAGAGAATGACATTAGAAGGCACAGTAGTAAGCATAGGATATTGTTGTTGAAGTTGAAACTTACCCGTGGTAAGATTATATATGGTGACAATGAACAATCTTGTTTTCTATGAGAGGACAATATTCTAGTCAAGCATAGTAATGGCCCCACTAAACTAATTGAGGATGTATTGTATGTTTCTAAAGTGGCTATGATTTCCAAATTTTAGTATTATGATGGTTTGAATAAACTCATATAGGATATGGTGTATCTTCTAAACTAGCCATGATTCCAATTTAATCTCACAAACTACTCTTTTCTCAGAAATTGAGAAAAAGAAACAAATTTTTATGTACATAATTGTCAAAACACAAACCCATGATATGTATTTTAGGGGATGCACAAAAGGCACATTAGATTTCATTTGATTTATCTTATGGTTTGTATCCATCAATAAAGGGAGAGTCTCCCTACACCAATTGCAATGTATGAATCCACCTTTAGCCACCAACCTTATCCACCTAGAAATCACTAATAGAAAGGCACCTATCAAAATCACTATCCAAATCCAGTACCCTAAACCACTTGTGTGTAAGCCTAAAACTCTTTATCGTTATACTTTCATTCTATTTTAGTTGTACTTAGAGTACTTTCTCTCCCTCTCATTCTCCATCGAACATCTCAACACGGTATCTTAGGGTAATGATAGGTATGGATCCTTGAGCTCATGTTGCCCACCTCTTCAAGCTCACTGCCATTGGTGGTAGAGTAATAAATGCTTCAAGGTTGTCTCTATCAGATCTACCATTTTTTGTGGCTATGGAGCTACTATTCTAACTAATGTGGAGCTATTGAGTTGTAGTTTGTTGCGCTCTATCAAAGTTATTGATTGTCTATTATGTACTCTATCAAGCGTATCTATTGTTGTGGGATGCTCTCAATCTTCAATGAGCTACCTTCCTAGAAGACTACATTGTTTATGCTTCTTTGACAAGCTATGTCTCTATGGAACTACTATTCTAACTCATGTGGAGCTATTGAGTTGTAGTTTGATGCTCTCTGTCAAAGTTATTGCTTGTCTATTATGTACTCTATCAAGCATATCTATTGTTGTGGGATGCTCTCTATCTTCAATGAGCTACATGCTCATTCTTCCTAGAAGACTACACTGTTTATGCTTCTTTGGCAAGCTATGGCTCTCCCATTAGCTACTACTTTAAGCTTACAAAGTTGATGTCATTAAATAATGTTAGTGGCTATTGAAGTCATGGCTTATCAAATCTAGGATATTAGTTGCTCATATTCATCAAAAAAGCACACTAGATGCTACCTCTAATTGTTAATTCACACTATTGCATGCAAAAACTTAGGTTATTATTATTACTATTATTAACATCATCATATTTATTTAGTTTTTTGTTCCTTACTCTATAGTTGTTACAACTTATCAATTTATTAACAAAATAAAGCATGGAGTTATTGGTAGTTCATCTGCAAAGAGAGACAAAAATGTGGATGCATGCTTAAATTAAGGAAAGGGTTATTTTTCACATCTAATTAGCACAAGAAATTACTAGAAAATCGAAATCTCTTTGTGAAGGAGTTACACAATGCCCTCAATCCACCTCTTCATCCAAAAAAGGTAAAATTTGACCAAGCAGCAAAAATCTATGGTGAGGGGTTTCATACTTGTAGTGTATTGAACTACTCCGATTGATAACTAGACTATTGTAACACAATTTCTATTTTCCTTGGGATTTCTTTATCTTTAGCCACATCTTTTTTTCTTTTTGATCATTAGCAAGTCATGACCCTTAGATCTAAGCAACTTGATGAGAAGATAATTCATGAATTGATGATGTGCCAATCAATGGTTTGATATGGCAACATGACTCATTGATGCAAGCTCTCTCGAGTATATTAACGAAAAGCATATCGCCATCAAGGCTACGGCATTAGGCCAAGAGATAAAGTGAAGAGGATTAATCAAATTACACATGAAGGCAAGGTAAACGCGAAAATGTTTCGCCCCTAAAATGTTTCTCTCAAAACCTTGTGTTTCATCGTGAAACATTACACACCTAGATACATACAAAGTGACACGCCACATGAAATGACAAAATAACACATCTAAAATACATAAATTTTACCATTTTAATAAATATATTTATTTTTCCTTGAAGTGAAATTGATGTGTGAAGCGTTACATATTGAAACATTTCAACAGTGAAACATGTTTCACATTTCAACCTTGGTGAAACGCATTTCATGGCTACCATGCATGATAGCTAGGTCAATTCTTTACACCATACCTAATAAATCATCATATAGTAAGGATGCCCTATGCTCAATATGCAAGTATAAAGAAACAAGGAGGATGCAAATATGAAGAATGAAATGCAAAGAACATTTAACACACAAGAAATGCTAAAAGTTTCCAAGTATTACAAAACAACCCTTTAAACCAAGGACTTTATAAGAGAGGTAATTAAATAAACAACCTTAGAAAAGGAATCCGTAAAGAATAAGCAAGGTGGTGAGTGTGAATGCATGCGTATGTAACTCTGAAGTGTGGTCAATACTATTAGTATCTCAAAATTTATTTACATAAATTAAGTATGAAAACAAAAGTTGAGTTGAAACAAGATAGAGTTGTGAGGGTGGCCATAATTTTAGGGGACGTCACATGAACACACCCTTCACGATTACACTAATAAAAATGACATGTTTGTCTAGTTTTATCAACACTCTAGAGCGAAGTACACCTTGCAAGAATGTGGGCTATGAAAATGTGGAGCTATCTTTGGATGAGCTTCAAGCTGCTACTCAAATGACTCTCATTTGTATCTAGAAGTTGTGTAGAAGCATCTATTACCTATGGAGCAGAAGTTTGTTTTATCTAGAGCTATGTGAAGCCTCTATTCAAAAGGTCCTCACTTCATTCTACATGTTTCGCAAAAGCATGTGTCACCTCATAACAAGGCACACATTGCATGCAACCATCTTGAGTTTCATTCATACGAAAGATGACCCGCCTTCCACTATATAACCATCATCGATTTGCTTTGCATATCTACCTCAACACCAAACATCTCAATACAAGATACTAGTATGAAAGCTCACATCTCTCACAAAGTACATACATGTCAGAGGCGTGTATTTTAATTAACGGCAAACCCGTCTGAATCCATCACTTCTCACTAGGCTAAGAGGCATGATTTCTTGGCTTCCCTTGCTATCTCCATACTCTCTCATAGTTGAGCCCTACTTCTTCAATCATCATGAAAGCATCGCCTTCCAAGGCCTAGCTTTAAGCACCATTGATGTATGTATTTCACTTACTTGCATGTCGGGCTTGAATTTCAATTCAAGCTACCTTGTAGGAATACATCACTTCTTACTAGGCAAGAGGAAAGATTTCTTGGCTTCCCTTGGTGGCTCTATGCTCTAGTTCAACCCTCCTTTAATGATCATAAAGGCTTTCCCTTTCAAGACCAAGTCTTTAGGCACCATTGAAGCTACCATATCTCTTGATTTGCAATGACTATTTAAGCTAAAGTGCTTTTACTTCTCCTATATCAATCTTTGAGAACCTTAGTGGACTTTAACTACTCCAACATTAACATCCATGGTTGCTTTTTTTACATGGTACATTCAAGTTTTGGCTTCTCATTATTATATTTGACTTCAACATCCCTTTCCAAACCCCTTGATGTTACCATGGAACCTAATTCTCTTACATAGACCTTTTAGGTGAGGGGTTTTTGCTTAGAATATTCTAAGTAAAACTCTCCACATCGCAGCAAACTTTAGCTCCTCCTCCACCATCAAGATCCATGATTTATTTTCCTAATCCCTTCCAATTGTATTTTACATCCTCTCATTTCCTTTTTTCACCTTGTAGGAGCCCTTGCAAGATGGCAACATGGTAACCCAACCATTTATGCCAAAGATTTTGGGCTCCTAATTTCCATTTGCACTTTTGTTATAGACAATGCAAGAGTTTATGGGATGAGAAGGATTCTTTGTGGATGCCGTGTATAAAAAATGAAAGCGTGAATAATGTGTAGAGAAAGAAACCCAAAGAGCTTCTTCAAGGAACTTAAAAGACCTCCTTCAAGAAACTGGAGTTCCTCCAAGGAACTCAATGAAAACACTAAGAGAGAAATGAAATTACTATGGACATCAAAAGGAATATTGAAAGATCTTTCAATTTCCGAAATGGTTAGCCATCCCATCTTTTTTATGTGATGCCTTCTTTTCACTAGTGTGGACTTTATGCAACTCAAAGGCAACCCTTGGGATCCCCTTTAGGCATTCAATCAACATTGATGACACTTGTGGTTTAATGCTTTAGCCTCTTGGGATGGTGACTATTTGAATTAAGAGAAAATGCCTATTTTAATCTACCTTCAAAGCCTAGTATAGACTTACGGGATAACTTTTTAAAAAACTAAAATCATTCCTATCTCACTCATTAAATTCCTAGAACAACTTCATTAAGAGCAACTTTCTAAAACTTGCATAGGATACTAACTTTAAACCCTACAAGACAAAATTACTACTCTACTCTTGCCACTTCCATCCCTATAATCTCACATCAATACCATCTCTCCGAATTGTCACCCGTTATCATTGCCTCCATCAAACTCCTACCATCATATTATTGTCTGTCTCAAAGTGTCACTAGCTTGCTAGCATCTAGTGTGTCCTTTCACTTGCCAACCACAAATGGTTGTGACCATCATACACACCTATGTTTCTTGCCTTGGCTTCATACGTAACTATGTTTCAAGCCTTGCCACCTGCATTTTAATCTCTACTAACTACATTTAGTTTAAGGGCTCAACCCCACCTTGAAGATTGCTGTCTCAACTCCAGTGTTCCATTTCAAACCAACACCACCTTTCCCAATGTCTAATATCAAGCATCGGTGGTTTGATAGACTGGAGTAAAAGTCAAAAGATGACACTACAGCACTCCCTACACTCGCTTCCACAAGGGGTGGCAACTAACTATTGAACAGCCCCCACTCAAACATACATTTGTCCACACCTCAATACTCGATTTAGTTGTTTAATTTCATTCCACAATCATTTAGTCCCCTTTCATTATTGCGTTTCTTCATTTAGTCCCTTTTCTTAGTTCAGTGCCAGTCATGTTTGCAAACCCTAGACATCCTCACAACCACCACCTTCATATTTCTCTTCCTTCTGCCTCCCAACAACCAGAAGTCTGCATTGTCTGAAGGGGAACCCAAGAACAAACTACTTCCTGAAGCAGGACTCAAACTTTGTATAATGCTCATTATAGTCAGGCTCGCCCATGAAAATTGGTTGCTTGAAGTACATTTAAGTTTATGAGAATTTCTTAAGCACAAGATACACGAGGGATTTGCCACCAACAGGATGTCTAGGATATATACTCCCAACAGAATCATTGAACAGAGGAAGGTAGAACAATGTCAAACAGAAAGCCAGAATCCATTTTCAACTGGTTATGCTCTAACAATCACACTTGCAGAGAGACAGCAACCAAGAAAAGTAAGAGATCTTGTGTTTACTGGTGTATATCAAACTCTGCTGAAGTAGTAGCATGATTGCTTGAGTTGACTAGCAAGCAGTGAACCAATGACCAGAAGTTAAAAAGATTCAAGATGTCCGATCTCTTCAATGACCTGTCTCCATGATCCAAGCAGACCCAAAGCCCAGCACAAAACTAAGGGTCCTTGATCATTAACCCCCCTTGGCCCTCAACTTCCAGTCCTACGGCTTGGAAGAACCACATGCACGATAGATGGCTTCAGGGCAGCTCAGGTTTGCTTCAAGGTCAGAGCGAAGATTGCCATTGGGCATAAACTCAGAAGTCAAGAAAAGCACCAGGTGAGGAGAGTCAAGGTGGAAATAGCAGCCATACTGAGAAAAATTCACAACACCATTACAGCAAACAAATATCTCATAAAATTCTGCCGAAATAGACTTGGGCAAGTCTAGCAAAAAGAACTCGCACCTATTATTCAGAGAAATCAAATTATGGATTATCAAGTTTCTTTGGCAAAACACTTTTTCACCTTTAAAAATGATTCCTAAAAGCGCACGCTGTTAGCAAATGACACACCTCACCAGCCCCCTTTGCAGGGTTGTCGGTATCATACAAAGATTAACTAACAGAATTAACTTTGGGACAAATAGCAAAGCTTTTCAGCACCAAATAGACACAGCATCTTATGGTGACAGGGCCCAGCAAATCAGGTTAGATAAAATTAGACCCTTAATTGAAAACCCCACACTGTATCAGTAGCAGCAGAGATATCTCATGTTACATACAAAGTGGCTCGTGCAAGCACAAGCTCCAACTTGGACAAGCCCTAAAAGGTTCAGGGGATAGCATCATTGTTGGCTTTCTCCAATTACCAGACAGCAGTCCGTAAAAAACACATAAGCTGATTTCTGTTGTCGCTAAAAGTGGGTTTTTTTTTCTCTTTTTTTTTTTGGCGGGGGGGGGGGGGGGGGGGTGGTGGTGGTGGTGGTGGTGGTGGGAGAGGGAATGAATTAACTCATACAGGACTATTTAGTTGTAGATACGTGAACGATTGCTTGATTCATATTTGTGCCTTACTAGTAGTCAGCCAACATAAGCTTAGAAAATTGTGCCTCAGAAACAGCTACACCTTCAAATCCTCAACTGAATGTTAGATTGCATTCCAACCTCAAGACAGAAGCAGACTCCACTCAGCAAAGATGCAACTTAACAAATATCGAATGGGGATTGACGAAGTTGCAATGTGACCCTCAAAATATTTTCTTCTTTTTTTAAAAAACTGTCATGGAAGATGGCAAGAAGCCACAATCAGAATGGGACCAACCTTCCCATCAAAGAAAAATTGAATAGCAGTTCCTTAAAAAATCAGGAAAACCTCTCAAAGTAAAGGTTCCTTCCTATATTCTCTGAGTATCACAGGGACGCTCGTTGGAGGAACCTACAGATATCCCACAATTAGTTTTGATTACGAGCATATCAAAGCTTCAAGTGTGCAAACACTGATGCATGAGTATGTTGTATGAACAAAATACCAACTGCTCAAGCCAGCCATATTTCAACCCTCTGAATGGAGCAGAAAAGAACAAGTTGCTTACCATCCCTAGCTCAGTAACAATCATAGAGACATAGTCAGCAGGCGTCGCATCATAACTGCACGAAAACAACCCTTAGTCCACAAAGTAGCATATTCACATTTAAAGTACCACTGAAATCAGGTAAGCTCACTCCACCAAGCATGTTTTCAGATTTCAATCAACACGGACAGAAAGATACTTACGTGAGATTCAGAAGTTGCAGATGTTTACTTTGATCCCATCCACGTAGTTCATTCAAATCATTTCTTCCTGATACCTTGACAAGAGCATCAGGGTCGCCTGCAAAAAAACATGCAATACATTGAGTTGAATGTTAACTTAGTATAATCATACCCTACAGACAGAATCACTATCAAGTTAATGGGATTCCTCAGAGAACGAGCCAGTGCTCAAGTACACACACTCAATATAGACCATATGATACAAACCACCACTGAAGCATTATTCCTAAGTTCTGTTCAGCCCATCTCCCCACTTAGAGCAGCAGGCTATACAACCAGAAATGTCATCTGTATCCCAAGAAATTATAAACACACTGCCCCCGCCCAGAAACCACCAAAACACAAAAAACAAAACAAAAAAGAACCTAACTGTGATGGAAGGATCTTTGCACTAGGCCACGTTTCCATCATCACTTGTGCAATTCATATTCCAGTGTTAGTCTCAAACAAATGGTTTCAATGCTACCTAAAATCTACAACAGAAGATGCACATGCACATAACGCCAGAAACAGAACCCGAAATAGAGCTCTATGTGGCAAGATGAAATCAGCACAACCCCAGTATTCCAGAAATATTTCCTTTCATGAAGCTATTCTCCTCACAACCCCAGTATCCAAAAAACTTCCTTTCATGAAAACCGTTCTCCCATGTAAAATACTCACAGCACGCAATCAACATAGGAATGTGTAAGGATGAAGACAGCATGTCACAAAATTGAATCAAAGAACGTGCAGAACCAGGCTTACATACCAAGTTCATTTGAGCAGATGGAATCCAATTGCACTCTCTCATGGAACTTGTAAGTTTCACAGCAAATTAGAACAGGAACATGGAAAGCATGTGCCACCATAGCAATACAAGCTGTGCCCACTCTGGAGTAGACAGTCCCATTTGACAATATTGATGATGCTCCAAGGAAAACCTTTGTGACCTCTTGCATGATGTATGAGACAGCATTTATATGAGTGTATGTACAGCTGATACCTCTACCCAACAATCTTCTAAGTAAGCCTTTTCCTTCAAGCCTTGGCCGAGAATCTACTATCACTACCCTGAACTTTCGGCCAAGCTCAAAGGCATGAAGCAATATCATCTCCACAACACACGAAGAAGCATAAGTCAGTATCACATCTCCATCCTTTATCTTCATCACTGCATACTTTGTTATTTCCTTGTCTGCATACGTTATCTTCTCCTGTATGAAGCGATCAATTTCTGATGTCAGCCTGGACTTTGCATCTGCTTCAGACAGGTTCATAGGCAGCTTCGCAATCCTTGTTTTTAAAAATCTGATAGCATTTCCCATGCTGATTGACAAAGGCCGGCATGTTGTTAAAAAAGACACATTGCTGTTGATCTTGGCTGTCAAGTCCCTTACTAGTGTTTTCTCTTTTGGAGTGGAGTATGCACAAATAATTTCACGGAAGGCCAAGAGCATTGCTACACAGCGGGCATTACCACCCACAATATCACCAGCTAAATATTGCAGACCTACCTGAAGAGACAACCCAAACATATGAAATCTGCCAAAAAGTCAAAAATCAAATTTTTAAATGAAAATCCTACACTTTTGTAGGAGGTCACACAACCAACAGGATTAACGAGCAATTGATTTATGTTTACAGAGTTTACAGGCTCAATGGAAAAAACAAGCAATTCCTGGAACCAAATTATCAAAGCATTTACAATCACACACAACAAAAAAATTAACCGACCATGCTAGTATACAGGGAGTCATCGACTAACATACTTTTTGCCTGTTGTCAAAGTGCTTACAATACTCAGAATACGTGTGAACACATAGTTATGAAGAAATCTGCAGAATAAGGAAGGTGCTATCAAACAACCAAAGCCATAGAGAGCTCCACACCACTTCCCCTTGTTAGCAGTTAGTCTATGTGATTATCTCCTACCTAAGATCCCCATAATTGAGTCAGCAAGGCCATTGCAACTTGTTTTATTCATTTTGTCCATTCAATCAATTGCACAACTTCAGCCACTTTATTGGTCAGTCCTGGCAGTCACGTTAGTAACTTGTCAGCTTCATCTACATATTGAGCCATCCTATCCTGGGGCAAGTTGGAGGCTGTCCTCCACAATCTCCATGTGAGCTGGTCTCTCTCATCCAGACTCCACACCTTCATCTATGTTGTGCCATTGCCTCTCATGATTCAAACCTATGCATTACCTTGAACCTTCCTACATTCCGTTGTCATGATTCATATCTATGAATTACGTCGCTCTACTTTCCTATCACACATGCTTCTAACATGGTACCAAAGTGCCAGGTCTCTTTATGATCAGGAAACTACAGCAGTTTCCATCATGGAGGATGGATGTTGTATCTTCAACCACCTGCTCCCAAGACAACTTAGGTTTCCTCCAACAAACCTTCTGTTAGCCAGCCTATCTTAGGACTTGTCAATCTGTCATCTCCTGGCTGTGAGCTCCTATCAGTCTCCGGAGACATAGGAGCTCTAACAGTTTAGTGTGCTTTTCTTATGGGCTTTCTAGGTTTTCCAAACTTCCAATCATTTTTCTATCCCTTTTCACGCTGCAACTTCACCTCAACATCTGTACTGCCACGTCAGCTTCCGTACTGCCACACTATCATTTCTGCCATCTACCAGTGCACTTGGACTGCATTTATCGCCGTCAGCAAGACTTTATAGGCAAGTCGGCCCATTTTTTGGCCCCAAATGCTGGTTGGCCAGTTTGACATATTTCAGCTATTTATAGTTGTTGGGCAGGCTGGACAAACTCATTCTTTTCTGCAGGTTGCTGATTTGCACACTTCGTCTCCAGCATACTCGTCCGTCTTTAGTGTTGCTTCTATCATCATTCTCATCCTGATCTGGTGCCCTCACTTACACTTTTGGCTGCCTGTAGGGACTGATCAGTCCACACTGTTGTATTTAGCATTCATCTTCAGTCAGTGCAGATTTCTTCCTTCTTCTTCGTGTTGTCTCTCTCTTCCTCTCTCTCTGCTTTGGTGCCCTTCCATCACGCACTCTCACATGGTATCTTCACCAAACAAGAGGACACTGAGGTCACCGGAGCTGAGGTGGCCATCCTAGACTGCAACCGTAACCAGTCACATCAACATTTTGCTGAAACGCAACTGTTCTTGATGCAGGCGACAGTCCACAACAGCTTCGCAACAGTCTACATCAGCATTCTCAACAAATGCAGCCATTTTTGTGCAAGCAATGGCTAATCTCCTCCAAGCAGCCCATCTACATCGTTTCTATCACGAACTTGTAGCTAATTTCACTATTCAAGCGGCTATCTACAGCAAATGCAGGTTTTTTGGGTATTTTGCATGTTACAGATGTCTTATCATTAATTTGCGAGTAGGAAGAGGGAGCAAGTAGGAGTCATAGAGAAGAAAATGTAGGACCACAAATGCAAGGGAGAAGGAAAAAAAATGACCCAAAAACATCCTATATAACCATGTTTCTGGCCATACGGTGGACTGCTCAAAATGCTGTTTCGACGGTCCCATTTCAGGAGGAAACAGCTGGTCCATTTTGGACTGCTTGAAACAGCATTTCAAGGTACTATGCAACTAGAATCTAGAGACCACAAAAAGCAGCGCTTTTTTGGCTGCAAAGCATTGCATGCACTTAAAACTGCATTCAATCATTCCCTGTCAAAAAGGACCTACTGTTCAGCCTTAACGCTGGTATCCCAAAGCCCTAGTGCTATCTTGCAAGCTGACAGATATCCCCGACCCTTAGTAACATCTTGCAGACTGATGTACCATACAATAAGTCTGCATTCATCAATCCATTGATTGACCCTTGTGTTTTAGTACAAGTTTATGTGCACATGCACACTGCGCATGCATGTGCCATGCCTCTGTGTGTGCACATGTATCAACTTTGAGTCCTACATAGATGATGGAGTAAAGGCTAATGGCCTATAGCCAAGCGGGTATATGTACATACTATACAATCATATATAAGTAAAGATAACAAAGAATAAGGGTAACATTCATTTTTGTTGGGTTGAAAGGCCCTTACGCTATTCCCGAGTTTATATTTATTTACACATGTGAACACACCCTTGCGGATATAAGTGTATCGTACCCTAAGTATAAATACATTCTTTTATTCTTTGTGTGTACCACACTAGTACACACCCATCTCTCAACTCTTCACTCTTAGTGCACTGCACAGTTGAATACAACTCGATTGACACACGCACTTCCTAAGTGCTTCCTCTTGCACTCTTCAAACTGGTATCAAAGCATTGGCAAACAAGTTTGTGTTCTCGACGACCAGGACAGGTAGTCATATTCAATCAATGGTCAATCTGACCAATAGGTGTGGCAATCATGACAACAAGTGTGAAGGGACGAGCAGGTGCGGCAGGTTTCTACAAGAGTCAACTGTCGGGAGCAACCAACAGGCACGAACTGTAGCTAGCAGGACAGGCGACAAGCTGACGGGGTTAGTTACAGGCAGGTCGAACAACAGCGGGTGGCACATTTGACAGACACGCAATCAACGACACAGTCCTAGCAGGCAACGGGCAGCAGGTCAACAGCTGGGACGTTCGTCAATTTTTTGACATTTTTAATTCCTTCCAGCAAGCACGCTCTTTCTTCATTAACAAGGGTTCACGCGTGTAAGCACAAGACCCAAATCTGTGCAGATTTGTGCCTAAAATTTTTGGGGCTTTTCCCGAATTTGATGCTGGTCATGCAAAACAGTGACATCTGACCTAGAAATTGCAAACATTGTGTATATTTGCTTCAAAAAATTGGGGCTTTTCTTACACAAGTGAAATTTTGCTCAGCTGAGCCAATTTCACTATAATTTGTGCACAATTGGACCCCAAAATTTGGAGGTTTTGCAGAATTTGTGAAATTTCTGCAACATTTGCCCGTATTTTACACTCAGGATGATGAATTAATGCAACTGGGGTAGATTTATTGCAAAAAAATTTGGGGCTTTTCGCATCGGTGATGCATTTTGAGCCAATTTGTGCCTTGACAGTGAAAGTACAAAGTGTGTATACTTGCTGTTATATTCAGCAACCTTGCTATTGGCTAAAAGTATTCAGCATTTTATTGCAATCTTTTATTGCTGAAGATGGCTGGCAAAGCATCTACATCTGACACAAAGAATCTTTTTGAGATTCGTAAATTTGATAGCAATGGCTTTGATCTCTGGAAAGATTGTATGTAAGGTATACTTTTACTGAAGGATTGTGATGATGCTTTGTTAGAACATAAGCATATTGCTTTGTCAGATGAGGATTGGGCTAAAATGAATAAGAAAGCCATTACTTACATTAAAATGGCTATCACAGATGATATCTTGATTGATATCAAAGGACTTACCATGCTTATGCACTTCAAGAGAAACTCAAGGCGATTGGGTGAGAAGCTCTACACATGTTAGGAGACCTATACAAAGGTTTGATCCCTCTTTGGATTGCATTTTACTCACAGATGAGAGTGAGTCTCTCACATATAAAGAGGCATTTTTAAGTGAGTTAAAGAAAAAATGGGAGCTCGCTATGCAAGAAGAAATTAAGTCATTGTATCAGAATGGTACTTGGGATTTGGTTCCGTTGCCCAAAGATAGAAAAGCTATTCCTAACAAACGGGTCTATAAAATCAAGTGTGTCGATAGCAAATCCAAATACAAAGCCAAGCTTGTGGCTAAGGGCTATACACAAAAAGAGGGACTGACTTTCAAGAAGTCTTTTCACATGTTGTCAAAATGACCACTCTTCGGATATTGTTTGCTATCGTAGCATCTATGGGATATTGCTCTTGATCAGGTGGATGTTAGAACTGCGTTTCTGCATAGTGATTTAGAAGAAGAGTTGTACATGAAATAGCCAGAGGGCTTTGTTATGCCAAAAAAGGAGTCCTTGGTGTGTAGGCTTAAGAGAAGCTTGTATGGTTTAAACAGGCTCCTAGACAATGGTATAAAAAGTTTGATGCCTTCATGCCTTCACATGGGTTTAAAAGAAGCAATGCAAATCACTGCTTATATATAAAGAAGGCTGATGATGGAAACCTTATAACACTTGTGCTTTATGTGGATGATATGCTTATTGCTGGTAAGCATAAGAGCCAGGTTAACACATTGAAAAGGCAACTGAATTAAGCATTTTCCATGAAGAACTTGGGTCCAACTAAACACATTTTGGGCATGCGTGTAACGAGAGATAGATGTCAAAAGATGACGTACCAACAAGACAGTAGGTTTTGCGGGGAGGAACACTAAGTGAACTTGGCAAACATGGAGAAGAGAAGAGAAGAGAGAAGAAACTCTAATGAATGGAATGATGAGGTTCTAAATCATGGAGTGAATGTGATACAAGGGACCAAGGGTGTCGTAGCACAAGGAAGATGATGAAGACAACCATGGACCACGAACCACAATGTCCTCCTGAAGGAGTGTGAGGGTAGTGGAGAGACTGGAGAGAAGAGGTGACAAACTAAATGGATCAACCATAAAGAATGAGTGAGAGAGTGGCCTATAAATAGGCACAGTCAGTCTAGGATGGTGGCCCTTTTTAGGGCTAGAAACCCTAAATGCAAAACACAAAAACGCAAAAATGCAAACTACGAGAGAAGAGTGAGATGGAGATGCAATGCTACATTTTCCCCCAAGATGGAATAGAGGTGCATGGAAGGGTCTCCTTCCAATTGTTTGCAACTTGTGTAATCTACTTGGGATTGCACTCCAACAAGTCTTTTCTCTTCATAGAGTTGGCAAGCACAATTCCTTTACATGTGTTCCATTCTTTGCAAGGACTTACCTCACTAGCCTATCCATAGCCCCTCCTAACAAACCGTTGAGATAGCAAACTCAACATGTGCAGACATTGATGATGGATCACCTGGCTCGATGGGTCCACACATCTACAATTAGCATGTCGCTGGTCATTATGATCCTCACATGGCTGTTGACTTATCACTTATTATACTTAGTTAGTTACACCTACCTACAACTTAGCAAGAGATAGGCAACAGTCATTATCTCTCAGTGGAGCGGACTAGGTAGCCGAAGAAGAGGAAGGAGTTGAGCAACCACTGTCTCTCGAAGGAGTGGACTGACAAGGAGACGGTATCAAACAATCACTGTCTCTCAATGGAGCGGACTGTAGATCCGTAAGTCGTGGAAGCCACTGTACCTGAAAATAAGTGGGAGAAGACTACTATTGGCATTGCGACAATCTCCAAGAGGTCGAAGCGCCAATCGATCCTCCATGTGCTCAAAAGGACTTAGTACACATCGGATGCATCTTATTGCCTTGAGCATAGTACTTTGATAGCCAATGCAGAACAATCTTTGTGACCCAAAAAGAAGAGGTGACACAAGGAGTGTCTGGTGGAAGACGCATATACTCTGGGGGGGTGAGGAGCAAAGGTCGAAGTCGACAATCTTCAGTGGTGTGTCCGATGATGCCACAGTAGAAACACCCAATAGTCTAGTCATCTGTTGGTAAATAAGCCATGGGTACCAGTGTGCCTTGTTGAAGAAGGAAAAGGTCAGCCACGAACCATAAACTACAATGTCCGCCTCAAGGGCTAGGCTGGAAGTAAGCTGTCAGTGGGAGGAGGATACGATCAGCAGTAAGAGGTTGCAACCAGTAGAAAAACGCAGACTGCAGGAGAGAGAAAACAGCAAACGCAGGCTGCAAGGAAGAGAGAGACTAAAAACGCAAATGAGGAGAGACTAAAAACGTAGACCACAAGAGAGAGAAAGACTAAAAACACAAGTGAGGAGAGAGACTAAAAACGTAGGCTGCAGGAGAGAGAAAGACTAAAAACGCAGGAAAAAACAGCAGCAGCCGTCAATATGCTGAAATCAGCTCCGAATAGTGTGTGATAGGTTGGAAACATGCGCCAAACTGTTGTAGACAGCAATGGTCAGCTTGGACAGCGATGTTTGGAGTGTGGGTAGCAAGCTGAAATACCTGAAATCTGCAAAAACGAGATTGTTTTCTAAATGGAGAGTGATCAACAACAGTCGTTCTGCTGTAAACAGCTGCAAACTGCGGGTGGAAGGCTCGAAACAGGTGCCAAACTGTAGATAACAGCAAGGGACAACTGAAACTCCGATGTCCTCTGCAAAAGGGGTGTGGACGGCAAGCTGAAAACACCTAAAACCTGCAAAAACGAGATTTTGATGCAGCAGAAGAAAAAGAGAAGTGGATGCCAAACTTGCCACCAGTCTTTGCCTTCACTAGAGTGGAGGATCATTGCGGTTGTTTGAGCAGATCCAACTCTGATACCATGTCAAAAGATGACGTACCAGCGAGATAGTAGGGTTTGCGGGGAGGAACACTAAGTGAACTTGGCAAACATGGAGAAGAGAAAAGAAGAAAGAAGAAACTCTGATGAATGGAATGATGAAGTTCTGAATCATGGAGTGAATGTGATACAAGGAAACAAGGGTGCCATAGCACAAGGAAGATGATGAAGACAACCACGAACCACGAACCACAAACCACAATGTCCTCCTGAAGGGGTGTGAGGGTAGTGGAGAGGCTAGAGAGAAGAGGTGATGGACTGAATGAATTAGCTCTAAAGAATGAGTGAGAGAGTGGCCTATAAATAGACACAATCAGTCTAGGATGGCGCCCTTTTTTGGGGCTGCAAACCCTAAACGCAAAACGCAAAAACACAAACTAAGGGTGAAGGGTGAAGGGTTTCTCAATAATAGAGAGCAACAACTCTTATTTCTCTCACAAGAAAAGTACATCAACAAAGTGCTTGATCGAATTTCTATGGCAGATCCTAAGCCACTTGGTGTTCCTTTACCACCATACCTTAAGTTTAGCAAAGCAGATTGCCCAAAAGATGATAAGGCAGCCAGCTCTATTAAGGGTGTTTCTTATGCTTCAGCTTGTGGATCATTCATGTATGCTATGGTTGCTACTAGACCTAATATCACTCATACAATGAAAGTTGTGAGCAAGTTGATGTCAAATCCTAGTAAAGCACATTGGGAAGCAGTGAAATGCATCTTCTAGTACCTTAAGGGCACACAAAGAAAATGTATTTGCTATGGAAAGGGTTCGTTAGATCTGCAGGGGTATTGTGATGCAGAAATGGCAAGTGACTTGGATACTCACAAGTCTACTAGTGGGCACATATTTACTTTGAATAGTGGAGCCATTTCTTGATGCGCTAGATTGCAGAAGATAGTAGCACTTTCTACCACTGAGGCTGAATATATTTCAACCACTAAAGCTTCAAAATAAGTTGTTTGACTTGGTCGTTTGGTCAAGGATTATAGGCTGTCCACCAAAACACCTATACTTGGATGTGATAGCCAGAGTGTTGTATGCCTGGCCAAGAATGTCATGTTTCATCCACATACTAAACATATTGGTGTGAGATATCACTTTATAAGACGGGTTTTGGATGATGGTCTAGTCACACTAACCAAGATCAAAACACAGGATAACCCTACAAATGTTCTTACTAAGAATCTTGCAAAGGCTCAACATTTGTAACATCACATTTGTAGGGTTATCCTGTGTAACCCTAACATATAAATACAGGATAACCCTAACATATAAATACATTCTTTTTATTCTTTGTGTAACATTTGTAGGGTTATCCTAACATATAAATACATTCTTTTTATTCTTTGTGTAACATCACAAACGGCACATCTATCTTTGCGTTTACTCTCTCGAACTCTCAACTTTGCTCCTCACGCCTCTGTCTCGCACTTCATTGCGCACTCTCCCCTTCAAACTGGTGTCAGAGCGTTGGTAACGATGTTCGCATTTCTCAAGAAGTGCAAATCAAGTCTGCACAAGAGAAGAAGCTTGCTTCTGCACAGCAGTCGACAGTTGAGGCGACGTGTACAAGCATCAGATCCAAGATTGGCACGCCATGATAGATGACAAGTCCAAGCGTCAAGTCCAAGACTGGCAGTGCGTGACAGACGATAGCTTTGTGATAAGACTCAGGCGAGCAAACGTGCTACAAGCGTGCTATAGTCGATAGGCGTGTCACAGTCGATTGGCGTGCCACCGTTGACTGCCGCGTAATGGGCGACCGGGGAAGGGGAACTGCACGAGCGTCAATACATCACGTGACATGACTGCACAGGCCGAAGGACAGGTCGTGACTAGCAGGTCAACGGACCTGTCACGTCATTTCTTTTTCAAGGGACCACAAATTCGTTTTTTTTTTCTCTTCAAAATTCTCCCTGATTTCCCTTTGGCCCAACGGGGTTCGCGTGCATAAGCACAAAATTCAGATTTGTGCATATTTATGCCAAGAAAATTGGAGCTTTTCAAGTTAAACTGCTCATGCAAAATTGAGGCAACTGCGTCAGAAATTGCAGACATTGTGCACGTTTGGATTGTATATTTCGCCAAATTTACTGAAATTTTACTCATTTGAGTGAAATTCCTCAACATTAGGCCCATAAAATTTAAGGCTTTTGCTATATTGGTGAAATTTTTGTTCAACTAAGTCAGATTGACTAACATTGGTGCACATTTGGACCCGAGAAATTTGAGGCTTTTGAAAAATTTTGTGAAATTTTGCTAATTTTGCCTGTTTTATGCTTTTGGGAACATGTGTTAATGCAATCGGGGCAATTGGTCAGTGAAATTTTGGGGCTTTTGCCAAAATCTGTGGATTTTGGCAAAGTTAATGCGTGAAATGCACTTTGGGAATATTGCTGAAGCAATCTTGTGGTTATAAGCAAAGTGATTTGAGCTTTTTTATCTCCCGCTTGTGCGATTTTGGAGAAATTGCAAAGAATTCTTGGTGTTTTGGGGTATCACAAGTTGATACGAGCACATATGTATGCAATACACATGTTGGGCAGCTCCCATTGAGTTGATGTATTGCTGATTATTCATGTTGCAGCAATCTTAGTGATCATTTGCAGATCTGGGATTGGTGCAGATGTATGGTGATATTGCTGAAGTGGGAGTTATCTAGCAGTGATGTATGCATTTATTGTATGCTGAAATTGCCGTCATACTGCTGAAAGTCATTCATTCTACTGCTGTACATGTACTTGGACTAAATCTTGCTATTATTTGCTGGAAAAAAAAAAATTGGGCTGAAATCAGCTGAATATTCAGCTCATTTTTGCTGTCATAAATTGCAACATTGAATTTCTGGTGTATTGCTGAAAAATGGCTGCAAATGCTTCTAGCAGCAGTGACACAAAATCCCTCTTTGAAATCAAGAGGTTTGATGGCACTGGCTTTGACTTGTGGAAAGATAGGATACAAGGCATTTTGTTTCTCAAGGACTGTGAAGATGCGCTCTTGGAGACTAAGCCTGCAACTATGACAGATGTGGATTGGGCTAGAACTAATAAGAAGGCCATTGCATACATTAAGATGGCATTGTCTGATGATGTACTTACAAGCATCAAGTGTCTCGATACAGGTTATGTTATATGGAAAAAGCTTAAGGACACTTATGAAAATACAACTCCTGTGAATCAAGTGCATCTTATGCGTGAACATGGAGTTGGATGAGTCTAAGCTAGCATCTAAGCATTTGAGTACTTTCACAGGGGTTTTGAGTTAGTTGCAAGACTCTGGTTTGACGGCTTTTGATGATAAATTGAAAGCTATTTTCTTATTGATGACTTTGTCTGACAGTTGGGAATCTTTGGTTGTGTCACTTAGCAACAACCCCGCTTTGACTTTTGCTGGTGTTAGAGGTTCAATCCTCAATGAAGAAATCAGAAGAAAGTCTAGTGGTGAAAGCAGTGGCTCAACTTACCATGTAAGAGGCAGGTTTGAAAAGAGAGGTAATGCAACCAGTAAAGGTAAAAGCAGAAGTAAAAGCAAGGACAAACAAAAGGATGTCACATGCTATCAATGTGGGCGTAAAGGGCATAAAAATCCCGATTGCCGGTACTTCAAGAAAGAGCAAGAAAGAAAGAAACAGCAAGGTAAAAAAAAGAAAGATGATAAGAAAGATTATGACAGCTCTTCCTCAAAAGAAGTTGCAAAGGCAAATGTTGCATCTAATGTGGTCATTGAAGAGCTTCCTGACACCAAAGAGATACTTGTTGTAGCCTCATCTAATGATGCAGATATTATGGCAGCGACAGGTGATATGCACATCACCAAAAAGGAGGTAATTGATGCCTTACTTTCAGCTCATGATAGGCTGTCGCAATCATGGATAGTGGACAGCGGTGCTTCTTTTCATGTTACCCCCTCTTTGGAGTCATTTTCTGAATACACTGCAGTTGCCTAGGCAAGGTTTACTTGGGTAATAACTATGCATGTGAGATAGAGGGTGTTGGCACCATTCACTTAGCTCTTGAAAATGGCCAAGAGCTGATTTTGCAGGATGTCAAATTTATACCTGGCATAAAGAAGAGTCTACTATCAGTTGGGCAACTTGATGCTAAAGGGTACTTTACTACATTTGGTGGTGGATCTTGCAAGGTCCATAAGGGCTCTATGCTGATTGTTAAAGGCAGCAAAAGGGGGACTTTAAATTACTTGCATTGTAAAGCATTACCTGGCAAGTTCTTGGCTATGGCTGAAGTCCATTCACAGGTGGAGCTTTGGCACAAAAGACTTGGTCATATGAGCCAGAAAGGCCTTCAAGTTCTCTCCTCTTTAGGGAGATTTGATGTAAAAGGCTCTGGCCTCGAATTTTGTAATGATTGCTTATATGGAAAACAAGTGAATTCTCCTTATTACTCTGGTGCCGTTAAGAAGTCTAATGCTCTTGACCTAGTACACTCTGATGTATGCACTATGCCTATTAATTTGTATAGGGGTGCACGGTACTTTGTTACTTTCATTGATAATTTCATTAGAAAGTTTTGGGTGTATGCACTTAAGAGCAAAAAGAAAGTGTTGGATTCCTTTAAAAAGTTTCATGCATTTGTTACCACACGAAAAGGGCTTAAGTTGAAAGCCATAAAAACAGATAATGGGGGTGAATATGTCTCAAAAGAATTTAACAAGTTTGGTGAGATGCATGGCATTAAGAGGGAGTCGACAGCCCCTTATAATTCTGCATCAAATGACGTGGCTGAAAGATTTAACCACACACTTTGTGAGAGAGTCAGATGCATGCTATCCACAACTAATCTCCCGCAGCAGTTTTGAGGAGAGGCTCTTAAATCTACAGTTCACGTATGCAATCGCTCTCCCAATCATGCATTGGAAAATGGCATTCTTGAAGAGGCTTGGTCTGGCAAACCAGCTTCATATGGCCATTTGTGTGTCTTTGGCCGTGATGCCTTTGTGCATGTACCTGTAGAACAGAGGACCAAACTAGACATGAAATCCATCAAGGGCATCTTCATGGGATATGAGATGAGGGAGAGATGGGTTATAGAGTTTGGCTTCCTCAGGACAGGAAGATAATACGCAGCCGAGATGCAGTATTTAATGAGGCAAAGTTGCTGAAAAATGCTACACATGGTGATCTTGATAAAAAGAATGTCAAATTTCAGTATGAACAGCCAGCCATTCAGCAGCCATTAGCTGAAAATTCTGTCCCTTTTGATGCTGAAAATGAGCAGCAACCTATTGTGCTACAGCCAAAAGATCATGGACAGCAAATAGATGCGCATGATGAAATAGGACAGGAAGAAAAACATGTTGAAAACAGATTACAACAGCAAGAAAATGCTGAAAATCAGCCACCTAGTGATGGTGTGCACATTCCTCAGGATGTAGGCCCACTGCCTAATAATACAGATTATTGGGTAAGACGGTCTACACATGTCAGAAGGCAACCACAATGGTTTCAGCCACCTTTGGATTGCATTTTGTTGACTGATGAGGGTGAGCCTCTGACATTTAAAGAGGCACAGTCATGTGAAAACAAGAGAAAGTGGAAGCTTGCTATGCAAGAAGAGATGAAGTCTCTATATGCAAATAACACATGGGAGCTTGTATCTTTACCCAAGGATAGGAAAGCTATTCCTAATAAATGGGTTTACAAAGTGAAATGTATTGATGGGAAGCCCAATTATAAAGCACGGCTAGTTGCTAAGGGCTATACACAAAAAAAAGGCATAGACTTCTAGGAGGTCTTTTCACCAGTGGTGAAGATGACTACGCTCCGTGTTTTGTTTGCTCTCACTGCATCCTTGGATTTAGAGTTGGATTGGATGGCAGCCTTATTGTGTTGGTTTTATATGCGGATGACATGCTGATTGCAGGAGAGCATAAGAGTACTTTGAATGCTCTCAAAAGGCAGCTGAGTTCAGCCTTCTCTATGAAAGATTTGGGGGCAGCTGAACACATTTTGGGCATGCGCATTAAAAGAGACAGAGGGCAGCATTTGTTGTTTCTCTTACAGGACAAGTACATCAGCAAAGTACTTGATAGGTTTAATATGGCTGATGCTAAGCCTCTTGGTGTGCCTTTACCGCCACATACAAAGCTTAGCAAAGCCGATTGCCCTAAGGATGATGCAGCTGCTAGTGCCATTAAGGGTATACCTTGTGCACCAACTTGTGGATCTTTGATGTATGCCATGGTTGCAACTCGCCTTGACATTGCTCATGCAGTGGGAGTTATTAGCAAGTTTATGTCTAACCCTGGCAAGCCACATTGGGAAGCAGTGAAATGTATCTTCAGATACTTGAAAGGTACACAAGAAAAGTGTATATGCTATGGAAAGGGTACACTAGTGTATGTTTTTACTAGAAAATCTACCAATGGGTATGTTTTTACTTTGGCTGGTGGGGCTATCTCTTGGTGTTCAAGATTGCAGAAAATTGTGGCACTGAGTACTACAAAGGCTGAATATATTTCAGCCACAGAAGCTTCTAAGGAAGCTATTTGGCTTGGCCGTCTAGTCAAGGATTTTGGTCTTTCTTCACGTACTCCAGTGCTTGGTTGTGATAGCCAAAGTGCACTATGTTTGGCTAAGAATGCCATGTTCCATGCATGTACCAAACACATAGATGTTCGGTATCACTTTATTCGACAGGTTTTGGATGATGGTCTTGTCACACTGACTAAGGTCAAAACCCAAGATAACCTTGCTAATGTTCTCACTAAGTCTCTTGCAAAGGCTCAGCATGAGCATTGCATTCGTTTAGTGGGAGTTGGTTAGCTTAAAGGTACCACTTCGGGCCTTTAAGTGGGAGATTGTTGGGTGTAAAGTCCCTTTGTCTCCATGTAAATAGACTTACGGGTGTGAACACACCCTTAATGTACCCTAACATATAAATACATTCTTTTTATTCTTTGTGTACCATCACAAACGGTACACCTATCTTTGCGTTCACTCTCTCAAACTCTCAACTCTGCTCCTCACGCCTCTGTCTCGCACTTCATTTGTGTGTGTGTGTGTGTGTGTGTGTGTGAGAGAGAGAGAGAGAGTGAATGACTTATAGAGATCATGATATCTATGGACTATCCTACTAATCCAGATGCACAAAGAGGCTGTCTATGCCAAAAACAACCTGAGTTGATGCACTTTCGTCAACTAGGCAGCTCACACCATTCTCCTAGTTTTTTTTATGTTCTGGAAACTATAAGTCATCTATTTTATCACATAAACCTTTCTATAAGGTTTAAACATTAGTTAACAGTGACTAGTTTGCACTCTAAGGCTCATGGATTACTCTCAACTTCAAATTGCACACATATTTAGATGGATTTATCACCTCAAAGGATTCCCACGTTGGTTTATGCTGCAAAGATTACATGGGCTAAAATTGATTTGTAAAGCAATTTGCATATACTTAGTCTCCAATGGCTGATTTATACTCAAACAATAGACGATGCCATGAGGACATGAAATTTTAATACTTTGCTTAGTATTTGATTAAAAGTTGATCAAAAATGCAAAGGGAGCTTATACATGTGAGGTGCAAGTTAATTATTTCATCATGTGAGACCTATGACCCCAAGATATCAATTGGTACCAAAGGAAAAAGTTGTAATAGATGCTTGACAAGTACTAAGTTATACCCAGTGTCAAATTTTTACCTAGACTGATTTGTTAGCTATTAATGTCAATGATGACATTAGAGAAAAGCCATTAATTAATTAATTAACGCCAATCTAAGGCTCAATAACTGCTCAAGGATAATTGGGGGACAAATTGGCATAAGTATTGGCTAGTGAAATTATTTTTATGCACTAAAATAATTAGAAAGCTACCACTTGGTAAAACTTGCCCATACAAGTGGAAAAAACGTTTTTGAGTTTCAAAGAAGTAGAGAGAGGATCATTCCAACCTTGTGCAAGCGATGAGAGAGCGCGTGTGTATGAGTGAGAGAGAGAGAAGGCTGACATTGCTACTATAATAATCAATAGGACATTTCCAGCCAACAGGACACTCTTCAAGAGCAAGCAACATCCCCACAAGAGACTACAACAATATGTGACAAGCTACAGCAGTTTAAGCGTTGTTTCAACCAGGACATCATATTCGGGATGTTTCATCAATGGAGACAATTTTCATGGCTATCTAGCCCAAGCAGCAGCTGATTTCTTGCATTTTCTTGCAATGAAAGTGTGAATTTTCTCTCTCTTTAGCATTCTTTCATATCCTCCAAGCTATTCTCCTTCTCCCTCGACAATTCCCAACAAAATCAACCATTGGAGGTGGCGATTTTGACTAGTCTATGCTGTAAACCCTAATTTACAACAATAGAAATTAGGGTTTGATAATCACCTCAAGATGTCTGCTCACAATTGAGGATCTAGGACTTGAATTTCAACAATTGAAATTGAAAATTTTCAAAGAGATTCAATAGGCTAACCGACCAATCTCAAATTTAGGTCTAAACTTGCCTCGCAAGGAGTAGAGTGAAGGCAAACCAAGGGGCAAATTGATTTAAAGGCTTACTAGTCATTTCTGACAGCAAATGGCACTTGGATTACCGTAGGAGATAAGAGAATCTCAATTGTACTCCATCCATTTGTAATTCAAGATAAAGAAATACTACAAGGACACCATTTTTGGGGCCAACAAGATATCCTTTGTTCAAGATTTAAGTGGTAAAGTTCACATTTCAATTCATGTAATTTTTATTTACTTGTTGTAATTATTATCAAGTTATTATCACCGTCTCCGAGGAGGAAGATTGGTTTTAATCGAAATACTTGGGACAACTTGCAAAAAATCCATATACCTTTGGAAGCGCTAAAATATCATTTTTGCATCAATTTTATGATGGTTTGATATTTAGATAGTCATTGCTTGGCTTTGTTTGGCACTCCATTATAGTCCATTGTGTGAAATTACAATTAGATATATCTTGTTTTTTATATGCAAACATATGTTTGTTATTATGGCCTCTTCATCAAGTTCAGAGAATGCATTGTTCAATATTGAAAAGCTTGATGCAACAAATTTTTTATATTAGGAGGAGTAAATATACAATGTATTAGTCTAGAAGAAGCACATGAAGCCAATCAAATGTGATGGGATTAAGACTAAAGATATAGATGCAAATAAATGGAAGGAATTGGATGAGCTAGCATGCTTCAATACTATGTTAATATTCTCAAAGTTAGTGTATTTTAACATGAAAGATACGACAAGTGTATATGGTGTATGGAAAAAGGTTGGTAACCTAGATGAAAGAAAAGTGCAACCTCGTAGGTTTATTGGCTAAAAAAACTCATTAATCTCTACATGGAAGAGGAGGCTTGGACGTCTAATTACCTCAATGAGTTTAACACGATTTTCACCCAACCACCATCGCAAAAGATTGTCTTTCATAATTCTGTGAAGGCCATGTTCTTGCTAGTCACCTTGCTTGAGAGTTGAAATACATTCAAGATTGCCATTCGTAACTCCACACTAGCAAGTGATCTTACGAGTGCGAATATTGAGAGCAATTTGCTCACTAAAGAGGTGAATTAAAAGAACAATGCAAGGTCAAAGAGATCCCGTGCACAAAAAAAGCAAGAATGCAAACGAGGATGATGGCAAAGAGAAAAGCAAGGCAAAGATTGAGGAGATTAGTGCATGTGGCAATGATAATGGTAATGTGTATTTGTATCCTCTTTTGGTAATGCATTCTTAGTTGCCATGGATAATAGCCATAGTTACGTGGAGTTTCGAAAACGGCAAAACACAAGCACCCTTCAAAGTTGCGAAATAGAGTTTCAACCCAAGGCCGAAATAGCGAAACGGCAAAACGGATTTTACATCTCTTTCTAGAAATATTTTAATATTAGACACATATAAAGGGAAACCGCAAAACGGATTTTACATCTCTTTCTAGAAATATTTTAATATTAGACACATATAAAAGGATAATATCATTTATTTGTTGAACCTCTATACCAAACATATACATGATTCTACCAAAGATTTAAGACAGTAAGACTGTAAAATCATAATCCATGAGTTGTTAAAACTTTCAAGATCAAGATTTAGAACTCAATATAAAAGACTACAATATGCCATGGCCCATGAATGGTAATGACAGATGCCAAGATTGATGACTTAACATTGAACAACCATAGGCTCATATTATATCATATGAACTCAAAAAAGATAGTACTCAATAAACAATGCGTGAAAATTAAATACAATTGTCATTTATCATGTACCAATGTCAAGACTCAAGTGATCACAGTATCTCATCCAAATACTGAACCATGAACATGATCAACTAACAATAAGTCTACAACCTAAAAGTCTATGAATCATAAACTATCATCTAATGAGCGTCACTCCATATCATCCAAAGGCATGTCCTCTATCTCATCCTTCTCAAGGCTACTAGCAATAACGTGATACAAACAGTCCAAGGAACCAACCCCCAAGGCAAGTTGATTAGGATTTAACGATAAAGTCCAAATATGACAAGTTAGCATTTGCCATTGATGATCAAATTTCAACAAGTACATACTACAAAGCTAAAATATAAAAATAAAAGCCAAAGGGCAAGCGAAATGAACTATAAAATACTGAGTAAAAGTCAAGGCTGAAGCTTGAAGTAGAAAATTTACTCACACGAAGTCAAAATAGCAAAAAGGCTAAAGCTAATCAAGATGACAAAGTGACAAAATAGCATATCATGCATGCCAAGGCCCAAGATACATGGAGCAAATGCAACTCAAAATGGGTCATCAATCAAGCCAAAGTTGTAAGCATCACTCAAAATCCTCCTCATCATGATACTCACTATGATTTTCCGCGTCCTCATCCTATTGCTGCTCCTGTGCCTCTTTTGTCAACTACTCTTTCCACTCCACAAAAGAATCCACCTTGGTAATCATGCTTGTACCAAGCATCGGCAAGTTGACACTCACAAAAACCAAATCACTTGCCTTTTGTGTGCCAAGGCAATTTCTTTCTTTAGATGCTATATGGCTATAGGAGCTTCACAACTACTCCAGACAAGATGAAGTAACTGCCTAGCTAAGTACATGAATGGTCAAATCCTGGACCTTACAATCATATATACCATAATCCTCCCACCAACCTTAAAACAGTCCACAAGTGTATCTGGACAGCCAAAGGAGCCCTCTTGCTCCCTATACAGAACCAACTAATTTCTAATTTTCCTTCTAGTGTCAACACCAGGTACCAATCTCTCCAATATAGTCCTCCAACCTACCTGCACTTCTTTATCTGTCATTTGGTTGCCACCCTAAAATGCTAGATCCAAGACAAACGCTGCTGCATGCAAGGGAGAGTAGTAGGAATTCCATCTGCTGATACACAACTCATGGATAGTCACATACCTATCTACATCCGGCTTTAAATCTTTCACTCTCTCTATCATCCTATCAAATGGCTTCATACACCTTACCAATGCATGGCCACATACTATCCACGAGCCTCAACAAATGCATCATTGGCTGCACCATAGCATCAATGCTCTTCACATCCTCCCAAAACACAAGGTTTTCTACCAGTTCTTTGTGTTTTGTCCTTGCAGGAGCAATATTACAAGTGGTGAAGTAGTAAACTCATCACGAATAAAAAACTGCCTCAAAGCACCATTGCATGTGCTCAATCAACCCAGTGTAAGAAAATTATATGCAAACCAAGTTTCAAAATATTTCAAAAGCATTTTATTTGACTTCTTACTGAACTCCTGGGGTAAGAACCGATGATTCAACACAAATGATACCATTAAATTTGCATTATCGATGACAAGCTCTATCCATGGAAGCTTTCCAATATCTTTCAACAACTTATTGAGACAATGAGCCATGCAATAAGAAACACGAATATGCGAATAAACATTCTGCAAGATAACACTTGCTGCCCTATTTGCGAGCTCATCATCAACAACAAACCCCACAACAAGATCCTAGCCACTAAACTCCACTGCATCTACCCACTCAGCAGCAAGTGTATCAACTAACTTTCCTGTTCCTAAAGCATCATGAGATGAGATTGTTAGCAATCATGTTGTCATGCCTTGTCATCTCCTTCCTGTGAGCCTCAATCTGAGTCAGACGAGGACCTTTGGAGCTCTAACATGTCCATCACTTGTTTTAACGGAGGAGGTAGCTCATTCTAGATCACTCAGTTTATGGCATTTCAATGCATTTTCTCCTCCAATCGGGATTTTATGTGCATTTCCCAAGGCAGTTTCTGCATCATTCAACTTGCCTCACCTGCCAAACATTGTCCACCCTTTCCGGGTTTTTTCAGAGCATTTGTAGCATTTTTACCAACATTAAATGCTGGTCATTTTGGCCTCAAATTTCAGGTCGGCGAATCTTTGGGATTTTCGGTTATTTATAGCCACTTCCCACTTGGCATCAGTTAGATTATTATCTTCCCTCCTTCCTTGGTAGGTGCACACTCCAACTCCGTCATCTTCCTCCATCTTCGGTGCTGCCGTCAACATCAGCCTGATTTGGTGCCCTCACTGACACCGTGGGCTACGTGTAGGGATTGATCAATCCTCCTCCTGTATTCAGCATTTGTTCCTTGTTCAGTGCAAGTTTCTTTTCTTCTTCTCTTGCAGATTGTCTCTCTCTTCCTCTATGTTCGAGTTCCTTCTTCCGTTAAGCACTTTCACATGGTATCAAAGCATGGTATCTGAGAGTGACACAGTACGTGAGGCCATCCACATGCAGATTGTCTCTCTCTTCCTCTATGTTCGAGTTCCTTCTTTCGTTGTGCACTTTCACATGGTATCAAAGCATGGTAAATGAGAGCGACACAGTTCGTCAAGCCACCCACATCTACGTTTGCTGAAAACGCAAGCTCCTAGTAGTTGGCGACTGCATCTAGTGCTCAAGCATCATCATTTGGAGCCTATTGGGTGGAGGCGATCATCTATTGGCCAAGCGACTACTTTCTACAATCAAACGCAACCTTTCAGGAGCAAGCGACAACATTCACATCAGTGTTTTGGTGCTTTTGCATCCTTCATGAGCAGTTGACAATATTTTCTCCCTTAAGCCGACCTTCTACATCGAGATCTCTATATCCTGTAGCCAATTCCTCCCATCTCTTGGCTGTCCATAGCCAAACCCAACTTTTTGTTTTGGTGCTTTTGCATCCTTCATGAGCAGTTGACAATATTTTCTCCCTTAAGCCGACCTTCTACATCGAGATCTCTATATCCTGTAGCCAATTCCTCCTATCTCTTGGCTGTCCATAGCCAAACCCAACTTTTTGTGGGTGTTTTGCAGATATATATGAAGATGTCTTATCACCAATTCTTTGCTAACTCAGAGGATGAGGCCTATATTCCTTCCTTTGAGAGACGGAAAGATTTTCGTGCTAGTTCACACAATGATCGAAGGTCACCTAGCCCATTTGTACGAGATCCCTCTCCTCCCCGTTCTCTCCATGTTTCACAAAAGGCTTGTTCTGCTGGCCTTCATATGCCTTCCATGGCACCCTCAATGCAGGTGCCCGTACTCCCTTCTTTGCCCAAAGAAGACCAGCTTGATGGTTCCAACTACTCGCTTTGGTCATGTAAGGTGGAGTGTATCCTTGATACCTTCGATCTTGGGAGTCTGTTACCCACCCTATTCTCCGTCTAGTGGAGGATCCCACCGTTGGACCATCAATGGATCATGCTGCCTTATGGGATCTGCTCAACTCAAGAGCTTGATCTTTCCTCTTTATGAGCTTGCAGGATTCTGTCCTAGTGCATGTGCATAGATTGCGGAAAGCAATGGAAGTGTAGAAAAAGCTTGCTTCTTTGTACCATTAGAAGACATTTGCCCATCGGATTACTCTCAAGAAGAAATTATGGATGCTCATTGTTGATGATTCTCCTTCCATGAAGGATCATATCAATAAGTTGGAGCACATGAGGGATGAGCTTGCATCCCTTAGCAGGCTGATCTCTTCAAAGAATATGGCCGTGATTGTTCTGACTCAACTGTCATCTCCCAGGTTTGATGTCTTCTACACCAGGCTCCTTACATCGAGGACCTGTGAAAAGCTTGCCCTGCTTGTTTTGGAGCATGACGAGCGTACCAAAGAGGTAGCCAATGGATCCACCTCCACCAAAGCTTTTGTTGCATGTTCGGGAGGGGGGACGCAAAAGAAAGTAAGTCACAAGCTAAAAGACAGGAGAGTTCTTCAAGTTCTGACTCAGACTTGGAGAAGCCTAAATGCCCATATTGTGGGAAGGGGGCACATCCAGAGGAGAAATGTTGGAAGAAGTACCCTCACCTTCGTCCATGAGTAAAGGATGGAGCTAAAACATCCGAGCCTTCTACCTCTACTCCGACAATTAGCCATGAGTCAGTGTTCCTTCATATTTGTCACAACTCTATAGAAACAGAATTTGTATCCTTTTTCATTAATTTGTCTATATAATGATTTATTAAATTTGTTTCCTTTGCACTAATTAGATATAAAGAAAAGTGCATTGGAGCTAGCCACTGATGAGTGGTCACAGGTTATGGTGGACCTACGCGGTGGGTTAGAGAAAAGATAGTTCACACTTCCATCTATATGGCCCGATTGGGCGCCTGTGACCACAACTCACGCATATTAGGGTTAGACTCGCACACAGAAAGGATTGATGCCTTGAAGTGTGGGCTAGATCCGCTAGAACAGACAGTTACAATCAACAAGATGGCATGATCATGAAATGCTTGTACAATGTGCATGTGTGGGCTGAAAGCTTGAAATGCACATTTCTTTGCATAGGAAAGTCACATGAAGATTCTGATACTGTTTTTGCGATGTACACGGAAAAAGCTTTCATATGACACCCATATTGGGGGGTCCCTAAATTTTAGGAGGTCCCTAAATTTTAGGAGCCTCAAATTAGCCGAAAAATGCTAGTCCTAAAAAAATAGGAATGTCATTCTAAAAATAGTAAATTCTGTACTCTGACTGTGCTTACTAAATTTGGTTGTTTCTATTCTTGACAGTATTCAGCCCAAAAAGGAAGGCCATAGAGAAGAGACAAGTGTCAAGACACTTGTCACACAAGTTTCCAAGTGTCCCACCACTTGTCACATCTCATGACATGTGGCTGGACACTTGTCTTGTGCTACTCCACTTTCCCCTTTTGTACTAGCTCTTCCCTCTCCTATAAATAAGAGCTCGTTTTTCTTCATTCAGCATCATTTTTCTTTGCTGTAAACTCATGTACAGCACCCACAGATAGCCAGAAACTGGCCCCATCCATCCCCATCATCATCCCCCACTTCTCCATTATCAAAATCCTCCATATTCCCTCTTCTATCGCTGCTGTTTCATAGGACAGCAAGCCTGTAAATTCATTACAGCACCTCCTTCTCGAGCTCTTTCTTCCATTTTAGCAACAAGAAGCAAGCCCTATCCATGTACTGCTGATCAACGATGGAGAAAGGCTGATTTTCCCTCTTTCTTCTCTCATATTGTAAAGAAATCAGTTCTTATCATTGCATAATAGATAATGCATGTGTGTTTGTACATCTTTGCATGATCCTGTGAGAGTGAGAATTACTTCTCCTCACTCTCAAGTTGATTGTAACTGAGCTCTTCCCTAAGGGACTTGGGTTGAGCAGAAATACATTTCTTCGGGGAAGGGGGGAGAGGGGGGGGGGATGGTTTTGCCCATCTTCAACCCTCAATCTTGTCTCCATTACTTTTACATTTTCATGGCTGTAATTTTCATTTTCAGCTTTAAGTGTTCATTCTCTTTTATATTAAATCTCGAAAACAAGCGAATATCATAATTGTTAAGCATACTACGTTGTTCGGGGCGTTTACAATATTGTTGACTTGGAGAAGCATTCTTCCATGGTTGCCTCATCTTTTGAGAGGCCTTGGCTGGTTGATAGTGGAGCTTCTAGTCATATGACTCCACGAGGTGATTTGTTGCAAAATCTATGCCCTTCTAAGGGTTCAGTCACTGTTCATTGTTGGGATGTAAAAGTCCTTTATTCGCCTCCGTGTATTTTACACGTGTATTGTTATGTTGTACATGTGAATGCACCCTTACGGGCCCTAAGTATGAATACATTTTATTCTTTGTGTACCAACACATTGTTGGTACACCTAAATCAGCTCGTCACTCTCACTCTCACTCACCTGCACATTTCACCTGCTGCAAATCTTCACGCTTCCGCTACCCGCGCTCTCCAACATTGGTGACATTGCTTCGATGTCTATTTGTGGTGGTGGCACTTTGCCCTTATTTCCCAACCGCGCGTCGAGCTCCCTTTCACAGGCTCTTTATGTTCCAAACTTGGGCTTTCCACTCGTCTCAGTTTATGGCCTTACAAGGCTTGGTACCCAAGTTGTCTTCACCAAGCACGCCATTTGTATTGAGGATTCTTCTATAGGGGCTGTTATCACGATAAATTGGTAGGAGATCTGGCTTCACAAGCTCCATTCCCCTTCTCTTATGCAAGGTCCTCCGAGGCAGTTGTCTATTGCTACACCCATTCCCACTTGTGCACCTCTTTTTCACAGGTTCCTTCCCATCCCCCACCTTCTCCTCCAATGGTTTCCTTGTACCCCCCATCCCTTTCAAAGGGGGACGATCTTGGTGATGCAACTGTGGATTTCCTAGCCCCTAGTGTTTTAGAGGGGGCTTCCTAGGATCGCGAGGAGCTTCTTCATCGGCAATCTTCATCGACGAACTTCATCAACATTGGCATTCCTCTTGCCACCCCAAGATCCGTTTCTTCCTTGGCCTTCCACAACATCCAACATCTAAGAGAGAGGACGGGGGAGGGGAGGGGGGAGGAGGGATATGTGGTGTGTTAGCAATCATGCCTTGTCATCTCCTGCCTGTGAGCCTCAGTTTGAGTCAGATGAGAACTTTAGGAGCTCCGACTTGTCTATCACTTGTTTTGACAGAGGAGGTAGCTCATTCTAAATCACTCTGTTTACTGCATTTCAATGCATTTTTCCTCCAGTCGGGATTTCATGTGCATTTCTCGAGTAAGTTTCTGCATTCTTCAGCCTACCTCACCAACCGGACATTGTCCACCCTTTCCAAGATTTTTCTAGGCATTTTTGGCATTTTTACCAGCATTAAATTCTAGTCTGACATATTTTTGGCCTTAAATTTCAGGTCGGCTAATTTTTGGGATTGTTGGCTATTTATAGCCATTTCCCACTTGGCAATCAATTAGATTATTATCTTCCCTCCTTCCTTGGCAAGTGCACACTCTAACTCCATCTCGATGCTGCCATCATCATCAGCCTCATCTGGTGCACTCACTGACACTGTGGGCTGGGTACAGGGACTATCAGTCCTCTTTCTATATTCAACGTATATTCCTTGTTCAATGCACGTTTCTTTTCTTCTTCTCTTGCAGATTGTCTCTGTCTTCCTCCATGTTCGAGTTCTTTCTTTCATTGCGCACTCTCATTGAAATAAAGTACATTCCACCTCAAGAGTAAGCTAATATCCCATGGATAAACCTCTTACGCGAATCACCCCATCCATCGGCAACGAACAACACACCAATCTTTTGCTATGCACACCTAGTCTTTTCAACTTCTTGCTCCACCACTTGCCTTTCCCTTTCAAGCAATGTGGTAGGCAAGGTCTTTGATGAAGTAGTATAAGTTGGACCATACTCCCCTATCTTTTAACACATTGCTTTAAAATATTTTGATCTCGCAACATTAAATGCAACGTGATCATGGAAAAAAACCGTATAACAACAGCATCAACTTCCTCTTTTTTTTGTGGATCCCAAATAGTTTCAAGAGTATGTTGTCACCTAAGTGGATCAATTGATGCTTGCCCAGCAGATATTCCTATTCCAAATGCATCTTGAATAGATGATGTGTGACAAGCATCAACACTAGATGGTGCACAAGATACCTGATGTGGCGTGCTAACCAATCTGACGAGCAGTAGAATTACTTGCGATGATGGACTGACTGATCTTGAAAACAGTGGCACGAGTGATTCGTTTCTCCTCCCAACCTCGCCTAGATAAGTGCTGGCACCTCTCTCCCCGTTTCCTCTGCCAGCCATCCACTTCAGGTGAGTCCTACTATTCTTGGACTCTCTTACTCTCTAGGCTCCCCTAGACCCCGTTCGGGTGCCCAAGGCCCCCGGACGGTCATCCCTCGAGCCTGTCTCCCATAATTACCGTATTAATGTAACATTTCCTTCCCCTTAAGAATCGGTTTCGTCCTTGAAAACGATACTTGGAAGGTCCAGCTGTAAATTGGGGAACCTTTTCCTTAAGGTACTTACTCGCTCCCATGTTGAGCTTTCTTCTGAACAATCTTTCCATTTGACCAAACATTCTTGATAAATAGTATTCCTTGTTCGTCTGTTACGAACATTTAATATTCTTTCTGGTTCATGTGGATTAGATTGGTCATCTAATAGCTCCTCAATGTTATCATTTAAGATTAAATTATCCAAATCACCCAGCTTCTTCCTTAACTTACTTACATGAAAAACTCGATGCATTTTACTACCAGCAGGTAGTTGGAGCTTGTAAGCCTGTTCTCTCACCTTTTTACGTATTGTGAAAGGACCACAATACCTAGGTGAAAGCTTTGGACATTGTCCCATTTTCATGGTTTTAGTTTGTTCAGGCACTTTAAGATAGACCAATTCTCCTTCTTCAAAGGAGATGTCTCTTCGGTGAGGATCTGCATAAGCTCTAGCTCGATTTTGAGCTTTCTTAATATTTTCTTGAGAAAATTTTAACATATTATTCATATCCTCCAAAAAGTCCTTGGCTACCTAAACCTTTTCCTTATGCAGTCCCACTGCATGAGGAGCTCTAGGCTGAAACCCATACATTAGCATAAATGGACTATATCCAATGGAAGAGTGCTTGGCACTATTATATGTAAACTCTGCTATCGGTAGATACTCTTCCCAATTAGTTTGCCTCTTACTTACATATGCCCTGAGCATATCTTCAAGGATTTGGTTAACCCTTTCAGTTTGCCCATCAGTTTGTGGGTGGTCCGCCGTACTCATGCTAAGTTTAGTATCCAACTTCCTAAATACCGCACGCCAAAATTGACTATCAAATTTTCTATCCCGATCAAAAACTATATTTGCCGGAAGGCCATACAATCGGTATATATTCTCTACGACCAATCTAGCCAATTCTGGTGTTTTAATATCAGTTGAAGTTGGAATAAACCTAGCCATTTTGGTTAACCTATCCACAATCACCCACACAGAGTCGTGCCCCCTCTGTGTTCTGGGTAATGCAACAATAAAGTCCATGGAGATACTCTCCCATTTTCCCAAAGGAATCTCTAATGGATGGAAAAGTCCTCCCATTTTCAATCTTTCAGCTTTATTAACCTGGCATTTATTACATTTGACCACATAGTCAAGGACGTCCTTATTCATTCCAGGCAAATAGAACTGCCTTTTAATAAAACTATAAGTCTTATTAACTCCTGGATGTCCCGCGCTAGGGATATCATGACACTCAAAGAATATCTGGCGCCTTAGTTCTTCATCTTTCGGGACATATACCCTACCCTTGTAGAGTAAATAATCATTATCAATGGTAAAATTCTTCCACTTGAATTCCATTTGAGCACCCCTTGATGCTCCATTTCCTTGTTAAACATCCTCAGATATTCCTTCCTCAGTGGAGGCCCTTCCATTTGGATCCCCATTTTCTATTGTTTCCCATATGTTGGAATATGCCGGATCAACCTAGCATTTCCCTTTTAAAGATTCAAGCAAATCAGAAGTAAACTGAGTAAAACTCAATTCATTTATGATGGGCATTCTGCTGAGTGCATCAGCCACTATATTATACTTCCCTTTTCTATACCTTATCTCATAGTCGAACTCTTGGAGGAGTTCGGCCCATCTAGCTTTACGCCTTTGTAGATCCGGTTGGTCATTAAGCCACTTAATGCTTTCATGATCCAACAAGATCAAAAGTTTCGCACAGTACATATAGTGCCTCCATTTTTTCATTGCATGTACTATTTCATACAGCTTCCTCTCATAAACAAAATAATTCCGTTTTGCACGGTCTAATTTCTTGCTTTCAAAAGCAATTAGAAACATCCTGTGCCTTAATTCTTACTTGGTGATAGCCTGAACTTAAGTCTATCTTTGTGAAGAATTTTGCTCCTTGTAATTGATCAAAAAGATCTTCCATTCTGGGTATAGGAAATTTATTCTTCACTGTTATCTTGTTAAGTGCTCTATAATCAACATAAAGTCGCATAGAACCATCTTTTTTCTTTACCAATAAAATTGGTGAAGCCCAATGTGAATTGTTAGGTTGTATAAACCCTTTATCAAGGTAATCCTTAATTTGTCTTTCAACTTCTTGGTACTGTGTTTCACTTAACTTATAAGGTGGTTTAGAAATAGGGTGTGTATCCTTATTTGTGTCAATTGGGTGATTTATATCACCCCTATTTGGCAGAAGGCCACTTGGTAAATCAAAAGGAAACACGTCTTTAAATTCATCTAACAAACCACTTAATTCATTACTTACATTCAACTCACAAACATAAGAAAATTGTTGCTTTATATTACAGAAAGAAAAAGTGTTTTGTACAGGAAGAGACCATAACATATATACCTCACAAGCTTCCTTCTTTATCAGCTTCTGAACTTCAGTGGAACACAACAAAGGATTATCAGATACTTCATGTTCACCTTGAATCACAAAAGTCTTACTATCCCTTTTCCAGTGTATTATGATGATAACTACGTTTAAATGGTTCCAAACCCCATAGCTACTCCCTTCCTAGAGCAATATCGGCTCTTTCCATATTCATAATTTAGAAATCAAGTTTATCTTTATATCCTTGAATCTCAATTTCCAAATTGGATACCATTGTATCCCATATTTTATTATCTTGACCTTGCATCATACGAACAACATATTGATGTCCACTCTTTTGTTGGGGAAGTTTCAACTTTTTTGACAAGTGCATAATTTATAAAATTGTGGGTAGCAGAGTCATCAATCATGACTCTAACCCTCTTTCCAGCTATCAATCCATACACTCTAACTAAATCATGTGGCCCAGAAGTAGGCTGCCACATAGAAGTTGACATACAATACCTGTGTTGTACATCCTTGTGCAAAACCTCTAAAGATTTATACTTTTCATACCCCTTTAATTCTAGGGTTTGCACTACATGGATTTATTTTTCTTGTCCCTTGCCCTTGTCCTTATCCTTTCCTTTATCTTCCCCCTTTTTCCTTCGAATTCCAAGCAGCATGGTTAGGGGATAGGCAATTGAAACACAGCCTTTCTTTTTTGGCCTTATCGAAGTCATCTTGACTTAACTTTGGTCTTGCATATTGTTTCTTTTCAAAGGGTTGTTTCTTGCCCTTAAGAAATGGCATTTTCCTTTTACATTTTCCTACAAATTTTGAGGTTTCCAATTCCTTAGTCTTGGGCTCTGCATCAGTGAGACTAGTGAGTGTACTTGGACGCGTACTATCTTCATTGATTAATGCAAATTTAATTGCCTCTTCAAGCGTCTTAGGTGAACTCCTTTTCACTTCCTTTTTACAAGCCTTATCTAGTCCCCTAATGAATCCTCTTGTCTTTTGAAATTCATCTATTCCTTCCAATTTGAGGATTATCTCAAGATATTCCTCCAAATATGTCAGCAAGGGTCTTCCCTTTTGTCTGACATAATCCCAATCTTCCCAATTTCTTTCCATTTCATTTTCAGGAAGAAATTCTTTCAAAAAGATCGATTCAAATTGAGCCCAAGTTTCAGGTATTTTATTTGCCTCCTTTAAAGTTCGCCACCATTTATACGCCTTTGGCCCCAGAGTTAAACTGGCCTCCAACGCTTGGAGATGTGGTGGAGTATTTTTAGGTTTGTGCAAATCCTCCCATTTTTTAAGAAAATTAAAGATAGTGTCTTTATTTCTACATTTTTCCTCCCCCTGAAACTGAGGGGGTTTCATATCTTTTAAGGCTGGATTATCCCTCAACTTTTGGTGGGGTTCTTTAGGATATCGCATAGTCACATCCAAATCTTTCGATGAAGATGGAATATCCGAGGTTTCTAGCTTATTTTTATCCCTTTCTAGTAATAAAGTTAATTGAGATTTTATTTCGGTGAGTGTTTGAGTTAAAAATTCCATTTGAACCCCCTGTGCCTGCACACGAACAGTTAGATCATCAAATTGTTCTCGTGTGGCAAAAAATTCTTCCCATTGTTCTTCTTGTATCTCCGTTTCACGGGGATCTACCATAGGGTGCTCCCCAGAACTAGAACCCTCAATTACTCCCTCTCTCCCTTTCCCCTCCATTAATACACTGGAATTAGAAAGCAAATATAAGCAATTTGCGTACAAAGTGAAGTACTTCCCTGATTATAGTGATAGGGCAGCTGTTGATGGCTTTTAGTAATAACCCCAAAGAGTAAGGAATAGTTCGTCTTTCCCCCAAACCGAGCCAGTCGCGTTGAAAATAAAGCCTGTTGGCAGGAACATCGAATAAGGAGGGGACTAAACACACCCCCTCCCTAACAGGTCACGTGAACCAGCTGTACCCCAGCTATGTGTCAAACAAGACTTCACCCGACTGGCTTAACACTGCCGTCCAATTGCGCTACACGAACTCAATCGTGTATGATGAGGTACGGGCCAGTGACGTGTGACGTGTGGGCACCGTCTTCTCGAGTCTGATACCTGTGTGACGTGTGGGCGCCATCTTCTCATCTCGAGTCAGTGTGACGTGTGACGTGTGGGCGTCGTCTTCTCGAGTCTGATACCCGTGTGACATGTGGGCGCCGTCTACTCGTCTCGAGTCTTGTTTCGCGTCCGGATGGGAGACAGGTGAAAGCAGAACCCGATAGCTCTTCATGAAGACCTGACAACTCTTCGTGAGAACCCGACGGCTCTAATACCAGTGTGGCATGCTAACCAATCTAACGAGCAACAGAATTACTTGCAATGACAGAATGATTGATCTTGAAAACAATGGTACGACTGATTCGTTTCTCCTCCCAACCTCACCTAGATAAGTGTTGGCACCTCTCTCCCCGTTTCCTCTGCTAGCCGTCCACTTCAGATGAGTCCTACTATTCTTGGACTCTCTTACTCTCTAGGCTCCCCTAGACCTCGTTCGGGTGCCCAAGGCCCCCGAATGGTCATCCCTCGTGCATGTCTCCCATAATTACCGTATTAATGTAACACCTGAGACGTCAATGTCGTCACAAATGCAAGTAGTGGATATGGTGTTCTCCTTGTTAAAGATGAGGCTCGTAGTCCCACATTCTTCTCTGTAAGCTCTCCTCTTCTCGAGAGTCACATAGAGGCAATATTGTTAGATTTAATCATCCCTACGTGTGAACACAGATTATTGTGTGTAAAAGTGTGTATTTAGGTATGAATACCTTTTACACCACTTAGTATTAAATAAGGGTCAAAGTGTAGGTGGATACCTTCAATCTATATATTCAGGCCCTATCACTTGTACTTTCATCACAAACTATTACATCAATCTATTCAACTCTTTGTACACGTGCAAGAGTTTCTCTCTCTCTCTCTCTCTCTCTCTCTCTCTCTCTCTCTCTCTCTCTCTCTCTCTCTCTCTCTCTCTCTCTCTCCATCCATGGAGTTTGATACACCATAGCCTGTCGGTCACGCATGCAAGCTCAATTGAGAAACCGCTTCTTTACTTTCCACACTTCAGTTAGGGTTTCACACTGACAGCCCCAAAAAGGGCCAATGTCCTCATTCTGGTGATTAGTAGGTGCCCACTTAGTATACGCCACCCTAGATAGCTTAGGCCTATAAACAAGTTGTCACTTCATTTATTTTTCACCCCTCTTCTTTCGAACTCTGACAATCTTTTCTCTCCACACCACTCCTACCCATACCCTTACTGAAGGACATCGCAATTCGTGGCCACCATTCCTCTTCTCCTTCAAACACCCTGTTCCATTCACCCTTCAAACTACGTTTGGAGATTCCATCTTTGCTGGCAATATTCTCTCTCCCACCTGGCAGCATCAGACTGCTTGTATTAGGTTCTCTCCATCTAGCATCACTCCTACAAGCTATTGGCGTCATCCCCAATGCTCTTGACATTTGCGTTTTCAACTTAGATCCTATCAATGTTGGATGTAAAGGCCCTTCGTTACACTTCCTCCGTATATATTTACTTGTACATGTGAACGCATGTCACGAGGACATGAAATTTTGAGATGCTTTAATCTTGTTCATAACATTTGATTGAACTATTCATCAAATGTGAAAGGTTGTTTAGCACAAGTAATGCACATGGCGGTTATTTCATAGTAACAGGCCAAGCATCCCGAGGATACAGTAGGTGTCAAAGCCAAAAGTTGTAATAAGTTATGTATGATAGGTACTAGGTGGTACCCGGTGTCAGACTTGGGCCTTGACTAGTTTATTGGCCACTAATGTCGGCATTGACATTAGAGACTAGACATTAATCAATTAATTAATGTCAATCTAAGGACTAATAATTGCTCAAGGATACTTTGAAGACAAATTGGCCTGGCCAATTTAATTATTGACTCGTGGAATTAATTTTTTTAACACTAAAATACTTATTAAATTATTTTTTATAATTAATATTCTAAAATTAATTTAATAAGCTAGATAATGCTGAAAAATGTAATTAGAAGCCTGCCACTTGGCAAAACTTACCCCTACAAGTGGGAAAACGTTTCTAGGGGCTGGTGGAGTGTATTCCAGCCATTTGTATGAGAGGAGGAGGCTGTTAGAGAGCAAGGAGAGGCTGTTGATGTGATTTGCGGCCACAGACATCAGTCCTATAGGATGTGGCAGCAATTTGGAGCTCTCCAGGAGCAAGTGACAGCAGCCCATGATCCTTTTGGTGCAGATGACAACATACAAGAGGGAGCAACGGTCTTTCTCGTGGTCCTAAGCTATAGATGACAGTTTCCATGGCCGTTTCAGCAAGGTAGCAACAGTTTTTTATTGTTTCTAGAGATGAAACTTTGAAATCTCTCTCTATAATATTCTTTCTTATTCCCTGGCCATTTCTCAAGTTATCTTGACATTTTCCATCAGTTTGAACCATCAAAGTAAGAGATTTCAATTAATCTCTACTATAAACTCTAATTCACAACAAAAACTAGGATTTGACAGCCGCCTTGGGATGCATGCTCAGAATTGAGGACCTACAACTTGAATTCTAGCAATTGAAATTGAGGAATTTCAAGTAAATTCAAAGGGCCAACCAACCAATATCAAATTTGGGGCTGAATTTATTTGTCATGGAGTAGGGCGAAGGCCAATCCCCGAGCAAACCAAGGGGCAAATTGGTTTGGAGGCTTGCCAGTCAGTTTTGACAACAAGAGGTACTTGGATTAGTGGGATCAGAGAATCTCAATTGTAATCTTTCCGTTTGCAATATAAGATAAAAAAATACTGCAAGGGGCACCAATTTTGGGGCCAACAAGGTGTCCAATGTCCAAGATTAAAGTGGTAAAGTTTTCAGTTTGTGTGAATTCTATGCTTGTTATAATTAGTGCTAAATTAGGTTATTTACCGCCCTATCCGAGGAGAAAGGCTGGTTTCAACACTCCCTTACAGGTGTAAGTGTACCATATCCTAAGTATAAATACATTCTTTTATTCTTTATATGTACCACACTCCTACAAACCCTACTCACGTTTTTGCTCTCTCTACACTCTCTACTACTGCACACACTGCACTCCTATACACACCCCCTTGAAACCAGTATCAAAGCTTCAGTCAAGACATGCATGCATCCCAAAGTCCTTGCGAATCAAATCCAGTTCATTCAACGCGAAAAAATCATCAAGTCGCCCCTTTTTGGGTCACGTGTGTGCTAGACTATCGACAGGTCAAAAACCCTAAAATCAAACAAACGATCTAAAATCCTAAAATCAATCAGTTTGTCTAAAATCCTTAAACAGACGACAACTGGCAGTGCCTTCTGGAATAATGCAACATCTATCAAGCCCTCCTGTGGTGGCGTGGTAGTCTAGTTGTTAGTTTCGGAATGGCATTCATTAAATGTGGAGCAATCAATCATTCCTTTTGGGATTTTCTCTAATTTGGCACAATGAATGCTTGTGAGTAACATCTGACCCAAAACTTGCAAACATTGTACGCATTGGCTTTGGAACATTTTGGGTTTTTCATGTATCAAAGAAATTTTGCTCAATTGAGTTAAATTCACTAACATTGGTGCACGTCTAGACCCAAGAAATTTGGAGCTCTTGCAGAATTTGTTAAACTTCTATAACATTTGCCCTTGTTTGGCACTCGACAACCTGTATTAATACAATTGGGGCAGATTTGTCGGAGAAATTTTAGGACTACTCACATCAATGATATATTTTAGGCTAATTCATGCTTTGGCAATGAAATAACATTAGATTCATTGTTGAGTGGGAGAAATTCTTATCAAATGTCGTCAAAAGGCAACTTCCTTTAGTAAATGTATTGTTGAATGCTCATTGTGCAGTGAAATTGTGGTATATTCAGCACTTGGGTTGTTGCATATGGGCATTATGGTGATATATTATTGAAGGGAGAGTCATCTTTTATGCACACGTATCACATTTTGTGCATGTATATGCTGAAATCAGCCTATTTGGACTAAAATTGCAGCAAATTATCTACTTCTGGAGCACATTCGAAGTTCATTTTGTGTACTTGCTGTTATATTCAGCAACCTAGCTGCTGACAGTATTCAGCACTTTATTGCAGAAATTTATTGCTGAAAATGACTGGCAGTGTATCCACTTCTGACACAAAGAATCTTTACAATATTCAAAAATTTGATAGCAACGGTTGCAATCTTTAGAAAGATCGTATGCAAGGTATCCTATTTCTAAAGGATTGTGATAATGCATTGAAAGAAGAAAAGCATGTTGCTTTGTCAGATGAGGAATGGGCTAAGATGAATAAGAAGAACCCCAACTTGACTTTCGATAGTGTGCGTGGTTCTATTCTCAATGAGGAGATTAGACATAAGGCAAGTGGGGGCAGCAATGGATCAGCCTATAAGAGGCAGGACTGAAAAGAAGTCAAATGCTGCAAATAAACACAAAGATTGCAATACAAGCAAGGAAAAACAGCAAGATATCACTTGCTACCAGTGTGGATGCAAAGGGCATAAACAATTGTAAGTATTTTAAAAAGGAACAAGAACACAAAATGTAGATAAAAGTAAAAGGAAAAGAATGAGAAAGATGGCAACTCTACCCCTAAAGAAACAAAGAAGGCAAATGTGGTATCTAGGGTTGTCATTGAAGAGAGAGAAAAAAATGAAGATATTGCAAATTTGTTGGTTGCATCTTCAAATCCACATGCTATGACAATAGAAGACATGTATCACTAACAAGGATGTGTTAGATGCCTTCTTGTATGCTCATGATGGTTTGTCACAATCGTGGATTGTTGACAGTGGTGCTTCATTTCATGTAACTCCATCTTTGGAGTGTTTCTCTTCTTATGCAACAAGTCACCTTGGGAAAGTTTACCTAGAGAATAACTATGCATGTGACATAGAGAGAGTTGGCACCATACACCTGGCTCTTGAAAACAGCCAAGAATTGATTCTCCATGATGTTAGGTATGTACCTAGCATCAAGAAGAGCTTTCAGTTGGGTAGTTAGACAGCAGGGGTTACTTCACTACTTTTGGTGGTGGAACGTACGTGGAAGGTGCAAAAAGGATCCATGAGTGTCACTAGAGGTAGTAAAAAAGGAACTTTGTATTATCTGCACTGCAAGGCACTTCTTGGAAAGTTTGTTCCAATTGCAAAAGTGTAGTCACACATGAAGCTATAGCACAAGCATCTTGGACACATGAGCCAAATAGGTTTGCAAGCACTCTCTTCACTTGGAAGAGTTGATGAAAGATTCAAAGCTTGACTTTTGTGATGACTATATTTTGGGAAAACATGTAAAGAGTTCATACTCTGGTGGAGCCTTTAGAAAGGCATGTATTTTGGATTTAGTCCATTCTGATGTATGTACCATGCCAATAAAAACTCACAATGATTTCCGTTATTTTGTCTTTTATTGATGACCACTATGGGTTTACTTGCTTAAGCAAAAAAGTGAGACATCGGACTTTTTTAAAAGGTTTTATTCATTCATAAGCACTCAAAAGGGTTTAAAGCTAAAGTGCATTACAACAGATAATGGGAAAGAGCATGTATCAAAAGAATTCGATCAATTTTGTGATATAAACGGGATTAAACGGGAGCTCACTGCCCATTATAATCCGTCATTAAATGGTGGCTAAGCGAATGAATCGCACTTTATGTGAGAAGATTCGCCGCATGCAGTCCACAACTAATCTCATGCAATCATTTTGGGAGGAGGCACTTAAAACCGCGGTGCATATTTGCAACTGATCTCCACATCGTGCGCTTGACAGCGGCATCCCTAAAGAGGTTTGGTCTAGCAAACCTACTTCATATGACCACTTACGGGTCTTTGGCTGTGAATGTTATATACATGTACTTGTGTATGGCCGTTATTTTGTCTTTTATTGATGACCACTCTAGAAAGCTATGGGTTTACTTGCTTAAGCAAAAAAGTGAGGCATTGGACTTTTTTAAAAGGTTCTATTCATCCATAAGCATTCAAAAGGGTTTAAAGCTAAAGACTAAAGTGCATTAGAACAGATAATGGGGAAGAGTATGTATCAAAAGAGTTCAATCAATTTTGTGATATAAATGGGATTAAATGAAAGCTCATTGCCCATTATAATCCGTCATCAAATGGTGTGGCTGAGCAAATGAATCGCACTTTATGTGAAAAGATTTTATGCATGTTGTCCACAACTAATCTCCTGCAATTGTTTTGGGGGGAGGCACTTAAAACCGCGGTGCATATTTGCAACCGATCTCCACATCGTGCGCTTGATAGCGGCATCCCTGAAGAGGTTTGGTCTAGCAAACCTGCTTCATATGACCACTTACGGGTCTTTGGCTGTGAATAACAGAAGTGATGCAGCAATGGAAGCGTAAACATGTCCTGAAATAAACTGTTGAGCACAAGACAAAAGAAAAGAAAGAGATAACACAATACACATGAGAACTCAGATGTATGCTTAAGAAATGGAATCCATATACCAAGACATGAGACAATTAGAAGCAATGTGAGTCACCAGCTGTGGAGGCACTAGCACCTACTCCCTCTCCCCAAAAACTGTCAAGTGATGAATGAGTGTGGAGGAGGGAGGCTGACAATAAATAGGCCAAATAAATACCTAAAATATGACTGGTCGGCCAGCATCTGACTGGCTACAAATAATGCCAATCCACAATAAACAATGGCAAATAAAATGCCTAAAATGTCTCCATGCCCAGCCTGCTGAACCACAAGTCCAGACTCAACCATGAGCTAACTAATCTGCTAACACCCTCTCTCAGATCATGGGTGATCTTATACAACACAATACACAATGACAATGTCGCATCATAGTGCATACAAAAATGTCCATCATAGTAGAACCATAGATATCCAAGTAGTGGGTGCACAAGCCACCACCTAGGTGCCTCGGAGAGAACCTGATGTCGATGTTGATCATACCAGCTCCTGAAGATAGAAAAGATCATAGCAGCTCTCAATGTCTATCAACAATGCCTCTAATGTAGTATACATGACCAGCCTATCACCAATGCTGCAGTGCAGAAATGACCATGGATTCCCCTTCTTTGGCCAAACAGCCAAAGTGTCCTCTCATGTGAGCTCTAGACGAAAGCCACCCGCTCTGTCAAGTAACCAGCCCATCATGAACCTGGATGTCAATCCTAGCTCCAAGATTTGTACCTGCCAAACTTCAGTAGATGCATCAGAAATGTCCCTCACTGGATCTTGTGCATCTATATAGAAATATAGATGAGGCGTGGCTGTCCCATCTCACCATCCTCTCACACTCACTCTCTAACACTGGAGAGTCGTGAGGGATGACCTCATCACCACCGCTAGAAAGCAGCTGAGAAAGGGGCCACTAAGCCCTTCCCACGATCCGAAGAAGAGGATCCCTTCCGCGCCTTGGACTTCACCTTGGCCGACGGAGGATCTCAATCGGAATCTGAGGTAGACGATGACTCGGAGGAGGAGTCCGCATCCCGCTTTGTCTTCTACTTCTTTTTCTTCCGGGAAGCCGCTAACTCTTTGCAGTCCTTCCTTAAATGACCCTTCTTGTCACACCAGTAACATTGGGCCTTCGACTTCTTCACCTTCGAACCCCTCTCTGAAGCTGCAAGAGCCTCACTTGAACCTCCATAATGTGACGAAAGCCTCCCTTGTAGTCGCAAAGTAGCCTCATGCTTAAGTAGCATCGAGGACATATGAAGAAAATTGACAGGAGTGGTAGATGTCTGCGCTCGTAAAGCATTCGCCACTCCATCAAACTCCAGAGGAAGCTTGTAGAGTACCATACCAACAAGATGTGCCTTTGATAGGGCAAACCGCATAATGCAAAGCTGGTCCTGGAGTTGGGTAACGCGAAGTAGAAATGATTAGATCATATACTTGGGTTCAAACTTCAGTTGCTGGAGCTGGCCATAGAGGGTAACAACCCTCATGGTGGAAGAAGCCTCGTACATCAACTGCAACTTTGACCATACATCTGAAGTTGTCGTACAGGAGGTGACCACTGGTAGGACTTCTTTGGAAATACACCGAAGTAATGTTAAATAAGCACGGGTATCATCCGAATCCCATGTTAGCACAGCCTTCTCATGGTTGTCATCATCAAATCATATGAAACTAGAGAAGGTTATTGAGGACGTACCATAGCTCCGTTAACCACGTACAATAACCGCTTCTGAATAAACCAAGCCTTTATCACTGCACTTCACGTGTAATAATCAGGTCCATGGAACTTGTCATCAGTAGATGTGCATGGAGGAGCCATCTGGAGAGGATTTAGAAAATAAGTAGAGAAAAGAAGGGATTGGGAGAGGGAACACAGCCAAACCACGAGCACAGACTGCAAAAAGCAAGAGTTTACATATAATATAACCCAAAATCTGATCAAAGTAACCAAAATCTGCTGCACAGAGTCAAAAAATTAGTTCAAAACTGCCAGAAACAGCAAAAACGGGTTGTTCTATCAGTCGCCCAGCCCAAAAGAGTGCTGAAAACAGGAAAAATGCAGGCTGCACACTGCATAAACAGGTGTAGGGAACTGTCGCCAACAGCCTGATGATGAAAACACAGGCAGCAAGAGGTGTTGGACAGGCAAGCGATGCAGATGCTGATCAAAACGCAGAGCGTGGAAGCCAAAAACTGGTCGCAATCAGGTTGATAGCAGTCGCCAGGGCAGCAAAGGGGTTAAATCAGTCCTAAAATCAGCAATAAAACACAACAGAAATGCAAAACCTGAAATCTGATACCATGTCAGAAGTGGTGCAGCAATGGAAGCATAAACATGTGCTGAAATAAACTGCTGAGCACAAGACAAAAGAAAAGAAAGAGATAACACAATACAGATGAGAACTCAGATGTACGCTCAAGAAATGGAATCCATATACCAAGACATGAGACAGTACAGAAGCAATGTGAGTCACCAGCTGTGGAGGCACTGGCACTTGCTCCCTCTCCCCAGAAATTGTCAAGTGATGAATAAGTGTGGAGGAGGGAGGCTCAAAATAAATAGGCCAAATAAATGCCTAAAATATGACTGGTCAGAATGCTGGCCGACTGGCTACAAATAATGCCAATCCACAATAAACAATGGCAAATAAAATGCCTAAAATGTCTCTGTGCCCAGCTTGTTGAACCACAAGTCCAAACTCAACCATGAGCTGACTAATCTGCTAACAAATGTTACGTACATGTACCTGTTTATGGCAAAACCAAACTTGACATGAAATCCATCAAAGGCATCTAATGGGTTATAGAGTTTGGATTCCAAGCATAAGAAAGGTAATTCACAGCCGAGATGTGGTATTTAATAAATCAAAGCTGCTAAAAAATGCCACATTTGGTGACTTAGACAAGAAGAAATGATGCTCGTGGCTAGCATAAAATCATAAACGCTAAAATAGCCATCATAAAATGCCAGATAAAAAGCCTAAATAATCTAGGAAATATATTGGTGTCCTAGCCCACTGAATCACATGCACAAACTCAACCATAAACTAACATATTTGCTAGCAAATCCTCTCTCTCCTACCTAGTGTCAACTTTCTCACCCTTAGCGTCAGCCCCTAGAATTTCCTTTTGCTGCCTAGGGACATTCTATACATCTGGCATCATCATCCATTCCCTCCCATCATCTTCTGGGCTAGTCTGCCTGCATTTGACAACTCAAACACACACTGGGATTTGCATTTGCTGCCCAAGCTATCTTCCTAGCAACCGAGGACTGCATTTCACTCCCTCAATAGATGGTGACCATCTTCCTCATCTCCAAGGATATCTAAGGCCTGCGCTTCACTCCCTTGACAACTGTCCTTCACCTTCCACTCATTACTTTGATAACCCATTGCCTGGAGGACTGCGTTTTGCTCCCTTCACTGTGTAGATTCCCAAAAGTGTTGCTGCCTAAGTCAAAAAGGACAATGTAGTCATCTTTTGAGCTTCGGCTCCGTTGTATCAACTTTCCTTCACATAGCATGATTCAATGCATCATCACTATGTTCTTCTTGTGTTTCTGAGTTCCTCCTCTCTTAGTGTTTACCGTACACACTTTGTGTTTCTCCCCACAAACCCTACTATCTCTCTACACCATCGCATATCTTAACATGGTATCAGAGCATACAACATATTATGACATGGTATCAGAGTGTAGGAGCTCAGAGAGCTAAAGACCCTCTTCACTAAAGAAGCCAAAGACAGGTTGCGAGTCCGCTATCATCTAATGATTTGCCCACTTCCGTTGCATCACCAAGATACAAAGATACCCTTCTCTTCCTCTTCCTCCACCACCCTTTTACAAGTTGACACTCCAATGCCATGACTTCTCCACAAGTAGATGGATAGACCATTGGCTGCTCCTCTTCCAACATCATTGAACCTCCCACTGATGCTTGCTAATATGAATCTTTGCTCCATAATCCGCCAAAGTACATGAGTCTACCCCCCAACACTCGTCGTGCCACCTCTCCCTTCTAAGCCACAGAGTCTATTTTGAATCGGCTTTCAAATTTTTATGCTCAAGGCAATAAGACACAACCAATGCGCACTAAGTCCTATCAAGCAACAGGAGAATCGTCAGGCGCCACAGCCTCCTCACAACCACCACAATGCACTATAGAGGTTTCTACTTCTCTTAGGGTTTTAGGAATGCCGCCACCTCAACCTATATAATCCTACAGTTCGCTCCACCGAGAGGCTGTGATTGCTAGATACCGTCCCCTCAACAATCCGCTCCAAGAGACAATGGCTTTCGTTATCTCAGCTCCAAAGTCCACTCCATTGAGAGACATCAACCATTGCCCACGCTTGGCTCAACATGAGCCTCCCCTTTCCCCACCCTCAACTACTCAAATTTGAGAGGCCACCTCTAGGTGTTCTTCGACATCTTTGACACCCCAGATACCTTCTTCAACACAACCGGTAGCTCCTCTATCATCAAGTGATTTGAAGTCCATAGTCCATGAGTTTTTAGATTCTCTCTCTCACAAAGGGGGATGTACTCTCTTTGCCCTTAAAGGGGGCTCCTCCTCCTCCTTCAGCTTTCAAGGGAACCCCTCCCTCACCACCCTCAAAGGGGATACCTACTCATCCTCAAGTTCTTCCCCATCCTTTAATCTTTGGGGATGGCTGTCTTCGAGCAGTCATTTCTCCTCTTAATACCCAAAATCTTCAAGTACCGCCTAGATCGAGGCCTTGCAGCTTCAGCCATGACTTGATGTGACGAGGCCTTCGAATTCCTTCCAAACATGGAGTTAAAAAGTTAGAGGTTCCTCTCCCAAGGTGGAGAAGGTTCTAGAGTTTATCGTGTCTATTGTTCCTTACTATAGGTTACCTTTTAGGTGGAGATCTTGGATCTCCGAGATCCTCTACATCTTCGTATCTCTCTTCACTCCTCTTTCTTCCTCCCTTTTTGGGCCTAAGAGGGGGTGTTGAGAAACCACTTCTTCAGTTTTCACACTTCAGTTAGGGTTTCACACTAACAACCCCAAAAAGGGCTTGTGTCCTCATTCTAGTCATTTCATTTGAGGACACCACTTCATTCTTTACCCTTCTTCATTCACTTCATTCATTCTTCACCCTTCTTCATTCACTTCATTCATTCTTCACCCCTCTTCTTTAGTCACTCCAACACTCTTCCTTCTCCAAACCATTGCTGCCCATACCTCTACTAGAGGACATCACAGTTCATGGCCACCCTTCCTCTTCTTCTTAAGGCACCCTATTCCCTTCACCCTTCAAGCTATGTTTGGATGATCCATATTAGTGTCATCATCTGACAGCTGGTGACATTTTCTCTCCCACCTAACGGCATTAGACTGCTTGTGTTTGGGTCCTCTCCACCTAGCGTCACTCCTAGAGGGTGTTGGCGTCATCTCCGATGCTCTTAACATTTACATTTTCAGCCTAAATCCTCTCTCTCCTACCTGCCATCAGCTTTCTCATCCCTGGCATCAACTCCTTGAGCCCCCGGTATTTGCATTCACTGCCTTGGGACATTCTGTATATCTGGCGTCATCATCCATTCCTTGGCGCCAGCTTCTAGGCTACTCTCCCTGCACTTGAAGACTCCGACACACTCTAGGATTTGCGTTTGCTGCCCAAGCCATCTTCCTGGTGTCTGTGGATTGCAGTTCACTCCCTAGACAACTAGTGGTCATCTTCCTCATCTCTCATGGCATCTAAGGACTGCAATTTACTCCTCGACAATTGTCCTTCACCTTCCAGTGATCACTTTGATAAATCACTGCTCACTGTGTAGATTCCCACGTGCTCCCGCCTGAGTCAGACAGGATAGTGCAATCATCTTTTGAGCTTTGGCTCCATTGTATCAACTTTTCTTCACATAGCATGACTCGGTGCATCATCACTCTGTACTTCTTGTGTTTCTAAGTTTCTCTTCTCTCTCAATGTTTGCCATACATACTCTATATTTCTCCCTATTGTCTCTTTGCATCTTCATATATCTTAACAAGCTCCATACCCAACAATGGTATCAGAGCAATCCATCTGAACTGTCCGAGTGAAGTAATAGCCTATGTGCACACCCCATGACTTGCTTTTCATAATAGAGCAACAGCGGCAACTAAAGGAGGACACTATCTGCAGCCCATCTCATGTGTGCTAGTATCCTATCCTATCTGCAACTTACCAGCTTGCCCTCTTTGCGACTGTTTTTAATCGGTCACCTTTCCAAAATCTCACCATGCCAACCATCTTGCACTTTGTCTTGCCCTACAAGTTGTGACATGCTAGTCACAATGGACTTGATGCAAAAATCTGAATCTCTTGGGGCAGCCCATAACAATACTTTTCAATCAAATTTGAGCTTTGCATGGACTCCTAATTGGCTTGTGGGTTGTCTTGACACTTGGAATATTCAATGAGTGAGAGAGAGAGAGAGAGAGAGAGAGAGATTAGTGTGTGCACATTAGGCAATGGAGATAGGTGAACATGTGGTAGAAGGAGTGTGATACAAGCAAAAAGAAAAAACGTGGAAAAATGTAAATTTTTGGTCAACAGGCATGGAACGACTGTTCCAAACAAGGAATGGCAGGGGGAACGGCAGGGAACGTTCCCTGGCCGTTTCACCTCCTCCAAGGATTTGGAACGCGTTAAGCCGTTCCTACAGGCCGGAACGGCCGTACCCTATTTCTATGGTAGCAACACCTTCCAAAGCTTCTTGTTATACTACTCCAAATTCTTGCATTGCAATGCGTTGATGTATGCCATGCAACCATTACATCAACTTCAAAAGTACTTGTCAACAATGTACAAGCAAATATTTGCTTCATCTGAACCTAAGTTGATGATGCTTTAGCTTGCTTCAAAATTGTGGACTACAATTGCAATGCATTTCCTTTCAAAAAAGTAGTTGCCTTTAGGAATTTTTTAAGGCTCAATGAACTTCCCCCTAAGTAGGCTATATGAAATTGCTGAATGAAGGTCAATGCTTTCAATCTATCTTTTGCCTCACTAAAAACTTTAGACTTCACTCCTTTACAAATTACCACCCTCGTCATAGTACTCTGATTTGCTTTCAGTGCTAAGTTATCACAGGCAAGTGACAACAAAAACAGGTGAAATTGTTCCAACATTTTGACTAGCATTAAATGGTGCATTATATATGCTTGTAGGCACCATACATTTCACATGCACATACACCTCAGACCTCTTGGCAAAGATAGTTTGTGGATTTGGTATCAACTACTGATTTTCCCCTTCTTTTTTGATGCATCATCAAGAGACAAAGATACCCTTCTCTTCCTCTCCCTCCCACACTCCCTTTTACAGATTGGCACTCCGGTGCTATGACTCCTCCACAGGCAGATGAACATACCACTGGGTGCTCCTCTTCTAGCATCATCAAACCTCCCACTAATGCTTGCCAACATGGACCTTTGCTTCCTGTCCTGCTAGAGTATACGCATCTACCCCCAAGCACTCATTGCGCCACCTCTCCCTTCTAGGCCACAAAGTTTATTCTTCACTGGCTTTCAAATTTCTATGCTCAGGGCAATAAGTCGCATCTGACATGCACTAAGCCCTATCAAGCAAAAGGAGGATTGTCAAGCACCACATCTCCTTACGATCATCGCAATGCGCTACAAAGGTTGCTTCTACTTTTTCTAGGGTTTCAAGAACACCACCTCGGCACCCCATGATTTTGCAATCCGATCCACCAAGAGAGTGATTGTTGGATACCGTCCCCCAGGTAGACCCCTCCTTCAAGAGATCATGGCTGTTCAACACCTTCCGTTACCTCAAACTGTATACAAAGCCTAATCCGTTCAAAACAGGCGATGGAACAAGAAGAGGAGATTCATAATGATGCTTAAGGGATGCACGATCTGCTGCTACTCATGATCATGAGATTGGCACTTCAAGATAATGATCCATTCACAATGGGAGATGCAACAAGAAGAGGAGATTCATAATGATGCTTTGAGGGATGCACTATTTGGCGATACTCATGATCATGAGGCTGACACTTCAGGAGCAGTTGGGGCGGCTTCAAATCATTGATTATTTTTAGCAACTTAGCCTGCTTATCATGTATATCATATGACAATTGGGCCGTTGGACCATGCCAGCAATGCTGTCATTGAGGATTGTACTTGAAATTCATAATTCCCAAGAGTCTCGGAAACATGAAAATGCAAACGCATTTCAAAGTTGCAAAATGGAGTTTCCACCTTGGTCCAAAATGGCGATGAAATGAGGAAATGGTAACTCAAAAAACATTAATACAAATATAAATGTAAATGGTGTGAGATCGTGAGTGTAGCTGCAGTACATTGTACAAGCTACTACTTTAGCCTCCACATAATTAGACCTGTTGAGTAGGTTAGGGTTAACTCATATGCTGAAGCTTAGGCATGACTGCTCAAACAAGACTTGGAAGCAATGACGCAAACACCACACTAGACTTGGAAGTCTGATGTGCATTTTGGAAGTGGTAAAAAGCAACTTACAGTAAGTACTTCTTGCTCTCAAAATTATGTCAAAGCTTTTGGAAACACATAAACATCAGACATTCCAAGCATCCTGAAACATGAAGCATCCAATCACAGAAAGGCTCACCTGATAAACAGCAGGATGTGGATGTGTTGGATCGTCATGGAAAAACTTTGCTTCCAATGCAGGTAGTTGTGCCCCATGTACAAACTGGGGTAGATGTCTAAACAGTTCAACTCTGTTTTTCATTTCAGTCTGTTCAATCAACGCGCGTTTTCTAGCCTTAGCCACACGATGCTCATCATCGAACTGCAGTCTAGGAGCTAGAATGTCTTTCTTCTTCTCTTTTTCAGGTGCCCTTTCACCTCCCTTTTTCTCTGCACCACCAGGAGGGTTCTTTTCTGCCGTAGTCTCTTTTCTTGGATTCTGAGCTTTGGATGACTTGCCTCCAGATGTCCCAGCCTCCCCTTCACTTGGCTTACCTCCGGCTACAAGCAAAAGGTCAATCACTTGTCAAATGCATTGGCTACAGATGACAAACAGCTTTTGATACAATAACAGACTTTGATGGCCTGATAATGAATAGCTTCCAAAAAAGAAATCATCCTGCAGCACCAGCTTTGAGACAATAACAGACTTTGTTGGCCCAATGATGATTAGCTTCAAAAAACGAAATCATGCTACAGCACCAGTTTTGAAACCCAGGCACCCAAAGCTAAACAGATAACTCTGAAAACAACACTTTACAAAGTAGGCTAAGCAGAAACAAAAGGAAAAAATGAACAAATTAAGGTAAAGTGAACAAGCATTTCATGAGGGGAATGGGGCCAGATTATGGGGACACACACAGGTGGAGGTTTTCAACTTTTAGTCAACTGTTCTTGACCTTCTCCATATGAAAAAGGAATAAAATGTATCTAACCTGGAAAACCAGAGGCTGACACAACTCTTCAGATAAAGAGTTCTTAAGCTCAAGCAGTTTTCTCTCTAGCTGCAAAAATCTGTGTGTGCCAGGGTGCACCTGAGCGAAATTTTATTATTCCATCCAGAAGATTACGGCCATAGACATTTTATCTAACATGCCTTACATTAACATTCATGCTCCTGCTTTCACTATGGCCTCAAATAGACCAGACTAAAAAGTAGTATCACTGCTATCAACAATTCAGAACACCGTGGCCTTTGTGATGTCAATAGCTTCAGCTGACATATGTTTACCTCTCTCTTTTGTAGCTCGCTTTGCTTCTCTGTCTGCTTCCTGCTTTGCTCGTCTCTCAGCTTTTGTGGTCCTCTCCTTCAAAGACTTTTGGGGAGCTTGCTCTTCTACCAAATTAGAACGTCATGCTTGAGAATGATCTTCTCAACACTCAAATTACCACGGATGAATCACTTGGAAAACTTATCGTACCTGGGAGTGGCGATTCTGGCTGTTCCTGTGAAGTCACACCTACTACAGCAGGAACTGCCGCCTGCTGCTTGAATCCTGGCTGATCACCTCGCAAGGTTGTAGCACTCCGATAGATCGACTTCTCCACAAATTCATCCTGGAGGCTTAAACGCTCAATCCCAGAGCTAGTTTTACTGAGGACAGACGGTGAAAGATCAAGACTCTCTGAAGGGACATTGTGATATTTGCCATTGCTGTCCTGCTTACTGAACGGAGATGAAGCTGGTGAGTTACCAAGGACTGAGTCGGATGGGTTGAAACTTCCTGCTATAGGCACTTCGATGGAAGGCTGCTTGCGAGGAGGTGGTGAGGAGACGGGCACGGGCGAGGCCTTGGTATCCGCAATGCGAGGAGGGATGATGACTGGAGATGGAGAATTACCGCCGGCGACTGCGGGAGCCACCGTGGCTGTGGCAGCGATGGCCTGGCTAGGGTTAGGGTTTGCCGTCTCAGAGCCTGGGGTAACGAAGCCAACCTGGCGCACCTTGGGATCGATGACGAACCGCGGGCCGCGACGAGGCTCCATCCGCTTCAACCTGCGCTCGTCGTCGTCTTCCTCGGGAGGGATCCTTGCGTCCAAACCTGGCATTCAATGTCTGCAACGAGAGGAATCTGTGCAATTGTCCCGCGGCACGGCGAAGCAATCGGGAACGCAGGCTAGGGCGCCGCAGGGGAGGGACGCAATCTGATGATGAGGATTCTCCCGGTGCAGCACTGGAGCTGAAGCTTCTTCGGGCTTTGTACGATGGCGATGGGGAAGAATCCTGCGACGGATGATGCTGCCTCCTATAGGGGAAAGGATCATCGCTTGCGTGCGTGCAAGGTGATGACGCGAGGATGGATAAAAGGGCGGGCTAAGTGTGAGGTTGACACACACAACGGGGAAATGACGAGTATTCTGGGAGGGGGGCGGGGGCGAGCAGGATGCGACACCTTTCTCTAAGGGCCCGGTCACCTTGCGCCGTCAGTATCGCTGGTGGCGAGTGGCTGAACTGCGATCGGTGGCCGCCATTTTCCCCCCATATCTTGGAACCTTTACTTACAATAGAAGGTGACGTGGCAGCCATAGCATGTGAGAGAAACAACGGTTCGCGATGCAGCCCTCGATGGCCCACCGGTGATACCTACCTCACTCGCCGTGGAACCCCGGTCAGATTGGTCGGTCCCACTTTCATAAAACCTTAGTTTCACCAAAACCCCACCTAGTGCACATGACCAACCAACCAAAGTTAGGGTGGTTTTAGTGCACATGGCCAACCAAAGTTCGGGTGGTTTTTTATAACTCTAGTAGTGGAAAAGTCATCATAAAAGTTGATTTGAGGAGGCAAATGCACATATGATTGACACATCACTCACTTACCATGGTAAGAGTGGTGTAACACACATTCTCCCCACAATTATCAAGGAAAGCATAGTTCACTCACTGGATGAGGGAAAGCATCCTTGCCACATCATAAACTATTCACCATGGTTGTTGCGCGCATGACCCTGATTGGTCATCCACACCAATGTATGAGAAAGCAGCCACCAACAACAACGAGCAAATAATATTATTTGTATTCCTTGCCACACAACACAAGTACGCACATGGCCAACCATGTGACCAAAACCAAACCCGACAATAAGAAGGCTACCATCAACTACTACTTTTTACCTTTTCTTCCTCCATCACACGTGGCAAAGCTTCTCTTTTAATTGCTCCCCATAATTTGTTTTGTGAGTGGCTCGAGCCATTGCGCTCTTTTAAATATTCTAGAAACCTTAGGTGGTTGAAGATGCCAATAGCTGCAAAGAAATAGAATTACAATCATTTGAAATAATGGTAGTAATAATTGGCTCAAAGATGCTAGTACTGTGAGCAATAAGAGTTATAGTCATTTGAACTAATGTCATTACTTAACACGTGAACAAGTGACCAATTGCTTTATCAAAGAGGAGGAGAACAATGAGAGTGATGTTGATTGAGAGAAAAAGGTGGAAAACATAAGACATATGACAAAATTATACATCATGGAACAACCGCTTGTTATCTACTCATATACATCTCCAAAGCTATTTGTGTGCAAGAGCAGCACCAATACATTGCATATCCGCACATGTCCCATATTGTTACCAAGGATCTATCCCTCTCAATATAAATATGTTCCTCCATGTTGTTCCCTTCTTCTTACCAGCTCGCTCTCTCTCTCTCTCTCTCTCTCTCTCTCTCTCTCTCTCTCTCTCTCTCTCTCTCTCTCTCTCTCTCTCTCTCTCTCTCTCTCTCTCTCTCTCTCTCTCTCTCTCTCTCTCTCTCTCATTTGAATCACAATCTTGCAATGTAGGGCACACACACCACAAATGATCACACCCACCTCTCACCACCAAAGAATTGAACTTTAATAGCACTCTACAATAGCAAGTAGAAGCCACACTCTTCTTCGCATGCTTGATTCTACTTGACGTCACATCTTAAATATTCTTCGTCAATCTTTTCACTGAAGTGCATTGAGACCTTGAGCAAGCTCTTAAATAAGTCTACATGACCATTGAGACTAAAAACTCAAAAATATACAACAATCCAAAAAATGATTGAAGCCTTTGAGCTTATTACACAAAGTGTTAAAGAAAGTCTAGGGTGGAACACTTCAAATATTGAGTATAATGTATGATAGTGGTGAAGCACTAACACATACTACGTGATAGCAAAGTACGTGACACAATTGTTTGATGGAGTATCATCTTTGAGTGTGGTGGACCACACGATGCACCTACTCTTTTTAAAACTGAGTACAAGTTATGATTGTGATGAAGCACTTGATGCATGATATGTGATAGTAAATATACAATACAATTATCTGATGGTGAGTGATTGAAGCACCCAATGCAATGATGCACCTGATCTTTCCTTAACATAGTCTTGATGCACCTTGATGTGCTCACTACATGCATGAAAAGCAATGTCCAAATTCATAAGTTAGTCAAAAAGAAGCTGAAAGAAAAAGCAATAGTTAGTTGGCTTTGTTGAACCCATGTTCAATGAACAGAAGTTGAAAAGAAAAATGAAGATAAGTTCCATACTTATGCATTTAAAAGAATCCAAAATCTAGTTGAAAATAAGCTAAAAGGAAAAGGCAATACCTAGTTGGCTATGTTGAACCTTGACCTATGTTAGGAAACCCCTGTGCAACAAAAATATTAGATTGTGTTGATGCCACCCTATTCTTATTGCACTTTGAAAAGTAAGTAGGTTGCAAAGTTGCTACTCTCCCACCATCGTTAGCTATAACCAATACATGCATTTCCAATTTGACTATACCTCCACCTAAGTAATCAAGCAAGACAAGGGCCAAGGTATAGTATTTGGCATGCATTGGCATTGAAGGTTATGTTTGCACCATTCATTGTCCACAAGGAAGCCTTTGGAGATAAGCCCCAAAACTCCCATAGCATGATGTTGTATTCTCATGTGAGAGTTATGGCCTCATCAAGTACCTAGTTCATTTGTCGTTTATCTCCTTTGATCTCAGCCATGGATTATTGGTGCCATGTGCATTTCATCAATATTTGACATGGCTATGGTTTTTTACTCTATTTCATAGTTATGGATTATGGTTTGTTGTTACATTTTGATTAGTATTGTATTGGAAGTTATGGCTTATTTTCAGCTAGAAGCACGCTATATTTTAGTGGTATTAGAAGCATTAGATCCACATCTAGGACCATTTTTAGTCAAAATTTCCACATCAAACAAGATACTAGGGGTATAGTTTGATTACAGGTACACTTTCACAATTAATCAGGGTTTTGTATGAAGCTATTTGGAGCCATTTTGGGTAAAATTGGTGGGAAGACAATATACTAGGCACCCTGTCGCTATTTTCCAAGCAATTTTGAAGGCCATTTTATTAAAATTGAGATTTTACCGTTTAGGAAAGACTAATAGCACTGATATTTTTTGAAGGCATGCTTCATGTCAACAACCATTATGAAGGTAATTGGAGCGGCCAATGCAAATTACAATGAAAATTTTGTTGTAATATCGCCCATATTCTCTCAGATTTCATCAGGGGATCAATAAATAATACATCAATATGTCTTGATTAGGGATTGAGTCCTATTTCTTCATTCTTCTTGCTTTCTTCATCGTCAAGTCCTAATCCAAAGAAGGTATAGGAAAGCTCTCAATTAAGGTTTAAGGCTTCAATCTCTGACCATAGGGCTTCACCACATCAAGCATATATGATAATAGCTCAAGAATGGATGGTTTGAAGGTTTTCTTTCCCAAGATTGGCACATAGAGTTGGAATTTCGGGAAAAGCATCAAATTAGCCCTTCCTTCATTATTGAGGTGTTCATTTACACTCTGGAGCATGGGAGGATCAAGGATGTGCAATACCAATGGATCGATCCGTGGATACATTTTGGATTTGAAGCATCAACCAATTATACTCTTTAAGGAATTCTCCATCAAATACATTGAAATCTCTCTTAAATTCTCTTATTGAGTACCTCCTATTATTAAACGAGAGATTTACATTTCCATTCAATCCATTCTTCCTAAAATTGAATCATTAAAATTCAATTTACCACTTAGGCTTGATTTCAGCAATATTGGATTTCACCTAACCTTGACATTTGATGTCTTGCTTGGTTTGATTGAATGGATTATGAGAGGATGAATAAATGAGAAAAATCATTTGAGGGATCACTAAGTTCACTAATAAACAGCGGTAATCTCTATCTATTTCAGTCTTATTTCAGTCCATTGTCATTTGAAAGGCTTATCTCTTCATTTCGATCTATTTCCCAATGTTTTTTGTTTGTACCTCTATTCTTAGCCTTAGAATTGTTGATGCCATGTTTACATTCTTATTGAGGAAAAAGACAAATGCCAAATGAGGTAGTATGACAATGATCCTCCCTTACTATCGAGGATTCCAAAGGGGTTCATAGCCTAGAGGAACTTTTCCTAACCTCAATGATCCAAAATCCATTATATGTAGATGCATCAATTGGGCAATGATTTGGATAAGTGTGGATTGAAATTTGAGGAGATCAGACTATAGTAGAGTGGTACTCGACTAGAAAAAAAGGGCAGATTTGCATTTTATCAAATTTGGGCAAACAAGTTACATCCTGTTGGGGGTAAAGGCGCCTCTGCCTAGCCGACGTGTATTACTACACTGACAATCACCGCCATTGCACATTGCAGGTGGCGGGCGCCCGTCACCGTCACTTTATTCTTTATTCTTTTAGTGACAGTTTGAATAAAGGAAGGCCCGGTCACACATTGTGACTGTTGGAGTTCCCATTTCTAGTCTCTTCCTTTCTTGCTCTTGCTCTCCCGCCATAGCTCTCGAGTCCAACCTTCGATCTGTCGCTCCCGTTCAACTGGTATCAGAGCTTTGCTTTCCGACTCTTGAGCTTGGTTTGTGGCATTCTCAACATCCCATCGACTCCCTACTTGCATTGGGTCTCCTTCCCAACAGCCATATACAACTCCTTCGAGCTCCCGTCAGTCCCTGGCTTCCCGAGCACCTCCCCGGCATTGTTGGGCACCTTCAAGGCATTACATCAGAGGTATTTGATCATTTTCTTCAGGGTTTACTTCAGTTCTCAAGTCTCATAGGCTATAAACAAGATTGGGGCAGCCACCATTGAAGCTCCCTTGCTTCATATCTCACTTGACTTTGAACAAGACTTGTTGGAGCTTGTTTGAGGCCTTCCTTGGCTTTAACCGGACCCCTCCGAAGCTTGGCCACCATTTTTTGCAGCCCCAGGACCAGCATTTATAGTTGGCGGAATCATGCAGCCCTCCCATATGTGTCTTCAGCATTGACAATCACAACAACAGATCTCCCCCTCCATTGGCACTTGGAAAGGCTCCATTTCGGGCATATGAACATACTTTAATGCTTGGTTTTGATGGTTGATGTGTTGGCATAGCATTTGGACTGATTTAACACTGTTTTGGGACAGTCATAACAGTCCACAGGCAGTTTATGACAGTGTTAAACTGACATTTGATGCTACAACTTATTTGGCATTGTCATTTGATGCCCGGTTGGTCCCGTTTGATGCCCGAATGTTAGGGAAATGTATGCCTATTGTTTGGCAACCATTTGGAGTTGATCTTAGTGCTGAAATTCTCAATTTTGAACAGTAAATCACTGCTGTACATAGTTGGGCTGAAGTCATTTTACTCATGTATACTTATGCCTATGCTTTTCGGGCTATGTTTTGGACATATATGGTGATGTATTGACACTTGGGGCTCGATATAGAGCTTGGTTTTGATTCGGGATCATTGGTTGAGCTTGAGCTCGCTTTGCAAAGCATTTGGATGCTCTATCTTGGATGTACTTATGGCATGTATGTTGCTTATGTCTGACCGGTCTTGACATGCTTAGCCTATGCCATTACTACATGCTAGTTACATTGTTTGGAGCCTATTGCTACTAGAGCTCGGTCTTGGCTTGACCTTGGATTCTCGGAGCTTACTTGAGCTATTTATTGGCTTGCCAGAGTTGTATCTTGGGATGTACTTGATGTCTTATATGCTTAATGCTACATATGGATGCTCTACCGCCTACATGTTCGGGATGTACTATTGATGTATTGTCTTGGACTTATGTAATTGGCACTGTGTCTTGCCTTGGCTTGAGCTCTTGAGCTCGTATATACGGCTTTTGTGCCAGTGGGAGCATTCTTGAATGCTTATCAGACATTGAGCAGGTGGTACTTTTATGCATTGAGCTGTTACATGCTATTGAGTAGTTACAGACACTTGAGACTTTGGGACTTCTTACCTTTTGGGATGATACATCATATGTATTGGTTCACTCTATGCTTATGAGCTAAATCTTAGTTTTGGATCCGTATCTTTGTGAACTGACACCTACTTGTGTCAAGTTTTGGTAGTGGCAGGAACACTTTGCCCCTTGCCTGGGGGGTGTGCCTACTCACTAGCAGATATTTGTATGACATACTTGGGTGTTGGATTCATGCTTATCGACCGTCATATACTTATGCTATGCCCGCATGATGCTAGCTTTGGTCTTGGCAGTATCTGATTGCTTTGGGATCCGATTTTGGCACTGTTAGCTCTCTTTTACTGAAGTCTGAAATTTATTACGGCAAGCATATATGTATGGACTGACATGAATTTTTCATGCTGAAACACTCTGAAATGATGTACTTTCACTAGTACTTGGTGGACAGCAGCTTTGGTTCCACTTTCTTTCCCATTTTTCCTCGATTTTGGTGATTTTTTGGTCATTTTCTGCAGTAAACAACAAGCAGTTTTGAACTGTTTACGGTCTTCCAGCCTGCATTATGGCGAGTTCGTCCACTGATCATGCTATTTTCAACATCACTAAGCTTGATGGTACGAATTACTCTTATTGGAAGAGCCAGATTTGGCAGGTGTTGGTGCAGAAATAGTAGATCAAACCTTTGAGGTTAAGCGGGCATCCGCCTGCAACTATGCCAGATGAGGAATGGCTTGAGGTTGATGAGTTATGCAAGTCCACTATTGTATTGTCTCTCATAGAACAGGTTCACTATAATGTCTTTGAGTAAGAACAGAGTGCATGGTAGTTGTGGGAAAAGATAAAAAATCTCTATGACAAGAAAAGTCTAGCGAGTCAGATGTATTGGCTGAAGCAGCTTATGGATCTGCACCGCATGAAGGAGAATGTGACTATGTCTGCTCACTTGAGCCAGTTCCATGCTATACTCAAGAACTTGACTTTGCAGAACATCACTTTTGCAGAGGATGTCACTCCTATTTTCTTGCTTGGTACTCTTAATGAGTCATGGGATGTATTCCACACTACATTATGTGCCTCTATTGCTCCCTTAAAATTATCTGATGTTGAGAGTGCTCTTCTGCAGGTTAACCGTAAGAATTTGGATGCCTCTTGTGTATCTCATGCTATGACAATTAGAGGCAGGAATGATGGATATGGAAAGCATGGCAGTGGTAGTGGCCGTGGACGGGATTCTCAGAAATCTCGGTCCAAGTCTCGTGGGAAGTCATGTAGCAAATCCTGTGGCAAGAATGCAGATGTTAATTGTCACCATTGTGGGAAAAAGGGCCATATTAGGTCACAATGCCATGAATTGCGTAGTGAAAGATGCAAAGATAAGGGGAAAGACAAAGTGTAGGATAAGTCTTCTGATCGCAGCATATACTTGCAAAGTCCAGTGTTAAAATTGAAGAGATCAATGTTATACAGCCTGAGAATGTTGATGATGATGATTATATCCTTGCAGCTTCTTCTAGTGTTTCACAAATGACAAAGATACACTCTATGTATGCACAATGTTGGCTCTTGGACTCAGGTGCATCCTTTCATGTGACGCCTTGCCGAGAGTGGTTTCATTCATACCATACTGTTTCGGGTTCTGTGCGCTTGGGTGATGACAGCTCTCTTGATATTGTGGGCATTGGTGATGTCAAACTGCAGTTTCCTTCTGGCAGTAGTTTTGTTATGCAAGATGTACGTCATGTACCTGCTTTGACACACAGTCTCATGTCAGCTGGACAGCTTGATGATGCAGGATATCATGTATCTTTTGGAGACTCTGCATGGAAGATCACTCGTGGTGGCAGACTTGTGATTGCGAGAGGTGCCAAGGCTGGCAGTCTCCACCCCTTGATTGTATCAGCTTCTTCCCTTGATCATATTTTGTCTGTGGATTCTATCCCACATGTATCTCTTTGGCATGCCCGTTTGGGCCATATGTATTTGAAGGGATTGAAAAGGCTTTTTGGTTTGCAGTACTTACCGCCCCTTGATTATGCATGTTTTGATTCATGTGAGCATTGTCTTTATTGCAGGCAGACTAGGTCTACGCATAAGAAGTCTGGTAGGCCACGCATGAGTGAGCCCTTGGCATTAGTACATTTGGATGTCTGTGGGCCCATGCCTTGTCAGTGTATGGGTGGTGCAAAGTATTTTGTTACATTCATAGATGATTTTTCACGGAAAGTTTGGGCTTATCCCATTAAGCTAAAATCCGATGTCTTGGCTGTGTTTCAGAGATAGCTTGCATTGGTTGAGAACCAGTCTAGGTATAGGCTCTACAGAGCGCTTTGCCTTCCTCAGGAGGTTGAAGGGCGTGGGATGAGATGACGTCTTTCCTCATCCTGTTGTACATGTGTACATGCTGTACTATCTTTTTCCTTTTTCTTTTCACTCCTCACTAGGGCATATTCACCTTTAAGTGGGAGGTTGTTGGGGGTAAAGGCGCCTCTGCCTAGCCACCCGTGTATTACTACACTGACAGTCACCGCCACTGCACACTGTAGGTGGTGGGCGCCCGTCATCGTCACTTTATTCTTTATTCTTTTAGTGACAGTTTGAATAAAGGAAGGCCCGGTCACACATTGTGACTGTTGGAGTTCCCATTTCTTGTCTCTCTCTCTTTCTTGCTCTTGCTCTCCCGCCATAGCTCTCGAGTGCAAGCTTCGATCCTTCTCTCCTTTCAGGAGCTAATTCCAATCATTGCAAGACAACCTTTTGAAAAATGGAAAATTGACTTCATTGGGTCGATTAGTTCTGTAACACAATACTCGCAGGCCAAGTACATCATAGTTGTCAGAGACTACCTCACAAAGGGGGCAAAACCACGAGCCACTAGAATGAATGATGCTAGAACTACAACTAAGTTCGTTTGGGAGTAGGTGATCTCGCGATTCGGCTGCCCCATTGAACTAATTAGTGATCAAGGCACGCATCTCGTCAATGAAGTGATTTCTCACCTTGTGTCTACCTTTCTGATCATCCATTGAAAATCCTTGCCTTACTACCCTCATGCAAATGGCCAAGTAGAATCTACAAATAAGATCTTAATGAATGTCCTAACCAAAGTAGTCTATACTTCACACATTGATGGCAACCTTGTGGGCCTATCGAATAGCCTATAAAATGGTTGTAGGGCCCTTTAGGTTGACCTACAGAAGTGAAGCCATTTTACCAATGGAATTCTTTGTCCATATCTTAAGAGTAGCCATTCAAGAGAGATGGGATGGGAAGGAGGCATGGACAGAATGCCTAGTTGAGCTAGAACACCTATTAGGCTACCTATGCACTGCTTTGTGAAAAGGCACGACGTAAGAGCTAGTTTGACAAGCATGTTAAGCAACAAGACTTCGATCAAGGTGACCTTGTGCTATGATACTCAATGAAAGGCCACAAGCGGAAATGAAGTTTAGGGGATTAGGGCCTTTCTGAGTTTGTACCATCAACCAAAACCAAGAATGTGGAGCATAAGACCCTAGATGGAGAGGGCATAGGCTTTTTCAATGATAGCCGCATAAAGAAGTACTACCCTCCCACACATCCACTACATGAGGTTCCTAGGCTAGAGTCCCATGTGAAAGTGTGAGTTGCCACAATTACAGAAATTGAAGACGAGGATGTGGAAGCTACTTATCTCCACATAATAGTCACTGCCTAGCAAACACATACCTTCGATACATTGATCGATGAGGGAGCTAATTTTAATATCTTAACTCATGATCATTGGACTCAAATCGGCCAACCACAACTATAGCCCACAAGCACTAAACTCGGCCCTTTTGGGGGCCAATCATACACACTTTTGGGAAAGTACAAAGTCACAGTCTCTATCAATTTGGAGAGAATTTCCATGACCTTTTATGTTTTGTTGAATACAAAAGATGTCGGTAAGGAATCACTGTTAGGACGCGCCTTTAAAAAACCAGCCCATTGCAATGTCAACTACAAGTCACAACGCATTCACCTTGCCATTGACAATGTCTGCATAGTGACAACTTTCAGCAAGGGCAACATGGCTCCATCAAAGCCCACAAGGCCACCAATATAAAAATCCACAACCAAGTCTAAGGAGGGGGTTGTGACTTGTCACAACCCACCAAGCCTTAACACTAGCAAACCGCTGAGATGAAAGCTAAAGCGCATGAACCCAAGTTCAAATGGGTACCTAAACATCAAGAATCGCCACCTAGAATCAATCAAACGCAACCTTACAAGGCTAGGAATTCATACTCGAAACCTAGGCGGTAGAGAAGAAACTATAGACATCGACGAACGGTCAAGCTGCAATTGGTCCCCAAGATCTTATTGTATGCACAAGGCTATTATGAGGGAAATACTTGGACATGGGTACCTAAACCCAAGACTACCAAAAGCACTACTCAAGCGCAATACTCGAGCTTGTCTATACAAGCTCACATGACTAATCAAAAATCAAAATCCCAAACAACTCAAACTGTGGAGCCCATAGAGCCCAAATCCACTATGCCTACAGAGCCTCAACAAAGTCTATCGACTAACACGATAGATTGATGCCTCCAAACCACCTCAATCTAGCACTACTAGTGCCCCTAAGGCCTCACAAGCATCTAGCAACGCAACATCTACATCACAACCCACACCTAGTGTGCAAGTGATTGAATCCCTCAGGAGTAGCCATAACTACAACCCTCAGCTCTGCAAACCTATCTAGCCCAATCAAACCTCAACCTCCCATAGACCTAAAACCCTCTTATAAATGACGATCAATTTTTACCTTGGCCTCAAACTTAGCTTAAAATACGGGGGATGACTTGGTTACTTGCCTTTGATGTTTGGACGCTACGTTTACTACACTTGCTATAAGCTACGACCGATTAGACCTAGGCCTTTTAGAAGAGCCCTTAGCAGCAGCAGAGGTATGTATGCTGACTTCCTCTTGGGAAGAATCATAATTCATATTTGTTAAGGCTCCCTAGACAACTCAAGAGTTGATTGCCACCAAGATTTCCCACAAGCAAGCATACAAACAACGACTCATCACATCATATGACAAGAGCATGGTCCCTGCTACACAGATTAAGAAATTGAAGAGTTGAAACAACTTGCTCACAACGACTCATCTTTCTTGCAAAAATGGTATGCTCTCCTATTTCAATGGGAGCTAGAGGGTTGGCAAATCATGACCGACATTGAGTAGGGACATGTAATCAAAACCTCAGAGTACGACCCAACTTATGTAGCTTCGACCTCCTATAGGGTGTTGATAACCATTCGCAACTAATCCCTAGAAGAGCACATCATGACCCACCCCTATTTAGATCACATTTTGATTGAGAAGGAGTTACACATTGCTAGCCGACTAGACTTCGGCGACTTTCTAATGGATTTCCTCACTTACATCACCTAGATAGGCATCCAACTTGTCAACATGTACTAGTATGCTAACATGGAGTATAACCCAAATTTCTACACTTGGCTCATGCAAAAGTGAAACACCATGAGCATGGGATGAATGGCCTTAACCCTTCAACCTCTAATCTTAGGAAGGCTTCTTGTCATTTCCAAGGGGGAGGGGTAAGGTGTGGAACATAAAAACAAACCATAAACCTCAATCAACATCAAAAGCAGAAAAGAAGGGATAAAACTCAACTTATGATTGAGGAAAAGTGTCATAAATTTTTTGGGGAATGCATGGATTGTTTGAAGGAAAATTCTATTTCTGTACTTAAGCATTTCAAATTTCCATAAGCACACAACCATTTTCTACGTGTCTTTTCGCAAGAATTGATCTAAAGAGCACTAATGGTGAGCTGTGGCTTCATGATAGGAACCTACAATGGTAGGATAGGAGAAAACCAACAAGTTGCCATTCTCAGAGGAAGAGTAAGCAAAGTATGGCCTCTCAATGGAGATGAGGGCCTTCAACCAATTCAAGTTCAAGCACGTCCTGAATTTGGAAGATCTAGCCATGGAAGAGCAGGCCATAAAGTAGGTTATGGACCAATGAAATGTGTAGAAGTATGTGGAGAAATTTGGCCAAGTGGTAGACTATAGTAAGTGCGCAAAGTTTCTCCGTACCTTCAACAGGAATTACAACACCATGACTATATGGCAAGGAGAGGCCACTCACCAAGTGGAAGTTGAGCTGACTTGGGAGCTGGTGGAGAGAGCGTTGGGCCTGGCCAAGAAAGTTAAAAGACAGCCAAAAATGAATGTGTATAACATGTTGGGAATGGACAAAGTTTTGGTCCACACTAATGATGGCAATGGACAAAGTTCTGGTCCACACTAATGATGGCATCAGCTTAGCTAATAATCCTTGACCTAGAAGTCCAGCTACAAGCCAAGATGGTGCATGCTTTGTTTTCTAGCCAAAGATACAACGCGCTAATGTGCAAAATCAACATGCCGATGCTGGAAAGCATTGAAGCCAATTCTTTAGATGAAGTGAACTTGAATGGCTTCATGCGGAAGACGATTGACCTCAGCAAAGGCACTAGCTATAGGTGGAAGACTTGTAGGTGGAGAGTCTCCGACCTCCAAGTTAAGAAAGAAGTCGTCATCTAAGGCTTTGACAATAGGATTTGGTGGGGTCTTGAGTGCCATCATCAGGGAGGCATTGGGGGAAGCACAAGGCGAAGAAGAAGTTGATGAGACACCGCACAAGTCACCTTCCCACCATGAGCAGGAACAGTCCAGTAAGAGAACTGTGAGTGACAAAGAAGGAGAATAGGAAACACAGTCTAGCCACGGAGGGGCTAAAAAGTCTAAGAAGAAAATCCCCTAAGAGAAGGTGGAAGAAGAGAGAAGCGGACTTGCATAAGGCACAAAGAGAATCCAAGAAGGCTGAGGAAGAAAGTAAAATAAAAGAAAGGGCTTAGTTGGAGGAGAAAGAAAAGGAGTCCAAGAGAGCCGAGGAGGAGAGGAAGAGGAGAGCAGAAGAAACAGAAGGGCTACAGAGGAAGGAAGAAGAGGACATAGCTCGAGCCACACGCATGTCAATAGAGTAGCAATCCATGTATAGGAGAAGTTGGCGGCCACGAGCCCACACAGAGACAAAGGCCTTAGAACAATTGCCCAAGTGCCAGAAATCATGCCACCCCCAATAACATAAGGCAAGGGCAGGGGTTTGATTGATCATATTCCATATGTCCTAGTGCCTACCACCCTAGTCTTTCCACCCACCGAAGGCACTTCAACCACAATAGATGCCAGTAATATTTGGCATGGGTGCAGTTCCTAGTCAATAAAGAGATAGCTCAGGATGCAAGTGGAGGAACCCCACTGTGACAAGAACAAAGAGACCAACAGTTATAGATGCTGAGTCAAGAAAAGATCCCTAGAGACAGAAGATTATGTCAAAGAACTCATTTCATAGCTAAAAAGAGCGAAGGAGGAAAAGAAGATGGCTATTGGTGAGTTAGAAGCTGAGAAAGAGACACTTGAGGCCTTCCAGCTCAAGAGAATCTGCCAAGTGGCCAATTATCAAAGAGAAATAAGTGAGCTAAAGATGGAGCTCAAGGCTAAGGAAGAGCAAGAGGAAAGCTGGCAAAAAAGGCTTGAAGATGAATATCAGGAGAGCTGGTGGGATTTTAAAGGGAGTATAAGCTCCTGATCCCGTAACACAAAGAATTGCAAGGACATATGAAAAGAGTCTAGAATTCCATGGAGGAGTTCACAATAGGAGAAGAAAAGAGTACCTAAGGATATCAAAAAAATGTGGAAATTTTGGAGAAGATGGTAGTTTTAGAACTAGAAGAGCAGAAGAGGCTAGAAAGAGAAATCAAGGAACAAGATCAGAGAATAATTACCTTAGCTCAAAGGCATAGTGAAAGCTTGGAAGAGATGAAAAGGAGAGCAAATGAATGGGTGGGGAAGAGTGAAAGAAGAGTAAAAGACCTAGCGAGCCTTTTAGCCCTTGCAGAAGGTGGCAAGGTGTTAGCAGAAAGTAGGGCAGAGGCTACACAAACAATCTTGGAAACCCAACAATGCACCTTCCTCAATACTATCTTGAATGTCACATAATCAAAAGAGGAGGAGGCCATTGAGTCACTAAAGAAAAAGCTGGAGATCACCCGCAACAGGGCTCTAAGACATGGGCTGCACATCCAATGACAAGCCGCAGGAGCTAGCCTAAGCCTAGAGGATCAAAGAAGCTTGCTAAGGGCAGGCTTGACAGTCCAAGAAATGGAAGCCATAGGGACATAGGGGAGAGGAGGTGCAAATACCGACTTAAGAAGTAGGACCAATCTTTGAAATGGGGTAGCAAGACAAGAAGCTATTTCCATAGTCTCCCTCTCCACGACCAGAAGTACAACAGGAGGTAGACATCACTTCTGAAAGAAAAGCACAAATCAAGAAGAAGATAATGAATATGCTGGACTAGGCATGGAGGAGGCTGATAGCTCAACTAGTAGTGGCCTCAGAAGCGCCCATCCCTCCAAGAGAATATTGTTTCTCAATAGATTGGAATGTAGAGCTCATAGTATGGAACCCTTCGACTTTAATTTCCAATTCCCCACTACATTGAGCAGAGTGCTATCAACCAAGGTGGTGAAAGAGGTGAGTAATGTAGGAAGAAGACTGGGAGACATGTGGGTGTTGCTGAAAGAGACAAGAGTCCTACTTTATGGGGAATACACGTTCATGACTACTGAGAGAACACGATCATGGAATTTCCCAAAATAGTGAAAGGCTATAAGTGCCAGCCAAGGTAGAGAAGGAGAATCTGGGATGGCAACATGGAGGCTTGGATGCCATTTTGCAACACCCTACCCTTCGAGAGAAATAACCCTACTTACGTGCCATATCCTAGAAGGGTAGGAGTGGACTTCAATCCAGACATCCATAGCTGATATGACTTTTGTGGGAGCTTTCCCTCAACCGCCAAGTCCCAGGGAGGACCGCTTATTGTTTCAAGCATTCCAAGCCGAGCACTAATGGCTATCTCTCACATAGCTGACGCACCATCCATATCTATGGGTGCAGTGAGTTTACCTCCATGCCGATCGAGTTACCTCCTCTCCCGTGCACTCTAGTAGCTCCATGATCCAAGTGCAAGCTTCAAGCAAGCTCCTTCTCAAGCACCACGCTCCAAGCTCCATTGCCCACGAGCAAGACAAGAGAAGAAAAGAGAAGAGAAGAAGAGAGGAGAAGATGGAGAGCTTCTCCTCCCCAGTCCCTCACCCTCACACACTCACTCCCTCACACTCTCACACTCACTCTCTCAAGCACAAGCTCAAGCAAGCAAGAAGAAGAAGAAGAGAGCCACTTTTGGCCACACACAAGAATGAGTTTCTCATTCACTTTTCAACTTTATATACAAAACCCTAAATCCCTTTTGGGCGGTCATTCCCTTATCCCCTTTTTTACATGGCCGGCTGTGGCCTAGGCCCTTTTTCCCATTGTCCTTCTATCTTCCTAGCTTCCTTCCTACTGCACCCATCTACCTTTACAAATTGCACGGGTGAGAGCCCGGTACTCTTTCAATTAAACCATGATGTGCTTGTGCTCTTTTTCAAAAGTATTGACTTGCGTTTTTTCTTTTGCGCCTTTTTCCTTTATTTAGGACTTTTTTGCACTTCTTGTGCTTCCATATTTTTCTTGGCGCATCTTCATCTTATGTTTCACTTTTGCCTTGGTCGTGTCTTCTGCTTTAGATTTTCCAGCTTTTCCACCTTGTACGTTTGAGGGTTAACAACTTTCGAAAAATCTATAATGTCAATGCCACTAAGCTCGATGAAGTGCTCAACTTTTTTTAGCATGACTTATATACCTCAATTGACCATTTTCTTAACGAGTTCTTGCGCATACCCCGCTTTTCTCACAACTTGCAATTACCTTAGGCTCCTTAGAGTATTATTAAAGCAAAATCCTACTCCGCTAGAATACTACCTCGTGATGCTATTTTTTGATCTCAATGCCAGCATAGATAGTTGTGCAATGGCTAGGCTAATGATACGTGATACCCTCTTACCATCTTTTTGCATGGCCCTTTTAGACGACATGAACGATAGCTGGTTCACTAGCTACAACCACCCATTTTTGTCCACAACTCCTCTCAACGTTCGAATGGGCCTAAAAGGATATATGCACGGGAACAACTTCTATAGTAAGTCTCTTAAACCCCCACTTCTCCCTCTCATGACCATGATGATGAAGATTAGTTCTCCTTATAATTATAAAAAAAAGATGACAAAAGAAAGAGGAAAGAGAAAATTGAAAGAAAAGAATAAGAGAACAAAGAAGAAAATCACAATAAAAAGCAAGAAACTCATGAGTGCCACAGTCACTACACCTAGGAGGGGTCCTCAAGTTAGGTGTGTCCAGTGACTTCAGTTGGATGGCTCTGTCCCTAACCCCCTAGCTCATTTTGATTTTCCACTTTTCACGTTTAGGGTGCACCAAGGGTAGGACATACCTAGGGAGGTCACCCTCGCCTATGGTTAGACATGTCTCCCTAAGTTGCACCCACTATACCCCCCTTCCACATGAACTGGGTCCTCAAGTGTGGGACAACACCTAGGCTTTCCTGTGGTTTAACCCAACTCACAATTCCACTAGCACGAGCACAATGCACCACACAGTAATAAGGTAGACACACCCTCTAGGAAATGCACTTTTCTTCTCCTCGCAAGTAAATACGAATGCTACCAACTATCAACATCGAAGCCTCGCCATCCACTCGACATACCCTCGACCTCCACCACTGCAACAAGCTTCTCTTGCATGATCAATCCCCACAAGGCCCCATCATCAACTAACACAACCACCCTTCAAATCACCGACCCTCATCAACAAAGACCCGCAAGTGCCATGGGATTGGCACTTGACTAGGAGGGGGGTAATGTTAATCCCAATGCGAGATGGGAAAAAGAAATTTCAAAAATATGGAATAATGCGAAAAAAGATAGCCCAGAAAATGAATAAGAGAGGAAAGGCCAAAAGCGCAAAAGGTCAAGTTGAAGGCAAGGGCATATTTTAAAATGCAAAGGCGCCACTCAAATTTTGTAAAAGAGCGCCAGGCTCCCTCTTGTGCAAATTGTAAAATCTAGATGGGCATGGGTGAAGGGATAAGGCAACTAGAAGGGAATAGGACCTTGGCAAGATTCCCGGTCATGTAAAAAGAGGATGGGTTCCCAAGGGATTTAGGGCTTGCATATAAACTCAAAAAGTGAATGGGAAGCTCATTCTTCCAATGTGTGGCTAAAGTGGTTTCTTCTTCTTCTCTTCTTCTCTCCTTCTTTCTTGTGTGTGCTTGCGTTTGAGAGAGGGAGTGTGAGAGTGTGAGGGAGTGAGTGTGTGAGGGTGAGGGACTAGGGTGGAGAAGCTCTCCATCATCTCCTTTGTTCTTCTCCTCTCTTCTCTTCTCTTCCCTTGTCTCGCACATGGCTATAGAAGATATAGCTCAAAGGAGGAGGCTTGAGGTTGCTTGAGCTCGCATCTAGGATTGTGGAGCTATTGGAGTGCTTGAGGGAGGAGGCTACTCATTCAAGCATCAAGGTAAGCTCACTACACACATAGGATCGGAAGCGTGTCAACTAGGTGAGAGATAGCCACTAGAGCTTGCTTAAAATGCTTCAAATAATAAACGGTCTGTGGGTCTTGGCGGTTGAGCATGAGCTCCCACTACAATAGCTCTAAACCTTACTGCTTGTTGCTGACTATCCTTTCACTCGAGGTTCCTTATAGTTGAGTGGGTTAGTCAGCCTCCTTCTCATTAGCAACTCATTTTATTTTTTCCTATTGATCCCTATTGAATTCATCCTCTCCCTCCTCTTCTGCTGAGAATGAAATAGGCGAGCTCACTGGAGTGGGGGAACAATGCTCCTCTTGGATCGATGATGGTTTTGGGGTTTTTCTCTACTACTTCTTCTCTTTCCACCTCCCCCAAGGCTTCATAGATTATAGCCATTAGTACCCCCCCAAACCCTATGGTTGATGCCTTTGAAGCTACTTTTTTCCTTTCTAACTCCACTGCGGTAGCCGGAGAGTCCCCCCTAGCTGCTTCCCTTGGCACTATTGCTAGCACCTTTGCTAATGCCTGGATTGTTTTCTAGATGAAGGTATTCCAATTTACCTCATCCAATGCATTTGCTACAAGACTCTCAAGCAATTGCACTCCTATTTTGTTCATAAGGGCATTGTATCTTTGGCTTGAGAAGAGGGTATGGACCAGTTTTTCTTGCAGTCAGATGGTGGGATTAGGGATGTCAACTAAGTTGATTCCATCATTTGTGTAGACTTTCGTTTTGTCCATCCTTAGCATCCCATAGACATCCCTCTTCGGTCTCTTCTCCAGCTTGTCCGCCACTAGTCCCAGGGCCTTCTCACCAATTTATGGGCCAAGTGTAACTTTCACCCTTTTAGTGGCATCTCCTTGTATGATTGTTATCATGCCACTATTCTTCTGGGCATCAAAGGTCCTTAGGAACTTAGGGCATTTGCTATGATCGATGTCCTATCCCACCTTCTCCAAGTACTTGGCAAGATTACATTGTTTTATCATCTACTTGATGGCCTCTTTAGATGTCACCAACTCCTCCAGGTTGTGGATGCTGCAATATTTCAATTGGTTGAACGTGCATATCTCCATGGCTAAGCCGTATCTTCTATGTTCCTCCTCCAAGAAGGGGAGCCTGTTGGCTTTATCCTATTGCCCTGCCATTTGGGTTTCCTGTTACCACACAACATCCCACAATTAGTTCTCCTTAAAGAGCATTTATTGCACGGAAGGTAAAGTGACTAGAAAGATCAATATTCGATGATGAAAAGTATGAACCACAAAATGAGAATTTACACATCAATCAATCCATACATTTTTACACAATAACTTCATGGAGCATATTTACTAAAAGAAGAAGAAGCGTTTATTCTTCCCTTTAAAGTTCAACTCCTTTTTCAAAATTTCATTCATCTTTCGCTTTTATCCCCTCCCCCTTGGAAATGATTAAAATCCTTCCTAGGATTGTGGAAGTAAAGGTGTAAGGGTCTTTAGTGCTTTCTAGGCGCACCTTATTAGTTCAAGAGCCAATCATAAAACTCCGAGTTATGCTCTAGTGTTGCATGACAGTCCATATCTTGTGGACGAATATCCACTTGCATGATGTAAGTCAATACATCGTTCAAGAGTCACATGAATTGATTTGGCTTGCAATTTGGAGTTCCTTCTCGGTTAGGATTTCATCCAAGTATGGACATAGCAGGATATTGTCATCTAAGGGCCGATTTCTTGTCATGGCTAATGCCCTAAATGAGATTGGGACCACATATGTCTAGTCATACTCATAAGTCTTGATGGCACATCATTGCTCCACATTGGTCATGACTTGATAACCCTCTTAAGCCCATTAAACGCATAGAGTATACCACTTATGTAAGAAATTGGACTCGAATTCAATGAATTGTTGAAGCTAAGCAAGTTCCTGTGGTGGCATGGGAATTTCACTTTTCGTATAGGAGGTGATTAAGCACTAGCTTAAGACCTTTTCTCCCGAGATTTGATTTTCAATCATCTCTTCGGCAATGGGGGAGGCCTTAATGAAGTTGAATTTGTATTCTTTCCAAGAACATAGCAAGAAACGTACCTCATTTGCTATGGGTTCGTCAAGTAGGCCTAGGTCCAAACGTTCATAACTTCCAACAAACAACATGAAAGTTGAGTCCAACTGGCAGATGCATGTGACTAAGTCATCCCTTGTGTCCATGGCCATGTTGGAAGCACTTCAAGAATGGATCGTTGTTGCTGTAAGGCTTAAGGCCTGCTGGGTGGCTTTGGCTTAGTTGGACTGGGCAAGTTGATACGTAGTATTTCCACTTTGGGATTCTCATTGAGCAGGGAAAGCATGGTTTGAGAACTTTGGAGTTTGATTGATGCTTTGTCGTCAGTTTTTGCAATGGTGATCACATCAGAGTCCATAGGCAGGAGCTCATTCTTGATGAGTGGTTGCTCATTGACTCTTGAGCTTTGGGTCAATAGACCACTGGAGCTCTCATAGATTGAGCACCCTTCCTTTTGGTTTTTCTCCTCCCCTATTTTGATTGACATTTCTGGGCCTTGGTTTTTTTCTTATATGGTTAGCAGAGCGAGAAGGAAAGTTGGTGATAAATGTGGTTATGACCGACAAAAAGATTGAACATGAAGTTAAGAAAATAGTGTAAAGTATAAGACAAAGTAAAGAAGGACATTGAAACAAGGAAGGAAACAAATCAACAAGGTATCATAGATACCATCTTCTTAGTAGTTAATCAAGCCCTATTGTGAAAGAAGATTACTTGCCATGTATGTTTAGGAGGCCTCCATGGGAGGATAAACACAAGAGGAACTAGCTAATGAAGAGTGCCAAAGATGTTCACAGACATACATGTTAGAGACCAAAATAAGGCCAATGCTAGAAGAAAAGGGTTTAGTAGATGATACATAATGCCTTAGATGTTGAAATCACTTATTCTTAGAAAGAATGTAATATTCACAATTCTAGATAGATGCTCTATTAGAGCTATAATGGTTGGTGAGGATCGAACAGACAAGAAGCTAGCAAGTAGGGCTATAGAAGTTGAAACGATAAAATGTACAGGTAGAGGATCTTAAAGAGAGAGAATAAAAGGCTTTGCTAAGTAGAAATCTTCAAAGGCTTATGTTGGGTTTGTGATGTGTTAGAGCCAATCTAAAAACCTTGCAAAACTTGGCACTACAAGGAGGGAGAAATGCTTAGTATCAAAAGGAAGGGGGAAATTGTGAATCAAAAGGGGGCCCGAGGTAAGGGGGGAGGGGAAGGGACCTTGGAACCAAAAGAAGAGGGCTCTACACAAAGAATAAAATAGGATTTTAATTGCTTGAGAATAAGAGTTTCTATTTAGTTGTAATATGCAAATTGTAGGATGAGAATGGCAAGACACTAATGGAACTGCAAGAAGAATGGAGGTGAGAGAGAGAGAGAGAGAGAGAGAGAGAGAGAGAGAGAGAGAGAGAGAGAGAGAGAGAGAGAGAGAGAGAGAGAGAGAGAGTGTGTGTGTGTGTGTGTGTGTGTGTGTGTGTGTGTATGTATGTGTATACATGTATGGTTAGGGTTAGTGAGTGAGATGGGCACCTAGCCATATTGGCCTTTATCCCAATAAACTCCATGTAAAGGCCAATGTGTGTGTATGTATGTGTATACATGTATGGTTAGGGTTAGTGAGTGAGATGGGCACCTAGCCATATTGGCCTTTATCCCAATAAGCTCCATGTAAAGGCCAATGTGCCTTCAAATGAAAAAAATAAATAAAAGAATGTTGAGGTAAATACATGTGAGGTACCCTCACTCAATGTCTATCAGCTCCCTCTAATGTGTAAACTTTTTGAAGGGTTGACTCTTGGTGAGAAAGTCTTCAAGGTTATCATTAGTATGAACTTTGACAAGCCCAATTCACTCATCTTCAAGAACTTGATGAATGAACTGATACTTCACTTGTATGTGCTAATGTTTGCATGAACATAGGATTATTTGCTAGCATAATGACAATTTGCCTGTTATTGTGCAACAATGGCATGCCTTCTCTAAGGCCCCAATCTCTCACTACATAAGTAAGCTATATAGCTTTTGCATGCCTTTGTGAATGCCACATAGTGTGCATCCACGATAGCTAATGCCACACATTTTGCAAATGAAACATCCATGAAATTGCGCCACCATACAAGGTAAATATATATCACGTTGTTGATTTTTGTTGTCAACATTCCCTGCACAGTCTATATTTGTGTATTCAAGTATACCACTATGGCTCCTCCAAAAATATATGCACATATCTTTTGTACCACTTAAGTTGCCTTCCATTACTTCTCAATGTTTTTTTCCCAAGATTTGACATGTATCTACTCACAGCTACCATTGAAAATGCAATGTCTGAGTGATTAGCAATCATGGTGTACACGAGACTTCCCATGCATGATGCATAAGGAACCTTGGCCATTTCATATTTTTTCACATTAGATTTGAGACACAACATTGAGTTTTACATATGGAGCCAATGAAATACTTATTGCCTCCCCTCTTCTATATTGAGATGTTGTAATACCTTGCTTACATATAATCCTTTTTGGATGGCTAGAGCAATCTCCTTGATCTACCCATGATTATGGACATACCAAGAATGTGATTGGCATGTCCCAAATTCTTCATCTCAAAGGTTTCCACTAACAGTTTCTTTAGGGCATCAATCTCATACTGGTTTGTCCCAACAATTAGCATATCATCCACTTGCAAGATTAATACTATAGTTGCAATCCTTTTCTTTTTTAGTGTATAGGGAGTGATCTATCTCATTACTTTTGTATCCATGAGATTGCATAAAAATATCGAACTTATTATACCATTTCCATAGGAATTGCTTCATGCCATAAAGAATTCTCTTTAGCTTGTAGACAAATTTTTCTTTGCCATTTTCCACAAAGCCCTATGGTTGTTGCATCTAGATATAATCACAAAGGTCACCATGAAAGAATGCTATCTTTGCATCCAATTGCATAAAGTCCATATACTATTGTATGTAGATCTCATCATGAAGGTCAACATGAAAAAATGCTATCTTTACATCCAAGTGCATAAGGTCCATATCTTCTTTAGCCACTAAGGCAAGCACAGAGTGTGAAGAGTAGTCATTTTCACCACATGTAAAAAGAAGTCATCAAACTCTATACCTTTCTCCTACTTGAAGTGTTTGGCTACCAAACATGCATTATACTTTGGCTTAGCATATCAACTACATCCTTCAATTTGTAAGCCCACTTACATGGTAGAACAGCCTTACCCTTTGGTAAAGGAAATAACTCCTAACTCAAATTCTTCATGACATAGTCCATTTTTGACTGCATAGCTAGTTATCATGAGTCATGGCCTCTTTATAGCAAGATGGCTTCCCATAACTTTTCAACATCACATTGTCAAGTGCAGGCTGAAATCTCTCAAGGGGACAAGAGACACAAGTAGATTTATATAGCAAAACGGGCTAAGTTGGAGTGGGATTTTCATATTTCAATCTTTTTCCTAGAGGCACCATAGGCCTCCCAAGCTGCATACTTAATAGATCCCCTTATTTTTTGCTCACTAGTAGGAGCATCAATTGTGCTCGTGCCCTCTTTTTGCACATGGTCTATGCCCTATGTGAAAAAATAATAGGTGGCACATCATCCTAGAAAGTAACCTTTCTTGGTTTCACTTCCTTAAGAGGTTATTTATGTATCTTTTTCTCATTGAAGATCTTATCATTACTACGAACAATCTTTCTACTTTTTGGATCCCAAAGGCAACAACCCATATTGCCACTTTGTCCATAGCTCAACAATATGCATTTAGGGGATTTGGTATCTAACTTGCTAACCCTTCTTTTGGCATATATACATTAGCTTCATAGCTAAATACTCTTAAGTGATCATAAGAGGGCTTCTTGTTTGACCATGCCTCTTTAGCAATGCCAATATCCAAAGTAGTATAAGGTGACTTGTTTATCAAATGTACAATAGTTGCTATAGCCTCGACAAAAAATCCTTGAGTAAGACTAACATTAGATTCTATACTCATGATTCTTTCGTTTATTGTACTATTCATATGCTTTGCAACACAATTTTGGGTAGGATTCTCTTTTTATCCCATGTGATTCACAAAAATTTTTAAACTCATGAGAGACATATTCTTCACCATTATTAGTTCTGAGACCCTTAAGTCTCTTGTTGAATTGATTTTTTGTAAGTATAATTTTTTTAAAAACAAGACAAAGCCTCATCTTTTCTACCCATAGGAATAGATCATTGTGCATCAAATCAAGTGTTTTACTTCTTTTTTTGTTTAAGTTTTTCTTGTAGCACGACTATGTATGCTTTTCATACATATAATGCTCATAGATGACAAGATTAGAAAAATCAAAAGAAGATAAGTAAACCAAATAAGATTGCATTTTAATTACTTTTCTAGATATATGCCATAGACCAATTGGTGATGCCAGAACATTTGACTACTTGGTTACTCCAATTACATGATTTTTTATAGAAGATATGTACATTAAAGGGATATAAAGTGTCACATTTGGCTCCTTTAGCAACAAAACAAACCATCCCTTATGGACTTTCCATGATTAATTTCCAAAAATAGTAGAGTATCTCAAGTCATCTAGTTGTGACAAATAGATATCAAGCTTTTAGTAAGGCTGGGCACATGGCATATATTCTAAACAGTGAAGGTAGATCCATTTTGAAAAGCAAACTACACATCACATGCACCAACTATGTCACATGCACCAAGATAGATTGATCCATGCCTACTACTATCATATGAACAAACCACTCCTTTTATGAGGAGTCACATGATAAGATGATGCACTAGAACTAAGTATTCAGTCTTGAGCCAATTAGCATTTGTGTAGGAAGAATAGAAGTAAAGAGTACTTCACTATCATCATTCTATATAGTCCTGGATTTATTTCTTCAATCTTTACCTTCTTTCTTGTTAGTATTCTTATCCTTGTTTTTGATATCTTTTTGTTCTTGTTTCTATTTATAATAGTCCTTCTTGATATGACTTGTTTTACCACAATGAAAGCATTCAATATCTTTCTTGGACCTTGATTTGCTGTAAAATTGTATATGGTTGTGGTTCTTACCTTTATACTATTTTTTTTCCTCTTTCTTTTTGACTTGCCAATGCCCAACCATTTCTTCCTTGCTTCATGGATTTCTTGCATATCTCTTCATCCAATAAATTGCTCACAATATCATTAAATTTTAGCTCAATAGCTAGATTTGAATTATTGATGGCTGTCCTAAAGGTGTCCCATGATGTAAGGAGCATAGCAAAAATATTTCCTTAACCTCATATTCGTACTTCAACTTTTGAGCCTACATCTGACTAAATATGATGTTGAATTCTTTTATAAGTCACGTGTAATGGTCTCATTCACAACGATAAAATACATAAATTCTGCCAAGTATGTTCTAATTAGTGGATTTGGTCAATGTATCAAGTTCCAAGTAATCCTCATCAGGCATGTTTGCTAGTTTTTCATCTATGTCTCTTATGGGCCTTAACTAGTTTCTCTAATAAGGATATCTTGATTTGTTTGCCGATTTGTATTTTGGAGTTTATTTGTTATTCCAAGTATATACAATCCTTCATTAGGGTCTATTCTTACATTCTGGAAGTTTGTGTGATCCCGCATAACCAAAACCATTGGAATCAAGTTGATTTTCGTCATCCCTGGAAACTCATCTATAGGAATCAGACACTATTACTAGAGTCTGATTCCCAGAAGTAGACTCAAACGACTGGGAGTCCGATTCCTAGAATCAGACTCGCAGTATCAGATTCCCAGAATTGGACTCAAACTGCTGTTTTGATTCCCAGAATCGAATGGGGTTTGATTTTCGGACTTGGATACCCTAAAAACTCATCCGATCGGACACATGGGACTCGTCTGATTTGGATGCATGGATAATCGAACCAACCCATAATCGGGGGCCACCAGAATTGGAGCAACCAAAATCAAACCACTCAAACTCGGACCGTCCAATTAGCCAATCGGACCAATCCAAAATCCATGTCTGATTCTGATAATCAGATTCTTGAGAATCAGACAAAAAACTGTCAAAATTGGACAGGTGAACAGAATACAAATTTGACACATCTAACCCCTGAAACTGATCCAGAGACCGTATAAAGCCGAAAGCACATCATAGATCTATCACTAGGCTAAAATCTAGATCAAATACTTCAAAAATTGGCTACAATGGTCCTTCAAATCGTGCATGGTATTTGGCGTAATGGCCCTATGGGCTGGAGGGTCTCCACACCTCCCCCAAGTAGGATGGAGAGAAAACACACGCCATGACATGTCTTCCAAATTAGATCCTAGTGTAGTAATGGCTTTGCACAAGCATAGATTCTCATTTGCAAAACAACAACCAAAAGCCCATACCCAAACAAAGACAAGCAGAGACCCTAGACCCTCAATGGGCCAATCTAGCCAACAAGGGCAAAAAGGCCACATAAGAAAAACATATATATGTTGCATTCAGACTGTATCTAGTCAAAGTGGAATGCAACAATATCAAGCTACAATTGCGAGGATGACTAGACATGATAGTCCTAACGATAGATGCACCTTGAATGGCACTGCAGAGATGACCCAAGACATCAGTAGAGAATCTATATGTAGTTGGGGACTCAAAGGCATGAATCAGAAGGCTTGAACTTATAAGCCAAGACTTGGAAGATGAAGACATAGTATCGCCTACTTATCTTAGGGTCAAACTCACCGCAAAAAGAGAGCACAGTGTCGACGCTCTCATCGATGAAGGAGCAGATTTTAATATCTTGACCTATGAAGTATGGACTTGACTAGGCCAACCAGAGCTGACATCGACTAATGCAACTCTTAATCATTACGGGGGATACCCACAAGCACTTATAGGGAAGTGCAAGTTCCTTGTAACTATTGAAACTGAAAGCTTGCCTATCCTATTCCATGTTTCTCCAAATAGTGCAAATTGTGGAAAGGAAACCCTCCTAGGAAGACCCTTCAAAAGGGCGAAGAAGTGTGAGGCCGATTATGAAGCAAAAAGGATACACTTAATACTACTGGGTGTGAAGATAATCACAATCTTTAGTAAGGGTGATCTCATCCAACCTTGAGGGAAAGACAAGGAATATTTTGACATACTAGGCAAGCCTAGTAATGAGAGCAGGGACTTGTTGAAAGAGTTGATACAAGCGCATGTTGAATAAAGAGAACCAGTGAGCGAGGCCATGCTTGAAACAAGAAGGCTAGGAGACAATGCCAAGGATAGGCTTTGGACTTACAAATATCGTAGAATACCATAAAAGAAGGCCAAGCCTTATAGACGAAGGTATTGATGGAGAGCCAACACAATGCCACGATGGATATCCAAAGTGTTGCTATGTGCTCAAGGGTATTACATATGTAACCAATGGATTTGGCCACCAAAACCCCCTGCTAAACCACCTCCATCAAAGCGTATCAAAAGGGAAGAAGCGCAGGAGGAAATCCAAATGAAGATCCAAGTATTGAGTCAAAATCATTGGGATGATTGAGCCCCTCATGGTTGAAATCAAGAAACCAAATATGACTATTCGAAAGGTAGATCCTCAGCCTAGCGTGCTTAACAAGCGGATGTCAGATGTAACCGTTGAGTGTGCACAAAGGCCACTAGTGCCCAAGGAGCCTTTGACTTCCCAAGAGGATAATGAGCACCACAGGCACAATGCTGCTCATGATAAGGTGGATTGCTCAACATAGCAAATGACAGAATCACCTAATAGCCACGAGAAAATCTTCTAGCCAGTGCCAAGCCCACCTAGGATCCCAAATCTCCTACACCCTCTTTCCCTAAAACGGACACAGGAAGCACTAAAACAGTCTCGTCAAGTGCAACTGCTCAACCCCAATCTCTATCTCCATCTGAGCTTCCAAATGACCAAGGTGCGGGACATGACACCACCTCTAATTCTCAACCTAAGGATATGCTTGTGCAATCCACCATGACTAGCTCAATTGATGCTCGCTCTGCACAAGTGAATGCACAAAGGGCAACAAAATACACGTCCACTTTTGATCTACCTAAGGACTTGACACCATAGTCTATCAATAGTAGCCAGTCCAATGAACTAGCGACTACTACTTCCAATCAGGAATCACAGTAGTCACAATGTTTAGCCATGTGATGACCCCCCTTGCATAACATGTCCTTAGCAATTCACCTACAAAAGAGGGTCACAACCAACATCCTTGACACCTGTAGCACTTTTGAAGCACCTAAAGCCTAGGCTCGAGGAGAAATCCCTCGAAGAATTGGCCAAAGAGATAGCGCATTTGACCAATGAACTAGAGATGAAGTGCTTGATGAAGCTTGATCACAAGTTGATAGCCATCACACATGTGCATGTCCATGTGGACATTGGAAGGCCAACACCAGAGCACACAAAGCTCATAGTCAAACCCTTGACTTGGAACAAGCAACAATATGTTTGCTCTCGCTATGTAGTTGTTTCACTGAAGAAGTCATAAAGGACATCCCAAAAGCCACATCTAGGGAATTGTGCTTGATACCCTCACTCTATACTGCTCAATGTGAGACAAACAAGGAAAATCTTGAAGCAATCAAATGAAAAGGGAAAGGACAAGGTAACTTTGTGCAGAAATATCTTAGAGATAGAGAAGCTAAAATGACAATTATTAGGTCGAAGTAAATTTGAAAAATGTTGGTTTGAAAACTGTGCTACAATGGCCAAACTTGGAGCTTGGATTATGACACAGTCTCACAGGAGCGATTGGCCCAATGGTAGTCTCAAAGAGACTGACCTATGTAGCCCCAACTTTCTTTCGAGTACTGCCTACCATTTGGGGTGTGGACTTAGCTGGAACTAGCCAAGAGAACTCTCTAATTGATAAAATTCTCATTGAGGAGGAGCTACACATTGCCAGTAGACTCGGACAAGGCACCATGCTACTCGATGTTGCAAAATATTTATTGTTATCAAGTAGGCTACCACAATTACTGGATATATGATATGTATGCCACACTCCAGTACAATCCTAAGTTCTACACTTGGTTTTTATCCTCATGAAGTGATATGGATTCATAAACATGTATATAAATAAAAAATGTGTTTTGTGACTATGTATAAATAATACCAAAAGAAGCAAAGCTAGCACACACACAAGCAATGATAATCAAGTGCATATGATATGCATCGAATTCAACACTATGGGATTCAGATAAGTGATGTCTCTTTGAGTTGCACATGTTCATTATGGTTGAAGCATATGACTTGCATGTACTCTCACAAGTTGCCAAGTGAATGCGGGACGACACATGCCTCTGCATGAAAGCGTTCAATGTCCAAGTCACCACAAGACCACCAACCCCACAAAGAACCATTATGGAGAAAGCAACAAAAATACCAAGAACAAAGAGCCATGATGGAAGCCCGGCTTGCTGGAAGAGAAAATCACCCTTGTAGAAAGCACATATTGCATTTGAGCATGGCCCAAATCATAGTTACTGGCTACTCTCTCTTTCTTGGCCAAACTCTACATCCGGGTAGGAGCCATGCTCTCAACAATGATAAAGGTTTCTTCATCAGCTAGGATTCAAATCACTAGATGCTCTATCCCTTTTCCATGCACATCTCACTCCAGTTGCTACCTCAATTGGCATGATGCCTCACATATTACAAAGAGGTTTGCAAAATCTCAAGTGTATCTCTTCATCTCAATGATTGTTCCTCTAGCATCGAGGCTAGTAACACAATCGTCTTTGTAATATCCATTTTTCACAGCCTTTGGATCTCAACATTTCTCGATCCAAATGAAAGGCTGATAGCCTCAACATATTGCACCAATTGTATTCATTTTATCCAAAAAAAAGAAGAGAGAGAAAACAAAACGAAAAGAAAAGAAAAGAAAAAGGCACCCATGATCACAGCATAGCACCTAGGGGTCCTCAAATCAGGTACGTTCAGTGACCTTGCTCGGCTAGCTCCGTTCCTAGTCCCTTAGCCCCTTATACATCTCCCACAATTGTTCAGGGCACATCAAGGGCAGGATATACATACCTAGGGAGCTCATCTCGCCTATGGTTAGACTTATTGCCCTGAACCATTTGAACAATTCTTTTTTGCACTCCATCTCAATGCCATCGCAATTAATAGTGGTAAGCAAGGCACAAAAGACCATGGAAAGTACATCGTACTCTTCAAACAGTACAATTAGCCATTAGCTACCAAAAGCTACATCATCAATGAGCTCAATTATGCTACATCGTGTTGTCAAAATCACAAATGATATCTCAAGAAGCCTTCAAGTGTATTTCTCCTCAACATCAACAATTTTTCCTACTCCATTGAATCCTCACTTCATCCACACATTGCTATGAGGAACTAGACCATCAGTCTTCTAACTACGTAATATCTAAGTATGCACATGCACTCACATAATATTTGCACCATAATCTATACACAGTTTGGGTCCTCAAGTGTAGGATAATACTCTTAGCTTGTGCCTAGAGTTCAACCTGTCTCCCAAACTAATCAAACTACTTCTTGTGCACGATAAGAAACACTAACCCTTAGGGAGAGACCATATGAGAGGTTTTTAATTGCAGGTATTGAAGATTCCAATGAAAGTACCGTCAGCTCTTCATCAACACTCAACTCTGAACTCTTGTCCTTAATAATCATGCAGGCCCACCAAAGAATCGTCACGTGTAGAATCCCCAGAACACTAACACTTGTGCCAACCATGAGTGCAACTCCCAACAAAGAATAGCCCTATCACCAACTACAACAACCCTATCACTATCCAATTAGTCCAACAAAGTGCCACCAATGACCTTTATCCGCACCACCACCAAAACTCCTCCATGGCAAACCATAATAGTCCCTTCCACCCACATTTTCGGTGCATACCGAAGCCTGCTACCTACGACAGAGAGTGCCATGTCAAGATTATGGGAGAGAAGAAAGGAGTCTCACCGTCGGCCAAACTCCCTTTAGGCTGACCTATGGGACTGAAGCAATTCTACCATTAGAATTCTTCGTCCCTAAATGGGGGAATACACACAAAGATGGAGGCTGAAAACAGTTTTCCTCTTCCTAGTTGTGTAAGCCAAAAAGAACTCTCATACAAAGAAATAGAAGAACCCTATATACGGATCTCAAACCAAACTCAACTAACTAAGGTGGCATACTAACTGAGCCACAAACTAGAGTAGATAAGGATAGCTGTCATCTACCTATTATTCATGGGCGGTGTACCAACCGCATCTGCAACTAACAAGTCGGTGACATAAATGCACAATGGTCACCCTGGCATATCACGAGTGGAGCTCGATATCTCAACACTCCCCCTCGAGCTCAATCCCAATTCCTGCACACCAAGCAGGTCTCTGAACTTGCGCAGCTTCTCTGTACCCAATGCCTTCGTGAATATGTCAGCTACCTGATCCTCTATGCTGACATAAACTAGATCAATAAGACCTAGTAAAACCCTCTCCCTCACATAGTGATAATGCACCTCAATGTGCTTTATTCTAGCATGATAGATTGGGTTATTTTCCAAGTGTATACTACTCATGTTGTCACAATAAATAACAACTGGCCCATCTGTAGGCTGATGCATATCATAAAGTAGCTTATGCAACCAAGCTACCTCACATGCAGCCATTGCTGCACCCCTATACTCAGCCTCTGTGCTCGACAAGGCAACTGTAGGCTGTTTCTTGTTGCTCCAAGTGATTGCAGCACTCCCAAAAGAGAACACATATCCACTAGTAGATCGTCTATCAGAAATACTACCAGCCCAATCAGCATCAGTATATCCATGCAACTGTATCTGAACCCCAGTCTCATAAAGTAGTCCATACTGCAATGTGGACTTCACATACCTGAGTATGCGTCTAGCCACATCCAAATGTGGTTTCCTTGGAGCCTGCATAAACTGACTTACCAATCCAACAGCATAGCTCAAATCTGGCCTAGTAATAGTCATATAAATCAAACTTCCTACTACGCGTCTGTACATAGTAGGGTCTTCCAGAAGCTCACCTGCATCTGCGCTCAGCTTCACATTCTGCTCCAAAGGAACTGAAATAGGCTTACAGCCTATCATCCCATATTTGGACAGCATGTCCAATCCATACTGCCTCTGCAAGCGCCGTGTCCCACTTGGTGATCTAATCACCTCAATGCCCAAGAAATAACGCAGCTCTCCCAAATCCTTCATCTCAAACTTCTGCTTCAATAGAATTTTCACATGAAGGATATCTTCATCACTGCCACCTGTCATAATCAAATTATCAACATAAATGACAAGTAGCATAATACCTTTCTCTGTTTTTCTCACATAAAGTGAGAAATCTATCTTGGAAATCTGAAAGCCAATAGTGACAAGATACTGTCCTATCTTGTCAGACCATGCTCTAGGTGCTTGCTTCAAGCCATACTAGGCGATACATGCTATTTTTACTATTTTTGCCAGGTTTTGCCTTCATTTTTAATCATATTTTTTATTGCATTGCATGTGAACTCTCATTTTGTGATGTCTTTGCTGTTGGTTTGGTTGTATTCCCTCTCCATATACCCTCTATCCTCTATCTTCTCTTCTTCTCCTCTATAGATGGCTCCTTCATGCACTTCTACATATGATAAGTTACATGGACCTGACTATCTTACATGGAATGATGTGATGAAAGCTTGGTTTATGCAGAAGTGGCCTTGTTATATTGTATGTGGAGCTATTCCTTGGCCTCAGTGTCCTTTTCCACTTCCCAAAGATTTTGATTAGGACAACCATGCAGAAGTTGTGCTTACTTGGGATTTGGATGATGCACATGCGTATTATTCTACACTGCTTCAATGTATTTCTAAAGAAGTTCTACCAATAGTTACCTCCTATAGGACATCACCAGAAATATGGTTGAAGCTTCAAATGTTGTATGAGGCACCTTCTTCCATGCGTGCTATGGCCTTTTATGGATAGCTTCAACAGATGAAGTTTGAGTCCATGAACACCATTTAGTCATTTTTGCACCATGTTACACAGGTACAAGACTAGCTTTGACACATGCAGTCTGCCCTTCCCGAGGCACATCTCGTGGGTATATGGTACTCTACAAGCTCCCCCTGGATTTTGATGGAGTGGCGAATGCTTTGAGGGCACATACATCCTCTACACTTGCGAGCTTTACACATATGTCCTCAATGTTGCTTGAGCATGAGACAATTGTGTTTATACGGCAGGCTCTCATCTCATTATGGAAAATCCAATGAGGCCTTTATAGCTTCAGAAAGGGGTGACTGGAAGAAGAAGCCGAAGGCTAGTGTTGTTATTGTGGTAAGAAGGGCCACTTGTTGCAGAAGGACTGCAAGGAGTTAGCAGTCTCACAGAAGAAGAAGGAGAAGCAAAAGAAGGGGGATGTGGACTACTCTGACGCATCATCCTCTTCCTCAGACTTCGACTCCGATCCTTCAGCTAAGGAGAAGTCCGCAGTGTGGAAGGGATCCACTTCTTCAAATCATGGGGGAAGGGCTTGATTTCCCCTTCCTCACTACTTTTTAGTCTGGGTGATGCAGTCATCCCTCAAAAATCTCCAGTGTGCTATCAGAGAGGGAGTGTGAGAGGGTGGTGAGATGGGGCAGTTGTTGAGCCTCATCTATATAGGTATACATGTGCACATGTCCCAAAGAGGAACGTTCACGATGCATCATTGGCAGGTTCAAATCCTAGAGCTAAGATTGATATTCACGTTCATGATGACCTATTTTCTTTGACAGAGAACGGGCTTGGCTCCTAGTATTGAGCTCACATGAGGGGATACTTTGGCAGTCTTGGCAGGAAATCCATGGTCACATATGTTTAGAGGCATTTTTAACAAGATATTCTTTTATGCTATTGCGAGACAATGTTGACAAACATGTGTTGGGGTAAAGGCGCCTCCGCCGTGCCGCCCCGTGTATTACTACACTGACAGTACCCGCCACTGCACACTGCAGGTGGCGGGTGCCCGTCACGTCACTTTATTCTTTACATTCATTTTTTAGTGACTAGTAAATAAAGGAAGGCCCGGTCACACATTGTGACTGTTGGAGTTCCCATTTCTTGTCTCTATCTTTCTTGCTCTTGCTCTCCTGCCATAGCTCGTGTGCAAGCTTCGATCCTTCTCACCTTTCAACTGGTATCAGAGCTTGGCTTCCTCTTGCTCGAGCTCGACTCGGTGCTTCTCTACCTTCGCATCGACTCCCTTCACGCATTGGATCTCCATCCCGGCAGCCATATCCGATCTCCCCGAGCTCCCGTCACTCCGCGGCTTCCCGAGCACCTTCCTGGCCTATTGAGGCACCTTCAAGGCATTGATACTGAGGTATTTGATCATTCTTTCAGGGTTTTATTTCAGTCTACAGGTTGCAAACAGCAAGGGCAGCCATGGCTTCAAACCCTTGAAGCTTATTCTCCTCATATTGTGCCTTACACCTATCAAGGCTCAAAGAGGCTTGTCATAGGCCTTTGATAGGCCCTTCTTGAGCCCCCCATTACCCCCTTTTCAGCCCATGTGGAGCAGCAGCAAGTTCAGCACCAACAGGGCAGATTGCACCATTTTTTTCTAGGCTGTTAGCACTCGTCTACTTCAGCTCCACACTTGGCCATTGCTTCTTGCTCTCTACCTTGATCAAGAGGGCTATAGACTTCATGTTTGATGTCATTCAAGCTTTGGGCATTGGTCTTGATCATTCGGGGCTGATTTCTTCATATTTGGGACTGTCATAAACTGTCATAACAGGCTGAAAATAGGGCAGCACCATTGGCATTAGTATTTGTTGCTTATACTCCATTCCGGTTGTGCTATTTGATGCCCATATGTGGTCTACATAATGCCTAGTGCATTGGGAATGTATGCACATGATTATGCCATGATTTTGGCCTGAAATATTGGCTGATTTGGGACTGTTATTTACTGTTATACGGTGCTGGAAACAGGGCAGCCACACTTGGCATTGGCATTTGATGCTTATACTCTACTCCGGTTACCTTGTTTGATGCTCGTATGCGGTCTACATGATGCCTAATGTCTTGGGAATGTATGCATTCGATTTGCCCATGATTTGGCATTTTTTTTGGGCTGGAAATTGACAGTTTTGGACTGTTTAGAGCTGCTGTACATGAGCGGGCTGAAGCTCATTTGTCACATGTATTGCTTCTCTATCGATACTGGATGTATGCTATGGGTTATGTCATGATGTATTACACTTTGGGGATCGACTTCGAACTCATGATCGTGATTCCGGAATGCTTTTGAGCATCGCATTTGCTCCGTTGTTATTGGTTTGTCATTGGCAGTTTGGTCGACTTGACTGGCATTTGGGCCGCTTATGCCTATTGTCTGTACTTGACGGATAAGCTCTATGCATTACATGCTTTGGTCCGTGGTTGATGCCTCTTAGTTCGTCCATGCTTGACATATATTTTGGAGCTCCGATTTGGATGTTTTGAGCACTTTCGACTCACAGGGATATTGACTTTGGCTTTCTACTGGATGTATTGACTTGACAGAGATCTTGCCATTGGGATTATATCTTACTTAGTGGTTGCTACATCAGTTGCTTCATGTATGTCATGCTCTTGGGAAGCATATGACGCATTGACTTGGTCACTTGTCACTGGTACTTTGTCTTGGGTTGCTTGAGCCCTTAACTCGATTGTACACCTTTTGTGCCAGTGGGAGCATCTTGCATGCTTACTTGACCTTGAGTAGGGATTACATGCTATTGGAGCAGTCTATGTCATTGAGCAGTTATGGATGTATTGAGACTTTGGGATTATACTCCGACAATTGGATGTTGCATTGAGTATATGTCTTGGTTCACAAGATGCTTATGAGCTGAGTCTCAATTTTGGATCCGCTTTCTTTTGAGCAGACACCTATTTGTGTCAGGTTTTGGCAGTTGGTTCTATATTTTGCCTAGATTGTCTGGGGTGTGCCTCTTACTGGCAGATGCTATTTGACATTTCTCGGTGTTATGCTCATGTATTTTCACTGTCATTTGGCTTTGCTTTGTCCTCTTTATGCCGGCTTTGGACCTAGCATTGTTTACTTGACATTAGATCCAATTTTGGGACAGTTTGCTCTCATTATTGCAATTCTGAAATTTATTACAGCAAGCATTTATTGGTGGGCTAAGCAGTATTTTTTGTGCTGAAATATCCTGATTTGGTGTACCGCACCTAGTACTAAGTGGGCAACATCTTTTTGCACACTTTTCTCACCATTTGGAGCTCATTTCAGTGGATTTTGGGCATTTTCTGCAGTAAAACAGCCAGCAGTTTTACATTGTCTGTGCATTTCCAGCCTGCATTATGGCATCCTCTTCGACTGATAATGCCATATTTAACATCACAAAGTTGGATGGTACCAAATACTCTTATTGGAAGAGTCAAATTTGGCAGGTCTTGGTGCAGAAATCTCAGATTAAGCCACTTCGGTTGAGTGGGGAGCAGCCTGAAACTATGGACAATGACGACTGGCTTGAACTTGATGAGCTATGCAAGTCCACGATTGTATTGTCTCTCACTGAACAGGTACATTATAATGTATTTGAGGAAGCACAGAGTGCATGGGATCTATGGAATAAGATCAAGAATCTTTATGATAAGAAAAGTCCGGCGAGTCAGATGTACTGGTTGAAGTAGCTTATGGATCTGCGCATGAAGGATAATGCGACTATGTCTGCTCACTTGAGCTAGTTCCATGCTATACTGAAGAACCTGACTTCGCAGGATATCACCTTTGGAGAGAAAGTAACTCCTCTTTTCTTGCTTGGGACTCTGAATGAGTCATGGGATGTATTCCGCACTGCCCTATGTGCCTCTAGTGCTACTCTGAAACTGAATGATGTTGAGAGTGCTCTTCTGCAGGAAGAGGTTAATCGCAAAAACTTGGATGCCTCTCGTGTTTCACATGCTTTGACAGTTAGAGGCAGGAATGACAGGAATGATCATGGTAATAACCATGGCCGTGACTCGCAGAAGGGTCGGTCTAAATCTCGTGGAAAGTCACGTAGTAAGTCGCGTGGGCGCAACGCTAATGTCACTTGTTATCATTGTGGGAAAAAGGGCCATATCAGACCACAGTGTCATGAGTTGCGCAATGAGAAGCGCAAGGATAAGGGCAAAGAGAAAGTGCAGGAGAAGTCCTCTGATCGCAGCATAGTACCTGCGAAGTCCAGCGTCAAGATTGAAGAAATTAATGTCATGCAGACCGAGGATTCCGATGGTAGCGATGAGTTCATACTTGCAGCTAGTTCTTCTGATGCTTCACACTTGACTAAGACACCTAATATGTATGCACAGTGCTGGTTATTGGATTCAGGTGCGTCCTTCCATGTGACGCCTTACCGTGAGTGGTTTCACTCTTACCGTACTGTATCTGGATCAGTCAGACTTGGAGATGACAGGTCTCTTGATATTGTGGGCTGTGGAGATATTCAGTTGCAGTTTTCCACTGGTAGTTCCTTTTTGCTCAAGGATGTACGTCATGTACCTGCACTTACGCGCAGTCTTATGTCTGCAGGACAGTTGGATGATGCAGGGTTTCATGTCTGTTTTGGGGATTCTGCCTGGAAGATTACCAAAGGCAGACTTGTGCATGCTAGAGGCACCAAGGCTGGCAGCCTCTATCCTCTTGTTGTATCTGGGTCTTCTGCAGACCATGTTTTGGCAGTGGGCTCTATCCCACATGTATCACTTTGGCATGCCCGTTTGGGGCATATGTCTTTGAAGGGAATGAAAATGTTATCTGGTTTGCAGTATCTTCCGCCTTTGGACTATGCACGTTTTGACTCGTGTGATCATTGTCTTTATGGTAAGCAGAATAGGTCTACGCATAAGAAATCGGGTAGGCCATGCATGAGTGAGCCCTTGGCTTTGGTGCATTCAGATGTTTGTGGGCCCATGCCGTGTATGTCTATGGGTGGCGCGAAGTACTTTGTTACCTTCATTGATGATTTTTCTAGGAAAGTGTGGGCTTATCCCATAAAGCAAAAGTCCGATGTCTTGGCAGTCTTTCAACATTGGCTTGCTCTTGTTGAGAACCAGACTGGGTATAGGTTGAAATGCCTTAGGACTAACAATGGGGGAGAATATGTCTCACGTGCTTTTGAGCAATTTTGTGATGACAGGGGTATTAAGCGTCAGTTGACCGCCCCTTACACCCCCGCCCAGAATGGTTTGGCTGAGCGCATGAACAGGACTATTCAGGAGCGTGTCCGCTCTATGCTTAGCCATGCAGGCCTACCACAGAGCTTTTGGGCTGAGGCAGTTAGTACGGCAGTGCATGTCATAAACCGATCACCTTCTAGTGGATTGGATTTCCAGGTTGCAGAGGAAGTTTGGGCTGGTAAGCCACCCTCTTATGCGCATCTCCGTGTCTTTGGATGTGAGGCATTCTGCCATGTGCCCAAGGACAAGAGGAGTAAGTTGGATCCAAAGAGCATTAAATGCATATTTCTTGGTTATGGTGATTCAGGAGAGATGGGCTATCGCCTATGGGATCGCAGGCGCGGAAAATAGTACGCAGCCATGATGTAGTCTTCCATGAAGACAAGATGCACAGGTAGCCTGAGAAAGTGGTTGAGATCCGCAGAGTGATCTTTCAGGAGGAGCCTAGAGCTCCTGCACAGCCAGTTGGACAGCCTACAGCTGTAGCAGATGCTCATGGTCAGGGTGTTGGACAGGCAGCTGGGCAGGCAGCAGAGCCTGCAGTGTGACGGTCTGCTAGAGACAAACGTCCACCTGATAGATTTCAGCCCTCTATGCATTATATTTTGGTTACAGATGCAGGAGAGCCTTTCACTTATGATGAGGCTATGCACAGGGGTGACAGTCACTCCTGGGAGAGGGCTATGCAGTCTGAGATCAACTCCTTGCATAAGAATGAGACTTGGGATTTGGTTGCCTTGCCTAAGGGCAAGAAGGCTTTGCCATGCAAGTGGGTGTACAAGCTGAAAAGTACCCTTGGACACCCCAAGCCGGCATACAAGGCTAGATTGGTAGCAAAGGGTTTTAAGCAGGAGCATGGTGTAGACTTTGATGAGGTCTTTTCTCCTGTGGTTAAGATGACCACCTTGCGCTTGGTCTTGGCTTTGGTTACTCAGCTTGACTTAGATCTATATCAGATGGATGTCAAGACGGCTTTCTTACATGGAGACTTGCATGATGAGATCTATATGGAGCAGCCTAAGGGCTTTGCAGAACCTGGCAGGGAGCACCTAGTGTGCAAGTTGAAGAAAAGTCTTTATGGCTTGAAGCAGGAACCTAGGGAATGGTATCATAAGTTTGATGCCTTTATGCAGTCACAGGGCTATAGCAGGAGTGCTATGGATCCGTGTCTTTACACGAAGAAAGCCTGTGATGGTTCATTGCTTATTTTGGTACTCTATGTGGATGATATGCTGATAGCAGGGAAAGCTCACGATGAGCTAGATGCTCTTAAATATCAGCTGAAGAAGAGCTTTGAGATGAAGGATTTGGGACAGGCCTCTCACATACTTGGTATGCGCATTAGATGCGACAGGCATTAGGGACTCCTCTACTTGTCACAGAGGGAGTATATTCATAAAGTCCTTGAGCGCTTCCACATGCAGGACGTAAAGCCTTCTTATGTTTGCTCTCGCTATGTAGTTGTTTCACTGAAGAAGTCATAAAGGACATCCCAAAAGCCACATCTAGGGAATTGTGCTTGATACCCTCACTCTATACTGCTCAATGTGAGACAAACAAGGAAAATCTTGAAGCAATCAAATGAAAAGGGAAAGGACAAGGTAACTTTGTGCAGAAATATCTTAGAGATAGAGAAGCTAAAATGACAATTATTAGGTCGAAGTAAATTTGAAAAATGTTGGTTTGAAAACTGTGCTACAATGGCCAAACTTGGAGCTTGGATTATGACACAGTCTCACAGGAGCGATTGGCCCAATGGTAGTCTCAAAGAGACTGACCTATGTAGCCCCAACTTTCTTTCGAGTACTGCCTACCATTTGGGGTGTGGACTTAGCTGGAACTAGCCAAGAGAACTCTCTAATTGATAAAATTCTCATTGAGGAGGAGCTACACATTGCCAGTAGACTCGGACAAGGCACCATGCTACTCGATGTTGCAAAATATTTATTGTTATCGAGTAGGCTACCACAATTACTGGATATATGATATGTATGCCACACTCCAGTATAATCCTAAGTTCTACACTTGGTTTTTATCCTCATGAAGTGATATGGATTCATAAACATGTATATAAATAAAAAATGTGTTTTGTGACTATGTATAAATAATACCAAAAGAAGCAAAGCTAGCACACACACAAGCAATGATAATCAAGTGCATATGATATGCATCGAATTCAACACTATGGGATTCAGATAAGTGATGTCTCTTTGAGTTGCACATGTTCATTATGGTTGAAGCATATGACTTGCATGTACTCTCACAAGTTGCCAAGTGAATGCGGGACGACACATGCCTCTGCATGAAAGTGTTCAATGTCCAAGTCACCACAAGACCACCAACCCCACAAAGAACCATTATGGAGAAAGCAACAAAAATACCAAGAACAAAGAGCCATGATGGAAGCCCGGCTTGCTGGAAGAGAAAATCACCCTTGTAGAAAGCACATATTGCATTTGAGCATGGCCCAAATCATAGTTACTGGCTACTCTCTCTTTCTTGGCCAAACTCTACATCCGGGTAGGAGCCATGCTCTCAACAATGATAAAGGTTTCTTCATCAGCTAGGATTCAAATCACTAGATGCTCTGTCCCTTTTCCATGCACATCTCACTCCAGTTGCTACCTCAATTGGCATGATGCCTCACATATTACAAAGAGGTTTGCAAAATCTCAAGTGTATCTCTTCATCTCAACGATTGTTCCTCTAGCATCGAGGCTAGTAACACAATCGTCTTTGTAATATCCATTTTTCACAGCCTTTGGATCTCAACATTTCTCGATCCAAATGAAAGGCTGATAGCCTCAACATATTGCACCAATTGTATTCATTTTATCCAAAAAAAAGAAGAGAGAGAAAACAAAACGAAAAGAAAAGAAAAGAAAAAGGCACCCATGATCACAGCATAGCACTTAGGGGTCCTCAAATCAGGTACGTTCAGTGACCTTGCTCGGCTAGCTCCGTTCCTAGTCCCTTAGCCCCTTATACATCTCCCACAATTGTTCAGGGCACATCAAGGGCAGGATATACATACCTAGGGAGCTCATCTCGCCTATGGTTAGACCTATTGCCCTGAACCATTTGAACAATTCTTTTTTGCACTCCATCTCAATGCCATCGCAATTAATAGTGGTAAGCAAGGCACAAAAGACCATGGAAAGTACATCGTACTCTTCAAACAGTACAATTAGCCATTAGCTACCAAAAGCTACATCATCAATGAGCTCAATTATGCTACATCGTGTTGTCAAAATCACAAATGATATCTCAAGAAGCCTTCAAGTGTATTTCTCCTCAACATCAACAATTTTTCCTACTCCATTGAATCCTCACTTCATCCACACATTGCTATGAGGAACTAGACCATCAGTCTTCTAACTACGTAATATCTAAGTATGCACATGCACTCACATAATATTTGCACCATAATCTATACACAGTTTGGGTCCTCAAGTGTAGGATAATACTCTTAGCTTGTGCCTAGAGTTCAACCTGTCTCCCAAACTAATCAAACTACTTCTTGTGCACGATAAGAAACACTAACCCTTAGGGAGAGACCATATGAGAGGTTTTTAATTGCAGGTATTGAAGATTCCAATGAAAGTACCGTCAGCTCTTCATCAACACTCAACTCTGAACTCTTGTCCTTAATAATCATGCAGGCCCACCAAAGAATCGTCACGTGTAGAATCCCCAGAACACTAACACTTGTGCCAACCATGAGTGCAACTCCCAACAAAGAATAGCCCTATCACCAACTACAACAACCCTATCACTATCCAATTAGTCCAACAAAGTGCCACCAATGACCTTTATCCGCACCACCACCAAAACTCCTCCATGGCAAACCATAATAGTCCCTTCCACCCACATTTTCGGTGCATACCGAAGCCTGCTACCTACGACAGAGAGTGCCATGTCAAGATTATGGGAGAGAAGAAAGGAGTCTCACTTGTAGCTTTCTTGCTTGTACAATGGGGGAATACACACAAAGATGGAGGCTGAAAACAGTTTTCCTCTTCTTAGTTGTGTAAGCCAAAAAGAACTCTCATACAAAGAAATAGAAGAACCCTATATACGGATCTCAAACCAAACTCAACCATAATGAACATGTGCAACTCAAAGAGACATCACTTATCTGAATCCCATAGTGTTGAATTCGATGCATATCATATGCACTTGATTATCATTGCTTGTGTGTGTGCTAGCTTTGCTTCTTTTGGTATTATTTATACATAGTCACAAAACATTTTTTTTATTTATATATATGTTTATGAATCCATATCACTTCATGAGGATAAAAACCAAGTGTAGAACTTAAGATTGTACTGGAGTGTGGCATACATATCATATATCCAGTAATTGTGGTAGCCTACTCGATAACAATAAATATTTTGCAAAATCGAGTAGCATGGTGCCTTGTCCGAGTCTACTGGCAATGTGTAGCTCCTCCTCAATGAGAATTTTATCAATTAGAGAGTTCTCTTGGCTAGTTCCAGCTAAGTCCACACCCCAAATGGTAGGCAGTACTCGAAAGAAAGTTGGGGCTACATAGGTCAGTCTCTTTGAGACTACCATTGGGCCAATCGCTCCTGTGAGACTGTGTCATAATCCAAGCTCCAAGTTTGGCCATTGTAGCACAGTTTTCAAACCAACATTTTTCAAATTTACTTCGACCTAATAATTGTCATTTTAGCTTCTCTATCTCTAAGATATTTCTGCACAAAGTTACCTTGTCCTTTCCCTTTTCATTTGATTGCTTCAAGATTTTCCTTGTTTGTCTCACATTGAGCAGTATAGAGTGAGGGTATCAAGCACAATTCCCTAGATGTGGCTTTTGGGATGTCCTTTATGACTTCTTCAGTGAAACAACTACATAGCGAGAGCAAACATATTGTTGCTTGTTCCAAGTCAAACATATTGGCTGTCCATTGCCTTCTTATGTGAAGGTATCACAGGCCGATTGTCCGCAGACAGATGAGCAGAGGGCCGAGATGGCCCAGATCCCTTATGCTTCAGCCGTGGGCAGTTTGATGTATGCCATGATAGCCACTCGTCCAGATATTGCCTTTGCAGTTGGTGTTGTGGCATGCTATATGGCTACACCTGGTAGGAAACATTGGGATGCCGTGAAGGGTATCATGAGATACCTGAAGGGCACAACAGATATGTGTATTTGCTATGGCAGCCAGGATACAGGGGTCGTGGGATACACTGACTCCGATTATGCAGGACATGCAGATAGTAGGAAGTCCACTTCTGGCTATGTATTCAACTATGCTGGAGGTGCTGTCTCTTGGATGTCCAGGTTTCAGAAGTGTACGGCTTTGTCTACCACTGAGGCCGAGTATGTTGCAGCCACTGAGGCTTCCAAGGAGGCCATATGGCTAGGCTGTCTAGTTGCTGACCTTGGGATTGATGCTATACCTACACTACATTCGGATTCTATGAGTGCCATTCAGTTGGCTAAGAATCCGGTCTTCCATGCGAAGACATAACACATTGAGGTGAGGTATCACTTCATACGTGGTGTCATGGAGGACAAGTCTGTTGACCTTGTCAAGATCTCCACTGACGAGAATCCTGCAGATCTGCTCATGAAAAACCTCACTACTGAGTGCTTTGCCTTCCTCAGGAGATTGATGGGCATTGGATGAGATGTTGCCTTTCCTCATCCCTTGTACCTATGTACAGTTGTACTGTCTTTTTCTTTTCTTTCTCTCTCACTGGGGCAGATTCACCTTTAAGTGGGAGGTTGTTGGGGTAAAGGCGCCTCCGTCGTGCCGCCCCGTGTATTACTACACTGGCAGTACCCGCCACTGCACACTGCAGGTGGCGGGCGCCCATCATGTCACTTTATTCTTTACATTCATTTTTTAGTGACTAGTAAATAAAGGAAGGCCCGGTCACACATTGTGACTGTTGGAGTTCCCATTTCTTGTCTCTCTCTTTCTTGCTCTTGCTCTCCCGCCATAGCTCGTGTGCAAGCTTCAATCCTTCTCACCTTTCAACATGAAGATCTGTTATGACTCTTCTCTATTTTCAGGAGCTGGTACGATCAACATTGACCTCATGTTCACTCTAAGGCACCTTGGTGGTAGCTTGATCACCCACTACTTGGGTATCCATGGTTCTACTTTAGTGGTTCTTTGTTGTATATGATTCTCATTATATCATTTTATTGTATCAAATCATCCATGATCTGAGAGAGGGTGTTAGCAATCTAGTCAACTTATGTGTGAATTTAGTCTGTGCTTGATATTACTAGGCAATTTAGGCATTTTATAGTGGTCATTTTAGATATTATTTAGGCATTTATTGTTGGTCGACCATCTGCCATATTTGGCATATTTTGGGCCTTTTTCTTCAGTGGCTCCTCCTCTCATTCTGTCATTATTATTCTTGAGGTGGTCTTCCTATTTGAGAGAGGAGCTAGTGCCAGTGCCCATGCAACTAGTGACTCACTGTTGTATGCATCATTCTCGTGCTTGGTATATGGATTCCATTTCCCAAGCACATCTCTAAGTTCTCTTGCTTTGTAGTGTTCTTTTGTTCTTTTTTTTCTTGATGGTTTCCTTGTCTCCTTTCTCACACAATACAATGTACACAAAAGTATAGATAAGATACAACATAAAGGAAAGTGATCTACTATGTCAAACAATGTATAATTAACTATACTAATCGCTTGATGTTATAGCTATGCTAGCTGTAGGCAGATGCAATAAACCAAATATAATAAGTGATAAGTTAGTGGCTATGTGAGGATCATAATGGCCACAGATGTGCTAAGTGTAGATGTACGAATCCATCTAATTAGGCAATCCATCATCAATGTCCACATGTATTGAGCTTGTTATCTCAGCACTCCCCCTCCAGCTCAACTGTATCTTTGCAACTCCAAGTAAGTTTTGAAATTTTCAAAGCTTCTCTACAACCACCTTCTCTCTCACAAAATGGTAATGCACCTCAATATGTTTTGTCCTCACATCTAAATTACCCAATAACTTTTGCAACCATACCACCTCACATGCTGCTATAGCAGTATCTTTGTACTCAACCTATGTACGCCAAGAAAGCAATTGTAGGTTGTTTTTGGGTACTCCACATAACTATTGCACTACTAAGGGAAAACATAAATTCACTAGTAGATCTTCTATTAAATGTACTACCAACCCAATCTACATCTATATGCCAAAACATTTGTATATCCTTACTAGGCCTCATAAAAAAGTCCATAATGCAAAGTGGACTTCATATACTTGAATATATGTCTAACTGTATCCAAATGAGGCTTTCTAAGTATCTACATAAATTGACCATTAAGGCCAACAATATAAGTTTGGCCTTGTGGACTCAGACTCCCTACTATCCTCTTGAATATAGTAGGTTCTTCTATCTTATCCGCAACATCAGCACTCGACTTTACATTATTCTCAAATAACACTGAGAGGGGCTTATATGCTGTCATAGCATAGGTGGACAACATATCAAATCTATATTTCCTTTGAGACAACCATATTCTATTAGTACATCTAATCACCTCAATGCCCAGAAAGTACCTCAACTCACCTAAATCCTTCATCTCAAACTTCTTCTTTAAAAGGTCCTTGACTTCAGCAATCCCAATATCACCATCACCTGTAATAATCAAGTCATCCTCCACATAGATGACTATGATGACCAAACCTCCATCTCTCTTTCTTACATAAAGTGAGTGATCAATATTAGAAACATAAAATCCAATGTTGATAAGATACTCTCTGATCTTGTTAGATTATGCTCTAGGTGCTTGCGTCAGTCCATAGAGTGTCTTTTTTAATCTAGACACATGTGTCAATGCTCTAAATCCTCATAACCTACAGGCTACTCCATATCTCGGGTAAGTTACTCATGAGTATATGTGTGCATCACATGGGTTCAAAATAAGGTATTTTTAAAATACTATTTTTATATGTTTTTATATACAAAAATGTGTAATATAAAGGAGTTATTTACAAATTGAATAGAAAAGGGTTATGTTTTATTCATGAAAATTTCATAGATAAGGATATTTATGAATAGACCTTGAACGCACGTGATATAGAGGATATACATCTAATAACTTCCTCGAGCTCCATATACATATCTTTTTGTAATTCACAATGCAAAAAGACATTCTTTAAATCCATTTTCTGCAAGCTCCAATCTTTGCCTGTTGCCAAAGCAATCATATATTTAATAGTTGCCATCCTAGCAATTGGACTACATGTCTTTTCATAATCTATGGCATATGTTTGAGCATAGGGTTTTGCAACCAGACTAGCCTTATACCTACTAAAATAGAACCATCTGCATTATGCTTAATTTTGTAGACCCACTTAAAAACAATAGCTTTCTTGCCCTTGAGCAATGATACTAGATCCCAAGTCTTATTGGCTTCTAATGCAACTATCTTCTCATCCATTGCTGCATCCCAATAAGCATGACCAACAACCTCCTCAAAAAAAGTGGGCTCAACATCCTCAATCACCTTTACCATATAATCATAATGGTGAGCTATGTAACATTCAAAGCTAAATCTTTTAATAGGGTATCTGGTCTTGTTAGACCTACATACAACTAGATCACTCAGTGGAACCTTTACATTACCATGTGCTCTCTATACACCTAGTGTCCTAACTGAAGGAATACCAAGCTCATCATTCAAACTCTCTAAACCATTGGAATATCCATAAAATCTCAAATTACTAGTAGATACATCATTACCATTTGACACTTTCTTCTTCCCTTTCTCTTTACCTACAACACTGGTAGGTGGACCTGAAGATGTGCAAGTGCGCCTTAGTCTTCTAGATCAAGGGTTGATTGTAGATGTAGTACCAAATGATATTTTTGGTCCACTAAGGCTTAGTGATTCTTGATTTTCTTATACACATAACTATCATGATCATCATCATCATTATCCAATGCGTCACCACTAGATGTGTACCAATTGCTCATCTCATAAAAAATAGCATCCCTACTCATTCCAAACTTGCTTGTGACAAGGTTATAACAATGATACCATTTTTGCTCTTAAGAGTATCCAATAAAAATACATTTTTAAACATTTGGATCAAGCTTCTTTTGTAGCTCATCTGGCACATGAACATATGCAATACAACCAAACACTTTCAAGTGTGACACATTGGGCTTCTTACTTGTAAAGCATTCTTCGAGGGGTTATCCCATGAATTGCAGCTGTGGGAGTTTTGTTTATAATATAGATAGTAGTATGAATAACTTTAGGCCAAATTTTTTTTGGCAAATTCTTTTTAGACATCTATGCCCATGCAACTTTTGCAATATGCCTATTTTTCCTTTTTGCAACCCTATTTTGTTGTGGGTTATACCAGCAAGTAAACTATCTCTTTATCCCTTCAAACCTCAAAAAGTCACTGAACTCATTAAAGAGGTACTCTCCCCCTCCATCTAACCTTAAGCACTTAACTTTCATGCATATTTCTCTTTCAACAACAACAACCTTGAAAGTTTTGAAGTGCTCAAATGCATCACTCTTTTTCTTCATGAAATACACCCACAGATTTCCTGAACAATCATCAACAAACATGACAAAATATTTTCTACCAGAAAGAGATATATTTTGTTTAGGCTCCCAAATATCTATATGTATAACAAGCGCTCACAAGATGAAAAGAAGAAAACGAGATGATATAAAACATCCTCGAAAGGGACATATCATTGTTTTCAAAATTATGCATGAAGGTTAGTTTATCAAAGTGCAACATGTTTACATGGCCAAGGATATGCACTTGCCTCCAAATGAATGTGTTTTTCAGCAAACACATTGTAAGTCTTGAGTTTATAACATATGTAATATTTTTTTCATTTAAGAAAGTACTAATAATGAATTCTTGGTTGTAGACATATTTCTATCAACAAGTACTAAATGACAACCTATGGAAAGCTTAAGTGGAACCTTTCATGAGATTCATAAGGTGTTCACAGACATTATCTATACTAATCAGATTGTGGATTCTTTTAGTGAGGGAAGGGTTTTCATTTATTATGCATGTTATGTGGTTTTCTCTAGAGTAGGTGCATATGGACATATCAAGGATTTGCCATTGCAAAGTCTTTCATCTCTAAATTGGAAGATTCTTGATGAGGCAATGATGTATAGTTTTAAATTCAAAATATGTCAAGATATTCAAAAGTCCATGACAAAGGTGGAGGGATCTCAAAAAAAATATGCCTATCATGGTTTATACTCTTTCATATCTTTGTGGTGTGCTTCAAAATAGCACATTTATAAATGACAAATATATCTTGGCTAAGTAGAAATTTTACAGAAGAGGAACTAGACAACATTATAGGAAGGCTTTGGAAATCTGAAGAGTATGACTATAAGGGTGATACCATGAGGTGTATTGTATGGCCCCGATCCTTGTCTTTGTCTCACAACATCGCACAACAAAATCTTGCTTTGGGCTTTGATTATAGGAGATACAAACTTAAACTAGGCATTTGGATTCCCTTGGATTCTGATACAAATGACATGTCTTTTAAACTTAAGATGCGAGTTATAGCACATGAAGAAAAAAATGAGGTAAATGCCACTTCCAATTGGAGTCTAAAGGATGTAAGGGATACCTTGGAACTACTAGATAATACATCCCCTTGGATATAAGTTCAAAGTCAATCATAAAACAATTGGAAAAAGAGTTGAACACTCTTTCTCTTGTATAAGTTGTTTGTCTTTCATAATTGTAAGTTTTAAGCCATAAATATTAAAATAATTATTAGATTTACATAGGATAAAAATATTTTCATTAAATCAAGAGTTACAGAATGGAAGTGAAAATATACAAGGATGTAAAATAACAAAGGAGATTCCTCCAAGTTTTTGTTTGCATCTAATTATCTTCTTTTGTCTTCGGCACCTTCTCATTCTTTGGCATTGTAACTTCTTCGTGGCTTTCTACAAAGATCTCTAGTCTCCTTATAATAGCTTTTTTCTTTTGTTGCTCAAAGAATTGGACTTTGACAGGTACTCTCTTCTCTTCTGGCTAAAGAGAATATTGATGAAACTTCATAAGAGGAAGTGTTGGCATTCCTTTCTTTTTGGAGTTTGCCTTATGGGTCTTTCAAGATGACTTGCCCTTGCCCTTGTTCTTACTCTTAGTTGAAGATTTTTGTGGAGGGGAGTTGAGTTTGATTGGTGTGATTACCCTATCCAAAATCAACTCAATACATCACTCCCTTATCCACCACATAAATAAGTCAATGTAATCTTAACATTGTGAGAAAAAATGCAACAAGTTGGTAAACTGGAAACAAAGAATATGAAAGAGACTTACATTCACCCTATCTGTCTTGAGTATCTTTGAATCTATTGTCCTACAAACATTTGAAATCACTCTGCATCCACAAGTAAGTGTATCAATTTGCAATGGTACTTCTTATTGGAGAAAGTTATATGGTTTTTCAAGATTAGAAATATCCTCATATGTGGTGTCCAAGAAGGTAGTCACAAGCCTGCTAATACTACAAATGGAAACATGTAACTAAAATAGATAATAAAATAAAATAAAAAATTAACCAAAAAGCAATTTGTCGAACATATACCTGATTCTACTGAGACCATGCCAAAATCTTTATTCATCAAGGTGATCCTATGAGCATGAGCAACAATAATGCAAGCATTGTTGGGGGTAAAGGCGCCTCTGCCTAGCCGCCCGTGTATTACTACACTGACAATCACCGCCACTGCACACTGTAGGTGGTGGGCGCCCATCACCGTCACTTTATTCTTTATTCTTTTAGTGACAGTTTGAATAAAGGAAGGCATGGTCACACATTGTGACTGTTGGAGTTCCCATTTCTAGTCTCTCCCTTTCTTGCTCTTGCTCTCCCGCCATAGCTCTTGAATCCAACCTTCGATCCATTGCTCCCTTTCAACTGGTATCAGAGCTTTGCTTTCAGACTCTTGAGCTTAGTTCGTGGCATTCTCAGCATCCCATCGACTCCCTACTTGCATTGGGTCTCCTTCCCGGCAGCCATATCCGACTCCTTCGAGCTCCCATCACTCCCCGACTTCCCGAGCACCTTCCTGGCATTGTTGGGCACCTTTAGGACATTACATCAGAGGTATTCGATCATTTTTTTCATGGTTTACTTTAGTTCTCAGGTCTCACAGGCTGTAAACAAGATTGGGGCAGCCACCATTGAAGCTCCCTTGCTTCATATCTCACTTGCCTTTGAACAAGACTTGCTGGAGCTTGTTTGAGGACTTCCTTGGCTTTAACCGGACCCCTCCGAAGCTTGGCCACCATTTTTTGCAGCCCCAGGACCAGCATTTACAGTTGGCGAAATCACTCAGCCCTCCCATATGTGTCTTCAGCATTGACAATCACAACAGCAGCTCTCCCCCTCCATTGGCACTTGGAAAGGCTCCATTTCGGGCATATGAACATGCTTTGATGCTTGGTTTTGATGGTTGATGTGTTGGCATAGCATTTGGAATGATTTAACACTGTTTTGGGAATGTTATAACAGTCCACAAGCAGTTCATGACAGTGTTACACTGACATTTGATGCTATAGCTTGTTTTGGCATTGTCATTTGATGCCCGGTTGGTTCCGTTTGATGCCCGAATGCTAGGGGAATGTATGCCTATTGTTTGGCAACCATTTGGAGCTGATTTTGGTGCTGAAAATCTCAGTTTTGAACATAAATCACTGCTGTACATAGTTGGACTGAAGTCATTTTACTCATGTATACTTATGCTTATGCTTTTCGGGCTATGTTTTGGGCATATTTGGTGATGTATTGACACTTGGGGTTCGACATAGAGCTTGGCTTTGATTCGGGATCATTGGTTGAGCTTGAGCTCCCTTTGCAAAGCATTTGGATGCTCTGTCTTGGATGTACTTATGGCATGCATGTTGCTTATGTCTGACCGGTCTTGACATGCTTAGCCTATGCCATTACTACATGCTAGTTACATTGTTTGGAGCCTATTGCTATTGGAGCTCGGTCTTGGCTTGACCTTGTATTCTTAGAGCTTACTTGAGCTATTTATTGGCTTTCCAGAGTTGTATCTTGGGATGTACTTGATGTCTTACATGCTTATGGATGCTACATACGGATGCTCTACCGCCTACATGTTCGGGATGTACTATTGATGTATTGTCTTGGACTTATGTCATTGGCACTGTGTCTTGCCTTGGCTTGATCTCTTGAGCTCGTACATACATCTTTTGTGCCAGTGGGAGCATTCTTGAATGCTTATCAGACATTGAGCAGGTGGTACTTTTATGCATTGAGCCGTTACATGCTATTGAGCAATTACAAACACTTGAGACTTTGGGACTTCTTACCTTTTGGGATGATACATCATATGTCTTGGTTCACTGTATGCTTATGAGCTAAGTCTTAGTTTTGGATCCGTATCTTTGTGAACTGACACCTACTTGTGTCAAGTTTTGGTAGTGGCAAGAACACTTTGCCTCGTTGCCTGGGGGGTGTGTCTACTCACTGGCAGATGTTGTATGACATACTTGGGTGTTGGATTCATGCTTATTGACCGTCATATGCTTATGCTATGTCTGCATGATGCCGGCTTTGGTCTTGGCAGTATCTGATTGCCTGGGGATCCGATTTTGGCACTGTTAGTTCTCTTTTACTGAAATTTGAAATTTATTACAGCAAGCATATATGTATGGATTGACATGGATTTTTCATGCTAAAACACTCTGAAATGATGTACTTTCACTAGTACTTGGTGGACAGCAGCTTTGATTCCACTTTCTTTGCCATTTTTCCTCGATTTTGGAGATTTTTTGGTCATTTTCTACTATAAACAGCAGTCTTCCAGCCTGCATTATGGCGAGTTTGTCCACTGATCATACTATTTTCAACATCATTAAGCTTGATGGTACGGATTACTCTTATTGGAAGAGCCAAATTTGGCAGATGTTGGTGCAGAAATCGCAGATCAAACCTTTGAGGTTAAGTGTGCATCCGCCTGCAACTATGCCAGATGAGGAATGGCTTGAGCTTGATGAGTTATGCAAGTCCACTATTGTATTGTCTCTCACAGAACATGTTCACTATAATGTCTTTGAGGAAGAACAGAGTGCATGGCAGTTGTGGGAAAATATCAAAAATCTCTATGACAAGAAAAGTCCAACGGGTCAGATGTATTGGCTAGAGCAGCTTATGGATCTGCGCATGAAGTAGAATGTGACTATGTCTGCTCACTTGAGCCAGTTCCATGCTATACTCAAGAACTTAACTTCGTAGGACATCACTTTTGCAGAGGATGTCACTCCTCTTTTCTTGCTTGGTACTCTTAATGAGTCATGGGATGTATTATTCTGCACTACATTATGTGCTTCTACTGCTACCTTGAAATTATCTGATGTTGAGAGTGCTCTTCTGTAGGAAGAGGTTAACCGTAAGAATTTGAATTCCTCTCATGTGTCTCATGCTATGACAGTTAGAGGCAGGAATGATGGATATGGAAAGCATGGCAGTGGTAGTGGCCGTGGACGGGATTTTCAGAAATCTCGGTCCAAGTCTCGTGGGAAGTCACGTAGCAAATCCCGTGGTAGGAATGTAGATGTTACTTGTAACCATTGTGGGAAAAAGGGCCATATTAGGCCACAATGCCATGAATTGTGCAATGAAAGGCGCAAAGATAAGGGGAAAGACAAAGTGCAGGATAAGTCTTCTGATCGCAGCATAGTACCTGCAAAGTCCAATGTTAAAATTGAAGAGATCAATTTTATGCAGCCTGAGAATGTTGATGATGATGATTATATCCTAGCAGCTTTTTCTAGTGCTTCACAGATGACAGAGATACACTCTATGTATGCACAGTGTTGGCTCTTGGACTCAGGTGCATCCTTTCATGTGACACATTGCCGAGAGTGGTTTCATTCATACCGTATTGTTTCGGGTTCTGTGCGCTTGGGTGATGACAGCTCTCTTGATATTGTGGGCATTGGTGATATTAGGCTGCAGTTTTCTTCTAGCAGCAGTTTTGTTATGCAGGATGTACGTCATGTACCTGCTTTGACACGCAGTCTCATGTGAGCTGGATAGCTTGATGACGCAGGATATCATGTATGTTTTGAAGACTCTGCATGGAAGATCACTCGTAGCAGACTTGTGATTGCGAGAGGTGCCAAGGCTGGCAGTCTCTACCCCTTGATTGTATCAGCTTCTTCCCTTGATCATGTTTTGTCTGTGGGTTCTATCCCACATGTATCTCTTTGGCATGCCCATTTGGGCCATATGTCTTTGAAGGGAATGAAAATGCTTTCTGGTTTGCAGTACTTACTACCCCTTGATTATGCATGTTTTGATTCATGTGAGCATTATCTTTATGGCAGGCAAACTAGATCTATGCATAAGAAGTCTGGTAGGCCACGCATGAGTGAGCCCTTGGCATTGGTACATTCGGATGTCTGTGGGTCCATGCCTTGTCAGTCTATGGGTAGTGCAAAGTATTTTTTTACGTTCATAGATGATTTTTTACGGAAAGTTTGGGCTTATCCCATTAACTTGAAATCCGATGTCTTGGCTGTGTTTCCGAGATAGCTTGCATTGGTTGAGAACCAATCTAGGTATAGGCTAAAATGCCTAAGGACATATAATAGGGGTGAGTATATCTCACGTGCTTTTGAGTAGTTATGTGATTAGAGGGGAATTAAGCATCTATTGACCACCCCCTACACCCACCCGAGAATGGTTTGGCTGAGTGGATGAATAGAACCATCCAGGAGCGTGTACGCAGTATGCCTAGACATGCAGGCCTACCATAGAGCTTTTGGGCTGAGGCAGTTAGTACAGCTGTGCATGTCATAAATAGATCACCCTCTAGTGGCCAAGTTGCAAAGGAGGTATGGACTAGAAAACCTCCCTCTTATGCGCATCTCCATGTCTTTGGATGTGAGGCATTTTGCCAAGTGCCTAGGGACAAGAGAAGTAAGCTGGATCCCAAGAGTGTCAAATGCATTTTCCTTAGTTATGGGGATGCAGACAAGATGGGTTACCGTCTCTGGGATCTGCAGGTGCGAAAAGTCATCCGCAGTCATGATGTAGTCTTCCATGAGGACAAAATGCATAGGCAGCCTGAGAGAGTTGTTGAGATCTGCAGGGTCATATTTCAGGAGGAGCCGAGAGCTCCCGCACAACCAGTTGGACAGCCTACAGCTGCAGTAGATGCTCATGGTCAAGGTGTTGGACAGGCAGCTGGAGAGGAAGCAGAGCCTATCGTGAGATGGTCTACTAGAGATAGACGTCCGCCTAATAGATTTCAGCCCTCGATGCATTATGTCATGGTTACAGATGCAGGAGAGCCTTTCACCTATGATGAGGCTATGTACAGGGGTGACAGTCACTCCTGGGAGAGGGCTATGCAGTCTGAGATAGACTCCCTGCATAAGAATGACACTTGGGATTTGGTTTCCTTGCCTACGGGCAAGAAGGCTTTGCCATGCAAGTGGGTATACAAGCTGAAAAGTACCCTTGGACACCCCAAGCCGGCATACAAGGCTAGATTGGTAGCAAAGGGTTTTAAGCAGGAGCATGGTGTGGAGTTTGACGAGATCTTTTCTCCTGTGGTTAAGATGACCACCCTGTGCTTAGTCTTGGCTTTGGTTGCTCAGCTTAACTTGGATTTATACCAGATGGATGTCAAGACGGCTTTCTTACATGGGGACTTGCATGATGAGATTTATATGGAGCAGCCTAAGGGCTTTGCAGAACCTTGCAGGCAGCACCTAGTATGCAAATTGAAGAAAAGTATTTATGGCTTGAAACAAGCACCTAGGGAGTGGTATCATAAGTTTGATGCCTTTATGCAGTCACACGGCTACAGCCGGAGTGCTATGGATCCGTGTCTTTACCGGAAGAAAGCCCGTGATGGTTCTTTATTGATTTTGGTACTCTATGTGGATGATATGCTGATAGTAGGGAAAGGTCATGATGAGCTAGATGCTCTTAAGGCTCAGCTCAAGAAGAGCTTTGAGATGAAAGATCTAGGACAGGCTGCTCACATACTTGGTATACGCATTAGACGCGACAGGCATCAGGGACTCCTCTACTTGTCATAGAGGGAGTACATTCATAAAGTCCTTGAGCGCTTCCGCATGCAGGACGTAAAGCCTATTGGCTGTCCATTGCCTTCTTATGTGAAGGTGTCATAGGCTGATTGTCTGCAGACAGATGAGCAAAGGGCTGAGATGGCCAAGATTCCCTATGCATCCGCAGTGGGCAGTCTTATGTATGCCATGATAGCCACTTGTCCGGATATTGCCTTTGCAGTTGGGGTGTTGTGGCAAGCTATATGGCTACACCTAGCAAGAAGCATTGGGATGCCATGAAGGGTATCATGAGGTACTTGAAGGGAACTGCAAATATGTGCATATGCTATGGCAGCCAGGATACATGAGTCATGGGATACACTAACTCTGATTATGCAGGACATGCAGATAGTAGGAAGTCCACTTCTGGCTATGTATTCACCTATGCTGGAGGTGCTGTTTCTTGGATGTCCAGGGTGCAGAAATGCACGGCCCTTTCTACTATAGAGGCCGAGTATGTTGCAGCCACTGAGGCTTGCAAGGAGGCCATTTGGTTGGGTCGTTTAGTGCTGACCTTGGTATTGATGCTATCCCTACACTGCATTCGGATTCTATGAGTGCTATTTAGTTAGGCAAGAATTCGGTCTTCCATGCGAAGACGAAACACATTGAGGTGAGGTATCACTTCATACGTGGGGTCATTGAGGACAAGTCTGTTGATCTTGTCAAGATCTTGACTGACCAGAATCCTGCAAATCTGCTCACGAAAAGCCTCTCTACAAAGTGCTTTGCCATCCTCAGGAGGTTGATGGGCGTAGGATGAGATGGCGTCTTTCCTCATCCTGTTGTACATGTGTACATGTTGTACTGTATTTTTTCTTTTTTTTCTTTTCACTCCTCACCACTGGGGCAGATTCGCCTTTAAGTGGGAGGTTGTTGGGGGTAAAGGCGCCTCTGCCTAGCCGCCCGTGTATTACTACACCGATAGTCACCGCCACTACACACTGCAGGTGGCAGGTGCCCATCATCGTCACTTTATTCTTTATTCTTTTAGTGACAATTTGAATAAAGGAAGGCCCGGTCACACATTGTGACTATTAGAGTTCCCATTTCTAGTCTCTCCCTTTCTTGCTCTTGCTCTCCCACCATAGCTCTCGAGTCCAACCTTCGATCCCTTTCAAGCATAATTCATAAAGTCAATAACAAATTCTTCAGCTGCCTCCTAGAAGACAAAGAATCACTACAAGGTGCCATTTCTTTTGTAGGCTAGTTTTAGTCAACACTCTTGATAATCTATTAAACATATCATTGATAACTTTGATAAAAGTTATCTTTGGAATTACATGCTATGTAGCTCTCTAGGCCTTCCTTATCTCACTAAAACACTTCTGCACATAGTAAAACCTAGACCTTCTCTTTCTCCTTGGCTTGGAAGGATCACTTCCTTAAGCAGAAGAGGGTTTAGATTGATCTATTGGCAGATCATGTGCTCTAGGGGCAATTGTAGAAGAGGACTATCCAGTAAGATCATAGGGTTGGTCATTAACCACATGGACCTTGCCTTGGGTAGGAGGAAAAGACACAGCCTCTACACACTTGATTGCTTTGATTGCATGGTAGGAGACTGGGGAAATCCAAGGGTAGAAGGGATCTCAGAAGGGATAGTAGCTTATGGAACCTTTGATGGCCTTCCCTCTTATTCACTATCCTTGCTCTCTATATAAAATTTTCTTACTATAAGCTTTGTCCTTACCATCATTGCCCGATAGAAAATGACAAGAAGAGAAATAAAAAACTATTCGATGGAGGTATCATTGATAAGGCACGTAGAGGATAATTTGATACAATGCGAGAGTAGCGAAGCCAATTCTCCGTAGGGTCCTATTCGCATTGTATCATGGAGCAGTTGGTACAATGCAAGCGAAGCAAAGCATAATCTTGTGACAATCCTTTTCACTTTGTATCATGGGAGAAGTTGATATGATGCGAGAGTAGTAAAGCGAAATCTCCATAGGGGTCCTGCTTGCTCCTTATCGTGGAGGAGCAAATAGGTGCACGAAAAGGACAACCCCCTTGTTTGCGTCATTTTGTGATGTCTTATTTTTTTTGTGAGACCTTACACCTCTCCAAAAAAATTTAACATTTATTATAAATATCTTAATATCTTTAAAAAATTAGAAAATTTTCAAGAATTTTTTGAGCTCATTTGCTATTTTAAAACTATTCTTAGTCCATAAAAGACCTAAAAAAATAAATGACAAAAAAGGTCCCAACCCCCTATTCATACCATTTTGTGATTGATTATTTTTTCGTGATTTATTTGTGATTTTTGGGTCATTTTTAGATCTTTTTGACTTAAAAATAGTTTTAAAGTAGCTAATGAGCTCAAAAAATTCTTTCAAGTTTTCCAAATATTTTTCAAAGCCTAATATTTTTATGAAAAAGTTTTTACTTTTTTAATAGGTGTAAGGTTCTACTAAAAATAAAGATCATAACATTATTAAAAAGGCACATGTGACCATTATCCTAAAGCTTGAAATTTTTTGGACTATTCCTTTGATATTTTTTCTACATATCGTTACATAATTTGGATCCAAAAAAGACTATCTTTTTAAATAGATATTTCATTAGTATATACTTACTATATAAATTCTATCATCTTTAGGAGCTTTAAAAATATATAAGAAATATTAAATAGTTATATATTTTTAAGATAATTTATTTTTAAATAATTTCTTTGCTAATCATTCTATCAATTCACTAATTTATCTTTATTTTAGAGAGAATATCTTTTTAAAGAGTTATGAAATATAGTTTATCTTTGCCAGATAGCAAATTCTATCCTATTGACTTGTCAAAAGTTCATGTAGAGGACTTTGTATAACATCATATAATACTTTTTAAACTATTTTAAAAAAATAAATAAAATCATGAATGCTATGAAATAAAAGAGATCTATAATCAGAATGATTATTTGATGGACATTTTTTCTGTGAAACATGAGATATATATTACATTTAAAGAAAGATATACAAGAATAAGGCATCAATAGTATAGTGATGCTTTTAATCATAAACCAATCTACATTAGAATTGGAGTTCTTAGAGGAAGAAATACAGTCAAGTCCTTTCTATTTCTTCCTATAAATCAAGGGAAGAGATTTCTAAGGATATGATAGTATGCGTAGTATGATCCCATAACATCAAGCCACCATTTAGGTATTGAAATTTGATAGTGATATTAAGAATCACAGTTGAGGATATTGAAATACGATAGTGATATTAAGAATCACAATTGAGGATATTGAAACTCGATAGTTCTATTAAGAATCACAGTTGAGGATATGATGAGAAAAAGACTCTCAAAAGCTAATATCAAGTAAAAAGTTGTATCCTTCATATTCTTTGAAGCATCCTACACACATGAAATCCTCTTAGTCCTAAAGTTGATATGATACACAATATCACTAATACTTTTATCTATTACTAGGTTATTTTTTTAACTTTTTAAAACTAAATATTGAATAATAAGTGTTAAAAAATGAGGAGATTGACCAATAGTAGCAAGATTGTTTGAATTAATGTTTCTGTTTTCCAGAAATCAAAGTATTTCATTTCTTCTAATTATAATATATTATCCTTGTCTTATCCATTAGTGCTTGCTAAAAAGTTGATATGACAATACTATATAATGAAGATATTCTATTTTAAAGTGCCAAGGTTAAGGTGAATTTTTTCACTTTCTATTCTATTAGCTTGAGGTTCATCCTTAGTATATCTATCCCTACCAATTTGTATCGATACCATGAGACTCTTTTAACCATTTTCTTATTAATAAAATTGAAGAAATAGAAGAAAGAGGTCAGATTTGGTTGAAACTAAATCTTACAAAATAGATGACCTAGGGGACGAAGTAAAGATGCGGCTTGGATGTCCCAACCTAGGTGGGTCTACTAAAAACTGACAAGCTCATCATATTTCAGGTTCATAGAGGACCATATCTCTATAGCTTAGTCAACAAGTAAGTGGTGCTAGTCCTCTATGTAGAGACTCTTTTGATTGTTGATCGTCTTCTCAATATTTTTTGAAGGGAAATGAAGGGAGACTAATGCACACTGCTGGTAAGAACCAAATGTTATTTTTGTGAGACAATTTATGACAAAGTATAATCTGCTTTAAGAACTAAGAAACAAACAGAGGAGGAGAGAACAATGGTTCAATTGAATGTAGACGAAAAAATAAGCATGATTTTGGTGGAAAATGTGATAGTAGAATATTTAACCATTCCAAAAAACGAATAATGATCCAAAAGTGACCCCTAACATTATTTAATGTCCTTAAGCATTTAATGGTCGATCTCTTAAATAAATAATATATTCTCTCATTAATCACATCTGAATGGCCAAATTTGGAGGGTTCATTCTTTTAAAACCTCAACTAAAAATTAGTAACTTAATCATTTTCTTACAAGTGTCGTTTTTGAAATATTTTTGGCCCTAATCTTTTATAGGTGTTGGAGGGTGGCTAAAGATATTCTAGAATGTTTCATGATGATATTATCAATTATGCAAGCGATAACATGGCATATCTTCTAAAAGGTTCTATGATGATATCATTGATGATGCAAGCAATGACATGGCATATCTTCTAGAATGTTCTATGATGACATGGCAAGGGTAGGTTCATATGGTTGGCTCGAGGATGTCCTGTTAAGGGTGCATTCTCATGGGGTGTAGATTCATATGGCATAAGCAAGAATTAATCCGTACACTTAATCATGCCATGTCCGTGACATCACCCCCTCCTCTAACAATGAGTTTCACGAGGAGCGGCTTGGTGGTTTGGTCCATTGGATTCCTCTTATAAAATTGTTTAACTTTGAGAGGTGCTCTTTGGAGATATTTTGCGGGTTTCCAAGTGTGATCATTGATGTCATATCCTTTCTTGAACAATGTGTTCCAATCAAAACCGGGAGATCCTCAAGTCTAAAAGTGGTACCATCTTGCAACTATAAAAGAATGTACTTGAAAATCATTAGATGATAATGCTATTGTACTTTATACTTTTAGTCTTTTCCATGTCTACTCAAGATTATGTTTATGAGTGTGAGTTAATTAATCTTGGAACCTAATTCACTTGAGTAATACTCTAAGTCATCGCTTCTTGTTCTCCATGAATTCCAACCACCATAGCTAAACCTTGCTCAAGGATCCATGTTTCTCAACATGGTATCAGAGTCATGGTGAGCATAGTTCAGCTCAGCTCACTGCACCTCCAACTCCCCACAACCTTTGCTCAACTCAGCTACACAATATGACTTCATCTCTCACTCCATTTTCACTCTATCTCTCTCTTTACTGCCATAGCCAACCAGCACCCTCCTTTGTTGGAGCTCTTGGATCTCTTCAACCAGGCCATATCTCAATAAGTTATCTTCTACGGCAATCTTCTCTTGCTCTAGATGCTTCATCCTATCGCTATAGACCTCAACATTTCTCATTCTCATGCCTAGCATTACGTGTGTGCTCCCTCATTGTCAAAGCAGTGCCTATATATGGTGAAACAGCTTGAACAATGCAAATATGCCACTGCGATCCATCATATGGCCATAGGCATTTGGAGGTTGGTATCTAAGCTCTCTCCTCACCAAAAATTAGCCCCAATGGTGCACTCCTCGAGCTACTGGAAGAATGAAAAGACCTAGCCCTATCAAAAGCCTAATTGTGGCAACCATAGCCACTTTTCTTCAAGCTCATTTCTCCCTTTATTTTCTTACTTCCTTTGGCTCAACCAAGTCATCACCACTCTGATTCACTATATCACTCAATCTCCAGCAATATTTACACTTCAAATCAGCACGAGGACATAAATCAACAAAGATATCAAGCTTCAAGCATAGTATCTTTTTGATACTCATTTAGTGTTATTTAGCACTAATAACTCTATTGTGCCCTTGAGACAATCCTTATCAACTCATTTGCTAGTCCCATCAGATATATTTGGTGTTGATTTGTTGTTGCTCTTGCCATTTAATATGGGCAAAGATTCACTGTCATACCGCTTCAAAGGAACGGGCTTCCATGCATGGAAAACAAGGATAAAGCATGTCATTGTGAGGTACGTAGGGTGATATTTTAGGAGGAGCCTTCTACTACTATATATCTAGCTAGACAACCAGATCTATAGTAGCAGATGATGCTCTAGTGGCCTAGGTCCCTGATGCTCCACATGATATCCAAGACCCTTGCCTATTTTGAGGTGGTCTACTAGAGATAGACACCAGTATCCGTGGTTTGAGCCCTCTATGGATTATGTTATGGTGATAAATATTGGTGAGTCTCTTACTTATGATGAGGCCATGTGCAGAGGTGATAGTCACTCTTGGGAGAGGGCCAAATATGATGAATTTTGTTACAAGAAAGGGGACACATGATGATGTATGGTATGTCAATTTAAATGCATGTAATCATATGACCAGTCATACTGAATGGTTTGGAGAGATGCAGGACTTCCAAAATCCAGGTTATGTGTAGACGGGTGATAATTCATGCCACCCAATTTCACACATTGGAAAGGTTCCCTTGTCCTTGGATAATGGCTACACAAAGAGTCTATCAGATGTATTACATGTGCCATCAATCACAAAGAATTTAGTGTCTATTGGCCAAATGGTAGAGCAAGGGTTGAAGGTTCGATTTAATGCAAAATGTTGTTTTTGCAAAAAACTTTAATGATAGGTGTAGGTTGGCCACGTGTTCACTTTAGATGCTAGAATTCCTATAATGAATGCTAATATCTATGCTAAAGGAAAAGGAGTGGTTGTAGACATTGAAATATGGCATGATTGTATTGCACATGAAAATGTGTAAAGATTAAAAGTAATGCAATCCAAAGGATTGGTTACAGGGTTGCTTGCTTTTAGAGTTGAAAAATTCATAAGTGTGTGAAGCATATCACTTTGGTAAGTAGGAAAGACAACCTTTTTTGCATGACAAAGATGTGAGTAGAAACATACTTGATGTTGCACATACAGATGTTTGGGGCCCTACACAGAACATTTCTTTTGGTGGTAGCAAATATTTTTTTACGTTCATTGATGTTTGTTCAAGGAAGCTGTGGGTATATTTCATGAAGGAAAAGAGTGATGTATTTGAGTACTTCAAAACTTTCAAGGTTGCAATTGAAATAGAAACATGCTTGAAAGTTAAGTAGTTGAGACCAAATGAAGGGGGAGAGTACATCTCTAATAAGTTTAGTGCCTTCTTGAGGTCTCATAGGATAATGAGATAGTTTACTTGCAGGTATACCCCATAGCAAAATGGGATTGCAGAAAGAAAAAATAGGCATATTGTAGAAGTTGCATGAGCATTGATAGCTGAAAGAATATGCCAAAACATTTTCGATCTGAAGTTGTTCATACTACTATCTATATTATGAACAAAACTCCCACAATTGCAATTCATGGGATGATCCACAAAGAATGCTTTGCAAGCAAGGAGCTTGATGTGTTACACTTGAAAGTGTTTGGTTATATTGCATATGTTCATTATCAAAAACATGAATCTAGAGCATGGCAGGAGCTATGGAGGATGGAAGATGAATACACAACTCATGGTGACATAGACTTAGATAGACTAACTATTACACAAGTGAATTAGGTTCCAAGATGGAAGCTTGGAGTCATAAACACATTCTTGTGTAAGATGGACAATGACAATGACAATGACTCAAACTGATAGTTTCATTACATTAAAATGAGTGTCAACAAGTACATGCCTTTATAGCTTTTGGATAGTACCACTGTACTTCATTGTGCTTATGGGATTCTGTCATCTCTTCCTAGAGCATACATCATATATCTATCTTCCAGCCTCTTTTGGGCACAAATATCAAGCATCGTTTTCTATTCTCAACACCCCCCCTCAAATGATGAGTTCCTACACTTGTTGGCTTTCCCCCCCTACATGATGACATGGCTCGAGAGACTAACTCATAGGCAGCCTAGTCAAGTTAAAGCTTGAAACTTTACATCTTTGGTAAGGGCTTTTACATCCACTATGGGAAACAAGATCCAATATAGGAAAAAAAGATCTACTATGGAAAAACAAAGATCCTCTATGGGAAAACATGATCCACTTATGGGAAGTTTTTTATCAGCACAACGGAATGTGTCTTCTTCATTTTTCTTTTGCTTCTTTGGCATTCTTTGGTGATGTCCTCAATCTTCATATTGTTGTCTTTGGTCTTCTTGGTCTTTTCTTCATGATTTTTGTCTTTGACTTGTTCTTCATGATCTTGTGCTCTAGTCTTCTTTGTAAGGTTCTTTTCCTCAATGAGTTTGAGATGGATATAAATAGGTACATTGCTATGACTTGACATGGCTTGTTGAACCATGACATAAATCTTGGGATACATAGATTTTGGGATTTCATATGGCTTTAACTCATGACTTGACATTACATCAAATTTTCTCCTGAGATCACACAATATCTTGTCCTTCATTTTGCTTGCTTTGTCACTCTTTATTTTGATTACAGCTTCTTTGACTTTGACTTTTCTCTTTTTGTCCCCTCAAGCAAAGGTACCACCAACGTTGAGTTTTGTATGATGATCAAGGTAGCTAGAATGTCTTCAAAAACTTCAAATGAACTCATTGATTGCACTTTAGAGTAGGCATCTCCCTTTCTTCCTATAGATAGAATGAAGGCATCTTCTATATGCAGTACAATTTGCCAAGGAGAGTTGTATCACTCTTCATAATAAGTATCTTCATAAAAAACTTGATTTTGGTCATTTCCACAACTGAGAATGAGCTTCAAATTCTGAGTTTTCTCAGCAGAAGAATTATACTTTAATGTGTCAATAGATACAAGAAGATTAGTGTTTATTAACACTAAATGAGTATAAAAAAGATACTATCTTATTCTTGGATCTCCAAGTTGAATCTTGATGTTGGAGCACTTGCTTGCTGATTTTTTGTGATTTCCTTGATGGATACTAAGTGTTATAGTAGATTAGAGTGGCATTGACAAGCTTGAGTTAAAGGAAGTAAGAGATTGAAGTGAAAGATGAGCTTGAAGCTTGAGTGGCTATGGAGTCCACAGTTTTAGGGTTTCTGAACCCAACTGATTTTGTGTCTACTACAGCTCATTGTGGGATGGATCATTTGGTGCAAGATTTGGTGAGAAGGAAGCTTGAATAGTGGGCTTTCAAAGCCATGTAGTTAGAGTGGACATTGCAGCATGCAGGCACAGATCCAGTCATACGACAGCACATTGGTGCAACCGGGATAGTGACCATGAATTTTTCCAATGCTGAAGCTGTAGACCACCAATGTCTCTATTTGAAGTGCCAAGAGGAAATGCCCTGATCAAAGAAAGATATCTCCAGAATGAATCACTGGAAGATATGGCCTATATAGAGAGATCTAGAAGCTCCAAGGTGGGTAGGTGCAATCTAGCTATGGCTACCACAAGGTGGAAGATGAAGATGAAGTTGAAGATGGAGTCATGAGTTGGATGTGAGCTAGATAGAGATGACCAGAAGTGAAGAGAGACTAGAGGAGCAGTGTGTGGAGCTATGTCATGCTTAGGTGAGCTCTGATATCATATCAAAAACATGGATCTAGAGCATGGCAGGAGCGATGGAGGATGGAAGATGAATACACAACTCATGGTGACATACACTTACATAGACTAACTGTTACACAAGTGAATTAGGTTCCAAGATGAAAGCTTGGACTCATAAACACGTTCTTGTGTAAGATGGACAATGACACTAACAATGACTCAATTTGATAGTTCAATTACATTGAAATGAGTGTACAAGTACATGACTTTATAGCTTTTGGATAGTACCACTGTACCTCACTATGCTTATGGGATTCTGTCATGTCTTCCTAGAGCACACATCATATGTCTATCTTCCAGCCTCTTTAGGACACACATATCAAACATCATTTGCTATTCTCAACATTCATGTGCCAGATAAGCTACGAAAGAAGCTTGATCCAAAGGCTAAAAAATGTATTTTTATTGGATACTCTTTAGAGCAAAAAGATATCGCTGTTATAACCCTATCACAGGTGAGTTTAGAATGAGCAAGAATGTTATTTTTTATGAGATGAGAAGTAGATATGCATCTAGTGGTGATGCATTAGATGATGATGATGATCATGATAGTTATGTATAGAAAGAAAAGAAAGAATCATGGAACCTTAGTGGACAGGAAATATCATCCAGTACTACATCTATAGTTATGAGACTAAGGAGTTTCCCCACATCTTCAAGTGGATCTACAAGTGTTGCAGGTAAAGACAAAGGGAATAAGAAAGTGTTGGATGGCAATGATGCATCTACTAGTCATTTGGGATTTGATGGAGATTCTAGTGGTTCAGAGAGTTTGGATGATAAGCTTGGTATTCCTTCAACCAAGACACCAAGTGTGTAGAGAGCACATGGTAACATAAAGGTACTCACACCATATATTAGTTATCCGCACACATATACACTACACGTAGCGGGCACACATAATTGTCAATTTATTCTTTATTCTTTTAGTGACATTTGAATAAAGGGAAGTCTGGCCACACATTATGACTGTTGGAGTTTCCACATCTGTTGGATCTTTGCTCTCTTCTATTTCTTTAAGGATCATACCATTAGCTCTTCCTCTAGGCACAATTGCTCAATTCTGGCCATGACACTATCCTTGGCAAAAATTCTAGCCAAGCTTAGAACATTGCCTCTTGAAGTGGCCTATCTTGTTGCAATGAAAACACCTAGGAGATTCCTTGTTGCCCCCTATAGGTATTATTGAAAGAGAGGGAGAGACAGAGAGTGATGCAAAACCATGAGCTTCAGCTCATCTTCTTCTTCATTACTATTCCATTAACTGACTACCAACTGAAAGAGAGAGTATTACATTAGGTTTCACTAACCACCATCTAACTATGGTTAGGTCCCAATTTATTAATGTCACATACGTGTACAGTTGTATCCATGGTCAGTCACACACATAAAGAGATATGGGTGGAGCTTGATTTCTAACAATCTCCCTCAAGCTCAAACCATCTACAATACTCCAAGTGGCTACCTAAAATAGATGAACTTTTCTTTACCAAGTGATTTGGTAAAGATATCCGCTACCTGGTCTTCAATGTTCACATATATCAAGTCAATCTGCTCTGCTAGTACTATTTCTTTGATGAAATGGTAATGTACTTCAATACATTTAGATCTTACATGGTAGACAGGATTGCTTGCAAGCATCACACTACTAAGATTATCACAATGCAGCTTCACTTTGCTGTCCAAGTGTATCCCAAGTCATTCAATAACTTCATCAACCAAACAGCTTCATAGGCCACTAAGTCCGCACCACCTCGATGCTTAGCTTCTGTACTGGACAATGCAACTGTAGGCTATTTTTTACTTTGCCACTGATCATGCTACTACCCAATCCAAATGCATATCCACTAGTTGACCTCTTGTCATAGGCACAACAAGCCCTGTCAGCGTCAGTGCACCCTGTCAAGTCAAGGGGTTTTCCATATGCATAAAACAACCCATAATCTGTAGTACCCTTTACATATCTCATGATCCTCCTGACTGCATCCAAATGCAGTTTGCAAGGCTTTTGCATGAATTGACTGATCAACCCCACAACATAGCTTAAATTAGGTCAAGTAATAGTCAGGTAGATCAAGCTGCCCACCATCTGTCTATACATGATAACATTCTCTATCTCAGTCCCAACATCAATCTGTAGCTTAACATTTTGGTCTAGCGGTGTATCCATAACCTTACATTCAACCATATCATACTTTTGTAACATGTCATAAGCATACTGCTTCTACGATAACCATATGCCTTGAGACATAGACACTACCTCAATTCCCAAGAAATATTTCAACTCACCAAGATCTTTGACTTTGAATTCAGCATGCAACAATGACTTTATTTTAGCAATCCCGCTCTCATCATCTTCAGTGATGATTAAATCATCGACATAGACAACCAGAAACACATAGCCATGATGAGAGCATGTTGTTGTAAATAACTACTAAATCGAGCATTCCAAGCTCAGGGTGCCTGTTTCATCCCATATAATGCTTTTTTCAGCTTGCATACATGTGTCAAAAAATTCGGATGCACATAGCCTTTAGGCTACCCCATATAAACTTCTTCGTGTAAGTCACCATTTAGAAATGAATTTTTTACATCCATTTGCCACTTCTAGCCTTTAGATGCTGCCAATGCAATGACTATTCTAACTGTTGCCATTTTAGCTACAGGGTTGAAAGTCTCCTCATAGTCAAGGCCATACTACTGTGCATACCCTTTTGTGACCAACCTAGCCTTATAAGCGTTCCAATGACCTATCCGACTTGCATTTAACCTTGTACACCCATTTGTAGCTAATGGGGACTTTGCCTTCAGGCAATTGAACCAAATCCCATGTTCCATTTTCAGCCAAAGCTAAATACTCTTCATCCATGGTAGCACACCAATTCTCATCTGCAACTGCCTCATCAAACTTAGTGGGTTCTTTGAAACTTGTCACCTTAGTCATATAGGCGTAATGATGGACTGAATATCTAGTGTATGTAAACCTATCAACTGGTCTTTTGACCCTCTCAGATCTCCTCAACTATGGCTCACTTTGAGCTTGCCTCTCATGAGGAAGTACATACAGATTTTGCCTTGCACTAGGAGTCATAATAGAAGGAAAATTTAAAAAAAAACCAAGGACTCACTGTAGATGACATATCACCTATTGGGACACTCATAGATGTACTAATTGTAGGAGTATTTTCAGCATTACTTGTGATGGTTGATCCATCAGTAGCCACTGCAATTGGATTCCCATACCAAGAAGCTAGTTTGTTAAAGACAACATCTTTTCTTATCAACGTCGCATGAATCGACGGCACATAGCATTTATAAGATTGTCTTTCCTGTGCATAACCCAAAAAGATGCTCTTGACAACTTTGGGATCCAATTTCTTCCTCTTTTCATCAGGAATATGTACGTATGCAATTAGACTATAGGCATTACAACCTATACCCATAATGATTCTCAACCATGGCAAGAAAGTGTTGAAACATAGGCAAAACATCCAATCTATGTTTAATAGGATAAGCTCAAACCTTATGTGAATAGTCATATATGAATGTAACAAAGTACTTCATGTCAGCTAGGGATGGGACAAGTCAAGGGGTCACAAACATTTGAATGCACAATGGCTAAATTTCATAGACCCAGACTTCTTACGTGTATTATAAGTCTGCCTATCATAAAGATAATGATCACATAAATCAAAATAAGAATAATCCAAGGGTAAGAGATTGCAAACAAGTCAATACTTTCATTCCTTTCAAAGACGTGCCCAAAGCGATGATGCCATAAAGATACATGTGGAAGATCGATCATAGCCAATACATGGTCAACAAGCCCATAAACAAGCAAAGGGTAGAGACTGCGAGTCTTGGCACCTCTAGCAAAAACAAGACTACCATGGGTGATCTTCCATGAAGAATCACCAAAAGATACATGGTACCTATTATTATCCAACTATCCAGCTAAAATAAGACTTTTCATCAAAGCTAGAATATGATGTATAGAAGCACAAAACACCAATACTATCAAATTGTAGTGTAACATCACCTATGTCAATGATATCCAATGTAGTGACTCTAGTAGTATGACAAGCTGTTGCCATCAAGCTTTTCGCGATGTTGAATAGCACTATTGGGGCTGATGCCTGAGAAGTACCTACCATAATGACTGCAAATGACTGTAAAGTAGAAGAGTATGGGCTACTGTAATTTTAACAAAACAGTCCCAAAATTGAGCCAAATGGGCAATCAAGAGGGTGGGAACAAAAGAAGGTATAGTTGTGTCAAAGTGCGATCAAGAGAGTGCTACATTACAATGTTTTCTCTTCAATAGAATGTCGAAAATAGTAATTACAACATTATTGTAGTAAATGCAACAGTGTATATCAATCCAACTACAAGCAAACAAACAAAATAACAATCTCCCACTGCTAAGAATATCCAGATAGTAACCAAAATATAAAGAATGAAACTAGCAATGAATAGGCATGGATCATTGATACCAAAGACTATCAAGAACTCAAAGTGTCACTAAACCATACATCCCATAAGCATATACATCATATATGTAAAAGATCTTAGGAGCAACTATAGAGATTCAACCAAATGCACAATGAACAAGTCAAAGAGCAATGATTGTCAATTCATAACCAATATGCATGTATACATCACTAACAAATTGCTCTGATAGGGGTAAGTTCCAATGTCCAAAGCATATAGAGTCAAATCAACCCGCAAGAAAAAGTAACTACATCAAGTAGCATACATGAGAGCATAGACATAAGTCAAAAGTGTCCTATTGTCAAGACATAAGTGCCATAGCATCTTAGAAGCCCCCAAGTATATCATAAATACATTCAAGAGTGTATATATCCAACAAATCTTCAATATTCATAAGTGTGATCATTGAAGTGACTGACCAAAGCTCACATGTATCAAGTGTAGTTCAAATCCAAGACTCAAAGCATATCCAAGGATATAGATCAATGCTAAGCCTCGCTATAGCCAAGTAGCATACCCAAAGCATATGTAGACATTTAAAGCATGAAGCTCACTATTGTATGCTTGCTGTCCAAACTATTACTACAGTAATAAACCCCTCAAGAACTAAGCTATTTGAGCTCTAAAGAATCACAATAGCATTCCAAAGGATTATCATAACATCCAAGTACCAAAATAGCATCACCAAAGTATTAAATTTGCATTTTGAGCTCATTTTCTATTGTCCATAGAACATACAACATGTCAATAAAGAGGGCAGCAAATTTGGTGCAAGCATGATGCCTAATATTGCCCACTAATTGAGTGTGTTGAGCTCAAAGCTCACTCGTTGATGCTCAAAGGGTCCTAGGGAAGCTCCTTAACAAGTCAGAGCAAGATGGAGCAAGCTGAGAGATCGAAGAACTCAATGCATATCTCAAATGAGTGGTCCTCGAATGCCCACTCTAATACCACTTGAAAGGTGGAGTGTAAGGTGGAAGCACCAGGGGAAGCAAGAACAGAGTAAGAGCTATGGAGGTTCAAGCAAGAATAGAGAGATTGGTGTGTAGAAACTCCAACAGTCAAAATGTGTGACTTGCCTTTTCCCTTATTCTATTGCCACTAAAAGAATAAAGAATAAAGTGGCAATGATGGGCACGCACCACCTATAGTGTGTACAAGTGTGTGGGTATTGTATACAAGTAAATGTAGATGGCTAGGCACATGCAGGGGCTTTAACCCCCAACACTTTGTTGAATAGGTTGCTTGCTCAAAACACTCCTTCCCCAACATGTTGCACGAGCAATCCAAAGTGCAATTAAAGGTAATCCCTTCTATGGAGAGCCAATTCTAAATGGAAATGGGGAGAAGATGCAAAGGAAAAGAAAGAGCATAAATGCTTGCGGTACTTGCGTAAAACAAGCTATGTTATGGAGTCTGTGGAGAGAATTTCAGAAGGCCAACATTGCAAAGTAACCTTCGAGCCTAGTCAACATGAAAGTTTGACCATTGACCTTAGAGGAGGAGATAATGGTGGCTGGTGGGAGTGATAGCAACCTGCTTGCATTGAACTTGGAAGAAGATGTGCATAGAAGCTTGTGGGCTTTATGCGGAATGCCTTTCATTCCAAAAGGAAATGTTTTGGGATGGTGGAGAAGATGAGATGCACAAACTCAATTGATAGAAAGTCTCTCAAATTGGTTGCACCTTGCTTTTGGCCTAAGAGAAAATTCTAGGATAAATTGATTCCTCAATGGATTTGATTTTGCAATCATGCATTGCATACACTTGGTATGTTGACAATCAAGTTCAATAAGTTCCTATGTCACCATCAATTTGGCCTATTTCTAAAGAGACAAATGTGGCTCATGATGAAACTCTTTCTCTTAAAAAGACCGCATTCAATGTCAGAGATGGGGATAGTTCTTCCATCCCTAACATTAACATTCATTTGGGAGCATCAAGACAAGGTCCTTCGACTGGGAAATGCAAGAAGAAGTGGGGGCATGGTATTTCAAGAGATACAAAAAGGGAAATAGCTATAGCTAAATCTTTGGATGTAGCATTTGTGCAGATGCATAAAACCCATTGTCATTGTGGAGTGGAGTCATCTATGTAGTTCGGATCATGATACATTTTGTTTAGACAATGATTGTGGCCTGGATCTTTAAACCTCTTTTGTAGCTCATGGAGCAATTACAAGTGGTGTTATGCCACCTCCATAGTATTAGGCATTATTTGTAGGGTGCAATTATCATTTAATTCATTGCTTCTAAATGTTAGTTGAAGATACATTCATATAAAGTCATACATTTTTCCACTATGCTCTCTTTGAGTGTTTCTACAGTTAGTGTGCTCATAATTACATCCTGAAATATGATATAATAATTTTCATATCTCCACTACATTGTGGTGGGATCATATTAGTCTTCACAAGTCTCATTTATTCTTTTCCTTTTTAAAGATATCTTTCATTTTGGATCTCTGTACTTTTTGGGCCTCGTCTCCCCTACATAAAACTTATGGCATTGACAAGTAATAATAAGTTGATCACATTAGTTGTCCACTATAAAAGGTTCAATTCATGGGCATCGGGCTAAGCCATCTTAGTACACAATAGATGTTTTTGAGTGTAAATATTTGAACTAGCACATTCGTCCCTTTCAATGCAAAACTTGGACTCTTGTAGAGAAGAAATCATTGTCTTTCAAGAGTATTTACAAGTTTTCCTACTGTCATCCAAGCACATAACTTTCTCAATTCTTCGTTTTACATGATATGAACTACCATGTTTACAGGATGCAAGCACAAGGTAGCTCTAGCATTGCTACTGTCTAATCGTCATGTCCCTGGTCATCTTGAAAAAGATGGCGTCTCCAACCCTTGAAGAGCTCCCACTTAAAGGCGAATTTGCTCTAGTGATGAGTGAAAAGAAAAAGAAAAAAAAAAGGCAGTACAACATGTACACATGTACAACAGGATGAGGAAAGACGTCATCTCATCCCACGCCCATCAACCTCCTAAGGAAGGAAAAGCACTCTGTAGAGAGGCTTTTCGTGAGCAGATCTGCAGGATTCTAGTCAATCAAGATCTTGAAAAGATCAATAGACTTGTCCTCAACGACCCCACGTATGAAGTGATACCTCACCTCAATGTGTTTCGTCTTCGCATGGAAGACCGGATTCTTGGCTAACCAAATAGCACTCATAGAATCCGAATGTACTGTAGGGATAGCATCAATATACCAAGGTCGGCAAGCAAACGACCCAACCAAATGGCCTCCTTGTAAGCCTCACTGGCTGCAACATACTCGGCCTCTATAATAGAAAGGGCCATGCATTTCTGCACCCTGGACATCCAAGAAACAGCACCTCCAGCATATGTGAATACATAGCTGGAAGTGGACTTCCTACTATCTGCATATCTTGCATAATCAGAGTCAGTGTACCCCACGACTCCTGTATCTTGGCTGCCATAGCATATGCACATATCTACAGTGTCATTCAGGTACCTCATGATACCCTTCACGACATCCCAATGCTTCTTGCCAGGTGTAGCCATATAGCGTGCCACAACACCAACTGCTGCAAAGGCAATATCTGGACGAGTGGCGATCATGGCATACATAAGACTGCCCACTGTGGATACATAGGGAATCTTGGCCATCTCGGCCCTCTACTCATCTGTCTGCAGGACAATCAGCCTGTCATACCTTCACATAAGAAGGCAATGGACAGCCAATAGTCTTTACGTCCTGCATGCGGAAGCGCTCAAGGACTTTATGGATGTACCCCCTCTGTGACAAGTAGAGAAATCCCTGATGCTTGTCGCGTCTAATGCGCATACCAAGTATGTCAACAGCATGTCCCAGATCTTTCATCTCAAAGCTCTTCTTGAGCTGAGCCTTAAGAGCATCTAGCTCATCGTGAGCTTTCCCTCCTATCAGCATATCATCCACATAGAGTACCAAAATCAATAAAGAACCATCACGAGCTTTCTTCATGTAAAGACACGGATCCATAGCACTCCTGATGTAGCCTTGTGACTGCATAAAGGCATCAAACTTATGATACCACTCCCTAGGTGCCTGCTTCAAGACATAAAGGCTTTTCTTCAATTTGCACACTAGGTGCTCCCTGCCAAGTTCTGCAAAGCCCTTAGGCTGCTCCATATAAATCTCATCATGCAAGTCCCCATGTAAGAAAGTCGTCTTGACATCCATCTGGTATAGATCTAAGTCAAGCTAAGTAACCAACGCCAAGACTAAGTGCATAGTGGTCATCTTAACAACAGGAGAAAAGATCTCATCAAAGTCCACACTATGCTCCTGCTTAAAAACCTTTGCTACCAATCTAGCCTTGTATGCCGGCTTGGGGTGTCCAGGGGTACTTTTCAACTTGTACACCCAATTGCATGGAAAAGCCTTCTTGCCCTTAGGCAAGAAAACCAAATCCCAAGGCTCATTCTTATGCAAGGAGTCTATCTCAGAATGCATAGCCCTCTCCTAGGAGTGACTGTCACCCCTGCACATAGCCTCATCATAAGTGAAAGGCTCTCCTGCATCTGTAACCATGACATAATGCATCGAGGGCTGAAATCTATCAGGTGGATGTTTGTCTCTAGTAGACCATCTCACGGAAGGCTCTGCTGCCTGCCCAGCTGCCTGTCCAACACCTTGACCATGAGCATTATGCTGCAACTGTAGACTGTCCAACTAGCTATGCGGGAGCTCTTGGCTCCTCCTGAAATATGACCCTACGGATCTCAACAACTCTCTCAGGCTGCCTATGCATCTTGTCTTCATGGAAGACTACATCATGACTGCGGATGAATTTCCGCGCTTGCGAGTCCCAGAGACGGTAACCCATCTCGCCTCCATTCCCATAACCAAGGAAAATGCACTCTTAGGATCTAGCTTACTTCTCTTGTCCCTAGGCACTTGGCAAAATGTCTCGCATCCAAAGACATGGAGATGCGCATAAGAGGGAGGTTTTCCTGTCCATACCTCCTCAGCAACTTGGAAATCCAAACCACTAGAAGGTGATCTGTTTATGACATGCACAGTTGTACTAACTACCTCAGCCCAAAAGCTCTATGGTAGGCCTACGTGGCTAAGCATACTACATACACGCTCCTGGATGGCTCTATTCATCCGCTCAGCCAAACCATTCTAGGAGGGGGTGTAGGGGTAGTCAACTGACATTTAATACCCCTCTCATCACATAACTGCTCAAAAGCACGTGAGACATACTCACCCCCATTATCTGTTCTTAGGCATTTTAGCCTATACCCAGACTGGTTCTCAACCAATGCAAGCCATCTCTAAAACACAGCCAAGTCATCGGATTTCAACTTAATGGGATAAGCCCAAACTTTTCGTAAAAAATCATCTATGAAAGTAACAAAATACTTGGCACCACCCATAGACTGACAAGGCATGGGCCCACACACATCCGAATATACCAATGCCAAGGGCTCACTCATGCGTGGCCTACCAGACTTCTTATGCGTAGACCTAGTTTGCCTGCTATAAAGACAATGCTCACATGAATCAAAATATGCATAATCAAGGGGCGATAAGTACTGCAAACCATAAAGCATTTTCATTCCCTTCAAAGACATATGGCCCAAACGGGCATGCCAAAGAGATACATGTGGGATAGAACCCACAGACAAAACATGATCAAGGAAAGAAGCGGATACAATCAAGGGATAGAGGTTGCCAACCTTGGCACCTCTCGCAATCACAAGTCTGCCACGAGTGATCTTCCATGCAGAGTCTCCAAAAGATACATGATAACCTGCGTCGTCAAGCTGTCCAGCTGACATGAGACTTCGTGTCAAAGCAAGTACATGATGTACATCCTGCATAACAAAACTACTGCCAGAAGGAAACTGCAGCCTAACATCACCAATGCCCACAATATCAAGAGAGTTGTCATCACCCAAACACACAGAACCTAAAATAGTACAGTATGAATGAAACCACTCTCGGCAAGGTGTCACATGAAAGGATGCATCTGAGTCCAAGGGCCAACACTGTGCATACATAGAGTATATCTCTGTCATCTGTGAAGCACTAGAAGAAGCTGCAAGGATATAATCATAATCAACATCCTCAGGCTGCATAACATTGATCTCTTCAATTTTAACACTGGACTTTGCAGGCACTATGCTGCGATCAGAAGACTTATCCTGCACTTTGTCTTTCCCCTTATCTTTGCGCCTTTCATTGCGCAGTTCATGGTATTGTGGCCTAATATGGCCCTTTTTCCCACAATGGTGACAAGTAACATCTGCATTCCTATCACGAGGTTTGCTACATGACTTCCCACGAGACTTGGACCAAGATTTCTGAGAATCTTGTCCACGACCACTGCCACTATCATGCTTTCCATATCCATCATTCCTACCTCTAACTGTCATAACACGCGACACACGAGAGGCATCCAAATTCTTACGGTTAACCTCTTCCTGTAGAAGAGCACTCTCAACATCAAATAATTTCAAGGTAGCAGCAGAGGCACATAATGTAGTGCGAAATACATCCCATGACTCATTAAGAGTACCAAGCAAGAAAAGAGGAGTGACATCCTCTGCAAAAGTGATGTCCTGCCAAGTCAAGTTCTTGAGTATAGCATGGAACTGGCTCAAGTGAGCAGACATGGTTACATTCTCCTTCATGCGCAGATCCATAAGCTGCTTCAGCCAATACATCTGGCTCGCTGGACTTTTCTTATCATAGAGATTCTTGATTTTATCCCACAACTGCTATGCACTCTGTTCTTCCTCAAATACATTGTAATGAACCTATTCTATGAGAGAATACAATAGTGGATTTGCATAACGCATCAAGCTCAAACCATTCCTCATTTGGCATAGTTACCGACGGCTGCCCGCGCTGAACCTCAATGGTTTGATCTGCGATTTCTGCACCAATACCTGCCAAATCTGGCTCTTCCAATAAGAGTAATTCGTACCATCAAGCTTAGTGATGTTGAAAATAGCATGATCAGTGGACAAACTCGCCATAATGCAAGCTAGAAGACTGTAGACAGTTCAAAACTACTTATTGTTTACTGCAAAAAATGACCAAAAAATCACCAAAATCGAGAGAAATTTGCAAGTAAAGTGTAACCAAAGTTGTTGCCCACCAAGTACTAGTGAAAGTACATCATTTCAAAATATTTTAGTATGAAAAATCCATGTCAGTCTGGAGTTATATACTTGCTGTAATAAATGACAGCAGGGTACTGTGAGAGGCAATTACTGACCAATTCAGTGTACCAAGTCAAGAAATGACAGCCAAGACATGACCAGCCATAAACGGGCATAAATCAGCACCAAACATTCATCAAGACCCTGAGCAAACACCCAAACATGTTACCAAAGCATCCGTTCAGTGAGTTGGCATACCCCCTGGACAATAGAGCAAAGTATACATAACACTGGCAAGACCTGACACCAGTAGGTGTATACTCACAAGAGTGCAAAGCCCAAGCTCAGGTCAAAAGCGACTCCAAGATATCAGTGCATGAACTATGCAACATTTAAGTGTAAGAGATCCCAAAGTATCAAGTATCTGTAAAATGCTCAAAATAGCATAAACCTCCTACTCAATATTGGTCAAGCATACAAGATGCTCCCACTGTCACAAAAAATGCGGATAAACGAGCTCAATAGCTCAAGCAAACCAAGTCAAAGTACCAAAGAACAGGTAACCAAGACAATGCCTCAATAGCATCCAAAGTCATAATGAAAAAAGCCAAGTCAATGTCCAACTGCTCAAGGGAATACTCAAATGAATGTCAAGACGAGCTCAAACAACTGTCATCCACAGCCAAAGCATAAAGCATTCACTAAGACATCATAACCCATACTGGGTAGCCTAGGCATAAACCATGTCATAGATGAAATGCCAGCTGCAAAGAAGTGACATTCAAACCCAAATCGAACTCTAATCTCAACTCAAAAGCATTCCGGAGCATAAACAATACATGTGGCACAGTCCAAATACATCATGACATCATACCGAGTAGCCGGGAGAACCCCATGACCAATAGGCATAACCCAATTGTAGCATAAATAGCTTCAGCCCTGAAGTTTTCAGCAGCATATAACCTCTGTAAACTGAGAAAATCAGTGCTCAATCCAAGCTCAAATCCATAGGCAAACCATAGGCATACATTCCCGTATATATAAGCACCAACCGGACATAATCGGGTATCAAATGCCAAGACCTGTAAGCATAAAATTGAAGTAACAGATGGCTGCCCTGCTTTGGATAGATCTAGGATTGTTCAAAACAGTCAATGGCTGAGCTAAATCAGCTCCAAATGCGTCTCACATAAGAGGCATAACATCCACAAGTAATCCGGTATCAATAGACATCAATAGAAGCATCACATAAACCATAGACATACAAATACATGCTGTCTCAGACTTGAAATCTGTTGCAAAATATTCTCTCATCAAAATTTGACAAATCTGATATCACCAAAGCGTCCGGAGCGTGCCAAAACCCCAACTTAGACTCTTACCTTACCTGAATCGGGTTCCGAATGCTCGAGATATGACAAAAAGAGTGATTTTTGGGCCAAATTTTGAAACAAGCGCAAAAAAAACGTGAGCTGGCTAGGGGGATCTGCTGCCCCACGTGTCAACAATGGGGGCCAAAGAAGGCCTACACCAAGCCTCAGCAAGCCTTGATAAGCTGGAAGCAAGATCCAGGTGAAGGAAGCTCCAAGAGGTGTGAGCTATAGCTACCCATAATCTGTGAAAACCTTGTTTACCTAGACCTGTGGACTGAAGTAAAACTCTGAAATAATGAAGCAATACCTCAATGTCAATGCCCTGATGGTGCCTCAATAGGCTGGGAAGAAGCTCGAGAAGCCAGGGAGTAACGGGAGCTCAAGAGAATGAGCTATGGCTGCCGGAAAGGAGATCCAGTGAGAGTGGGGAGTCAATGGAAAGCTGAGAATGCCACGAGCCAAGCTCAAGAGTCGGAAGCCGTGCTCTGATACCAATTGAAAGGTGAAAAGGATCGAAGCTTACACTGAAGAGCTATGGCAGGAGAGCAAGAGCAAGAAAGAGAGAGACAAGAAATGGGAACTCCAACAGTCACAATGTGTGACCGGGCCTTCCTTTATTCAAACTGTCACTAAAAAAATAAAGTGATGGTGGCGGGCGCCCGCCACTTGCAATGTGCAGTGGCGGTGAGTATCAGTGTAGTAATACACGGGCGGCTAGGCAGATGCACCTTTACCCCCAACATCAAGGATCTAGTTACAACCCACTTTTACGTGCCATTGGTACCCAAAAAAAAAGTCCCACCTTTCAATACCATTGGTACAAAGAAAATGCCAAGTGCTAAAGCTATAAAGTTACTATATAGATTGTCACCTAAAAGAAACATGGTGCTTAAGTTTTTTGAACTCCTTTGTGATGGCTTTGCCACACTCGATAAACTATCCATTTCCCTTCTTCATAGTTGCCTTCTTGGTAATTTCACATGCATGTGCTTTGAGTTGTGGTAGTTATTAAGCTTTTTGAACTCCTATGTGATGACTTTTTCACACTCGATAAACTACCCATTTCTCTCATTTATAGTTGCCTTCTTCCTAGTAATTTCACCTAGATGTGCTTTGAGTTATGGCGGTGTAAGTTCATATGTGATACATAATTTGGATCCCTTGAAACATTTTGATTCCTTTAATACTTCAACTTCATAATGCATCTGCCTTTTCCTTGCTTGATTGATTTCTCATGGTATCATCCACTTAACCCCCTTTTCTTCTAGAATTCACCTTTGTTTGGTCTCTAGCCTATATGTCTCTATACATCCTAGGCAACCATCATCAAGTTCATTTTGTGCTTCTTCATACCGTCCATCAAGGAGACCTCCTAAACCTGCATGGTAGGCAATCTTCTTTTTCAATGTCGCTTTATTAAATACTAAAAAGATAGTGTGTATCATACCTCACTTATCCATCTTCTTTCAACTTCCTTCAATAGCTCCACTTGCACTTTGGTTATTATTTTCTCAAGGATTTCATCTTTGATCTTAATAATTGTAGCCATCTCCATTGCCAATTTTTCCTCCAACTCTACCAAGCACATAAGCACATATGGAAAGTGAGCCTTTCAAAAACGCATTCTCTACTACCAAGTTGCAACCTCATTAACACACTCATTTCTTACACAAACTTGGCTCTTGATCTGGTTTCGAGGATGTTGCAAAGATCACAGAAAATACTTTGGGACACATCTTGCTATTAGGGCAAGGGAGATTAGAAACAAGTCAAGTCTTATGTGTGGACAAGCCTATAAATAAGAAGGGGGGAAAGGAGGGAGAGAGAAACAAACTACGATGAAGAAAGCAAAGAAGCCAAACTGAGCAAGTTGGGCAACTACGAAAAAAGTAAATTGATTGACAGACTATTTTGATAGATTGAGCAACAGAGTCTATAGTGACTAAGAAAGAGTTGGGCAATGGAGCTTTTTTTTTGGGCGCCAAGGGGAGAGATTTGTGTGTGTGTGTGTGTGTGTGTGTGTGTGTGTTAACATATCCTTCAAGACACCTCAAATACGCATAGAACACAACCCCCCACCCACATCAGAATTTTAGTACAATCCACTTAGGGATGCTGAAAATAGACATCATAAGCTGGCCTTTTACCCAACTTAAGTGCTTAGGCATCACCCTAGCCTTCTACAAGAGATTTAGGAGAAACTCCCGACCTTGATACTTAATCCATGAATTCAAGTTTAAATCCAAAGAGCGCAATAAGGAGCAGGCTTAGAACTCCAATATACAAGTTTAAGAGTAATGCCTATCCCTATCCTCAAGTGCAACTATACACATGACATTTCACAAAAGCCATATGAATTCATAATTAACATGTTAGATCCATATGAATTCAAACAACATTACAAGCCGGAGAACTGCCCATAATGACACATGCGTGGGAATGCTGATGCTGCAAGTTACAAAAGCTAACTATAAGTTTCAATGACTTGTATGGGCCCCTGTCGCGCAGTACAATTTGTGAATGATATAAAAGATCAAGAACTTGATTCATCTCCACTCTCTTGTGTATATTCATCTGAGAATGTTCCTTTGCAATTTCCACTTTGGTGTCTAAATACTAGATCTGACAGTGTTTGGACCTGAATTCCTCCCAGACATAGTCAAGGGGCAATGTAGCCAATCACAGCCACCTGTGGATTGTAGTGTTGCAAACAAATGGTTCCTGTAGAGGTTCTGCAGGTATTGTGGTAGCTCAACCTGCAAAAAGGTGATTTGCATTTTCCTTAGAAATTTGCTCATTTGACAGCACTGCTTCAACCTATCTGAGTCTGTACACACAGACGGTGTGGAAATAAACAAGTTGGTTGCAAGAAGACAGCATGATGCTCTGTGCCTACCATGTAATTTTCTCCAGGAACAAAAATCATTCATCCGCAGGCAAAGTTGGACTACTGGAACATTTGTCTATCTTATGCAGCTCCCTTAATTTTACAGCCGCGTTGCACAAACCTGTACAATGCTTCGAGTTAGGTTTTGAATCAGATAGATAAAGAGATTTTATTGGCAAAAACATCACTTTCAGATAACTGTTCAATACGATTTCTTAATACAGTACGAGCTCAAAGAACAAAAAACCACTCCCCTGTTTATACAAATTAACTGGGAACCATTCCAGCAATCACCAAACAAATCACAACATCGAAGAATATGCCACATCAAACCTCACAAAGTTCTTAGGAACCCAGTGGTTCTAGCCTCTAGGACAACTTCGCATGTCAGCCAATCTAGAACTTGGGCAGAGATAGGAGTGCCTACCTTTTCTTTCGGCAGGAGACCTTCCCTTCATTGACCCTTTGTGTTTGGATGCATGGATAGTATCCTGCCACTCACAACATGTCATTCAGCTCTGCTCAATCTTGCTCTTCATTTCAGCTGGCATGCATTTCATGGTTGCTCATGAGCTCTTCAGTCCAGAGTGAGTGTGCCTCCCAATTTTCTTGAGTCCTTGAGCTTTTACCTACACATTGTAGGCTGCTTCTGTCTCCTGCATGAAAACATTATCTTCCTTCGAGAGATGGGCTTTCCAAATTGAGCAGCACTTGGTCTTGCTAATCTTACTAGCTGCCGGCTGCAACCTGCATTGGCTTACTTCTACAGTGGCCCCAGCCACCAAGCACAATCTTCAGGAGTTGTTTTTAATGCATCACAGTTGGATGGTCAAATTTGAAGTCGCCCTTGGCTGGTGGCAACCTGTGCCTAATCAACACTCTGTCTAGGAAGAGTATGAGGGAGCCCTCAAGTTCAAACACAAGGTCTGGAGGGTAACCAAAATCCAAGCCATAACACCTGATCTGGGAAAGGATGCAAAAGGCTGTCTTGGGCAGACAACACAGGAGAGTAGACCGTAGACTCCAGTGGCAGGCTGTTCTGGAGCTAAGAGCAAATTTGGCAGATTGGAGGCATTAAAAATGCAAGAGTCACAAGATGTCAAGGTTGAAACTACATTCCATGACTGATGCAATGCCAGCATGCATCAGAGCCTGTTTATGAGGGCAGACCATGGGAGGCTGGGAAAAGCAGAAACCAAAATAGATCTGATTGTTGAAATCACTCTGACACTAATTATACCCACTGCACGTGGTGGAGACAGAAAACTGCTGAGAGCTGGATGCATGATGAGAACCCAGACATGACTGAGACACACGAGACAGATTGTGGAAAGGGCTGACACTCAAGCTCTAGTATACACTGAAAAGAAGTTTCATGCGTGCAAAAATACACGTCTCAGCCTGAACTAAGCCTACCCAAAACAGGAGACACTGAGGTCAGCCATTTTGAAAAATACATAAACCAGGTCGGTTCTTGACTATCTTCCTTGCCCCTCTATTTTCTCCTCTATAGGATTTGTATGTTCCACAGCTTTCGAGTTATACACAAAGACTTAATGGATAGTCACTGCTGATTCTTCATTTCTGCATTATCAATAGGACTATCTGTCCTCTTCCCTGATTACATCTTACAAGAATCACCCTCTCTGTAAAACATTGGTTCTGCATTTATGTATTTACATATTTGTTATAGGATAGTTGCAAGTACGTATCCTGACTTAGCTAGACCTAGTACACGGACATTATCATATCCAGCTAGCAGCTTCTCCTAAGCCACTTTCATTTCCAGTAGGACCCATAATTTCAGCTCCAAATCTACACCACAATCAGAGCTGTTGTACAATGACATCACTGCAACCAGATGTCGCACAACAAGACTGATGGAATTGAGGATGTATACAAGGATGCTGTAAGCAGATCACAGACAAAGCGATTTGTAACTGTCGATAATGACTACCACAGTCAAGCACAAAGTAACTAGTCCCTTTTTACACAGTATTTGGCAAACCACAAAAACAGTAAAGAGCTTACCAGAACACTTTGGGATATCCCACACAGCAATAGATGTAGCAGTGCACTTTGAATCACATAAATCTCTGTTATCTTCATGATTTACATTCATAGCGAGCATCCATGCCCCAACTGTGACGTCTTCATTGGTAAAAAAGCGAAAGCTGCAAAAAAGCACAAGAGAGGGAAATCACGTATACATACCTACATGTGTGTGCACGTGTGTGTGCATGCATGTGCACACACCACTTCTCTCTCTCTTTTTTCGTAAAAGGTAACACCTCTCTCTCTCTCTCTCTCTCTCATCACACATGCTGTGTGTGTGTGTACCTCAGAAAACCAAAACCAATAGAAAACCGGTAATGGCAGGATCACTCAAAATGCATAAGCCATCACCACCATCTAGAAGCCACACACAAAGGAAGAAAAGCAAGAAGTATTCTACCATCCCAAGCAGCCTCAACAAAATCAAGGACATCCATACACAAAAAGTGTTGAAACGATTTAAATTGTGGGTGAAATCAAGGACCATGATTTGGAAAATGTAAAAGAAATTTTAATTGATATGTGTAATGAGGCAATGCAACAAATGAGGAAGGAAATGCTCATAGGAATGCAAGAATGGAATAATGGAATACATAATGATATACAGGCACACTTCACCTCATGGAAAGAGGATATTGAAGTATGTCTTTGGGGGAGAGACACAACCATTGAGGAGCTCAAAAACAAGGTAGCCACCTACAAAGTCCAGCTTGACCTCTTCAAAAAAGAGGAAGGGGAGATCATAAAGACTATGCCCGAAAAGATGCAAAAGTGAAATTAATGAGCTGAAAACACACATGGAGAAGGAGCGCAACACATGACCAGCAATAGCAAAGGAGGCCCAAGATGATGTAGCCAAAGGCTCCAAATAGATTGAAGTAGTGAAAGAAGTTTGTAAATGCTACACTAGAATAGGAGAAGAGAAGAAAATTTAGATCCTTGCACGTCTATGTAGTGGGTTGGAAAGAATGAGACAACTCATTAGATGATGCCAAAAGTCTAAGTAAGAAACTAGGGGTACCTAACACTTCCATTGTTGAGAATGCATAGCCAGTTGGCAAGGACTCAACCAAGGATCTGGCACACGTGTGTCTTGCACTATCACCTCCTACCTGTGAGCCTCAATCTAAGTCAAACAAGAGCATTAGGAGCTCTCGCATTGTCTTTGTCTGTCATTTTATGTGCTTCAGGCACTTTAGACAAAGGGCACATTAGTGCATTTCTTTTTGGGCACTACAGGCTGTCCTAGGTGCCCACATTTGGGCCTAACCACTTTATTACTAGTTGTGGCTCTAGTTTTCCTATTTATAGGTGGCCTGCCGTCTCACTCTCATTATCCATCATTCATCCTTTGTGATCAGCCAACCCTCCTCATTCTCTCATACCCATGCTACCATCTAGCACCCACACTGACATGTCAGGCTGCATGTTGGGGCTGACTGTTGCAACCTTGTATCCTTCAACCATTGCACTCAGATCGTTCCTTCTCTCACCTACATTCTCTTTCTGTACTACACCCACAGTCCTACATGCATTCACAGTACTAATTACCTACGTTTCACAGCAGGCCAGGCAATCTTCTTGAGCTATGTGCTGACCCGAGCGGCACATTTGGCATAGCTGGCAACATCTACAGATCTGTGTTTTATGGAGGGTACCCCTAATTACCCTGCATTTATCAGCAGGGCCAGCCTGTACTGACATTGGGATCATCCCCCATAGGCTGTGTCATCCCACAGTGGTCTTTTCAGTCAGACAACCATCGCTTCTACCTGGGTAACCGGTTATTCTCTGCCGAGCAGCTGCCTTTTTCAGGCTGAAAATGTAGAGACACATCCTTTTATGCTGTGTTTACTGGAGAGGACCTTCTGTTACAGCCAGTCAACTATATTTCCTTGCTGGGCAGAAGATGTCATCATCTTAGGGCAGGCATATTGCATCTTCTGCAGAGCTTCCTCTCCTCGAGCTCCTTGATCAATTTCTAGCCAAATCTAGGCTGCATTATCAGTATTCAGTCCCCCAAGGAATCTGCATTTGCAAATGAATACTGAAATGAAGAGGGTGGATATATAAGGGCCTATCGAAGTATCTCCTCGAGCTAGTCTCTCTCACCAACACCAAAAAAGACAAGTGATGGAGGGCAGGCTGCCTAGTGGCCATATATAGCACAAAACAAAGCAATATAATAAGTACACCAACCAGCAAACTGGCCAACCAGCCATAAATGCAGTTGACTACTGCACAAATACCAAGATGATCAGCAATCACATAATTGGCTGCAACATGCACTGCCCCTATCCGCAGTAAGGTGCCCCTATACAGTGACTACTGAAAATGTCCAATAACTTATAGGAAAATGCGTAACTCCAACCGAGAGAACTGACTACAACAACTTGAGCCTATAAATGCTAGTCCAAGGGATGACTAATCTCTAACAGCCCCTCAAATTCCTAGATGCAGCATAAGGCTCAGGGATCTAGAGTGTTGTCAAAGAACAACCTGAGGAAGCACCTTTGTAAACAAATCTGCCAAATTATCCTCTGTCTTAGAGTAAACCACATTAATAGTCTCATCCAATATCTTCTCTCAAATGAAATGGTATTGTATCTTAGTGCGCTTCGACCTAGCATGAAACACAAAGTTCCGTGCCAAAGCAATGCAACTCTCATTGTTGCAACGAAGTGTTGTAGGACCTGTTTGAGGGCAGCCAAGCTCTCCTAGTAACCTCCAAAGCCACACTAACTCACATGTGGTAGAAGATGCCACTCTATACTCCACCTTTGTGGAAGAAAGGGCAACTATAGGCTGCTTCTTGCTACTCCAGGAGATAACACTTGCAGCCAAAGTAAAGCAATATCCTATTGTTGACCTGCATTGATCAACATCTTCAGCCCATCTAAATCCGTCCAACCTATAAGAACCAAAGCTAAATCTCCAATACCTGTTGGACAATGAATACCAAGATCGTGGGTCCCCCTTAAGAACTGCAAAATCCTCATAGCATCTTGCCAATGGACAACCTTGGATTCACTCATCAACCTAGCCAACAAACATACAGGAAAGCACAAATCAATCCAAGTGTTAAGAAGCCAAATCAAGGATCCAATCAATTGCCAATAGTAGAAAGCATCCACCCAATAGTAGGAAGCATCCACCGCTAGTCAATCTGCATGGACCATAGCCTTGGAGTTTGGATCCATAAAAAAAGAAATGGCCTTACATCCCTCCACCTCAAATGTGGAGAAAAATTCATGCATATACCGCTGCTTGGAGATGAAAATCCCCCTCAAAGCCTGGTAAATCTCATCACCTAAAAAGAAATGGAGAATGCCCATATTCGTCATCTCGAGCACCTTGTGTAGTGCCTCCTTTGTGTCCTTGACCTTCTGGGCATGGCCACCTGTCAAGATAAGATCATCCGCATAAAGCACAAACAACGTGTGCCCTCCAACGGAGGTGCAGACATACAACTGGAGATTGGAAGAGGAACACCAATACCCTAACTTTCCTTGGAGGAACGAGTCTATCTTCTCGTTCCAAGCATGTGGAGCAAGTTTGAGGCTATAAAGGGCCTTCTTCAACCTATACACATATCCATCGAATGAGAAAAAGCCAATAAGCTACTCAACATAGATCTCCACCTTCAAACCACCATTAAGGAAGGCAAACTTCATATCAAGCTGATAAACTAGCCAACTCCTATGGCTAAACAGCTCTAATGATAGCCATCTGAGCTATAAGTGCAAATCCGCACCTGGCCATTGTGCAAAGCCCTTTGCAAAGAATCGTGCCTTATGCTTATCTAGAGTGCCATCACTATGGTATTTGATCTTAAAGACCCCTTTAACACCAATCACCTTCCTATGGATGAGCTTGGACACAAGATCCCAAGTGCCATTCTGCTCAATAGCATCCACCTCCTACTCCATGGACCATAGCCTTCTTCCAATGCTATGACTATAAAGCCTCCTTCACGGAGATGGGCTCCCTATCCTGCATAGCACGACTCATCAAACAAAGGTTAGTACAAATAAGCTCAGAATGTGCCTAGTTCCATGCCAAAGCAATGCAACTCTCATTGTCGCAATGGAGGGTTGTAGGACCTGTCTGAGAGAAGCCAAGCTCTCTGGGTAGCCTCCAAAGCCACGATGTTCATCCAAAGCCTCAAAAGGAGTCATACCAACCACAATCGAGGTGGGGATTGATGCTCCATCATAGTCCGTGCCATCTCAATGACACTGCAATTCTTCCACTCCAATATGCCATTCTCTTGAGGCGTACTCGTGTTTTCAAATTCTTGGTGAATACCGTGATCTGCAACATAATGAGTCAGCTCTTGGGAGACGAACTCTCCTCCTTGTCAGAACGCAAGGTCTTGGGTTTCCTGCCAAACTTGTTCTCTTCAAAGAGCAACCAATCCTTAAAATGTGAGAATCCTTAGAGGACTCTGTCTGCATGGATCCACATAAGTCCGTCGAAATAAGCTCCAAGGACTCCTTAGCCTATCGAGCAACCTTGTTGGGAATAATATCTCTATGTTGCTTGCCACAAATGTAAGATACACGTGGCAGGCGGCTCATCCTAATCTCTGGCAACCTACATACCAGCTAACCACAAGCTACCCTCCAAAGATACTCATAGTTTGTTGGGAATAAAGGGCTATTATGCCTTTTATATATGCTCGAGTGTGAATGCACCGTTAGCACTTGTACTTTACATATAACTATCACAAAAATCTAAAAGAGGTACAACTCATTGTACCCACACATCGTGCATCTCACACTCTCTACTCTCTACTCTCTACTATTGCTCCTCTCTCTCTCTCTCTCTCTCTCTCTCTGTGGACCATTTCTCGATTTGTGCGTGTCATCCTTGCGCAGAGGCCATGCTAATCTTCTCTGTATCGTTCCAATTTTATCAGATGTCTCCGAAAACTCTCTCTCTCTCTCTCTCTCTCTCTCTCTCTCTCTCTCTCTCTCTGTAGCTGCCATTGCATCTCCACTACACACCCGTCACTTCAAACTAGTATCAAAGCAAAGGCCATCAACACGAACACTTCTTGGAGTTCACTCGAGCTGTGCCAACAACAGGTCATCTTCAATTCAGATCAGGCGCTGGTAAGTAGCGCGCAGGTCACAAATCGCAATCTGTTGCAAGTCACATACTGCAATCAATCGCAGGTCGTAGGTCAAGCATCGCGACAAGTTTCGGCAACAGTTTCAGGTCAGCACAGGTGTCACGGCAGTAGTCAAGTGACATCTTTCAAGGCAGTTCCTAGGTCGGCGCTAGTCATGCGCAAGAATCGTCGACAATCAATGTTTTTTTTTGTGACAAAAATTCACGATTTTGTTCAAAAAGTTTATCCTTGGTAAATTTTGTCGGGCTGTCATGTGCATGTAAGCACAATTTGACAAATCTCAAAGATTGTATATGCATTTACTCCCAAATTTTGGGGCTTCCGGCATATGCTTGAACATTTTACTCAACTGAGTAAAATTTGTGAAATTTGCACACATTCGAGTCTCAAAAATTGAGGCTTTTCATGTATTTGTGAAAATTGCAGTGAGAGAGGTACAATTTCCTAAAATCTTAACACATTGGACCCACACAATTTGGAGCTTTTGCAAAATTTGTAAAATTTGTGTCAAATTTGGTCTTGGTATATGGTTGCAATGTAATTTCTATGCAAATTGAGCACATTGGACCCCGAACAAATTTGGGGCTTTTGCTAAATTTGTGAAATTTTGGCAAAATTGCATTGAGGAATCTACTCGAGAGTTATATTTGATGTAATTTGAGCAATTTAAGCAGAGAAATTTGGGGCTTTTGACCATGTGAGTCAAATTTGTGCATGTGGATGCATTTGGAGTAGAAATTGTGGCTAAAATTTGGGGCTTTTTATCCAATTGATGCATTAGCCCATGGCACAACCGCAATTACTTATGGAGTGCTGTAGCATACATTTTGTGACTCTTAAAATTGATTCGTAGATCTGAAATTTCTACAATAACTTGGTTTTTTATTGCTGGTTGGTACTTGTTTGTACCTTGGTCACTTGTGTGACAGTTGAGCTCACATTTGTTGACTTTTGAGTCATTTTTGGGCTGCAAATCATGGTTGGAAGCAGTGATAGCAACAATCTTTTGCACATTAAGAAGCTTGAGGGGACACACAACTTTGCTATATGGCAAAAGCAGTGCTATAATGTCTAGGTGCAGAAGAAACAGGTGAAGCCCATAAAGACAAACGGAGTAAAACCAGCAATCATGGATCAAGATGAGTGGGATGAGTTATATGAGCTTGCACGCGCTACCATAGAGCTTTAGTGTCAAACACTTTGCTCTTTAACATAGAGAAATTGAAATCTGTGTATGATATGTGGCAAAGACTTGAGGAGTTATATGCTCAGAAAATTATAGCAAGCAAGGTTTATTAGTTGAAAATTTTGATGGATCTTTGTATAAAGGAAGGTACAGCCATGTCTCTACATTTGAATGAGTTTAACTCTATTTTCAGGCAGCTGATTGCTTTGGAGTTCCACATTGATGACGAGTTCAAGGCAACATTTTTGCTATGCACTTTGTCTGAAAGTTGGGATACTTTTAGGACAACAATGAGTAACTCCAATGCCATGCTGTTATATTCTGATGTGGAGAGCTCTTTACTTATAGAAGAGCTAAATAGGCAAAATATTTTGGCAAACAAGTCTTCCAATACACTACATACTAGAGCCAGATCCCAACAGAAGGGTAATTCTGAAAACAAAGCATGCAGCAAGTCTCGTGGGAAAAGTGTAGAGTGCCATCATTGTGGCAAGAAAGGGCATTTTAAGTGGAATTGCATTAAGTCAAAGAAAGAGAAGGGCAAGGGCAAAGCACTGATGATAGCAAGGATGAGAAAAAGGACAACCAACATGCAAAGAAGAGCAGTGTGAAGATCGAGGAAGTCAATATAGTCAGTCACAAGAGTGACAATGGCAATGATGTACTCTTTGCTTCTTCTTTTAGTGCACAATCATTGATTGCAGATTCTGATAATGACATGCACACTTGGATTCTTAATTCAGGTGCCTCATTCCATATGACACCACACTATGAGTGGTTTTCTGACTATAGTGGTGGTAGACATGGTGTTGTCCACTTGGGGGACAACTATGCATGTGACATTGCAGAAATTGGCAATGTGTAGTTGGCATTTCAACATGGTTCAATGTTCACCTTGCATAATGTGAGGCATGTACCCCTGCTCAAGAAAAGCTTGATAAGCATAGGGCAGCTAGATGATGAAGACTATCACACCACCTTTGGGGATGGCAAATGGAAAATATGTAAGGGATCTAGGATTGTTGCTAAACGTTGTAAGAGTGACAGTATATATCCACTACATGTATCTAGTGCGCGTAATCATGTTGTTTCCATAACCGAGCAGCCAAGTGTATCTTTGTGGCATAGCCAGTTGGGACACATGAGTTAAACTAAAATGAAAGTGTTTTCTCATTTGGGTTATTTGCCGTATTTGAGGTATGCTGATTTTGACCACTGTGATCATTGCAAATTTGGTAAGCATGCTCAAACGTCACATAAAAAGTCCCTTTCATTAAAATATTTACCCTTAGAGTTGCCCTTAGAGTTGGTACATTCAGATGTATATGAAATGCTTGGGTTGTCTCTATGAGAGTGCGCAACGGAAGTAGAAACATGAACAGAGAGAGAGAGAGAGAGAGAGAGAGAGAGAGAAAGCAAAAAATGAAGGAAGAAAGACTGCACTAACTGAAATGAATGCTGGACACAAAGCTTGGACCGATCAATCCTTGCATGTAACCCAGAGCGTCAATGAGGGCACCAAATCAGGCTGGAAAAGATGACAGCACCAATGTCGGAGAGGAGAGGGAGCAGTGTGTGCTGAGGAAAGAGAAGTGAGTGAGAATGACTAGGGGACTGCTATATATAGCCCCAAACCTCCAAATCTAGCCAACCTGCTGGCAGCAGCTCTAAAACTGGACAACTACCCAAGAAATGGGCCGACTGCATAAAAAATGCCCTAATTGGGCAAACTGCCAACCAAAAAAGAAATGCACACTAAAATAGCAATACCCTAGACTGACAAAGCTCCTTTATCTCCTGCCAGACTCTGACAAGAGCTCACAACTAGGAGATGACAGACTGGCATACAAAATAGGGCAAGCTAACAGTCTCTAGAGGAAAAGAAATATTTTATCACATTTGTTGATGATGCCACACACAAAGTATGGGTTTATCCAATCCATCATAAAGACAAGGCATTAGATAAGTTTAAAAAATTCATGGCACTTATTGAAAATATGATCAGCAAGACATTAAAGTGTCTTCACTTTGACAATGGTGGGGAATATGTGTCAAAAGCCTTTCAAGCCTTTTGTGACAACAAAGAGATAAAGAGGAAGCTCACTGTCCCTTATAATCTGTCCCAAAACAGTATTGCAGAGCGTATGAATAGGACTATTCAAGAGAAGATCCATACTATGTTGTCTCATGCTGAATTACCTCATGGATTTTGGGCAGAGGTTGTTATCATAGCCGTACACTTGATAAATCAGTTTTATCAGACAAGTCTTTGGGGGGGAGAGTCCCTCAAGAAGTGTGGTCGGGCAAGCCACCTTTGTATGCACACTTGAATGTTTGGCTACAAGGCTTTTGTGCATATACGCAAAGAAAAACACAGCAAATTGGAGCCAAAGTCCTATAAATTGGAGCCAAATTGTACACAGCAATGATGTTATCTTCCAGGAAGATCACATACATAAACAACCCAAAAAGTCTGAGGAAGTCAAAAGGGTTATGTTCCGAGAAGTGATACCTCTAGGAAAGCAAAGAGTGTCCGCCATACAGCAGCAAATATCTGCTGTAAATGACCCTATAAATGGAGGGAATGATGCTGAAATTGATCAATAAGAAGTTACCCATGATATACCACAGTTTCAGTAAGGAAATGTGCCATTAGAACATCCAGAACAAGCAAGAAAGCATGCTGAACCATTTGAACAGCAAGCTGTTAATGCAGATTTGTAAGCTGAACAGCCAGCAAACACTAATCATTGGGTCCGCACATTGACCAAACATACCAAACACCCAGATAGGTTTGTTTCTGATGCAAATTATGTTGTTGATTATGTCATGTTATCAAATTGTGGTGAGCCGTCATGCTTAAAGGAAGCAATGGACAAAGAGGACAGCAAGAAATGGCATAAAGCTATGCTGTCAGAGATGGAATCTCTAAAGAAGAATGATACTTGGGATTTAGTGTATTTGCCCAAGAAGCAGAAAGTCCTACTATGCAAATGGGTTTACAAGATGAAGGTCACTTCTGGTTCCTTACCAAAATACAAAGCACAACTTGTTGCAAAAGGGTACAAGCAAAAACATGGGCTTGATTTTGACAAGATCTTCTCCTGTAAAAAGATGACCACTTTGCGAACCATATTGGGCTTGGTTGCATGTGAGGATATGGAACTCATACAGATGGACGTAAAGACTATTTTCTTACATGGTGATCTGCATGAGAACATATATATGCAACAACTAGAAGGCCTTGTGGCCAAAGAGCGAGAAAAGATGGAAGGTAAACTCAACAAAAGCTTGTATGGGTTAAAACATGCACCGCGTGAATGGTATCATAAGTTTGATATATTCATGCAATCTCAAGGATTCAAAAGGAGTCAAGTGGATCACTACTTATATACAAAGAAGGCAGCAAATGGAAACCTTATTATGTTGGTTTGTGATTGGTGGTAGGGATGTTCATGCTTTGAATACATTGAAGCAGAACCTACACAGTAGTTTTGACATGAAGGATCTTGGTGAGGCAAATCACATTCTTGGCATACGTATACTCAAGGACAAATCGAAAGGTCTTCTTTATTTGTCACAGCGGAAGTATGTATCTAAGATTTTACAGCATTTCAATATGGAGGGGGGGAAAGTAATTGGTGTACCATTGCCTCCATATGTGAAACTCAATATAGAGGATAACCCTACATCTGATGATGAAAAGGTTGAAATGACCAAGATTCTGTATGCTTCAACTGTAGGTAGCTTGATATATGCCATGGTTGCAACACGTCCTAACATAGCATTTGCGGTGGGAGTGGTTAGCAGATACATGGTACATCTTGGTAGAAAGCATTGGGAAGCAGTGAAAGGTATTATGGAATACCTTACGGACACAAAGGATTTGTGCATCTGCTTTGGAAAGCAAAAGGTATCTGTCATTGGCTTTACGAATACAGACTATGTTGATCATGCTGACTACAGGAAGTCTACTTTAGGGTATGTATTCACCTTCACAAGGGGAGCAATTTCCTGGATTTCCAAGCTACAAAAGTGTGTTGCATTGTCTACTACAAAGGCAAAGTATGTGGCTGCCACTAAGGCATGCAAGCAAGCTAAATGGCTTTCACGTCTAGTGGGAGAGCTTGGCATTACCGAGATCCCTATCCTCCATTGTGATAGTCAGAGTGTTATTATGCTAGCACGGAACCCCGTCTTTCATGCAAAGACAAAGCACATAAAAGTGAAGTTGACAGCATTAAGCTTGTCAAGGTATATATAAATTATAATCTTGCAAATCTTCTCACGAAGGGTCTTCCAACAGAGTGGTTTGCTCACTACTACCAGATGATGGGAGTTGGATAGTATATGTATTTCAACTTTGTACATACTTAGACTTAGCTGATTTTTTTCTTCAACATTGAGGCACACTACCTTTAGGTGGGAGGTCGTTAGGAATAAAGGGCCACCGTGCCTTTTATACGTGCTCAAGTGTGATTATCGCCATGTCCTCCGAGGTAACGACTTTCCCTTCGTTATGGACTTGCATTTGCAATTAGCGAAGCTCATTGGCATGTTCCCACATAGAAGAAGACCTATTAGGACTCAAAGTCCTCATCTAAACCTCCAAAGACACCCGCTTCATCACAATCATCCGATTGTGTTGAGCTCCCTGGCGCGAGGATCGAGACACACAATGCTTGCTAGCAGCAGAGAGATAGAGAGAGAGAGAGTGCAGAGTAGAGAGGAGAGTGAACACGACTTGTGGGTACAATGACGAGTATACCTCTTTAGGTTTTTAGATAGATATATATATGAAAGTACAAGTGTGCTAAGGGAGTGTTCACACCCATGCACATGTAAAAGGCACGATGGCCCTTTATCCCCAACAACCTCCCACCTAAAGGCAATGGGCCTTAAGAGGAGAAAAGAATCAGCTAAGTCTAGGTGTGTACAAAGTTGAAATACATATATCTATCCAACTCCCATCATCTCTCGACAATGAGTAAACCACTCTACTGGAAAACCCTTAGTGAGAAGGTCTGCAAGATTATCATTTGTATGCACTTTGACAAGCTCAACGCTCTTGCTGTAAAGTATATCTCTAATGAAGTGATACTTCACATGTATGTGCTTCGCCTTTGCATGAAAGACGAGATTCCATGCTAGCATGATAGCACTCTGACTATCACAATGGAGAACAGATAACTTTGTAATGCCAAGCTCTCCCACTAGACGTGAAAGCCATAAAGCCTCCTTGCATGCCTTAGTGGCAGCCACATACTCTGCCTCTGTAGTAGACAATGCAACACACTTTTGTAGCCTGGAGATCCAAGAGACTGCTTCTCCTGTGAAAATAAACACATACCCAGAAGTGGACTTTCTGCAGTCCGCATGACCAGCATAGTCTGCATCCGTAAAGCCAACGACAGATGCCTTCTGCTTTCCAAAGCAGATGCACAAATCCTTTGTGCCTTTAAGGTATCTCATAATACCTTTCACTGCTTCCCAATGCTTTTTACCAGGGTTTGCCATGTATCTGCTAACCACTCCCATTGCAAAGGCAATTTCAAGACGTGTAGCAACCATAGTATACATCAAACTGCCAACAGCTGAAGCATATGGTATCTTGGCCATGCTCTAGATCCCACATATTTTTTACATGGTATCAAAGCCCAATCAGGCATGGCACAGCCTCTCTTAGTCCTTCTTTATCGTTTTCCAACTCAGCTTGAGTTCATGACTTCAACTCTCAACTCTACCTTCACTTAAGCTTCCATGGCAGCTATAGCCAGCTGCACCCTGTCAACTTGAAGCTCTTATATCTCACTCCACAGGCCAAATCTTACCAAGCTTCCTTTTGCAAAAGTGGTCCCCAGCTACTCAGGCTTCTCTGTATCATCTCAAAACTTGACATTGCCCCATCCACTACTCAGCATTTGCCATTGTCAATTTTCTCAGTTTCTATTTTGTGGCCTCCATAGCCAGGTAGTACCTAGGCATCTTGGAGCTTATGGATCTCACACTACAGACCACCATTCATCATGATGTCTTCTAGGAAAATTTTCCTCAACATCATATGCTTCTCAGTGGCACATCACGCTACAACATTGGCCGTTCTATGCTTCGGCATTGCTGAAGATTCGTCACGCTGTTCCAAATTGAGCCTGAGCAAGTTGGGCTACTGCTGCCTGCTCTACAGAGCGCAATCCCAGCCATTACCATAGGGCAATGATAGCCCACATAGTAGGCTTCTATCACCTACAAGGGCTCATGATAATTCCTTTTGTATTGATCATACAAAGCAAAATACCAATCGCCTGTTTCTGGAAACCCTAATCTGTCATAGCTCACTTTCACTGAAGCTTTTTTTTTACTTCATCTGCTCACTAATTCCAACACACTGAAGGTCCTATCACTCAGGTTTGAAGGTCCCAACATCAAATCAAGAAGGGAAAGATTTGGATTTCAAAGAGCTTGAAGGATTTTGCAGATTTGGAAGACAAGAAACATGGTGTCCATTGACACTCATTTAGTGCTCGTAGCACTTGTGTTTTTTGACACATCTCAACCAACTCTTCTGCTGCTCAAATCTGATAATTCTAAAGATTGATTTGCTGCTATTTCCATAAGTCTAATACGGGCAAAGACTCTCCAACTGCTCACTTCAAAGGAGTCAGGTTTCACACCTAGCAGACCCGCATCAAACTTATCCTGATGAAGAAGGGCCTCTGGGCCATTACCACTGGAAAAGAAAAAAAGCCTCGTGATGCAGACCTTGCTGTCACTTGGTAAAAGAATGATGATAAGGCTCAGGCCATTATCAAACTGAAGCTAAACGACAGCTATATCCACCATGTGGATAACTGTGAGACTTCACACGATACATGGAAGAGACTTGACACCATGTTTGGTACACAGTCTAAATCATCAAAGTATGGTCTCTTGATTGAGTTTTTCAGGCTTGAAATGAAGTCCAACACATCACTTGCCACACATCTAAATTACATGGAAGGACTTCTAACCCAACTTGCAGAAATCAACATTAAAATGGAAGAAAATATTTACATCGGTGTTCTACTTAAAAGTTTGTCTCCTGAATATAATAATGCATCAACAACCCTAATCAATATGTCAAACCCTGAACTTGTTGATATCCAAGCATCACTGTTAGAGGAGGAAAATAAGCTAAAAACTAAGGAAGAACCAAGCACCTCCAGAGATGAACATGCATTATATGTTGGCAATAGATACAAAGGCAAGAAGGACCAGCTCTTCTGTGACTTCTGCAAAAGGACCGGCACACTGAGAAGTTCTGCCACGCCAGAAAAAGGTCCCAAAAGGCCTATCTAGTTGTAGTCAAAGAAGAAGAAGAAAACGGAGCAAAGGAAGAAGAAAAAGAAAAAGAAGACTACCAGGAGAAAGACAAACCTCATCAGTCATTCTATTCAGATAGACTTTTTTAACTTTGTATTTCCTAGCCCTAGTGCTTCAAACATAAACTTATGAACTCCTCAAATAAGCCTTGTACTAATGCCTCTGTACACTTTGTGAGGCCCTTGCTACAGCCTCTGGATGACCATCATGTTTGTAGTACCCACAGTTAGTCTTTTTTTGCGACAGCCTCTAGTGTTTTGCCATGTTTATGGTATGTCCACACTTTGCAGGTGTTGCTTTCACTAAAGCCTCTATACGCTTTATACTTCTCGTTGTGATTGAGGAGAGGTGTTGAGATATTTGCAATCACACCTACTTCAATCCCTTTGTAAGGAGCAGTGAGGGCTCAGGACCAGAATCCCATATGTACATAAGGAGAAAGTACCACCACTCAATTCCTTTAAGTATTGTACTTGCACTCTTTTTCTAATGCAATGATAGTACTCTTTTCTTTCCAGTAAAGTGTCTTGTCACTGTCAGTACACAAGATTGTGTTTATGAGTCCAAGTCTCAATCTTGGAACCTAATTCACTTGTGTGACAATTTTTCTTTGTCAAGGTCAATGTCTTCATGAATTTCTTCTTCCTCTTTCAACCTCCATAGCTTCAACGTCTGCCATGCTCTAGATCCCACATATTTTTTACATCTCTGAGTATTCGCATGCTAAGAATGTGATTTGCATCACCAAGATCCTTCATGTCAAAGCTGCCATGAAGACTTTGCTTTAGTGAGTCCAAGGCATAGGTATCCCTGCCAGCAATCAGTATGTCATCAACATACAGAACCAAGATAATCAAGCTATCATCTACTGCCTTCTTGGTGTACAAGCAGTGATCCACTTAACTTCTATGAAAACCTTGAGACTGCATAAATTTATCAAACTTATGATACCATTCTCTTCGTGCTTGTTTCAGCCCATACAAACTCCTTTTGAGTTTACATATCATCTTCTATTTCCCTTTTTCCACAAACCCTTCAGGCTGCTGCATATATGTCTTCATGCACATCATCATGTAAGAATGCAATCTTCATCCATCTGTATGAGCTTCATATCTTCAACTGCAACCAAGCCCAAAATGGTTCTCAATATAGTCATCTTGACTACGTGAGAGAATATCTCATCAAAGTCAACTCCATGTTCCTGTTTGTACTCCTTTGCAACCAATCTTGCTTTGTACTTTGGCGAGGAACTAGAAGTGACCATCTTGTAAACCCATTTACATGGAAGGGTTTTTTTCCCTTTAGGCAACTGCACCAAGTCCCAAGTATCATTTTTCTCAAGAGATTCCATCTCTGACAACATGGCTTTATACCATTTCTTGTCCTATCTGTCCATTGCTTCCTTGAAGCAAGACGGTTCACCACAGTCTATCAACATGACATAATCAGCCACATTGTTTGCACCAAGAACAAATCTATCAGGTTGTCTAGTAGCCCTACACGATTTCCTAACCCAATGATCATTGTTTGCTAGCTGTTGAGCATTTTCAGCTTGCTGTCCTGGCATTTCAGCCTGCAAATCAGCATTAACAGCTTGCTGTCCTGGCTGTTTCTACACATCTAGTGGCTCATCATTATGGGCAATAGCTGGCTGATCATTTCCAGCATTATTTTCTACATTTGCAGGTTCATTTACAGCAGGTATTTGCTGTTGTACAGCAGGCACATTTTGCTGTCGATTAATCAAGTGTACGGCTGTCATAACAGCCTCTGCCCAAAAAACATGGAGCAATGCAACATGAGACAGCATCATACGGACCTTATCCTGTATGGTCCGATTCATATGCTTTGCAACTCCATTTTAGGGTGGATTATGAGGGGCAGTGAGCTCCCTCTTTATCCCTTTGCTGTCACAAAATGCATGAAAGGCCTTGGACACATATTCCCCACCATTGTCAGAGTGAAGACACTTAAGTGTCTCGTCAGTCTAATTTTCACCAATGTCAAGAATTTTTTAAACTTGTCAAGCACTTCATCCTTGCTACGAATAGGGTAAACCCATACCTTCCATATAGCATCATCGACAAAGGTGACAAAATATTTCTTTCCCCCTAAAGATAACCCTGGCATCTGACATACATCGGAATTTACTAACTCTAGAGGAGAAGATTTCAGCGAAAGAGACTTCTTATGAGACATCTATGCATGTTTACCATAAACACAATGATCACAATGCTCAAAATCAGCATAACGAAGACAAGGCAAGTAAACCAAACAAGAAAGCACTTTCATTCCAATTTGACTCATGTGTCCCAACCGGCCATGCCACAAAGAAACACTTGGCTGCTCGGTCACGACAACAACATGATCACTCACACTAGATACATGGAGAGGATACAAGGTATCACTTCTACCACCTATGGCAATTACTCTAGATCCCTTACAGATCTTCCATTTCCCATCACCAAAGGTGGTATGAAATCCAACCGGCCATGCCACAAAGAAACACTTGGCTGCTCGGTCACGGCAACAACATGATCACTCACACTAGATACATAGAGAGGATACAAGGTATCACTTCTACCACCTCTGGCAATTACTCTAGATCCCTTACAAATCTTCCATTTCCCATCACCAAAGGTGGTATGAAATCCATCGTCATCTAGCTGCCCTGTGCTACTCAAGCTCTTCTTGAGCTGAGGTACATGCCGTACATGCTGAAGTGTAAAGACAAAACCATGCTGAAACTGCAACTACACACTACCAATACCTGCAATGTCACATGCATAGTTGTCCCAAGATGGACAACACCATGTCGACCCCCTGTATAGTCAGGAAACCACTCACGAAGAGGGGTGACATGAAAGGAAGCACCAGAATCTAGAATCCAGGTATGCATGTCATCATCCGTATCTGCAAGTAAAGCATGTGTACTAAAGTGTGAAGAGACCAAGAGTACGTCATTTCCACTGTCATTTTCATGAGTGACTACATTTACCTCTTTAATTTTTACATTGCTCTTCTTAGGCTGACTCTCTTTCTTCTCTTCCTTGCTATCATCTGTCTTCTTGCCCTTTCCTTTTTCTTTCTTCCATTTGTAGCAGTCACGTTTAAAGTGACTCTTCTTGCCACAATGATGGCATTCAACATCCTTGCCACGTGATTTACTGCATCCCTTGCTATCAGATTTGCCTTTCTACTGTGATCTGCCTCTAGTATGCAAAGCACTGGAAGACTTACTGGATGCATTGTTCTACCAATTCATTTCTTCCATGAGTAGAGCACTCTCTACATCAACATACAAAAGAATCGCATTAAAATTGCTTATAGCAGTCCTGAATGAATCCCAACTCTCTGGAAGAGTGCAAAGCAAGAACATAGCCTTAAATTCTTCATTAATCAAGAACTTCAAGGCAACCAACTCGCTGAAAATGGAGTTAAACTCACTCAAGTGAGTAGACATTGCTATACCCTCTTTCATATGTAAATCCATAAGCTTTTTCAGCCAATACACTTTGCTTGCCGCACTCTTCTGTGCATACAATTCTTCTAGTCAAGTCCAAATAGCATATGCAGAATCCAAACCTTCAATGTTAAACAGCAAGGCATCAGAAATCTATAGCTCGATGGTTGAGGGTGCAAGCTCATTTAACTCATCCCAGTCTTCCTGTTCCATATCTGTGGGCTTTGCCCCTTTGGTCTTAATCGGCTTGGCTTGCTTCTTCTGCAACATGATATTGTAGCACTTTTTTTGCTAGACTGCAAAGTTATGTGCTCCTTCAAGCTTCTTAATGTGCATGAGATTATTGTTGTCACTACTGCCAACCATGATTTTCAGCCCAAATGTGACCAAAAAATTCAGTAAATGCAGGCCCAAACTGTCACACAAGTGACCAAGGTAAAACAAGTACCAACCAGCAATAAATAACACGTAGAAGCAGAAATTTCAGATCTGCAGATAAATTTTCAGAAGCACTAAACCTTGTGCTACAGCAGTCCACAACTGATTACAGCTGTTTCAAGGGCAAATACATCACATTGCATGAGAAGTCCCAAATTCTAGCTGCAATTTCTGTTGTACATGCACCCACGGGCACAAAATTTGACACGCACGGTCAAAAGCCCCAAAATTTTTGTGCTCGAAGCATCAACCATACATCTGCACTGTATTTGACATGCATAGAATAGACCAATTTTGCCAAAATAGAGCAATTTCAGCAAAACCCCCAATTTTTTCAAAATGCTAGATGTCCAAATTGCATGGAATTAAACCCGCATATACATAAAATGACCAAATGGCACACTAATTTAGCCCAAACAGCAAAAGCCCCAAATTGCACGGGGTCTAATGTGCATCAATGTCGAGAAATTGGGTAAATTTCAGCCCAACTCTTGCATATACATGAAAAGCCCCAAATGTCGGAGGCAAAATGTCACAAATTCCTGCAATTTCTAAGGCAAATGGTCTTGTTGTGTATCTGGGAAAAGCCCCAAATTTTCGGGCCAAGATTGCACAAATCTGAACTTTGTGCTATGCGCACGAACACTCATAGTGGAACAGGGAAATTTGCAAGAATTTGGCAAAAATGTCGAAAAAAGGGAGTCTGTTCATCAAACTCGACACGTTGACCTGTCAAGGTGTCATCAGTTCGCAGTCCTGTCACCCGCCACACAGTCCTGTTGCACAGATCGTCATGCAGCCCCGTCGCGCAGCAACATCCCATCACGCAACACCGTTGCCTCCAACCCCATCAAGCACCACCATCATGTCGCCTACTCTCCAATCCACTGTTGCGTGACAACAACTATCCCGTCAGCACTGTTCCTTCTTGTTGAACCTGTCGACTACCTCTCCTGCACACGAGCCTACGACTTGTCTCACCTACTTACTCGCGACCTAGAACTGTTGCCTTGGCAATCGCCTCCTCACACAGCTCACGCCTCTGACGTCTCAAGAAGCGTGCAGTACCTGATGGATCTGATACCAGTTTGTTGAGCTCCCTGGCGCGAGGATCGAGACACGCAGTGCTTGCTAGCAACAGAGAGCCAAAGAGAGAGAGAGAGTGCAGAGTAGAGAGGAGAGTGAACACGACTTGTGGGTACAATGACGAGTGTACCTCTTCAGGTTTTTAGTATATATATATGAAAGTACAAGTGTACTAAGGGTGTGTTTACAACCGTGCACATGTAAAAAACACGATAGCCCTTTATTCCCAATAGATTGTACATTTGATCTAGCTCCAACCATATCTCTCGAGCCACGATCAAGTGCTCAATGTGAGTAATGATGGTTGGAGTGCAAAATAGAAAGAGCAAAGTGTTAAGGTAAAACATGCTTTACAGCTGATTAGCATTTTTAACAGCCCCAAAGCACACTTAATTAATGAAAAACGCAATTTGTTGTGCGGTTTGAGAGAGTTTCAATGGTCCCCCAAAACCCTAATTTTTTGAGGCATCCTTCAACATCTATAAATAGACAAGCTGCCCACCATTCAGCCTTATCCTTTTACGCAAGTTTCTCACTCCACTATACAAATTGCAGTCATCAACCACCTACCATCTACTATCCAACCATCACCCATAGGATCCCATCACTATCCAACCCTAAGCGGCCTGTTTTCAGCCATCACCTTGCTGTTTAGAGATCTCCATCTATTGGGTCATCATACCACCTAATCAGCTTGCATTTTCAGCATCTAGTGTCAAGCAATAGGCTGCTGCCATCTCTCCCACCAAGCGACTGCTGCACTACCTGGGTTTTTATTGTCCAACAAGCCGTCTACATCATCAAACACCTCTCCTATTGTCGCCTCAGTTCCTTAACACTCTAGTGATCAGCATTTGGTGTTTCCCACACTCTGGCACTTCGACAAGTGGTCACAACACTTGGGATCCATCTCCGATGGACATCACTCTCCGACACTACGTTCATCTGTAAGATGACCAAAACAAGAAAAAGAAGATGGTAAAAGTGAAGGTGTATCTACCTGCCCCTCGATACCATAATGCCTTCTTAGAGCCTCCAATGATGGAGAAGCTTGATAGGGCATCATAGGATCCAAAGAAGGTGCCTGAGACATTATGAGTCAAAATCGAATCGTGTGTGAGTCTCGCACAAGACTAGCCTTCACAATCACCGCAGGATGCCAGGATACTCTTTAGAAGAGTACCAACTCTGATACCATGTGAAGATATGCTAGGGTTTGCACTAAGGAAACACAATATGTACAACCAAGATTGAAACACAAAGACTCAGACAGAGACAAGTAAAACTCAAACCCTAAATGCAAAACGCAAAACACAAAATACAAAACTCAAACACATAGAGAAGAAACTCTATAGTGAATGAATGCTGTAAATGAATGTAAGAGTGTACAGAATGCCCAAGGGTAGAGCGAGTTTAAGGAGTACTTGCGCATCACATATAGTTCGGTTTACACTCCTCCAACGAGTGCTACTACTCCGTCTGGACCGATTGGTGAGACTTGCCATCTCTCTGATCTTGGAGGAACCATGACATTTGGTGCGTCTCATGATCCATCTCCTTCATCTAAGCAAGGCCTTATGTCAAGTTCATATAACCCTTCCGAGTCGTATGAGCCAAAACCCTCTCGTCTCTCCTTTTGGTATGTAGGAGCCGGATGGCTTTCAGCATGTTAACTTTAATAGAGGAGGCTCTCAAAGCAAATACCCTTCATCAGGTGTGTCTCTACCATCTGTTTCATTTGAGCAAGTAAACCACACTTCTCAACTCCCTCCCATCCCACCACTATCTTCTCCACATTCTGAACTACTCAGATCTTCATTCCAAAATCTTGGATTACATTCCACTTCCGCTCAAAGCAAACTAGGAGTTGGATCTTTCATCTCCGCTCCTAACATCTCATTTTCCCTCCCACCATCTACCTACCCTCCATTCACTCCACCTCTTGGTGCATCATTAGGGGAAATGCAACCCTTTAACATTGTACCTTCCACCTACTCCCACTTTACATCCTTCCACTCTCCGACGGCTGTAACGGGCATCCCCCTCACTACCCTCGAACACTCATAAACCCCCCACACGACCTTTCAGAGGCAAGGGTATCCATCCTCTGCTTATGGACTGTCGTCATACATCCCTTGGGTCACTCCTACATAGGGATTTCCATCCACTGCTCCCACACTTCTCATATGATGGGCACTCTAGGATTACTTCCCAAGTGTACTCACTCCATCTCCCTATCCACCCTACCTCCATTACACACCTTCTCCATCTCTTAGCACTACCACTCCTGTTGTGTCAGCCAAGAATGCCTTTACAAATAAGACTAGTTTTAATGGGTCGAATTTCACCACTTGGTCGAACTTCATGCAACAAGTGCTCGAATCTCAGGGACTTTGCGACCTCATCATTCGTACCGCGCCTATAGCAAACCCTCAATTAGCTCACCTTGATCACCTCTGTCAATGGAGAGCCTGCAATGCCACAGCCAATGTTGAGTTAATGCAAGGGCTGCTTCCTAAATTCCACTCTCAATTACAGCATTTTCCCCTTGCATCTGAGAGTTGGAGTCATCTCATTGACCGCTATGCAGCACGAGATCACACCCGATATATCAATCTCAATTTTGAGCTTCAAGAGTTTTCCATTAAGGAAGGGGATGATTTGGCTGTCAAGTTGGCCAAGTATTAGCGGTTACTCGCAGAGTTTACCACTACTAGCTCCTTGAAGTCAAACAACGATCAGGTCGCATTCTTCTTGAACAAGTTGCCCAACAAATACTTTCATTTTATCCAGCACATTATCTCACAACCTAGATTGCTGACCTTCTATAAGTTTGAGTGTCAATTCTTGCGTTATGCGAGACTGCATAATCAAGTCCACAAAAGTCCTCCACACACATTCATTTAGAGGAGCAAGGATTGGTTGCCTCTTCTTCAAGAGGAAAAACCAACAGTGGCAAATACTCGAACGCGATGCAAAGGCAAGCCAAAACAAAGGTGACACCACTTCCTCCAATGTAAACAAAGAAACACAACCCCTTTGGCATAAAATTCCTAGGAAAAATAGGTTTTGCACACACTGCTAGACGTCAGGCCATGTGGATGAGGAGTGTCGTAACAAGGCCCAAGGTCTCCCTCCTAGAAATCACAGCAGATTGCTGCAACTGCCTCCGCCCGCCTGGCCAATCCAATGGAGCTACGCCTCCGGGTACTGCACCATCTACTCCTTTTGCCCCAACGGCTACTAGATATGTGGCATGTGGACAACCTCAACAACCTATCTCCGTCACTACTCTTGAAGGATTGGCTGATTGGTCAACTAGTGGACTCCCCTATTGCACTTTATGTATCCATTCCTAGGACATTCACTACAACTTCTAGGACCACTTCACCTTGCCGTACGTGATGGTAGCCACACACTTGGCCTTTCTCTTTTTAGACTTTCGTTGCATACTTCCATACTCATTGCATTGCACTTTGCTTTGCTTTCTTTTATTTTTTTTTGAAACATCTCACTACTTACATCTGTGCTTGCAAATTTTAATATCTTTTGCAGGGTTTTGTATTTCAGTGTAGGGCTAACATACAAGCTTACACTAGTCTTTTCTAAGTTGGAGACAAGAGATGCGCGCCATTCCTTTAATGATTTCATCTACTTGGAGTTTTGTTTATCTTCCAACATGGAGACTTCCATTTCATCCACATGGTTCTCGACACCACATGAAGCCCAACATCCTTGGGCTCCTCTTTCTTCTTCGGCATCGACATCCAACTTGAGAGAGGGTTCCCACTCTTCTTGGTATTCCACAAGTTTCGGCACTTGTCTTCAACATCGGCCTTTCACCCCCTATTGTATCTTCCCCTATGCATTGCATGATTTCATCATCTTTGTACTAGGACGCTTGGGCAAGTGAACAATTTTCCCACGAGGGACACTATCCAAGTGGCACCTACTGCATGAGTATTCTTCAACATGTAGCATACTATGCATCCCATTATGCAAAGCACCACTAGACAAATCCTAAGCTGTTTCCACCGGCAGATTACACCACCATTCTTCTTCACATGATACTTCATCCAACAGGCCCTATATGTCTGTACCTTCTTCAACTCAGCTTTCTCATCTGCAGAATGCTTGGAGGCATTGTCATGAGAGCATGTATTTTTGAAACCTCACTTAATATGTGGATTAATTTTTAACCACATGGTTAAGTAAATGTTGCACATGTGAGGTGTAACTGGGGTTAGAGTAAATTTACGAGCCCAAAATCCAAGGAAATCACGAGATGTCAAAGGCAAAAGTTGTTGTAAGTTATGCCGCACATATACTTGGTGGTATCCGATACATGTTATTAGCCTAGGTCATTCATTTGGCCATAAGTGTTAGTTGGTGACACTAGAGAAGTAGCGTTTAATGGTGGTACTTAACACCAATCTGATGATTCACAGATGACACACAGACACTCGAGAATGGAAGTTGCCTAGCCAATTTAATTGTTGGCCAATCAGATTATTTTTCAAGGCATCGAAATAATTATTAGATGAAAGTTCAAAATTTAAAGATTTAAAAATAATATTTAATTATGGATAATGCTAGAAAAACCATTTGGGAAGGCTAAAACTTGTCAAAAATGCCCATGCAAGACTGAAAAACGTCTTTAGATGTTGAAGAGAGGCATTTTTAGTATATTCAGTCTACAAGGGAGGAGGAGGAGATGCTGCTAGTCTGATTTGCAGCCATTAGAAGACCTTCTGAGATAGCCAAGGATAGAAGACCAATTAACAACAGGTGACAGCATCTACATGCCGTTAAGACAGAGTAGCAACAGAAAATGACTGATTTTCTTTAATTCTTTGCATCTACAAGCTATTGAGATAGGGCAACAACAGTAAATGACAAATTTTCTTCAATTCTTCGCGAAGAAAGTTTGAATTTTATCTCTCCTCAGCATTCTCTCTCATCTCCCAGACTTGCTCCGAAGATTATAGCATTGAGATCACCAAAGGCTAAGAAATTTTATATGTCTCTGCTGTAAGCCCTAATCCGCAGCAGCATAAATTAGGGTTTAGCAACAGCCTCGAGAAGCGTGCCAGAAACTGGAAGCTCCAAGACTTGGATTCCATAGGGCTGAAGCTGTTTCAATCAAATTCCGATGGAGGGACTAACAAATCAATGAATTTGGGGCATTTTCCATCTCCATCAAAGCAGGTGAAGGCCAACCGAATCAAGGGGCAAATCAGATTGAAGACTTGCTCGTCATTTTGGACAGCAAAGGGAGTTGGAATACCAAAAGGGATTGGAAAAATACATCAACTTCTTCTTCAATTAAGTTAAATAAATACCGAAAGGAGAGCCATTTTTTGGGCCAACACGATGTCCAATGTCCAAGATTATATGGTAAAGTGTGCACTTTGGTTTTGTGAATTTGTTAATTGCTGTAAATAGTGCTTAATCAGGTTATTTACCACTCTATCTAAGGAGGAAGGCTGGTTTCAGGCACCGCGGGATGGTCTATAGCCTCAATCATGAGCTCCCCCAAATCATAAGACTCCAATATAGCGAGCATCATTACATGCTACATGCGGTAATTCTCTCCATCAAGCTTCTGATCTGAAGGAAGAGCTGATAACACAGGGACCTTACAATCCATAATAGCTTGCAACTCTGTGTCAATTTCCGTCAACATTGTAAATGAAATGACTTGCACAAAAACAAGGGCAGTGAAACAAGCCTCCCTTCTTGGAAAGGGAGGTGAAAACCTGATTAAGCACTTCATTACAGCGATTAACAAACTCACAAAACCTGTAATGCACACTTTACCCTATTGGCCCGAAAATTGGCGTCCTTTGCAATATTTCTTTAACTTATATTGTAACCGGAAGAAGTACAATTGAGATTCTTGAATCTCCTCTGCTGATCCCAAAGACTTTCACCCGCCGGAGGCGATGAAAACTCAAAATCTACTCCAAAATACTAAAAACACAACCTTTCCTCCTCCACCAATAGGAAGAACCTGCAAAAAACAGCAACTTCACTCCTTATCCCGCATTATAAAGGATTATCTCAACCTCCAAAGGCTGAAAGCGCAAACTTTTGTCACAAAGAATCTTCACAATCAGGTCTGCCCACAATCAATCGGTCATTCAACACTACTTTGATACCATGTCAGAGTGTGATGCATGCAAAAGCATACGGACAAGATTGAAAGATAATGAACATGAGAGAAAAGGAAGAGAGAGAAGAGACAATAGAATGTAAAAATCTCCAGTCAATGAATGCTAAAATGAAGAGGGCGGATATACAAGGGGCTATCAAAGTATCTCCTTGAGCCGGTCTCTCTCACCAACACCCAACTAGCGATCAGCCATAAATGTAGCTGACTGATGCACAAATACCAATTTGATCAGCAATCTCACACCTCGCTATCACGTGGCACTACCCCTACCTGCAATAAGGTGCCCATACACTGTGACTACTGAAAATGCCCAATAACTGCAAAAATATGAACTCCACTCGAGAGAACTGATTGCACCAACTAGAGCTTGAGAATGCTAGTTCAAGGGATGACTAATCTCTAACAAGTACATGATCTTCATCCATCTGAGGGTACACTAACTATTGGTGGCATCTCATCAATGCCTATTAGTGGTGTTGGTACCTTGCCTCTATTGTCTATCCATTCACCGAGCTCCATTTCACATGCCCTATATGTTCTAGACATGGGCTTCCCTCTCTTCTCAGTTCATGGCCTCACTCGACTTAGTACTCGGGTTGTCTTCATCGAGCAAGCCGTCTTAGTTGAGGATCCTTCTAAAGGAGCTACTCTTGTGACAAGTTGGCTGGACAAGAGCCTATACATGCTCCATTCCCTTTCCATTGTGCAAGGCCCTTCGAGGCACATTTCCATTACCGAAACCGTTCTCGGTTGTGCACCCCCATCCCACAAGTTCCATCCCATCCCCCCCCCCCCCTCCATCTCCTCTAGTGGTTCCCTCGTATCTCCCATCTCTTTCAGTGCGGGATGATATCGATAATGCTATGGATTCCTTGGCCCTTTGTATTGCAAAGTAGGATTCCCAAGTTTGTAAGGAGCTTCTTCAAGGATTACAATCTACTTTGGGCCTTTCCTTTATGCGGTGAACTCTTTCTTATGTCATTGAGCAAACCTCCCCTGTCACTTGGTCCTTGGTACAGTTATAACCTAGCTATTATCTGTCATGTGTGACATAATAGATGAGTCGGTGTGACTCAACTGTAGTTAGTAGTGTGTAGTTAGTTAGTGACCTATCTCTTATCTGTTATGTGTGACTTAGTCAGTGTGTTATTCTGAATCAGTGGAAGAATGAAGGAATGAGGGCACACTGCCCTTTGTTTGTAGATGCTCCACTTTGTGTCTATCTCTTCCCCTTTCTTTGAACAAATGGAGTACTAATTATAGGCTATCTAGCTACAGGCTATACTATAGCAAGAGGCTCCTCCTAAAAGATCACCTTGCATATCTCAACTACCTACTCTGGCTGCTTATGCATCTTATCCTCATGAAATGCAGCATCATGGCTGCGGATAATCTTCCAAGCTTGTGGATCCCAAAGGCCAATAGTCTATCTCACCTACAACACCATATCTAAGAAAGATGCATTTGATGAACTTCAAATCTCCTTCTCCTTTGGTTCTGAAATCCATGATTGAGGTAGTTTTTAGCCTTCACTTGGTACCTACAAGTTTCGGAATTGTCTTCTTGTTCTCAATGTCGATATCCCTCCTTCATATACTTACCCTTTGCATTGCATGATCACTTTGTAAGAGGGCACTTGGGCAAGTGAACATTTTTTCCCATAAGGGACGTTATCCAAGGGGCACCTTGCTATGTAGACATTCTTATTTGCATTGTATAGCATTTCTCTACACATATCATTGAGCAAAGCACCCTTTAGATCTTGCTCCCACTGGATCCCAAGCAATGTCCATCTAGAATTTTATCACCTCTATACACCTACATACCTTTAGGCTTTACACACCATTTACTTCATCATTGGCATCCTTGTGGGTTACTTTGTACATAATCTCTATTTTGTTATTTGTGAGCCAACCATCCCTTTTTCCCAATGAATACTAATTCAAAAAAAAAGGGGAAAGAAAAGAAAGTTTAAAGTGGTTCATACATCGCCTTCATAGGTTCTGGGCAGCCACCATGCATCCATTGACCGATGCCCTGGTTACTTTGGGGTGGGAGCTCTCGGGATAAAATGAGGCAAGCTTTGCTTCTAGTTCATCTTAGTTCCAATTTTGGGCATCTAAGGGGGTATTAAGCTTAAAAAGGATGCATTACACATTAAACATTCATTAGCTCACTAAACAGCCCCAAAACTCAAATACAATTAGTGTGTTTCATTGTCCCATAATCAAACTCCCCACTTTTGGTTTATTCTATCTCTATAAATAGAGAATGTGCTAGTCCTTGCATATTTTGTGATCACTTCTACCCCAATTGCATCCCTCGGTCTTCAACTTAAGTGGCTACAATCTACTTCAACTAGCTATTGTTGAGCTAAAAATGCATTAGCTTCACTTAAACAGCCCCAAAACATGCTTAATTAAGGAAGAAACCTTGTTTATTTAAAACGAAATGTGTTCCTAGAGAGTGTTTGTATCCCATAAGCACAAACCCACTTGGAAGAGCCCAAACGTTTTATAAATAGGTATGCTGCCCTCCATTCACCCTTAATCTCGTTTTTGCAATTTCAGGTATTTCAACTTGCTACCCACACCCCGGACGCAGAGGACATCGCGGTCCAAGCTGACCATACCATTGCTGTCTACAACAATCTGGCACTTGTTTCCAGCCTACCATACACTGTTTGGAGCTGATTTCAGCGTGCTGACTGCTACTGCTGGTTTTTCCTACGTTTTTCGTATTTCTCTCTCCTACAGCCTGTGTTTGTTATTTTCTCTCTCCTGCAGCCAACATTTTTAGCATCTCTCTCCTCACCTACGTTTTTAGTCTCTCTTCTCACCTACGTTTTTAGCCATTCTCTCTCCTACACTGCCGTTTGCATCAAACTCAGCCTTCCTTGGCTATGTTTGCTGGTGTTCAATATCCAAAGGCTACCTTGTTGCAATTCGAGATCCGTTCGGAGTACGACACACTCCCCAGCTCATTACCCCTTCCCTAATCCTTGAGATACAAGAGTTCGAGGTACAATATTCATTCCCTGCATAGTGTGTTTGTTGCATGAGCATTGCATATTCAATAATCATATCACTTCATTTATTCTCTGTGTTCATTGTCTCTGAGTTACCCTAACCCTAACTGTGTTCTTCTATTAGTCTATGCTTTCTCGTACAGTGTTATTTGTGTTTTTGTGTTAGGGTATTTCTTCACAACTACTGCTCTCCATCTCCACTTTACTACCATGGATATCCTACAGCTGCCCTTCATCCATAGGTGGACTTGCATTTGTTCCCAGCCTACTGACACCATCAATTTGCTGTTGTTGGAGCTGCCCATCTATTGCTTGCCTGATCTAGTGGAGTTTTTGTCCTATTGCACTGGTGTTTTCTGCATCATCTCCTCCAGCAGCTACCGCCCACTCTGCCTTCGTGTCGCCAGTTCCTCTAACCCCCATGTCACCTTCAACACCAGCCTGCATTTCTCCTATTCTAGTTGATGTGTGACTGCTGGTCGTCATCTGCAACAGGTTTTTGAGGTTTTCAGCACTTCTCATCCTCTACTCCAACTAGTGGTTACTGCACTTGAGATCCATCTCTAGAGGACAACAACATCAACATCTCCCTCAGCCCACTCCGGCGAGAGTCATTGGATGTTGGACCACTCTGCCCCTTGAGCATTGTGTACATTCACTAGTTGTTCATTCATCAAACTACTCTTTCGCGTTTTTTGTGCTTTTATCTAAGTCATTATGTTTTAGTCGTGTTCATACCTTCTATGTTTTCTTAGTGCAAACCCTAACATATCTCACATGCTACATCATTGATTATGGAGAATATCTTTTTTGGTTGCAACGAGATGGGCATCATTGACTTCTACTTTCACGCTCTTGACTTGTTGAGGCAATTGCATTTGTCTCCCACATGTGTTGTGGACAACCGCATATTTCTCCATCCTATGTTCTTCTAGCCAATTGATGGTTGAGGCAAACTACTTGCCTCCAGATGTGGTGCTTCCATCATCTTCTCATGCTCCCATTCACGCAATGGCAGACATGGCAATGCTCCCATTCAGCATCTTTCATAGTTCCTTTGCGGGTGGATAGACTTTCTGATTTTGCTCTTCCTCTCGTTGCCTTTTGGATAGAGTGGTGGCATTATGCATAATCAGGTTCCCTTCCTACAGTTTTGCCAAAAAAAATTGGATGTTTGGGATCCTGCCTCCTTTTATAATTTTGTCGCACATGTTTTCTTGAGTCAGGTCTTGAGTGTTTTGGACCATTTGGAGATCTCAAAACCATATGGTCTCCATGGAACCTTTTGTAAATGCATTTACTTTCTTTATGCAATGATCATTGTATGACTGCCTTAGACTCCAGAATATTGATTGTGATCAGTACTCTCTTTTTCGAATGGTTTTGGCATGGGCTGTGTTCACACTAAGCATGGCCTTCTTTGTACATCAATATGACTTATTGCTGTTGTTTCACCCCAAAAAAATGTGCATGTGTAAAGAGAAAGACAAACATATGCAGACTAACACACTTGAAACCTTGAGCGCAAGGCCAGATAGAGATAAGATTGCATGAGCAGACCTATGTGTGACCCATAAAAAAGTTCAAACATGTTGATATGCATGCACAGAATTATATTGAAAGTTTACATGTTAAGTAAATTTCCGCATAGCTCTTTCACTTTAGAATAATCGATCAAAATGAGACTTTTCTTAAAGATCGGGATCAGTAAATTCAGTGATAGTGGAGGTGAAAAACAAAAGATAAGGGAACGAAAACCATTTCCTTTGCAAGACTAACCTGTCATTCCTTGCAATGGCTAAGCTTGCAACTACTTCAGCTGACAAAGCATAAATCGGCCCATATGCGTGATAAAAATATTCACTCCCAAGCATAAACCCGAAAGGTTCATACCTGCAAGCAATAAACCATATAAGTTTTCCTTATCTCAGAAGAGATATGAAAAATGATCCTTGAGTATTTTGGAAATTTGATGATACCATTTCAACTTTGGATCAGAAATTACAGGTCCTTTCTTCATGCACCCAAGATAAGTTCGTGGAGAATTTCGATCCTTGGCCAGTAGTGTTGCTAGACGGTCTGATACCAGAAAGTTAAAATGGCTCTGATAAAAGAGGAAGCATCTCTTTCACAAAAAGAGGGTACACTAAATGGAAGAAAAAGTACAAATGTATAGAGAGCTATACACTTGCAATAACAGCAGTACCTGGTCGCAAATAGATATCATCATCTGCTTTCACATAAAAGTCAGCATCAAAGAGCATATATGCTGCCTTGAAGAAAGCCAATCTGCAATACAGCAACCATACCAGTCCCAACTTACAAGAGTTATTATCATTATGTATAACAATTAAACCTTCAAACTAGTGTTTGTCATAGTAGAACTGAGAACTTCAACCGAACTCAATCTTTCAATAACAAACCACACCCTATATACAACTGGATGAGAAGACCAGTTTTAGCCTTTTAACAGAATTTTGAGATCACGATTATTGATGGAATGTCAATAGACAGATCAGGGTCACCAGAAACCTTTAAACCTGCAATCTGTCACCCTCAAAATATTTCATTTCACCCCAAACATTTTACTATGAAAAAAGTTCAAAAGTGAAACATTGGCCGAAACATCTTTTTACATAGACATTCCTTGAATTGGGATTCCTCACATTCCCAAAATGCTCGAAATCTTGAGCAATCTTCTCTCATTTTTCCAATTTCAAAACGCAGGCCATGCCCTTGGGTCTCAGTTTAGAACCAGTCCCCAATGTACTTGACACGTAGATACTCCGGAAACACACGGGAGAACAGGATATGTCAGATAGCGCCCCCAACCCCCTCTCTTTTCTGCTAGTTATCTTGCTTCCTATTTCCAGGCCCACCCTATAGCCTTACATTTTCACCTCCCTGTAGGGTCACTGACAGACCCACGAGGGGAAGGGAAGAAGAGAATGGAAGGAAAGAAATCTGCACTCTGTAAAATAAAAGGCTGAATACAAAGGTAGACTGATCAGTCCCCTCTCTTTTCTGCTTGTCATCTTGCTTCCTATTTCCAGCCTCACCCTATAGCCTTACATTTTCACCTCCCTGTAGGGTCACTGACAGACCCACGAGGGGAAGGGAAGAAGAGAATGGAAGGAAAGAAATCTGCACTGAACTGTAAAATAAAAGGCTGAATACAAAGGTAGACTGATCAGTCCCTACATGCAGCCCAAGGCGTTGATGAGGGCACCAGATCAAGCCGATGACAAATGACAGCAACAAACACGAAGGAGAGGCTGAAAAGTCAGAGTGTGCAAAAGTAATCTGCACCAGAATGATGGCAGCTAACTAGTATAAATAGCCAAAAACGAATGAAACTAGCCAACTACTGCCCTAAAATCCCCAAAAAACGAGCCAACTGCATTTTTTGGGAATAAAATAATGCAAGCGCCGTCAAAAAAAATGTTGATTACCCCTATCCAATGTGAAGTGACTCTCCAGCCACACTAAAAAAGAAATGCAAAGGGCTGGAAACTGGATCAGCCAGTGTGAACACACCTAAAAACCGGTTGAAAAAGAAATGCACGCTCTAAATAGAGTTGCCTCCTCTGATCATTGTGCAAGACACACTTGACTACTAACACCCCCTACCAACAACAAAGTCTTTGCCATGGGAGTCCTACCTCCTATAGGAGTTGAAAAAAGTTCAAGGAGAGCTAGCGACAATGAAACAAGAAATAAGCAAGAAGAAACTCCGAACAACTGTTAGCGGGTATAGTCAGTTCATGTGAGTCTGTGCACGTCCTAGAGAGCTGGCACACTTTCTTTATCAATGATATAGTTGCCTGTATTTTTGGCGCCTGTAACTTTTGGTCAACTAATCATTTATTGCTCGCTGACTTTTCCTAATTGTTGGCCTAATTATAGTCTCAGGCTCTCTCCTCTAGTTTGTATCACTGCATACTTCTACAACAGGTTCCATTGGAGAGAGGGAGCCAGTGCCAATCCCCACACAATCAGCTACTCACATCATTTCTGTAACATCTCATGTCTTGGTATATGGATTCCATTTCCCAAGCATCTCTTTTCTTTTAAGTTTATGTACTTCTGACATAGTATCTGTAGCATGCTCGCCTATCGGTTGTCCGAGAACGTTTTAGCTGTCCATCGAGAAACAAATCTAAGCGTCGCCCCCGGCACTCCCAGGTAATGTTTCAGGGTTTGTCGCCTAAGGTTTTTCGAGTCCGCCTCGCAATGGAACGTTCATTGCCAAACCCACTAGGATCGACCTGAAATCTGGGTTCCTAGGGCCAAGGTCTCCTAACAGCATTCTAGCGTCGGGTTTTGGACATCCTACTTTACACAGAGATACCCAATCCGAAGCAGATCCATACCGCACTTGGTTCAAAGACAATGGGAAACGAGAGGGATACGCCGCTTAACCTCTCTACCCATAGGGCATAGTTCCATTCCGGTCCCCTAAAATGGCATGAATCGAGTTCTAACCTAACAATACCTAAAGTCGAAATGGCAATAAATCCTTGTGAGAAACCTCTCAATTCTCTGGGACCACCCTGCCGTAGAACGGATCTGTCGAGGATTCCATCCACCCACTTTCCTTGATAACTTTAGTTTTCTAATTAGGTCCTACCACATTTATGTGCGACATTTAAAATCAGCTTCATTAATTAAGCATTTTAGGACACAGGGTTCGTTCGCGTAATTTACAACACAAACACGAAAACAAAACAAGCAGTTCTTTTGTTAAACAAGTTCCTTAACTTCTTATCTTCAAGTTAATCTTTATCTCTTGCCCATACAGGAGAATTATGTATCCCTTCTGTCCAACAGAAGTACCCAGTCCAAATCACATGGCACCAAAATTTCCATCCTTTATCTAGAATAGGATCTTCCAGCACCCTAGACATTGGGCTCACAATAGTCTACAATTCCGTTCTTGTCTAGGCAAGGGGTGTCCAAAGCTCCACTGACCCCAAGCGACCTAGGAGTGAGACACTGTTAGAGGTAGAGTCATCCCCTCGACAGGTTGTGTTAGGATTTCTACACATTACAACAGCATATAGCATAGGCAGAGGACAAGTCAACAAAGGATGCCATGTCAACAGCAGGATGCCACGTCAGCACAGTTGCAGTCGGACTGTCTGCAGCCGAACTGTTTTTTATTGTAGTCGGCTGCATTTAATGCAGCCGACCTGGTGCTGGTATTTCCTATTTTCTATGCAATCGACCTGATGCTGGTATTTCCTATTTTCTGGCTATAAATAGCCAGTTGGTGGCAAACTCAATCATTCATTCATTTCAGATTCTGGTCTTGAGATCTATTGGCTGAGACAGACTGTGTTCGGGCTGACGGAGATCGAGGTCATCAAGTTGGAGACACGCGCAAATATTTCCTCTGCCTCCGTGTATATTTCTGCACTCTTATATAGCATACTACACTGCAGATTTTCTGCATTTACACTCCTTTTCTCTCTCCTCTTTGTGTTCACTCTCTCTCAGTCTATGTCCTACGCTTTTGCATCGCTGCACTCTGACATGGTATCAGAGCGGTGAAGATGGATTGACTGAGGGTCACCTTTCTGAAGAGGAGATTTCAGCGCAACACAAGGCTGCGTTTCCAGGATTCGAGGGCAAGCGGGAGGGCTACGCATCGGATCAAGGCTGAAGCGAGCGTGGGCGTGCAGGAAAGGAGTCTAATCGGTGAATTTGTTGCAAGTTATTGCTGTTCGAAGGGGAGGAAGGCTGCGTTTAAGGCCTTCCATTGCAGATTTTACCTTTTCATTGCCTCCGGCAGGTGAAGAAGGTTTGGGCAATGGAGAAACCAGCCCTAGAAGGCTGCGTTTTCACAGTCAGAGGGGGCTGATTTTGTGTTTGTGCAAGTATTGCAGGTTAACATGTCTACAGAGACTGATTTGGAGTTCCAAGCGATCATGGACAAGAGGGTGCCTATCCTACCAGCTCTTCCATCGGATCAAAAGCTTGATGGTGACAATTACCGCATCTGGCAAGTGATGATGTTGGCCATTTTGGAGTCTTATGACTTGGCGGAACTGGTGATGGAGGAGATTAACACGCCCTCGATGAGGGATGAGTCCAAACTCTCTTCCACTGCTCGTGCGGAGTTGACCAAGGCCCAGTCTCATTGGAACAAACTGAATGCCAAGATTCGATCTTTTCTATTTCTGTCTTGCACTACAGTTGTGATAGCTCACATCGAGCACTTGACGATGGCTCGAGAGATATGGTTAGAGCTTGATCAGATGTTCAACCGGATGATCTTGATGAAGAGGGTTTCTTTGGAGGTACAGATGCGGACTTTGTCCGTGAATAAGTCTTCTTCGCTTCAAGAACACATCAACAAGCTTCTGCAGCTTCAGATGCAGGTTCAAAATGTGAGAAAGCCTATTTCCTCCAAAGACATGGCAATCACTTTACTGTCCCAATTGCCGCCACGATTAGGTACCTTTTATTCCGCTCTTATTACATCAGGGTGGGAGTCAACTCTTCGGTGGGAAGAGTTGATTCCTATGGTCTTGGAGGACCAGGAGGAACAATTGAAGGGACAGAATGCTTCCAAATCGGAGGCTTTAGTTGGTCAAGCCTCTCAGAAGAAGAGGAAGGACCAAAAGAAGAAGGAGGACAACAAATCCAAGAAGGACAAGGAGAAGGAATCGACTTGCCATATTTGTGAAAAGACAAGTCATTGGAAAAAGAATTGCCCCGACAAAGACAAGAAGGACACCAAGAAGAAGGACACGAAGGATTCTGGAGCGGTGGCTGCACCCTCATCAACTGCTTTTCTACACTTAGCAGTCATTGAGGACTCTACACCGAAGACTTCTAATGCTGCAATGGCAGCTCCCCAGGCTCGTGAGTGGATCGTGGACACTGGTGCCTTCCAACACATAACTCCTCCCGTTGGTGTTGCCCATTTGCTACCTTTGCATGGGCAAATTCTCATTGGAGATAGCTCTTCTGTGTCTATTGCTGCGCAGGGTGAGATAAGCTTATTCCAGATGGATGTGGTGGTACCCACACTTCTGAGGTGTTGCATGTGCCAAGTTTAGGGTATCATTTACTTTCAGACCATAAGATTTATACTCTTGGCCTCTTGGTGGAGTTTGACAATGATACTGTTCGAGTCCTTGATCGTGGATCGAGGAAGGTTCTCTCTGCAAGGTATGAGAAGAATGGCATCTACAAATTGAAGTCCTTTTCAGCTCTTACTTCTCTTCTTCTTACTTCTCAGACACAATCCGAGCAATGGCATGCTCAGTTTGGCCACCTGAACTACTTCGGAAGGCGTCGCAAGGGTCATTTGTCCGAGGATTGCCGGACATAGTGGTGAGCCATCAGCCATGTGTCTCCTGCATTCGTGGGAAACTACATCGGGATGCGATTCCCTACAAAGCTTCTAGGCGGTCTACACCCATGGAGCTTGTATCTACAGATCTTTGTGGCCCAATGAGAACCGAGTCCCTGAAGGGAAGCTTGTACTTCATGTTGGTCGTAGATGACTACAGCAGGATGACTTGGGCCTATTTCTTGACTTTGAAGTCGGAGGCTTTCTCTCACTTCAAGGATTGGCTTCTCTTTGAAGAGAATCGTTCTGGCCAGAGAGACTGAAGACCTTGCGTTCAAACAAGGGAGGTGAATTTATATCTAATGAGTTTGCTCGTTTTTGTGCAAACAGGGGCATTCACCAAGAGTTTGCTAACACCAACACTCCCCAAGAGAATGGCATTTTAGAGTGGAAGAACCGAAGTGTGATCGAGATTGCACGCACCATGATGGAGCACCGACAAACACCTCACTTTATGTGGGCCGAGGCAATGGCTACCGCAGTTCGCATCCTCAATCAATCTCCCACTTCGGCCGTTAACAGGATGACACCTTTTGAGGCTTACTTCGGGACTAAACCTGATGTCTCTTATTTCAAGATCTTTGGGTGTGACGCTTATGTGCACATTTTGAAGACGCAACGTGATAAGTTCGAGGTGGCTTCCCGATGTCAAGTTTTTGTTAGCTACAGCTCCCAGTCCCAAGGTTATCATATGTTTGATCCCGTCAAGCGGGATGTCTACACGAGCCGCAATGTGCAGTTCGTGGAAGTTCCGGCCACAACGGGGGGTGAGGAGCACCCCGTTCTTGGAGATCCAGGGGAGAGTTGGGCTCCCAAGACAGTTTCTTTGTAGCCAAAGTCTTTTAATGGAGATTCTTCTTCTGATTCCGAGTCTTCACTTCCACCAACTCCCCCTGAGGAGATTCCGTCAGTGGATGTTCCTGAGTCTTCAGCAGATGGAGAGCGACAGGGAGAGGTTCGTCCTCCTCCTCTCGTTGGGCCCGTGACACACTCCGAGATTCAGGGATCAAGGGGGTCCCTGAGGAGTGGGAACTGCAGGATGGACCACGGAGGTCACGGAGAAACCAGGTACATTCTTCGAAGCTTGTTTGCTGACCCGTGTTATGCAAGATCGTGAGCCCACTTCGGTGAAGGAGGCTTTGCAATCTGATCATTGGCGGAAGACCATGGAAGCCGAGTTGGAGGCTATTGAGAGGAATGGCACTTGGTCTCTTGTGCCTCATCCCTCTCACAAGAAGGTGATTGGTGTCAAGTAGGTCTTCAAGACCAAGTACCTTAGCGATGGTTCTTTGGATAAACACAAGGCTCGCCTTGTTGCTAAAGGTTTTGCTCAGCGCCCAAGCATTGATTTCCATGATACTTTTGCCCCCACTGCTCGTATGGCGACTATTCGAACTGTTCTTGCCTTGGCTGGTCATAGGAGATGGCCTGTCTATCAGTTGGATGTGAAGTCGGCCTTTCTGAATGGTGACTTGCAGGAGGAGATCTATGTTGAGCAACCTCCTGGCTTTGGATCCTCGGATGGAAAAGTTTGCAGGTTAAAGAAGGCCTTGTATGGCCTCAAGCAGGCTCCGTGTGCATGGAACGAGAAGATTGACTCGTTTCTTCAGTCGAAGTTAGGATATTGGCGCTCCAAGGCTGATCCACAGCTTTATGTGCACACTTCCGAGGTTGGTCGTGTGTTGTTTGTATTGTATATTGATGATTTGATTTTGACAGGGAATCCTGCACATAAGGTCCGATAGACAAAGACAACTTTACATCAAGAATTCGAGATGACGGATTTGGGGCTTCTTCATTTCTTCTTGGGTCACGAGATTTATCAATCTCAGAGGGGAATTTTCATCTCTCAGCGCAGAGGTACATTCAGGGGCTCTTGGTGACTTTTGAGATGGAAACTTGTTGGCCCATTACTACTCCTATGGATCTGAATCGAAAGGCCACTTCACACTCAGGTTCTCCCATGATGGATGCTTCACACTACCATCAGTTGATTGGATCCTTGATTTGGCTTCTCAACACTCCTGTTGATCTTTGTTTTGCTATGGGTCTTTTAGCAAGGTTCATGACTGAACCCAAACAGGTGCATTGGCAAGCTGCCCTGAGGATTCTTTGATGTTTAAGGGGGGACTTCTGACTTAGGGATTTCTTATCCTGCTGGTACAAATGCTTCTGATCTGGTTATTGCAAGTTGAAGTGACTCGGATTGGGCTAGTGATGTGGACCACCGACGGTCTACTACAGGCTATTGTTTTACCTTGGGTACAGGTGTTATCTCTTGGAGTAGCAAGAAGCAGTCCACGATAGCCCTTTCTTCTACTGAGGCGGAGTATCGGGCTACGTCTTCCACCACATGTGAGGTTGTGTGGCTTCAGAGATTGTTGGAGGAGCTTGGCTGCCCCCAAACTCGTCCTACTCTTCTGCGGTGCGATAATGAGAGTTGTATTGCCTTGGTGTGGAATCCTGTATTCCATGCCCAGACGAAGCACATTGAGATCCAGTATCACTTTATTCGGGAGAAGCTTTTGGATGGGACCATTGATATGGAGTACTGCAAGACAAACAATAATCTTGCAGATTTGTTCACGAAGGCGCTTCCCCAAGCTTTACTTCACCAGCATTCCAAATCCCTCAGTCTGATGCCTCGTCCAGGATTTGAGAGGGGGTGTTAGAGGTAGAGTCATCTCTTGAACAGGCTGTGTTAGGGTCTTCTACATAGTACAATAGTATACAACATACGGCAGAGGACACATCGGCAGCAGGATGCCATGTCAATAGCAGGATGCCACGTCAACACAGCTGCAGTCGGACTATCTACAATCGGACTGTTTTTTATTGTTTTTTACTACAGTCGGCTACATTTAATGCAGCCAACTTGGTGCTGGTATTTCCTATTTTCTGGCTATAAATAGCCAGTTGGTGGCACACTCAGTAATTCATTCATTTCAAATGATTCTCCTCTATTTTCAAGAGCTGGTATACTCAACATCAACATCAAGTTCTCTCTAGGGCACCTTGGAAGTGGCCGATGCATCCACTACTTGAGTATCCATGGTCCTATCTAATAGTCATTGTTGTATGTACTATGATGACAATTGTATTATACCAGATCATCCATGATCTAAGAGAGGGTGTTGGCAGATATAGTCAGTTCATGTGCGAGTCTATGCTTGTTCTAGTGGGTTGGGCACATTTTCTTTATCCGTGACGTAATCAAATATATGTGTGGCACCTGACTTGTGATCACCTAGTCATTTATTGTTGGCCAACCTTGGGCTCTCTCCTTCAATCCGTATCACTCTACATATTTCTACAATAGGTTTCATTAGAGAGAGGGAGTAGGTGTGTGACGAACCCACCATGGGACCAGCTTGGGGAAGGGTGACCCACCTCGTGGAACATGCCTCATGAGGTATTACCTACCACTCGGCGGTCCCACAAGCGTGTGGAAGCGTAACACGACACGGCACAAGTAAACGCCAAGTGACATGAGGTCAAAAAACAAGGGCCCCTCTTGAGGGCCGAGAGTACATTGCAAGAGTGCATGAAGGCAAGATAGAGAGTACAAGAAAACCGGAGGGCTCGAGGGACTTAGTTCACAAACGAGGATGGAGATATCAACACGCATCCAACTCGACTTGACACCCTAGGGGTGAGAAACTGGCACTAGAGACTCATATCCTCAACTCCACTCGACACCATGGGGGTGAGGGACTGGCACTAGAGACTCGCTTCCTTGTAAAGCGCTCCCTTGTCTCCGTGCCTTCTATAATACAATCTCAACCCTCAAGAGGGACTCTTTGTTTTTGCCCCCAAATCACTTGGCATTTTCTTGTGCCATGTCATGTTACATTTCCGCGCGCTTGTGGGACCATCGAGTGGTGGGTAATACCTCATGAGGCATGTACCACGGGGCGGGTTGCCCTTGCCTCAAGACGGATCCATGGCGGGTTCGTCACAAGGCGCCAATGATTCACATTAGTTTTGAACTATCTCATGTATTGGTATATGGATTCCATTTCCCGAGCATCTCTTTTCTTCTGAGTTCTTTGTGCAAAATGGCAGTGTTCTTTTCTTTGCAGTATTTCTTTTTTCTCCTCTCTTGTGTTGTGCAATTTATTAACAAGATTACATTAAAGAATTACAAGAACAACTAAAAGCGTAAAGAAGGAACAATAGAAAGCAAAGAAAGAACCCATAACAAAGTCATTGCAAGCAGAATTGACCAACCAGATACAAAAAGTGAATTCGTCTAGTTGGGCACATTTTTGTAAAGAGGTTATGTCAGCAATCAAGGAGAATGAAAGGATTGAAAGTAATAAGAGAGAGAGAAGGATTGGTGGACTCCGCCCGAGATGCGATAGAGAGAATCTTGCTATGAGGTTGAAACAAGTTTTCATCCTAGAAATAAATGTTGTATGAGCACAATTAAGCAAGGTTGTTCCTTTTGTAGATTTGGGAGAGCTCGTTGGCATTATCTAAAAAGGCACACAAGCAAAGTTCAACTACATGGATATGACAGAGAAGATAGCGGTGATGAAGCAAACTAAGTCTCTACAAGAGACAAAGGTGTGGATAGCGTACAAGTTGTCCCCAGTTCAGCTCAAAAATCAACCAACAAAATCAGCCAAAGTCAGAGAAGCACGAAGAAATAGAAAGCAAGTAGTGTATCGAGGAGGAAAAGCCGTCATCAGGGAGTTCCTCACCCCACTTCCTTAGAACTAAATATATCTTCTAGAGGAATTTAGCTACTCTCTGTATCTATAATGAAGCTTGATGTTGTAATTAAAGCTCTTATGAATTATAAGAGGTCAGAGTTTATCACGTCCAATTTTCTTTCTTTCATTTTATGTGCCTTCATGGCACCAATACCCGAAGTGGAATGTAATGAACTATTTGATTTGTCTTGTAGGTTAGCTTTAACCTCCAAACGATATTAATCTCTCTCTCTTTTTTTTCATAAAATTAATCTCTCTCTCTTTTTTTTCGTAAAATTAATCTCTCTCTCTCTCTCTCTCTCTCTCTCTCTCTCTCTCTCTCTATATATATATATATATATATATATATATATATGTCAAAAGATGACGTACAAGTGAGACAGTAGGGTTTGTGGAAAGGAACATGGAGTGAACTCGGTAAACATGGAGAAGAAAAGAGAAGAGAGAAGAAACTCTGATGAATGGAATGATGAAGTTTTGAATCATGGAGTGAATGTGATACAAGGGAACAAGGGTGCCGTAGCACAAGGAAGCTGATGAAAACACCCACAAACCATGAACTACAATGTCCTCCTGAAGGGGTGGTAGTGGAGAGGCTGGAGAGAAGAGGTGACGGACTGAATGAATCAGCCATGAGGAATGAATGAGAGAGTGGCCTATAAATAGGCACATTAAGTCTAGGATGGCGCCCCTTTTTGGGACTGTAAACCCTAAACGCAAACTGCGGGTGAAGGGTTTCTCAACAATATATACATATATCTATGTGTGTGTGTGTGTGTGTGCGCTTGTTAAATGTGCTTTTTTTTTAAAGAAAATCATAAAGATCCTCACAACTTCAAAATAGATGAAAGGCCGCCAGAGAATCAACAAGCTAATACTTATGCATCACAAGCAACTATTTTCACTGTGTCAACTGGTATCACCTCATTCTCTATCTTAAACACTACTTTCTTCAGAAAGAAAGTCCACACATTATCATAATATCTGTAGGTGTGCAAATGCCCCTTAAAACTAACCTTTGACTTGACTTTCAATTGCAAAGCCTCAATCGCAGACTTGTCAAATTGCATGAGGATATCCAAGGCACCCGACAGGCTGGTGCCAATGTTTGCTTTGTGATAAAGCTTGCGATTGCCCCAAACCCCTCTCTCTCTCTCTCGATTACAAAATGCACGTGTACACACAAAAGAAAGAGCTCATACGTTTTCTTGGGTAGATTTAAGTACTCTTCTTCAAAATCGATGCGCAAAAAGTCCTTATATTTTTCAATTTCTTTCTCCAATTCTGCCATCTTTCTTGAATCTGAGGTTTTTCCAATGACAAATCTAAATGCCAACCCTGTTGCCTGCTCCAATCTGCAACAATTCCACGCAAAAAGAATATTTCAGTTATCTGGATAATATTTACTGTACATTTCTTTTTGCCTGCTCCAATCTGCAACAATTCCACACAAAATAAGCCCACTCATTTACTGTGCATAATTATGACATAATATTTCAGTTATCTGGATGCACGTATACAAACACAAATATGGCCCTAGTATATAACAGTTTTTCAACTGAATAGAAGCCAACACTTTTAAAATAACCACCTACTGTACAATCTAAGCTGTCAGATAAATGAATCTGATATTTGTTGACTTGATCATCTCTGCTGAAGGGATCCTATGTCAGTACTAATAAGAACTAGCATTTACAGCTCCTGCATTCTTACCCAACTTACAGACAGCTTGCAGCTGCACCTCATATTCAAGATCATCACATATCATTGTCCAGAAAATCAACCCTTTGGTAATATGTTCTTTTAACAGTAACTAAAAATGTCCTTTGAAAGTACACAAGAATGAATAGTGATCGAATACACTGTACCTAAAGAGGCCTTCTGGATCTGAAGGCAACCATGTTTCACGCAGTGCTTTTCTGCGCTCAACAGAACCAAATCCAGTTTGCACACCGACGAATCCTAAGACCTTGGGCCTAGAAAGGCTGTTGCCACCACTATCCAGTCCCAGAACATCCTGACCAATCTTCGAATCATCCACATTTTGCTCCGATCTTGTCCTTGCACCACCAGTCCAGCCTGGGTACTTCTCACCAGGCTTGAAATAAGTAGCTCGGAGCTTATCTTCAACATTAACACAGTTGCACTTTGGATCGATTGATCGATTCGAGAGTCCAGAGAGTATGTCAACCTTGAAGACCACTAGTCCAAGAACAATCAGGCCCAAAATAAGTATTACGTACAGATTGCGCCGAGATGCCCTTGATTGCTGTCCCCTGTCTAGCAAGCCATTCGTGCGCAGGGGGCCAAGCTTCCGGCTCAGCGAGGGAGAGGACGGCATTGTGAGAATCCGCAGTTGCGTTATGCGGATTCTGCTATGCAGATGGTAGAGCTTGTCGATTGAGGGGAACGCAATATGGATGTCTGATGCTGCGTTCCGGAGATGCCCTTGCAGGAGGGAAGAAGACCGGTCATCTTACGAGCTTACCGGTAAGGGGATGACCTAAATCGCCTGTTAAGCGCCTTCTCAGAGGCATTCAAGTTACAGTGGCTCACAATCAAGAGGGGCAATGGAGCAGGCGCGAGAGATGCTGACACTGTTAAGGAGACCGGAATCGGGCCATGACAGGCTTTGCGATGTGCAGAGCCTTCAGTCCTTGCCGGTCTCTCGTGTGTGTGTGTGTGTGTGTGTGTGTGTGAGTGTTCGTTCTCGGCACCCTTGGGCCCTAACGTTCGTTGGTTGATCTGTCAACTCTGTGCGCTTCTCTGGATCTCCCTCTTGGACTACGCGCACGTGGGCTTTGTGGCTTGCACGTGCCATATTCCAACCCTCAGCATGAAATTACTAAAATGTAAATTTAAATTACTAATGCAGAAGCCAATCAATTATCACACTAGTAAGCACAGTGTGCTCTCCTTGGCTAGCTCCTCAAAAAATTGAAAATAGTGTTCGGGAAGAATCGATTTTTCCATTGGGGGTGTGCTAATCTCGCTCCGAAGGATGCTCTATTATTGGTACGTCTATACTTCTATACTACTTTATAATTGAAAAATCTACGTTACTTTATATTATACTATTAGTTTCTGGCATAGGTTTTGGTGTGCGACACAAGGCAAAAGAGGAATCCTTCATGCAATGCATCTAATCTCTCACTGAGTTGGGATGTTTTGTGACGGCAGTAGGAAGAGGACAGCAAGCCAGGGGGGAGCAGCTGGTTGTTGAAGCCTTAGGCAATGTAGCTAATCAAAGCCATGGTGGTGGCCTTTAATGTGAATAGTGAGCAAAGTGACTCATCCACTCGCATGATGGTTGCCAGCAACCCACCAATGCTACATCGATGTAAGCATCCATAATTGTGTGGTTTAAGAGCAGCAATAATAGTGTAGAGGCAATGTGGCAAGTTGAGATGTGTGTTGATCACAATTGTTGATAGTCTAAGATATTGTCAACAAAACCATTGTGTTAGATTGTTTACTTGGTATATTAAAATTTTTATTTAGCATTCCCTTTTATCTAAATAAAAGGCCAACATTTCTATTACATTGCTTACTATATATAAACCTTTTTATTTAGCATTTCCTTTTACCTAATAGAAGTCCAACATTCCCTTTCTATTGGGTATATTAACCTTTCTATTCGATATTCTTGCTAGATAAATGGAATGCCATTAGTGGACAAGCAAATAACCTCCCATGGGCATCCTCTTCGTAGATGTGAAGTTAAGCATACCTTATCCAAGCCACCTATGGCATCCCTCATCCTCCTAGTATAGCCATTGGACCCCATGTAATAAGACTCCATGTAACACTATAATCATGAGGTGGTGGATCCTTTGAATTCCCATGAGTCGGTGTATAGACTCATCAAC